>NC_137455.1:339849403-342249403 GCF_964235325.1 Thermobia domestica
ACTATGCTTTGTACAAGTTTACGAAAAATTAAATGGTTTCTAATATGTTTCAATCTGAAGTTATATAAGGAGGAACGATGGCTCAGTGATAGAGCGCTTACCTCTGGTGCATGGGGTTCGTGGTTCGGTCCCTGGTCAAGTAAGTTTGTGATTGACAATGGTGTCCGTGGGTTTTCTAGGATATTCCCGTTTCCCCCACATTTTCATTCTACCAAATATATCATTATATTTCATTTTCCTTAAACACCTGTCTCCCTTAGCTTAATGGGTATAATCGTGGGACGTTAAATGAAATATTTCATTTTCATTTTGAAGTTGTATAAAGTTTTGCGAAATAACAAATTATTAATAAGGCAGAAGGAAATAAAAAGGTGGATTTACAATTGTTGTTCTTGAGAGAAATCACATCGGTAAAATTAGTCTTTTCTCAGTACAAACTAAAGGAAGAAAATATACTTAAAGGAGAAGACTACTATCAAAAGCTAACAATTTCTCTTGCCTGTTTTTCGTAAGTGAAAAGAGATAATGAAATGTAAGTTACCTCAATAATAGATAATGTTATTCTACATCCGAAAATACGAATCGATAGAATTTTCGTTGTTGTCATCCATAGAAATTATAGTGTGACCAGAATTTGAATTATCCAAAAATCTAGGTTATGACATGTGCAAAAGTTAATGTTTGTCCTTGCAGAGTGAAACAAATACTGTGGTGTCCATTCTGTAAATGTAAAGTGAATAATGTGTAAACGTGGGATGAAAGTGTCAGTTTATCAGACATTTGTACAGTATTAGGCAAGAAGAATATCAAATTGTTGTTTGAGAATATCACTTAATACCAAATTTGGGCACATTTCTTAGTTATAAAATATGAATGAAATGTTAATGATATGTTTATTTATGTCATCACTTGTAAATTAAACATTTGGTATTAATGTTTAATGAATTTCTAAGATCAAAGTGGCATTAAGTTCCACTTCTATCTTTCTGTGTTTTCACATCATTGAAGAAAATTATCCAGGAGAATATTTCGTTTGAATTTTATATTTATTTCCATTATACTTTCTTGTCACAAGTTATAATAACACCTAACTCACATTAGTCCTCACCATATATTACATCTAATCAAACAAATTATGAAACGAGATATAATTTGTATCTCTGCGGGAGTTACAGTCTGAGCTGGATGTCCTTCTATGTGGCAAAAGTACTTCCATTAAATCCAAAGATTGAAAGAGCAATCAAAATCATAAAAAATAAAATATTTTTTTACTCTTCTATAAGTGAATCAATCAAAACAAAACTTTCAGAATATATTTACCACATAAAGAAAAATATTCATAATTTTCCTCTGTCGCCTAGAACCCAGGGTTGCTATATAACAATAACAGAAAATCGGTAAAAGGAAAATTTTGAGGGAAATTTTCGAAATTTTCCTCCTTTTCTTCCCTCTTGTGTGAAATACTGACAAGTGAATAACATCAGCTGAAAGCCTATACTATTGCAAATTGAACGAGGTATAATTGATAATTTTGCGACAATTACAGCTGGAGCTAGATGTATTTAAAACGATCACAGAAAAAAATAGGAAATTCGAAAGAACTATACAAGATGGCGGCCATTGCGTAATAATGACCATGATTCAGAACATGCGACCTATTAAAAAAAACACTAAAGTTAGTAGAACTCGGTAAAACAAACAAACCTTCTGGCTCTCAAACTTCCAACAGGAGTCTTCTAGCTGTTGGATTACTATGGCCTTGTTAGCTAGTCACGTTTTGAGGGATGACGTCCTTCGGCGAGCACACTCTCCGAGGAAAGGGAAGGAAGAAATGATTGGAGGAGGAATGAAGAGGCCTGGGACTATATGTTAGGTAACACCCTGCCATTTACTTGATGCGAATGAAGAAAAATAAGAAAAAACCTCATTCAGGATGACTAGCCTGGAAAAGCGTTTTACACTTTTTCAACCGAGTACCCCAACCGGAAATCGAACCCGGACCGCTCGCACCGAAGGCGAGAGCTCTAGCGACTATTTTATATATATATATATATATATATATATATATATATATATATATATCCGTGTAACGTGGGTTCCTGCCACCACGGCATGGCGCGTCCTCAGGTTGCGGATCGAGGAGAAGGCCTCTAGATATAGAGGTTAGCTGCGAATATACTGAATAAGCAGTCGCGGACAGACGACTAGGAGTGGCCCTCCAGCTTGGGGGTTTGGGTAAGGCTAACACCCTCATCCTGTAAAAAAAGGTACTTGTTCAGAAACATTCACAAAAGCCTCGGACAAGGACTGATAACTTGGCACGACATCAGCAAAAGAAAATGGACATGAGATTTGGAACATGGAATATTAGAAGTCTTTATAGGGCAGGCGCGTTAAAATCTGTAACGAGTGAGTTAGAGAAATACAGGATGGACTTAGTAGGAGTTCAGGAAGTTAGGTGGGAAGGAAATGGATCTGAGAATTCCGGAAATTTCACGTTCTTTACGGGGAAGGAAATAAAAATCACCAGTTAGGAACAGGGTTTTTCACTCACAAACGAATATTACCAGCAATTAAACGGGTTGAATTTGTTACTGACAGACTTTCTTTTATTACTCTTAAGGGACGGTGGTGTGATATTATTGTTTTAAATGTACATGCTCCAACTGAAGATAAGGGTGACGATATAAAAGATAGTTTTTACGAAGAAGTGGAACGGATATTTGACCAACTCCCGCGATATCATATGAAGATTCTATTAGGGGATTTCAATGCGAAGGTAGGACGAGAGGATATTTTCAAACCGATTATAGGGAACGAAAGTTTGCATAAGGAAAGTAATGACAACGGTGTTAGACTCGTGAACTTTGCAACATCCCAAAACCTAATCGTGAAGAGTACAAAATTCCCACATCGCGACGTTCATAAATACACTTGGACATCACCAGACGGAAAAACACATAATCAAATTGATCACGTTTTAGTAGATAGAAGAAGACAATCTAGCATAATTGACGTCCGGTCGTTTAGAGGGGCTGATTGTGACACTGATCACTACCTGGTAGCAGCGATAATACGGGAGAGATTATCGTTGAATAAAGGTAACACTCAATGTCCGAAAACGGAGAGATTTAATTTAAAGAAATTAGAAGAGAGTCAGGTAAGAGAGGAATACCAGATTGAAGTTTCGAATAGATTCTCGGTTTTAGAAGACTCGGAGTGCACTAGTGTTGAGGATACTTGGATTGAAATTAGAGATAGCATTAAAAGTTCAGCAGTAGAAAAATTGGGACACGCGGAAATACGTAGGAACAAACCATGGTACGACCAAGAATGCATTAAACTAGTAGAGAAGAGAAAACAGGCAAAATTACGGTGGCTACAAAATCCGAATGAAATAACTACACAAAATTTCGCAGATATCAGGCGGGAAACTTCCAAAACTTTTAGAACAAAGAAACGGGATTTTTTTGAAAGCTAAAATTAAGGAACTTGAAGATAATAGTAAAAATAAAAATATTCGGGACATGTATAAGGGGATCAGCGAATTTAAGAAAGGCTATCAACCTCGTGCTTATATATTAAAGAAATCTGACGGAACAGTTCTCACTGATACGGATAGCCTCTTAAATAGATGGAAAGATTTCTTTGACGATTTGCTGAACACGCAGCCAAAAACTAATGTGCGTGGAAAAAAGGAGATACACACCGCAGAACCGTATATTCCAGAACCCAATCGAATAGAAGTGGAAGCCGCTATAAAGAAATTAAAGAAACACAAATCTCCGGGTGTAGATGAAATTCCGGCTGAGTTAATTTTAGCTGGAGGCGAAAAATTGTGGAACAAGATAAACAAACTCATTCTCCTTATCTGGAACAAGGAAGAATTGCCACAAGAGTGGAAAGAGTCAATCATTGTTCCAATTCACAAGAAAGGCGACAAAACTGACTGTAATAATTATCGAGGCATTTCTCTTCTGTCAACATCCTATAAAATCCTTTCAAATATTCTGTTAGCAAGATTGACCCAATACGCAGATGAAATTATTGGAGATTATCAGTGCGGATTTAGACGAAATCGATCAACTATCGACCAAATATTTACCATTTGCCAAATACTCGAAAAGAAGTGGGAATACAATACCCCGGTACATCAACTATTTATTGATTTTAGAAAGGCTTACGACTCGGTTAGGAGAGAAACATTATACAACGTTCTTACAGAGCTTGGAATACCGAGAAAGCTAATTAGATTAATTAAGATATGTTTAAGTGAATCCCAAAGTAAAGTCCGGGTAGGAAAATTTTTGTCCACGAGCTTCCACGTCGAAAATGGCCTGAAACAAGGAGATGCGTTGTCGCCATTATTATTTAACTTTGTGCTGGAATACGCTATAAGGAAAATCAAAGATAGCAACCAAGGCCTAGAGTTGAACGGCATTCATCAGGTTATGGAATATGCTGATGATGTAAATTTAATAGGGGATGATAGGAGAACAATAGAAATAAATGCAGAGATATTATTAAACGCTTGCAGGGACATGGGTTTAGAAGTAAATGCAGAGAAAACTAAATACATGGAAGTGCGTCGGGACCGTAATACGGCAAATTGTGGAGGCGTTAAAATATTAAATAATACTTTTGTTAAAGTGGATACTTTCAAATATTTAGGATCAATATTAACAGACGAAAATTATATTCACGAAGAAATTAAATGTCGACTAAAAGCAGGGAATTCGTGTTACTATTCGGTTCAAAACCTCTTGTCGTCGCGAATTCTGTCGAGGAATCTGAAGCTTAAAATATATAAAACGATAATCATGCCTGTTGTTCTGTATGGTTGCGAAACATGGTCACTTACTCTGAGGGAAGAACATAGACTGAAAGTATTTGAGAACAGGATCCTGAAAAGAATATTCGGACCCAAGAGGAACGAGAATGGGGAATGGCGGAAGCTTTATAACTAGGAACTACATAGTTTATACGGTTTACCCAACATTGTTAGGGTCGTCAAGTCTAGGAGGCTTAGGTGGGCAGGTCATGTAGCTAGAATGGAAGAAAGTAGAAACGCTGTCAAAGTCTTGACTGGTAGACCCATAGGAAAACGACCATTAGGAAGACCTAGGCGCAGATGGGAGGATAATATTAAGATGGATCTCGCAGAGATAGGAATACAAAGTAGAAACTGGATCCAATTAGCTAAGGATAGAAGTCAGTGGAGAGCTTTTGTGAACGCGGCACTGAACCTCCGGGTTCCATAGGCCATAGAGTTAGTTAGTTAGTTATAGATATATATATTGATAGATATAGATATAATATGAGAAATACTATAATCTTTGCCAATTTCGACAAAAATTCCCTTTATCCTTTCTCTAAAAAATAGTAGCAAGAAATCCCTAAAATCGGGATACTTCCTACAGGTTGGCATCATTGGTTACTCGACTATCTTATTCTACTCATTCAAATTAACCATTCGTCTCCTTTAGAGCCTATAGGGCAGACTTTCTCAACCTATCTGAAATCATGAGACTGTCCCTTTTTATCACATGTTCTTGCCAGTGACCCCGTAAATAATTTCCGGTTTGTATAAGTTTTTCGATTGTTGTTGTTTATTGTTCACAATTGTATATATACGAATGTGCAAGCCTTATATAGGAATAGGAATAACAGTTTGACGATAACCATGATAACAAAAATATGACTATCAATATACGAAATTTCAAATAATCTTGAAAAATATTTTTTTTTCCTTTACTAGATCCTAATTACCTAATTTCACTTATCTTTTTCACCACACTTCGCGACTCCCACGTTGAGAAAACTCGCTAAACGACATGAACTTGGAACGTAAAACTATGAAAATTTGTATGATGATTTTAAAATGAAACTTCAAAAGACTTTAATTTAGAAAGAAATACATGCAAATAGCTCGAATGTTAGTTTTTCTAAGATATTCTATTCATACAACATAATACAAAAAAAAAAAAAAAAAAAAACTGTCAGTAATGTTAATTCCTAATAGTGCATATTCAGGCTTCTAGGTGTCAAAACATGCCTCCTTAATATCGAAAGGTATATTGAGGGAGCAGAAAAATCGCGAATTTAAGATTGTGGTGACTATTTAATTTTAACTTAAAAGCAAAATTGCCTTGGTTTAGTGATTTCAAAATAGAACAAAGGCTGTAATCACACTTGGGTTTGAACATTAACACTAGCAGCTATATTTGTACACTAATACATATATCCTGACGATGTAAATGCAACTAGAAGTTGAACATTTTATATCTTGATTGTCTGTCTCCTAATTTCCCGCACACACACGTTGAATCAAGTGTTGCATGTTCTGAAGAAGACCAGCGTGTGCTGAAGTAAGTCTATAATTTATGTGTCGTTGAAAAGATTATACATCAAAACAATAATAGCACGAGTGCCGTACCTTAGAAAATCAGCGCCTGGGCGAGAATATACAACAACGCCCCCGTACCATAGCCGCAAAACGTCACTATGATTGGCGCGAAGCGTAGTAAAATTTTTAAAAATAAACCATTGATGTTGACTACTTTTTCTTAATTTTTTATTCACTTTATATATATATATTCTTATCACTTTATATATATTCTTTTTCCTTGCGAATTTTGTGCCCCCTTACTTCGGCGCCTGGGACCGTCCCCCCCCCCCCCCCGAACAGCATAATATAGCACGAAAAAATACATTGACGTAGTTCCCGGCTTACCGGGCTAAGTTGTTTACTAGCGACGCCATACTGACGAATATAAATATACTCGAACATTTGCGTGTTACAGATCTATATTGATGCGTTGTAACAAACTTTAAACTTTATGTATAGGCCTGAAGCTAGATCAGGGATGATCATACGTGGACAAAAATATTTTACTTTTTGACAAAAAATGAATTTAGCCCTTTTTGTTTCAATTTGGTACTATTTTTCAGCCCACTCCAGAGCTGGGACTGTGGCAATACTGAAATGAACACTTTAGTTTGAAACAGCAGGTATATCTTCTCACATAATTAAAATAAAAACTTCGTTCTTGTGTCAAATTGATAGTAATAGATCGTAAAATTGAGGAAAGCTGGTAAAGTTCTGCAATGACTCCGTCATATTGAAATATAGCGGCTGTTCTCTTGAAAATTACGTTATATTCGGTTTGTTACCTATAGAAATTGGCACGTAACTATGAAACCGTTGTAGATACCAAAACTCATCGGTAATAAAAGTTGTAGGATCTGTTCTTTCCATTGATATCAAAATGGTTTCGTTGTCTTAGAAACGAAGCGAGCAAGACTATGTTATGTGGCGAGAGTGTTGTGTTTTATATCATTGAAGTACGCAATCTGAGGCTACGTATTTTTTCTCGAGTTAATAAAGAGAATTGTCTGAATTATTGTTATAAATGGAAAGTAATAAAAATATTAGTAAATTCTATCAATGGACCACATCCCATGTGAGATTGGTGTTAGCTTTATTAAATCAAACATTCGCTGGAATGCAACACTAGCGAATAAGACTGAGTTGCACTTTGCGATAGATCAAATAATTCTTATCCACATTGCAGAAGTTTACCTAAATCTGTGACAAGTCAGATTTCGCGTGAAACGTGCTCTTGTATTGTGAGGGCTACTTGCGCGCTCCTGTGCTGATGCTTGCAACTATGGTTCGTGACGTCACTTCCTCATATGGATATTATGGATGAAAATATGTAGGAGCGTTTGTCGGGAACTGAAATACAAAAGCAAGAGAGACAATGTACATGTGACAGTAGGCCAAACAGGATAAGGTTGGTGTGCCTACAATTGAGGTCAATGACGATTTTCTGCAGGTAAGGGAAATGATGACATGAAACATGAAAGGAAACAAAGACTTCATCAAACAAAGCATCTAGACTGTGGATACAGTACATGCAAATGGTTAGTATTCTGAAAAAGTTCATAACTGTTGAAAAAAAAAGAACAGGTGACTGGAATCTGTATATTAGATTCCTCAGAGAGATGCTTCCATTTCTTAAAGACATAATTTTTATGCAAAGACCATCCACATTCATTTGCAAGATATGAAAGTCGCAAAGCACAAATTCCCATGTACACTGCATGTCTCAGAAAGGATTTTACGTTGTCCGACGTTCTAAGAAATACTGAGCAGGCCTACCAGCAAATCATTTCATCGAACAAGTCCTGATGAGAACCATAAAATCCAACGGAGACATGACAAGAGGAAGAGGAATGACGGACCCGCAAGTACATTTATGGATGCAATCAATGACACCATGTGTTAAAGCTAACTGTGCCATGCAAGAGTTCATTGGGGTGAAGTACAACACAAGCGAGCAACACAGTGAAACTTCTCAGGCTCGAAGCCGAAGGGATGCTGAAGACACAGACAAGTTGTTGGAATATCTAACTGACAGAAACCCATTCCAAGCGGATTCCTCGTTACGCAGCATAACATCAGTTGTATGTGCATCTGATAAGGGACCATTCTTTTTTTGACAATTCCATTTCTGAAAATGCTTGCAATCATCGGATGCAGCACCCAAATAAACCGAGAAAAACAAGTTTTTAGCGACAGGCCGTAAACAGGGCCCTAGATAAAGGGGTCCAAAGTTCGAATACGGGATGCAGAAAATGCATATAAGTATCATGTAATTTTCAAACGAGTGGAGGAATTGAGATTAAATTTGAGGTGTGAGTATCGAGTGTGAAGCTCTTCGGAATAGGTATATTGCGCATCATGTCGGCCATTTTAAAGGTGGCCTTTTGGAGTTATCGAAAATAAAGAAACGGAAGGAAATCATGTGATAAATGAATTTAGGCTAGCTTGTTCCCAGAAATTCAATATGAAGTTAGTTTTTACCAACTCTTATGTGTTGAGTAGTTACGGTTGCTGGAAATTTTGAACAGCCGAATGATGGTGTCTTCTGCCATTTCAGTCGATTCAACGTGAAACAGAAACATGATCAAAATAGGGCTGTGAGTGTGAGCACAGTGTTAGAGTTATTGTTGTGGATGAGGGAGTATTATGTTGTTAAATCAAGCTTGAAAGGTGCATACAATCCTATCAATATATCACCTTGAGGATTGAAAAGGGAAAGAAAAAAAAGAAAGACTCTGTAACAAATGAGATGCATGGAATAAGTCGTGAGTGGGAACCCTTCACCCCTGGTGGGGATATGCATGAAGCTATAGGCTTATGTCTAATTATATTGGAATATAATTATCCATTTCTTAATTTCGAACATACTAGGTTCGATCGAAATGAGAAAACTTTTTATCGGACTTCTGAAAAAAAATAAAATAAAATAAATACATGACCGTGTTCAATACATATAGAATTCCCAGTCACGACCCCCTTTTCAGTTTTATTAAAAATAGAAGAAGAAGAAGATGAAGAAAGGAAAAGTAAGATAGAAGAGAAAAGAGGTAAAGTAAGAAGGTGATAAAGAGGAAACTGTTACTGGATATTTTGAGAAATATGGTAAAGGAAAGTGAATAATTATCGAATTGGGATCATTTCCAATAGCTATTGGGTGAATGTTTGGTACTAAGGTGATCAAAGGTAGACACATGTTAACCCATACATCCCAGACCTAGATCCATTTAACCCCAACTACCGAATTATCCCAATCTAGCTCTGAGATAGATGAGAAAGTTTAATTTAACCGTTTATTCAATATTTCCAGAAGTTCTAGACTAATATCCAATATTTGAAAAACAAACGACGAAGTTGATGGCATGTTAGAATCGACCACAGAAAAAAAAATCAGAGTAACCCATCTATTTGTTGAAGATTTTGACTTTCACAGTTCTCCCATGATGATCATTCGTTCAGGCTACTTCGGTCCTTTTTACTTCCTTCATAGAGCCAACTTAAATTAAGTTAGTATTGACATTCAACGACTTTAATTGCCAACTACCATTAACTATAGTAACTCACACATATATATATCAAAAGAATCGGTGCACTTAATACTAAAACTACATTTCACTCACACACACATTCATACAGGACAATGTATACTTCAGGTTGTATTTAGTTGAATTAAACTAACCTAACTACATTTCTATAGACATTTATTACATTTCAATAAAAGAAAACTTAGTTTGACATAACAGGAAAAATTTGATATATGAAAAACGAAAGTTTCATAAGCATGCACAGAAATCTGCTACTTTCAACAATACCAAATGACACATTTCTCTTTCTAGAGATATTAAAAGTTGGATTACATTAAGAAAAATATTCGACAAAAGACGAAAGACAAAAAATAAAGGAAGAAAAAAATTCAAAGGTCAACATATTTAAGATTCAGTGCAACGAATACATATAATTGTGAAAAAAGAAAGGAAAAAATATAATTGGTTAATCATTCTTAAAAAAAAAACACACTTTAGTAGCATTTTATTGAGTCTCTGTCCCAAGAGGAGAAATTTCGACAATTTTATGAGTCTTTGTTCTCACGTCGATAATAACTCATTTTTCAACTCTCTTTATTCACTATGATTGGTGTCCATGAGAGTATTTAATCGTTTTGGTTTTAATTACAGACAAATAGTTGCTTCATATTACATATATATTTTTTATTTCGTCACTTAACGCACTTGGTATGAATATTCAAAGTTTATCGAGATTTAAAATATCGAGTCCAGTCCCAAACATTGGGAACTTATTCCCATTATACGATATTTCAATGGACCCCTCGTAGGTCCTGTATTCACATTCCCAAATTATTACCAAAACCAGTTCATCGATTTTTTTTCTGGTCTAGATCGTGTAGTCAAAAGATTCTAGTCACTGAATAGTTAGGTTTCCGATCGTAGGGGAAGGATTTGTTTTATAGTTTTCTGATAGAAGGATTCGTTGGTGGGGCGCACTGTTTCGTAATTCACTGATTTCACTATTGATCTCGCAAAATAAGTTTGGATATGGATTAGGGTTATTTTTACTTTTCTTACGACCTGCTACTTGTTCCATTTACATTCAACATTTGACATAGTATTTAAAAAAATTGAATAGTTACAAACATTACTAACAAATTAGTAAGGTGTCATTAATTATAAATTACGCGGTAATACTTTATATCACAAATAATTGGTCAATGTCGGGTGTCAAAAATCTATGGCAACCTAAAACAACCAGGGTAAATACCGAGCCCTTTACATACATACTCGTATATACATATATATTTATTCATATTCCTCAATATAATCAATTTCACTCTAATATCAATCTCAGTAATTCGTCGACATTTAAATTCTACATAACCTTTTTATATTCGATAAATATTCACATTTTATTGGCTCAAAGACAAAACAAAAACCCTGACTAACAAAATTCTTTTTTTTTCATAGGTTGCAACATTGTACTTTATATGTAAACCCGATAATCAATAATAATTCTCAATTTACTAAATTCCGCGTATAAAGAAATAGTTGATATTACTTAATAAGTTGACAAAAAAGGTAGAAATACAACAAATAGAGCAGGCACGTAACTTTTCAGACTATGTAAGTACACATATATATAGATGTATATACAGAGAAAGAAAAAATCAATGTTATTCGAAACTAGTGGGCCCAAACTACTAATACATACACCATATAACCAATCAATTGAAAGAAAAGCAGAAATCAGTCGTCAATGGGTATAATTTGTACGATCGATGAATAACAAGTAAGTTTCTAGGAATCTGAAAGCATAGTGTACATTCTCGTCAGCCCCTCCCATGGTGGATTGAGTATCGTGAAAATGGTCCTGAGTTGTGCTGAAATAACTCCACGAATCGTATCCCTCGATGTCTCAGTTAGTACATACGATCGAAATATGTGATATGAATATTGTATGTTTTCATGAGTTTCAGAAAACGGGGGGGGGGAAGGTTGGAAATTTATAAAAAAAATTAAAGAAGAAGTAGAAGACGGATAGGTAAAAAGAGAGGAGACAGAACATTACAACTACGAAAGATAAGTGGTCGAATTTACGTATACAACATACTATAACCAAATATTCTCTTTTATGCCAAAAGGGGTTCGGCTTACCAAATAAATAGCCGAAAAAAGATGTCTGCAAAGTCGAGACGAGTCTGTGTCCTAGATGGGATTTTCGGAAAGACAAAGGCTTTAGGGAAATCCCACCACTCACCGTATCCGGTCAACGTCCTTGCAGATCCCGGAATCCACCGGAAGGTTAGGGAAGGCGCTAATTTAGAATTTCAAAGAGAAAAAAAACATCCGACCTCTTAGAAACTAAGAAAGTCCAGAATAGTAATGAAACTAGAGTAATAGCTAAGATATCCCTAATGATAATTTGCCAAAATAAAAAAAATAAAATAAACTGAATTTTGGATCGGTGATTTCAATGACCAAACATCACCGATGGCTACCCTGCGCAGACATGCCACAGTCTGGGACGTCGTTAATTTCCATCAACTAATTAAACTAAGAAAAGAAACGAAAATACTTAAGAGGGTCATGGGTCGAGGTCCGGGTACTCGAATGACATAAATATTAATTTAGTAGCAGTTGATTTAATCGGATAGTCCGAACTGAGTTATATGAGCACTGCATAATAAATAGGGTAAGCAACAAAAAAAAATCTCGGAGAGTCAATGAATGTTAAAGGTACAAATGACCAAACCTGTACTTTTCGTTGATCACCGGATATGGCAGTTAGTTTTCTTAATTATCATTTCTGTCAACCTTTAGAAGTAATTCCCACATGATGCTGCCCTATCTGTTGAAAGGCTTAAGATCCGGGGCATTTAGTATGAGGTACTTAAATGCGAAGTAACATACAATTCCCAACTACACTTTACTATCCAAATAGCAAACTCGGTTGGATGAATGTACTGGTGTAGAAGTCAAAACGCGAGAGATTTTTTTTAGTAAACGTATTCATATTCTCACTATATAATATACACTAGGCCTATCCATTTAAATATAGGTGTCATATCATCTCATTCACTTCACATTATAATCGTATTATTATTATATCGTTACATTTAATTATTATTTACTCATTTCCACACGAAGAAATATTTTACAGACACCCTATTTCATACATTTTACATGGAGGCCATACACATATTTATATTACACACTTATAAATATATAATTATCACAATCTATCACGCTCAAACTACTACACGATAACATTCATCGAACCACGGACTCTTTGTATCGAAGCACCCAAATTGTATTTACTTCGCAGTTAAAAAAATCATACGTGTATTTACTGAAAGTTAAATTGTCAACGATTAATTTATTTCTGCTGTGCTGTTAAAACTAAAGCAACAATGGAATTTTTCTACAGCCACGGGAAAAGAGAATTTAATACTACATTTTGAAACAAACAGTAACATCATATGGACTTTGCCTCTATTAAAAAATAGGCATTCTTTATTTCAGTGGATATATCGGGTTCTAAATGACCTAGCAATCTGTAATTTTCAAAATAGTAAGATCTCATGCTATTTCATATAAATGCATACTCATTCGAACCGAAAACCATGTCCATGGGATGTAATTTGAGAATAAATGGCCAAAATTAAACAACTTAGATCACTAAGTCATGCGATGTCGTAATGTCAACAAACAATTGACTACCGAAAACGGACACGGTGGCGCTGTAGTGGAGTCATAATTTACCGTGTACTGAAATATATACTTGTACTTATTAATCAGAAATCTAATATTTACTCTCGTTTATTTATGTATAGTTAGAAAAATGGTACTAAATTGACGCATATTTAATACACTGCCCTTATGGTAAAATCATGCACTCACTCAGAACTACTAACTACACACAGCACTATAAATACTACACATAAATACTAACTAAGCAAGCACCATTTAATTACATGCATATTAAAGGCAAGCACCTTTAACCATATTACTCCTTGTCGGTATATAGAGTTGGCTCTATTGAACTTGATGGGGGGCAAAATGAGAAGGGTAACCTTAGGTCCAACTGACCTGACCAATTACTTGAAACAGGTTTACAAAATGATTACTAAAGATTGATGCTCTGGAGGCACCTTAACAAGGTTTATTGAGGGACCCTTCCCCTGAAAGGGGAAAAGGCCCTAAAACAAATAATAACTAACCCATTCCCCCGCTAGAACTGGTTCAATTTGGAAATGAATAGGAGCCCCTTTTTGTTAGCTTAAGCTGCCATTCTACTGATTAACATTACACTACGAAACCTACCATATACATGCACTTACTGAATAATAATAAAAAATCACATTTACTGTATACACGAACAAAATACACAAAACCAGGTCGTATTTCCCCTAATCCCTAACTGAGTTTTAACAGATCAAAAATCACTTTCCTATATTGTCTATTCTTTGGCTTGGATAACGAGCAATATGGCGTCTGTAAAGCTGGTTCCTATTTCTCCTTTATTTTACAGTTTACTTGACGAAAAATGGAAGCTTGTCAGCTCCTAAATCATTGTCAGTCTTTAACTTTTAAATTACATTAAATTTTACCTGGATTTAATGAAAATGTCCGTCCTTTTACCGCAGATATGTAGAAGGAGAAATCACAAGCTGCGCCTCGTAATGTGTCTTCGATTATTATATTAATATTGCTCCGAAAACGACAGGGATTGGAAAATTCCACCAATGAGGCAGAGTCCTCCAGCCGCGGAAATTACAAAGCGAATAGAAATTTGGCAAATACAGATGTAACCGGATCTGAAAGTGACTATGGACTAGTGAGAGGGGGTGAGGGAAAATTTAGGTACCTGGCCAAAATCTACATTGGTCTGAAATTAAGAAAATTTATATCCAATGGCGGAACTATATTTCGGTATGACGTCAGAATGGTAAATCTTGTAACTATTCAACTTGTATATGCGAAAATGGGATTTACAATTAATCAAAATATAAATAAATATATTATTCAGTTAAAATATGATTACTAACGAAACCTTTCGATTCATTACATTTAATTTGAAGTAAGGAGAATAAATAAATTGTGTAATTAAACCGAAATCGAATAAAAAAATTTACTAGGTACAGGGTGCGTAAAAAAAAGTTGCCATTACTGTAATGGTACATTACAGGATCCTCATAAAAGCTGGTAAAAACTAACTTCACATTTGAATTTCTGGGAACAAGCTAGCCTAAATTGATATGCCACATGATTTCCTTCCCGTTTCTTTATTTTCGATAACTCCAATATGGCGACTTTTAATATGGCCGACATGATGTGCAATGTACCTATTCCAAACAGCTTCACACTCGAAACTCACACCTCAAATTTGATCTCAATTACTCCACTCGTTTGAAAATTACATGATTTTTATATGCACTTTCTGCGTCCTGTATTCGAACTTTGGACCCCTTTATCTCCGGCCCTTTTTATGGTCTGCCACTAGAAACTTGCTTTTCTCGGTTTCTTTGGGTGCTGCATCTGATAATAGTCAATCATTTTCAGAAATCGAATTGTCAAAAAAGGAATGGTCCCTTGTGAGTATGTAAATGCTTATCGAGCCGAAGAAGTAGGAGAAAGCATTGGCAAAAACGTGCAATCTTACAGCTTCAAACAAAGTGAACAGGCCGTGACGATGGCAATGCAAAAACCTATAAAGCTTAATTAAGAAGTTGTGCAAATCGGTCCCAGTCACTTGTTTCAACGACTCTCAATAGTTGCAACCAAGATTCATAGAGTAGTAAGGTTGGGTCACATTGGAAAATAGACGCTGATTGGCTGATGGCATTGCGTCACTATAGGAGCATAGCGAGAGAAGCGCACAGCCACAGACATAAGATGCTTGGCATTTGCAGGAGAAATAATGATGTTAATCATTGTGTACCTATCTTTTCTGGTTAATTAATTATTTTCGGCTTCATTTTAATTAACGATATTTTCTTCTTTAGGCTAAAGTTATTTTTTGAGGGTTATTGTTTCTATCCATGCACTTCATTTCAATAAACATCCTAGTGGTCACAACGATGATTTATGCACATTAGGATATTTTTCACCTAGTTTTTCGATAATTTTATTTTTATATTTTTTACTGATTATTATGCTATCATTTACCTAGGTACATAATTGAAAATCCGCTCGAATCCTTTTGCTTTTGTCGTTCATTTCTCTGATCGAAAATGGAAACCACCAGTGACGCCGACTTCTGCAGGGGTTGGGGAGTTCAGGTAAATGTGTATCATTGTCATGTAACCAAGCGAAAATTCAAGCAAATACAGAATGTCCAAGTTCTGAGGTTCCAATAAAACTTTGGCGGATTCCTGCAGGCCTCAGGTTCGACACCCATGGAAACCACCACGTGGCACAAAACCTCTGCTCAACTCTCAGATGCCTTACCTAAATGGAAAGAAATAAATTTCTAGATGATACCCATTAACGTACTATATTTTCTTCCTCAATGAGCGATGTAGAGCCACTAAGATATGGAAACCTATTCCCTGGTTTGTTACGTTGGAAACGCACCGTGGAAGTTGAAACATTGAAGTGATTATTCCCTCGACACTAGAGAATTCACGTTTTGTAAATAGCTCTCACTTATAGTGCGAGGAATCCCTTGTTTGATCCCAGGCTATGTAAACTTGTGTTAAAACCTTGTGGTAGACAACAGTGTATCTGTGGGTTTTCCCTTGGAATTTTCCCATACCTCATTCAGCAGTTCTTTCATAACAATTCAATTTCATTAATTATCAGTCTGCTTAAGTCTATAAGTCGTAGATATGGAACGTAAACCTGAATAATTTGAGGTTCTGTTTCTAAAATGGGCCTTTTGTGAGAGAGAGAAAAAAAGAATGTTGCACCGGAGCTCACTCATAGCTATCTGCCTAGTAAAATTCAAAGAAATCTTTTCCTGCTTTAAGTCCCAAATTTATGCCGGTTAGGCTAGACGAGACGGTGATAAGAAATGAACGCAATGGTGGAATGAATAAAATGGGAGGAAACACAAGAATCCCTAGAAAACCCACGCACATGATGTCTGTTCACCACAGAGTCCACTTGGCGCGAGCTGGAATCGAACCTAAGACCCCTCGCACCAGAGATAAAAAGCTATACCACCGAGAACTATATGGTTAGCGTATGCACCTTCGGCGCGAGAGATCGGGGTTTGATTTCCGGCGGGAGCTAATGTGGTTCAGATTTCATATTAAGCAGTGTCCACTCTCATATGACCTCGCTGCTGGAAAGGACGTTAAATTCTCATACAACAACAACGACGACGATTGCAATTTTAGTTATTCTGCTGTATCTACACACTGACAACCTCGCACAGAGACATTTTTTTTATGTTGACTTTTGTAAATTGTGCACACTTACAAACACAAATTGTGCACAAGTTCAAAAAAAGAAAGAAAAACTTCTACTTAAATTCGACATAAACACAATATGTAACACCTCCATTGCACACACACACACACACACACATATATATATATATATATATATATATATATATATATATATATATATATATTATTATTATTATTATTATTATTATTATTAGTAGTAGTAGTAGTAGTATTTTAATACGAAGCACTTAAATAGCCAGATTGAACAGCGAAAACGGGAATTTTCCGCTCTTACTTAGAAGCTCTCTTATTAATTCATTACTTCCTTGCCTGGGAAGAATAATGTTTAGGAAAAGTATTTGGAAATATCTTTAGATATGTACGAGTAATTTGGTCAAACAGAAATGATAAATGCACAAGTCAGCCTAGAGCTACCTCCAATATTCTCAAAATTTCATTTCAAACAGTTCATCTGTTTCATTTGATCTTATAATTAAAAATTGGATATCCCTAATGGAAGGTGTTATATTTTTGCAAACCCTGAAACGCTTATTTCTAATGAAGAGTTTGTATGCCAATTTTAAAGTTTCTAACTTGGAGTGCTGGTGAGGTACTTTATTTTTGGGATACAATTTGAACCTCTTTATCCCACCTTGAAATATACGTTAGAACAAAAATTATAACACATAAACTTGGCTCGAGTCAGGTGCAAAAAATGTTCAAAAATTCATTACTATCGGTTCAGCTATTTTTTTGGAAAAGGCGACACACAGCGTCAATTAAATTCTTATTATGGAATAGTTTCATGCTCCTATCGTGACATCATGCTCATAACAGCAATTTTAAATGGACCTACACATTGCGTAAAGAGCTCCCCCTGAGTTGCAACTAGTAAAAAAAAATACCAAAAGAAGAGCTTTTAAAGCACGAACTGTACAGCTATCAAGCAGCACTCTAATTCATCTCTCTTTCCACTACAGGCGAATAAATCAGTTTTTGAGGGTGCCTTGTGGATTGCTGCTAAAGAAACACAGTAAGCCAAACCTGTCAGCAGCGTTTACATTCTGGATAGAGGTGCTCTGTTACGTCATGTACCATAGACTCAAGGCATTACGTTCTTGGATATCTGCAGGAATTATGCAGTGCACATTCAACATCAGTGCAATAACTATTTCCGGCGGATATTCTGATGGTCCATCTGTAAAAGATGTAACCCACACCAGAAGATATGGTAAGAATGACAGGCTTGATGTCCCAATATCCCTTAACAACAAAATATATAAAAAAATAAAAACTTCTTAGCAAACAAAGTGAACAAACAACGGTTCACCCACATACTCAGTTCTCACCTAGAACAGGCACGTAGCCAGGATTTCGTGAAAGGGTGGTGGTCCGTGACATGAAATACTGTGATCATCACACCAGGGGCTCGATCATTCTAAACTATTTTACTAGAACATATATTGGTTCGTTTAGCCAGGATTTCGTAACGGGGGGAGGGGGCGTGATATGAAATTCTGAAGGCTCAGGAGCTTGATCAATGTAAACTACTTTACTATCAACATATATTGGTTTGTTAGGATAATAAAATGAGGATATGTTGGTAAGTATTTTAATAACAAACTATGAAGAAATCTCGAGTAATAAAAGAATAAAAAAGTATTGAAAAATATTTTACAATATTTACGTTCCTTCCTTTGTTAATTCAAATATAACAATTTTCCTTTCATTATGATCTCAACTATTATAAAAAGTACATACTCAATAATGTAATTTTCTGTTGAATCAAACGCTAATAGAACTCCTTTACCATATAAATTTTTGTTTTTATTATTCCGTCAACTAGTGTTGGTTCCAAATGGCAGGTTAAAGGAGCAGTAGAAAATTGTTTTTGAAATAACATGTTTGATTGTGCAAGGATACGATGAAAAAAATTTATGGTAAAAAATGTCCACGCTGTTACTCAACGGCACTATGCTTTTGGAAGCTTGAAATCTCCCTGACTAGTAGCAGAAATTCTGAGAATTCTGTAACTTTTCTAGAAATTTCAAATTCCCTAACTCTTCCAGGATATCTCGCTCACCTCGCCACCATGTATTGCAAGTAATACAAATCTCCTCATAAGAAAGAGTAACGAAAATCTTCCTGTAGTTTTTTTTTTTTTTAATTTTTAACGCTGATAATTCTTTTTTCCATTTCATTTTGTTTCATCCTTCCTTAATTTATTTCATTTCTGGTCTCGAAGGGGGGATCCGGACCCCCGGACCCCCCTTGGCTACATGCCTGCCTAGAAGGATTATAAGTGTGTACATGCAAAAGAGAGGCAGAGTTATCGATTGCACAGACTGCAGTGAAAGTTGCTTGCGAGAAGGATGTTATTTTTGTTGCTGATGTACTGATTCTTCTTTGTCACCAAATACATGCTGCCTGTAAGAATATTTTTTCATCCCAGAATAAGAAAGGAAATGTGCAGCCCACATCAGTGCCATGTTCAAGCAATCCAAAGCAGCGTTGGAGTCAGCGTCATTCAAAATCTTCTGTTTATACATGCCTTTCAAGGCTGTGCCTCTTGTATCTCAGTTTTTCGGCGTGGGCAAAGGGAAAGGTCTGAAAATGCTAATAAAGGACAACTTTATGCAAATGTGCAAACGTTTTTAATGATCCATCAGCAACTGCCAAAGATGTTGTAGCAGCAGGTGAGGAAACAGTTGGAATATACACCGGTTCAGGATCAGGCACTCTTTATGTGCTTCGATTTAATCGTTTCAGCGAAAAAGTTGTAAGAAATACTTTACAATTAAGCGGCAGTCCCTTACACCAACGTCAGCAGCAGCCAAGTTCCATAGTATAAGAGTTTACTAGCGAACTCAAGTATTTAGGGGGAATGATCGGCTGCTATCAACAGAATGAGGACGGTCCACTAACGATGGACAATTACTCCCAATATTAACAGATTTACCTCCTGCACCTAAGGATGTATTGTAAATGGTCCGTTGGAACTGTAAGATAGACTGTCAATCAGGTCATTGTTCTTTCAGAAGCCATAATCTGGACTGTTCACCTGGATGTGGAAAATGTCGGGGTTCTGCGTGCTCGAACAGTCCACATGAGTACTACATACCGTATGAGTTCGAGGATGAAGATCAAAATGACGACGATTTCCAGTAAGGATGAGAACATATTAAATAATGAACGTTTATTATTGACTGATAATATTATATTCATACATTACTATATATACACCAACTGATCATTCATTTGTTCTTGGTATTTCTTTCTGTTTTGTAAATATCATTGGTATTCAGTAGATTTGGTTTATTCGATACTGTACACTATATATATATATATATATATATATATATATATATATATATATATATATATATATATATAGTTATGTGTGAAATTCTTAACTTGTTGGTTCCATTTGAAATATTATACGGAGGAATACTGTGAAAAATAAAATCATTATGATTTTTACTGTATTTATCGTTACCTTTCATGCAGCGACACTCTCGCCACATAACATGGTCTAGCTCGCTTAGTTTCTAAGACAACATTACCATTTTAATATCAGTAGAAAGAGCAGATTCTACTCTGCAACTTTTATTACGGAGAAGTTTCCGGTATCTTTAACTGTTCCATAGTTATATGCCAACTAGCAGCGTTCACCCCGCTTCGCTGCGGTCACCCCGGAACGCAATAAACTTTGTTACTTAGATAATTTTTACTTTTTCGCTTTCAAGTGATATGATAAAAACCATAGAAGATTGCACTAATGTTAACATTATATCGCCTGTCATTTATGTTAACCCGCCCCGCTTCGCTGCGGTCACCCCAACCCGCCCCGCTTCGCTGCGGTCATCCCGGAACGCAATAAACTTTGTTACTTAGATAATTTTTACTTTTTCGCTTTCAAGTGATTTATAGCGCCTGTCAGTTATGTTAACCCGCCGAGTCACAGGGTCATGCGGGTTGCATATAAATACGTTTATTTTTATACCTATGATGAACTAATAACAAAGGATTTGTACGTATGGACACCTGAATGGTCAATTATCTCAAGACACTGGTAATTGAAAATTAAAGTGATATGATAAAAACCATCTAGGGTCCACATCCTAACAACCCCCCAAAAATGATAGAAATCGCTTCAGCCGTATTAGCGTGATGAGCGGACAAAGGATTTTTTGTACGTATTGACACCTGATTGGTCAATTATCTCAAGACACTGGTAATTGAAAATTAAAGTGATATGATAAAAACCATCTAGGGTCCAAATCCTAACAACCCCCCAAAAATGAAAGAAATCGGTTCAGCCGTATTAGCGTGATGAGCGGACAAAGGATTTTGTGCGTTCTCTTTTATATATATAGATTACTATAAGTAACAAACCGAATGTAACGTAATTTTGGTGAGAACAACCGCCATATTTGAATATGACGACGTCATTGAAGGACGTTACCAGCTTTCCTCACTTTTACGATCTATTCAGTGTTGCCAGACACGGCAAGCAAAATTACACACACCTTCCGTCCAAATTGCACAATTTTACACACAAGCTGGAAGACAGTGCACACAACATTACACAATACATAACTACCTAACTATATGTATATTATGTCTAATGACGTACATACCTATACGTACACTCATGTTCAAAATGATTGTCGCATATCTATAACAGCCTTGTTGTGCGAATATATTTGGATAATGATATCGCAGGGTACATTTAACACTCTTACTATGTGTATAATCGGCAGAGACATGTATGTGGTAAATTTCATGTCAAAAGGTCTGTAAATAAGAATATAACGAAAAAAAATTTATTGTCTATTTAGCAACATTTTGATGTACTAATTCTAATTTTCGTATTTATAATTTTACTATCAACCACGCGCGCCGACTACGTGGGTGCTCCAGGGCTCCGGCACCCACATAAATAATCTTGTGGGTGCGCGCACCCACAAGATTTTTAGCTTGAACCCGGGTTTGAACCAGTTTCTCTTGCGTTTAAATCAGTCGTGTTACCGACTGAGCTAGGGCAGCCCCAATTTTTCCTTATAGTACCGATATATTTTACTTTCTCACAGCACAGACCTTTATGACAATGTTCATAAAATATTCTAACTAGAAGTAAATCAATCAAACATCGAGACTTTCCTGAAAACATATAGGCTAACATGACCCGCCATTGATATGCACCCACATAAATCTTGGAAAGTCTGCGCCATTGCTTTCGACGAATTTAATGTTTTTAATTGGACATCGGCCACTCTGTCGTTCATCTGTTTGCAAAATGGCATTTTCTTCACAAGTGGTGAGAAGACAAGACTTCTTACCACCTCCGGCTCATGTTTTGGCCAACATCGAGGGTCAACATTCATTCACATTGCTTGCTTGAACAAAGCGTCTTTGCTTGGGGATGTCATGACACCTGCCTCTGAAAAACAAGAAGTGAGGTACCAAGGAAGCAAGATAGGTTTTATCATACAGTAGAGAAAATAACAAGAGATTAACAATAATAACAAATAACTTATTTTCTCTGTGGTTTTATTGCGCTGGCCTGGAGTCAGGCGTTGGAACTCGTAGCTTTTAGAAGGCAATTTTCAGAAAAAAAATGGTGGAAATAATGCATATTTGAATGAAAGGAACTTCGTAAAAATCATCAATGATTAAAATTTTTAATTGTACCAAATTACACACAAAATGCACACAGATTGGCATTACACACAAAATGCACAAAGAGGCCAAAATTACACACATTTTGTGCAATTACACACACATTGGCAACGCTGGATCTATTACCATCAATTTGACACAAGAACGAACTTCCTATGTTATTTCTGTGAGAAGATATACCTGTTGTTTCAAAGTAAAGTGTTCAGTTCCAATATGACGGCTCAAATTGGTGGGAAAATACGTCAGATTTTGCTACACTTTTGATATGTTGTTTAGACTGCTTTTCTCTATCATAAAATCTAAATAGAATTTCTGCTATATTTGTTCCGGGTCAAATCATATTTTGACTGGACTAATAGTTACACCTCTGTTTTTATTATTATTATTATTATTTGCTTCTATTCTGAGGCTTGCATCGTAGTAGAAACTGTTTCGTAATGTTTGTGTACCGCCCATCTGTGTACCTTCCAATCTTGTTCATTAGATGGCATCAACAATCATCATATTTCAACCGATAGTTAAAAAAAATGTGGACCAGTTAGTGGCAGGACTCTAAAGGATATAGTATAAACAATAAAAATGTTCGATGTATATCACTATAAAATTTGTTTAATTATCCTTTTCTTGATAAAATAAATTCGGTCTCAAGAAGCAAGTATTATTTTAACTTCGTTCACAATATTATTTGGAATGGATCCTCTATCCTTACTATACTACAGTCATTTAATCCGAATATATGTTCGAAAACTTTGTCTAGGGAAAGTTCATATAGCAGAGAAATAAAGAAATAAGGATTTTAATGGAGATAAACCTTTATTACATTTAATAACGCTCTAAAAAAGAAGCTTGCGGTTGCTTGGCTATTTATAAGTCGCCATTTGTGTCCTTTATATTCCCAATAATCCTGCTCACCTTCTCCATGAACTAATGAAGAAGGTAAGGAGCTACTAATTCTCTACAAGACTTAATGCTTGGAAAACTTCAGACTTTCTCGAATTATCTTTGAGTTATGTGAATAATACAGATTACAGTACTCACTCTACTCTGCTCTGTAGTTCTCATTTTCAAAGACTGAGACCCGAATTAAAGCACAGTCTGGCCTGCACCTGGTGGAAGATTCTGAATACAAAGGCTTTCATAAAAGAAATCTGACTAATTTTGTAAAGATAGACTAAGTTGTGGGTTAGGTTAGTCAGCCTTCTCTCCTGGCCCAGACTACTAGTTTCCTTGCACTCAAAGAATGAGTAATAGGTAAAATCTCATTCTTATTCTTTCAAATACGAAAGTCGCAGTGAGGAAACAACTATTCGATAAACAGCACCTGAATATGATGGTTTCGTCTTAATAGGAAATCGAACCCAATCTCAACTGGATTCATTAAAAGAAATCCTCCACCACTAGGAAAGATTTAATTACCTAAGCCTGCCGAGCTCGCTCTCAAGACATAAACCGTAAGACAACTCACATATAATCTCTTCTAAAAGCATCATTTAATCCACAAGTCTTCTTTTAGACGTAGGATTATTAACTAAATAGAACTTATAAGCACATCCTAATTCCCTATCTGGGTTTTTCCTACCTGACAGCCGAAGTTTACTTATTTCAGAGGGAAAAGTATATTGTATCGGAACTACTCATCCGTATTACAAACTGTAACTAAACTAAGGGGAAAATTCTACAATGCAGTTCATCTTCTACATTGCAGTGGCTGGCCGAAACAACCGAAACCTTGACTGCTAGGGATCCACTAAGACACAGCGACGGACATTAGAACAGTTAGCTTTTTTATACATTTTATAGCTGCACAAAAAACTAAAAAAGAATCCATCCAATGACAGCCAATTGGGTGAAAAAGAGTAGGGGTAGATGGAATAACAAATGTCATCCATTCGCTAGCCTCGCAACAGGTTCCTATTAAAAGTAAAAAAAATAAAACTAGTGAAATAACTTATGAATCTACTAACTGCAGGGTGTCCAATATACAATGCAACCCAGAGTTTAGGATATTAGAACATTTGAACCGGAAGCGGTACACAAATAATGGTTATACCAAAATGAAACCTTCTTCATGCATATATTTTTTAAACTAGGAAGCAACGACTGAAGTACACTAGGAACCACACAGTGTTGCCAGATGTAGAGATGCAAAAAAGCCGGCTTTTTTGAATCGATAGTTTTTTTCACATAAAAAGCCGGCTTTTTTGAAAAAAAAAACCGAGAATTTTGGAAATTTTGGCTTTTTTCATTTTCATGATTTTTCTATCCAAATAGCTTTCTTATAGTATATTCTATAGTTAGATAAGATTTCCACGACCTGAATGTCATATTTAGCTCTGTAATTCACCATCAAGATGGATGGAGCACATATTTTACGAATTAAAGCTAACATGAAGAATGTAGTATTTGAGGGCAATTTTACAGGTTATTTAACTTTATTTTAACTTTTGAGTTATCGACATTTTTTTCCTTCTCTAGATCATTTTAGTTTGTCATCCGTGTTTCATTTCTAAGAGCTTAGTACTCCAGCTTCTAGCACGAAAGTTAAACTTACGTTTTTCTATATATCCGTCAAAGCATACGTTTTTCAATATGTCCGTCAAACCGTGTTTCCACATTTCTGTTATACTGTAGTTGTGCAATGATTTAGCAATAATTTTCCAGATACAACCTTGAATACCAATTTATACAAATAATCAATAGCGGATTTAGAAAAGTACTTTGGGAGGGGTTTCTCTGATTGTTTCGTTTTCTAAAAAGTCCTAATTTTATTTGGGAGCAGCTTGAAATTTATGAGTACAGGCATAACTAATATTTCGTTTCGTTTATATGTTTAGCAATAATCTTCCGGATACAACCTTGAAGATCATTTTATACTGAGAATCAGTGGCGAATTTAAAAAAGTGTTTGGGAGGGGTTTTCTTGCTACTAATGTTTAGTTTTTCTAAACATTCGTAATTTTTATTTGACGGAAGCTTAAAGTTTATGAGTAAAGGCATAACTAATAGATATTTCGTTCGTTTTAGACATTCCACAACTTTGGAGAACAGGCTTCAGTCCGAAAGACCGATCCTCTAACCTTCGCAAAACCGTCACTGCTGGTAATTAGTAATAATAACGATTTAAAAACAATAAGAAAGGAAGTCGGCCAACTCCTACACTCCTAGTCGGCCAGTACACGCACTATTCCCGATAGAAGCGCAAAAGCCAACCACTCAGTCACGTTTGTTGTGCAGTTGTATTTAGCTTAACTTAAATATATTCCGTAGTTTTTTTTTTTTTTTTGTTCCGTAATGATATGTTGAATCCCTCTTGTTAAAAATTCAGAAAACTTGAGGACTGGGTAAACCGTGATGGTGATCAAGGGCGCCCATGTTGTGGTTTCCAAGGAGGGGCAAGTATAAGCGACGTTTCAAAAATAGTTTCAAATTTTGCTGTAACTAATGTAAAAATCCTATTGGATTTTCAATATTCTGAAGTACATTTTCCTCTAGGGGAGGCAAGCGCCCCCTTAACCCCCCTGATGGGCGTCCTTGATGGTGGTTATAAAAAACTTGACTGTAGAATTTCAAGAATATACAGAACCATGTGCAGCCTTTAATTGTATCATACAAATCTAAGTATTTCTCTTATGTTTTATTTTAATTTTATTTTGTTTCAAAAAGAGGGTATGGAATATTTTGAAGTAAAAATACTACATTCAATTTTGCTAGTTATTTGTGTATTTTTTGAAAGAAGTTTTTACTCTTAGGGTTGGCTCGTTTACACCAGCTGTTTTTTTTTTAAATAACTGGTTTAAACTAAAAAAAATTAAAAGAACAAAAATGCGAATCGTGTGAACTTCATGGTGATGTTTCACATGTCAAACCATCTGCATTAGTCTTATTTCCTTTTCACCTTTTAATTAAGGTGTCCCATGTTCAATTCTCGGTCGAACCACAACCCTTCTTTCATGTGTAAACCAAGTACTCTTTCGGATGTCACTTTAAGCGAAAGTCTTCTCCTTGATAACCTCGGTATTACGTAAGGATGTTAAGCCTAAACATACAAAACGAAACCAAATTATATATTTCTGCATGCCTGTTGTTTTATAAAGAAGCGAAGGTTGCTTAAATATATTGATTAAAATTGGTAAAATTTATCGATTGCCTACTTAGCTTCCAACATTAGCTTGGATTGGACTTTCAATGATACCTACATACTAAATTTGTAATTTAATACCTCAGTTTTAGAAAAATAAACACACTGCTGAACAAGACTGCACTTATTTAATATAAAAACACATTTACACGTGACGTTTCGATCCTCTATCCAAGATCCTCATCAGACGTACACTCACGTCTGATGAGGATCTTGGATAGAAGATCGAAACGTCACGTGTAAATGTGTTTTTATATTAAATAAGTGCAGTCTTGTTCAGCAGTGTGTTTATTTTTCTGATTTTATTCGTAAGACGTTGACTATGATAGTGTGTCACTCAGTTTTAGCGTACTGATTATAATGCGTTGACCTTTAAATTTTACATGCAAATTAAATTTTACAGGATTTTCCCGTTATTGTTTTACATTTGAAAGAATGACGGGATTTTCCCGATGGCTAGGGCGGGAGTTTCTCAATTTAAGAAATTTACTGACCGGACTTCTTTAAGCTTATGGGACCTCTTCCAGCATAACCCCGTTGTTGAATAATAACACCAAGGCGAAACAAACTTATTTCTGTGAATATGTAATATAAATACATAAAGCAAAATATCTAAATCAAAAAAAATGGTTTAAACCCCAAAAAAGCCTGGTTTAAACTGCCCCCCCCCAAAACGGGTTTTTGGCATTTTCAGAAACAACCATGGTTCTTGCCAGCTCTGCCTACTTTTGTATATAGGAGGTTAAAATGTGTTTATTATATACATTGGTTAATCCTTTGGAATTCATAATGTAAAAATGTTGAAGTAAAATTGTTTAAAATATCTTTTCGAAATTCATGGTTTACTTTCGAGGTTTTATATTATTATCGGCATCAACCACTAATTAAATGACTTTCTGTGTTATAGAGAAGCGAAACAAAGTCTGCTTTATCGATTTAAAGCAGAATTTTGAAAAAAGCCCAAAATTTCCCAAGCAAAAAAGCAAAGCAGAAAAAACCGAGTTTTTTTCCAAAAAAGCCGGTTTTTTCCGAGCCCTTGCATCTCTAGCCAGATGTAACCGAAGTTGTAAATGAATTTTTTTTACAAGTCATGTAAATTGACTCATAACTCATACGTATGGATATTCTGTCGTTAATGTTCAGTCTGTATAGTTGGAGTATCTTGGAAACTATGGAATGGAAAAAATAAGTTTTCATTTCCATCGATAACTAATCGGATGAGGCCTCTTTAATGGGTTACTAAGGAAAACGTGGTTTTCATAAATTAACATTCCGAAATGGCAAAAGTGCCGATGTTTCATTGCATCAAAAGGTGTGTTAAGGATCTGTCTACATTATGCAATTCCTGAAATCAACGATAAAGAAATTTTGAAATTATCATGATAAAACTTTTACTTACATGCACTCGGCAACATTGCTATTCATCACGAACTGAATTGTCAGTTCTACGGCAGATTCTGGAAGTGCTCCATTTTGATTCAATGAATAGCAGTATTGCCGGTCAGTCAATCAATTTACCTGTCAGTCAATCAATTAGTCAGTCAATTTACGTGACTTGTAAAAAATTGTAAAATGAAAGGAAATGAAATCTTTGAGTTTTACGTCCCACGGTTATGCCGGTTAGGCTAAAGGAGACGGTGATTATGAGAAATGAGTGAAATGGTGGAATGAAGAAAGTGGGAGGAAACGGGAAAAGCCCGAGGAAACCCAAGAGCACGGTGTTTGTCCACCACAAAGTCCACACGGCGCGAGCTGGGATCGAACCAGAGACCCGAAGCACCGGAGGTGAACGCTCTACTACAGAGCCACCGCGCCCCCAGTAAAAAAAATTAGTTACACCTTCGGTTACATCTGGCAACACTATGTAGTTCCTAGTGTACTTTAGTCGTTGCTTTCTAGTTTAAAAACATATGCATGAACAAGGTTACATTTTGGTATAACCATTATTTATGTACTGTTTCCGGTTCGAAAGTTCTAATATCCTAAACTCCGGGTTGCATTGTATATTGGACACCCTGTAGAATGTATATGGTTTTGAAGATACTAATTTGGGATTAAGCTCTAATGTATACACAGTAACTTACATCATAAATACAATAACCATAACTTAACCCTATTACGAAAATATATACTGTCAATACCACAGAAAATACGTTCTGGGGTTGGAAAAAGTAAGCTTAATAATTAAACATCTTTTATTAGGTTAATATTTCACACTCTACTAGTATATATTTATAATATAAACAGCAAGGTTAAGAATTATACTTTGTAAAACACAGGAAGGAGGAAGCTTCAGGAAGATTACAAAGTCGTGCAAACCATCAGTTCTTACAACTAACTGCAATATACCACCGAAATCAAGAGGAAACCTGAGACCATCACAGATGCCTGAGCCTATACCAACACCAGATACCTATGAAAACCGTTCTAAAGCCACAGATGACACAAAGCTTCCACTACAAACACTGAACTTGGAAAGGATGAGATAATTGACAACATGAAGAGCACCTCAGATATGAACAAAACTTGAATATACATGTTGCCCTCCTAGCCAGGGCTATAAATTATAACAATTAATAACTAAAGACTGCAGCAAAGAAGCCACTTGTCTATGCATGAAAGGATACGCAAAAACTAAATGCGAGCTTCAGGAAGATTACGAAGTCATGCAAAACTTCTGTTCCTACAACAAACTACAATAGACCACCGAAATAAAGAAGAAAACTGAGACTATCAAAGCAGTTATTCACCACCTTCCAATTGATACCAGCCTTGAAGACATTACAACAACACTCAAGGAATAGGATTACCTAATATTCTCCGAACCCAGAAATGTGAAAGGAAGAAAGGGAAAGTTCCCATCCCACTATTCTTGATTACATTAAAGGAGGCTCTACAAACTACCAGAATCTTCGAAAAAGATTTATTGCTACACATGAAATTTCGCATAAAACCACTGCAAAAGAAACATTAGTTGCAGTGCTTCAAAATTTCAAAGATTTGGGCAATTGCAAGCCACTTGCCAAGCTTTGCCTAGGTGTGTTAATTGGGCCGGTTCTCATTGGACGTACGAATGTCAAAAGATCAGAGACATACCAGCGAAATGTGTTAACTGTAAAGGCGCGTCATCCTGCTAATTATTTCCCGGAATACATCAAACTTTACAGGCAAAAGGAAAACATGACAACCAAGCACAGTCTCACATTCAGCACCTTTTCAAGATACTACTGCTATATCCTCTTCAAGATCTCAACTTACAATATCACGCACTATCGCAGCTTCAACACCAAAGACGTGTCCTGATAATAATTCTTTTTCTGAAGACACCATCCAAACTATTAAAGAATTTCAACTTCTGAAGGATTTAAACCTGACCAACATGGTACACACGCTACGCACCTACATGCTAAAACTGAGAGCCGCTCTGGAACTACTCATCAAATTCACCATCCTCACGGATTTCTTCTCTGAACTATTAACATAAAATCAAGAAAATTTTCAACACTCCAGCACTTCATTGCTTGAGTAAGGTACATTTCTTAATTTTGTATTCTTTTTTATTGTTTTTATTTTGTGTTCAGCTTAACACATCAATAAATAAATAAATTATGTTACCCATCTAGCAATTAAAACTTCAATTAGATGAATACTCATGGTCCAAGAAAAGACGTTACTTTCTGCGGCCCACCCATCTTCAGATGAGAATGAAATTGCACTTAAAAAATGCAACCAAAATTTCCGCTCTCTTCACATTCAACGCCATATAGCAGACGCTCATCCGATTCCCCATGAACTCTTAGACCAGACTCCAGCTCTACCACGTGACGCATATTCACCGTTAGATCACATTCTTGTTATCTATGTAGATGATCTGGCCACCGCTCAGTATAAACCCGATCGTCGTATATATTGTCACCGTCCAATCACCCATTACACACAATGTCATCAATAAACTCCTTTGTTTATAACTAACAGGGCTCCAAGTGGTTTGAACTAGCTCTAAGTAGCCTCCGGGACAGAAGATTAATACCCTCGTTGCAACTAACATCATATATATCCTTGTGTTCTGTTACTCCACTTCATTTCATCATATAAATTACATACCGTGCTCAGATCACCTTCTTCTGTATGTCTAACCTGATACATATATCAATAAATAAGTAAATCTGATACCAATTTTCCAATAATACTACCAATACATGAATGTTCATGGCCCTAGAAAAGGTGTTAACTTCTACGACCTGCCCATCTTTGAATGGGAATGAAATTGTACATTAGCAAGAAAGCAACCAAAATTGTATTGTTTCAATATTTGACTTGAGCATGAATAATGATGTTATGAACATGAACACGCTTTGCTGTTGATCATTGGGACATCAGAGCTCTTAATATATTTATGCACGAATTTAAGCTATGGTGTAAAATGGGACCAGGTTTGGCCGCAACCACTATGTTCATAAAAGAAAAACATATATGAAGACCTAAAGTAAATTAAGATCTAAGTTCCATTTGAACAGTTTTGAGATATTGATGTTTGTCCTCGAGAATTTATGCGGGGCTTACACTTCACGCATTCTATTGGCAATGACCTCGACTACTACGCACAGGTTTGGCGCTTAGATCCGAATGTAATTAAACTGGCTTGGCTCATAGATCATCACTCCGGTTATAACTCGAAACTTCAGAAAATGGCACTTAGATCGAAACTAACTCCAGGTCTTCATATAATAGTGCCCTACTCATCTACTGTGCAGAGTATACATGCACCAGTCTTGCCAGATCCGAATATTAACAAGTAGCAAAGTTGTGCTATAAAAGTAACGGATTTCAACTATTTGTAGCCCGAACATAGAAAATTAATTATTTTGCAGCTATAACTATTTACTAATATATATTATCGATTCAATGGAAACACCTGGAGTTGGATATACGTCAAATGTCTGTGTTGGCAACAGTCAGATGGCGACCGCAGTTCCAGATTGTTGACGGCGTTGTGTTAAGGCAAACTCTATACTATGTCAGAAGCAGTAGAACTGGAGTATGCAATGAACTGGTTGGACTGTGATGGTATAAAATGGGCGACCTTCCTGATTTCCAAGAAGACATGTTTGCTTTATGCCCATTTTATGGGCTCTGAAATACCCTTTACAACGTTCACAGCATACTTTTTCACTGATATTCATCACTTTTTAAACTCACTAGCTAAATTCTTTATCTGGGAACTATGAATTTTGGAAGTGTTTATTGTAGCTCCACTTAATCTTTATATTAATATGGTAAATTGGCAATGTTCACGTGTACACAGCTCCATACAAGTATTAGACCTAGGCATTAACTGAGTCACCAACACGATCAGTTATGCTGCAACAGTGCAAACTCAAAAGTCTAGTGTTGTCAGATCTAGAGATTTGAAAAATATTAAAATAAGAATTGAACTACTATCGAACATGTTAGTTTTAGTTCGTTGTGAATAGAAATGAAATGAAGTCTTTCAGTTTAACGTCCCACGCTTATGCCCTATTAGGCTAAATGAGACCATGTTTAAGACAAGTGAATGATGATGGAATAATTGGTAGAATGGAACTGTGGGAGGAAACGGGAATACTCCGAGAAAACCCATGAACACGATGTTGTCCACCACAAACTTATTTGGCCGGGGATCGAACCAACGACCCCACGCACCAGAGAGAGACGCTCTACCACTGATCCACCTTGACCTCCTTTGTTGTAAATAGAATACTCGAGAAACAAAATTTTTATTGTATTATCTAAAACTAATAATTTGTGATTTCATATATTAAAATAAGGAAGTAGCGTATTCTTAAGAGTTACAGCTTGCGGATAATTAAAAACAGTCGCAAAAGTAGCCCAATTTAAAATTTTGGTAGCGAAGGAACTTGAAAAATCGACCAACACGATACTTGTAGCTTAACCTGACAACACTGACATGCATCTACTTTTAGTGTCGTTTTCCTAAAATTGTAATGATCTTGACTCAAAATCGTATGTCAAAGATATTTTTTAGATGAAATGAATGTCTTTAGTAACCAACATAGTTTCAGCCCTTTGTAAACTATACTGAGAAACTTTGTAATAAGTAGTGTGCTTACGCAGTGATGCCAACTAGAAACGTTATAAAATCCCATCTCGAGAGGTGGAAATTCCCATTTTGCTCTTGAATTTCCCACGCTATACTAATAACAACATTTTCTAAACTTAGAAACCATAAACAGTGAAATTAGTGTATATAAATAATTTTCTTCAATATATGAGTGAACGATACAAATATTTCGATCCTCTCCGTTTATCAAACAGTTTATGAACTAGTGTTTTCCTTAATTGAAAGAGACAATTAAAAATGATGATGAAAATAAGTGCACTTTGTTGTGAGTTTAATATTTACATCATGCTTTTATGTCATAATCTTCTACTGAATGTAGCAAAACTAAATAAACTTCATTCTTCAGTCACTTCGTATGAAACGATTTTGAAGTTGGACGTTTCTTGTTTTAGTTTCTTCATAAATTCTGTTCTTTCTTTAATTTCACTTTTCTCTAATACCAGAGTACAATCAACATTCTTTGGCGCTTATTTTTCCAGCATAAATCACTTTAACCCGTAACTGGTCGCATTGGGGTAAATTTTACCTCCAGGTGTGAACGAAGAAGCAGAAAGATTACCATGCAATTTGGTTTTTATTTTATTTTTTTTTATTTCAGTTTTATCTCATATTTTGTACCAAAATCTATGAGTGATTTCTAATAGTCTATGTAATATCAGAAATTTGTTTGCCAAGAAATCTGAACAATATTTAAATTGCAAAAGTAAAATAACATTGGGGTAGAATTTATCCACAGGCGCCTACTAACGGTGCCTAAGAGAGCGCGCTTGGTTAAGGGTTAAAACTAACATGCACTTTATATTAACAAAGACTCGTTTGCCTTCTTCTCGCCCACAGACAATTTTGTTGGCGTCAGTGGAATGATATATGAAAAATCTCATATTTTTTTTAAACGAAAATTCCCTTTCCTACTATTTTGAGAAATCGTTGTCTAAAAATTCCAGAAAATGGGATTTTTCCCACAGGTTGTCACTACTGATATGTATGAAAATACAGATATTACCATTTAGTTTCTAAATACTGGACCACCATAGATTTGTCTCGTAACTGACACAAATAATCTCATTGGAAGTTGAAAGTACAAAGTTGATTCGCTCATTTTTATAATGATATATTTTCTTCGTAATTTCCATTTACTATATTCACGTGATTTAAAATAAGAGAAAAAATATACAATTTGAACTGAAAATAAAATTTATTCATGTTGTTGTGAGCAGCTTCTTTCAGAAACAATGTTCCGGGGTACACTTAGTATACCGGGGGCCATTAATGATACTATTATATTTATTATTATATTATACATGTACTATTTTGATCTGCTCCCGGGGAACAGTGGCTCCCTCACAAACGTATGGAAGAAAGCTTGTGAAAATTAGTTATTTTAACAAAGAAGTTGTTAATTTACTATTTTAATGTATATATTTTGAAGACGATCAAATTAATATTAACAGAAAGTAAATTTCGTTCATTTAGTTTTAATGTGCAGATACATTTATCAGTTTTACACATACATAAGACAAAGTTATATAATATCCTGCCTAGTAATATATATGTACGGATATATTTATACTTTGTATTTTAATATTAGTACAACTCTTATTATTAAAACATATATATTAGTTTTAGATTTGGTCGTTTAATGTCCCTTTTCAACATTTGGACTATGTGAGACGTGTACCCGTAGCCTTCAATATATGAACTCCTACCGAAAGTCAAACCAGGATCAAAGTAATATTTTTCACTGTTACGTTGTTTAGATAATGTTAGAAATTATATTGGTATGTTTATCAAGTCTCCAATTAGCAAAATTGTTGCAGCCTATAATACAATATTTTCAACCTATCTCTTTACGCTCCATATCCGTACCGGTATGTCACGCAAATGAAACAAACTTGTAGCGTAAAGTTATGTTAAAGATGAAGAAAAAATAGATTCGCTACAAAATCCAGAAATCGTTCACAATTCATTTTTTTTAACTGCAATTTCATTCCCAGTCGAAACTGGGCGGGCCACAGAAGGTAACGCCTTCTCCGGGGCCAGAGAAAAACTGAAATGTTAGAGGTGCCTGTTTATAGATGGGATACAGGAAGTTATTGACGGTGGTGATGTATGATCATGATTATATCTTTAGATGCAGTACAAGAAGTGCAGGGTAGAAGAGATTATGGACGATAGATATGCTGATGTGTTTGATAGATGCGACGACGTGGGTTATAGGTTGGCGTGGCCTGGTCAAGCTCATGCAGTGCAAGTAGATGGTCAACTGGTGGATAGGCATGTAGTGGTCGTGCAGGAGTCTGATCGAGCAGTGCACCAAGAATTGGATGGGCCTCAGCGATACGGCTCTGAGCGTGGGTATGGTGGTGTGCCGATAGACCTCCCTAGTAGGAGTATTTGCCGGTAAGAAATAAGCGGTGCGCAGAGCATGACGTTCCAGGACTTGTAATTTGGTGTAGAAGTGCTGAGGAGCAGAAGCCTCTGCGGTACCAACTGGGGTCTCAACACCAGGCTTCTTCTGCATACGTATAAGGTATTTGTCCACAATTCATTTTAAAAGTACGACAGATATGTATAAAAGATCTAATATCCATTTGTGAGTAGTAATGATTACTCATATTACTTAAATCCTTAGTAAGAAACAAACACTTTTCGTAAAGTACTGATTGTATGGTTTTACATATTTTACTTAAACTGGCGCAGTTTCATTAAAAATAATAAATAATTATTCTTAAAAATATAGGATATTAGCACATATCTCTATTGCCTTTTGAGTGTATTTTAATAAAGAATTTACATTCACAAATCTCACGTTCTTTTTGTTCGTCCAAAAAGCTCAATACACGGCATGTCGGAATTCGCAACAACTTGGAGCTCTGCTCTTATTAGTTAACCGAACAGTAACGGACTTAGAAAGCAAAAACCGGTGGGGACTGGTAAGGGCGCCAATCCTGGGGGGCAGGCCTTCCCAAAACTCATGTGGGCCCTCCTATTGTATTTCTGAATATACAATATTTGGCATAATTTGAATTCAATTTGTCTTAAAATCCTCATATACAGGGTGGTCGTGCATCAATAACGGAAAATTCGGGAGATGAATCTAAAGGTAAAAACAAGCAAAAAATGCCATATGAAAAATGCCATAGGTGAATGCGGCTTCGTTTGGACGCTAGAGGCGTCTGAAATGTCACCTTCCGAGGCGGCAATTTGCAATATCGCAAGAATGGAGAGAAATACGAATGTCGGCTCAAAAGATATCAAAGGAAACCCCATCCGAAGAATCCAATTATGCATAAGTGATGGCGAAACAGTAGCGTCGCTAGAGGAGGCACAAAGAAAGTGAATGAAACATGGAGAAAAGTAAACAATTTACACTGAAAAATTGTAGGAGGGGATGTTACTTGGAACATGCAGCTACAAACGTTAGTGAACAAAGGCAACAATAGCTACGCTGTAGGGACACTATGGGAGGCGGAATGTAGGAACACAGTATCTTTGTAACAGAAAGAAATAGGAATGTCGGGTCAAAAGATATCAAAGGAAACCCCGTCCGAAGAATTCAATCATGCATAAGTGACGCCGGAACAGTGGTGGCGCCAGAGGGCACAAACGAAGTGAATGTAACGCGGAGAAAAAGTGAAAAATTTACAGTGACAAACTGTAAGAGGGGATGTTACATGGAACATGCAGCAACAAATGTTAATGAACAAAGGCAACAATGTTCACGCTGCAGGGACACTATGGGAGGAGGAATGCAGGAATAGAGTATCTGTATAACGGAGAGAAATAAGAATGTCGGGTAAGAAGATTTCAAAAGAACACCTTCCGAAGAATCCAATTATGCATAGGTAAGTGATTGGAAATTATTGATTTTTTATTTTTAAAAATTGTATTGATTTTTTGGAAATTTTTCAACATAGCGAATTTTCAAAAATCGTGTATTTTCACCACCAAATATCTCAGGAAGGACAGAAGTGAAAAATCTCCAATTTGATTAAAATAGACGATAGTTATGCAGTAATAAGTGGGTAAATTTGCACCACTGAGACTCGAGTAGTTTCTGAGTTATAAGGGTTTTCTTCACTGGTACTTAATATCATGAAGCGCCATTGGAATGAATATGAACTTTGTAGCAAAAGTCAAAATAACACGACAGTAATGTAAAATGGGTAAAGTGTGCATAATTTATGAATCATATATGTGCACAAAACGAAAGTTGTCTGTTATTTCTTTTCTGTCTATAGCGCTGCTGTTAAGACATCAGTGAAGTAAATAGTTGATCAACTTGTGTACAGAGTTTGGCACTGATATTGAAAGTACGACCTGTAGGAGTTATGAACTCTGTGGGTGTGAGTTTCCGAACCTTAGTGATCGGCACTCACACTTTGTCAATCGTACATAGTTTAAAAGAGGTTCGTGGGCCGTGGGGGTGGAAAAAGTGTTCAAAAAGATCGTTATTTCCCTGACTGATGTCTTCAATTCCCGAATCCACCATTTCTGTCATAAATACAGGCTACGGTATCTTTAGGTGCAAATGACAACATGCTTATGTTCTGGAAATACTGAAGTACTATAATCAGTAAATTCATCTGATTGTGAGTATTCATAATATCTGATTTGTGGTTTCGTCAGAGGTACAAATCTATGATCTGATATGGTATTAATAATTCATTTAAAAGTAGCAAATCTCGAATTTCTTGCTGTTTGACTGCACTTCTTCTGATGAAACACAGATAAATTGTATGCCTGAAATACTATATCAACACATCTGTTCTGTTTTTAAAATCGTGAATTTCACATCACTGTAACAATTTATAACTCAGAAACTACTCAAGTCTTAGTGATGCAATTTTATTCACTTACTACTGCACAACTATCGTCTATTTGAGAAAATTTGGGATTTTTCACTTCTGTCTTCCCTGAGATATTTGATAGTGAAAATACACGATTTTCGAAAATTCACAAAGTTCAAAAATTTTCAAAAAATCAAGTATATAATTCTCAGATCTGAAACTTGTTTGGGACGTTGTTTACTATTTAGTCTCTGTGTGGACAAAGAATTGAAGGTGAGTCTTATTTATTTCGTTTAAAAATGTACATTCAAAAATGCCATTTCTAGGTTTCCAACCTCAATGTTCAGAGCTTCTTTTCTCGACGTTCTAAAGTACGTCTGAATGTGCACAGAACACAGAATGTTGTCCATTCCATTATCTTTAATATGGTTCTTGGTTTGAACTTATTATCTTTAAAACCTAGAAAGTTATAGCATTTAACGGAATCCTCTGAAAAGTGCAAAATACGCTCAGGCGTCTATACAAAATGGCCTCGGCAAACAAACCTGCGCGGCTAAAAAGTAAATGAATACCCGTTTTCAACTCCCTAAATGTGGTATAATCTTAGGTAAAAAATTCAAAAATAAATAAATTTTGTCAGCAACCTTTGGCCTGGTAATTAGTCGATTTCATTTGGACTGACCCTTCTTCTAATTAAACAATATATTTTCGAACTAACTTCTTAAAGCATTTTAAAAGTGTGCAGGATTATAATTTTTTAAAGCAGAAAGAACTATTATACAAGGAAAGCAAGACCGAATAACCTAAAACGTGCCAAAAAGCATAAAACGTGCGGGAAGAAGTAAGATTTGGCAATCCCGTATAAAATGTAAGTCTGTGATGTCAAATGCCTGGTTATTTCTTTCCTGTCGTGTCTCAAATTTGAGATTACACGATTCATAGTCGAGACTGTTCAATATTATTTGTTAGTCTCGTAATACGGCTAAATGAGAACAAAAATAGTTTGAAAATAAATTAATTTAATCTTCATTTTTTCCTTCAAAAATAAACTAAACATGGTTATTTCTAATTTAGCTGAAAACTCACTCGAAGTTTATGATTATTCCAACAATTACGCACCCAAGTTGAGGAACGATATGGGAGAACCTCGAGAAAACCCACGCACACGATGTTTGTCCACTATAAAGCTTATTGGCTCGAGTCGAGATGAGATCGAACCAAGAACACAGGAACCAGAGGTGAGTGCTCTACCGCTGTCCCAAGATGGTGGTTAGTAAAGCGTGTGGTTTCTTGAACCTGGATTTGGAATTTCAGGGAGTAGTAATAGGAGTATATGTGGGGGGTCACAAAGGAGGTGGAAAAGATAAAGAAAAATAGGATAGAGTATCAGAAATAATAATTTTAAAAATATTTTAGATTTCTTACTTTGATAATCATATTTTTTTTATGTCCATACATTGCCAAATATAGCGAATAATATTACATAAAAAATTGAACTATTAAAGAAATGCATTAAGAAACAATTGGAATAAGAAGAAAAATAAAACTGGTGAAAGAAACTGCATGTTGAAATACAAGAAACATAAAAATATAACAAAAACTGCACATTGATACTCAATTCAAAATGAAAGCTAATGTAAATTCTAACCCAGTATAATTGTACTAGGCTTCAAAAGCAATAAGTAGTTATAATCAGAAACTTATTACAAACTAGAAGGGACGGTGGCTCAGTGGTAGAGGCTGATCTCGGGTGCGTTGGTTCCCTGGTTCGATTCCCGGCCAGGCAAGTTTGTGGTGGAAAACAGTCTCCGTAGGTTTTCTCGTGATATTCTCATTTTCTCGCACTTTCCCATTCTACTAATTCGTCCATTATCATTTACTTGTTTTAATCCTAGACTCCCTTAGGCAAAGGGTATATACGTGGGACGTTAAACTGAAAACAAATCATTTCATTTTTATATACCGGAAATTACCTGTGACGGTTACTGGAAAGATGTGATAAAAATCAAGTTATATGAAATAGTTTGAGAAAGCCTGGTAGCGAGTATGTTTTGAACTTAAAATATTAAGAGAAATAATCTAATTAGAAAAGATGCATCTCATTTTATCCAATTCGCAACTTGTTTTTTTTTTTTTGTGTGTGTGTGTGTCCGTCATCCCGGTTAAAGGGTTGTGCCCTTTCTTCGGGTAAGTGCTTCAATTTGATTTATTGATTTGAAGGAAATATAGGTGGTCTAAGAGGTTTCAACTTGTAACACTTTGGTTTATAAATATGATGATCTTTCTGAACTTACAACAACAGTTTACGCGTGCACCTGAACAGCTGTGTTCCGATATATCATAAAGAAATGGAAAATGGTTCAAAATCTAAAAAATAAACTTTGGTAGACAGTAGAGAAGTTCACACAAATTGAATTTTTAATTTCGTCCGCTAGGTAGAAATCGACCTCTGGAGGTTAATGACTGCCATCTGACGGCGTGATATGTAACTTCTACTAGATATCTTTCAATCGTAGGAAATGGTATACGGAGAGCTACCGCTAAAGTCATCGTTACTCGGGGCCGTAACTTGTGGAGTCAGGGGACAACTGCCCCCCCAGGGAAGTTCGCCGTCGTTCGAGGGGGGCGTATTTTAAGACAAAAGTTTCTTACCTTACCTTAAAAGCAGACCGATAGCCAGCCCAAAAATGTAGGGGGGCCCGGCTGAAGTTAGGGGTTGCCCGACCAACCATATTATAGTTTATCACCATATTATAGATCACTTGCAAGCCTACCGTGAAAATTTTAGGGGGACCAGCAAAAATTTAGGGGGGCCCGGCACCCCTAGACCTCCTGATTACGGGCCTGCTTAAAAGGTAAATAAAACAAAAATGAGCCGTGGGCCCATTTCAGTAAAAAATGTCTACTATTTGGGGCCCTAGAAATAATATTTATTCATCTGGCTTTCAGATTTGTTAATATTATCCCCTTAATTAATTTTTCATATATGGAACGGGGCCCAGTGCCGTAACTAAGGGCCCCGTAGACCTTGCCGTGCGGGAGAGCCCACAGGCTTCGGGGGGCCCATAAAGTGTAAGAGAAAGATGGAAAGAGGGGCACAAGAATTAGAAAAAAAGCTTTTCTAGGGGTCTTAAATACGCGCCCGCTCAAAAAAATTTAAGTTATGGCGCTGCCGTTACCCATTTAAAATGTTAACAGATTGACTCCATTACCCATTTAGAATGTTAACAGATTGACCTCCATTACCCATTTAAAATGTTAACAGATTGACTCCATTAACCATTTAAAATGTTAACAGATTGACGTCCATTACCCATTTAAAATGTTAACAGATTGACTCCATTACCCATTTAAAATGTTAACAGATTGACCTCCATTACCCATTTAAAATGTTAACAGATTGACCTCCATTACCCATTTAAAATGTTAACAGATTGACTCCATTACCCATTTAAAATGTTATCAGATTGGCTCCATTAACAAACTAGAACGAGATAATTTTTGTAGCTACCTATTGCAGGAAACGATAACTCAAAATTCGCTTTCCTTTAATAGTTATTGAGTGAGAGTAACGGAAGTATTAATATTATAATCTTGATCTCGGGGGAGGGGACACGGTGGCTCAATGGTAGAGTGGTTATCTCTGGTGTGTGGGCTCTCTGGTTTGATCCTCGGCCAAGTAAGTTTGTGGTGGACAACATCCTATTCATGGGTTGTATGCCACGAGTTTCGCAAAGTCAGTGTATAATAAAAGTTTGAAATCACATTTTATATTCTAAAATTGTGTATTGTTGAAGAAATAAGATACAAGACTACTTGCGTAACCACAGACAAGTGAAGAATACTTTAGAAAGTGTGAATTGGAGATCAAACCAGGAATCTTACTATTCTAAGAAACTTCTGATATTGTTCTCGTTATTTGGTACATAATACTCATCCGTTCGGAACATAAACCCTTTTCACATCCACCTTATGAGCCTTATGGAACGCCTCTAGAGATACCAGCTTATATATGTGCAAGATAATTGGAAATTGTTAATTAATATCAGTAAGTAGTATCTCAAAATCCATTGTTCTACTCGTAACCCAAAAGTCAATAACCGACCCTTTAGTAAAAACGGGGATGTTCAACCTCCTTTCAAGCTCTTCGGCATATTTACCATTATCCCTCTCCCCAGATACGTAGCCAGCCCAAAAATCTACGGATACCCGGCAGAAGTTAGGTGGGGGGGACCATAGTTCTTGACCATATTATAGTTTATTTGCAAGCCTACCTTAAAAATTTTAGGGGGCCTGTGAAAATTTAGGGGGGACGGCGCCCCCGTGGATACTGGCCTGCCTCTTCCCCACAGATAATAGTAGAGAAGACCGGAGTTGGTTATAACAATATCAAAGTAACTTGCGTTATGTGGTCACGCGTAGCGTAGTCGCTAACGTTTTCGCCCTTGTGAGAGGTCCCGGATTCAATTTTCGGCAGCGACACTCGATCGAAAAATGTAAATGGTTTTTCAGGCCAGTAATCTTGAGTGATGTTTTCATGGATTTCCCACATTCAACCCAGCAAACGCTGAGATGGTACCTATCATAATAGTCCCAGGTATTTTTTTTTTTTTTTTTTTTTGGGGTTCAGGCCCGTCTTTCAGATCCGGTATCTGAAAAATTAAACCGGAACGGGTTATCATCATTGCCATTTTTTCTTTTCTTTATTCATTATCCATTATATTTCTGGAAAAGGGAAAAGGAAAAGGGAAAAAGGAAAACAACCACAGCACGCAACACACACACAAAAAGAGAAAACAAAAAAAAAAAAACAATAATTTCCCTAAGTGCTCATTTGCATGTCCCTTAACTGCCTACCTTAGTTCCTAATTGTTTCCTATTCCTATCTTAATAGTTTATCAAAATTTATTAATGTTTATTATTTACTAAACTATCTTACCTAATTAAGCCTAGCCTAACATGACTGTTATTTTTGCTAGTGTTTAAATATTCTATGGTTTTATTTATTAATATTTTTTAATTTTTTTTTTAGATTGTTTATGCATATTTAGTTTTTTCTTTATTTATTTGTTGTTTCGCATTTATTTATTTATTTACAATATTAGTTATTTTTATTTAGTTTCCATTTCATTTCCTTCTTTTGTGTACTAGTTCTCCATATTTATACTTCTTCCATTAATTATGTTATTATATATTATTTATTCATTTTGTTATTTATTTATTATTTATTTGTTTTGGTCTCCTCTTCTTTCTTCGGTTTCTCCCTGTATGATTTTTGGTTAATCCCTGTATGGTTTTGGGCTTCTCTCCTGTGTTTCACTAGAAAATGCACTAATTTACTAATCAATTTTCACTTGGTTTTTCCCTGTGTGTCTTTTCCAGTTTCACCGTAAACACTGATTAACACTAGAATAACAACACTAAGCACTACCACTGGCTACAATCACATACATTTTTGCACATATTCACTCTTCTCACTATTTCAACACATTCCAATATAGTTATAATCATAGACGATTTCCCTATGGCTACATTAGTTTTAGCTGATCCTAGTGGTTTATGCTTGTCCAATGGAGGAGTGTTCTCAGTCGAGTATCCTTGTCGAGTAATCTCAGTGATACAGGTTTGAGGTCCAGGGCCCACTCAGAGCACTTAGTCCCAGGTATGTGATGGCCGAGAGAAGTCATTCCTCATACGTGTTGAGTAATCATGATTATAGATGCCGAAAGCCAAGGGCGCCGATCCTGGGTTGCCGGGGGCCCGGGACCCCCTAAAGCTCATGTGGGCCCTCCTATTGTATTTGTGAATATACAATATTTGGCATAATTTGAGTGCGATTTGTCTTAAAATCTTCATATACATACCTTCGGCATCTGAATGTCCCCCCCCCAAAAAAAAATTACTGTGAAATCGGCGCCCTTGCTGAAAGCGAAGATATCTCATTCCTAATCCTAATAACATGCATTGTAGACGAACGTTTATTCAATTTTGGAATTTCTAACCGATCTTAAAAGCATTATGGTAAGATTGATTGTGCCATTATCAATGAAAACTTGTTCCCGAAAAAATCTCATGGGCATATCACAGACCGGTAGCCAGGCCAAAAATGTAGGGGGGCGGTAGAAGTTAGAGGGTGTCCGATCCAATCATGTTATAGTTCATTTGTAAGCCTACCGTGAAAATTTAAGCGGGGCCAGTAAAAACTAAGGGGTGGTCTTCCCCCCCTAGACCCCTTGGATACAGGCCTGGACATCCAGCGCTCTAAAATCTGCCTGACATCCCTGGACAAAAATATCCTTCACTTTTAAGAAAGCCCAACAATAATTTGTGTCGCTGTTTGATGTTCTTATTAACGTCACATATCATTAATGGTAAACTAGGTACTACAAAATGTACATTACAAACACAAAGAAAAAGAAAACGGCCTCTATCTTTAAAATGCACATGGCGTTAACTCTTAACGTTTGACAGTAGACAGCGGCTGGTACACAGAGCAATGTCTCTCGTAATGACTATAAAAGACGGTTAGAACTCTGCCAACTGAAAGAAAGCCATTTCTACCGAATGAGCGGTTTTCTCGTTTTTTCTCCCCTCCTGTTTTAATTAAACATGTAAATGAGGCTTAACTTTTGAGGGAAGAGGGAAAGAAAGAATAAATTGGGGTAATCGTCGGGATAAGACGACATATATTTTCACACTTACAGTTGCATCTCAACGTCATACAGAAGTGTTATATCAAGATTCGTAGTTTCAGCTAAAAGAATATTCTTTGATAGAGTAATTATGAAACAGAATCTAGCTTTAAAAAAAATGTACAAAAAGTATTGTATCCTCTCTGTGTTTCAATTATCTAAATGTATAAGGTCATATGCTGTAATTATGAAGCGAAAAATCATGAGTGTACAGCAAAAACTGCTTGGGTTAGGAACATAAAAAATATAAGTTATACAAACATATTTGTAAATAGCACAGTAGGCTACTAATATAATTTTGAATATAAAAGTTTTGCAAGAAAAAATGGATGCTTTCAGATTATATTTTATCTCTCAAAAACTGTCATTCTAAAAATATTTGAGATATATGCAATAGATATAGCAATAAGTATACTGCCTTGTCATAATTATTTTGAGACTTGAAAGCCACAGAATTCTTTTTAAAAAATAGGGTGTTTCACAATAGCCCGACTTTTTCTGTGTTTTCCAATTACCCCACTTGACCCTATATTAATCTCTAAACAAATTTACTTCTAAGTACTGATTCGGATCGGTATAAGAACTAGGCAGGTGTGTACCCATGAGGGTGATCCACTGGGTCAGGAATACCCAAAAACTTGCTAACTCAACATTAATTTGTATACTTGCTCACTGTCAGTAAAACTTTACTTGTTTAACAGGGAAATGATTGACGTAGCATGCAAATTTTGTCTTGCACTTCATCTGTGCACTCTTTTTCTTATAAAAACAATCTAGTTGTAAATTTTTCCCTGAAAATATAGGTGGAAGTATTTCACACCGTAACGTTTTCCTCGTCATTTAAGTGATGACAAGGAAGGATTCGTACGGTAAACTTAAATCAATCAAACGTTTACATAATAAATTATTAGCGCCATTTTGTCACATTTTATTTCTCGAGTTTCGATAATCTTTCAACCAAAAAATCTAAAACTGAATGAAATGATATGAGTGAAGGTAAAAACTCATTGTTATCGAGAATTTTGTTTGTTTTTATAAGCCTGAAAACTGATGCTGTAGTATAATATAGACAGTACCTATTACGATGAAGCTGATACTAAAGTATCCTCATTAAACCATCAAGCTTTCAATTATAACAACTACTGTAGCTAGACGAAGACACGTAGCGTGATTAACCCATTCGATATACTGTAAGGTGGATCACCAAACGGAAGTCAGTCCGTATTTGAGCTCATTCCCTTAACTACTGCGCAAAGAAACGTTACATATTATAAATATTGTACTATAAGATAAAGTTATGTTTCAGCTATAACACAAGATTACAACGAGATACTTGTATAAATTGATAATTACTTGTATTTTTGGGCAGAAAGTGCTTCTACATAAGCACTATACTAGATATAATGTTAATTTAAAAATAACAAAAGAAGAATGTTTTTAATATATGTAAGAAACATACATTATTGTATAATTAGTTGCTATGTAGTTGTTGATAGATACCTAACAAACATGTACGATTGCAATACAGTCTATGTGCATATTCGTTCAAAGAAAATCAACGAATAAAATTGTTTAATACGTATCATCGTTTTGTGATTTCAATATAAAAGGTGAGAATACTAGTAAATGTAATCACGGAAGATATTTTAATGTGTAAACAATTACTACCACTCGAAATCTACTTATATTATTAGCCGAACCAGGTTGATGACTACCTTTGGTGAGTCGTTGTAAAAATTTTGGTTTACCTCACCCGGGAATCTTGTAAATTCATATCCCGAAGTAAAGTAAGGGTGAATTTACTTCTGTAATAAGGTTAATGACTACGAACTTGACAAGACTTAGAAGTGGTAGAATAATCACAAGAAAAATGAACGGTGAGGCAATGCAGAAAGAAACCAGTGATAGTGATAACGGTGAACGAAGTGCAGCACCAGGAATGACATTAGAAGACCGAATTTTACTAGTCTTACAGCAGCAAGAACAAAGCCGAAAAGACGATATGGAAGCCATGAAGCAAGAATTAAAGCAGACGATGGAGCAGAAGTCCGAGGAATCCAACCGACAATATGAAGAATTAAAGCGGACGATGGAGCAGAAGTCCGAGGAATCCAACAGACAATATGAAGAATTAAAGCGGACGATGGAGCAGAAGTCCGAGGAATCCAACAGACAATATGAAGAATTAAAGCAGACGATGGAGCAGAAGTCCGAGGAATCCAACAGACGATTGGAGCAGAAGTCAGATGAGACGAAACAATTTATTATCCAGGCAATGAATGACATCACTTCGCAGTTTGATGAAAAGTTAAAAAGAATATCTGAGGATTGCCAGGATAATCAAAACCATCTAATCCAAGAAGTCAGTGGTGTAAAAAGGGATTTGGAAGTAATAGAATCTTCTGTACAGCAACAAAAGATTCAGGTCACGGATAACTCCAACCAGATACGTGCGAATACACAGTTGATAGCTACCTTACAAGAGAAAATCAGGACACTACAGATCAAGGACAACACATACCACAACGACATGGATAATGATCGTGTAGAATTCCCTTGTTCACAAGAGATGACTTCGCCTTCACCCGTATCTGATGAGGACATTATTTTGGAAGAAATTCATCCGAGAAGTACAGATGGGCGGAAACCAGATGGTGCAACTACACATCACGCCATAGGTAGGAATTGTCACTCAGCAAGAACACGGAATGATAAAAGGAAGGTAAAGTTAAGCGTCAAGATGAGTGAAATACGTGCTATGAGTAAGTTCAGTGGTAAATGTAATGAGAATGCTACTTCTTTCCTAGAAAAATTTCAGGACGAGTGCAATATAATGTGTATAGATAGATCACAATATATGAAACTAATCCCTCATTTATTACTCCCACCATGTTCTTTATGGTTTAAAGCAGTACGAGATCACGTTAGTACGTATGAGGAATTCAAAGCAGCGCTAATCGCAAATTACGAAAATGACTTTTTGCTTGCAAATAGAGATGCCATGATTAGAAACCAACATTTCAATCCTCGTTTGCACAAATCTGTTGTCGAGTTTGTTGTAAATACATACAACGAATTAAAAGTCGTAAATCCATTGCAATCGGAATCTAGAATCATAGCATCAATTCGAAATTTGTTACCGTTTAAGTTACAACAGATCCTGTTTTCTACCCAGTGTATGAGTTTTAACCATTTATTAATGCTTGTTCAATGTTATGAAACTCAATACCATGCTCTGAATCAACAAGCAGGAATAGGCAAAAGTAAAAATAATTCAGATCATTTTGTACCTGTTCGGAATCTAAATATCCGTAGTGTGAACGATACAGAACACAACCTAAACCGAGTGAATTCAAGCAATCAGAACGAGCAAAATAGGCAGAGCTATGTAGGGAATCCGCCTAACCTAATTAGTCGTGGCAATCCTTATGTAAGACCATATACCCAAAATAGGTTCAGAAATAGACGAAATACATGGCGAAATTCCAGGAATACAGTACACTACGTGGATAGACGTAATCGGGGGTTAAGAGATGGCACTTCGCATCAAAATCCAGATATTGATGCAATTCCTGTACAGAACAGTAATACGGGACATAATCATGATTGTGCTGTACAATGTACTTTATTAGAACCATATGCTAGTACAAATTTAAACTGACCCTAGTTAATGAAGTAAGGGTTAAACCCATACCAGCTATAGATTCTTGTGAATATTTATTTTTAAGTCTATGTGTTAATATCAATAATGAAAACAATTCTTATGACTTCGATATACAAGCATTATACTTGATAGGATTAGTTAATGAACTCATAAATATTTTTTTTACATTTGTTCCAACAAATGATAATTTTCAAATGATTTTAACTCTTTCTTGTTAATATGAAGAATTATAGTTCGATTCATTAAAAACAAAGGTTATTTATAGTATATTTGATTTGTGTTGAAACTTAATTGTCAAAGATTATGTTAAGTATATGATTCATTCTATTAAGCTAATAATTCGACGACTGTCTTCATGCACAATCTTATATGTTACTTGAATAAGATTCTTCTATATTCTGACGCCCGATTGATACAATGCATACTGTAGAATATCATCTAAAGTAATTAATATATAATGCGCCCTTGATCATGGTGACTCATGTTTTGTAATTGCTTCTTACTATTTTGAATTCGTACCCTTCGTTAATTATATAAATAAGCGACGACGTTTTAATAATAAAATATATATATTAATGTAATAAAAGATAAATGATAATGAAATGAAAGATTAATTATAAATATATTTATATTAATGAAAATAAATAATGTTATATATATGCGAGGGTCGATCAAAATATATAGGACATAATTAATGGAATATTGTTCTTGTAAACGGACCAGTGGTTCTTAAATATAAAAACCAAGCTCCCTTGTAACTTTTATATTCAGTCCCATCGTCGGGCGACATTTTTATACAACGAGATACTTGTATAAATTGATAATTACTTGTATTTTTGGGCAGAAAGTGCTTCTACATAAGCACTATACTAGATATAATGTTAATTTAAAAATAACAAAAGAAGAATGTTTTTAATATATGTAAGAAACATACATTATTGTATAATTAGTTGCTATCAGGCCCATGACAGTCAAAGGGAATCCGGAAGTACACTGTTTTAGTTCATAACTTTCACTGCGAGAGCGAGAGCGGTGTCGATAGTATCGCTCCGTCTCGCATGCTAATACTCACTTGTTTAAGAATGTGTCCATCTTTTTCTGATAAGAACCGATTCCAAGATAGATCTTTTGGTGAGAAGTATATCTTGAGCCGTCTTGTCTCAATGTGTTTACAATTGATTTCATATTTATAATTAAATATCCGCTTATTTTATAATGTGTTGCTTGTTGTATTATGTTTGTGACATTCTTGAAAGCAGTATGGATGACTTGCGGCTGTGTCATTACCGATTGGAAAGAAGTGCTGCTACATGTTTTAGTATTTTCCAGAAAATAGGTTTGTTACATTATAACATTATAGGGTAAATAGTTAAAAGTTTCAATGTTCGAATATCAATATTCACAAATAATAGTTTTACTAACTTTTATCTAAAATTAAAATTTTGTTGGATTTAGGTTCTGTGTGTTTAACGAAGTAATTGAGTAGCAAAGATACACGTAGGCCTATATATGGCTGACTGAACTTTTTTCGTTATATATACATAAATTTAGCAATACTTAACATGTTTGTATAAGAGCAGAGTGAAAGATAAGTGTAAATTTAACCAAAAAAAGCTGTGGAACTACAAAATGAGTCCTGTTACACCTTCACGTACAGATTAAGAATAGGTGCACCAATCTAAAATCTTCCTTTAGTTGAATTATACTTTAGTGTCCCTTTCAGTACTGGGATTGAGTATAGCCCGCTCCCCCCAGTGATTTTTAACGAATCATAGTGATTCTAACGATTCATATTAGTTCATAATGAATCGGAATCGCATGTTATAAAGATGTAAGATGTAAATCTTGTGATAAGGAAGCTTTAGTATAAGTAGTAGTAGTAGCGGTAGTAGTAATAGTAGTAGTAGTAGTAGCGGTAGTAGTAGTAGTAGTAGTAGCGGTAGTAGTAGTCGTAGTAGTAGTAGTATTTAATAGCAATAGTAGTAGCAGTACTAGTAGTAGGAACGGGTTAAAAGTTCCGCAGGGGTTGGTTGGGTTGTGTTCTCTATATAAGTACAATAGAAGTAGTAGAAGTAGTACTACTATTACCGGTAGTAGTAGTAGTAGTAATAGTAGTAGTAGTGATAATAATAATAATAATAGTAGTAGTAGTGACTCTACCAGTTCCGGTGACAAAGAACTGGGGGGAGCGGGCTATACACAAACCCATTACTGAAACTATATGAGATTCAGACCTTCAATTTAAGGTGGAATTGTAACCAACGTAATGCGTTTATATTTCAATGTACTTCCTGGAAGATTAGGATTCGATTTCAGGCGGGAGCTCATGTGGTTTGGATTCCACGTTAATCAATATGTCAACGTCTCATGTAGCCTCGCTGCTGCACGTGAGTTAAGCAGAAAATCAACTCAACTCATTGAATGTACTTCTATCGCAAGTCGAACCGAGGAACATGTGCACTAAAGGTGTGCATGTGAGCCATTTGACCAGTGAAGAAGGCATATAAAAAGTACCCTGCGTTTGATTAAACTGTATTGTTAGTACCTTGAGAAATTGCATTTTATAACGGCAAGTTTGAATTGGGAGCACAATTATTATTGCTGCAAATGCATTTTCTGGGCAAAATGACTCATATTGTCTAGAATAGGGGTGGCCACAAAGTTCCGGTGCCGCGAGGAACCGGTTCTCGGAGATTCGGTTTTCAGAACCGGTTCCGGACATGGATCCGAAAACCCGGTTCTAGAACCGGATCTTAGGAACCGGTTCCAGACCTGGATCCGAAAACCCGGTTCCAGAACCGGATCTTAGGAACCGGTTCCAGACCTGGATCCAAAATCCGGTTCCAGAACCGGATCTTGGGAACGGGTTTCAGATCTGGATCTGAAAACCCGGTTCCAGACCTCGATCCGAAAGCCCCCAAAGACCCGTAAAACCCCCAAAGGAGGCACAGAGTTCACCTTCAAAACACTGCAAAGAGGACCATGCGCTTGTGCCCTCCCCGCCCAGACCCGCTTGTGCCCCCACAAAAAAATGTTGGTCCACCAGTGGATGTTTAGCCAAATGAGTTGGCCAGTTTGCCTATTTAGCCAATGAGTTTGCCAGTTACCCAGTTTATTTAGCCAAATATAACAAGCGGCCGCCGCCTGGGCGCCTGCCTGTCAAAAAAAATGAAATGAAATCTTTGAGTTTTACGTCCCACGATTATGCCGGTTAGGCTAAAGGAGACAGTGATGATGAGTAATGAATGTAATGTTGGAATGAAGAAAGTGGGAGGAAACGGGAGAACCCCAAGGAAACCACGCACACGGTGTTTGTCCATCACAAAGGCGCCTGCCTGTCGATTCCATCATTTCATCTAGCACACTGTTCACAGCCTGCCAGCAGCTCGGGTTTAGCGTAGGGATGGTCACAAATTTTCGGTTCCACGGAACCGGTTCTGCGAGGAACCGGTTCTTGAAGATATGATTTTCAGAACCGGTTCCGACCTGGATTTAAAGAACCGGTTCCGGACCTGGATCCGAAAAACCGGTTCGGAACCGGATCTGTTCAGACCCGAAAACCGGTTCCGCCAGGAATCGGTTGTGGCCATCCCTAGTCTAGAAGCAATCGTACTGCTGGAGTGTTGCAAATTAGCATATGGAAATTAGAGGTAATATACTATTTATATGCCCCGGGTGCCGGATTGGAAAGTCGCAAAATTGGGCAAATATTTGGGACAGTGGTTTGGTTTGATTGGTCAGGGAGGATCTAAAACGGGTTCTTGCCCCGGGAGTCAACTAGCGTATTTCCGTCGCTGCGTGGCTTGTACACGTGATTCTAGCCGCAGGTTGTGAACTTCCGCTCTCTTGTCGAAATACCTATTTGTTACACACACAATAATATTATCATTCTATCACCGGTGTGAACATTACAGCCTTCAGCTCATTTCTTTTTGAACACTCCTTATATATAATTTACTCATATGTCATACCTGTAAGGTAAGGGGAACCGAAGAATTTCAGCAATCAAAAGTCATTCCCTAAGACAGAAGACGTTCAGTTTCTCTCTGAGCGTTATTTATCTTCAAATATGACCTAGTACTGAAAGAGTACATGGAACATAATACCGGTACCTATAATGGTTATATGACAGTACCGTCAAGAAGTGAGAGAATTGTTGCTTTAGCTTGGTACTAATGGAGGTTACGTGAAATGCAAAAAGTTGATTTAAAAAAAGTGTGCAAAAACAAGTACAGATAGAACTAATGCTTACAAATTAGGTTAGATAAACTTATGTATTTTAAACAAAATTTAGTGTAAATAACGCATGTTCTCTGACAGGAGTCCTAAGTCTTCGTGTTATTTGTTAGGGATCGGGCTTTGCATGTTTCCAGCTAGTTCACGGAAACAATCCACTCGTTCAAGCAACTTAATGAAGAAATATAACTACTACTTAATTAATTTGAAACGAATTTTGTTTTTAAAAAACATAGTATTCATCAGGCTTTGAAAAACAAAATCCACATGAGTCCTTGTGGGTATTTTTGGTTTAAATTGATTTTGTGAAAGTTTCTTTGCGACGGTAATGTTAAAATGTGAATCTCTAATATCATATACAATAACTTGTTTCGGGGAATGAGTGGTTCAGTAGTAGATCTCTCACCTGTGGCCAGTAGACAAACATCATGCTTATGGCTTTTCTCGGTAATCTCCCGTTTTGTCATTCCACTATCATCCACCGTCTCTTTTAGCCTTGATGGATAATTATACAACATTAAATTGAAAAAGATTTTCAGCTCACGAGCTGGAGTAGTAGGTAGCGAACGCACTTTTGTTGCACCGCTAGGAGTTCTTGGTCAGATTCCTGGTTGTTCGGATTCAAGAACTATCAGTTCACGTCTGATATAATTTTAGTGCTAGAAAAAGAACTGAAACTTCAACAAATAAATGCAAGACTGTTTTCTGTTTACTGATAGAAGAGGCTTCAAGATGCTGGTGATGTGTTAGGGGGAACTTTTATGAAGAGCAATAGAATAGCAGTGTGCAGCGATCTGAACAGACAGTGATAGTGTAAAATAGTTAGCCTCTTATTTCCAATGAGGCCAAATTGTTGGTGTAACGAAAGTGCTATATGTGTTGAGTGTATTGTGAGGATCAGTGCCTAAGATTATTACTGCCAACAAAACTCACGGCAAAAACACGTTAGCGAAAAAGAACAAAGGTTGGAATGAAGCCCCCTGTTACAGGCACTGCCGAACATTAAAGCTGATTGTCACTTAGAACTGTCGTTCGACTGTGATGAAAGTGACCCAAGGCTGTGAGCACCAGTTCTCACAGCCTATGTCGAAATCATTCCGCCCCGAATTGCATGATAGGGACATAATGTGTTTGTTGCACAACTGAAACTGTTGATAAGGGACCATAAAGCTTTAGCACACGCCTATGTTGACGCGAATATGCAGCATTGACTGCTGATGTCTGGAAACGCGTGATATGGTTGGATGAGTCTTCGTTCATTATATTTCAAATCACGATCGTGTTTATGTGGTCAGACACCAGAGAAGCGTATAATATGCAGTGTCTCCACCCAACCATGAAAAATGGTGGACACTTTGTGACCATGTGGGAGGCAATATCTTGGCTTTTATGGGGTTCTATGTTGACGCTTACCGGTCTCGCCCTTGCTGTGATTATGATCCGATTTTGGGGGACCGTTTGTATCCTATGCGCGGGATGGTGTTTCCGGTCAATTATGCCATATTCCAGGATGATAATGCGCCCATTCATATAGCTGAAGCTGTTGTGTCGTGATTTGAGGAACATGTAGATGAAATTGAACAATACCCCTGGCCCGCCGAATAATGGACTAATACCGTCCGACGTAGAGAGAACTACACGCAGAATGATGCAGTATTCCACTCTTGCTAATCACCTCATCTATGACTCCATTAAGTCACATCAGAGCTGTTCTAAGGGCGAAAAGTAGTGCAGCCCTATAGTATCTAGTAAGTTACATTTTTTCAGGTGTTCCATTGAATTGATACGTATCTGTATATCAGTATTCCTTTGTCATCAAGGGCGTACACAACTTCAAGACGGGAGATCCGGGTTCCACTCCCGGTGAGCTCATGTGGTTCTAATTCCATGTTGAGCAGAGGTGCATGTCTCATATTGAATAGATGTTGAAAGGGACATTATGCCCTGATCCAACCAACGAAATAACATAGTAAATATTATTCATCAAATATAAAAACATGTACTAACCCAGGGTGCAAAATTTCAAAATCAGATGCACTCGACAATCAAAAAATGATAGTCGCCAGTATCTCTCATTTCCAAATTATGAGATCCCCCCCCCACGGCCTTTGGTTTGAGAAAGAGACAATTAGATTCAGTATAATCAATTTTGAATTGGACAATTCATATACATGTTAAAAAGTATCTTAAGACTGCACGTTTGTGTAACGTTCTCTTTGTACTGAAGTACCAGTTGTCGATTGCAGTGATAACGGTATCTCATGCAAATATCAATTTTTTAAAAATGTTTTACTTTACACCGCTTGACTCATCAAAAGGGCCCGGGTCAAAATTGTTCCGCGCCAAATGGATCCTAGTCAAAAGGGAATTGCGTCAAACGGGCCCCGGTCAAGAGGGGGCCAACTAAAAAGGCCCGAGTCAAACGGCCCCGCGTCAAAAGTGCCCTTATCAAAAGGTTTCCGCAACAAAAGGGCCAAATCAAAACGCTCCTCATCAAAAGGACCCGGGTCCAAAGAGTTCCACGACAAAAGGGTCCGCTTCAAAAGGGCCCGTGTCAAAAAGGCACGAGTCAAACCAGGCCCGCGTCGAAAGGGCCCAGGTAAATGACTCCGCGAAGAAAGGGCCCGAGTCATAAGGGCGCTGCGTCAAAAGGGCCCGAGTCGAAGGGGAACTGCATCAAACAGACCTGGGTCAAAAGGGGCCCCGCTACCAAAGGGCACGAATAAGAACGACCATGAGTCAACGGCCCTGGTTGAAAGGGCCCCGCATCAAAAAGGCAAAAGTCAGAAATGGCCCCGGTCAAAAGGGCCCGGTAAATAGGTTCCACAGGTAAAAAGCTTGAGATCAAAGCAAGAGTGGAGATGAGGCATGCACAAGAGGATAGTGTCCCCTTAGTAAGTTGAAGTGTTTGTGAAAAGAAGGAAAAATATCTGTGGTTATTAGTAACAAATAGGAAAATTGAATGGTGATATTAGTTTTGTTTGCTTGTTGATTGTTCTACAACAATCGCTATCGCTTAAGTCGTTCTCCATGAAAGTTTGCTTGCACTCTCGTATTTCGAAGTTGATTTTCTCGTGACATAGATCAATCCAACTTTATCTATTGTTGACTTTCCACTTAGTTCTAAAATTCCATTTTTACCCCTGGATCAAAGTATAGTATAAAAATATTCTGTGAAAAAGATTAGATTAATTTTACTGTGAGAAGACATGTGGATCTATATACAGGGTTAGTGAAAAGTATTGGGACAGAACAATATAAAGGACATGCGTGGACGGAGGAAAAATAAATGTTACATACAATTGGTAGTATTGCAAAAACTGCATTGATTTGGATTGTGGTCACCATGGAAAGTATCTTGAATTCGTGTATTCAAGCCTAAGCATATCACACAATATTGTTTTAAATGTAAAAGGTTATGATTTTACACTTCAGCTTAGGCTTGAATATTCCCACAAATGAGAATGTGAATCATTTTTGACACATCATCTGTTTGAGAGAGTGTGCTATGTTTAACATATGTATGTAATAGAAAAATGTATCATGATAGGGCAGTAACAAAGAGACGCACAGATGGAGGTAAAGGAAATGTTACAATTTGGCATTGGTGTAGAAACTGCGTTAAATGATTTAGTGTACATCATGGCAGCCATCTTGAATGCCGCATATTGTATACCAAACAATATTTTTAAATAGAAAGAGGTATGTTTGTCACATAAATTGATGCTAGAATCTTCCTACAAACTACATTTATCGTCCGTTTCAAAAGCATCGGAGTCTACGTTTATTATTTCAGAAAATACGGCACTATCATAAGAACCACGGCTTGTCGTGGTGGTATTCATAACCAAAAGCTCAACTAAAAAGAGGAAGTGAATCCTAAGCAAACTACAAGGATGTTGAAACAGTCATACAAACTTCTACTGGCAAATAGAAAAAGGAAAAGAAATATAGTTACATGTTTTTGCCTTTTGAGTACTCATTTCTTTTTAGGGCATATATACTTGACACAGCATGTCAATTAAATTACGCAATACGTGACCTGTGCGCATGAAGGTGAAAAATATTCGTGAAAAGTAAACAGGAGGTACTAGTTGCATGCTGCACTTGGTTTCTAACAGTCAACTGCGTGTTCTACTGCCGGAATTGACCTTGATAGGTGCGCCTTTACTGGACGCGTTGTAACAAGAGGGCAACTATAATTACCCATGGGGTCTCTTGCAGCTATACAGCGAGCTGTGTGCGTTCTGTGCAGGGGCGATCGCCCCCCCAGAAGAGGAAAATTTCTTATTATATATATATATAAATAAAACCCATCCCAAAGTTTGGAACCCTTAAAAGTAGGTGTATGACAACCCCCCCAGAAGTCGGTCCTGGATCCGCCCCTGTTCATAGTCAACGTAAGGTATATATGAATGTTCAGTATCTTACGTCAGAATACATAGTTTGTTGAACGTTACTCCGCAATTTACTTAATGAACATTGTAGGTTTTATTTGTTTTTTTTAGCATGAAAGAAACACATGGGTTTATCTCACATTTTGCTTAGATAGCCGCTTGAAAGTGGTACGTACTAGTCATATACTATTTATGGAGATATTCGTGACGGGATTTACGTTCATTCATTGATTTAGTTCAACAAGTGATCTCTCTCCTGCTAGTTTCAATTTCAAAAATTCTTCAAATAATGTATGCCTGTGTAGAGGATTGTATCTTTAGTGTTCATGGTTCTGGAGTTCAAGTCCTAGAGGGAGCGTCGAATTTTCGATGTAGATTCAGCATTGAGAGGCAATTGGGGAACTATGATTAAAAGAGGTAGTGATATCTGTGGCCTATTTCTCAAAATTACTAGTCTAATACTTTACAAGCTATAAAAGATACGACTCTGGATTTCACAAGTTCTTGCAATTTCTGTTTCTCAAAGCTTTAGGACTTGTGAACAGGCAGGGGCGGATCCAGGGGGACGATTGGGGCAAAGATGAAACTTTATTTTATATATAAATTAAAGCCATCCCAGAGTTTGGAGCTCTTAAAAGTAGATCTAAGTAGCAGTATTACAACCCACCGCCCCCCAGAAGTCCGTTCTCGATCCGCCCCTGGTTCTGTGTCACTTCCTCTCTGCTCCTGGCTGTGTTTGCGAAAATATTGTTTGCTTTCCATGCTTTGGGGTAAGGGGTAAGACACCTTTGCACACCTTGGGAGAGTGGGAGGGAGTAACATAAAATGATCGATAGACGACCGATGTTAATGTAGAGTTCATAGTTTCAAGCAGTGGCATATACTGGTTTGAAGGCATGGACTACCACTGATCTTGTATTTGTTATTATTATTAATGATAATAATAATAAAAGTAATATAATAAGTATAATCATCATAATATGCATATCAATGAACAAAAATTGGTTTGATGTGTTTTGTTTGAATTTTTGTTTCGAGACCATTAATGTTTTTCGCTGTAAATGAAATTCCATCATGCCTTTGCGCAGTTAACTACTCGTGGATTGCATTCGTAAAATGTTAATTTTACCAATGTCACTTCCCTCAAGAGTCGCCTCTGTTACTGACGTTGGGTGTCATTCCGTACCAATCTTGGCAAAAATTCTGAGTATAGTAACGTAACGCAAAAATGCAGACAGTCATTATAATTGTTTATTATCACCACCTAAATCGCAAATTTTTGCGTTGTGTTAACAAGCGATTCTCGGGCCGTTTTGTTGCGGAGAACTTTTGACCCGGGCCCTTGTGATGAGAGGCGTTTTGATTCGGGCCTTTTGACTCGGGTCCTTTTGTCGTGGAGACCTTTTGACGCAAGCCCGTTTGACTCGGCCACTTTTGTTGCGGGACTCTTTTCGACTCGGGCTCGTTTGACACAGGGCCTTTTGACTCGGGTTCTTTTGTCGTGGGGTCCTTTTGACCCGGGCCCTTTTTATGAGGCGTTTTGATTCGGGCCATTTTGTTTAGGAGACCATTTGACTCGGGCCTTTTTGTAGCGGGGCCCCATTTGACCCGGGCTCGTTTGAGGCAGGTCCCTTCTGACTCGGGCAATTTTGTCGCGAGACTCTTTAACCCGGCACTTTTGATGAGTCAAAAGAAGGCATCATGCGCAATGCGACGGCACGGTTGCTCAACATTTCAAAAAATGCGTTCCAGAAGTGATTCCAACAATGGCGAGAGCACTGGGAGAAGTCGGTTCATTGCCAAGAGGTTATTTCTATTCGGGCCCTTTTGACTCCTGCCCTTTTGTTGCGAAGACCATTTTGTCCTGGGGCCGTTTTCACTCGGGCCGTTTTGTAGCGAGGCACCTTTTGAATCGGTCACTTTTTACGAGAGGCGTTTTGTTTCGGGTCTTTTTGTTGTGAAGACCTTTTGACCCGGGCCATTTAACGTAGGGCCGATTTGACTCGGGCCCTTTTGTAGCGGGACCCCTTTCGACCAGTGCCCGTTTGACATGGGGCCCTTTTGACCGGGGCAGTTTCGACTCGGGCCTTTCTGTCTTTGTCCTTTTGTTTGGCTCTTCTGACATGGAACCGTATATATAACGCAGCAGCTGAAATGCTTGGGGCAGGGGCGGGTATGAGTAAGTCGATGATCGATCGATCCAGGGCGCAGTAAAATTAGTTACTCCACTGTTCATATCTCTTTCTTTCTCTTCTCTCGACGTCATGTCTGGAGATGAATGTTCTGACTAATAGGCTACAGCGAGGAAAGGCGATATAAGCTATCAATGATAAATGTTATGTCTTTTAACTTAATATATATAGAGAATAAAACGAAAAACTCTATAACGGTCTTTTGCCCCCCCTCCCAGTTGGAAAAAGTCCTGCGGGCATTAGTGATTATGATGTAGCTTAGTTACCGTATTAAATTGTTCTATACACGGAATAAATACTTATCTTTTTTTATAATAATAAGAACCTTTTTTACATTTATTACGGCCAAACGTTTAATGACAGCAAAACATATTCACGTTCAGCGTAATCAGTTTCCATTCTCAAATAATTACAGTGAGGAAAATTAAATAATTCACGCACAGATTTAGGACTTAGAAAAGTGTCCTCCGCACATGTCGTTGTAAATTCCTAAACAGTTAAAAGCGCTAGTAGCAGTAATTAGCTCAGTCGGTCCCTATAGTCTATTAGTGAATTACATACATCTTACAGATGTATCTCTTTCTTTCCCTTCTATTTACATCATGTCTAGAGATTAATGAAGGGACAAATAAGCGGCAGAGGCAATTTTAAAAAGTAAGATGATCTACGCAATCAGTGACAGATGTGGTGTTTAACTTAACATACAAATTGAAAAACTGAGAATAGAAATCTTTTCAGAGATGACAGTGCACTGATGCTTCAAATCTGTGTCTTTACTCCCTATACTTACGTTATTTCCTTAGTCAAAAACTCTTCAAAATTAATCACAAATTCTTATGCAAGCCAGGGGCGGATCCAGGAAGGGACCGTTCCCCCTCAGAAGAGGAAACTTTCTTATTTTATATATATAAATAAAACCCATCCCAAAGTTTGAAGCCCTTAAAAGTAGCAGCATGACAACCCACCGCCCCCCCAGAAATCGGCCCTGGATCCGCCCCTGATGCAAGTATCCCTTCCTTAGAGTACTGCGCGGTCACATACCCGTCACGGCGATGTAAATGCACTTTTGACGATGAGGTTACAAACATATTATGCTTTTTAATCTCGTTCTTAAAATCAGTTTTAAGTGAAATACATTGAAGTCTTTGGTTCATTATCCACCGGGATGTACTGTGATTTATCAGAAAGGAGGGGGCAATAGAATTTCGAAGTAGGGGAACGGAGTTGAGACTCGGACTATGGTCTGCGGTTTACTGTTACGGTGAAAGTGATATTTAAAAGTTTGTGTGTTTATGATCCAGGACTAGTTGAGCAGTGAATTAGTTATCGCACCGGCACGATAAGATGGATACTATTTTCAATTCCTATCCTAGTCCCATATGTTTCTTTTGTTTTATTTTGTTGGCACATAATTATCCACCAAAACTTAATATTGAAAGCTGGATTATTTGCAATGGGAAGTTACCAATTACCCTTTTTATTGCGTCTGGAATTAAATTTTAGTATTTAAAACGATTTCGAAAAACGCTGTTATCTTCGTCGCTAGATTTCGTTCACTTCCTCGCAATTCATTTCTTTCAACAAGTATTGAAATCTAGAGTTGAAATTGGCTTGCCTGTTGGTCTATTCGATAACGTGATGAGTACTGTGTTCTATTCCCATGGAAAAGATTTGAAACTTGAACACATTATGTTGGTTCGGTTTTCACCTTCCAATGTAGGTCTACGCCTCATATAGCTTCGGTGCTGAAAAGGATAAATAATTCCAACATATACCAAACTACACACTACTGGTTGTAAGTACAGAATATAATTGCCATACACCCATATATCACTATTTCAGTTCCGATGTGACTGATTGAATTTTGATAACTGTAGAGTATGGACTGAAGTTTAATGTTCTATTTTCTATTTAGTCCTCTGCTACGGCAGCAGATATTTGCCACCTGACTATAAGCTTCTGTATTCTGGAAGCACATAATTTTTCTTTACCAGTCCCTGAAATTTCGTTATAATTCTAGATCTTCAAGTTAAACTCTTCCGAAGAATTGTAATGAAATACGCTTATTATCGAGATGAGCCGAGACTTTTACCCGTTATTCCTGTTGGTAGAGGGCTCTTCTGTCCAATAAGATTTCCTTCATTGGATCAAATATGTAGAAGTTAGGCGAAGACAAGTTAAGTCTGTATGACTGGTGTGACCATCTCCTATGGAATTGCTTTAGAGTGCGTTTGTTTCATCTTGGGACGCTTCCCGCCTATAGGGTGGATCTGTTTGCAAACGCATTGTTCCCACGCCACGGTTAAGTTGACAGTTACAATACGCTAGAAAACACAGCAAAACGCGACACCACTTACAAATCACAGTAACACACCTATTCGCCTGTGGCAACTGAGCACTTCAAATACCCGCCAAACAGCAATGACCTCATTTGATGAGCTGACTGACAACTAACGTCACGTACACGACAAAAGCAATAAGACGTCTATTGGATTAAAACGTTCACTTGAGTAATAGAAAAAAATACTTTAAAGGAAAACCAAGTGCACTGGCGGGAAGTGTGAAAAGATAAAACAAACGTACTCTAATATCTTACAACGTTTGGCTACTATATGTCGACGGCTGATAATCGTTCCGATAATTTGAATGACATAATGAGAGAATTGCTGATACTTGAACCTTCCAACACCAGATGTATGTTCACTTTGAACTAGTTATTAAAGTCTATAACAGATGTGTTTGGGCTATATGGATAATTAAGAGACGCGCCTCATAGCATACATAAGTAGATATGAATGTCCTTAATTACTTTCTGTCAATACTAAGTTCAATAGAATGAGTCAAAAGTGGTTAAACACCCTCATAATCTCGAATAGAGTTACTTTGTGTGATGTGTTAAAATAAAAAATAGCGAATATTGGCTAATCTTATATTTTAAGATTATAATGATTTTAGAAATAAGACAGGTTACCATAATCGAACTCCACGAAATAATTTAAATACATATATATCTCATTCTTTTTTATCTCTTTGTTATCTCATTTATTTTTATTAGCTCTTTATTTTGACAGGTATCAGAATTGAACAGAAGCATTAAGCTTATACAGAAACCTGAACATTAATTGGGTGGAATAAACGTCATAGCTCTTATTTCTGCATTTGAGAGAATGCGATGAGTCACAAATACCTTATTTTTTGGTTCTCGCTCACGTGAAGGAAACAAGAACCATAACTGTTCTGTTGTTACTCCTAGAAGCTTTTAAGTCTTCACGTCCTTGTATCACATAGTGACAACAATGTGAATGTCAGTATTAATGCTCGCAGTCACTACACTCTTCAGGGTTTGAACCAGTGTTTACGATTCAACTACGCTATGTGTGAAATAGAAGGAAATCGGTTGTCTCCACCTATTTCACAGTCCCTTAATCATGAATAGAAGACGCGAGTATCTGTACAGTCTGTACGACAGAAGCAGTCATTATTGACAAAAAATAATATTCTTTATTTTATGTATGAAATCTGTAACCAGTATTAATCATTTATCGATTGCAAGCCTATTTCTACCATTATACAAGTTTGTAGATACAGTAGGTGCATGTATTCTCTTTGTTACTGCTTACAAAACTAAGCGTAATGGGCTTTACCCCATATGAATGATATTCTTATTTAGCTATCGACGTGGAAACCAGAAACTAGCAAAAAGGTAGCTCCAGATAATTAACTCGAAGAGCTATAGGTCTACTTTGAATGTTAATCTGACTGTGTACCAGAATATTGCTAGACTTATGACATCAAAAAATTGAGAACAAAAAGTAATTATTGGTTTATACATTGTTGTTACCGTTGCCTCTAATGGAAATTGATGGTTTGCTTTCTTTCGTGTTTATTTCCATGATTTTCTATCCTTTACTGAGTTAAAAAGTGTGTAATATTTTGTACGCTATACATCTTATAAATATTTGAGTATACACATTTGTTTGTGAAATGTACAGATTTGTATCCTATTTAATGGGATCTGTATTTGTATTGCAATCTTATTTCCACTTTGAAATTATCAGTGCTTAAATGGATGTTGTGGAAAACGTGGACAATTTTATAAAGTTTTTTTATCTGTAAATTGAAGAATGAAAAATAAAAGAAAGAATAAGGCGGAGATAGTAAAATTAAGACTGCTCTTTTAAGTTGCATTGTTATTGTGTAATAAGTGCATAGTACTAATGTTAAATAAAAGGAACTGCAGTAATTATGATTCTTATTTACAATCGTCAATTTCTCCTAAGCATGATTTACTTCCGTTATACAAATACTAGAGCTCCATCACTACGGGTTCAGGAGCTTCATTCCATGATAATGTTCACAGAATTTGAGGATTCCAAAGCAACGCAAAAGTAATTATTACATCTATGTAGATTTTCCCAAGTTGAATGTTATCTTAATTTATTCTGGCAGAAATGTCAACCTTTTAGTTATGGAACAGCAAGGAAGGAGTGACTGTTTTAGGTGAGACTGAAATTCAGGTAATTTTTTTTTTAAATGCTCGCCAAGGCATGCAATCATGATGAGATGGGTGATAATGGTGAGGAAACGGGAGAACCCTGAGAACATTCATGCACGCGGTGTTTGTCCACTACAAAGTTAACTTGGCGCGAACTGGAATCGAACCAGAGACCCATGCACTAGACGTGAACGCTTTACCATCGCGCTTCCCGGTAAAGTTTTCAACACAACATGTTTAAGCAAGCTTTGTTAGGAAATTTATTGATTTCTTACTTAGGGAGAGAGGATAAAAAAATCTACAACGATTACTTTTTAAGAAAACAGAGAAATTTAAAGTAAATAAACAGTCCTGCGAGCTGGGAATGTAAAGGCCACTGGCGCCAATCCCGGGGAAATGAGGGGGACATGTCCCCTCCAACCTTAAAACTGAGGGGAACTGTTCCCCAATAATCTGATTTGAAATGTGTTTTTCGGTGAGAAATGTGATGATTTGTGTCCGATTGTCACAAAGGAAAGTGCAATGAAATTGATGTCCCCCCAGAATAAGCCTGAAATCTGCCCGCCTCCCAATGTTGAAGACAACTCTGCTCCCCTGATTCTCCACAGCATTGTTTTTCAACTTCATAAATATTTTGAACATCGCTTAGAAAAAAGTATGGGAACGGTCTTTCCCGCCCCACCCACCTAATATTGAAGACAGATTTGCGCCGCTGGTAAAAACACCTGTATTATCTGCAAGAAGGGCAATACAATGCACTCAAACAAGATATAAGAGAATTTTAAATGAAATTTTAATAAATGTATATAGTTAGAACTATAGTATTAATAGTTACCTAACATTAATTAAAGTTAAATAGCTATATTTACCTTCTAGCAGCCTTAATTTCGAAATTTTTAGCTTTACTATATGATTCCGATCGAAAGCGTGTTAGTATTATATTTTAACTGTGTTATTGTTCATATATATAACTTTATTTATTAAGAAATTGGGGGAAAAGGTTTGATTTTTCTTTCACTGTATCTCTTGTAGGTACGAAATCAATGAATTTAGAACAATGAAAATGTGAGAGTACAAGAGGTCGTATTCCGGTCTATAGCTTACTGTATCGGTATACTGTCCAGACTAACCCTAATTCAATGTTCAGGACAGCGAAGAGCCAATGGGGGAGGAACTGGAATTGTATGATAGCTCACCGGCATTATAAGAGTAGAGGAAAGATTCGATTGCCAGACAAGTCTAGCACTTTTTTCTCTTTGAATTTTATTGAATTCGTACTTAAAGCATAGAGTGAAAAAAGAGTGTCTTCAATTTCTAAATTATACGAATATGGTACACAATAACCACATTTCAACTCTTATTAATATGACCTTCGATTAAAATAGTCGGATGAATAAAGATAGGAAATTAGGACTACTAGAAGGACATCATATTTGCATTTTGAATTTAATGGCAAATATTATTTATAAACTACGTCAAGGTGCTGTATGGATACACTGTTAATGTTGGTAACTAGTCTATGCCTATGGATCTACTGCTTATATTGGTGAATTATTTAAATGGATAGTTACACTGCTGGTGAGTAGTTACATTATCCTGCCAGCGAGAGTTAGATGTCACTGCAAGCGCGACGAACTTGATACGCTTGTTTTTCCATGTAGTTACCAATCTTGCCGTTAGGCTATGTGATCTGTGGTTGCTATGTAGTTGTTGATAGATACCTAACAAACATGTACGATTGCAATACAGTCTATGTGCATATTCGTTCAAAGAAAATCAACGAATAAAATTGTTTAATACGTATCATCGTTTTGTGATTTCAATATAAAAGGTGAGAATACTAGTAAATGTAATCACGGAAGATATTTTAATGTGTAAACAATTACTACCACTCGAAATCTACTTATATTATTAGCCGAACCAGGTTGATGACTACCTTTGGTGAGTCGTTGTAAGATACTGATTCATTTGGTTGTGTCTTCTGATATCGAAAAAAGGACTAAATAAAAGAAAATAGTTGATTCGTTTTACAATGAGCACACAAGATGGCTTGCTGTTAAATCTTATCTGGAAGTGCTCAATTTTATGAAATGTTTATTTGTATGTGTAAAGTATTTTAAAGTAACGATCTTATTACGAAATAGATATATTGTTTGACAGTTTTTCGTGTTATGTTTCATATTTTAATATTTAAATATTAATTTACCAATGATCTTACAAATATAAGATCAGCCCTTACAACAAAATCTTCAAGCCATACGTCACAGTTTCGCCACTCCTACTCTGCCCGCTCTACCCAATAGGATCGCAATGTTTTGAGTCAACAATCATGGCGGAAACAAAAGTAGCCAATCAGACAATGCAAGAAAAGAGAGTAGCCAATCAGACTTGGCGATGCTCGGTTGATTTTTGGCTTCATTGATTTAATAGGGTGAAGATACATATGGACAGATCCTCTATTTTATAACATCCTTGTAATTTACATTTAAGAAAATAGATTTTGAGAAGAAATTTGCGCAGAACGCCATAATGCGTTGTTGACAAATTTGTACGTTTAATTCCTGGATTCTAGCGTTGCATTTCGAAAAGCGGAACTTAGCTGTGAATTACTGTAAGGGTTGAAAACTAATTTATCTAGTAAGTATCCAAGCAGAATTCCATGATTACTTTTTTTTACTATCTGGCACCACTAAGCACTCGACATTACCTGGCAACTCTCAGCTATTCAAGCAGCGTTTATCGTAGCACCGAGAACACCTAGTGATCCATCCTAAACTCGTTTAAATCATCTGATGGTCAGAACTCGCGAAGTATAGCCTGCAAAAGGAAACAAAAACTTAGTACTTTTCTTTTACCCTGACAGTTTATTTTTTAAATACATTTTTGGTCACGGAGTATAAATTCCTCTAACACGTGTAAGTCATTTAAATTTGATTTATATGGTTAAAACAGGTCAATTATATTTGTCTCCAATCAGTTAATGAGGTATAGTCAAAAATAAATTCTTAAACTATTATATTATCCAAAAGTTAAGATATACATATCAATTGATTACTGATATCATGCTGAACAAAATGTCATTCTTCACGGTAATTTTTTATGAGTAGTTTTCGAGATTGGGATTAGGATTATTAATTAGATTTCTGGACTTTCGAAATAGGTCTATAATGCCATGTTAGCCCGTCACATATGAAAGATGACGTATCTCGGCGATCAGGTGCCTGGGAAATTACGGAGAAAGAAAGGAATGTAGAGAAAAAAAGGAAGCAACCTGGGACCACTATGTTAGGTACTATTACGGCATTTGCCTCGTTTGAATATGAAAAACCCAGAAAAACCTTGGTCAAGATGGGTGGCCTGTAAAAGCTTTTGCATTTTTTCGACCAAGTGTCACCGCAGGGGATCGAACCAGAGACGGCTTGCAGCAAAGGCGAGACCGTTCGCGACTACAGTAGTTTTCGAGCAAATTGATTGGTTGATTGAATTAGAGTCAAGCATCCTTTTCAGCAACGAGGCTATATGAGACGTTGTCTGTAGGGTCCGAATCACATGACCTCCCACTAGAAATCGAACACAGGTCTTTCATTCGTACGCTAAACACATAGCCAAGAGGTTGTTCCCCGAAAAAAAATACAATCGGTGATTTATGGCACTAAATAGTGTGATATTCGTTGCCAATAATTAATACACTAATGTGCGACACTTAAGAACAAAATAAAAAAGTATAGATTATGTAGTTGATGGAAATGAATGAAAAATTGACAGTATGCTGACTTAACTTCTCCCAAATATGCAGAGAAAGCTTGACGTTGAATAACGTGTCTGTAAATCCGAATATGTTTGCTTCCCCAAAACGAAGCAATTAAATCAAAGAGACGAGATAGTGTATGCCGTCAGAGAGCTGTTAAGGTACATTGTAGTGGTGTTACTTTCAACATGTGCCAAAGGCAACATTTCAGTGACTTCGCGCCGAGGAGAATCGTCGAAAAACTGAAAAGAAGATCGAAGTAGCCCAGGAGGTTATTTTTGCTATTTACGTACATAAGAAGCATTCCGAATCACAGTCAATGCTGTGCTGATGAGAAATGATGGTCGACCATAGTCAACTACAATAAATGATGACTGCTACATTATGCAACAAACGAGATGGTATTGACGTCAAACAGCAGATGCAATTGCAAACACATCTAAGAGGACATCAAGGCGCCCAGTCTCACGGTCTACGGTAGCGCGTCTATTCCATAGGGCGGTCTCTTTACTGGATTACGATGTATTCCGTGGACACTCACATTGGCGGCATCGTTCATGGTTATGCCAAGAACATCAGGACTGGACAGAAGAGGAATAGGGCCGCGTTCTCTTTTCAAGTAATATCACATTCAATCTGAATAATGATTCTGAACGTACAAGAGGCGTAAACACGCAACGAACCCAGAAACATTGTTTAACATGATCATTTAAATGGCCCAGTATTCTTGTGTGGAGAGGCATAATGTTGCTTGAACGCGTTACACTCACCGGTCAACGTTATTGTGACCTTCACTTTTCCTTTACGTGCGTTTTTCAGAGGTAAAGTCACCCCAAAATTTATATTTATGAATGATAATGAGCAATCGATCAGCGCGGAGCTCTTAGATCGAGAGAATATTCGGTAAATGGACTAGCCTGTCTGTTTCTCTGACTTAATTCAGTCGTGTACGTTTAAAAGGCTATAGAGAGAGACGTTTTACAACACGATCAGATGTACCAAAGACAATCAAGATGTTGTCAACAGCTCTGGTGGAGGAATGGAAATCCATACTGCAACTCATTACCAGCCTTGTTACTAGCGTGGAAGCACGTTACAGAGAGTGTATTGCTGTCCATGGTGATCATATTCCACTGAAAGGTCCGTTCCACTCCTTGTATAATATCAGAGGACTATCTGGAGTCGCAGTGCTTTTAGCATGAGTTATTACCTTTGAATAGAACTACAACGTTTGATCTTCTAAACATGTTTCTGTCAGTTGTTTCCTGTATTATACTGTAGCAATACTTTCTGCGTATAGTTCAAGTTTCACCAATTTATGCAACTTGGTAGTGACACGGAATGAGAAACAAACTTTTGTCCTTAACTTCTGTACACCAGTTTAGTTTTATTAATTTGAAACCAATTGTTTATTTGTGTATGTTGAATATTTGGGTAATAAATACACGGCTAAGTAGCAGGCTGTTTTCTTTTAGTATTTGTTCTCTTCTAACGGTAATATATGTACTCCTGACAGTAGCGTCATATACTCTTGACAGTGATGCACACACTCATTGGAAATCTATATATTAAGGAATTAGAATGTTCGCCAACGAAGTAACAAATGTAGTAAGAGCTTTTACTGCGTGATCTAATGTCCAGCACACGCGTGCGTTTGGTGCGCCGAGTCATGGATTCGATTCCTGGTTGGTAAACCTTGGTATTCAAGCTTACCACAATGGTTCGGATTGAAGCTTGAACTGTACGTCTACATCGCATACATCATTGGTGCTGGAAAGGACAATCAACACCAATCTAAGCTACCAATATGGCTCCAGTTTGGCTCAGTGGTAGAGCGTTCACCTCTTTTGTATGGGATTCTCGGTTCGATCCCAGCTCGGGCTAAGTAATCTTAGTATTGGACAAACACCATGTGCGTGGATTTTCTCGGGTTCTCCCGTTTCCTCCAACTTTCTTCATTTCACCATTTCATTCATTTCTCATCATCACCGTCTCCTTTAGCTTTACCGGCACAATTGTGGGACTTAAAACAAAGATTTCATTGTCATTTCCAAGCTACCAATCAAAAGTAGAAAGAATTCTCTCGTAGTCAAATGGTTAACATTGTAGGCTTTGCCAAACATGCAAACAAACAAAAGAAAAAGCCAGCCTTGATCCCCGACTACAGCACTATGGTTAAAACTGAATGTTGAACTACGTAACATATCACCTTAACACTGAAAAGATCTCATTATCTTTAACTTTCAACAAGCAAAGAAAGCCACTACATTGAAACTTATCTCGGTACAAACAAATCAAATCATGATCATTGCGTAACTTATCTAGCCAAAATTGTAGTTTCGTCTATTCTCCTTAGTCTTTCTTAGATCTGTTTACCGAAAACATCATAGAGCCGTATGGCAAAAAAATAAAGTACTTAATTTATGGTTCAAATGCCATCAACTTAGGCTGAGCAAAACGAATGATAAATTTAAGTTGTAGAAAAAGTATTAAAGGATTAAAAATATCGGACGAAATGGGAGAACAACAGGAAAATATCTGGGAACACATTGACTCAATAGTAGAACCCTCATATTTGATACACGAGGTCGGTGGTTCTAGCCAAGGGTGCACGGACTTAATGGTTCACAAGCACTGTCTACGTAGGTTTTCTTTGGGTTCTTCCATTTCCTTCCATTTTATTCATTCCATTATTTCATTCATTATCATCATTGCCTTTCTTAACCACGGAGAACAAGCACGGGATACAAACCTAAAAAAAAAATCACAAACACAATATATCCAATACGAGCTCACAATTGCTGAGATCAAATCAGGAACCTCTTTTACCAGAGCTGAGCGTTCATGAATAGATATACATTATTGCAGAGTTCCTACGAGTGTAAATTAGGCTCAGGGTTTTCTAGCCATTGTTGGAAGAAACTCGGGCCCGATTACACTTTAAACCGTAAGTCCATTTGCCATACAGTCCTCGTTCTGAAAGAGTACTACAAACTCCAGACAAGGTAATTAAAAATTCTCTAATTATATTTTTTTGCATATCGTCCCATATATTAAGTGCCATTGTCGAATTGTGCTCATTATATTTGGGACTCAGGTACTTACTTGTTTTGGCTCAGAAAAGAGCTAAACATGACAATCTTGATTTTGATGCTTATACCGTATGATTCAATTTCTGCAAATGCCATCTCATATTGTATAAATTTGAGGCTCAAGAGGATCCATAGTCCTCTTAAATATGCGTAGATTGCACTATATACTAGAGTCTATAGTTGTATTGATTACAAATTGTTAAAATTATAATGTAACATTTAACTTCACTTTCTGTTTTTCTTTAGGTGTGAAGAGTTTTTCTTTGCCTTTATCTGACGCTGCTGTGATTGGTAAATGGAAAATTGAGGTGGAAGTAGAAGCCGCTGTGTTCACAGCTAACATCAATGTCACAAGTATAGACGGTAGCGATGGTGCTCCTGAAATTCCAATGGCCGAAGAGCATTATGTAGAGCTGAAATTCGGCAAAGAAATGAGGAGGCTTTACAAACCAGGATTACCGTTTGTGGGAAAGGTAAGTAACGAAATCCATCGTTTAACTCTAGACATTAACGCAACTGGGAAGTTTGTAGAAAGGGGTTTGAGAATGAAGATTTCAGGTTTTAATTAAACATTAATTTCAGAAAATTAATGTTTAATTAAAACCTGAAATTTTGAGGAAATTAACAGGAAGAATTCCAAAAGTTCAAGTGGTATAGCTCATCCTGTGAGATCACAAAATCTGTCTCACGTCTAGCCAGTATTTGAATGGCTCCCAATAGTCTATTTCTTCAAATGAGATTACATAAATCAAGCAGTTCCTGGTCTCAACAATACTTGAATGAGTTCCAAAGGTGTATACTTCCCATGAAGATAAGCAGTCTCAGATCTGAACAGTACTAGAATGAGTTCCTACAGTTTATTTCCTCCCATGAGATTAGGTAAGTGGAGCTGTTCTGGGTCTGAACAATACTTGAATGAATACTAATAGTCTACTTCTTCCCATGTGATTATGTAAATGAAGCAGTTCCGGGTATAACAGTACTTCAACGAATACTAAGGGTTTAGCTCTTACCTTGAGATTATGTAAGTGAAACAGTTCCAGATCTGAACAGTACTTGAATGAGTTCTAATGGTCTACTTCTTCTCGTGAAAATATGCAAGTGAAGTAGCTTCTGGTCTGAATGTACTTGATTGAGCTACACGGTACACTTGCCAAAATGAGATTGCAGTCAAACATTTTTTGATCTGAATCCCAGATACTTCAATGGGTTCCATCGGTTTAATGCTTCTCGTGAGAGTAGATAAGTCGAGTTTTCCAGGCCTGAACAGTACTTGAATGCGTTCCAGAAGTATACTATTTCAATTAGTATCAGCAGTTGGCAATTGAAAGTTGATCCAGCTGTGAAGAATTTGTTTGAGAGAAATGCAAGTAGAAACTGGTCAGAAAAGTTAATCACTACCTAATCTGAATGTCGATGTGCTGTCTATTCACTTAGCAACTTCAAATCGCCACTTTATCAGTTGTAATCCAGAAGAATTCAACATAAAATATACAGTCACAGGAAAGCAGGTAGGGTGCCTTACGAAACACGGACGAGGCTGTCCCGTTTAGAAAAGATACCGTAAAGTGTTTTATCGTCTCGGAAAGTATGTATATCTCTGTTGAAAGAGCTCTGTCTCGTCTCGTGTTTTGTTACGAAGATTCTGTTTCATCTCTTAGACAACCTTAAAATCAGAAAAATAAATAATATTTTGAATTTCCGAAAATACTTTTTTAAGAAATACTCTTGGAATCATATTACCCTACCCAGAAATTGTCCGTTTTTCTACTATTTTTCATTCGTAAACATCCATAATCATCCCACAAGTTTTCTATAAGTTTATTCGCGTTTCAAAAAATGTTCTACTTAGATACTATTAGTATTAGTGTACAAAATTTTCTTCACTTTTATAATCTTCCTAGGAATAATATCCCATACAAAATTCAACTACACTAACACGCAAAATCGCACATGTCGATGTCGATTAGATGGTGTGAACAAGATAACATTGTCCTTCTCTGTATATATATAATGGTGTGCAAAACTTAAGAGCAAAAGTTAGTTTCGTATACTGTGTCAGTCCCAAGTGCCGTAAATTCGTTAAACTCGGACCATACATAGGTAGAAGTGCTATAACACAAGAAAAAACAGACAGGAAAACTTAATTAAACAACAAAAATGATACTTTTATGATGTAGAACCAATAACCTACACCGAAGCCGTTGCTTTGGCTCCCTAACATCACAGAAGGAGTGAAATGGTCTTTAGAAGGGTGTGCGATCACGATAAACAATGAAGCATGCTCTGCAACGTGTTCTCATGTTCTTCACAAGGTCACTAATGAGTTGTTGTGATATGGATTCCATTCCTCCAGAGCTGTTGAGAAATAATGGATGATCTTTGGTGTGTCTAGACGTGCTGCAAGATATATCCTTATAGCATTCCACACGTGGATGATTGGATTCAGGTCGGAAGAACGACCAGATCATTCGCCGAATATAATTTCGTTCCAACATTGTTCGGTGCGGCCTCGCATTATCATCCGTAATTATGAAGTCAGGGTTGAGTGCACCACTAAAATGACGCATTTAAGAAAGAAATACCATAACACAGTAACGTTTCGAGTGAGTGTACTGCGTCCAAATAATGGAGGCCGGCATATGCATGCATCATTATGCCTCCAAACTCAAAAACACCAGGACCACCAAAACAATCATACTCGATAAGGTTCCTGGTTTTATTGCGCGTTCCCGTTTCTCACCAGATGAGTGTGCGTCTAGGATCTCTACCCAAATTAAATCTGCTTTCATCTGATTAGAGAACGCGACCCCATTGCTCCTCGGTCTGATCCTGATATTAATGGCACTACCGCAAATGGTGCCGCTGATGTGAAAGCTCAACGGGACTTAATTTAATGGCATTCGGGCAAGGAGATTACCTTCATGCAGTAGACGTCCCACTGTAAAGCGTGAGATAGGGCAGTTTGTAGTTATGTTAAATGTGTTTAAGAACGGCCTCTTCTTATATGTTTCACAATGATGTGGTTGCAGTAGTTGACTATCTTTCCTTTACACAGCATTTTGTGTTTCAGAAAATTCCTCATGCACGTGAAACAATGTAGTGGGCAATACTAAACTCCTGGACGACATTTGCCTCATTTCGTCCCTCTTCCAGTTCCCGTCGATTCTTTCCCTTGTGAAGTTATCCTAAATTTATCTCTGGATCATGTTATTGTGCATAACACTATCATAATGCATCTCTCACAATGTAAGAGCTGTCTGACTGACACACACTGCCTGATCCTTTTCATTTAAATACATCCTGCGTTATGGTCGAGCTGACAGCACGCCATGTAACGCCTTGGTCCGAGTGTATAAAACCTCTTACAGCATTCTGCCCGACTTTCACTTTTGTCCACCGACTATACAATATTTTACGATACTTTTGTCTATCTCATCTTTAAGTTTTGAGCCCGTCACTGACGGATATAAGCTATTCCTTTCGTCCTCGTACACACAAAATATAGTATATTGTATATTGATTATAATGCATGAGAATGATACGGAGAAGTACCACTAAATCACCATTTGTTTTTCGTCCATTACTTGTCTACTGTATTACATAAATTGCACTACCTGTGATACGTTTTAGCTAAGCTTGATCAATATATTATGCAAATAGTCCGAAAGCTAAAGTGGTCACAAAAAAGACTATATTTTCGTTTTAGCAAAGCGACCACGTCCCTTATTTTGTCCAATTCAGTTAAATTATTAATAATAAATTAGTAATGTTTAATAATATATTAGTATATTAGTAATTTACTAATATATTAGTAAATATGCAAAAATGTAATGTTTAATAAAATGTAAGTTTTATGTTTGTTTAAATAATAGTTTATTTTAGATTTGTGGATTTAAAAGGCAAGATTTACTTACGTCTTATATGTAAACTTTCTTACATCCAATAACTTTCTTACAAAACAAACAAGCAGATAGTTAATAGATACGTAACTAGAGGGGGAAGAAGAAAAGCTTCTGGAGAGTGACTTATGAGCTTTCTTACTTCCTTTAATTAGAAATTGCAACATTTCTTCAGTGAAATCTAATTACAGATAAGATTGTGAGTGTTATTTCGTCTTCCGAGAACCTTGGAGTGTTGTAATTGGAACACAACTTCTCGCTATTTTGTAATTGATCAGTTGCTTATCCCACATGGGTGCATAATGTGCTTACAAAGTCGGTTATAAGAGTCAACGTGTTAGGTCAAGTGAGTTTAACTGGTTATCGTTCTTGATTTTACTGTGAGAAATCCACATTCGAGCCCAAAGTCGTTCTTTCTGAACACTGAGATTATGTGAAACGTAAACCTACACTTTAATATAGAATCCTAACTACTGTTATATACCCAATGCACTACTACCGCAAATTGAACACGGAACTATGCGCAATAGAAAACACACGCTACCTATTAGACTAGAAGAAAGCACTTGAGTCCATATATGCAAAGGTCGCCATCTTTTTCCACCATAGTTCGAAGGAGATCCGATATTGAAACGGAAGTTGCTAAATCTACTATTTATTTTTGGGGATTGTATTTCTGGTCTTTTAGCATCTAAGACAATGTTAGCCCATCACGTATGACCATGTCAGACCATGACGTTCCTCGGCGATCACACTGCCCAGGGAATTAGAGAGGAAGAGAGGAATGGGGAATAAATTAGCTGGCTGGAACCATTATGATAGATACCATTACGGCATCTTACTGGTGTAGCCGAGAAAAAGCAAAGAAAAACTCACTAAGAATAACTGGCGTGAGAAACCTTTTACACCTTTTCTACCAAGTGGCCCCACCGGGAATCGAACCTGGGACCGAATATGGTGTGGCAATATAAGTACTCTTACGAGTACGTAAATTATCAAAATAAATCTTATTTTTAAAAAGCGTACTTTATTCATAATTTTAAAGAACGTTTGATTGGAAAAGATAATAAACTACATTCAAGTTTGAATTGCTACAAATTTTCGACTTAGAATGTTAGATTGGGGACAATATTACAGCCGATAATTATCCCCATTTTTACTGACTAATCCCATGTGAAAGTTGTTGGATTTAGCAATAAAATGGCTAAATTGACAACAAGTTTGTCATTAAACATATTGATGTGTTTTTTCACTATCTGATCCAATTTAATTGAAATTTTGTGTAATAAAATTTATGGTCCTGTAATTTTGATGAAAAGGATATTATCGTATATTACCCAATGAATTTGTCACGAATTCTAGTTGTTATTTGAGACATTTTGAATTTCAACACAAGATGAATTTCAACACAAGATTCATTTTGAATTTAATGAATTTATTTGATTTAACTGTAAATACCAATTTAAATGTAAAAATACGAAAATTAATGAAATAAAACTTATTTCTCGCTTTCAGAGGACCTTAGTTCGATAGAATCATTTTCAAAATATATTTATTTAATTTAAAAGAATGAAAAATAGAAAATATCTCTTATAAAATTCTATGCTAGAACTTAGATATTATAGTAGTGATGTTTTTTCCTGTGTAATACTTCGTGTATTTTGCAAATATTTTAAAGATGCTCCCACTTAGATACAGGATTAGTTTACCGGTTGAAGAAACAAACACTTCCAGATTAGCAAACTCCTGTGCTTTGACTATACACAGTATTTTCGGAATCCCCACTACCCGTACAAAATGTAATGTAATAAGGGGGCGCGGTGGCTCAGTAGTAGAGCGTTCACCTGCGGTGCTTGGGGACCCTTGGGGACCTCTTTAGTATACCCGGCTTAACCATGGGACGTAAAACTTTAAGATTTCACTTTTTGTAATGTAATAATTTCAAAATGTTCTTCCTTACCGAAGTTTAACATACTGTTGTCCATTATGTTTTAATACATGAGGAAAACTGTATATGTGGTCGAGCTTCTTAGACAGTGTTGTAAATTATAATAAATAAATTCGTCGATGAAGAGATTAAGTAGCGTGTCTTCATTTTAATAATTTTCCAAGAGAGCGATTTGAAATGCCTCGTCTAACGTCATATCTTGATACTCATTTCAAGACATGCTCTTTCTATTACCGTTTTTAATTTAAAGGAAATCAATATTGGATAACTTAAGGTGGATCACCACCCGGAAGTCAGTACATATTTTAGTTTATTTTCTTAACTACTGCGCAATGAAACGTTACATATTATAAATATTGTACTATAAGATAGAGTTATGTTTCAGCTACAACACACGATACTGATTTATTTGGTTGTGTCTTCTGATACATATCGAAAAAGGTAACAAATAAAAGAAAATATTAGATTCGTTTTATAATGAGAACGTAACATGCCACTTGCTGTTAGATCTTACTAGAAGTACTCATTTTTATGAAATGTTTATTTGTATATATAAAGTGTATTAAAGTAGCGATCTTATTATGAAATACTTATATTGTTTGATCGTTTCTCTTGTTATGTTCCACATTTTATTTAAATATTAAATAACATTTAAGGAAATACGTAGATTTTGAGAAAAAAAAACTTACGCAGAACACCATAATGCGTTGTTGCAGAATTCGTACGTTTAATTCCTGGATTCTAGCGTTGCAGTTCGAGAAGCGGAACTAAGCTGTGAATTCCGGTAAGGGTCGAAAACTAATTTCTCCATTAAGTGTCCAAGCAGAATTCCATGATAACTTAATTTTATTATCTGGCATAAGTAAACACTGGACACTATCTGGCAACGCCGCACTATACAAGCAGCATTTAGCATAGCACCGAGAACACCTGGTGATCCATCAGATAAGACATGGAACTTGTTTTTCTGACACGTGGTAATCCCTGTCAAAATAAGTTTCTCGCTACGTCGTATAATTATCTATATCTATATTAAAATGCTAGTTTTATATGTTTTTCTCCAAAGAAAAGTTTATATGTTTGTCTCCAATCCTTTGGACAATGAGATCTCGAGAACCACAAGTGAAAGGAACATACCGTTTTCACTGGTCGATTCCAAATTTTGTGTAGATAATTAAGTTCTTATTGAATATTAAAAAGAAACATGGCCGTTATTTTTGTATTACATTTTTAGGAATACACTGGAAGTGTTGAAATTTAGATAAAGTAAAGCATCATATCCCATGAGTAGGTTTTGTATATCTCTCAGGCGTTTGTTTATGACCAAATGATAATGAAAAACGAAGGATAACAATTTCTTCAGTCTAAGATAAATCTTTATTGTTTGGAGCGTTTTGTCCAATGAACACCACATAGTATATCACTGATATTATAATTAATTGTATATATAATGCATTTGCTTATTACATAGTAGATGCAAGAAGAAAGAAACCACTGATCATACATAAATTAGAAACTCCAACCGGAAGTAGGCTCCAATCTTGCAAACGGTGCGAGATATTAAAAAACACAATCGAAAAAATCTCCCTTTATGGTACTCTTGCCGAATTTTATCAAGACGTCTTTCACTTGTGTCTGTAAAAGGACATGTACAGATGTGAGGAGTGACAAGCAGATTCATGCTCATGAATTACACTGAGAAAAATCCGTTCTCCGAATAGCGGTATATTGTACAAATATACGGAATCCTCTTGCTTACCACAGAAATCAGTATGAAGCGTACGTTATTCATATGCTACGTACCCACTGACCTGACATGTTACATCATGCCGTTGCAGGATGTCTAACATCTAACACTTTTCCGTATATCACATGCATATACTTACGTTACATTCCTCAGCTACATATTATATACTTCCATTTGAATGTGAGATCTTGACTGCCTATATTGTTTCATATGGAAAGTACATATAGATGGAACACTTATCCGGAAAATATTATAAAGCATGCGTTTTCAGTTATAGGTCTACTGTACGTTGTCCAAAAACTACAGGAATTACGCATGTTACCTACCTTTTTAAGTACACCACCTACATTTTTTTCCTCAGTGTATGCGCTGTGTAGAGAGCGCAGGTTCATCTAGTTATTATTATTACATAGGAACCAAAATTGTCAGTGAAAATTGCACTAGTTTTACTGTTTCCAGTTTCAGTAGATGAAATGAATTCTGTGCTTGAGAGACTGAACTCAAATCCAAATAGCGTAGATTGTTTTCAGTTACCATATTCGATCTATGGGAATTACATTCAAACCGGAAGTGGTTGTAACTTTCTACCATTTCCAGGAGTATAGAAATAAATTTTGAAATAAACCTTATTCTTGCAGTACTGAATTAGTATATAGAAAATATTTCGTTTTGGTATCTATTACCGCTTTTACACTACGCCAAACAATGTTGAAATGACGGAATTAATAGATTTTAATCATTTCCGGTTTTAATAGAACATTTAAGTCGACGTGTAACATACCTGACATACTAAATTCATAGTAAAAACGATTTCTACCTATCTCCTACTGTTTTTGCTCTAAGAAGATCAATAATTAAACCGGAAGTAATGGCAAATTTTAAGATTTCCGGTTTTACTAGAAAGATAACAGTGGAAATGGAAATATTCTTTTGAACGCCGAATCGATTCCAGAAAAACGCTTCTCACTTTCTGTCACAATTTTTGTTCCATGATGATCAACGATAAAACCGGAAATGATTTATTTCTGTCACTTCTTGTTCTATCACACGAATGAACTGGAACCTACTCTTGACGCTGAAGAGACTACAAGAAACCGTTCCTTTTTTTCGGTACTACTGACCGGTTTCGCTGTGTTGTCTGTCAACATCCAGATGAACGGGCAAAGTGTTCTGGCGGGCATAGGGCAAGATTTTGCACGGTGAAGCGTAGCATAATTTGTAAATCTTAAACCAAGAATTGATAGCATTGCATTATAATGAAATGATTACTAAGATTTATTAACAATATGATTCCTTGAGGGAGGCAGGGTTGACGTGTAACTTTAAAGATATACGCTTCTAAAATACAGTAGGGCGTCGATTATCCGAAGTAATTGGGGGACATGGGCGTTCGGAAAACTGGTTTGTTCGGATAATCGAACTGTACATGTTTATTTGCCATGCGCGGAGCGGCACGCCTCAACTCTAAGCTGGCGCAACTGTTGCTGTGAACAGCTTTGATACTGCCGCTACTTCTACAGCCAGTGCCAAACCGACAGAAGTGTGCTGATTGTTGAAACACAGCGACTGGCGGCTTGGCCGGTCAGCAGCGCCTTATGAAGGCCCCATTAGAAGCAATGTTCCGCCAGCGGTGGCTCTGTGCGGCAACTACTGTGGGAATCTTGGTTTGGGAGTGAGGGGGATGATGGACGGTAGGGTGGGAGAGTAACAGGTGCGAGCGAGTACACAGTTCGGTTAAGTGGTCGTTCGGTTGACCGACGTTCGGATAATCGACGCTCTACTGTACTTGAATTTAACGCTCTTTATATACACCTTTCAGAACACGAACATATCAATGCGTCACGCTAAATCCTAATAGTTAACATTCTTTCTAATAGGTGCCACTAACTTCACTGCTTACCCAATAGATGCTGTTAGTGTGCAAATAATTCACAGATTTAAAACTACTGCGTCAATGAAATTGCAACTTAAAAAGTGCATTGTTTCAACTTAATTATTTCAAAACGGATAGTACTAAAACAACATGAACGTGGCTTGCTGGTTGTTATTAGACAAGGGCCGCAACTACAATATATTATATTATCTAGATGTGACTCTTCATAATTGTGTAACTGTATGTTATTTTGTGGGCAAATTTTGAAAAATCGTTGAAAGTAAGTTAAAAGCTTTTAGTTAAGCTCGATTTTAACCTTTTAAAGCAACGGACCAAGGACTCAGACCCAAGTATCCGATTATACACGTGTACAGAAACGAAGTTCTAAGTATCAATTCGAAGCAAGAAATACTTAATTGAATTTTAGTGATAACCAGAAGACTCTCTTTTCTTTCTTTCTTTCTTTCTTTCTCTTCCTCTCTCTCTCTCTCTCTCTATACTACTGCAGCAGCCAAGCCCCTGAAATCCCAGATCAATCCAAATAGCTAATATTTGCCGATTCCCTACACGCAGTGTGGAGTTTTAAAACCTTTGCGTTGGCAGAAAAGCACGGTTTTCGCTGTTCAATCAGCCATTGTTCGTCGCTGTAAAAGTGTGATAAAAGCACATTTAATTCGAGAACCATTTTTCTTTCATCCATTCTTTCTATTATTTCATGCAATGGACGTGTTTGTGTATTTCCAAAGGATTGGCACTAGTCACTGATTGACCGTTTTATGTCCAACTTTTGTATGAATAATACTAGTTTTTTTTTTCATATACGGGAGTAGAACTTCATGAAACAATGTATTTCTTTTTATACTTTTACTGCTGTTTATGTGTTAAATGATGTAAAGCTACCTATAGTCGAACAAGATTTATTCTGTTCAACCATACATATTTGTTAAAAATTCTTTCATCATTACCTTCCATTTATTAGGAGACCGCAAGTGCAACTTACTATAAGAATATGTTGTTACTATATCCGTACGATACTTCATATGATAACCTTTTAACAAAAATGAATTTTTGAATTCTGTTTCTAGTAATACAGGGTGTTCAGAAAGTAACTATGCAGTTGGCCTGGATCACAATGTAGATAGTTAGATCAATTACCTCGGTCGGGTTCGTTAAGAGTCAATTCGTTACCATTCCTCAATCCGTTACTTCACACATGCACATTCCCGTCCAAGAGGAGTAACACAAACTGTGATTTATCGGAGCAACACACCCTTTTTTCAATCATCTGCGATCCAATTAGCTTTTTCCAGTAACCAAGTTGGCGATTATGAGTCGTAAGAGTGGGTGATGAGTGGGTCGTCTGCTGTAGAACTTCATGTGTGCAAATGTACACCGTATAGTTGCGTGGAATATGGGTGTTGTGGTCACATAATTCCCGGACATTGGTGGTTCGTTTGGCTGTCACGAGCTGTTTGACGCGACGCTCGCCCCACGTTTTTAACTCCCTATGTCCTCGCATTTCCGCCTTTTGGAGTTCCTTACCCTATTTCCTTTCCACTTCTTGTATACCTTCATCACACAGAAACGGGGTCATCCGATAAATACCGCTGTCTGGGATACTGATGCACCTATTGCTTGGATACCCACAATCATACCCTACTGGAATGCGGATAAATCCTGCCCACCTCCAATTATAACAGTGTGCTGTTTGTCAACATGTAGCCTCAAGTGTGGTCTTTCTCTGCAATGCTACCAGTCATGTAATCAGCTCAGCTGCTGGTCACACTTTTGTGTGTGGGGTGATCGAAATTCAGTGAGCACTCAATGTAGAACTTTTCTTTATTAGTATGTTAAAGTTTCAATGTCGAATTCAAACCTTTCTGCGTCGATGCGACTCTTCAAAATATAATATTAATCCTGATACTTTTTCAGAAGATAATACAAGGAAAAGGTTTAGGGTATCGAAGCCTATCTAGGGAGGATGTTGCGAGAAGAACTTATATAAAAAAAACTCCTATTTACACAGTGGCGGATCTAGGTAGGAACCAGGGGGCCTGGGCCTCCCAGTTTTTGACTGGAGAAAAGAATTGAAGCTTTTATTTATACATTTTTGAAAGTTAATAGTAAACTCATGATATACCTATCATAGTCGGGAGTCTGGCTGCCTAGCCCCCAGTTCCTACCTTCTAGATACGCCACTGTATTTACACTGTATAAAGCTGTATTACAAGTCAGTTTGAAGTTGTCTTTTTATTTTTTTAAAATAAATCAAATACATCTAAACTTAATTTATTTTTTCTGAGTACGGCCTTGACAACTTCAGATAAAATACTTAACTTACAACTTATAGTAGATTATAACTATTGCGAAGATAATATTTTGGCATACATTATAAAATATCAAAATACAGAGTAGCCCAAAAGTAGATTTACAGACTAGCATTAATCAAAAGTATGACATTTTAATTTAAGGTATTAACATAATGAATTCATTTGCTTCAGTCTGTTGCGAACTTCAGACATAAGTGAAAAGGAATTAAGACCGGAATGGAAAATGAACTGGTTCTTGTGAAAACGCTCCGGAGAGGCTCCTATCTTTAGCATGGGTTCTTGATGCCTGAACTGGTTCAAAAGCGAGTCAGAACTGGTTCGTTTTCCATCCCTGTTAAGAACAAATAATGAAGAACATAAGTCAATACATGTATAGATAATAATAAGCAAATGATATAAAATGGCATGAGTCGATCAGTACGGGACTGTATACCTACTTTTGGGTCACCCTGTATAATATGTAGGCTATAGAAAGATGCTGTTGCATTTTAAACATTTTATTCAATGTCAGCAGTGGTAAACAAGTTCAGAATTTTTCTCCGTACTTTGGTATATTGTACAAATATACAGTATCCTCTTGCTTACTGCAGAAATGAGTACGGAGCGTACGGTATCCGTATGCTACATAGGCACTGCCATTAGATGTTACATCATGCCGTTGCAAGATGTCTGAAATCCAACAGTTTTCCGTATATCACATGCATATACTTATGTTACATTCCTCAGCTGTATCTTATGCGTATACGTCCATTTGTATGTGAGATCCTGACTGCCTATATTGTTTCATGCGGAAAGTACGTATAAATGGAACACTTTTACGGAAAGTATTATAAAACATGTGTTTTCCGGTGTACGTCTGTTGTACGTTAAGTCCAAAAACTACAGGAATTATGCATGTAACCTACTTTTTTAAGTACCCCACCTACATTTTTTTTCTCAGTGTAGACACACCACTGGATTACCTAAATTCAAACTGATAGGAAAGAAGAAAAACAGCATGAACCAAGAAAGAGATGCAAAAACCATTTTAATCTTGATATATAATTTAGTATTCATCTTGTTCTCCATTCGGAGCACATGCAGCTTCATATATCCTATTACAAACTAATGTGAGTTCAGTTTACAAGATTGAAAACCATACACGACTTTTGTGTATTATGTTAGATTAACGCGGTAGTAAAATTTCATTATGCACAGAATTCCTTCATATTTTGTGTCACGTTTGAAATAAAGTACTTGTAGGTGACAGATTAAACTTATAATGAAGTTTTATTCATAAATTTTAAAGGATGTTCTACGAAATATATTTACTTTGTAACTTGAGTACATATTACTAACACTACTAAACATTTTACTACATTTTAATTCTCAACGTTAATAGTTCTACAAACATGTCTTTGAAACTAGCAAACTCACTAGCTTCCGGCGCCCACTGGTTTATCTCCCTTTATTTCCTATCAAATGACCAGTTTTCTCTTGAACTTTTTCAGGTTTTCTTTTTCGTCAGAATGCAGTAATTATTTTTTTCCATGTTATAATCGGAAAAGAATAATGTTTTAGTGTTTCTGGAAATAACACTTCTATAGAGAGAAAGTTTTGTAATACAGGGTGGTCCATAATTATGGGCAAAAGAGTTTCGATATGGCAACACTTTGTAGCCTGAGAGCGGTTATAACGATCACTGAACTTAGAATCGTTAGTGTATGTCGGACAGGATACTGGGACTGATCAAAACATTCCTGAACCGTTGGATCGATCAACGTGGGTCTGTAGAGTGGCCAGCTTGATCTCCCGATTTAAGATCACCAAACTTTTTCTTATTTATTAAATATTTATTTATTTATTTATCAACACAACAGGCATTACTGCCCAATTACAGTGTCTACATATGAATTTAAATATATAATGTTACAGTATAACGTAAAACTTGAATACGAAATAATAATAATAATAATAATAATAATAATAATAATAATAATAATAATGAACCTAATGCTTGAACACAGAATATTAAATTAAAATAATACATTATACCTCCTTTTTGTTTACAGAACACTCAATACCAGTTTTTTAAATGACTTTTTCTGAACAATGAAATATATCTACATCTTCATAATCTTTAATGATTTTATTCTATGTAGCACAAATTCTCCCTGTAGCTGACATATTTAGTGCATTTGTACGTGCCTTTCAGCAGCAGAATAGGCCACTATTTCCCTTGCATGTTTTGAGGGATGGAACCTATATAATTATTTTTACAATTATGTATATACAGTCTATTTTGTTGTGCAAAAGTCTATGTAAGAAAATGAGGTTGTTCAACGTCCATCTTTGTTCAAATGTCTGAAGTGTAAAGTTATCAAGTAAATTATCATACGGTTCGTATTTAGATAAAGTCCTGTCTTCTTGTACATGAGAAAACATATGAATTTGCTTTGTATCTGCTCTACTTCTTGGGTACGTGTTTTCACAGAAGTGTTCCAAATAAGTCAGGCATCCACATCACACAGTAGTGTCTCCACATCACATACGCAATCTGACCGAACTATGAGAAGCTATCACAGAAGATTTCACACGATACTAGTCAGGGGCGGATCCAGGACCGACTTCTGGGGTGGGGCGATGGGTTGTCATACTGCTACTTTTAAGGGCTCCAAACTTTGGGATGGGTTTTATTTATATATATAAAATAAGAAAGTGTCCTTTTCTGGGGGGCGATCGCCCCGATCGCCCCCCTGGATCCGGTCTTGATACTAGTATGGGTCTGTCAAGCTGCTTGTGACAACGCTGATCTTCGTCTCCAGGCATGTATCTGTTTGGATGTTACATTGATGAAACATGACATGAAGAACAGAGATTAAAATTCTTCTAAGGAAAGGTATAAGAGTAATGTGTTTATATTCAATTCTATTATGTTCAACTTATGTTGCTAGTTTCATTACCGTAGTCTTTGAAACACGATGTACGGTACTTTACTATGGACCATCCTGTAGGTGTTCAAATTTTTTTTTCTTGATTTAAAATATGCCGAATGTAGGTATTCGTTTTAAGCTGAAGGGATGGGATTCGGTACACAAACTCTTATTAAAAATATAGGATGTTAGGGTTTAGGTGAGTGAAAATGAAATGAAATCTTTGAGTTTTACGTCCCAGGGTTGTGCCGGTTAGGCTAAAGGAGACGATGATGATGAGTAATGGATGAAATGGTGGGATGAAGAAAGTGGGAGGAAACGGGAGAGCCCCGAGGAAACCCACGCACACGGTGTTTGTCCACCACAAAGCTCACTTGGTGGGGGCTGGGATCGAACCCAGAACCCCAAGCACCAGAGGTGAACGCTCTACCACTGAGCCACCGCGGCCTCCTTAGATGAGTGTATATCGGACAAGGTGTTACGTACGTTTTATCGGGTAAGGTGCTAATTTGTATCAAAAACAATAGAATGACGTAACTTTATTTATGTTTATGTTTGTAATGAAAATTAGGTTGAGTTGGAAGAATTGAACCATATGTGGCTGTGTATTTAGTAATAGTTTTAAATGATTGAGTTCAGGGTATATAAATCATTTGATGAGTAGTTAGCTTGGAGAAGCTATAAAGCATAAAATACAAGATTGTATTATTTGAGAAGTTGATGTCTCTGAACCTTAGTGGTTGTCATGTGTGTGTTTATTTAAACAGGCTTATAGGCATATTAAAGATTGAAATAGGCTTGAGAAGAGTTTCGATATTTATTTTATTAGTAGTTACTCATACGGATAAGTTTAATAGTAAACAATCAGCGTTTAAGTACACGGCGTAGGTCTTGAATAACCCAACATAGGACCTGACATTTTTTTAAGGTTTTTGAAAGTTTACTCGTAAAGGAAGAAATAGAAGAAATGTCTAAAACATTAAAATTTTCAATTATTTTCCTATTCTGAAAAACGCTTAAGTTGGAGATATGAAATTTGACATATAGAATCTTAATTAGAAATAAGGGTATACATGTTTCAGCGTTTTTAAAAAGTTTCTTCCTAAAACGAGTTGAGTTGCGTTGATTTTGAAAAATGAAATGAAATGAAATCTTCGAGTTTTACGTCCTACGGTTATGCCGGTTAGGCTAAAGGAGACGGGCGTTGATTTTGAGCTTAATGTCCCTTTTCAGCAGCGAGGCTATATGAGACGTGGACCTACTGATTAACGTGGAATCCGAACCATATGAGCTCCCGCAGGGAATCGAACCACGGTATCCCACGCCACAGGCGCGTACGCTAACCACTTAGCCACGAAGGAGCTCTTCCTAAAACGAAAAGGAAGAAATTTTCTATAATATTCAAAGTTCTTTTCGTCTATTGAGAAACTCCCCAATGTGAAGATTTGTTTAAGCTGAGACAAATTTTTTTAATCAATCTCAGTATTAAAAATGACAGAATAGATGCTTTAGCTCGTTTGAAAATTTCCTTTCTGAAGGAGAAAGGGAGTAATTTATTGAACATTAACATTTGTGGTTATACACAGAGCAAAATTTCAGGGGTGGATTTCTTATGAGTAGACAAGTAAAAAAGTTCATATGACCATATGTCGGGAAATGTATTGTTTCAGAGTTACGACTATTGAGCCACCTAACAGTGTGAAATAGCCACATTCTGTGCGCTTCTCGATGTGACTCAATTTGAACATCAATAGCTCATCTCCTCATTAAGCTAGAAAGATAATTTTGGTATCAATGTCTTCCTGAAGGATGAAGCTTTCCACTGATATAAATTTTCACCGGTGGACGCAGAGTTAATGGCAAGTTATCCAATGCATCCCGAAGGGGGTTTCTAGAAAGTCTTGATAGGTGTTTCCGATATGCTTAGCAAAGTCTTGATAGGCTTAGCAAAGTGTCTCCGACAATATCGCACCACACACTGAGAGCAAACGTTTGTTGATATTTTCTGGGACTGATCGCATAAGGATTATTGTCCTCTCAAACATATAGGCCTATATTATGATAATTGAAGATGACTTCTCGTGTGAACTGAGCCTCACCTGTAAACAGTATTGCTGATAGGAAAATGAGATTAACGGCAAATTGCTCTAGGTGTCACTGGTAAGAACGTACTTGCGGCAAATAGTCGACTGCTGAAAATACTGCACCCACTGTATGCGATATGGATACAGGCTCGCTCGACGACATACACGCCATATATGCATGTGGTTTACACATAGTTCATCCTTCCTAGCTTATTAGGAGCTGAGCTATTGAGGTTTAAATTGAGTCAAATTGAGGAGTCTATGAGTCCAGAATGAGTCTATTTCACACTGTCAGGAGGTTCAATGGTCGTAACTCTGTAACCATATGTTTCCCAACATATGGTCATATGAGCTTTACTTGCATAACAATAACGATTCCACCTCTGAAATTTTGCCACACCTTTTCTGTTACACCCTGTACCTCAGAACATAAAAAAGTTCAGGCACATTTTGAACACTCTTAGGATTGTTCCTATTAACCACTGTTAGGATGCATTATAGACTTTGTGTTTACTGATAGAACTCTTCAGGTCATATTTGGACACATTGAACGTAGGGAAATTCTCCGTATCAGGAGGCACTCAAGACTTTTTTTCACTTCTTGAACACAGGATAGGTACTCCTATTAGTGTAAAATAGAATAGAAGGCACTTACGAAATAAAAATTACAATTTTGAACCAAATATCGCTTGAAGCTTTACACGTTTTCGGAACGCCTTGTGTATATACAGTTAGTACCCATTGCAAGCTAACTCATTTTATATTCTGAGCATGTAAAACCATTATCATTCTATACCTTTTAGTCATTTGTTTAATGGAAGAACCTATTCACTAATTTCCATTTGAAACTTTAGTATTCTCGTTTTCTAAAAAAAAAAAAAAAAAAAAGTCACATTACAATAGCTGCTTCAAAAGTTATGTAAATGCCATCTTTTATAATGGCAACTGTGAACTACATGCTTCCAATTCGTTGTAGACTATTAAAAAAGAATAATTTGCAACACGTGTTAAATTAATCGAGCGATGCTGAATACTTTATTCCAGAGGTTAAAGGCTGTATAGGGCAACTTCAACAAATAATAGCCACGTATAGAAATTCCTTTCTCCCACTGGCCAAACAAATAATAGGATGAGGGAATTGTATATGGACAACTTTTCACCCTTTACGACCACCTCATACGCACACATACACACCCACACGCACATTTATACTGAATGAGACTGGGATGGGAGATAGAAGTGGGATATTGTGAAACTCGCGCTCAATTAATATTCCAAAAGGAAGTGCTTGTTCTCCTATATAGCTACCATTTTATACGCTGCGTCTTGCATACATTGATTTACACTCACATGAATACATAGATACTCGTACAGAAACGCAAAGTATCTACATTCACAATTAACACATGACTTGCCAGGTAGATTATTCATATGTATTTTTCTTTTAAAAAATGACTGGAGTGTTTTTAATTGTTTTTAATTAACTTCTTAGCATACAACAACAGAAAAAGAAATGCTCGATCGTGAAATATATTTACACCAGATCTCAGTGAGCTAAAGAATATGTAAATCTTCATCAAGAAAATTGGGAAAAATATCTTTTGTAAACCTAAAAGTTGCAAACTCTCCTAAGAGTGTTGAAAATGCGTCTCAACTTTTGAGGTAAGCTACACAATGAGTATACGATCAGAAACGACTTCTAAATGTATAGCCTAAGTGATAATAGGTAAAAGAATATTCGCTGTTTAAAAAAATATTTCTATGTTCGAATACTCATAGTTCAGATGCATTTTGAACACTCTTAGCGTTGTTCCATTAACCACTATTAGGACGCATTTTAGAGATTTCATTCGTTTACTGATAGAACACTTCAGGATATTTTTGGACTCGTTGAACACTACTGGGGCAGTTCCTATTAATCTCTGTCAGAAGGTATTCCACACATTTCTTGTTCACTGACACTTCCGGTCGATTTTCTACATTGAACGTTGGGAAGTTATTAACCACAGTCAGCAGCCTTTTTAAAGTTTTTGTTCACTGATAGAACACTTCAGGACAGTGTTGGATATATAATAGACTCTCAAGGCAGTTCGTAATAATTACTGTAAGAATGCATTCTAGATTTCATATTCACTGATAAAACACTCCATGTCATTTTTGGACCTAGTGGACATAGGAAAGTTCTATAAACCAGTCAGGAGCATCTTAGACTTTCTGTCCACTGATAGAACACTTCAGTACAGTTTTGGACATATAGAACACTCGTAAGGCAGTTCGTAATAACCACTATAAGGATGCATTCTAGATTTTTTTTTATTCACTGATAGAACATTCAGGACATTTCTGGATATGGTTAACAATGAACAAAAGTGGTTTCTAAAAATATCCCATGCATGTTCAATCACTCATTTATTGTTTGCAGTGTAGGCACATGTAGAAAATGGTACATTGTTAAGAAGCAGATTGTATCTAGGGTAGACCAGGGCTATTTGAGTTAAAATGAGATGTACGTTCTCTGCGCAGTAGCGTCATAAAATTCTATTCAGATTTCAACTGGTTATTCCTGTAAAACATTGGTGTTTTTATTAATCTCAATTTATTCAACAGTTGCCGGCAATGTGAATATTTTGTTAGCAAGTTGATTTGCAACATCTATTTTCTTCGCCCCATATAATGTTATATAATGCCGCGGTGGCTCCGTGGTAAATCGTTCACCTCTGGTGCACAGGGTCCTTGGTTCGATACCAGCTCGCGCCAAGGGAACTTTTGTGGTGGACCAAACACCGTATGCGTGGGTTTTCTTAGAGTTCTCCCGTTTCCCTCTACTTTCTTCATTCCACCATTTCCTTCATTTCTCATCATCACCGTCTCCTTTAGCCTAGCCGTCATAACTGTGTTACTAACTAACTAACTCTATGGCCTATGGAACCCGGAGGTTCAGTGCCGCGTTCACAAAAGCTCTCCACTGACTTCTATCCTTAGCTAATTGGATCCAGTTTCTACTTTGTATTCCTATCTCTGCGAGATCCATCTTAATATTATCCTCCCATCTGCGCCTAGGTCTTCCTAATGGTCGTTTTCCTATGGGTCTACCAGTCAAGACTTTGAAAGTGTTTCTACTTTCTTCCATTCTAGCTACATGACCTGCCCACCTTAGCCTCCTAGACTTGACGACCCTAACAATGTTGGGTAAACCGTATAAACTATGTAGTTCCTCGTTATGAAGCTTCCGCCATTCCCCATTCTCGTTCCTCTTGGGTCCGAATATTTTCTCAGGATCCTGTTCTCAAATACTTTCAGTCTATGTTCTTCCCTCAGAGTAAGCGACCATGTTTCGCAACCATACAGAACAACAGGCATGATTATCGTTTTATATATTTTAAGCTTCAAATTCCTCGACAGAATTCGCGACGACAAGAGATTTTGAACCGAATAGTAACACGAATTCCCTGCTTTTAGTCGACATTTAATTTCTTCGTGAATATGATTTTCGTCTGTTAATATTGATCCTAAATATTTGAAAGTATCCACTTTATCAAAAGTATTATTTAATATTTTAACGCCTCCACAATTTGCCGTATTACGGTCCCGACGCACTTCCATGTATTTAGTTTTCTCTGCATTTACTTCTAAACCCATGTCCCTGCAAGCGTTTAATAATATCTCTGCATTTATTTCTACTGTTCTCCTATCATCCCCTATTAAATTTACATCATCAGCATATGCCATAACCTGGTGAATGCCGTTCAACTCTAGGCCCTGGTTGCTATCTTTGATTTTCCTTATGGCGTATTCCAGCACAAAGTTAAATAATAATGGCGACAACGCATCTCCTTGTTTCAGGCCATTTTCGACGTGGAAGCTCGTGGACAAAAATTTTCCTACCCGGACTTTACTTTGGGATTCACTTAAACATGTCTTAATTAATCTAATTAGCTTTCTCGGTATTCCGAGCTCTGTAAGAACGTTGTATAATGTTTCTCTCCTAACCGAGTCGTAAGCCTTTCGAAAATCAATAAATAGTTGATGTACCGGGGTATTGTATTCCCACTTCTTTTCGAGTATTTGGCGAATGGTAAATATTTGGTCGATAGTTGATCGATTTCGTCTAAATCCGCACTGATAATCTCCGATAATTTCATCTGCGTATGGGGTCAATCTACACTGTAAAAACTGTATAGTTGGAATAACCCAGAATTCTGGGTTGAAAAAGTGACAACCACGCCGTATTGTCTTAGAAATCAGAAAATATGGTTATAATAACAATACGAGAAGTCAAAACTAGTAAAAAATAAAAACCTCTGGCATGACCTGGATTCGAACTCACACCGCGCGGCTGTTAAGCGCGTGCGTTATTCACCAGACCAACCGGAATCTTAGTTTAGGCTGTGTGATAACAAGAATTACAGCATACTTTGGAAGCAATTGTTTAGTCACTTTGAATTTAAAACAAGTCAATTAAAAAAACTAAACCAAACTAAACATCACCCGGAATATTGAATCAATGCCATTAAATGCTAGTTTAGTACAGCAGCTATTTATCTATGTTAACGTATGTTTTGAGAGAAATTGTCTTCACTCTTGGCGAAGTGTACTGAGTGAACTGCAGTGCACTTCGCCAAGAGTGAAGAAAATTTCTCTCAAAACATACGTTAACATTGATAAATAGCTGCTGTACTAAACTAGCATTTAATGGCATTGATTCAATATTCCGGGTGATGTTTGGTTTGGTTTAGTTTTTTTAATTGACTTGTTTTAAATTCAAAGTGACTAAAAATTGCTTCCAAAGTATGCTGTAATTCTTTTTATCACACAGCCTAAACTAAGATTCCGGTTGGTCTGGTGGATAACGCACGCGCTTAACAGCCGCGCGGTGTGAGTTCGAATCCAGGTCATGCCAGAGGTTTTTATTTTTTACTAGTTTTGACTTCTTGTATTGTTATTATAACCATATTTTCTGATTTCTAAGACAATACGGCGTGGTTGTCACTTTTTCAACCCAGAATTCTGGGTTATTCCAACTATACAGTTTTTACAGTGTAGCTAACAGAATATTTGAAAGGATTTTATAGGATGTTGACAGAAGAGAAATGCCTCGATAATTATTACAGTCAGTAATTTTGTATAACTGTGTTACACAAAACTCAAAGATTTCATTTTTTTATAATGTTACGTAGCTATGTGAATGTATATATTTATTCAAATATGTGCACATTTCGGACGCCATTTTGTCACTTTCGTTCGTTAAGTCTACGAGTGGCACTTCCTTATTCACAAAAGGGGTTATTTGAAACAATCGAATTTAGAGAGAAATATGAAATTGAAATTTTGTATATAAACAACGAGATCATGAGATTCGGGAGAAGACTTTTTTGTGGCAAGTGCTTGTAAAGTGAATATTTTTTAAAACACATTTTAAACTCCCTTGGTTCATGATTTTCGTAGTGCGACGATTATGGTTTTTAACTTAATAATATGCTCCTTTTTCCAGAAAAACAGTTGAGTCCTATCGTTTCTTTAAAAGAACATAGGTGTGGAAGAACTTGAAAATTACTTACGGTATCGTTTCCTCGCTTGTAAAACAACACCAGTTCAATCCTGTCAGTGGCGTATTTAGGGGATGGCTATCGGGCTCAAGCCCCCCCAGAAACAATGTAATTATTTTTTCACATTATACGTACAATACAAATGCTTCTTACTGGTTCTCAAGCCCCATCCGAAACAAGATCGTAACTACGCCACTGTGTAGACGTAGTGTCCTCCAGTATTGGACTTTTTCCAGCAAAAATTTTTTATGAGGCGTGCCAGTCAGTAAGCTGGTATGAATCTTAGATTTTTTCTATAAATATAACAAAAATACAGCAACTTAAATAGTCCCTTTAGAGACACAAATTACTTCGTGTTTTATGCAAAATTCATTTTCTCCAATTTTTCATTTTAATATTTTTTCTGACTAACGGCTTCATAGTAGGACTTTACTTCCTTTAAGTATTTTAATATGATAACTTACTAATATTCTGATATTATAAGTTATATCGCCTATTGCCTTAGCTTTGATTAACGAAATGCATAAATTGTAGCTTCGAGTTTCAATAATTTTAATAGCTTATTTAATTGCTTTTTTAATTATGGTTAAACATCTGGCTGATATAAAGGATAGCAAATTATTTATTTTACTTAATCTCTTTCTATCTCTAGGCGGAAGCACTACTGAATGAAACTAGAGCAGGAATTGTTTTTACAACTATTTGTTTTTCGAGGTTGAAACATATATACACCATTAACATGAAAATGACGTTAACAAACACACTTTAGGCTCAACTTTGTGCTAATGATAAAACAGTATGGGAATATATATATATAATGCACGCAAATACAAACATACATGTTAAACTCTACATTCCAAAACAACGAAAGAGAAGGAAAACAGAAGATAATGATAAAAAAAGTGAAAAAACAGGATTATCTTTTGTCATTTTCGCTAATCTAGAAATAGTATTGCGCGAGGGTTAAAAAATGCAAAGCCGATTTAGCGAATTAAGCTACATTCGTTGAGAGTTTTTTCTGCTGTGAATCGAGGGAAAATCTAATCGTTAAAATTAAGCCAGTGAAAGATTATATATATATATATATATATATATATATATATATATATATATATATATATATATATATATATATATATATATAGAGAGAGAGAGAGAGAGAGAGAGAGAGAGAGAGAGCATTTTTTCCTATATACAATTATTTTGCTGGATTTTTCACACACATGTAAATCTGTAAATCATGTATTTATCTGCCCGTGCAATGCGGAAGTAGGATTAATTGTTGGTGCCGTAAGCGATGGACTTGTATGCCTACAGCGACAAGTAAAATAAATGTTCTCTAAACTAGGCAGAAAGAGCAACATTTTTTCTTATATTTGATACATTATACGTTTTTAATGAAATGAAATTTTGCTAAATAAAATAGGTCGACAACTATAAGAAGGGTTAATAATGGGTTAACGTTAGAAGATTCACGTCTGCTGCAAAGAGCTGTTAATTTTTATTTAATAATTCAAGAGGTCTAATCACTGCGAAATTAAAATACAACTAATTTTACAGATATGATGTGATATCTTCAAATAGATAAAAGATAATCGAAATGTGGAACAAGAGCGCTCTAGACAATATTATTTTGCATGAGGTATCCTTATCACGAGCTACCTAGTAGCTTTCCATTTGCAGCCATTTATAAACGCGAAAACAAATACCGATTTTCAAAATTGCTGGAAATCGAAAGCAGATAAGTGAGTTATGATAACGGTATCTCACGTAAAATAGTATTGTCTAACGAGCTCTTGTTTCACTTTTCGATTGTCTTCTATGTATTTGAAGGTATTACATAAGTACTGTAAAATTAGCGGTATTTTAACCCTTTCACTGTGGAAGGCGATGGAAAAAATTTCCCTAACCTGCGAATGTCGATTATAGTCGACGTGTTAAAATTTGTCTGTATCTTGGGTTTGTCGATTGTAGTCGCCAAAGGTTTTCTGTGTGATTTCTATTGTTTATCGAAAACAATAGAACACAAACAAAAATGAACGGTACAACTTTGGCGACTACTCTCGACAAAGCCAAGATACGGACAAACAAATTTTAACACGTCGACTATAGTCGACATTCGCATTTTAAGGAAATTTGGTTCTGTCGACAAAAGTCGACTTCCTCTGTGAAAGGGTCAATTTCGTCTCATGAGGCCTCTTAACAATAGTTTCTTTCCCTGGTGATATTCAGTTTTCCACCCTCTTTATGCTTTCTTCATTACATTATCATCATCACCAACTCCTCTAGCCTTGTATGTTTATTTAGAAATTCCGTCCAGTTTGCTTTGTTCTATATCTCATTATTATTACTAAATATTTTGCCTTTGGTAGGTCCTGAAACCATTCTTTTAAAATTTTAGATTTGAGCCTACAAATGCTACTTCCGTGTTTCCCGATCTTCAGCTTCTTCTAACTCCCAATATTTCCTTCTATTTTTCAAATTATGGATCAGTTGTGTTCTTCTTCCTGTTCCTCGCTTTCCTTCCATCTTTCCTTCTATGGCGGTTATGAAGAAGATAATTTCTTCGCAAGATGTGTCCAATCCAACTGATTTTCCTACGGAGGATACTGGCTAGAAGAGTCCTCTTCTCTTCTATCCGGTTTGTTACTCTCTCTGTCCATTTTAACTTCTCCGTCTTCCTCCAACACCACATTTCGAAGTTCTCTAAGAATCGTTTGATTACGAGACAAGAACATTAGACAATAGCTTAGGCCTGATTGCTAAATTGGTAGGTTATGTTGAACTGGTGCCGACCCCGAGGGCTGAGAGGGTCCGGGCTTTGCAAAGTTTGCTTCACTACCGCAGAATCTGAATATTTTTGATTGAGTCTTTGCTTGGATATATGACAATAAAACACACATTGATGAACGGGTCCCTTTGCCCAAAAGTTATACACATTGGTGCCGCTGATTGTATTATAACTAATCTTGCAAAAATTTTATTTTTGAAATTCAACATAGTAGAACAAAAGAAAACGGAAATAATAGTGAGACGTTAAATACAAGATTTTATTTAGTTTAATTTTTGTGTTCTTTCTTTCGTTTTTCTTTATGTCCTTTAAGTTGATGGAAACATATGATAAATGCAAGTTACTGATTACATAAAAATTGGTAGAATAAAAATATGGGCAGCACATCATATTGTCACAACATTGTCTAGCACAAACACATATATTCTAGGAACAAGCCAGCAAACTTTCCCACTAAACGTTCTATCACTTAACTACTGTGTCCACTATTCTTGAAATACATTACCAAGAGGAAGTCCGCGTTGTCCATTGTCCTGATCTCCATTGACAAGTTGATTTGTCTTTAGTCGACTAATTCTGAATTGAATTAAGGCTTTTTGCAAAGGACAGCACACGTATGTGTCGATGAATCCCCCAAATACGTTTGTTAATTCCTCCATTTAGCTTAACAAACTAAGTTGTAGTAAAGCTCTCGCCTGTGTCCAATTGAAGCATCTTCCTGCAGCCGTTATAATCGTAACCATGTAGAGAATAATATAGCGTGTGTGTTAGTGTAAACCGTGATATCCGCCATGATAGAGGAGAGGATTTAGCCCATAGTCCACTGTCCACAGGAACAAAAGACGAATGACTAATTGCGCGACAGGCTACCCTATTCCCGTCCTCTTCTCTCCTATCCCGTGAATGGTGTATTCGGTCGTACAGTGTTGCCGCATGCATCATGCACAAAATTGGGTCGATGACAAACATTGTAGACGCTGGATGTTGTAGTAATTTGCTTCTGTCAACAAGAATTGCTCCCATGATGCATAGTTGCGTGGCTACAAATGGGGAAAATAATTCATCATATACGTATATATATAGGCCTATATAATGTGCATGCTCTCATCCCCTCTCTTATGGCCTGAGGCTCCCTCTGTATTGTTAAAGGCATCATTTCCTTCCATTTCGACATATGAATACCTTTCATAAATTAATTTAAAAGATGATCATCTATCAAACAATAAGTATTAATAAATCGTTTCATTGAAATATGGCTGGAAACGTACAATTAATGTTTGCAGATCGGAGATATGTTTGATTACGTTATTTGTCTAACTGACAGCGTAAAAATGTAAATTTCCATTTCCGTCTCTTGTGGACGAGTTAGCATTTTTTTTATAAGTATTAAAAGGTACGGTTCTATTGTCAAAATAAATAACATCCCTATAATATCCTAATAATATCCTTTTATATTGATATTCGAAGATTAAAATCTTGCCTTAAGAACCAAACATTAACAGAGACAATTGTGTGTGTTGGAAAATTCCTTTGGTAAAATACAAGGTGGCCCAAAAGTAGGTATACAGTACCGTACTGATCAGCTTATTGCATTTTATGTCATTCTTATTGTTATCCATCAGGTAGCTTTAGTTTCTTTATTATTTGTTCTCGATATTCTTTTACTTTCAGCTCGGGACAGCCGAAGCAAATAAACTCATAAACTAGAATGTTATACTAGATTAATGCAGGAGTGTATACCTATACCCACTTTTGGGCCACCCTGTATTATCGTAACGACAGACTGTAGAATGAATTACATACTCACTTGGAGGTGGAGCTTTACCTAGTAGAAGCGAGATAAATATATTTTAAATTAGAAGACTTATTCCGTTATACTCGACCAGTTCTAACCAGATCCTTTGGTAGAGGATGGCCAGAAGGCCTGAACTCCCCATAAGACCATCATCAGCCTCACCTCAAACTGTGTTCACTGTGGCTTATTGGTGGAGCTTTCATCTCTAGTACCTGGGGTTTCAGGTTTTGATACCTGCTCGCACCAAATGAACTTTGTGGTGAACAAACACCGTGTGTGGGGGTTTTCTTGGGGTTCTCCGGTTTCCTCCCACTTTCTTCATTACACCATTTCATTCATTTCTCATCATTACTGTCACCTTTACCCTACACGGTATAACTGTGGGACATAGAACCGAAAGATTTCCCCACCTCAAACTTTCAGTTGATTATTGCTATGTATGTCTTAGTGTCTAATGAATCCAAATTAACTTCCTTCCCATAAATAATAATAATAATCTCGGCTTTCTCTGCCTTAATGTTCTGGCTATAGGCCTGTTCAACTCTAACGAGTAGAAGTCAATTTCAAATTTGGAAATAAAATCGAGCCGAGTTCCGTAAAATTCGGAATGTGTTTTGTAAATGTTACTTTGAAATATTTTTCTTCTATATGGGGATAATAATTCATTCCCTGAACCTTGATCGATATATCAAAATTAAGAAATTGGTCCATTGGAAATCCTGAAACATACGAGCACATAGTATTTGACACACTAAGTATTCTTAATTATATTCTTTTTTCGTTTAACGTCCCGTTCAGCAGCGAGGCTATATGAGACGTAGACCTACTGTTTAACGTGGAATCCGAACCACATGAGCTCCCGCCGGGAATATTTTAAATTAGAGTTATCATTAAATGTATTTTCTGAAAAGAGGATGAATTTCTTTTCTTGCATCTTGGAGATTTCCTATCAAAACCATATCGACAATCCTTAATTCGGTCTGACAAAAATCGGAGATTTCTTTTTTACGAAATTCATCGCTTGACATTTTCTGTGAAGGAAAAAATTCATCAAATTTACCTTTTATTCTGGATAATTGGGTAACTTTCTGGATTTTTTTCTGGGTAATTTTGAAATTTACTAAAAGCATTGGAGATAATTGGAAATTTTCAAAGGAAATTTATGCAATATTTCACAAAATTTATTTTGTTTTACAAAATGATACCGCGAATAATTATTTTTGCTGTCAAGTTATGCATATACAGTACATGCGCAAATGTCTAAATCCACGTGATTTTACATTATTAATTTGTATTTCTGTTCTTGATTGCTTGCAACCTTAAGTAATAAGTCTGTTTGAGAAAAATTATAATACGCAGATTCCAATTTTCGTTTAAATTGAATACATTTTACAGAAGTTATCACGAAGCAGGACCACTCAATTAATAATAAAAGCTCAATTATATTTGTTTCTATAACAATTTAGTTTAATTTTATGAATTGCTTAAGGATTGAACTTATGTATAATATAGGATATTACATAATTTCACAATACCTATGGGTCAGATCTATTCTTTTAGTACCATTTACAATTTGGGTTACTGTTTGTCTTATTTTACACTAATATGGTGTATTTTTAAAAAACATGATTAAAATAAGTATCGGTGAAAATTTGCCCCCACAATGATATTGTCTGGGTTTTCTATTAATCGAAAAAATGGAAGTTTAAATAAATACTTCCATCTGGATGTTTTGGAAAGACCAGCTAAGTAAAATGATCTTTCCAATTTTAATGACTGTTTTATTTTAATGAGACGTAAATAAACAGGGATTACACATAGAGATTGAACAACTGAAAATGTTCTGTTGCTGATATATTATGGAAGTTCATTTAGCGAACCATATGCTACACATCTATTCTTATAATTAAATTTCTGTCAAACTCTTTCTAGAGTACGTTTGTTTTATCTTCGCACACATTTCCCGCCAGTGCACTTGGTTGGCTTTTAAAGATCTTCTGCTAGTACTCGCGTGAACGTTTTAATCCAATAGACGTCTTATTGGCTTTGTCGTGTAGGTGACGTTAGTTGTCAGCCACCCCATCAAATGAGGTCTGTGCTATTTGGCGGGTACTTGTGCTTAGCTGTCACACACGAACAAGTGTGTTACAGAGATTTGTGAGTGGTGTAGCGTATTTTGCTGCTTCCTAGCGTATTGTAGCTCACAATTTAACCGTGCGAGGCAAGAACGCGTTGCAGACAGATCCGGAAGGGTGCCAAGTTAAAACAAACGCACTCTAGCATGTTAAAGTCAACTTCTGCAATGTTTGCAGTGATACCCTCACGGAAGTTAATATTAAGACAATGTTGAGTAAAGAATGTTTAGATATAATGCAAATACTTGTTGATAGCGATGAGGAGTCAATAGTTTGTGGAATCGAGTTATGGAAATGTTTCAGTAAATGGAGAATCTTGAATTGTTGTAACTTAAAATATTAGATGAAATAGTGGTTGTCACAATTGAGTGATTGTCTAAGAATTTATGGAATGGTTATAGTGGAAGAAGAGGAGATCCTATGATCCTATGATCATGTGGAGTATTGAAAGTAATTTGTTTTCAAAAGGAAAATTCTTTCCCACGATTCTGAAGGAAATTCTCTGTTTTTCGCACGTTTTACCTTATTGGGCCGAGGTTGTGGATTTCTCCACTTCCTTGGACATAGTCTCTGTAAAAACGTATGTGAAGATACCTATATACTTCTGTTTAACTAAAAAATCTAACATTGCATTGTCATTGTTAACGCAAGAGGGTGGTTAACCAGACGGGAAACACTCTTTATTGTAAACTTCTTTCTTTTAGGATAGAGCTTAAAATGGTATACGGGAATTTTCGGACTTTTATTATCAACTTTTATTAATAATTCCTTTTCGTACAGTAATAAATATAAGATATTTGGTAGTTTGACGGAATCCAGAGCTAGGCGTCCTTTGGTGACAGGGTCCAAGACTTTTCTGGCCAGAGTGTCTGTAGATACTTCTCAAAGACCAGGCCTCCTAAAGAGGACAAAACTCAGAACCAGGGGTCCTATAGAATGGTAAGATGTTTGAAGAAACCAAATGTTTTAAAGAGTGGTAAAAATAAAGGAATTCTCAGAAACCAGTAATCCTAGAGAGTTGAGATAATAATCAATCGGTACAGATTGACGCCTTCTTTAGTGTTTTGGCTTCTTTTATTCTGAAATGTTGGCTGACTTCGTTGATCATCGTTATTTAACGATGATTGACGATGATTGACGATGCCTTCTTCTTGGTTGTTGTTATTTTAAGTTTGTTTACAGCCAGCACGTGGTGTTGGGAGCACGTGTCAAACCTTGTAGTACTCACGCTTCCATTTTTGATCTGTTTGTTGAATGTCGTTTAATGTAGAATTAATTTATTAGAGCTTCTTCCATATATTCTCTTTAGTCGAAAATTTGCTCGCAAGTTGGACTGTTTATAGACTTCTAAAGTATGCTGTACATCAGTATAAGAAATCTTATAGAATGGTTATGTGCGATTGTGTGGTGACAGGTGTCAATCGAAACGGTAAAAGATGTGTATTCAGTGTTTCAAAAATAGGTTCAACCTCCTCCTTTGACTCTCTATTCATCTAGAAGTGATAGAAATAAAGTATTTCTAGTTCAATGTTGATTACCGTAGAACAAAAGTTGTAATCGATAGCAAGAAGAGATTATTTTAACGAATACATCATCCACTAACGACGCTAGAGGGAGCAGTGCAGTAGGCACTCTTAACCGCATCTTCCACCTCCTCACGACTGCTGCCCAGTCGAGGTCGGAGATAGGATTATTTCATTGGGGGCAAACCTTTTGGTTGCATGATATAATTATAATTATGATATATATATATATATATATATATATATATATATATATATATATATATATATATATATATATATATATATATCAACCATTGTTTTATACTTTGTGTATTGCACTTTCGGAACCGGAGGAAATGCGATAATGTTCCACGTGCTTATGTTTAGAAATACCCAACATGTGTTGCTATTAATAAACAACACCCACGTGCACCTTACTATAGAGTCCTATAGCTGCAGACCACGAAGACAACAGTAACACCGCCAGTCACATGAGGACGAGGAAACAGCAGCGCCACAGCTTCACTTTCAGTGCCTATATAACCGGGAGGATGTCAACAACAGCTACCAGTCTCGTTTTGTCATTCCTCCTTTAGCTAGCCCTAGAGCTTTAGGAAATACCTTAACCGAAGCCTCTAGTTTGCTTCGGAACACCAGGCTCTCCTTTTTCCCTCTTAGCTTGTTTCGGAACTCTGTGACTCTTAACCCCCTCTTTGCTTGCTTCGGAGCATTGGGGGTTCCTCATCCACTCCACCTAGCTTGCTTTGAAGCTCCGTGGGGATTCTGCTCTAGGATAGGTGTTGATTGCCACGGGTGCTGACTGCCACAGCAAATTATTGGTGCCGATTGACACGACTGTCGCTGATTGCAAATATGAAGGTGCTGACTGCCACGAGCCTGGGAGAAACTGTATTTGGAAAGAGCGGAATTAATCCATCATACTAAATTTTTGATTATTAATTAATTTAGTAGGGATTAATTTAGTAATCATCACAGCAAATCTATGTGGCATCGTATAAGTTACAAAGTTGCTCACTAAGTGGAACGACATACACTTGGATGTTTATAAAGGGATTGTTTTTTCTCTTATATGTACAATTTGCACATTTCATTGTTTTATTGTATTATTTAATGGATTTGATGGTCTGAAGCCAGTTGACAAGGGAAGTTTGGGAGATGCACTCGCCTGCAGAGAAATAAGCATGCCATTTGAAGAACCAATTTATGCTGATTACAACAGGTAATAAAACTCCTGTACGTTGAGAACTGCTCGGGATATTCAGCTTGGAAGTTTATATGAGAAATTGAGTGGATTCACGTTTTAATGCATTAAGTATTCTCTCCCATGGCGAAGCCTGATAGTTTGAACTTGCTATTGCTTGATCGCTGGGGTCCATTCACAGACAAATTATCCATCAGAAGTTGCATGACGGATGGCAAAGACCTAATGGTTGAGAAGGTACCAAAGAATTGCACACGATTTGTGCAACTATTTGATGTGTTTTGATTCTAATCAATCAAAGATTATGGCTGGAGATTTGTACATAGTATGAAACTTCTTTATCTGGACGTTATAATGTACCAACGGAAAAATCAAATCAAGTTCGTGTCCATACGAATCACTTCTGCTCACCGCGATACATTGGATTGTTTCAGTTTGCGTTCTACAAGGCAGGTTACGAACAAATTATAGGCCTATAACTTTTGAATCACTTGTCGAATTTGCTTTTTGTTTTGTTTCTGCGAACTGTTCCCTTGATGGGTGCAACGTAATTCATGGTGCAAGGGAGTTTTTTTGCCTGCGTCATTTCTTCATAAAACAGAAGAACAACAGTGATCAATTTTAATCTCTAACCTATGATTATTGTGAACAATGTAGTGACTAATTGTATGTATGTTAGTTATGGCGAAACACCTTTTCTCTGTTACTTCCGATAGCTTTCAATTCGTATGTCAATATTCGTTACTAATTATATTGTACTTAACACGTAGACTCTATAAATGCGCATATTCTCATTTTCTCATATAAACTTCCAAGTTGAATATCTCGAACCGTTCTCAACCGTACAGGAATTTTATTAGCTTGTTGTAATCAGCATGAATTGGGACTTCAAATGGCATTCTTAGTTTCTCTGCAAGCGAGTGCTTTCTCCTGAACTTCCTTTGTGAGGGACAGGCAGCAGTGCTTTTTCGATGGAACTTTCAAGAGCTGCTCGAATCAATTTGCGCAGCTGTACACAGTTCATGCTGACATAGAGAGTTCAAGTGAGAATACATAAATCGTACCAATTTTGTACGCACCGTTCCCTGACAAAGCTGAAAGTACACTCATGTACAAAATTATTGTCGCATATCTATAACTGTCTTCTTGTAAGAATATAATTTGATAATTTTGCAGAGTACTTTTAATACTGATATTATGTGTATAATCAGGAAATGTATATTTGTGGTAAATTTCATAGGAAAAGAATTATAGATACGAAAATCATAATGAGTGAAATAAAATGTAAATAAATGGACAAGAAAATTTTATTTTCGTTTTATTGTTCTTATTTACTGCTCTTTTAACATGAAATTTACCACATACTTGTCTTTGCCGATTATACACATACTAACATTATAAGAAATACCGGGCGAATTCGTTATCAAATTATATTACTAGAACAACACATTTATAGTCATGCGACAATAATTTTGGACATGAGTGTACATACAGAGATCTGTTTACCTTTGTTAGGTATTGGTCTGAACAACACGATCCTAAGGTTCATCTAGTTTCTTTCATGCTTCTTGGCGTCCGGTAATGTTACGTCTAGCAACTTTCTCTCAGGCTCGTGGCAGTCAGCACCTTGATATTGGCAATCAGCGCCAATCGTGGCAATCAGCACCAATAATTGGCTGTGGCCGTTAGCATCAGCACCCGTGGCAGTCAGCACCCTACCCTCCTCTAGGCTACTCGAACCTTGGGCCACCTTTCTCCAACTCATATTAGAGAAGTTACATTATTGTAGTATTTCTGTAAAATACTGTTTATAGTGAATTTTATCATAAAAACCGGTCGTGGGAAGCGATTGCGGACTATAATTTGCTATACCTATGCTCTACCCACTTCTGCACAAGCAGAAAAAACTCTATATATAAATTTTCCTCATACTTAATAACTAATAAAGTAGCATTAGGCTATTTCATTTTAAAATAAATAATTGAAAGTACACGCATCTTCGAAATTTGTCAACATTTAAATACTCGACTATTATTTTTCGAATGCCAATAGAACAAGAGTGGATTTTCAATCCTGAAGCATTGATTCTTTTTGCAAAAGCCATATCCGAACTCTGTTATGGCAAGAAAATGGGTACTCACATGTTGTTGAAGCACTAATTGTTACTACTCCTGTACATAGTTTATACACGTTGAGAAAAGCACATTTGTACGGATACAACATGTCAAAGATCTTTAAAATAGCACTATCGCATTTTCTTGTTACATAAAATATTTACTTTAACAACAACTTCTAATGCGAAAGCTTGTTTATTGCATCCTGGGAGAATCAATAGTGGCAATACCTCGGATGTGTTCAAAAACATTTCTGACTATGACAACAAACAATCGAGAGATTTCAAATAGTTTTCATTATTTCATGCAAATCTCTTTTCCGTTTCTAATATTGTATTGTCCAATGGATCATATTTCCTTTAAACGAAAGGCTTCATACTTAGATATTCTACAACAGCCACACTTTAAATGAGAATATGAATATTGATATAAAATAATACGCCTTGATAATTTGAAAGGATTATTCTTTAGATAACGTTAGTTTGTTCGAAATTAAGAGCTTTCTACATTGATTCACTAGTATATTGTGAACAATAATATTTTTGGTTCAAAAATATGATTTTTTCAAGTTTTATAATGCTTGTACATTTGAATTCAAAGTTTAAATTTCTGATGCCATCTAAGTTTCTCAAATAAATCTATTTAACAGAAGCTCTATTTGTATAATGCTGATAATTTCATTATCTTTATGTAGGAATAAATGTGAAGTATTGATTTAAAATAAAAGAAAATACAAATGTCGCTAGTTGGAGGACGAATTCAGCGTAATTTTAAGAGTATTTATAGAAAATTGTGCTTTGTTTTTTAGTATGATCGCTCTCATCTAAAATATATTTTACATGTTCAGTGCAACCTAATGATTTCGAAAAAAATAGCTGAACCAAATCATAGAATTTAATTTAAAAACTCTTGTCACTCGAAACATGCGTAGTGTACTTATCAGTGAATAACGTTGAGAATATTAGAGAGATTAGATTAAAAGTCCTTGCTTAGATTTTGATTCTTTTTTACTTCCTGTTACTTCAGTCATGTTCTTTAGTACTCCCGTTGCCTTATTTGAGTCCCAAAATGACGAAAACTAGCACCGATCAAAGAACATATTTCTAAGCTAATAAAAATCTAACGAGCTCTATGGAACACGAAGTTTCAATGTAGAGTTCACGAAAGCTCTGCATTGAGTTCTGTCCTTAGCTAACTAGATACAATTTCTATTTTGTATTCTTATGTCTGAAAAATCCATCTTAATGTTGTCCTCTCATCTGCGTCCAGGTTTCAATAATGGCCATTTGTTGATTGAATTTCCAGTTGCTAAAATTTTGATAACTTCCCTACTTTCTTTCATTCTGGTTACATTGACTTGCTGAACTGGGCTTCCTTAATGATCCTAACAATGTTTGACAAACGATATAACTTACGCATTTCATCGTTATAAAGTTTTCGTCATTCCCCATTCTCGTTCTTCTTGAGTCTGAATATTCGCCTTCTCAGATACTTTCAGTTTACGTTCTTGCCTTAGAGTAAGTGACCATGTTTCACGTTTCACAACCATACAGCATAACACTCATAAATTATCGTTTTATATGTTCTAAGCTTCAAATTCCTCGACAGAATTCGCAAAGATAAATTATTTTGAAATGAATAACAACACGAATTCCCTGCTTTCAATCTACATTTAATTTAATTGTGGATATGGTTTTGGTCGGTTAGTTTTGATTCTAGATATTTGAAAGTATCCACTTTGTAATAATTTCTGACCTAAAAAACCTGATATAAAATATAAGAAGCAACTACCAGAATGCTATTTTCGCACGGGGAAAATGCGTTTCATTTTGGAGCACTAATGAGGGATGAATTTGGCAGGTTTAAGTGGCATCGGAAGTGTCAAGGTTCATCTCAGCGACCCCGAAAACTATGGATTCGACATTAATATGGGTCACTTTCGATCATTTTTATATACCTCTCCCACCTCCACCCAAAGTTACGGGGCTGAATGTGGATTTAAACGGCATCGGAAGTGTCACTGTTCATTTCAGTGACTCCGAAGACTATGGGGATTCGACACTAATATCGGACGTATATACTATATATATATATATATATATATATATATATATATATATCACTCCTCCCCTTCCTCCAAATTACACCATCAAAGTGAAGTGATAAAAACCATCCCAGGCCCAAACCTCTTTTATGTTGAAAATTTGATCGAGATCGGACGGTTGTTTCAAGAGTTATCAAGTCACAAACAGAGTCCCTTTCATTTATATATATATAGATCTTCTATTTGGGGAACACTATTAAATTTTGCGGGACCGACTGTAGTGTGCCCTCCCCTCCATAGCTACTGGTCTGCTCCAGGCATACTATATTGCAATATAAATTAAGTAATATAAAACTACTAATTTCAGTTCACAAAATGTCCTCCGTTGTCCCCTCCCGCCCCCCGCCGCCGCCGCAAGAAATAAAAGCTGACGTTATCACTGACACCGTTCCAAGTATAGGTTTTAGTGCTACCCTTGATCTTCTACTTAAACCGAAAGTTGTAGAAATCTGCTTCATAGAGCAAAAATAGTGATAGATAGTAAAGAAATGGGTTTTTTAATTGGATTTAGCGTCACAAAAATAGATTTAATCTCCATTCCTACTTTCTATTCAAACAGAAAACGGAAGAAATCTACAGTTCCAACATTGATTTCAAGTTTCAACATTGATCGCGATAGTGGAGAAAAGGTAATAGACACTAAGAAGCGGTGTTTGATGTGGATACAGTATCACAAGAAAAAATGTAAGGTTCTACACGTGTTCCCAATGCTACGTGCTGGCTGTTAACAACTTCAGATGACAACCACGAAGAAGACGTTGTCAACCATCGTCAGCGATCGTCAGGTAACGAAGATTAATGAAATCAGGAACATTTCTGGATAAAAGGAGCCAGAAAACCGCAGAAAACATCAATCTCCATCGATTTATCATCACCTCCAGTCTCTAGAATGCCTGGTCTCTGAGAGCTCATTTATCCTTACCACGCTCTAGGACACCTGGTTTCTGAGAGCTCCTTTATCTCACCACGCTCTAGGACGCCTGGTCTCTGAGGACTCATTTATCCTCACCACTCTCTAGGACACCTGGTCTCTTCAGGGTTCCTTTATCCTTACCACTCTCTAGGACGCCTGGTCTCTGGGAGTTCTTTTATTCTTACCACTCTCTAGGACGCCTGGTCTCTGAGAGCTCCTTTTTCCTGACCACTCTCTAGGACACCTGGTCTCTGAGAGTTCCTTTATCCTTGTCACTCTCTAGGACGCTTGGTCTCTGAGAGTTCCTTTATCCTTATCACTTTCTAGGACGCCTGGTCTCTGAGAACTCCTTTATCAATACCGCTCTCTAGGACGCCTGGTCTCTGAGAGCTCCTTTATCATTACCATTCTGCAGGACGACATGTTTTTGAGTTTTATCCCCCTCTTTAGGGTGCCTGGTCATTGAGAGGTCCCTACATACACTACTCGGCGCAAAGAGCCTTGGATCCTGGATTCCTACAAACTCACTCAACAAACCACCAAGTATCTAAGATGAACTTATATTTGAACTGTAATTATTATACTACTATATATAAGAAGAATTTTTATAGTAAAAGATGATTAACAAAGTCCAAAATTCCCATATATCGTTTTAACTCTACCCTAAAAGAGACAAGATTTTACAACAGCGTCTAACTTCTGTCTCAACGTTCTGAAAAAAAAAAAAAAAAAAAGAAAAAGAAACCGGTAGAAATCCGCTACAACTTTTGGTTTCAGTTGTGATCCTCTTAAAGGAAAAACAGTAATAGGAAGCGAGATTTTATATATATACATACATACATATATATATATATATATATATATATATATATATATATATATATATATATATATATATATATATATATATATATATATATATATATATACGAATTCCGCATCTGTAGAACAGGTTCTATATCAGGCCTTATTCATGTACTTCAACCGGAAGTGCTGGACCTACCACAACTGATTTCAATATTGAGTCCCTGTAGTTTGAAACCCTACTGTAATTTCACATTGTGTAACACAGCTCACTTGTTTACGAACATGTTTCATTCATATGTTGGATTACTAACAAGACTACACTGGTAAATCAATATAACACTTGAATATTGTGCTTTGAACAAATTTTGTTCTTTATTTATTCTCAGTTACAGAAAATCCAAAGCTACTATGGTGTGAACAGTATATAAAGTGGTCTTCCAAAGATGTTTTAATTTTTTTTTTACATCACTCTATTTCATGCATTAACACTGAGTTTATTGAGTAACAGATTTCTTTATCCGTATCAACGTTGCTTTCATTGAGCAGCCTATTTCTTTACTTGTATTAACACTGCTTTTATTGAGTGACAGAATTCTTTATCTGTATTAACACTGCTTTTAATGTGACAGATTTCTTTACGTGTATTAATATTTACTTCATTGACTGACAAATTTCTTTACCCGTATTACCATTGCTTTCCATTGTGTGACAGACATCTTTACTTGAATTAACAACACTTTTATTAATTGACAGATTTCTTTACTATATTATGATGCTTCTATTGAGTGACATATTTCTTTACCTCTACTAACTTTATTGACTGAAAATTTCTTTACCCGTATTAACATTGCTTTTATTGAGTGACAGACATCTTTAACTGTATTGACAGTACTTTTACTAACCAACATATTTATTTATTATATGAACACTACTTATTTTTACATTACTCTCTTTTCATGTAGTGACACTGGCTTTATTGAGTGACAGATTTCTTTATCTGTATTAACATTTTTTATTGAATGACAAATTTCATTACCTATATTAAGATTAACTTTATTGACTGAAAAATTTCGTTACCCGTATTCACATTCCTTTTTCTAAGTGACAGATTTCTTTACTGTATTAACACTGCTTTTATTGAGTGACAGAATGCCTTACCTCTAGACATATTCTGAGATTTCCTTCAAATATCTTCTCAGTTATTTCTGATAAATACCTTGTCAGCGTTTGGAGGCGCTCGAGATGGAAGTATAACCTAATAATAGCAATACAGAGAATGTTAGGTGAGATAAGCCATGACTTGTACTTGACTAATCAGCAATTGATTTCGGAAGCAGATCATTTGACGTGGCTGTGGGGGAGTGTTACATGACCGCAGGGCAATGTTAAGGGGAAATCTCGCCTGATAACAGAAGAATGGGAAGCTGGTGTAACAATAAACAACCCTCGCCTCATGCGAGATGGGATTTGGAAATGCTCCGACAGACTACAACACACAGAGTTAGTTGGATGGAACAATATTGTTCCAACAGGATGCTTCTGACCAGTTAAACATGGATATACCTTTAACACGTCTGTTAAGCGTCAATAATCCACGATCATGTTGCACTTCGGTATAAATTTTAATGTGCCCATTGTTTTAGTAACATGCATATATGCATACACACAATCCCAACCACATACGTATTAGTCCTGAAGTGCATAAAGATAATAGATAAATATATCGTAAAAGACAAATGACTTGAAAAATTGTTACAGCATGGTAACAAAGAAACATTATACAAAACAACACTGATAAATGAAGTGAAATGTTATTTAAAATATTTAATACACTCAGGAGAAAGCAGCAAAAAGGATCACACGAACGCCAAAATTATATTTTTTACTCTATATTTTATATACCCTCACACACCTGAAGTACATTGCTTTCATTAAGTGACAGACATGTTTACCTCTGTTAACATTGCTTTCCTTAAGTGACAGATTTCTGTACTGTATTAACACTGCTTCTGCATTAACACTTGCAAAGAAAACCAATATCTAAAAGGGGCGAATATGTGTCATCCGGGGGTATTCAAGGGAAGTCGGTAATGTGTGAGGTGTCCTAACTGTCTAAAAATCATTTCCAAATATTTTGTAGTATACTTTTCAGTTAAGGAAAGCTTTTTTGACAAAATATTAATATTAGTCATAGCTAAATCCTAAACTCCTTACTAGATGATGCATATTTTAAGCTCCACACGCCCACAAGCCCAAAGTGAGTCTACAGCAGATGTTATTTTCTTAAATATTTTATGGTAATTTTATACCCCTAAAGGAAACGGTTATGATCAGAAATGAATGAAATGGTGTAATGAAGAAAGTGGGAGAAAACGAGAGGACCCCTAGAAAATCCACACACATGATGTTTGTCCACCACAAACTATATATATACTAACAGTGAACTACTAAAATGAATGAAATATATAATACCTGTGACTTCACTTATCGTCATGAGAAACGGTGGCTTAGAGGTAGAGTGCGCACCTATTGTAGTAGAGTCCCCGGTTCGGATCCCAGACCTCTCTGATTCTTTTTTATTTTGTTTCGTTTCTCGTATGTAACTGCAGAAGGTCAACCTTGACTTTTGAAGGGTGTCCAGAAAGTATGTAAAATGGGTAAATGTCATCCAGACTGTAAAATAGTGTTGGTAATGTGTAAAATGTCCTAACTATATTTGAAAGTCGTTTCGGTCCTTATACTCATTGGACATACATATATTTTGATATGTTTCAGGGCACTTCTAGAAATGTTAAACAAATATATCAAAAGAGCTTCCTAAAACTTGTCCGGGGAATGTTCAAATACTGGTTTATTTTTTCAGTATAGCCAATAGGGTAGACTATAAGAAGTAAAATTCAAAAATAAACAAAAGACGTTTCAGTCGTATAGACTCTTAAAAAAATCTGCTCTCATATTTCTCCCTGAAAAGTTCTGTAACCTGTATTATTACCCGTAACTGGTATTAAACAAGTTTGTATCTCCTATAACCCTGTGACTAATTTGACTATTTCAGATCAAATTATAATTCTGGATACTGTGCTTTAAAAAATTCCAGTTTTTTCTTTTTTGTAAGATGTTACATTGAAATCTCTGCTGCAATACTTTCGCTGAATTTTTATTTTGTACAATGCAATCTTCTGGATCAAAAGAAGGAAATAAGAAAATATCTTAAAGCATGTACACAGCGTATGAAACAGTGTAATAAAATCAAATCTAATCCAAATTTGCTAGTCAGATAACATGAAGATTTCCTTGCAAGGTAAAATGCGTAGTACGAAATGGCTATTTCAGAAGATACAAGAGAACGTTTGAACATTACATTTGTACGTACAAACTGCATCTCTTGTGTCCTATTTTCTCTGTACTCCTAAATTGGAAAAAAGATCTGATTTCTTTCCTAACTTAAGATTCGTGTATCTTCTTGATTTCTTTTATTGGAAGTTCTTTTGGGTAAGACAGTTTTCTTTAAAAAAAAATAGTTAGAGGTTCAATTTCTACAATCTTGATCTTCCGTTTAAAATGATTCTCTTTCTTGTCTATTCCCTTATATCTAATTTTATTATCTTTTTTTGCTACGTCATTTTACTAGTAAAAAATTCTCTCTGTCTTCAATTCTTTTTACTGTAGTTCTATGTCCATATTGGACATGGTATTCGAAACGAACGCTTCATTAAAAAAAAATCTTTCTTTTCTTTTTTTTAACTGTCGACCCGTTTATTTAGGTAAAATTTTGATGTATAGTCGCGAGCAAAATGAATGCATATTGTAGATCCAACATACCTTCTGTTAACAAGATTCCGTGGAGATTTGCCTCAGAGGATAAAGCAGTAAGACTTTATAACAAATAGTAAATTTCGTTAAGTTTTAGCTGTGTTTTTTATTATGGCCTATTTTATAAAATCAATTACAGCCATATTTTGTACAGTGCAGTTTCTTTTTAACTTTTTAGCTTTCTATACATACATACTAACACATATTCTGGTGACGTTAATATACGAAAGATTCAATTTCTTCAGTTTGGTATACTTTTATCTATTTCTGGTTCCTTGGTATTTTGCACTACCTGTAATTCAATTCGCATCCGGTGCTCCTTTTCACGTATGGCAAGATAGCCCCCCGATTTTAGAAAATCGAAACAATGACTAGGTCATTCGTTTGTTCTACGTTTGTACCGTTTGTACCGAAAATAGTTTCGTATGTACCATTTTCCTTATAGAGTTACTTGAGAGGTCAACTGGGAGGGGGGGCTATCCTGGCGCCAAGATAGTCCCCCCGTATCACAGAACAAAAAATTGAAATACACCATTCGAAAGCAAATCGTTTGTACCGAAAAACGTTTTGTTTGTACCCTGATTGTTTTCTAGAAAGAGGGGATGACACTTGGGGGTCTATCTTGTACGGAAGATAGGCCCCATAATGTGTACTTTTTCCATGCCCATTAATAAGTATTATGTCTTTATTGGTGTGAATTTATGTGTATTTTGAGTTCTGGTTGTGCATATCCAAATAAAAAAAAAACTTTTTGGAATCACTCAACGTTAAAATTGAATCGGCGAGTGGGAAAACATTGTGAGTCCAAAATAAGCCATAATTTAAGTAAAGGAAAAATAACACTAAAGATGTAGAACTACAAGTTGTAATGAAGAGCAGTACAATTTGCAAGACCTCGCACGTTATAACAGAACGCTATAATGTCGACTGTACATTTCTGGCATTAACAAACGAAAGTTCTTTCTTCAAATATCTCAAAATGCGTTTTGTGGACTAGTAGTGTTTTTCCACTTACCGATTCAATTAATTTTTGTTCTATTTCTGCCCTTTTGTTCTACATTAAGTAAATACCGTATTATTCAACAATGACCTACTTGCTTTCGGCTTTTGTCTATGAAAGCAGCGAGCTTCTCGAGCCGCTAATGTGACAGATATAAACAATTGATTTCTTCAGTTGGTGTAAAGCTGAAACGTGGAAGGACGCAGTTTAGGCGAGTAAACATTTCATTTTTTAGTTTTATTTATTTAAGATTATTTCTGTCAATCCAGTTTCCTTTTGAATTTGTACACACGTTGTTTTTCTTTTTACGGTATCTACTTACGGAAAAGGGCAGAAATAGAGAAACTTTAATTGAATCGGTGAGTGGAAAAACACTACTAGTCCACAAAACGCATTTTGAGATATTTGAAGAAAGAACTTTCGTTTGTTAATGCCACATGTGCACTGCGATATTATAACATTCTGCTATTACGTGCGAGGTCTTGCAAATTGTACTGCTCTTCATTACAACTTGTAGTTCTACATTTCTACATCTTTAGTGTTATTTTTGTTTGCCTTTACTTAAATTATGGCTTATTTTGGACTCACAATGTTTTCCCACTCGCCGATTCAATTTTAATTTTGAAATATTTCCAAAAATTTCGTTTTTTTTTTCTATTTGGATATGCACAACCAGAGCTCTAAATACACATAAATTCACATGAATAAAGACACAATACTTATTAATAGGCATGGAAAAAGAACACATTATGGGGCCTATCTTGCGTACAAGATAGCCCCCCAAATGTCATCCCATCCTTCTCGAAAACTATGAGGGTACAAACAACACTTTTTTCCGTACAAATGGTACAAACGATTTGCTTTTAAATTGTGTATTTCAATTTTTTATGCTGTGATACGGGGGAGCTATCTTGGCTAAGATATCCCCCCCAGTTGACCTCTTAAGTAACCCTATAAGGAAAATGGTAAAAACGAAAATATTTTCGGTAGAAACGGTACAAACGTAGTACAAGCGAATGACCTAGTCATTGTTTCAATTTTTTTAAAGTCGGGGGGCTATCTTGCCAGACGTCTTCTCTTCGTAAACGTTATGCCCTTCCTCATTGGTCTAGAACAATACTACACTCTTGTTAGAAATCTAAATACATATCAGTTTTGGATAACCCTGTACATATAACTATAAGAGATTAAATCAAATGTAAGTCTTCATTGGTCAATTAAATCTTTAATTTAAACTAAGGTAACTAAAGTTGTATACGCCAGTGTAGCTAAATATGCGAACTGCTCAATACTGGGACGAAATCCTATAGAATCCGCCTCCAATATGTGACACGGTCTTGGACAAATCCGATTTGACGAATTACCCCCGGGAGACAGCGCTGGTACTACCATGAGCAAAATAAATGACGCGTCTCTTTATTTTGAAGTTTTTTGAAAATATCTCCGTTTTCTTTATATGTTCGAAATTTCGGAAGGTTTCCCCAGCAGGACAAGTTAATAACAAACCCGTTTTTAATATTTGTGTTAGATATTAGCTTAAAATAAAGAAATTAGAAGCAAAAAACATTAAATCGACAGAAATCTCGAGAATTACCAACTCTGCTAAAGTGGGAAATTTTCAAGAACACGAGGGAATTCTGCATTTCAACACGAAGCAGCGACATCTATGTCATTGAGAGAAATGTGGATTAAATCTACAAACTAAACTTTTAACGAATATTTCTAGTATGTCTTATTATATGCATTATCTGCAAACTCCAAATATATGAATATATGCTAAGTATTAACATAAAGATAGAGCAAATAGTGGAAATTATCTATGGAAAAGGACGAATTGGTAGGACGATCGTAATGAAATATCGTCTTTACCGGAACAGGCTCAGTTCACGTGAAAAGCAAATAGCTCAGTTAGTTAAAGCAACGAGTCTGTATGCTGAAGGTAGCGGGTTCGATCCCCTGGAAATGCCGTTGTCATTTTTATCACTACACTACCGTTATTTTATTTATTTTTTTATGTGGGAAAGAATCAAATTGTAACGTATGTGTAAAACTCATGACGATACCAAAAAAAGAAAAAATGCCGTTGTCGCACTTGCACTAGCGTCCCTAATTTTGTTTGCAAACAGTTTCGTAATTATTTCCCCTGTGCTCACTGCTCACCATATGCTCGCTGGCGCATAACGAATGTTTCCCAGTAAATGTTAATTCTAATTTGGAGAATTTTATAAAGTTTCACAATATTTCTCACTAGATAGTCTTCTATCTACGTGTTTGGATATTTTGATAACAGATGTCCCTATTAAATGTTTAATTTTCCCTAGATGTTTAATTACGGAAAAGTTTTACAATGTATTTGTATTGAATTGAAATTGTTTTGAATTTACTACATAAGGTAAGTAGACCCAAGGAGGAGAACTCAAGTAATTGATATTCTACGTAAAAGCAACCTATTGTAGAATGATGATGCTTCTTACCTTCAGCACATAATCTTTAAGTTAGAGAGTCAGACAGAGAAAAATCCTGTTTTTCCTCCTCTATGACCACCCATCTTAAACCTCTACATATCGTTGTTCGTCTCACAAAATTTCGGTGCTCCAGTAACATTCAAATAATAATAATAATAATAATAATAATAATAATAATAATAATAATAATAATAATAATAATAATAATAATAATAATAATAATAATAATAATCCTGAATATGCCATCCTTACATAATGTAAGGATATCTTAGTTTCCTAGTTTAAATCTTAAATATCTTAGTTTAAAATGCTTTCTTTAGTACTTATTTGAGCAACCATGTAGGAGGGGGTACGACTTTTTATTTTGCCCCTCTCATTTCAGTACCCTTCCAACAGAAAGTAATTTTTGATAAGCAGGACAGACAAAATGAATAAGAAATATATTTACAGCATCCTCTCCCCTTTCATGATTGGAATATCACGTAATATTTTTTATTCTACGAAAGATGGCCCTGTGCGGTTAGGGGTAGGTAACTAAAAGAATACCTAATATATAGCGCCCCTTGATTGTAATATTACCGCTTCTTTATTTGTACGAAGGAGCCCCTACACAATCAAGGGTGACAAAAAGAATAGGAAGAGTGTCTATTGATTCCAGTGGTGGATCCAGCACGAACTCCTGGGGGAGGGGAGGGGAAGTGAAACATTCTTTTGATGATGTGAAGCTGTCACAAATTACCACTTAACTAAACAATAGTGGGGGGAACCGGAACCCAGTCAGTTTAAATTGATGTAAAAGTTTAATTTTTGGCTTCATATTAAAGTTTTGGTTTCAAATGAGAGTTTCAGTCCAAGTGGTCAATGATCAAATCTCGTGGGGCTCTTCAGTGTAGGCTAATACGGCCCCCTTATGAGAAAAGGCAAAATTGTTAACATGTTTATAACTTTCGAATTTTTCGTCTATTTTAAAGAAATATTTTGCTTCGTATTAAAGTGTTGGTTCCAAATGACAAATTCAGTCCGAGTGGACAATCATCAAATCTCCGGGGGGGGGGCTCTTCAGTATAGGGGGCTACGGCTCCCTTATGGGAAAAGGCAAAAATATGAAAATGCTTATAACTTCCGAATTTTCCGTCTATTTTAAAGAAATTATTGGCTTCATATTAAAGTCTTGGCTTCAAATGACAATTTCAGTCCGTGTGGACAATGATCAAATCTCGGAGGGCTCTTCGGTGTAGGGGTTTCGGCTTCTTTATGGGACAAGATTCACGTAGTTGATATTGCAAAATTGTTTTATATATATAAGTGGAAACTTGCACCATTTGGTTAATTTTACCTCTTATGTTTTGCAGATTCATATTCCAAGCAATAGTTATTCCGCAGAGCTAAAAGAAGGCACTTACTAGTTTCATTAAAATGAAATGTCTTTTATGAGAGGAGCAGACGAACGAACAGGCACCCAAACGTTGGTTGAGTCGTACGGTTGAAACTCGTTAAGCTCGCTTCAATTATTATTATTATTATTATTATTATTATTATTATTATTATTATTATTATTATTATTATTATTATTATTATTATTATTATTATTATTATTATTATTATTAAAGCTTTTTGCTCCTAATTTAGTTATTTTACTTTATTATTTAACGAATATATTGAAAATTGTCAGAGACACGTATGCAGTAATTTATTTCGGGAGGGGTCCAACTTCAATATTAGGATAAATTATAATAAAATTTTAAAAGATAATCCCCAAAATTAGGCTAAATTTACAGAAAAGTTGGGGTTTCAGAGGGGGTCCGGACCCCCTGGACCCACCCCTGAATGCGTCCTTGTTTGTCAGTAACATTTCCTCATTTTGAAACCCTCAAAAACTTCGGATAGACTATATAAAGGAAAACGAGTTATTTTCGATAAAATATCACTTCAAGGAGACGCGACAGTTTTATTGCACATGGTGGTATCCAACGTTCACAAGGGCAAGAATTCCTTCCCTTTTATTCTTTTGCTATTGTGCTGTATCGAAAGGTCAGGTTTGTAACATATTACTCCTACGAACAAGCATGACTGGCAGATAGGAATACTGAACACAACTCCAGAGAAATGCATGCTGAACTTACGTCTTTACGCTTTGGTGATTTGCCCTCAAGGTCAATCGAGTGGTAATTCAGTTCCGTCTCTGTTCTTAAGCCATGTTCGTATTACTTCGAACAGTTTTGATAATGAAAAGCATGCCTCTTAATATAACAGACTTCTTTCGCGTAAGAAATCGAAATTCAGTTGGTCAGAGCAACTAGTCTGTAAGAATTAGGTTGTTAGTTAGTTAGGAGCCCAGTACGAGTAAGGGTTTTTATTACTATTGTTTTTATCTTTTTTATGTGAGGAAAAATCAAATTGTGACATCCCGATATCAAATGTATTTGATTAGGTAGCTTTGTCTTAGCTAAACTTTAAACATCAGTAACCGTCGAAATTATTTCACCAACTGATCACTTACTGAACATTTCAAACACGTCAAACCAGTGGCATAACATGAAGGTTAACCTCTCCTCCGCAGTCCTTAGTTATGCGTCCGTACTTTCAAGGTCGGACTAAGGGCCGGGCGACTGCCCGGGGCGCCAGAGAAAGAGGGGCACCAAAACGAGCCTCAAAAAGTAAATTTTATAATGTGCTTTCTACTGACGTTTTTGGTTTATATTCTTGTAAAGTAGTGGCAATTATATGATCTTTTTCCATTTCACTATGGAAGAAGAGAGTTTCATAGTACTAAGGGGGCTGTATCGAAAAATTGAGAGATGGCATGTAGAATAAAGAGTGCCGGGAATTAAGTATTGTTTGTTTGTTTGCTTGAGTTTAGCGTTCCACGGTTATGCCTTAATGGGCAAGGGAGATGTGGATACTAATTATAGTGGAATCCGAACCACTTTTATCGTTCAACAGTAATCCACCGGGAATTGGACCCGGTACCACAGAAGGCAGGCGTGCTAGCCACTAGACCAGGGGGGGTGGAGTTGGTATTGATTATAGCGGGCCATATTCTTTGTGACGTTTTCCTAGGTAAGGATTTCTTTTTGAAAATGGGTTTAAAACAGGGGCGTCATTTAGGGAGGGCAGGGAGGGGCATTTCCCCCCCCCTGAGTTTGAGATGTATATAGAGTTTATCATTAGAATAGTAGTAAATCAGTGAAAAACGCGAAATTTTACTTATATCAAGAGGTCTTGCCCCCCCCCCCCCAAAGCAAAATCTGAAATGACGCTCCTGGTTTAAACTATTAAAAACACTATGATAAAATGTAAAATATAGGCTACTACTAGGGGAAGGGCGCCAAAAAGTCACAGGAATAATAATAATAATAATAATAATAATAATAATAATAATAATAATAATAATAATAATAATAATAATAATAATAATAAATATGAATGTCTTTGGAGAGCCGAAAGTATGTGACACGAATCATTATAGGTAGAGCTTTAAGATGAGTGGTCATAGGGGAGGAAAAACAGTAAATGTAGTAGATTCAAAACAATTTCAATTTAAGACAAATATTTATAGAGAAAATTAAACATTTAATAGGGAAATCTGTTATCAAAATATCCAAACATGTAGATAGAAGACTATGTAGTGAGGAATTGTGAAACTATAAAATTCTCCAAATTAGAATTAACATTTACTGGAAAACATTCGTTATGCATCAGTGAGCACAGGGGAAATAATTACGAATCTGTTTGCAAACAAAAATTAGAGACACTAATGCAAATGCGACGATATTTTCTCTTTTTTTTTTGGTATCGTCATGAGTTTTACACGTATGTTACAATTTGATTCTTTCACAAATAAAAAATAAATAAAATAACCTTAGTGATAAAAATGACAACAGTCCTTCACGGGATTCGAACCGTCTACCTTCGGTATACAAACTCGTTGCTTTATCTAACTGAGCTATTTGCTTTCTTACGTAAGCTGAATCTGTTCTACAGTAAAGACGATTTTTCATTACGATTGGGCTAACAATTCGTCTTTTTCCATAGGTAATTTCCATTATTTGCACTATCTATACGTTAATACTTAGCATAGGTTCATATATTTGGAGTTCGCTGATAATGCATATAATAAGACATACTAGAAATATTTCGTTAAAATTTTCGTTTGTAGATCTAATCCACGCTTCTCTCACTGACATAGATGTCGCTGCTTCGTGTTGAACTGCAGAATTCCCTCGCGTTCTTGAAAATTTCCCACTTTAGCAGAGTTGGTAATTCTCGAGATTTCTGTCGATTTAATGTTTTTTGCTTCTAATTTCTTTATTTTAAGCTAATATCTAACACAAATATTAAAAACGGGTTTGTTATTAACCTGTCCTGCTGGGGAAACCTTCCGAGATTTCGAACATATAAAGAAAACGGAGATATTTTCAAAAAACTTCAAAATAAAGAGACGCGTCATTTATTTTGCTCATGGTAGTACCTCCACGCCGTGTAGTGTTGTTCGTTTCGGGAAGGTTCCGTGGAAGGACGTTATTATTTCAATAGAGGGAAGAATCCGTTATTAGTACTGTGCTAACTCAGAACATTGCCGATTGTTTACAGCAATGCACGCCTTACTCCGTGTTTATCTAGGAACAATTTGTTTTGTAACTGTAATTTTAGTATTTGTGATTCCATGGCTAGTATATCAATACCAAGCATGGTACAGCGAAATAAGCCAGGGATTGTGGAGGACTGACTGCAGAAGACGTTTTCATTTGTCCCAAATGTTCCATGTGATATCGGCAGGGGGTGTCCACAAGGGGGGATGACGCAAACTGCGTCATTGAAATATTTGTGGGGGGTTAAAAATCTATATAAATATGTTTGAGGGGGTGTAAAAATTAATCGAAAAGATTTTTTTCATGGAAGAACATCTACGGATAGACATTTGGGGGGGGGGGTGCGTCATAGACATAAGGAGTGTGTGAGCACCACTGGATATCGGTGTAGGATTTTTTTTTAACTCACAGTATAGTGACACTGTTTGTTTATCTTCTTATGGACTAAAACTTTTCAGTTTGGAACTTAATTTGAACTTTGGATATTATCATTTTAACATTTTATCTTTCTATCTTCACCTTGCACTTTGGCTATTGTATTTATTGCTTCAGCCATGTTGTGTAGTGATATTTGAGTTCGTATAATACAGACGATATATGCAGTTGCAAGATTTATTCCAGGTTTCTAGTAATATCCTAGACTTGGCGTAACTACCTACACGTGTTGGTAAATGCGCCACTTTGTGACACTTTTTCTCTTTAACCTTAGATACAAAATAGAACTGAATCGCATCATTGCCACATTTTTACACGCAGAAAGGACTACTCTGACTAATGCACATATCTTGTTCTTTGTGTTTCATGAAAATGAAGGCCATAAAAAATCCAACACCCTTAATATGGCGTATTTACCTGCACCTACCTTACTTACAAGATTGGGAGAAAGTTTCCTTTTTCCTAGAAGAGAATAAGAAGGTAGCCAGGAGTGTATTGAACATGAGTTTCTGTTCCCAAACTTGATTTTAGATAAAGAAACATTAAATGCCTTAATTGCTTCTCATCTTTTTTTACGAGTACTTATTGGCTACTGTTGCTCACGTGACATTTCTCGATCGACTCGATTCTTATGTCGAAAACAATCGAAATTTCTGGAGTTTCATGGCCAGCTCTAGTTCACCCAACTCTTAGATCTCCAACATACTTGAGATAACTACAATGATTCAAATTTTAATTTTTTAAAAAAACTATAATTTGTCAAGTGATTGTACCAACATAATGAGGATTTATCAACATTTAAAGATACGTAAGAGATTACACAATATAGCGTACACCAGTGGCGTATTTAGGATTTTGTTTCGGGGGAGGGACTATGCACAACACGTGAATAACTTATATTTTCCCTTAGAAATGGCAAGAAAGATTATTGTTGTACACGGAATTTCGGAGTGGCTTGAGCCCGATAGCCACCCCCATAAATACGCCACTGGCGTACTCCAATAATAAATATGATTTAAATATTACATCACACCCCTCGTTTACTTCTCGTGACGCAGAAAGTTTCTTATAACTTCTAAATGAAATTAAGAAAAAATAAGAGCATAAATTTTGCACATTTGAGGAGCGTTTTTTCAAAACTCGATAGAGAACAAATTTTGGCAATCGGAGGTATATATGGGATAGGTATGCTTTTGATGCCACCAATCGAGATGTGAAATCAGAATTGGTAAAATCTCGATATGTGTCGTGTGTATACCATACTGAATCATGAGCGTTTTGTCAGAAGTAGATAGAGCTCATGCACAGCAATTTCTCAAAATCCGATACAGCACATAGCTGAATACTACCAAATCCTGCAATCTCGTGGAGCTGTCAAAGTTCTTAACAGGAACTGACAAATCAAAACACTGAAGGAGATTTCTCAAAAGAATCTGAAAGCAAAGTTGCTATTTCACATAGTAATGCAACGTGTCATATCCTACAGAAGTATGTACTGATAGTGTAAGCGTGCAGTACACTTACATTGCGTTACCAGTGGAGGTTTCTGTTTTCAGATCTGGAACTAAAACATGCCACAAAGAAATATGCTAAGATCCTCATGCCTACAGAAGATGAATATGGTGTCCAGTAAGAAGAAGAAGGACGTACAGAAACTCTTACACTTTTTCAAAATGCCGGAAGAAGCAAGAGGATTTTATGAAGATATTCTCAGAGACTACTAACTACAACGTAAATGTATGCTTCATTACTAACTATTGTAAACACTTTGTATTCTTACATCCTGGTGTTACTTTTTGAAATTTTCCATTATGTCTATTATTTTTTCAGCCGTGTAGCCATGTAGAAGTAACCCTTTACACTGTACACAAAACTAGCTCAATAAAACAAAATACTAATCAAAAATAAATAAAGAATGTATCATGAAAATATAAAACTAAAATCAAAATAGTAATATAACAGTATATCACTATAAAACATTAATACTAGCAGCAAATTCAGGTTCAGTCACATTCCTGTTTCCTGTCCATGTACTCTTTCGAGTTTTGAAAAAACCTGCATTTTTTAAGTAGCCAATTATATGACAAATATTTGTATTCTCTAGGAGATTCACGTTGTCTATACCTGTCTCATGATAATAACTAGTATTACCTACAATTACGTTTCTTTGATGAAAGGTTATGTACAATAATAACAAAAATGCAATTCCTGTAAAAATGATGTTTTGTGCTCTATCGAGTTTTGAAAAAACGCTCCTCATATATTTACGGAACAAGACGAGAAAAGAAAGAATTCTTGGATTCTCGAGTCGAGAAATCCTTATTTCTCGTTACGTAGCCAACACTATTGTGGTAGTCTTAATCTTAGATTTTATTTCGAGTTAAATCTAATTTTCATTCGAGGGATATTATATGATGAAGCATCAGAAATACGTAAATAAGATCACTTGTAAATAACTGTATGGAAACAAATGGACCATGATGTAAACAGTCTGATAATTTCAAATACTCGAACGGTTTCCAGTAACCGATGACAACTCGATAAATTTTCACTCCCGAAGTTCGATAGGTCCTCAGCCTTATCGAACACCCCTACTTAGAATGCGCAAATACAGTGTGTACTCCATGTCTGAATCTTGAAGAAAAAATGAACAAAAGAGTGCAGTTTACCTCCTCAAGTTTTAGTTATTAGGGAGTGAATTGTGTATGTATTATAATATTTCTTTTTTTGAACACTATTTCGACAAAAGAATACGATTATTGTGTCACAACCAGCATTGTTATGCACAGAAAGAAATATAGTTGTTTAACTACTTTATTACAAACAAAGTAACAAGACAATTCACCACTAAACACGGGCGGATCCAGGACTGACTTCTGGGGGAGGCAGTGAGTTGAATTACTGCTAGTTAGACTTAGTTTTAAGAGCTCCAAACTCTGGGATGGATTTTATTTATAATATAAAATAAAAAAGTTTCATCTTCTTGGGGGTTGAGCGCCCCGGTCGCGTTTCCTGGATCCGCCCCTGACTCTAAATTAAATTATCTTAAAACATATTAAGGCTTGATTTATGAAATTTCATTGTTGTATCTCTCGCTAAACATTCTCAAATTAGAACTTAGAAATAATATAAATACCATATTTCAACATGGCGGAAAGCTGGAATTCCAAATTTATAGGGAAACATACTCTTGAGCATTTCAATAGCTCTTAGCCAATATACCAACATGGTGCGGGCTTGTTTTGTGGCTTACGCTCACAGTATCATCCCAGGAAAAAAAACTGTTTTACAGTGGTTATGTTAGTTATTCCTGCTCTGTATAATATTTTAAAAGTTGCCTACACCTCTAGTCAATTTTTCAACATACTTGCAGAATATCGTGGGGTTCACAGGTTCACGTATTTTGTATCGGCCCTAAAGCTATCTCAACACAGTATACAATAAAATGTTTCTATAATCTTTGTCTCCTTTCTGGCTTTTCACAGTTTGCCAGAAGGGCTGAGAACGCCAGTTCTGGGTACAACTGCTGTAGTCAAAGAGTTTTTGTACTGTTATATTCCTGCCCATACAACAAACGATCAACGTGGTGCTCTACGTCTGTTTTGTGGCCTACCATTCAATCTGGAAGATAAATTTGCATATTATTACGGGCTTTAGTGTATAGAAATCCACATACGCACCTTAAAATGATTGGCATGAATGCATCTATGCATCTTAAATGGAAATGGCTAGTTCAGGCAGAGTTTACTTTCCACTTAACTGACTTCTGTCGCTAATATTAATGTACGATATATTCGGACACTTATTATTCAATGCGGAGTTCATGAATTTCGATTTTTCTTTAATTTCTCGCCTTTCTCAATTAATTTTCAACCTCTACAATGAATCAAATTTAACAATATCAGAATTCAGTAAAAGTAGACACACCCTACCACTCACCGCTGAATTAAAATATATTCCTCCATGAAGTATATGAGTGACTGCGTGGGTTTCCTCGGGGTTCTCCCGTTTCCTCCCAGTTTCTTCATTCCACCGTGTCATTCATTTCGCATCTTCACCGTCTCCTTTAGCCTAACCGGCATAACCGTGGGACGTAAAACTCAAAGATTTCATTTCATTTTTTCAAGTTGTATATTGTAGGATTAAGTTTAGGCTTGCTCCTGTTGCTGGTAAGATTGACTATTTTATTGTTACACAACTTAGGTTAGCTTCTTATTAGCTTTAAAAATGGCATTGGTTGTTGTTGTTGATTTGGAGTCTAACGTCCCTTTTACAGCGAGGCTATATAAAACGTGGACCTACTACTTAACGTGGAATCTGAACATGAGCTCCCACCGTGAATCGAACCCGGATCCCTCACGCCAAAGGCGCGTACATTAACCAGTTAGCCACGGAGGAACTTAAAATGGCATTGGTGTAATTACTTTTCGGCAAAAAAGCAACACATTCGATTTCTTCTTTTTATAGGCACTAATTGCTCCGCTGTAAACTATAGATTTCAACTGTACTTTCTTTGCTTACATTTCACAAATGTATTTTACTGTATTTGAATTTCTTTTAGCTTGTGTGGGGAAACATCATGCGCATGTGTTTTCTCGGGGTTCTTTTGTTTCATCTCACTTTATTAATTCCATTTCTCATCATCACCGTCTCCTTTAGTCTAGCCGGCGTATGCATGCGACGTAGAACTGTTTCTTTTTCTTTTTCTTTTCTTTTTTCTTTTTCTTTTTTTTTAGCTTGTGCAGCAATCACCCCAAGCTCCAGATTATATTTACGCATTTATTCAAAAGCTTCATCATAGAGGAAAGCGATAGTGCAAGTAGCGACATCTATTAGCGACAGGTGGGCAAGCGATGGCTCAGATAACGGCGTTTATTAGAAAAATGAAATGAAATGAGATCTAAATTTTACGTCCCATGTTTATGCCAGCTAGGCTAAATGAGACGGTGATGATAATAAACGAATGAAATGAAGAAATTAGGAGGAAAGGGAAGAATCCCAAGAAAACCCACGCACACGGTGTTTGTCCACCACAAAGTTCACTTGGCGTGAGCTGGGATCGAATCAGGGACCCCATGCACGAGAGGTGAACGCTCTACCACTGAGCCACCACGGCCCCCGTCTGCAGTGGTTAAATTAGTTATTTCTGCTCTGCATAATCTTTTGACGGCTACGCACACCTCTGGTCAACTTTTCAAAATAGTTCTAGAATATCGTGATGCTTACGCCTTTTCTACCTCAACACGATATACAGTGGCGAATCTAGCCCGGAGCCGGGGGCCTAGCCCCCAGTTTTTTGACTGACAAAAATATTTAGCTATTCCTATTTGAAAGTTTATAGTAAATTCATGATATACACATCATAGTCTGGGCTTTGGCTGTCCCCCCAGTTTTTAAGTTCTAGATCCGCCACTGCGTGACAGGCTTGCTGTTTATTATTAGGATTGTAGCCGCTGTACACTATAGGAGAGATCTCCAAATACCGGCTCGCTAGCACTAACTGTAAACTTCGATTAACCAACCATAATTTACGTTTTGTGTAATTCTGTTGCTTCTCACAAGATGACGATGGTGCTACAATATGTTGGTATAATGAGCTAACTATGTGTTGGGCCTACAAGCAATAGATGGCGCACCTATTAGTGTAAGTTATGAGGATCTGAGTGATGCAATAATCCTAAACGATTGCAGGCTTTATGAACAAACTCTTTCTCCTACTGATTACAAGAATTTCGAGTATCGAAGTAGTTAATTATGCAAATAGATACGTCTTTAGAAAGACAGTTAAGATGATCTCATTTAAAAAATAAGAACGTGAATTAGTTTCTCTAAAACTTTTCTCTACAATTCAACTATTTCAGTAATTGTTTGTGAGCTCACTACCTCCCTCTGTTTTTCGTGTTTTTAAGTTTCTATTTATTTGACTACAGGCCTTGTTTAAGAGAAAACTTCACAGAAGTTTGGGAAGTTGATTTCTTCCTTTCTGTTTTTATTTTTTTTTTTCCTTAAACAATGACAAAGAAAGCACAAGAAACGAACGAATAGAAAACTAAGCAGAGAAGACTTACCCAAAAACTGGAAATGAGAGAAAGAAAGGACGAGAAGAAAGTAAGGGGAAAATAAATGGAAAAACTTTCTTCCAAGTTCCTTTTTTCTAATGTCCTTCGAACGCGCCTGACTTGACTAATCTTCAATCTACAATATCTGATGGTTCTGTTATTGTTACAAGCTAAAGTTCTATCTGTACTTTCTTCTTCTTCTTCTTCTTTTTGCATTTACATGAACGTGCCGAACGTTGTTTTAAAAAGGAATCTTCCCCGTTCCCTTCCTCAAAGAAAGAATAAGAAAGAAACAAGGCAGGGGAATAAATAACACTTGACAGAAGAATGAAGTCATTTAATCCCACCGGTGTGGTTCGGTTCACTTCACAGAAAGGCAATTTGCATACTAAAAATACAACCTCCATTTTATTTAAGGAAGATACACACACATACAGAAAAGAAGAAGAAAAAAGCATTTAATTACTATATCAATTCACTAATTCTATTCTAAAAAAAGATCTTATCTGTTCTATTCTATTCTAAGAGAGCCACACGGGAGAACTCGATACAGATGAAGTACAAGGCTATTTAGTGGAAACTTCAATGATACTTGTTCAGTTTCAAAGTAATTAATCGTTTCAGAAATAGAATAATACTGTTATCTTTTTAAGTGAGGTCAAACGACATATTGCCGTGTAAAATTTTTAAGTTGAATTTTGACACAGCTGGTGGCGTATCTAGCCCTGGGAGGCCTAGGTCCCCCAGCTTTTTGAGTGACAAAAAATTTATTATTTATATATATTTGAAAGTTTATAGTAAACGATTGATATACCTAACATAGTTTGGGGTCTGGCTGTCCCCTCCCCAGATTTTAATTTCTAGATCCCGCACTGAACACAGCTGGTGGAATAGAAATCAAATTTTAGTTAGTTTTACTTTGTTTTACGTCGCTTTTCATCATGAGCTCCTTCGTAGCTAAGCGGTTAGCATACGCGCCTTTGACGAGGGAGACCCGGGTTCGATTCTCGGCGTGAGCTCATGTGGTTCGGATTCCATGTTAATCAGTAGATCCCGTCTCATATGGCCTCTCTCTGCTGAAAAGGACGTTAAACTCAAAATCAACTCAACTCAACTCAGCTTATCAACATCAAGGAGTATGAAACGTGACAGTATAGCTTAACGTCTTTACAACCAAGGATATATGACCCATTTCTTTAAAATATCTTAAAATTTTACTGGATCATTTAAAATGTTTCAATTTTCGTGTGTTGGGTGTTACAGATACAGGAAACCTAGTGAACTTGAATATACATTAATGTAGATTAAATGGGTCTTTAATAGTTTCGTAATCAGCTTCTGGTTTTGTGTATCTTCACCAGCCACTTAGGGATTATGAAGTAGCTATATAAGGAAAAATATTATTGGCATACACAAACCTCACAATTACAAGAAAAGTGTATCTTAAGTAATACTACTTACGGATACTGCTTTTAAAAATTCGACCATAGAAACACTTTTGCCCCAGGCCATAACTAGATAATCGTTGAAATATACAACATGCAATGACTATCTTTGGACTCTATATGTCAGCTTTAGTCTCAACAATTGAAAAATAATTTTCACCTTGCCTACTTTTCTTAGGTCCTGAAGGGATAACCGTGGGGTTCTAACAGGCCCGTAGCCAGAATACTAAGATGGTAAGGGGAGATTACTTTTAAGGACCTATCATGAGTTCACCGTACATTCATACCAACGAATAGCTGAAAGCTTTAGGGTGGCTGAACCCACCTGCTCACTGACTACCTTCTAGGCTGGAACCTCACTGACTACCTAAGGTCCTACTGAGAATTGATTCTACTTCCTGGCGCCGAAGAGGCATATGTAGTGTTAACGTTAGCATATTTGTAACTCCCATTATGCATTACAACAAACCACTTATCTGTTTTACGAATACAAGATAATTCGGAAATAATAGAGAGAGCGACTTTTAAATGTTACTACCTGTACGCGCAGTATCTAGTATGCGCCATTTTAGTGCAGAAAATAAAGCTCAAATTTTGATGAAGAAAGAAACAAATAAGTAACAAGCTGAAAATTGGTACAGATGTTGGAAATGATGTTCTAAACAATATCCTAAAAGTCTCCTGAAATGCTACCTGACCTTCGCCCGCCATATTGGAAAATGGCCTCTGAAAGTGTCAAATAAACAATGCCCAGATAAAATAACAATATCTTCGTTACGGTTGAACATAAAGAGATAAATTTAGTGTCGTTTTATAGAACATAAACAACACAATTTTTTTATATAGAGAAACAATTTTTCATCAAACGCTTTTTAGAAATTTTAGTTCTAAATTCGAAAATTCCAAAAACTACCGTCAAACTGATTAAAAATTTTATTGAATTAGGAAGTAATTATTAAGTTGAAATGTAACATAGATATTGGCAAATATTATTGAAATGGCATACTAAAATCCCACAACTTCTTCTTTCGCCCTGTTGGAAAATGTCCAAATGTCCGAAGTAATTGAAAGATGATATTTTTCTAAGTGAAATACAAAGTCTGGACCGTGCTAAATATTTGAGAAATTGAAATGCAGTCGATCCAAAGTCAATTGGGATCAATGTTGATTAGAGGGGAAAACGTTATGACGAGATTAAATTTGTCGTCCGCCATCTTGGTGGTCGCCATCTTGAAATAACTTGTTTATTTTAAATGGCAACATGGTCGTATGAACATCGTCGTTCAAAGAGAAATCGAACGGTAAATTTAATTTTCGAAAGCCTGCAAAGGTTTTGAATTTGTGAATAGATTTAGGATATGTTATGTGTCAGTTGGGCTTTCAAGAGACTTTTTAGGATGTTGTTCAGAACATCATTCTCAACATTTGTACCAATTTTCAGCTTGTTTCTAATTTTTTCCTTGCTTTTTGGTAATTTGACTGCACTAATTTTAAGTTGTAACAAAAATAAACGAGCCCTCGTCTCTGCTCGTTTATGAAAACGTAGCACTACTACTAGTGTAACGGCTTTTTCACGCCAGCCATCCTGAGTAAGTTTTTTTCTGGGTTTTACTTATTCATACCAGGAAAATGCCGGTATGGTACCTAACATAATGGTTTCTGGCCTCCTCCTTCCTCCCCCGTTCCTTTCTTCCTCTAAAATTCCCCGGGAAGTGAGATCGCCGAGGGAGGTCATTCCTCATATTTGTGACGGGCTAACGTGGCCATAGATACCGAAAGTCCAGAAATCTAATCCTTAATCCTAATCGTTTAAACTCAAGAGCATAAGAGTATCATCTATAACTAAAATTTTCATTTTCGTTTATTTAAAAAATTCTAACAAAGAAAAAAAAATTCTTATTTAAAGAAATATGTAATCATGTAAAAAGTTGAATTTGAGATTTGAAGCTATTATTAACGTTTTCCACACATGGTGTGGCATATAAACATAGCAGATCGTTCCGTTGATTACAGGCGTGGTATATAAACAGGCCGGTAGCCAGCCCAAAAATGTAGGGGGGCCCGGCTGAAGTTAGGGGGGCCCGATCCAACCACAGTATATTTTATCACCATATTATAGTTCATTTGCAAGCCTACCGTGAAAATTTTATGGGGGTCAGCAAAAATTTAGGGGGCCCGCCCCTAGACCCCCCAGGATACGGGCCTGTATATAAATACAACATCTGGAAATAGAGATTGGGTATGGTTTATATTTTAATTTGCCAAACAATTCATTCAATAGTTTGTCCATTTCTTTGCATATCTGAAGAAAGATTAATAGCCTAATAAATCATTAACAATATTGTCGTCTATAATATTGTCCTGTTGTGTAATATTTTTATGTGGGTTGTGATGCCCCAGTACGCATTTACATGCATTATAGTTTCGTTTAACACTATTTATTAAATTTACTATTATTTATTATTGTTGACTTGTGTTAAAATTAGTTGATTTATGGTGTTCATTTGATCGTTCGTTTTCTAATTTCACATATAATCGCCATCACGATTCTGAGTCTGTACCCCAAAAATTATTAGCATCAGAATAGGTGTTCTATCACAACTTGCATCTGAAAGAAAAAGAAGAAAAATTGAGCTATTTATATTTTTAAAAAATCAAATATATGAAAAACTAAAAAAGAGAAAGTACAGTTTTAGCAAATGATTTAACTTCTCAAATAGCGAAAGAAGCTTGAAAGATACAGGGTGCGGCACGTAAAACCGGCCCGTAAAGTAAACACATAAAATGAAATGTAATGTATTGAATATGACTACTCACCTTCACAGCAGCCTTCACAGCAGGTGCTGAAAGTGTCCTCCGCCCATTTCAACACACATGTGAGCATAATTGAGGAGATTCATATATACCCTTGTCAGTTCTTGTGTTGTAATGCTATTGGTGAAATCCTGGATCCTGGTCTTGAGTTCTTCAATTGTGTGTGGATTTGTTTCGTATACTCTTCCCTTTAACAGTCCCCATAAGTAAAAGTCACACGTGGACAAGTCTGGTGACCGAGAAGGCCACAAGCCTTTGCTGATTGTCCTCTCTGGTGTAAACATCTCATGCACAAGGGACAATGATGCAGCTGATGTGTGGCATGTTGCACCGTCCTGCTGAAAGCAACATAACTGATGCTCCTCTTCGGTCAAGTGTGTATAAAACTCCTCCAGCATTCCCATATACACGTCACTGTTCACTGTCGTCTCAAAGAATATGGGCCCAATAACGCGTGTGGCATAAATGGCACACCAAATACCAATCTTCTCATCATGCAAGGGTACCTGGTGGATTGCGTGTGGATTTTCTGTCGACCAATACCGGTTGTTTTGGGAATTTACGTACCCAGACAGGTGGAACCACGCCTCGTCACTCATGATGAGCATTAGTGGATCCAAGAAACCACTGGCAACATTGTTCAACAGCCATGAACAGAAATGCACCCTCTTCTGCAGGTCAGGCTCTTTCAGTTCTTGCACAACACTTATCCGGTGCGGTTTTAACTTCAGTCCCCTTAAAACACGTCTGCAACTTCTCTCACTCGCATGAACCTGTTCACTCAATCTCCTGGTTGACTTTCGAGGAGTTCTTGTCATTATCTCCTCCACCTGCATCTTTAATTCAGGTGTGCAGACAGATGGTCGTCTCTTCCTGGGAGCATTTTGAACCGATCCTGTACGCCGCCATTTTTCAATCAATTCCTGAATGGTGCTTTTTGCTGGCACAGAACGTCCTGGAAATTTCTCCCGAAAGAAATTCTTTGTTTTCACAAAAGATCCAGTGAGAATGAACCCTTCAACAATGGCAACACGCTCGTGTATCGAATACGGCATTATCACACACTGACGCTCACCCGGCTTAACACAACGAGGCCTTTTTCTCAACTGGTTTCGACAAGTTTCACTGGCTGCGGCTGCACGTGACTGCTGCAGGTCACGTAAGTCGACCCGACCTCGACACACCATATCTTGGTAGGAAGGTAAATTATTTAAGTGTTGCCAAAACATAATATACCAGAATATTACGACGGGCCGGTTTTACGTGCCGCACCCTGTATAAGAATTTACAATTTTAAGCAGATAATCTTTCAGTATTTTATTTGCTGGTAATATACTTAGCAGTTTCAGTGACTAATCGGAAAAATTTTCATAGTTTCTGGGTTTCTTCCCCTCGAGTATCAAAAACCCAATGTAAAAATCCATTTTAATGATATAAAATAATTAGATGGACCTTTTATAGCAAAACTCTAAGCTATTTAACTGAAATTAAGATTATAATCAACTTAATAATCAACATGAGAAAGAAAGTTCTTCTTTCGGATACAATTCTCTTTAATTCTGTCTATTCTTCTAAAATTAACACAAATGCAATATGACTCTATTCTGGTTATAATAGTGCATGGTGCCCGAGAAGTCTCTATTTCTGGGAAGGAATACCTGAATTCAAATGAAGTGTTTATAATATCAAAGAATACCATAATCAGGGCGCAAACTTTTAAAATCAGACGCACTTGCCAATCCAAAAATTATGGTTTCCAGCAAGAGCGCCGATCCGGGGGGCCGAGGGGGCCCGGGCCCCCCAAAGCTCATGTGGGTCCCCTCACATTGCATTTATGAATATACAATATTTGGTATAAGTTGAATGCAATTTGTCTTAAAAATCCTCATATATCCCTTGTGCATGTGGGTGCCCCTCCCCCAAATTTACCTAGAAATCGGCGCCCTTGGTTGCCAGTCGGTCAACGTTCAAATTATGAGAGATTACATCCAGGGTGTCATTTAGAGACGGCAGAAGGGGGAAATTGTTCCCTCCAAAGAGTTTAGCGAATACGTATATTTTGTCTACTAATATACTAGTATAAAACGCGAAAGTCTTATGTCAGTCGAGCTCTTGCCTCCCCCATCAAACGAAGTCTGAAACGACGCGCCTGATTGCATCAGGGCATAAAAATTTATAACGACTCACCAAGGGTAGTCGTCAACCTGGTTCGATCGTTGATATATGAATCTCGAGTGGTAGCAATTGTTTGCATATAAAAATATCTTTAATAATTATATATACTATTATTCTCACCTTTTCTATAAGAATTATAAAGTCGATGAATGGTATCAAATGGTTTATTAGTTGATACACTTTTATGTATTTTCATTCAAATTGTCATGCACACATACAAGATGATTAGGTATCCATAAACAATTACATAGCAACTAATTACATAACACTATCTATATCTCTTACAGATATTAAAAACATTCTTCTTTTGTTAATATTAAATTAACATTCTATTAAGTATAGTGCACATGTATGAGCACTTTCTGCCCAAGGTACAGGTAATTAATAATCTATCCAAAGTATTTCGTTATATAAAATGTCGCCCGACAATTGGACTGAATATAAAAGTCATAAGCAAGCTTGGCTTTTATCTTCAAGAACCACTGGTCCGTTTACAATAATGGTCTTACATTACGTATGTTCATCACATTTTGATCGCGCCTCGTATGTATCTTCATTACATATATATACATTTATAACAAATCTCATTTCATTAATACTTATTTTTGACAAACAATTTTTGTGTTTAATCAATCATAAATTAAATTATAATCCTTCACGTTAATAAGAAAGAATTAAAATCATTGGAAACTTATCGTTGGTTAACGAAAATCAAAGAAAATAAAATTGACTAAAAACCAAAAATTAAACATAACCTACGTTCGAATGACCAAAAGGAAGAAAATAAATCTATTTTTACATAAACAGAAGACACCCTTTTGTTATATATATATTTTTTTCAGTCTTCTTCATTCCTATTTATTTGAGCAAGAATGTCAGGCGCAACTAATTCTTTCACTAGATGCATCCATTTTTCTTTTGTATACTGAGTAGGTTTCCAAACCTTTAACTCATCTATATTACGAAGTCCAATTGACATACCCGTTTTAGCGTTCAACAATTCAAAAACTTTAGGATTTATTTCCTTAAAACATAAATAAGGACCTGAGAAAATGTCACAAAATTTATAAATCTTCTTTAACAACATATTACTTTGTGGATGTTGTTTAACAAAAACTAAGTCATTGACCTTGATCCGATATTTTCCTTCTTGCAAAGATTCTACTTGAGAATTACGTTTCAAAAATTTGTTATGTCTTCGGATTTTTACCATATTCACTAAACTGGAAGAATCTATAATTGTTGAATCTTCTAACTTGACATCAAAATGTTGTTCCACAGGGAAAATCAAATCAGAACCATTATGTACATTAGCAGGAGACACGCCTAAAGTATCTGATATAGAATGATTCAAAAGGTACGTGATTTGATTGACATGCTTGATCCATTCGGCATGTTTGTCTTTACAAAAGTGTCGAAACAACATACCAAAATTGCGATGTACATTTTCTACAACAGAGCTACTAGGATGGTACGGAGTTACAAAATGAATTTTAATGTTAGCCTTGTTCATGGCTTTGATGAACACATCACTTTTGAACTGTGAACCATTATCGCATAATATGTGTTCGATAGGGCCACAATGTGGAATATATACATTCAAGATTTTATTTATGATAGCAGCGGAAGTTGCTCTACGCAGAGGATAAGCTACTACATAACGTGAAAAGATATCCATGGTTGTTAGTAAATAAGTTTCTCCAGTAGCTGCTCTTGGTAAAGGTCCGTATAGATCGATTGACAGAAACGAATGTGGTCTCTCAGGCGTTATTGAGAGCATTGGTTGTTGTACAGCCTGGTAATTATGTTTAATTCGCATGCACTCAATACAGTCCTTGATATAATTTTTGATTTGAGCTCTCATTCCCCTCCAGTAAAAGGATTTATTAATCAAGGCACATACCTTTACATAACCAAAATGACCAAAATCGTCATGATAGGCCTTTAATATGCGTGTTGTTAGCGTAGGTGGAATATAAATTTTGTTTCTAGATTTGAATTTAAAATCTTTAATAAGTAGAATTCCGTTGGTCAATTTAAATCTGGAATTCCAATGTTTGGGACAATTACATTCCTCACTGCATGAAGATAAATGTTCCATAATTTGTTTATATTCATGATAATTCATTTGATGTTCTCGTAGATCTTCTATAGAAATGGTTGCTATTTCATCCTGTAAGATCTTAAATTCGTTGATGGACAAGATATGTTGTTCTTCTCCAGGAAACAGACGTGATAAGGTATCTACGGGTCCATTATCTACCCCTTTAATGTGTCGTACTTCGAAATCATAAGCTTGAAGATCTAACGACCAGCGAAGTAGTCTGTTATTATATCCCTGTACGCTGTTAAGGTATCGCAATGAATTATGATCGGTAAGTACTATGAAATGACATCCGCTAAGATATGGAGCAAATTTTTGTATCGCAAAACGTACAGCTAAAAGTTCGATTTCTGTCGTGGTGTATCCTTTTTCAGATTTCTTTAAAGTACGGCTAGCGCAATGAATGACAGCCGGTTCCTGAATAGTTGGATTAGGTTGCCAGAGTACTGCAGAGATTCCAAGTTGGGAACCGTCACACTGAACAGAGAAAGGAACGTCATATCGGGGGTGATTCAAATGGATGTTTCGTTTTACGCACTCCTTCAACTTATTAAAACTGTGTTCTTGAATCGGACCCCATTGCCATGGTACTCCTTTCTTTATAATCATAAATAAAGGCTGGGCTATCTCGGCAAATCGCGGGATGGCTTTGTGAAACCAATTGAAGAGCCCTAATATTTGCCGTGTCTGTTTCACATTTAATGGGGCAGGCAGATCTTCTATGGCTTGTACTTTAGATTGACTGAATTGTAAACCAGAGGCATCAATTTGGTATCCAAGAAATTCTATGGAATTCTGCAGAAATTTCGATTTCTGTAGATTGATAGTAAGGCCCGAACTTTCCAATCTGTCTAAAACTATATCTAAGTATTTCAAATATTCATGTGGATTTTTTCCCATTATTAAGATGTCATCAGCGTAAGTTATCACGTTGCTACGTAAGTCTTGACCCAAGACTTTATTCAAGCAGGATGCTAACGCCGCACTACCATTGATAAGCTCAAAGACTACACGGTTGTATTCATATAAGTGACCTTCAAAACTAAATGCTGTGTACGGTTTCGAATCTTCATGTAATTCGACTTGATTATATGCCATTACTAGGTCTAAATTTCCGAAGACAGCATTCCCTTGTAAAGAAGCTAGTATTTCTTCCACTGGAGGATACCTCACTTGTTCCAGATCAATGTGACAATTCGTGCGTCTCAAATCTAATACCACACGTAGAGAACCATTTTTCTTTGGAACAACATGTAATGGATTAAGATGCACGCTTCGTGAAGGCCTAATGATCCCATCTCTTAACATATCTGCAATTTGCTGACGTACATTTTCCCTGTATCTATATGGAATTATATAAGGCTTGGTTACTATGGGTTTGTCTGTTTTAACTTTAAAAGAATAAACAAAATCCTTGCAACGCCCAGGACGTTCTGAAAATACATTTTTATGTTTATATAGGATATTCTTAAAGTCAGCTTTTACTGTATTATCTGTAAAATCAAGACTGCTTTCGAGTGATTTAACACGTTCAGAAAACAATACATCGTCTTTTAAATTCACCAAATTTTGTGTGTCTTCCATTCGTTGATCATTTAATTTACCACTTTCTGCACTAACAGAAACATTATTCACTACATGAGAAATATTATTATATTGACAAGCACTATTATCTAATTTTGGGAGCAGTTTCTGAACGATTTCCTGAGGTATACCAGGTATAGTTAACGTTTGGTTTTTAAAATCAAGCATGACACGTAATTGAGATAATAAATCTAAACCCATAATTAATTTCTCGTTCAGTTCCTTTATTACCAGAATAGGGATTGATATTTCAAAATCTTGAATAGTTATGGTCACACGAGTAATTCCAGCTACTCTCTTTTTATGTTTACCGGTAAAATCAACTATAATAAGGTTCTCAACCTTTTGTAACTTAGGATTCGAATAATTACTAGTAATTGCTTTCCACAACGAATACGATAATAGAGAGGCATTTGCTCCTGTATCAAGTAAAGCTTCAGTGCTTAACCCATTGACTTTGATAGGTATTTTAGCTGTACTATATGATTTTAAAAATACAAAATTTTCTTCAATATTAAAACCATCATTGACGGTATCATCTTCGAACCAACAACGATTTACAACAGGTATAAATTGGTACTGACATCTATTAATTGCTATTTCCGAATAATTATTTACAGAGACGTCATGTGAAAGATCATTTTCATCATTAACATGAACATGTAAATTGGAAGATAAATGTTCATAAGAATTATCACTTACATTTGTCGATAAATGTTCATGAGAATCTACAGCTGATATGGGTTTAACCCCTACCACATCAGCCGCAATTAGTTTAAATTCATACTCGTGTATGGTTCCAATAAAGTACATTGTACAGCACAATCATGATTATGTCCCGTATTATTGTTCTGTACAGGAATTACTTCGATACCTGGATCTTGATGCGAAGTGCCATCTCTTGTTCTCCAATTACGTCTATCCACGTAGTTTGTTGTATTCCTGGAATTTCGCCATACATTCCGTCTATTTTTAAACCTGTTTTGATTATATGGTCTAACATAAGGATTGCTACGATTAATTAGGTTAGGCGTATTCCCTACGTAACTTTGCCTATTTTGCTCGTTTTGATTGCTAGAATTTACTCGGCTTAGGTTGTGTTCCGTATCATCCACACTTCGGATATTTAGATTCCGAACAGGTACAAAATGATCTGAATTATTTTTACTTTTACCTACTCCTGCTTGTTGATTCATAGCATGGTATTGGGTTTCATAGCATTGGACAAGCATTAATAAATGGTTGAAACTCATACACTGTGTAGAGAACAAGATCTGTTGTAACTTAAATGGGAGCAAATTTCGAATCGATGCTATTATTCTAGATTCCGATTGCAAGGGATTAACGACTTTTAATTCGTTGTATGTATTTACAACAAACTCTACAACAGATTTGTGCAAACGAGGATTGAAATGTTGATTTCTAATGGTGGCATCTCGATTTGCAAGCAAAAAGTCATTTTCATAATTCGCGATCAATGCCGCTTTGAATTCCTCATATGTATTGATGTGATCGCGTACTGCTTTAAACCATAAAGAACATGGTGGGAGTAATACATGAGGGATTAATTTCATATATTGTGATCTATCTATACTCATTATATTGCATTCGTCCTGAAATTTTTCCAGGAAAGAAGTAGCGTTTTCATTACATTTACCACTGAATTTACTCATAGCCCGTATTTCACTCATCTTAACACTTAACTTTACCTTTCTTTTATCATTCCGTGTACTTATTGGGTGATAATTCCTATCCATGACGTGATGTGTCGTTGCACCATCCCTTTTCCGCCCATCTGTCCTCTTCGGATGAATTTCTTCCAAAATAATATCCTCATCAGACACAGGTGAAGGCGAAGCCATCTCTGGTGATTGGGGAAACTCCAAGCGATCACTACCCATATTATTGTGGTATGTGTTGTCTTTAACCTGTAGCGTTCTAATTTCTTCCTGTAGAGTAGCTATCAATTGCGTATTTGCACGTATGTTGTTAGAATTATTGATGACCTGAATCTTTTGCTGTTGAACAGAAGATTCTATTACTTCTAAATCCTTTTTTACATCACTGATTTCTTGGCTCAGGTGATTGTGATTATCCTGGCGTTCCTCAGATATTCCTTTTAACTTTTCCTCGAACTGCGAGGTGATATCGTTCATCGTCTGGATAATTAATTGTTTCGTTTCATCTGACTTCTGTTCCATTCGTCTGCTTAATTCCTCGTATTGCTTGTTGGATTCTTCGGAGTTCTGCTCTATCTTCTGTTCTATCGTCTGCTTCAATTCTTCGCATTGCTTGTTGGATTCTTCGGACTTCTGCTCTATCGTCTGCTTCAATTCTTCGTATTGCTTGTTGGATTCTTCGGACTTCTGCTCTATCGTCTGCTTTAATTCGGTAGACATCTGAATCAATTGTCGCTGTAAGGCTAGCAAGATTCGGTCTTCTGATGTCATTCCTGGTGCTACACTATGTTCACCGTCGTCACTATTATTGGATTCTTTCTCAATTGCCTCACCGTTCATTTTTCTTATAATTATTCTACCACTTCTTAGTCTGGTAAAATTTGTATTCATTAACTTTATTACAAAAGTAAATTCACCCTTACTTTGCTTCGGGATATGAATTTTACAGCAGGTCCCGGGTGAGGTAAACCAAAATTTTTATAACGACTCACCAAGGGTAGTCGTCAACCTGGTTCGATCGTTGATATACGAATCTCGAGTGGTAGCAATTGTTTGCATGTAAAAATATCTTTAATAATTATATATACTATTATTCTCACCTTTTCTATAAGAATTATAAAGTCGATGAATGGTATCAAATGGTTTATTAGTTGATACACTTTTATGTATTTTCATTCAAATTGTCATGCACACATACAAGATGATTAGGTATCCATAAACAATTACATAGCAACTAATTACATAACACTATCTATATCTCTTACAGATATTAAAAACATTCTTCTTTTGTTAATATTAAATTAACATTCTATTAAGTATAGTGCACATGTATGAGCACTTTCTGCCCAAGGTGCAGGTAATTAATAATCTATCCAAAGTATTTCGTTATAAATTTCAAAACCAGACAATTAGATTCAGGAGAATCAATTTTGAATTAGACAATATCATACACATGTTAAGAAATATCTTATATCTTTCGGTTGAGGGTGGGAAATGAGGGGCGAATTATAACGTTGTGAAGACTTCACATTTCGTGTTTTCTCTCACTCACTGACAATCATTTTCGTGCGAAACAGAAACTGCGCAGTCTTATCAGTTTAGGGAGAAATCATTCCTTCTGAACACTAGTCGCCAGCTCTAAATGTTTAATCGCCAATGGCGACCGGAAATTTTGCGCCCTGCCATACGTTAACGAAATCACTGTTGTTCGACATAACCGCCCGCCTTCCCCTATCCAAGCACAGTTGGCATCTCTAAGCAGTACACTTGAACTCACGCTGCAACATTGCTGGGGTAATTGTACGTGCCGATTCTGAAATGCGTTGATCCAGTTGCGACAAATCCCTAATCTTCCCTGAATGAATGCATTTCGACATCTGTGCATACAATTACCCCAGCAATGTTGAAGCGTGTGCTCAGGTGCACTGAAAAGATATGGCAACTGTCTTTAGATTTGCGGGTGGTCATTCGAACTGGTGTGATTTCAGTGACTTACGGTGTCTTCGTTACATTTCATTTGAATTGTAGTGCACCTTCCCTGAAGTGGATTGGAACTTCTCGGGCACCCTATATTATGTTACAGATAAAATCAACTTGTACTAATAATTGCAGTGCACACTTAATCATGAGATAATACAACTTACACTGATTTTTCTTAAACCAACGAACATTCATTCCTTATCTCTTATTCTGAATGGCATCTAAATGTGAACACAGGTATCTAAAAGCATAAAAATGATGTTAGTAATAATATTAAATGTTTAATTAGTTAAAGAAATATGAAATAATGCGGACTATGTTATTTTCTGAATAAAAGAAAATGTTATATGCATCTTAAATTGATTAATATACAAAATAGTTAATCGAATTAAATTAAAAAAGCAAACGGCAATAAATAAATAATAATAAAGAGAATAAGAAAAGGAAAAGGAACTAAAGGAAGGTTTAGAAAAATAAAATACTTACCTGATATGCATACTACGACGGCAGCCGACAATTCGTAGCAGATAGTACACCTGTGGAAGAAAAACAGATAATTAAAACAGTAAAATGGAATGATAAAGAGGAAAATAGAACAAAAACATCAAACATCTAACTGTAAATACTGTATCTTCACTGTTTTAATGGTTTATGACTATTATACCCAGTGGTGTATTTACGAATTTGTTTCGGGGGGGATGGCTTTTGTAACTTTAGTTCTGGAAATGTGAAAATTCTGCAAGATATTTGATTTACTTTAATATAGTAAATCAAATTTCGGAGGGACTTAAAACCCGGAAGCTGCCCTCAAGGACGCCGATTTCTCTGTAAATTTGGGGAGGGGCATTCAGATGCAAAAGGCACATATGAGGATTTTAAGACCAATTACATTCAAATTATGCCAAATATTTTATATTCTTAAATACAATAAGGGGGCCCACATGAGCTTTCGGGGGCCCGGGCCCCCTCGCCCCCAGGATCAGCGCCCATGGCCCCCTTAAATTCGCCACTGTTTATACCATTTGACGATTACTTACTTGTAGGAGTGTAATACTGAACAATAAGTTATTTCGGAATGGAACCATGAAGATGAGTTAAATCTAATATTCTCCCTATTAGTGCACAAAATGTACAGTCATGTCCAAAATGATTGTCGCATATCTATAACTGTCTTCTTGTAAGAATATAATTTGATAATGATTCTACACGATATTTTTAATATTGGTACTATGTGTATAATCGGGAAATGTATATTTGTGGTAAGTTTCATAGGGAAAGACTTATAAATACGATAATTAGAATGAGTAGAACAAAATGTCGCTAAATGCACAAGAAAGTTTTGTTTTCGTTGTATCGTTCTTATTTATTACTCTTTTGACATGAAATTTGCTACATACGTGTTTATGACAGAAATTCAGGACGGATTCATCAAATTTCCTACAACAACATATTTATAGACATACTACAATAATTTTGAACATGATTGTGCATGACCTTTGTTATTATGCTACTTAAATGTAATATTTGGTATAAAGCTTGTTACATGCTTCTGTGGTAACCATAGTAGTCTAATTTAATTGTTACGTCGTCTCAGCATTTCTGTTGAATTCATTTTATGTAATGCAATGGATTATTGTATACCTCGAGCGCATTCTGTTGTGCATCGATTGTTCTGACGAATCTAAAAGAGATTCCAATATTTCGTAGCTTGCTACGATGCCGTCTATTGTAACTGGGCTAACCTAGTTCAGTATCTTGCGGACTTCTTCGCAGAAAGTACAGTCCGCAGAAAAAATAACCTGCAACATGAGCATGTAAGTTTATTGTGAAACGACGAAGTCTTTTCCTACAAAATAAGTGTGCAGGGGAGGACGCTGAGATTTCTCCTGGCGTGATTCGTGCCACTTAAACGTTATGTTGATTCCCTGCGCTGTTAGGTGTAGTTTCACAATAAACTTCCATGCTCATGTTGCAGGTTTTTTTTTTCTGCGGATTGTACCAGGATCCGTGTGAACTACCCATATATGTGTATACTTCCTGTCCTTATTTCAACCTCTCAACGTTAAGTACACACGATACACGATATTTTTAATATTGGTACTATGTGTATAATCGGGAAATGTATATTTGTGGTAAGTTTCATAGGGAAAGACTTATAAATACGATAATTAGAATGAGTAGAACAAAATGTCGCTAAATGCACAAGAAAGTTTTGTTTTCGTTGTATCGTTCTTATTTATTACTCTTTTGACATGAAATTTGCTACATACGTGTTTATGACAGAAATTCAGGACGGATTCATCAAATTTCGTAAATTCTGTTGTAGAAGAAACGGACACAAGAAATATCTAAACATTGTTCGACGTAAGCTCTAAACTGCGATAAACAAAGCCACGTGAAACTAAATCACGCTGATTTGCTGTTGTCCTACTCACGCTTGTACTCCTCCGCAAAATAGTTCATGTGATTGCATTATTACTTTTACTATGAAGTTCATATAAAACTGCTACATTATTATACATGACAAAAATATAATACGGATTATCAAATAATACTGCAATCGAGTGTGGCTAATGAAACAATAGAAATAAACACTAAGCATGCGCAGTAATTATGGCGCCAACTCAACTGTGGACAAGTGTTCTGCTTTTAAAGTCTGAAAGATGACTGGCATGAATCCCGGTTCCGCGAGTGTTGTGGTGAAACACCAAAGGCAAACATTTACTCACTAAGCAACAATTGTTTACGAGCGAAATTCAAATATTTTGTTTTAATTTTTCGAGATTTTTTCTTTCTTTTCTGCTGCTGCTGTAAGTATCTGGACAACACGAGACAGCATTGTCAAAACGCACGTGTATAATTGGCTCCTCCCAGTGGGGAGTGGGAGTGATACATCACTAGCCAATCGTATTTGCGACAAGCGGAAGGATACAAATATTTTGTTTATCGGAGTTTAGAGTTTACGCTGAACAATGTTTAGTGCATGCGTCATCCTGCAGACGATGAGGAAGGCATCGTAGATATAGTGAAACGCTGCTAAATTAGATCAATAACAACCATCAAAATTAATGCCACACTAACGATAGGATGGCTATGTCACGGACAAAAAGTAGGTTAAAAAATGCCAATATCAGCAAAAAGAAAAGAAAAACCTTGGGTGACAGTGTAAGAAGATTCTAAAAACTGCAGCTTACTTAGAGGATTAGTTTCTTTTTGTGCGAACAAGTTTCTCGAAACAGTTCTAATTATTTTGAAAACAATCGAGAAAATATAATTCTATAGTATGAAAAGTATTTCCGTTTTTTTTGCACACACGGTATGTCAAGAAAGTAATGGAACTGTCTTTTTTTTTTTTTACAGACCACTTGCTCCATCTATTGAAGCAACATATCATCGGAAAAATGGATATCTGCTCAGGCCCGTAGCCAGCCCTAGAATTTAGGGGGGCCCGGTAGAAGTTAGGGGGGGCCGACCCAATCATATTATACTTCATCACCATATTATAGTTCATTTGCAAGCCTACCGAGAAACTTTCTTAGGGGCCAGCCAGAGTTTAAAGGGGGCCCGGCCCCCTAACCCCCCCGTGGATATGGGCCTGTATCTGCTCAACAAAACGAGACCACAATCATGAGAACTGATTAACAGAGTGTCAAGTTATAGCAAGAAAAATGATTGTACTTCGTCACAAAAACACGATGGAGCAAAGAGCCAATATGAAATTTTCTTTCGCTCTAGATAAAAAATCTACACAAACATTGAAAATGATGAAACAAGGGTATAGTGACGAGTGCCTATCTCGTACAAGTGTATTTGAGTGGTATACCCGATAACCGGAACGGTCGTGAGTCCTTGGAAGACGTTCCAATGCCAGGCGGATCGGAAGACAAAAATCACGATGAGTTGGTGGAACAAGTGCGTGAAATGATCGCCCATGATGCGAATTCGATTGTGCGATGGATGCCTGAGGAATTAAATATGACGAAAGATGTGGTTTACGAATTTTGACAAAGGACTTAAAGAAACGGAAAGTTTATGCTTGATTCGTTCCGCACGCCTTACTGACGCCCAAAAACTTGCTCACGTTGAACATTGGAAGGATCTGCTTAAAACAGCCAGACGTAACAGACCATTTTTGGAAACGATTGTAACTGGTGATGAGATTTGGTGCTTCAAGTACGACTCGCAAACAAAACGCCAAAGTGCTACGTGGAAGTCCGCAGGTTCACCGAAAGTAAGAAAATTGCGTTTTCAAAGGTCACTCGAGAAGACAATGTTGATTTGTTTTTACGATTCCAAAGGTATTGTACTTCGGGAATTCATTTCATATTATCAAATTGCTAATGGCGAATATTATCTGAGTGTTATGGAGCGTTTGTGGAAGCGAATCGTTCGCGTAAGGCCCAAGTACCGAGTGCCAGGCAGTTGCTCTTTATTACACGACAATACACCATGCCACAAAACCGTTCCAGTTCTTGACTTTTTGCTTTAAAGAAAAATCTGTGCTTCCACATCCTTCGTATCCGCCTGATTTATCGTCGTGTGGCCATTTTCTATTCCCAAAATTAAAATTGGCCATAAACGGAACATTTTATGAATTGTTATACACGTCCAGTCTGCCGTGACGAGGATCGTTGAGACGATTCCGGAAAAGTACATAAAAGCATTGGTTGAACGTGCCCAGCGGTTTATTGATGTGGAATGGGCGTAGTTTGAATGAAAATGAACTAACTAACTAACTAACTCTATGGCTTATGGAACTCGGAGGTTCAATGCCGCGTTCACAAAAGTTCTCCACTGACTTCTATCCTTAGCCAACTGGATCCAGTTTCTACTTTGTATTTCTATCTCTACGAGATATATCTTAATATTGTCCTCCCATCTGCGCCTAGGTCTTCCGAGGCTTTTGTGAATGTTTCTGAACAAGTGCTTTTTTTACAGGATGAGGTTGTTAGTCTTACCCAAACCCCAAGCTGGAGGACCACTCCTTGTCGTCTGTCCGCGACTGCTTATTCAATATATTCGCAGCTAACCTCTATATTTAGTGGCCTTCTCCTCGATCCGCAACCTGAGGACGCGCCATGCCATGGTGACAGGAACCGACTAAAATATCTAATTTGTTTTGTTTAATTTAAAAAGTCCCCTTATTTTTCCGACATCCTGTGTATTTCAAAGAAACATCCAGAACGTATAGTTTATTGGTTGTTTCGTTTTGTTCGAGAGACTTTCTTGGAAAAACTAAAATGTTGTTCATATTCCATAAATAAATATTTCATTATCAAGGCAGATTAATTCAGAGCAAAGAGGGCGCCTGGTTTAATTTGTTGGGGAGAGGGAAGTGGAGGAGCGTAGAAATTTTAAGGGAGGCAGTTTTGTTTTGTATACTAAAAATTTTATATTTCTTGACTTACATTACAACACCTCTAGGAGGCGAAAGCGCAATACTTGCGGTATCGACATTTGCGGTACATCGAGTATCGACATTTGTGATACTGGAACATTTGCGGTACTATTCGAAATAACTTCTTATCCTCCAAGTTAAGAGAGGATATTTTCGGGTGTTCAGTGAGAAGATAAGCAAACAGTATCAACTGCTAGACAAAGACCAAATTTTATAACATTGGTGTAGGCAACAAGTTGTTCTAGGGGGAGAATACCATGACTTTTTAGGGGACTCGGTGCTATATTGCATACTAAAAGCAGACTAAAAATGTTCTTTCAGAATATAAAACCATTATTAACTCATAAAGTCATTCTATTTCAAATATTTTAAGGCTATTTATTTTACTATTAACCAGCAAATGATTGTTTGTATATTATGAATACTTTTTCTTTTGTTTTATACGAACCTATATATCATTTGGACATTGTCTATGGCTTGTAAAACTCAATGACAATAAAATATTCTATTCTATTCTATACACTAAATAAGTACATGGAAGTGCGTCCCACTACATACATGGAAGTGCGTCGGGACAGTAATACGGCAAATTGTGGATGTGTTAAAATATTAAAGAATACTTTTGATAAAGTGATTTCTTTAAAATATTTAGGATCAATATTAACAGACGAAAATCATATTCACGAAGAGATTAAATGTCGACTAAAAGCAGGGAATTCGTGTTACTATTCAGTTCAAAATCTCTTGTCGTCTCGAATTCTGTCGAAGAATTTGAAGCTTAAAATATATAAAACGATAATCATGCCTGTTGTTCTGTATGGTTGCGAAACATGGTCGCTTACTCTGAGGGTAGAACATAGACTGAAAGTATTTGAGAACAGGATCCTGAGAAGAATATTCGGACCGAAGAGGAACGGGAATGGGGAATGGCGGAAACTTCATAACGAAGAACTACATAATTTATACGGTTTACCCAACATTGTTAGGGTCGTCAAGTCTAGGAGGCTTAGGTGTCAGGTCATGTAGCTAGAATGGAAAAAAGTAGAAATGCTTTCAAAGTCTTGACTGGAAGACCCATCGGAAAACGATCATTAGGAAGATCTAGGCACAGATGGGAGTACAATATTAAGATGGATCTCGCAGAGATAGGAATACAAAGTAGAAACTGGATGCAATTAGCTAAGGATAGAAGTCAGTGAAGAGCTTTTGTGAACGCGGCATTGAATCTCCGGGTTCCATAGACCATAGAGTTAGTTAGTTAATTCTATTCTATTCTACGTACATACAAATCTTTCTTAGAACACTAAGAACATGTAAACCCAAGTACAAGGATAACTTATTCAGAAAAGTGAAGAAAACATTTACTAGAACACATGGTAGACATATCCGAAAGAAGTAAACAAATGCTTGTTTCTGATTTGGCAAAACTGAAACAATATGAACAAATCCTTATCTGTGGTTGGCCAAAGACCTGTCTGTTTATGATATTTTAGAATTAAAGGGAACATCTAGAAATATTTGTATTTTTTGTTTTCTTTTATAGGTTTCATTACAGTTATCCAATAACTATTAGCCAATGTTTACTCAAAGTTGAAATATAATATTCTTTCTTCGTTTTCAACATATTGAGATATTTCTAATTACGACTAAGTATTGCGGGATTATCCGAAGAACAACTTGCCTGCGGAGTGGTTTATCACAAGTCACTCATTTTACACACAGTTGTTCATTGTCATGAGAATATTTAGGGATTTTTGAACAGATCTAGCTCGGAATAACTATAAGAGACAAAGTCAACATTAACGGTTAGTAACTTATTTTCATGATTTATAATAGAGTTCAATTAGTACATTAGAGATAAGCGCATAACTGTATCACATAATGCTAGGACAGAATATATTCTGAGGCAGAACCTCGCCTCCGGAACTGATTTATAGTCATTTATATGTGCCGATTTCTTAACCTTCCTGCACAAACACTGATTAAAATGAAACTTACACCCACTAATTTGCGTTTCTAGCTAGAACAGTGTTCTTTGAGATATTATTGCTGCTTGCTCAAATACAATTTGAGTAATTTCGGATTTTAATCATTAATATTAGCCTTGAAATTGAAAAATCCCTGATATGTCTTACTAGCTCTTGCTGATAAGAGGTTGAAGATCAAAGGGACAATATTTGTTTCCTCCAAGTTATGTTCCCCTTCTTTAAATTTCGATACTGTCTATACTGAACACCCTGACGAAAAGTGCGTTGTTTCTTCTTAAAGGTTTCGATTAGTGGGGTAGTTTCCATTAGGTGGTCCTCGTGATCTCCTCTTATATATATCCATCACCTACCAAAATCAGCCAATCAGAATGAATCACATAATATTAGGCTGTTCCATCTCCATACCCAGCTTCTTATTATCATATTCATTCTAATTTAGACTAACGTGGAGTGAAATGGATTCTTTTGACGCAGGTTCCACGATGTGTATCGCAAATGTCCCACTGTCTAAGGGAAAGTTTTGAACAGTACCTGCAAATGTCCCAGAAAAACTGGTTTCCTGGTTGTACCGCAAATGACAAGTACCGCAAATGTCCTGATAACCTAGGAGGCAATCGGAGAAAAGGCGTTTACCAATGGGGCCTCCCCTTTGCTGCCTATCGTCGTCATTGCTTCAGAGAGATTTTAGTTTACTAATGCGAGTAAATTTGGTTCGAATATTATATTTAAAAAGAATCAAAAGATTATTTTTTATATTTTGTAAAAATTCAAGGATAATTTAACGTAGTACGCGTAAACAATTCATTTTTTCTTAATAAATGAAGAAAAAGTAATTTATTGATAAGGGATGTTTTGTCTATTCTACTGAATTTATGAAATCACATTTAAGGAATAAAATTAGTATTAGGGATCCATAGTTCCCCCTTAATTTCTCCTTTTTTCCGTGATTCCCATGAAAAATAAATGGAAATCTATAGAGAAATCACAGTTAAGGAATACAATTAGTGTGTGTGAGGGGCCTTGCTTTTTCTTCAATTTCTCCTCTTTTTTCATGTTTAATAGTATACTGAATTGAGAAACAGAAATTGAATAATGACCTCTTTTATTATAACAACACTATAGCATATACTAATGTTAAAGGCACAAATAATAATGAAAACTAATAGTTTACAAACATTTAAATTAGCATTTGTACGGTATGTGAGAAGATTGAATCAAGAAATTTATTGTTTTGTGCAGTTATGAAAGCACAATGATAGTACTCTAGTCTCTGGAATACATGATTTTTTGGGTTCTATGTTGTCTCATGTGTTCTTTGTGCTGGATATAATATGGACCTGTGAAAACTTCAAGAATTCTCCATTTTTACTCTTGTATAATTTGATTCCATCAATTGTTACATTGTATGAATTTCGGTGGATCATTATCAGTAAACGTGCTGCTCTCTCGTGAGGGTCGGAGATTCGACAAAAGTATTTGTGCTGGAACTTCAATCTTCAGTTTTATATTATATTTAGGGTATCCCATAAAAAACACAACTTTTGGAATTCTCATCATTTCTGTTTTAGTAAGTTGACAGCATTGACCGTTACACAGTGTTGCCACACTTGGTACAATTGTACCAAATTCAGCCCTTTTTGTCATTCATCGGCCCGTTGGTACCACGCTGGCATTTTCAGCCCCTTTTGTGAAAAAGTTGATACAATTCTACCCAATTCAGCACCATTTGACAAATACTTGTCACATTTTCAAAAGTGTAAGTAAGACTTTTCCTGTATCTCATGTTACTCATACTGTGTGTTGGACTCTTAAAAGATGCTATTGAACATTCATTTTGTGACGTTGCACCGCATAATGCTGCGAACTTTGTGCGAAAAATTCGTAATTCGAACTACATCGGGAAGCAAATGACGCTAGGCCCCCCCTCCACTTTTTGAAATGTCCCATTAATGTATATAGTTTCATTTGGAAATATAAAGTTTTGTATGTATTATTGATTCATAGAATACAAATGGTGTCATAAAATATTTGCCGTTCCATGAGTACGTATTGGTTATCTTTCCGTGAAGTTAAGAAAGCTACAGAAATTGCGTTTTAAAAATGCCACTAAAAATGGCCCAAAAATTAAGCTGTTGGAGCGAGACAATTCGAGCGTACTTTCATTTCATCTTACAAGGGCTCGATATGTTAGTAAGCCGCTCTGGATCTAATTGAGATATCATTTCGCAAGAAAAGAAGTCCTTCACAAGTTATTCTTTAATTACACAAAAATTGACAGTTCCTAAAACAGTTCTTTTCTTGAAAAATTGACAGTTCTTTTCTTCTTTCTTATAGTAAGGAATATTTTGATTTGATTTTTTTCAGTTTAACATCCTGTTCAGCAGCGAAGCTATATGAGACGTGAACTTAATGATTAACGTAGAGTCCGAACCACGTGAGCTCCCTCCGAGAATTGAACCCAGGTCTCGCACGTCAAAGGTGCGTACGTTAACCGCTTAACCACGAAGGAGCTCAGTAAGGAATATATAATTTTGCAGTGTAATATACGAGTTTAGGGGTGTACATATACAGTTTTGTTATACAATTAAATTTAGTAAATTCAACATAATTCTAGGTTTTAGGATTATTTTGTATAACTGGAATGTGGAGTGACTAAGTATTGTTGAGTTTTGATGTATTCCAAGAAAATGAAAACTGTATCTAATGGCAACGAACATGTTTCGGGAAGCTGCAAAAGTATTTCTTTGAATATCGTAGCATATGCTTGTAGTATTCACTGTCTTTATAAGAGTAATAACACATATAATAACATGCGTGGAATTAAAAATATAAGTTGTTCATTAATTTCCAGTTTCAATATAACTTTTGCAGAACAAGCCTTATTATCCATTACTATGATTATTTGATTAATATTATCCTTTCTATATTTGTTTGGCAAATTTGTCATTAAATAGGTCCCTAATCTGATCACACAATTTTCCAGACAGAATTTTAAGATGCATGATTTTATGATTTTTTGATTTCATGAGCAAGAAATCAGATCTCTTCTTACACCTTCGTTGTATAAGAGTACAAAGAGTTAGTATATTGTGTTGCTCTTGTCAATTTACGTAACAAAATATGAAACAAGATATACGGTATTTTAACTGAAAAAGATAGTTATACAGTTATACAGCCTTTAGTCTATATAACAGCCTCCTAATAGTTATGCAGCCTTTAGTCTAACAAAGTGTTACAAGCAACCAGGAAAAGTAACATTGACATGCAAATACTGTATTCAGATCATGTCTTGCCTCCCCACTTTTAACGTCCAACCGCCGCCACTGCTTATAGGGAATGAATTTGGGCTCTGCAAACCCGAATACTACAGTTTAGACACTAATATTGGTAGTTTTTGATTATTCTTACATGTCACTACCCATCATCCTTTCTCCCTCTGCCGAAAATGTGCTAAAGGCCAAAGTTAGTTCAGAGTCTACCACTTACGTACCAAACATGATCAAAATCGATACAGCGCTTAGGAAGAGTTAGTGAACAAACGTTTTTACATTTCTATTTACATAGATTTACTACGAATAACCCACAAGCATTCTGATATTGTCTCGGAGTAACACTACAGCGAAGAGCAATACGAGACATGTGGTCAATCTAACATAAAACAATGATAAGTCTCATTTCACATTTTGATTGGGGCTGGATACAACCCCTGGTGCTAGCAGATTTTCGTATTTCTCATTGGTATATTATCTTATCAATTTTTTTTATCGATATATCTCAAATGCCAGGGGTAATTATCTTTCCTTCGAGCTCCAAATAACACTCTTAATAACAAAGCATACTCTTTTGTCATTTCGATGAATGTCAATCCAAAATTCTTTTGTTTTTAAGATTTTTATTTCACATTTAATCTTTTAGTATAATCATGTTTTTATGTATTTAATATAGGTCTACTATTGTATTATCTAAAGCATATATACAGAGTGTTTCAGAACAACACCGACAACATATGGGAGTTGATTCCTGACACCAAAATAGGACAAAAATGATAGACCAACCTGGGTGCACAAATGCTTCCTTTTGGAGTTATAGGCTGCCAAAAACATGAAAAAATCAACTTTAAAGATCCATAGCTCCAAACCTATGGAACCTACCGTAGTCGGGTCAAGTCTTTACTTAGAAACTAGTATGTGCTCTATCCAAATATCCAAGTTTCAAAATCCTGCGGTACTTCCACAACAATTTTATAGAGGTAGTTGGTGAGTAATTCAATTTATATTCCCGTAGCCGAACTCCCTCTATAAAAATTGTTGCGTATCTTAGGATTATGAAACATGCATCTTTTTAATAGTGCTCATATTAGTTCTTAAGTGATGTCTTGAACCGACTATGCTATGCTATTTTCCCGGAAATTCCATGTTGATTCGGAAAATTAACGAAAATCCAAGATCCAAAATTCCAGATTTTCGTTAATTTTTCGGGGTTGAAATAGAATTTTCGGAAAAATGACACATCAGTTATTCATGTACATGTGAATACGAATCGAATGACTCATTTCGTCCCAGTCGGTCACAGGTCCGCATTGCTCAAAATCCCGTATTTTCGTTAATTTTCGGGGTCAAAATATAATTTTCTAGAAAATGGCATATCAATTATTCATGTACGTGAGAATACAAATCGAATAACACCTATCTCGTCCCAGTTGGTCAGTGGTCCGCCTGCCCAAATGGTCCCACTTTTTATTTTAGACTTCTAATTTGACCTTGAGGCAGTTTTGTTCCAGAAATCAAAAGTGGTGCCATTGGACACAGCTTAATGAGATCTACATTGTAAACCCAAAAACGTTGGCAAGTACGGGGCCACAATAACATTCTTTTAACCGTCTTTTCTACCATTAAATTGTCGATGGCTCAATAATAGTTTTAATTCTCCATTTTTACTACTACTTTGCAGAAATTAAGAAAATAACCAATCGAAAGATATTTTCACTTATGATTTCATTATTACAATTGTCTTAAAGATAATTAAAATAGCTGCTGGTGCTAAACGTAATTTCCTGTTGGTTGGTTTATATGACGTCCTTATCCTCTCCCCCCCCCCTTTCTGAAAAGTAATTTTCTATTTACAATTTGTTTCCAAATATCTTATATTAAAGGTCAGCATTAAAATTGTATATTAAAATAGATATTAACAAAATTGTAATAATAACTTAATAACTCCTGTGAAGTGACATATATGGAAATACGAAACTGTTATTCCGACATTAATGTTATTCTACACAAACTGCGATGAAGCGATAAATATGCCAGAAAAGAATCACATCAAAATTAAGTTATTACAGTACCAACAAAGTGTAAATTTTATAGGACTAATTAAAATTTGAAATTTGTTACTGTTTGGCGTTGATGTAAACAGTCAGATTATTGCATTCTACGCAGAGAATCTTGTACATTAAAATACAAATACAATTAAAATTATGTAATTTATGTTTACAGGTAGAAGCTGTAAGTACTGAGAAGTCTCTACGAGTTCGTGTTAAAGTGTACGACAATACAACTGCCATCTACAGCCAAGATATTGAAATTTCATCTGGAGAGGGTACTTTCGTAGTTCCAGCAATACTAGCTGACAGTGACGTAATTACTTTGCAAGTAAGTGCGAAATGTGAATTTTGAGTTTTACTGTAAGACTTTATTCGTTACAAAACAAATTGATTCGGATTCCAGTAACGATAAGCACTTTATGAACGAACTGCTTTACTCAGCAAGTGTAGGCTTGTTTTTTTATTATTATTTGTAGAAAAGAATAGTTTACAGTGGTGTACATAAGGCAGAATTTCGAGGTGTAATTGTAGACATCACAATTGACCGAGTTACATCAGCACATGTTTCCACACGTTTTTACATCTGCTACACAACCTGTCTTTGACATATCCTGGAGCATGTGAAATATAAATTTAAAAAAACAGTTTCACGAAATATTGATAAATGAAATATAAACAAATTTAAAACATTTTCGAGTATTTAACATTATGACCTATGGAACCCAGAGGGTCAACGTTGGGTTCACAAAAGCTCTCCACTGGCTTCATTCCTTAGCCAACTGGTTCCAGTTTCTTCTTTGTATTCCTATTTTTGCGAGATTCATCTCAATATTGTCTTCCTATCTGTGTCTAGGTCTACCTAATGGTCGTTCTCCAGTTGGACTTCCAGTCAAAATTTCGAAAGTGTTTCTACTTTCTTTCATTCTGGGTACATGACCTGCCTATCTGAGCCTTCAATATTTAATGACCTTAACAATATTTGGTAAATGGTATAAATTATATGCAGTTCCTCGTTATGAAATTCCCACCATTTCCCCATTCCCGTTTGTCTTGGGTCCGAATATTCGTAAATTGGAGTTGTTTTTGAGTAATTTGTAATTATTTTATTTTCATCATTCAGTACATTCTTCATCCTTCCAGCCTTTAGAAACAGTAAAATTCGAAAAACTCATAGAAAATCTTATGAAACCTTAAATGTAAAATTTGGTGAGAATATTTTGAACATATTTAAATGGGACGAACGAACGGACGAACAGATGACACTTAGTCCCAAATCACTTTTTCGGCATGTAGGGGTTATGAACGTTGAAAATCCGTTAAAATCTCGAATTCGATTTTTTTTTTTTTTTTTGCTACCACCATATTTTCTCTTCTATCGTCGCTCGAAAACAAAATTGACTTTAGACACGGACTCGGCATTCTAAGAATAAGTATAATCTCACTTTCCGTCCCCCTTTTGGAAACCGGTTCTGGTGAAAATCAATAATTTCCAGTTCCAACAGTAATCATCAATCATAGTAAGAAACGGTAATAGATAGCGAGAACTAGTTTCTTTATATGGGTTAGGCACTGCAAAAATAGCTTTAATCTGAAACCCTATTCCTCTAATGCAGTGATTCTGAACCGTTTTGACTTTGTACGCTGGTATGCCGAAGGTTTCTATGTGTGTGTGTGTACTAAAAGTTTTGAAGAATTGTGACAAAGATAAAAATAAATGGAAGAAATAATTGGACTACCGGTACGTTTGAAAAACAAACAACAAGAAATATATTCCAAAGGCCAAACACTATTTATTTTACATACAAATTCAAGAATGAGTACATTAATGAAAAAAGTTAAGCTTGTTTGCCAACTTGTACGTTATAGTTATAGACATGGGAGATAAAATTATCTTATATATTTTGGCCAGATAATATTTTGGTACTTAGGTTAAATTTCTTATTATAGACTATTCAAATGGAATGATCTTCACTAGTTCCTGGTTTTCCCCTCGGACCCACTATCCTATTTTCTGAGCTGCTTATGAACTAACTTTTATATTACGATTTCAAATTGTCTAAGTAACAGTAACTAACAAATAACTTCAAAAAATGAACAACTGGCTGTAACATTTAAAAAAATCTGCCAAAAACTACATTCTGGTTCGAGGACTCTCATCGTTTAATTTTGCAATTCCTAGGGTTAATAAAACGTTTAAATTATATAAAATAATAACTATATCTTCTTTCCTTACTGAAAACATTTTGTAAAATACAAATAAACTAAACTAGATCTTAGATATAAAACGTTAACGGTGAGTCACGTTTTCTTCGCGTAGAGAATTCACTTTCGCACTAAGTATGTAGCACGCACACGTCATGTAAGAATTCCTACAACGTTTTTAAGCCAACTTAGAATATCAATCTACATCAATTCTCGTTAAACTGAAGTCATTGGCTTCCATTTTCATCAATTATCAATCTTCCTTTTTATATCGTGGTCTTTCCTTATTAACCTTTGCACTTATTCTCATCTTTCACATTTGTAATTTATCTTTTTATATATATATTTCTTTTTTCACAGGCAGAGCTGGTATCTGTAGAAGGCAAGGAAATCGACAGCCACTACGTGCTGGCCAGAGAACCAATCAAGAAATGGAACTCGTCCTCTGATTGCTATATCCTCATAGAGGGCGTGGAACAGACGCTTCAGGTTAGTCATTTGTTTTCTTCTCTTTTCCCCTTCGTGACAGCGCTCATCAATTTGGTGTCCTTTTTTCCCTACAGTTTCCCTTTCAAACCCTCAGGATGCTTAAATTCAGTGGTTTTGCGTGATCAGTGTTTTTTCTTTCCTTCCTTTCTTTTTAGATGACCATAAGAAGTTGAGATAGAAATGGTTAGGCTTAGGTTTTGAGGAGGGGAGAGAAATAAGTCCCCCAGCTTCTGCTTCTATCTCTTCTTAAATTCTGAGTTTTTGGTTTTCTCTCTTCCTACCTTACCAGAAGAAGAAAATACCTAAAGAAGATCTAAGGACATCTGATTACAGACGTACAATTCCCAGAAGACTTGAGAAAACCGATACAAAAATAAACATTACGTTGTATATGAAAACAATTCTTTATATTTCCTTTTCAATTTAAATTCTCTCATTTGAAATGTGTTTATCAGGTTTTGTTTCATTACCGACACAAACGACGGATTCTCTACACTAATTTGATTTTTTGCCCATTGATAGAAACAAAAAAAAATTAGATTCAAGAAAAGAATACGACTTAAATTAATTTGATTTTTTTATATTACGCCGATCATTATTACGTCAATTAAAGATATTCAACATAGCACAAATCTTGGGCTTAACTGTTGCCAACGTTGTTGGATTGTGATCGTTTTTCGTTTGTTAATGAGAAAATTAGCGCGCTTTTTGATGTCATAACATTTGGGAAAAAAATACCTATTATATTATTAGTTAATGCAATCATATTTTCAACATCTAACCAGTTTGCGTATGTTTGTGCTAGAAGTACAATAAAATCTACATTTTCATCTGCTCTATACACAAAAAATAGACACCTTATGTACAATATTGGAGTGAAAAACAGAATCTTCCTCATGATAATCATATGTTATACTATTAAAGTTTATATATATATATTGACCGTAACATAAATCTTGAGAGATAATAGGTATGGTAGCATAGGTTCACTAAATATTTGCTAAGTAGATTTGAAAGAAATAAAAATGGCTATTAAGAATTAAGTCCAAACAGGCAGTTCGTTTTGACGGAATTCCCTCCTACATTGTGACGGTTTGTGCTGATATACTTAAATATCCCCAATTCATTGCATTCAATGTATCGCTAAGAACAAATACTTCCCCAGACAAATGAAAATCAGCTTTACTTTGCCCAATTCCATAGTCAAGATATTACTAACTTTCGACCCATAGCAATATTACCTGCTTTTGCCAAAGTATTTGAGTGTATCTTGTATCGGCGAATCTTTAATCATGTCAAACCGGTTATCTCAGTAAACAGCATGGCTTTATTCCGCAAAAATCTACAGTAACGAATCTTGCAATCATTACAGATTTTATAGCGAATTCATTAGATGTAGGTAGCCAAGTCGATGTGATTTATATTGACTTAAAAAAGACTTTAAAAAAAAATAATAATCACAACATTGGAAAAGTTAAAGCTTTTTCACTTTTCTCTGCCCTTGATTAAATTCTTCTCGTCATAGCTATCTAATCGTAAACAATTCGCTCTTTTCAATGCGTACAAATGTAAAGAATGTATTGCATCCTCAGGAGTCCCTCAGAGTTCAAACTTAGGACCATTGTTATTTCTCTTGTTTATTAATGCCTATCCAGATCGCATTTCTGACCATGAAAAAAATACTAGATGTGGATGATCTAAAATATTTGCTAAAATCAATCCCTCTAAACGATAACATAAAACTGTAGCAAGGTTTACATCATATTAGTAACTAGTGTTCTTCTAATCAACTTCGAGTCAATGCAAGCAAGTGCAAAGTGATATCGTTCACTAGAAGCAAATCATCTAGTCGCTTTGATTATGTAATTAATAAATATGTAGTAAATAGACATGATTTAGTTAAGGATATTGGTGTTACGCTCGATGCTAAATTAACGTTTGACAGTCACAATGCAAATGTAACAAGTGAAGCATTCAAACTATTAGGATTCGTAATTAAAACAGGAAAAGAAGTCAAGAACTCTTCAACATTACAGAAATTTTATAATGCATATGTTTGTTCAAAGTTAGAATATGCGTTTACTATTTGGAATCCATCTCAATTAAAAACTCGTAAGCAATTACGAAGAATACAGGGATTTTTTTTAAAATTTCTAATATACAAAGAAGCTCACATTTATCCTATTTACGACAGCTATAACAGTATCCTGGTGGAGAATTTTGTCTTCAAGCACTAGAACAAAGACGTCATATGATTGATTTAGTATTCATTCAGAAAGTAACTCAAAATATTTTGGACTGTCCCGACTTAGTTTCTTCATTGAACTTTCATGTTCTTTCATTAAAAACACGTAAAAATATAACGATACGTGTATTTTTTCTGCTTGTACTTTAACATCTTTGGGCAGAATGTACTTCAAATTGATGCACAAGCTATTTAAGAAAAGAAAGAAGATATATATATATATATATATATATATATATATATATATATATATATATATATATATATAAGGATTTGCTGTTGTGTGCTAAAATAGAGATTCGTTGTCATAGCAACGTAAAATAAATAATATCATAATAGAAGGACCATCTTCTGTAAACAACATGCACAACTTTTTTAAGGTGTATAAATGTTTAATTTGTTACACGATGTAATAAAAGATAATGTCTTGATGCAGTGTAAGAAATAATTTTAGATAAATTAGTAGCCTAGTAATTGTTATATAAATTCATATGAACTGTGGGATTTCGTCATTATATAATTTGGCGATCCTCGCCGCAGGACTGCTGTTATAAAATTTTGGTGGTTTGCCGCCCAGTAACCTTAGGAGATCCGGACGAAGTTTAGTAGACAATCTCCTAAACAGTAAGCAAAATGAGTCTTCCTGATATTGGAAATACATCTGAATCAGATGGCAAAAGGGAAATGAGCTTTTCTGACCTGGCCGATCTCATTAAACAACAAATGAAACAATCGAAGTAACAAATGGAACGAATCAAACAACTTGAGGGACAACTGAAACAAGATTTTGGTAACCGAATGGATTAACAAACGGAACAGATGAACTAAATGAACCAACATATAGGACAATTAAAGCAAGATTTTGGTAACCGAATGGATCAACAAACGGAACAGATGAACCAACATATAGGACAATGAAAGCAAGATTTTAACCAACGTGATAGTAAAATTGATCAACAGATGGGATAATTAAAGCAAGATTTTGGTGATCGAATGGATCACCAAACGGAACGAATGAACCAACTTGATAGTAAAATCGATCAACAGATGGGACAATTAAAGCGGGATTTTAGTGATTGCATGAATCAACAAATCGAACAAGTGAAACAACTTGACAATACAATCGACCAGACAGATCTACGAATTGAACAAAGTGACATTAAAATGATCGTATTATACGTAGATTCATTGAAATGCAAAATTCTATTGAAGTAGTAGAAACTACGGTTAATGATCATACTACCCAAATAAGTGAAACTGAACCTTCCACAGAAACTATGGAGAATAAAGATCCTAATTTTGCATCTACGAAGGAATATGGCATCATTGATTTAAATGTGGGGATGAAATTTGCTGAGTGTTCGCAAAAAATATACTGCGGTATTGGTTGGATCAGATTATCCTAACTTCTCTCTTCATTCTAATGTTTTTGATTGTCTTACTGATGCTGCGTGTAATGAAGATTCTGGTATATATCAATGTGCGAAAAATTATGATCATCTTCGTCTAGTGAATGCTTGTATTCACGGTATATTCAACATGATATTTATCCCGGAGATGAAGAAATGGTAATAGAACCGTTTAATGATATGTACACGACACTGGTTCATGTAGCAGAAAGAAAGTTGATTCCAGTATTCGTGAAATTCAGAAAAAGAACGTGTGTTCCCACCAATGCTTGTAGTGATTGCTCGATTGAGTTAGAGCTATTGAAATGTTCATTCAACGAAAAGTCCAAAATGATAGTAGTGAACAATCAGATGGTGCTTTTACCGAAAGTAATGCAGTGCGTTGACTTCAACCATCTAGGTATGACATTACAAAATTTTGAAAATTCATCAATGGTACAATACTGTACTAACCTGAACCAAACTAACCTTAATCAAAATCAAATTAGAAGTGTCCATGTGAGATTAAAGTGTGATCACAATGTAGAAAGCAATGTTAAATTCGTGTGTACCGATAATGTAACCGTACCTAATTACAGAAGAAACAGAAACCATGGTACGACAGACTACCGTGGATATTGTATAAAGGACAAGTATAGATCCGTTAGAAGACACGACATTTCACCACCAGTAAAACGAATGAGAATTGAATCTAATTCTACCGGTAAGATAACCGAACCTAACCTTATTAGTAACAGTAATAGTAATCGCGTAACCGAACCTAATCTTGGTAGCAACAGTAATAGTAATCTTACACTTAAGAAGCATGTATTCATTAGATCTAAATTCTTTCGAATTGGATTTAGTAGAAATTTCATAGATGGTACAAATTCTCAAAATAAGAAACTAAGAACTGTAGAGGTAAATAACGCGCAAGACTGTATTCCGGTTTATGACTTTCAATCCAACTTGAATTAATTCGTTGGTCATGGAACTTAAGCTAAAATTACGGCGTCCGAGAAACCCGTATTCAATTGATTTTTGATTTATTTGGCTTTAAATATCTTTATGTTTTTGTTAAATAATGTAATATGGAACTAAGAAACAGCATATTAATTTCATTTTCACATCGTTTACAGTATTTACTATATGTAGTATAAATTTCCATAGTACACTATTGGGAGCTTTGATAGGTTATCAGATGTCAAACTTTCGTCTATTGTCTATTAAAATACGTTTGTCTATTAAAATAATCTTTCAGCATTAATCTACGTGTTGGTGCAATATTTTTACAATAGTAAAAAAATAGAAATATTCATGAGATGAAAATTTACTGGGCATATTCTGCTTGATTAACTCGACCTTATCTAATCCTGAATTTGTCTAAAACACTTCATCCAATTTTTCCTAAACTTTTCTTCCAGTTTCACCTAGGGCAGAACTAACAGAAGAAGTTTATTTTTTAACATTCTTAACCTCTTTTGCTTCCAATAGGTATACACGAATCTACAGATTAAAGACGTTGGGAAAATTATGATGATTTGTAACTTCAGATATATAGAGAATCAGAATATGGACCAATATTCAAAATACGCGTTTGCAAATGTGCATAAGCATTAAAAAAATTCAGGCCCTAAAAATAACTTAGTACGATGCAGTATGTAAGTTCTGAGAATATTTCTGCTAACAAGAAAGTATTTTATTTACTTAATTAACAAATAAATAAATATCTCTGAACAAAACAAGTTTTAATTAGAAATAATAATTATGTAACAGTTTCGCCAAGTAATTAAACTTCTTGGCTTCATCAAACACAATATCTCTTGGCGAAACTGTTACACGGTTACAATTTTTAGTTAAGACTTGCTTTGTTCAGAGATTTTGATTTCATTTGTGAAGTTACTAAAGTAAAGCAAAGTTAACATAAATCAGATAGTTATTTATTTACGTTTACACATTGTCACCTTGAAAATAGTTTCCTTGCACAAATATACAGTGTTCCCAGAGTTTCTGTCATAGCTCAAGCGGTAGAGCGTTGACTTCGCATTCGGGAGGTCGTGGGTTCGATTCCCCTAACGACCATCCTATCCTGATTGAGGTTTTCCAGGGTTTTCCACAGTCCTACAAGGCAGATGCCGAGGTGGTACCTACTAAAACAGGCCCTGGTCGATATCTTCACAAATCCTTTCCATTATTATTGTTGTTGTTAGATAACCAGTATAAAATGGCCTCTGAGCTGTATCTGGTGATTATTAAATTTAATAAATAAATAAATACGCCGCCAAAGTCTTCTATTAGAATCTTGTCAAGTAATTTCTGTATGATTCACACTGGATATGTTTGGAAGGATGTCAAAATGGCCACACTTGAGCTGTGTCTTCATCTTTGGGAAGATAGCTAAGTCCTCGGAAACCAATACTCTGGCGAGAAACTGACGTGTGAAGACAGCTCAGTGACAGGACGCATAGTCATGTTGAAGCATTCAGTTTTTAATATTCCATTGATCAAATCCCTTTCACCGAACATTGTTCCTCAGACATTCTAAAATCTGACAATAGGATTCACTACTGAGAATCTGAGACAAAGTCTTGATTCATTACCCTACGAATGTCCATGTTTCTCTCTCTCTCTCTTGCTATATATATATATATATATATATATATATATATATATATATATATATGTGTGTGTGTGTATGGAAATATATATATATATATATATATATATATATATATATATATTGGGTGTGTGTGTGTGTGTGTGAATAAGTCCACTATAAACACCTAGCATGAGGTTTCAGCATCACCGCAAACCTGCCAAGACACACCAAATGTCTCTGAGTCAGAATTGCCCAGTTTTAACATAGAATTTCACGTTTACTTTTTGTTCCAAATTGATATTCATAACGAAATTGCAAACGAGATAACGTACATGGTCAGAGTAACACCAGTAGCAGAGATCCCGATGTGCACATAAAGACGTCTCTTAGCATACTAATGTACGAAATTCCGTCTTCTCGCTACCATCTGTTCATGAGATACAGAACTAGACCCGAACTTTCATGATACTATCTCGTATACAAGTATATACATCTGTGTGCAAAACTTAAAAGCATGATATGTACAGTAATATAAACTGCTCTGTAGTTGCTAGAAGTGAATCAGAGCCCGGCAACAGGTTGCCAGAAGTCTCCCACATACGCACAAGAATCAAGATAACGTGACGCCAGCATTGTCGTGAATGTGTCTGCTGTCCCAACATAAAGCAGTTGAGTGAAAGAGACGAGACAAATGTGTATGTGTGTGTGTGTCAGAGAGGTGTCAAGGTGCATTGTGGTGGTGTTACAACAACATGGCCAGGGAATAATATTTAGGTGACTTCATAAGGAGAAGAATAATCGAAAAACAAGAAGAAGGTCGAAGTATAGCAAGCATGGCTTAGAAATTTTGTATTTTCTAGAGCAATGCTTTTTCACGTGCATTAGGAACATGCTGAACCATGGGCAATGCTGTTCGAATGAGAGATGATCTACTAGGATCAACTACAGTATCAGAGAACCGCTACATTGTGCAAAAGACAAGAAGGGACAGACATCAAACAGTGGGTGAAATTGCAAACACATTTAATAGGTCTGCAAGCCCAATCACGTCGCAGTGGAACGTACTGCATGGAACTGATCTCTTTGCCCAACGGTTATTATATTCTGTTTCGTTGACCCCCACAAATTGTGGTGGTGCCAAGAATGCAAGGGTTAGAGAGAAAAGATGTGAGCCACGTTATCTCCTTAGATGAAATCAGATTCAATCTGAGTACTTATTTAAGGCATACACTTATCTGGCGCGAGGTAGAAACACACAATTAACCCAAGAACATGGTCGTTTTAGTGGCCTAGCTGTTTTTGTGTAGGAAACATAATGTTGCTTGGGCATACCGTCCACCCAATATTTGAAAGCGGTGCACTCACTGGTGAACGTTATTTTCATACTGTTTCTTCTCCACATGCGTCTTTTTAGATGAATAGTCGGCTCTAATTTTATCCTTATGGGTGATAATGCACGATCGCATTGAACAGCGCATGTGGCGGAGCTCTTAAAACAGGAGCATATTCGGCGAATGGACTGGCCTTCCATTTCCCCCGACCTGAATCACACAGAAACTTGTGGGATGTTATAAGGATACGTTTTCCAGCACTATCTAATGCACGAAAGATCTTGCAGCAGTTGACAACAACACTACTGGGATAATGGAACTTTACACCATAACAACTTATTACCAACCTAAGGAGCAGCATGGGAGAACATTCTAGGGTTTACATTACTGTCTGTGATAATCATATATCCTTTTAAAGTATTATTTTACTCCTTCTGTAATGTTAGAGGCAATTATGAGTCGCAGTTCCTTGAGTGTAAGTTATTGTTTCCGTAGAAGGGTGTCATTTTTGTTCTTGTAGTCAAGTTTTGTGTCTTTTTTTGTATCATACTGTAGCACTATTTTCTATGTATAGTTCAAGCTTCATCTATTTATGTCTCGTGAGAGTGATACAGTATGGGGGAGTTACATATTTACGTTTTGCAAGCCAATGTATTACCAAATGTAGAACCTAGTTTAAAATTAACCGCCCGATTCCTAAATGGGCGACAACTCGTGCCATTGCGTTCGAGGAAATACGTGGTTCCTCACCACGTAAAATTGAGGTGAAAGTAGTAGGAGTTACCAAGAAATGAGTGGATTCGAATGACTCTATCAGGGAAGGATAGTTCAGAGTTCGGTCGAGCTCTCAACGGAGACTGATAGTTTCATGGAGTCCGGAAGGAGTACTAGTACTCTACGTCTTTATGTGCATCTCAGCGTGTCAATTTGAGGAAAGAGGGGATTATACTGGGAGGGTATTTTCCGACCCTATGGATGAACTATGGATGAACTATGTAGCTTTCCCAAATTAGATCGGTGAGGGATCCATTATATTGTCACCCTACTTTGTACCTCTTGAGTGGTTATTCCGCTGGAAGACTATGGATTCTAACTAAGCCATCTACGTAGTAAAGGTAAATATGTGAAGAATCAGACCATGTAACATTATACCATTGCTCGGAGCTCCAATGACGATGGGCACGTGATCCCATTTTAGTTACTATTAATTGATCTCGTACGATTAATATTAGTGTCCGTGTGCGACATCTGTTACGGAGATTCATATATAAGGGTGTGGTTAACTGTATGCTCAGAGACACTCGTAATTTGTCCACTGTTAAAGTCTGCTGTTAATTGTGACCCACTTTGTGTTCTATTCTGTTGTACCCACCTCAACATTCTACTACGTCTGACATCTTTAATGAGGTGTGGTCGTCCCATGCCTTATTGTTTGGTGCTAGTTTCACCGTCTTTCCCCCACTTTTCGAAGACACTAACCACGGTAACTCGCGAACACCCAACAGGCCGCGTTCAGTGTGACCACCGCTAGTACTTTCGTACTACATCTAGTACCTTTTATAATATTTCAGTGTTGTAGTACGTTTACCAACAAATCTAGTACTTTTTCCCTCCTTTTCTCATAAATACATTTGAGAGAGGAAAAGGAATCTCATGAAAACTTGGCAATTCACGAAAATTTCACTATTCCTGGTAACTTTTTTTTCTGTCTGGTAACTATGTTTTCAACAATGGTATTTACAAGGGCGGAAGTAGGACAGAGGCCGCTCGGTCGCGTCTTCCGACTAATAAACTACCACCTTAAACAATATTAGATAATTGGTGATCCGTTTAAACAGTAGGCTGTTATGGAATTAAAACTCGATTTTCTCAATAATCACATTTTATGATATTTCTTGTTTTCTCCCGACATCCTCTATATTTGTCATACTTGTGTTACTTTAGTGATTTTACAGAGTTTTAATATGACAATTAAGCAGGGATTCCGTCAGGATTATTAGTTTCGGGGTGTAAAGCGAAATTGGGAGGATGTAAGTGGTTTCCACGGTTTGTATCGAATTTTCACAGTAAAAATTTAAAGTTGGGGTTCTTTCAAGAATGTGGTGGTCATTCCCCCTACAGGGGAGAGGGATATGCCCGAAACCTTCTAATAAGATATTAATATCGTAAAATGTCATAAATAGGGTGAAACGGGAGGAGATAAGATTTTAGTACTTTTTCCCCCTGATCTAGTACTTTTTTTCTGCATAGCTTAGTACGAAATATTTTTCTGGGTGGTCACACTCGTCGTGCTCTTTCCGAGTTGGTTGCCCAACCGTCAGGCCATCACAATATGACCTCTATAAAACTATGAAATATCACCGTCCTTCCTCATTCTACTGACAAGCATTTCAAAGCGAAATAACTGTCACCGTCTGATGAGTGTTTCTGGTGTCCCCCCGCCAAGCCACCCATTACCTCTTACGTCAGTCCAACGATTTCGTTCAAACACATCAGATGATCGCAATATTATGACTCATCAGCGGTCGTTGTGTACCGCCAAGAACGAGCTCTATTTATCTCGGTATAATGTTTTGGTTAATACGTTTCCTCACTAATTTCCTTAAAAAAACATGAAACTTACTCAGTTACTCATGATTTTGTATTATATTCCATTGACCATATCTTACATCTACATAACGAAAACTTGGTGGATATATGTTTCATTATCAGTGTTATGTTGATAAATGTAGTGATTATTATAAAAACCTAATTTTTAATTTTCATTTTTGGGAAGTATTGCTAAGGGTTTACTCAACCCATTGTTTTGCTTAGGTCAAAGAGACTATCAATTCTTGTATTTCAGCCATCTTTGGACATTTTATTTCATTATATACCCTTCACTAATAGCATCTTTGGAAATAGGTACGTAGAGAGGAATTATTTTCACTTCGTTACTCAGGTATTCTTCCATAAAAGAGAGGTTCCTTATAAGTACAACACAATATTCCACCATATTTTTTAACACATATATAAACGGAGTTAAGTATTGCTTTATTTTGAAAATATGTAAATGATGCATTAGTAAACCTCGATCAACTTAAGCTAAATTGATATAGTGGAAATCATGTTTACACGTAATTATATTCATATTTAGTTAACATTTGCTACATTTTTCCATAAGGTCAGGGTTTGACTTTCATTTCAATTCTTTTGTTTCCTTAGCTTCGCAGGCCCGTATCCACAGGGGGCCGGACCCTCCTAAATTTTTACTGGATCCCTAAAATTTTCACGGTAGGCTTGCAAATGAACTATAATATGACGTCCATTTAGACAGCCCCCCACCTTGTCAAAACAGGTCCAAAATGATGTCAATTGTTTGTGTATCTTTTGTGCAGAAATGTGCAACACAAATTTTCGTTTGTGCAACAATGAACAATGAGCTAGAGCGAAAACAAAGTGGGGGGCTGTCTAAACGGTAGCCCCCCCGCTTTGTCAAAATCGATCGAAAATGGTGTCAATTGTTTGTGCATCGTTTCTGCAGAAATGTGCAACACAAATTTTCGTTTGTTCAACAATGAACAACGAGCTACAGCGAAAACAAAGTGGGAGCTGGCTAAACGGTAGCCCCCACCTTCTCAAAATTGGTCGAAAATGGTGTCAATCGTTTGTGCAGAAACGTGCAATACAAATTTTCGTTTGTGCAACAATGAACAATGAGCTAGAGCGAAAACAAAGTAGGGGCTATCTAAATGGTAGCCCACCCCAACTTGTCAAAATTGGTCGAAAATGGTGTCAATTGTTTGTGCATCGTTTGTGCAGAAATGTACAACACAAATTTTCGTTTCTGCAACAATGGACAACGAGCTACAGCGAAAACAAAGTGGGAGCTGGCTAAACGGTAGCCCCCACCTTGTCAAAATTGGTCGACAATGGCGTCAAACGTTTGTGTATCATTTGTGCAGAAATGTTTAACACAAATGTTCGTTTGTGCAACAATCAACAATGAGCTAGAGCGAAAACAAAGTGGGGGCTATCTAAACCGTAGCCCCCACCCCAACTTGTCAAAATTGGTCGAAAATGGTGTCAATTGTTTGTGCATCGTTTCTGCAGAAATGTGCAACACAAATTTTCGTTGTGCAACAATGAACAACGAGCTAGAGCGAAAACAAAGTGGAGTCTGTCTAAATGATAGCCCCCACCTTGTCAAAAATGGCCGAAAATGGTGTCAATCGTTTGTGTATCGTTTGTGCAGAAATGTGCAACACAAATTTTCGTTTGTGCAATCACAAAATTGGTCGAAAATGGTATCAATCGTTTGTGCAGAAATGTGCAACACAAATTTTCGTTTGTGCAATAATGAACAACGAGCTAGAGCGAAAGCAAAGTGGGGGCTGTGCCTGCGCTTAAATACTTTACTGTTCCTTTCTGAGACTCATGTTGAGCTAATAACCGACTACACTCAGTTTCTTGTTCTGGTCTCTAGTCAAAGATTAATGATTTTTTTCTATGCATCTTTGTTGCACGTTTAGGGGAACGCAAATAATTCATACATGAAAACTAGCCTTCGGCTATCTGAGTACTTGGCCCTCCGACTCCCGCAATTGCTGCGCCTACGGTTTCGCACATCTCATAGCCCTAACATGCCTCTGTCTTCGAGGGTTTCGAAATACGAGCCATCTTGTTACAATAATTGCAACCCGTAGCCTTTTTTCTTTCCTTCTGAGGAAAGCATCAATAAACATTGAAACACGTCTTTAATTAACATACAGTATCTCTAAGAGATTTCGAGATATAAGAATGGAATCTTGAAGTTTTACGTCCCACGATTATGCCGGCTAGGATAAAGGAGACGGTGATTACGAGAAATTAATGAAATGGTAGAATGAAGAAACTGGGAGGAAACGGGAGAACCACGACAAAAACCCCACACACGGTGTTTGTCCACCACAAAGTTCACTTAGCGGGAGCTGGAATTTCTAGATAAAGGCATGTTATTTTAACAATAGAAGTCCTACTTTTTTTCCTTTTTGCCCTTTTTCTTCCCTTCTAAGGAAAACGCCAAAAAAACGTTGGATTAGGCCTACATCTTTAATAAAGTGTCTGAAAGTCTAAATACCAATTTTCATTACCCTAACCTTAAGGGATTTTGAGATATAGTCATCCAATTTTAACAATTGCCACTCATACTCATCTTTTGTTCGTGACCCGGGTTCGATTCCCGGCGGGAGCTCATGTGGTTCGGATTCCACGTTAATCAGTAGGTCCACGTCTCATATAGCCTCGCTGCTGAAAGGGACGCTAAACTAAAATCAACTCAACTCAACTCATCTTTTGTTCCCGCCTTTTTTGATTCATTTTTACAGGAAATATAAAAAACGATGAAACACGTGTCTAATTATTTTTAACCCTTTGAGAACGAAAAATGGACTCTCTAAAAGCTATCCAAATTACGATTGGATATTGAGTGATTTATTTGACAAATTAAGCGTGTCCGAGGCTGTGTTTATATGCCACACCAGTCTTCAAATGTCTAAATGGGCAGCCCATATAATTTTATAAAATTTCATGTCTCTATCCTTTAGAGATTCGGAGAACTGGACATTTTACTCAAACAATTACTCCCCAAGCAAGTCCTTCTCTGTCGAATTTTGGTAACTCCTTCCTTAGGGGTACTTTACGTGACAAATTGTGTGCTTCCCATATTCCAAATATATCTCTAATCTAAAAGGATTTAGAGATATGACTATTTTATTATAACAATTACAGGATCTATCCTTTTTCTTCTCTTTCAAGGGAAACACCAAGAAAACGCTGAAACACATTTTTAATTAATATATCTCTACTCAAGGAATTTCGAGATACGGCAATCTTATTTTAAGAAGTACAACTCATGCTCTTTTTTCTTCAGGCGTTTTCCTTCTCTTCTAAGGAAAACACACACACACAAAGGAAAAAAACAACGATGAAACACGTCTCTCATAATTTTAAATTAATCCCTAAACACCAACTATGAAACATCTAACCTTAAGGGATTTCGAAATAATGTCATTTTTATTAACAACTGCAACCTCATTTTCTTTCTTTCTATACCCTCCGTTTTCTTCATTTTAAGGGAAATATCAAAAACGCTGAAATATTTCTTTAATTATTTTAAATGAAAAATCTAAATACAGTAGAGCGTCGATTATCCGAAGTAATTGGGGGACATGGGTGTTCGGAAAACTGGTTTGTTCAGATAATCGAACTGTACTGTACTGTACTGTACTGCACTGTACTGGACTGTACTTCTACAGCCAGTGCCAAACCGACAGAAGTGTGCTGATTGTTGAAACACAGCGACTGGCGGCTTGGCCGGTCAGCAGCGCCTTATGAAGGCCCCATTAGAAGCAATGTTCCGCCAGCGGTGGCTCAGTGCGGCGACTACTGTGAGAAACTTGGTTTGGGAGTGAGGGGGATGATGGACGGTAGGGAGGGAGAGTAACAGGTGCGAGCGAGTACACAGTTCGGTTAAGCGGTCGTTCGGTTGACCGACGTTCGGATAATCGACGCTCTACTGTATCGAATTTCGTGACTTTGATCCTAACGAATTTCGAAATATGGTCATCTAATTACAATAATTGTAACCCCAGCCATTTTCTTTCTGCCCTTTTCCTTCCCTTGTACAGGGAGTCTATAAAGTCCTGCAGGAAAGTAAAACTCTCTGTCTTGGAAACCGTTACATTTAAGTGTATAAATTTTGGGGGTTGAAAGAAGGGAAGTTTAAAGTTTTGTTCTGGCTACAATGCTCGATGACGTTTGCGCTGGTAATCACGTGACTTAAGATGGCGTCTATTAAAGAAAAGGCACAATGTGTTTTGTGGTTTGCGGAATTAAAATCGTGCGTTCAGTGCGGAGAAAGTTCCAAACAACGTATGGGAAAACACCCCCAGCAGAAACAAATATCAAGAGACGGTACGAGAAGTTCATAGAAACGGGAAATGTGTCAGATTTACCACGCAGTGGAAGGCCAGGAACGAGTGACGATGTGATTCACATGTTGCAGGACATCGTAGCCAGGAGTCCAAGGACGTCGCTTAAACGTAGGTCATTGGAACTGGGAATACCGAAGTCAACGTTACACAAGATCGTAAGCAAGAATTTGAAGGTCCGGCCCTATAAATTAAAATGTGTGCACTAGCTGATAGAGGAAAACTGTGACATGAGAATGGAATTCTGTGAGTCAATGCTTACCCGCTTACAAGAATATGGTGACCTTCTGGCTCGATTTCTGTTTTCATATGAAGCCACATTTCATGTGTCGGGAAAAGTGAACAGGCACAACTGCCAAATTTGGGAGGTGGAAAATCCACGTGAATTCGAGGAGCACAAGCGGGGTAGTCCTAAAGTCAGTGTGTGGTGTGCTGTTTCAATGGACCACATTATCGGTCTTTTTTTCTTCGAGGAAGAGACGGTAAATGGTAACAATTATCTGAACATGTTACAGACATTCCTTTTGCCAGACCTTACTAGGTTAGGCATCCTTAATGAGGTCCACATGTAACAGTATGGGGTACCGCCGCACTATGTCCTTCAAGTTCGACAGTTTCTTAACGAAGAATTTAAGGAGAGATGGATTGGTCGAAGAGGACCCACATTTTGGCCTGCAAGATCACCAGGTTTGCCGCCTTGTGATTACTGGCTGTGGGGACACGTGAAGACCAAGGTGTATTCGCAGAAGCCAGCTAATCAAGAACAAAATAACTTATGTGATTTTGAATATTCCAGACGAGCACCGGCAACACGCAATTCTTGATTTTCCAAAAAGACTGCAAGAGTGTTTGGACGTGAATGGTGCACAATTGGAGGTTTGGCGATGAACCTTAACTAGCTGAAACAAAACTTTGAACCTTTCTGTAAGTACATCAAGAAGTATTTGTTAATACATTACGCAGTTTCCAAATTTTACTTTCCTGTAGGACTTTATGGACTTCCTGTAGAGCAAATATCAAAAAACAGTGAAACAGGTTTCTAATTATTTTAAATGAGAAATCCAAATATCTAATTTTATGTCTCTATTCATAAGAGTTTTCGAAATATGGACATTTAAAGATAGTAATTGTCACACCTCTTTATCCCTTTCTTAGTCAAATACCCCTCCCCCCAAAAAAATTCTTCCTTAGGGGACCTTAAGACATAAATCCCATTCGCTGTCCAAATTTCAAGTTTCTAGCTTAAGCAGTTTAGCCTGGGCCTTGATCAATTAGCCTGTCAGTCAGTCAGGACTACTTCTATATAGAGAGATAGAAGTACCAGGATTGTCTGTTTCGAAGCTAAATTTTAGAATTTATAATATAATGGATAAATTTGCAACTATTCACAAAGCATGCTTTCCGTTAATAAACGTTCATCTACATTGTTTTTCATTACAATAAAATAGAATACCATTAGAACTAAAATTAATAAACTTTTAAACGAGAATTTGAGGTTAGTATAACTTTTATATCTTTAAGAACTTAGTAGAACTTTCAGTACTCTCATGACATATAGTCTTGAGTTTATGTACAGTCATGTTCAAGTACAACCTGGCTATGCACCTTCGTTCGAAAGCTCATATTCTCGTAAATGTACGTCGGATTTTTTTTTTTTTTTTTTGAAAAGTCTTTCTGCTTGATATAACAATCTCTACCGACTGAAGAAGATTCATTTTTGAATATAATAAAATCTAAGTTTTACGTCCTACGTTTTATGCCGGCTAGGCTAAAGGAGACGGTGATGATTAATAAATGAAATGGTGGAACGAAGAAAGTGGGAAGAAACGGGAGAACAATGAGAAAACCAACTTACACGGTGTTTGTCTACCACAAAGCACACTTGACGCGAGCTGGGAGCGAACCAAGATCCTCGTGCACCAGAGGTGAACGCTCTACCACTGAGCCACCGCGGCCCCAAGATTCATTTTTGATTAATTTCTGATTTCATTTATGAGTGAAACTATTGTGTTTTTTTAAGTAATATTATTAGTCAGTATTGCCCACGATTTTTGTATAACTTCGGAGCTAAGTTATTAATACAAATGATTAGGTCCAAGCAAATTTCAAGGTGACCATCACATTTTGCCAGCCAGTATCTGCGCCTATAGTGAATAAATCTTATTGAACGCGATATAGAATTAATTTACTGCGATCAATCAATTCGATATTGTTGATAATTTTGGTATCTAGATTTTATTTTAATCTGAAATCTTGAAACTTACTATTAGAGTTTCTTTAATTTTGTTAGTGTGTGTCGAGAGAAAGAATATATGTTATGTTTTCGTATTATTTAAGATTAACTGATTTAAATCGAATAAAAGTTGGAATTTTTAGTTATTTGAGATGAACTACTGATTGCTATTTTTATATTTTATGTGACAATGAGAAGGGTGTCATCTGTGAACGGAATATTTTCTGTATTTACAGTATAATCGTAAAAATTTGGGTAAAAAATATGTGATTTAATCTATTTAATATGTTTCTTTTTGGGATGTAAAGACATTTAAAAATCTTTATATTAAACTTCTTTGGGATGTAAAGTTATTATATATATTTTTAAATACACTTTCTTTTTGCAATAAAAAATACCTTTTAATTTTGGGATGAAAAATTATTTAAAAACTTTTTAATGTCCTTTTTAGTGTGATGGAAATTTATATGGCTAAACTGCCGCAGATGGCGGCCCCGGATAAAACCCACATAAATCTGTTTACAACGTACGTTGTATTACAACTTAACCGTTCTTACTTTCATTTCATATTTCTTACCTACAATTACCCCTGTTTCATTTCTGGCCTTCACTATTCACTATTAATTACAATTCTTATTTCCAGTTTGTTTTGCTCTTTCCTACACCCATTACTGCGCTAAATTAATACCTTGGAACTGTTATGTATTTTAGTCTGTGCTATTAAGTTTTGCAGAGTGCACACTATTCATTAATGACTAAAACAATGCGGCCGATTAAATATCATTTCTTCCCAAAGGGTAAGACTAAATTTACATTGAAGTTGGACCAATCGAGCGTGACGTAATCTCACGTGGTATTTAGTCCACTTTGCACACAGAACTTTATTGATAAAAATGCGTTCAGTTTTACTATACGGATCCATATTAGTAATAGCCTAGAAGTCCCGCAGAGCACGTTTTGTTCCACCTGGACCCCCATGATAATACAGCACCATACATATCCTAAGTTAGTTAATAACACAGTTGTTTGAAACTGTCTGATTATGTTCTACTGCCACCTCACCTCATACTCGTATCACAACAATCCGTGAACACATACAGTCCACAATTGAATCACTGATTGGAAAAAGGGAATAAGTGCATCAGACCTAACTTTTCGAAAACGCTAAAAAACCTTCCCGAGGCGTTGTTTGTACTTGTTGCAAAAAGTGTATAATTGATTACTTGTAGCAAAAGAACTAACAAACACTAAGACAAGAAGGAGAATCTTGTATTGCAGCACTGCAATTGGTTAAATAAGCTTAAAAATGGAAAAAATATTCCCTTTTTCCAATCAATTAGAGTTGGACGCAATTGTAATTGTGTGTAGGGCATGTAATGTGCAGTTTATGATAGAAAGGTATGAAAATATACATGCTGAATGCAATGTTGTATGTTAATCTTGGATATATGTATCCGAACTCTCACGCATGTTAGGCTTCTAACACTGTTATTGTCACCGGTTTTTTTTTTTTTTTTTTTTTTGTAAAGCACATGTTATTCGTACAGCAAGAAAAGTAATACAATAGACAGCTGAAAAAGTACGTAGCAAAATACGTTGTCAAAATAGAATGAATTTACATAGGGTCCTATCCGTCTGCATCTTCGTCTTCTGCAGTTTCTTGGTCAGTGGTTTTCCATGAACAAATCATCCTATAAAACTTTTTGTATTGGTCAGGTATGCATTTGATGATTTGTGAAGAATCGTTTATCTTTTTCTGATTGATCGGGACTTGCCAATCGTATGCCTTTGACGTTGGCAGTGGAACGTTTGTGACATTACTTTTGAGTAATCGAAAAATATCAGTTCTTAGTTCATTGATAAACTTATGAGCTTGCACATAACCTAGAGATTCTGCTTTATAAACAGTGTCTCTATTTACTTACTTGGAATTTCACTGTTTTGTCCACAATGCTACCTGAAGATTTCTTGTAAAACGGTTACCACCAATGTTTAAAATCTAAGATTTCTTCATTGACAACTTCGTAAACCTGAAATGGAGTATCAGTATTTCTTGCATTCGTAATCATGTGGTTATACTCTGCTGGTAAATAAATGCGATTGTGTCGTTTGAGTTCTCGTTTGATTATAACAAAATTTCGGTCACATGGTAAAAACTGTGATCTCTGACAGGCAAATATTGCTGTACAGTGGTAAAGCGTTATGACACGATCAGACTGAAAAGCATTAATGTCATTGTATGATTGCAGTTTTGGTATTGTATGATCACCACTTGTATCACTGAAAACACGTAAATCTGTAACTGATTGGGCCAAATATTTCTCTATAGATTGTGCAATGCGAAGACAATGCGAAGTATCGTACCGTCAGCAGAGGGCTCTAATGGCTGTCTACATACACACAGTCTCACAGTTGTGGTGGTATTTTATAGTGATCGGAAGAAGGAAATAAGAAACGTAATTATTCCCTTTTTCTAATCAGCGAGATATTTTGTCTTCTACACTGGTCATATAGAGTTGCCCAAACATTCCGATTTTCTACTCAACGATGTAACTATCTCAAAGGAACACATCTGCTATCTCAGGTTAAAATCGCAAAAAATTGTACTTATTCCCTTTTTCCAATCAGTGGTTCAATTTAATTTATGTTTTCTCCCTTATTAATCAAACTACAGGAATGATCTTTCTAACATTTGTTACTCTCATTATCATATTTAGTCTGATTCAGTTCATTTCTCCGTAAATTTTGTATTTCGGGACCGCCATCTGCAGCAGTTAACCCATTTATATAAGCATATTTTCGGTACTTTTTTGTTTCAGAGATATGCACTTACTTCAAATATTTTAATACATTTTTTGTTTGACATGTATAGTTATTTTAAAAATAGTTTCAATATACTTTCTTTCCGAAACCCAAAAGCCTTCCGTTCCGGGATACGTGTTAAGCTCCAAAGTTAGTCATCCCTTTTTAGCAAAATTTAGAAAATTTATTGCTAAGAAAAGAATAATTTGCTTGTCTATGTGTTTGATAATATATAAGAAGAGCGAAAGTTTATATATATTAGCGGTTCTAAACGTGGAACTATTTGGCATGCGGAAGGAACTATTTGGTGCAAGGTTACTGAATGGTCGGATTGTGGGAACGTAAGGAGCATTTGTTTTGTAAAGATGGCTGCAGGTATACAGACATGCAGCGCTGGATGTGATTTAACCGTAACAGTATTATTGTTTGTGAAACAATAAGGGGATAATCAGAAAAATCTATTAAAAGTAAGTGAATGTCATGGCTTAATACATCGAAAAATAAATTGTACAAAATGTGGTAAGCAAATAACTGCAAAGAAACGTGTAGAAAGTTATACTTTTCAATGCAACGGTAAGTAACAACCAATCTGGCTACTAACCCGTCTTTACTCGTTATCGCTCGCTCTTCATTACTATATGAATTGAGTATTAAGCTCTGATAAAGTAAATTAAACTTGATGATTTTTAAATTTTCGTATCTTCTATTACGGTTTTGGCCAAAAACTAGGCGGACGACCAACTTCCGAATAAATGCCCGCGATACATAGCTATTTAATATATATATATATATATATATATATATATATATATATATATATATATATATATATATATATATATACTTCGTTTCCGTGATTTGGAGATATTTAGAAATGTTTTTAACACACTGCGTTTCTGTAATGTAAGGTTATACACTATACAAAAAATACACGCACTTTTCTTCCAAAATATAAAGATTTCAAAAATTAAATACACTTTTGTTTTTGGATATAAAATTCCTTAGAAACCTTTTAAATACACTTTCTTCACACGATATATAGAACGTTTTAGTGAACTACTTGCACTGTTTAGCTTCTCTAACTCATTAGTGTGGAAAATATATATTAGTAGCATCCGTATCTGTTGCCATTAATCACCTGCTGAATAAACTTTAGAATCTCAGACTTCATTACTACCTTTTGTCTTTTGTAGCCGGATGAAGAAGCTCAGGCTGTAATTTTGTCGACGTGTCCGTGCGAGAGAGACGTCCATTATGTGATTACGACTAATGGCCACGTGACTTACTGGAAGGAGCACCGGGTACCGGATGCAAAGTCATCGGACGACGCGCCTTCCCAGAGTATTGATGGAGCAGCCATTTGTAGAATGAACTTCAGGTGAGATTGCTCTCACGCTATTAAGCCATTGTTTTTTTAATGGATTAATTCTATTGTTTACCTTTCCGCTCGTCTTTGTCCTGCTGTGACGAGAGGACGATAAACAAACTGTGTGTTTAGTCATAACTTTTGTGTACAATTTAACAGAATGAAGTTTCTGTTTTCTTTATCAAGCTCGTAAAAGCATGTCTTTAGATTAAGTTTTTCTTCTAAAATTTTTAAGAATGAGATGGTAGGAAAGGATATTTTAAAAATTTAGTTTTGAGGACAATATGGAGTTTAGTAACTACTATGAATAAAGTAATTCGTCTTTGATATACGGCTGCATGATTTGACACCGTGTAACTTATTACATTATACCAGTGACGGTCTAATTAGGCAATTATAAACACTATCTCAATAACTTTGGATCACTTTACCGTATATACAAGGGGCATTCAATAAGGTATCTACTTATATTTTGTCATTGCCGTAGGACGTACAGTGTGTCTTGGCATGCAACAGAGACATTTCATATCGGTCGGTAGGCATTAGGTGCTTGAATTGAGAACATGGAGAATGCAGAGCTGTGCAGATTGAGAGTAGAAGTGCTTGATTTCGAGCGTTGATTCCTGATAAAATTCCTTTCACAGGAAGAGAAGAAAGCTTAAAAGCACGAGTGGATGTGTGCTGTTATTGTACGCGTATATGTTGATATGCACCTTCATATTACCGAGTGAAATAAATTTAACTTTTAAAGGACGGCAAGCCACTTTGTTGGCAAATCTGGTAAACCTCACTGGCTGGGAAGCCCCTTTTGTAGCGCACACTACATGGGCTTTTTTTGGCTTGCGTGTAATAGTTTGCCAATCATGGAATGAGGTCAAAGTTTTGTATGAAGGGTTCTCTAAGATTGCAAGTGATGCTATAAACATTTGTTTTAAATACTACAAATAATTTTTAATCATCTTTAAAAGGCCGCCGGCTGGTGATGCATACAGGGAGTTCCCGCGCCGTCCTTTATAAGGTTAAATGGGGGAGTGAACGGATTTAAGGTGATCCACATTCAGGGAGACCTGTCGTATTAACTTCAAAGAAATAAGGGGAAAATATGAATTTCGTGATTTTGCAAGACTATCGTATTGAAGTTAATGATATAGTTCATAAACTAAAAATTTTGTTTGCCACTGTAGACAATATCATCCAATCAATTTTGATTGTATTAAATGGATATCACGAATCGTGACTTCTGAACGGAAATTGTTCCGCCAGCACTGATGCCAAAAGAACTTATACATGGTTTGAGAAAACCCTGAAAATTTGATTTGATTTTGGGGTTACCGCCCTTTTAGCAGTAATGCGGTATACGACGTGAACCTACTGCTTGACATGGGACATGAGTTCCCACCGAGAATCGAACCCGGGTTTTCAACGCCAAAGGCACATACGCTAATTGCTTAGCCAGATGAAGCTCCCCCCAAAAAATTCTATTTGCGAATTGAGACATGGGTACACTATCATGACTCTAAAACTAAACAAGTGTATGTGTAGTCTCAGCAACTGTGCTTTTGAGACTTTTCTTCTTGTATTCGTGCTACGTTAGGCAAATGAAGACGCTGAAGTTTCCACAATTATACCGTGGGAAATTGTCGATTTGTGTGTTGCTACTCCAAAACAACAGATCTGTACACAAATTATGCAAATCATAGGCTGTTATCAAAGGATATGGCTCATAGTGCTGAATCACTACATCATATTCTAGATCTGGCTCCAGGTGACTAAAGAATTTTCTTCGTATGCAATGATTTTCTGACGTTATTGCAGTTAAGGAAGCGGTAATGGGATGTTTAGGTAATCGATATATTTCTTTCTGTTCCGATTTCTTTTATTCCTATATACGACTATTTGAAACGATTGTTTGGTTGATGTGGAGTTTGTCCCTTCTAACGCTTAAGCCATACGAGACATAAACCATACGAGACATAAACCATACAGCGTAACATGGAATCTGAACAACATGGGCCCCCCACTGGCAATCGAACTCGGGTCTCCCGCCCCAAGGCGTACGTTATTTATGTAACTACGAGCAAACTCTGAATACCTAAGGCAAACTGAATCTAGTCTGTTGAAGCCAAATGGAACAGTACTGAAAAGTAATGAGATAAATTTGATGATTTCATTTCATTTACATCTCAGGCAGATCACTTATTGAATGCCAATCGTTACTACTTCTATGATACTATGTTAATTTGTTAAGAAAATGAATAATAAAAGTTTGAGCAGAAAATAGTGCGTTCTATCATTTTTATTTGAGGTCCATAAAAATAGAACTCTTAAAGTTTTGTTTAAAAAAAGTTCTTTTACCTATCTGATCACATCTGTTAGAAATACATTGCCGATCAGTTCAAATTTTCTCCATTACCATTTACGTTTTGTCTTCCCAGTGGGGTAACCTAGATATTTTAAGTAGGAGAAACTGCGTTAACCTATCGCTACATATCCTTCCCGAAAATTAAAATCGGTTCAGGGAGGTTTTAAACGTGATTTTATAGATTGCCACGCTGCTAGTCGTGCCATTTATGAAATGAACAACCAAAGTACACAGTGATGAAGCATTCAACATACGTACTAAAATTTGAGTTAGTAGTGGGGAAACGGGACAGATTGGGCTAAACGGGAAGTCTGACTTTTGCCCTATTTACAAGCATACAGAAGTTTTCCGTAAATCCGCGCCAAGGCGTTAGATCTTGCCTGACTCCAATCACGAAGCAACAGTAATTGAATAACTGCATTAACATATGCTACAGTTACACCGTAATGATTAAATACATTACGATTACACTTTTCATTCAAGGCAGAACACAGAAACGACTTTTTTCAAAAAGAAAAGATAGTTTAGTAGTGTGGACATAAGTGGTGTTTCGTTCAGACTATTTTTTTTATTCGAAAATGGCTCCAAGGAGTATTAAATGGTTTATTATTAATACTATGATATAGCATAATTGTTTTTGAAGGAACCCAAAAGGAGTCATAATCAGTGTCTGATTTAGGTTTGATGGGCCCTAAGCTATTGAAGGGGAGCCCCTTATACGTCAAGCTTTAGGGCAGGGGCCCTTTATACCACAAGCTTTCTTTTTCAGCGACAAATTGTCGCCATTTTTTAGGTCTGAATATATGCTATATGCTAATTTACGGACCTAATGGATGTCTAAATAGAAACAAGGGCCCATTACAAGCAGGGCTGGGAAACAGGGGCTCCATTATAAACAGGGGCGGATAACAGGAGCCTTAATACAAGTGGAGCTGAGAAATAGAGCCCTACACCATTGTTGTATGTGCGCTTTATGTTATTTACTTTATTTTTTGTTATTTGAAAAGTACATTACAATCAGTTTTCCGTTTAAATTTTTTGGGCTCCCAAGCGAGTGGGGCCCTAAGCTATAGCTTGTTTAGCTTATACATAAATCCGACACTAGTCATAATGATGGGTGAGTTTTCTTAAAATCTAGTTTTCGAATGTTGGAATAATGGTGTATTATATAATGTTATTCATATGCCATAAATAAATATTTCCGAAAAACACTTATACTATGGCATATTCGAGAAGTAACGAGAGTGAGAAATTATAGTGAATTATCTCATATTTCATGCTCTCAGACACGAATCCAGCAATTTTTTTGGCCGAGTTCGTCGAGCTTTTCTCTATAACCAAACAGTATCTTGTTGAGGCTTTTAATATGAGTTATATTAAACACCTGTTCTATACAAAAGGAATTTATAAAAAACTTGGTGAGAAACAAATGTTGGAAAAGTCAATTTTAATACTATTAAATGTGAAATAATTTTGTTGGAGGTTTCGCTAACGTAATTTTGGTTTTTGTTTTACTTGATATTAAGTATCTATCATGGTCTTATGCTAAAAATAATAATAGTAATAACTTCAAACCTTCACGTTATTTCCCTGATGTTACGTAAATACATTCCTTATTATATTGCTTTTAAACTATATTAAATTTGCGCACAACTAGAAGCAGATTCAAGGTTTGGTCAAGGATAGGGCTTTCAGATTTCGAGAGTTAGAAACCGCGACATCTTATGAAAATTTATAGTATAGTCATAGCAGATATGCACGTACTTTCTGCTACCAGAATTAAATAATAGGTTCGACATTCATCAAAAATGAATAGCAAAGAGTAGGTTATTCCTTTTAGTTTCGTATCGATGAGTAATAAACACGAGATTTTTGTAAATATCGGATGAATTATATTGGTTTTGAAGTAGCGACGCCCGGCGGTAGGCTAGTTATCGCCCGAGATAAGAGCTCGTCTTAGCGCTCCCTAGGCCCGCAACTAGAGGGGGCCTAGGGGGCCTGGCCCCCAAACTTTCCATAGCCCCTCCAGATCTCAACACAATTTAGATATGTGCAAAATAATATTTAATGACTTGGCCCCCCGAACATATCCATGCCCCCCCAACCTCTGTGGCTGGTTGCGGGCCTGGCCCTCCCTGCCTGACTAACCAAACCAAAACGCTCCCCGACTACACGTTGTATTGGCATCATATAGTAATTCTATTCCATTTTTTCATCAAGTGGTAAAGGTTGATTTCAAAATTGCAGTACATAATTTAATTCTTAGTGCAATATCAAACACTAAACTAATAAGTATTTGATTGCCAAATAATCTGAGAGTAGCATGATGCTTGACACATTCTTATAGTCTTATCATAATAACTGCAAATCACAATGTTTTTCGAATTATATCGGGATGTGCATATGTGTAGAATAAATCAACAGTCTGTTGCTTTAAAATAGAATATTTAACTATGACAACCAGTCCAGGAGCGGATTAAGGACAAAGCCAATGGAGCCCAGGCTCCGGGGCCCCCAAATCCCTGCCTTTAATACTAAAATATAGCAATCAGCTTATTATATTATAGGCTTCAGACCCATGCTAACGTTTTTTCCCTCTCGCTACGCTCGCGGTATCGCTAGAGTTAAGTCTTATTCCACCGACGTCTTCATGATACTTATTTTGTGAGGGAGGGAGCTATTTTGGGTCTCTATTTGTCTAGGTTTTCCAAATCTCCTTAGCAGTAAAACGTTCCTACTCAAATCAATTTGGACTCTCTGAGATACTAAAAACTCATTCCCCAACAATATGTCTTGGCAAAAATTACTTAACACGCGAAAAGCATGATGAAATGTCCTCCCATTAATTTTGAAACGTATAATTGCTACCTTGTTTATCAAAAGAGAATTCTGAGTAATTCATTTTATTCGGGTGTCGATAACCAATATCTTACCTTTAGGTGAAACTAAATCCTCTCTAATTATTATTATCTACGAAGTAGACGCTAACACAACAGCAGCATTCCTATCTTCACTAAATAATGGAATTATGATCATATCAGTGTTGCCACAGCCCTAGCCCTGGAGTGGGCTGAAAAATAGTACCAAATTGAAATAAAAAGGACTGAATTCATTAGTCTATACCAGTTGTAATACATGCAGAGCCGTAGCTACGGGCGGGGGGAGTGAGCGGGGCGGTTGCCCCAGGCGCTGGTAGGAAAGGGGCGCCGAACGAGCAGGAAGAAAAAAAAGGTGTCGGAAAAAGTAAACGACGCGACGCCCCGTCAAAAAATTGGCGCCCTATTAAATCAATATTGTCAATTTACAAAGAAATACATTTATTAAAAATTTTCTTGCTCGCTCCGCTCGCAATCCAAAATTTTCATTAACAGTCACAAGTTTTTACTTATTACTTAAAGAAAGTTATTATACACGATTTGTTAATGACAATGCGATACACAAGGTGTTGAGTAATGACATACGTAGTGTGTGGATCGGAAACGATCAAAGTCTGAAATACGTGTTCAGCGTTGTGATGGTGATCGAACTAATCACGATGGTGAGAATGAAGGTTTGAAAATGAGAGAAGTGAAGAGACACACGCAAGCTGTTGTTTGCGCTGGAATATTAAAAATGAAGGTAAACAATCGGAATAATAGCATATTCGAAATCTTTGAGTCAAGTGCTAAAAAGGGTCAAAGCTTAACCCAACGAATTTCGTCTTTTTCAAAGGCTAATTACTACCAGTGATTTTTTAATTCCATTAACATGAAATGCTTCCAATTTAAAAGAATTTATTGGGATCATTTCTCCATGAACTAGTTGTATCGTCAGGATTTGTTTTCTGTGCATACGTATCAATTGTTTTCTGTTTTATCTATCTACATACAGACATAACATAGACCTTCTGAATTTCCGTTATATATCATAAATATTTTTTACCGTAAAAGAACTAGCTAACTCTATGCCGCGTTCATAAAACCTCTTCAATCACTTTTGTCCTTACCCAACTGAATCCAGTTTCTACTTTGTACCCCTATTTCTGCTAGATTCATCTTAATATTGTCTTCCCCTCTGTGTCTGTCTTCCTAATGGATGTTTTCCGATTGGATTTCCAGTCAAAATTTAGAAAGCGTCCCTACTTTCTTTCATTCTCGCTACTTGACCTGCCAACCTGAGCCTCCTAGATTTGATGAGTCTAACAATGTTTGGTAAAGAGTGTAAATTATGCAGTTTCTTGTTATGAACTCTCCATCATTCCTCTCGGGTCCGAATATTCGTATCAGAAATTTATTCTCAAATGCTTTCAGTTTGCGTTCTTCCCATAAAGTAAGCGACTGTGTTTCGCAACAATACAGAACAACAGGCATGGTTAGCGTTCTATATATTTTGAGCTTCAAATTCCTCGATAGAATTCGCGGCAACAGAAAATTTTGAACTGAATAATAATGAATCTTGCTTTCAGCCGACATTTAATTTCTTTCTGCATATGATTTTGGTCTCTTAATACTGGTCCTAGGTACTTGAAAGTATCCACTTTATCGCAAATGTTATTTGATACTTTGACGCATCCATTATTTGCAGTATTACAATCTCAGTGATCTTCCATGTATTTAGTTTCTTTCTATTGTTCTTCTATCATCTATCAGATTTACATCATCAACATACGCCATAACCTGGTGAATACCATTCAGCTCTAGGCCCTGGTTGTTACGAGTATCTTTGATTTTCCTTATAACATACTCCAGAACAAAGTTGAATTATAATATCGATAATGCATCTCCTTGTTTCAGGGCATTCTCGACCAGGAAGCTCGTGAACAAGAATTTTCCTACTCGGACATGACTTTGGGATTCGTTTAAATACATCTTAATTAATCTAACTAGCTTTTCGGTATTACAAGTTCTGCAAGTATGTTGTATATTTATCTCCTAAGCGAGTCGTAAGCCTTTCGGGGTATTGTATTCCCATTTCTTTCCGAGTATTTTTCGAATGGTAAATATCTGATCCATAGTTGATTGATTTCGTCTAAATCCACACTGATAATCTCCAGTAATTTCATCCGCGTATGGGATCAATCTTGCTAATAATATGTTTAGAGGATTTTATAGGATGTTGACACAAGACAAATGCCTCGATATGTCAACTTTCTTGTGAAATGGAACAATGATTCATTCTTTCTAGTCTTGTGGCAAGTCTTCCTTATTCCAGATAAGGAGAATGAGTTTGTGTATATTGTTCCACAATTTTCCCCTCTAGCTAAAATTAACTCAGCCGGAATTTCGTCTGCACACAAAGATTTGTATTTCTTTAATATTTTTATAGCAATTTCTACTTCTGTTCGGCTAGGTTCTGAAATTTATGGTTCTGCTGTGCATTTCCCTTTCCCCACAAAGATTAGTTTTGGTTGCGTGTTAAGCAAATCATCAAATGTATGAGAACTGTTCTTTCAAAACTCATAGAGCAAATTTTGAGAAACGGAGGTATATATGGGATAGGTATGCTATTTGTGCTATCAATCGAGCCGTGAAGTCAAAACTGGCAAACCTCGAAATGATCCATGTTTATAGAATTCTAAATCATGAGCATTTTGTCAGAGCTCGATAGAGATTATGTACAAAAATAACAAAAATTCGATGCACATAAAAATAAAAAAAAAACGTGTTTTGTGCTCTATCGAGTTTTGAAAAAACATTCCTCACATCTTTCCATCTGTTCAAGATGCTACCTGTATCAGTAAGAACTGTTCCGTCGTCTGTCTTTAATATATATGCGCTAGGTTGATACCCTTCCTTAAATTCGTTGATGCCCTTGAACATGTCTCGATTTGTTTTACTTCAATTAATTCATACTTTACTTCGTCTTCAAGTTAATAAATTTCAGCTTTCAAAAAATCGCGTTTCTCTCTTCTAAAAACATTTTGGAAGTTTCACGTTTGATGTCAACGAAATTTAGTGTAGTTATATCGTTCGGATTTTGTAGAAAACGAAGTTTCGCCTATTTTACCTTCTCTGTTAGTTTGGTGCATTCCGGGTCGAACCAGGATTTGTTCCTACATATTTCCGCGTGCCCGCTGAAATTTTAATGCTAACCGTAATTTGAACTCAAGTATCCTCAACATTAGTGCTCTCAAAACCTAAGAACGGGAATCTATTACACTTCAATCTGGTATTCCCCCTCTCGGCTGGCTTAAAATCCTCTTCTTTTTCAGACGTTGAATGTTCTCTTTATTCAACGATCATCTCTCTCTTACTATTGTTGCTACCAGATAGTGATCAGTGTCACAGTCTTGTCCTCTAAACAAGCAAACATCTATTATGCTAGACTATCTTCTTCAATAAAAGATGAGCAATTTGATTATGTGTTCTTCCATTTGGTGAGCTCCATGTGTATTTATGAACGTCTCGATGTGGGAATTTTGTACTTTTCACGATAAGGTTTTTTGATGTTCCGAAGTTCACGAAACTAACACCGTTGTCATTAATTTCCTTATGCAAACTTTCTTTCCCTATAATCCCTGTTGAAAATATGTCGCACTACCTTCGCATTGAAATACTCAAATAGAATTTTCATATGGTATCGCGGGACTTGGTCGAATACCCCGTGATACTTATTCTTAAAAAGTGTCTTTTATATCGTCAACCTTATCTTCTGTTAGGGCATGCACATTTAAAACAATGATATCACACCACCGACCTTTAAGAGTAGTAAAATAAAGTTTATCATTAACAAATGCAACCGGTTTAATTGCTGATATTACAAGAATCGAAATTAAAATGCTATTTGTGTGATCATATACAGAATAAAATTACAAAAGTTTACAATTATTACTGGAAATTACTGCTATCATCCATTTCAAACATTTGAAAAGCACGTAGTTTCTTATGTATTGAAATTTCATTTCTTATCGATAGCATGAAACGTTACAAATAGTTGAACTCTAAATTTCCGTAACTGATCTCCAAGTGGATCTGTATACCAACCAAAGTTTTGTCAAGTTTAACAAAAAGTCCAAAATACGCCTCTTGAAGACAGCTGTTATTTGTAAAAATAAAATAAAAAAATATAATGGTCGGTTTTGGCTGTTGCAATGATCTATCCACAAGCAGATTAATTTTTAAAAAAATCAGCATAGTATAACAACAAAAGCTTTTTCTCTTATATGAAAAAAACCTACAAAAAGGAAGGATAAGCTTGATGTGGTGAGTATAGGAGGGTGCGCCGAATTCTACTTCGCTCCGGACGCTGAAATCTCTAGCTACGACTCTGAATACATGACTCTAAAAGAGTAACGTTCTAGAACACTCCTCCCCTCTTCCAAGAGTCTAAATAAAGAAACTGCACTTTTTAAAAATTACTTTAAAAAAACATCCAAATAGAAAGACTCCGAACAATTGTGGAAGTAGATGAAAATTTTCTCGCACATAGGAAGTATAACAGAAGCCACAAATTAAAAGGGAAAACAATTATCATCTTCGGTGTGTATTGTAAAGAAACCAAACGCGCCTCTATTACATGACCAATAAACCTAAACGGTATTATGGCTATATATGAAAAACATACATAAAACGAGGAACAAATCAATCATCTCCGAGTTCGCGTGTAAACAGTACGTTATAATAAAACATTAAAATATAAATTATCAGGATGCGCCCATCTAGCGTCATTTGTTTTCCGGTATAGTTCGAATTACGAATTTTCCACACAAAGTTCATGGCGTTATGCGATACAACGTCACAGAATAAATGTTCAACATAATCTTTTTAGAGTCCAACATACTGTAAGTAACGTATTTGTATTTGTTAAATAGTGCTGAATTGGGCAGAATTGTACCAACTTTTTCACAAAAGGGGCTGAAAATGCCAGCGTGGTACCAACGGGCCGATGAATGAGAAAAAGGGCTGAATTTGGTACAATTGTACCAAGTGTGGCAACAGTGGATCATATTACTTCATGTAGTAATGGAAGATTTTACATGACCCTTATATCCTAACACAGTGTTATCTGTAAATGTACTTCCCACATTTACAGACATTGCACATTTAAAGAATGTTTACGAAGAAACCACGTGGGTTTGTGCAAATGGGATGTGTTTGTGCCTGATTCGGAAATTGTTGGTAATTGTTTTCATGCATAGGTATTTGAAACTAATAATTATGAAAATTTCCTCTGCGATAAAAATTGACTTATCGTCTGGCCTCTAAAATTTCTAAAATAATCACGAAATTGGCCTCTAAAACTCCATCTTTGATTGTGATACTAATTTGCTCTATTTTACCTGTAAAAGATTCCCTTTTTGTTGAAAATTCTGCTGTTTTTGTTACTACTCTTAGTACTGTTTTGATCAGATTGCTGCTGACTAATCTGTCAACTTAATTTCTCTAGCTTTTTCTCTGACGATTGCAATTAATCGCAATTAATTGGATTTTGCGCCTGATTAGTTTGTTTGCAGTTTCAGTTCACTAGTCTCCTGTTTAACTAATTATTGTGAACTTGGAGCACATTAAAATATTAGTATACAGTATAGTTCTCGGTGTTTCGATAAGCCTATGAGGCTATGGAAGACAGCAAAGAAAATTTATGCGCTGGAATTATTCGTAACATAGGACCCTATTGAAATAGTCGGCTTCAGAGCCCCAAAAGCCTTAATCCGCCCCTGAACCAGTCAAGCTATTGTCTCGAGTATTATAAACTACTTGGACGTTTTACAAAACTCTTAAATCGATGCAAGTTAAATGAAAACACAAAAAGCTGGAGCTAAATTTAACTTTGCGGGCTCTTTTGGCTAGTACAAAGGATTTCACAATGTCTCAAAAGATAGCTGTGAAGCTAACTTATGTTCTATGGATATGATCCTAAGGTTAGTAAATCGTTGTTGTTCTGTTAAGTTTCTGAGGTATTTTTATTATTATTATTACCTTCAGTTTGGTAAAGCTTCTTTCTTTGCCTTACAGAGAAAATAAATATTTGCTCAGTTTTTCGCCTCCCAATGTGGTGCCCGGGGCGCAAGTCCCGTTTCCCCTCTCCTAGTTACGTCACAGTTTTGAAGAAAATCGGTACATATGATCTTCTAAACAAATTTTTAGGGGAAATATATCATGTAAATTCGGTATTGTTCAAGCTGATCTTAGACGTATGGGAACTTCAATCAAAGGGGATGGAAGAATGATAAATATCTGTGTATACTTTTGTTCATTGTAAATTAAATCAAACTGTAATAGTTCATTTGTATAGAGCATAAAGTTGAAACTCGAAGAAGGCTCTCAAGCTATAACTCACATAGGGAGCTACTCTTGATTTTAACCAAACTTCCAGTTCAAATTTTACTAACATCTAAGTTTCTTTTCTTATTTTATTACAGTTTCACAGTGCAGTCAATAATGGCACCTGTAAGTCATTTGCTTGTCTATTATATTACTGAAGATGGGGAACCAATAAGTGACGTCATTAGCTTTGAAGTGAAGCTGCTTTTGAAACAAGTAAGTATACGTTAACCTCTTTTTTTAGTGTTTTAATTACATACTAGGAATGTTCTAAGAAGAAACTGTGGAGCCAGTTCACACACAAAAAACAAAAGAAAATAAAATATAATTCCAGTTTTATTTCTTGGTCTTGCTTCGTACATTTATTTTTGTTTGATGTGTGTGTTGGCTTTGAAAGTAGGTTTGAGTGGTCGCTGCATGGAAAATTTGGTGATATTCACCATACTTTCAGAGCCAGGTTTATCATTGTGTGACTGTCCAGGCCCGTATCCACGGGGGGCTAGGGGGGACGGGCCCCCCATAACTTTGGCTGGCCCCGTAAAAGTTTCACGGTAGGCTTGCAAATGAATTATAATATGGTGATGAAGTATAATATGATTGGGTCGGGCCCCCCTAACTTCTACCGAGCCCCCCCTAAATTGTGGGGCTGGCTACGGGCCTGTGACTGTCGGATAGTGATCGTGTGTTATTTCAGAACTGCTGTCGCATGAGGCTCAGTTGCTGTTTTATTAGAATTGCTCTCACGCTAAATTTCTCTCTGTTGTTGTTCACGCCACTTTTACCGTTCTTCGTTTAACACGTTCGCTGCTGAGGACGCCGATTGAATTTTTTGGCATATGCGCCGGACGCCGCTCGGCGCTTGTCCCTGCAGCTGATTCACTTTCCCGCCAATACGTGCACTAGCGCTGGCGGGAAAGTGAATCAGCTGCAGGAACAAGCGCCGAGTGGCGTCCGGCGCATATGCCAAATTCAGTACTGGACGCCGATGGGCGTCCTCAGCAGCGAACGTGTTAATGTTTTGAAGAAAAGAATCAAAAATATGGAAAGCTTTCATATATCGTATATGATCTGTAGAATCTTTCAATTCAATCTATCTTGACCAAAATAGGGATTTGAGCTTGCCTTGACGAGCCGGTACGAACATTGGATATGCCAGTAGGTCTGTTTGTTAGAAGTTCCTCCACCATTAAGTATATACTAAGTAGGGCATTTTGCTATTGCATTAATTGGCATATCCCATTACCCTTTCGCGGAAGGGTTTAGATACAACACACTGGAAGTCGAAGGTGACAGTTACTGTCTACGTCACGACTATGTGTCGGAATATATCGATAGGAACCGATGTTACGGAAGGACTCCTACAACTCTTCCCCAGGAAGTTTAAAACTAGGAGTTGCAGAAACAGTACTTCCGATTTAAACAAGAATGACGGCGGAAGTGACACACATTCTTGGAAAGCCGAATTCATAAAAGAGGTTTCTAACCTATCTCTTACCGTTTTCATTCTCACACACGTCGATAAGAGAAGTGGCAGATATAGTGATGATTTCAGATTTCCCCTAAAGAGGAATTTTGTATTGTGAAAATACGGGTAATTCACTTTGAGCACGATTAAAGATCTTGGGGCTAATTATCCCATCCCGAACCATCACCTGAAATAATCACTACAGAAACAAATAAGAGTCTTTCTATAAGCTATGACATTATTCAGAGGTGACGAGGGAGCATTTGACGTCTGAGTTTGATATATATATTAATTGATAGCATAGTTATGTACTAACGTAAGCTTGAGCTTTACTTACATCGGTGGAAAATCGCCCCACTCCCTACGACAAAACTTGAAATGATCCTTCAGACTAAGAGACATCATACTTATGCACAAAATAGTTTAAAGTCTATGAAAAAGAATACAGGATGTCCGACAAGTCCTCGTGCCCTAGATTTGAGTATCACAGAGAACAAGCCAGTGTAATTTTAGTTAAGATATTGATAACACTGCTTTCGTGGTCACACACAACACTGTCTGTTATTTCTGCTCTCAAGCACTGTCTGGTATCCATGTTTCCAAGCTTACATGGAGGACTTCATTCGTAAAGTATTACATTTGTGATGCGTATGTCCACTACGCAATCTGCACATTTCCCCTAATAAAGCAGAATTGCTTTACGAGGTGGTTCCTTACCAAAGCGGTCTCTAAACTCAGACGTTACCTGTGTCATTTTTTGCTTTATGTGTGTGGCCGTTCGCGCACCTTCACACACACACACACACATGGCGCAAACTTTGTAACTGCAACCACTTATATCAGTCAAAGGTTGTCAAATTAAGTGCTTCGCGTTACCTAGAACACAGGGATACCAGAGAATGCTTGAAAGCGGTGATACCAGAATGCTGTCTGTCACCAGGAAAAAAAAATGTTACCAAAACCACAACTAGAATCACAGTGACATTGGACCAGGGAATGCTTGAAAGCAGGGATACCATAGTGCTCTCTATAACTATGAAAAAATATGTTTCCAAAATCACAACTAAAATCTCAATAACATTGTTCAATGTAATACCTAACCTAGGAATACGAGAACTTCTGGGACACCCTGTATTTCTGTACAAACTTTTGACCATCTCCTATACATTTCATGTTATGTAAAATACTTTACCAAAAGCACTTTGCTGAAGAGAAGCATCTTTTAAAATGAAAAGAAAAAGTATTGCAGCCACTTATCACACCATTGAAGTTAGTAATAATATAAAAATTCATACGAAAAATCAGTGTCCATTCACTTTCAACTATTCATCATATCGCTAATTCTCTGGTAAAGAAAAAGAAATAATTTACCTCATTTAAGCAATATATTTCTGTCCCTTTGAAAGAAAACTGGTATTCTTCCATTTAAATACATGGTAGTTATTAATTTATACTCTTTCTAGGCTTTCTCCCTCGTGGAAATGTAGCCTGACTAAATTCATTAGCATGCCCCTGGAATCTAGTCCACCCTCTTTATTCTATTCAATGCTTTACATATTTCTCCCCACTTTTCCTGTAATCCTTTACAAAAAAGCATGTTTTCCCATCTTTTATGTTATGTATTCATGGTTTATTTGTCGCTTTAATGAGTGCGAAACAGAGGGGGCAAGATTCCCTACGGTGCTACAGAGAAAGGGGGAAATTTTTAAAGCATTCATATCTTTTTTTGTCCGACTCCGCTTTCATAGAAATACATTACTGTGCTCCGAGGAGTTTCTCCAGTTCGTAGTAGTTCTTTATATTGCCGCGAGATGGCAGCATTGATTTGATGTTTCGTTAAAAAGCTGATTTGAGAGAGTGGAGAAAAAATGTTAAGAAATGTGGATAGATGGCTGTTTTGCTTTCCTGAATATTGCTTTTATTCTATTTTAATATGTAATATACTTGTGGTTATTTGGGGAAAAGAAATTGCATTTTAATCATTGTAGAAATCAGAAATCAAACCGTTCAAAATTGTTACACACTTTTGGCGACGTTTATATATTTTATGCTTGGGCTTACAGTAAATTTTAAATAAAAGAAATTCAAATAGTAAGACGTATCCTGAGCATCTTGAACATCATTTCTTCATTAGTTATCGTCCATCAGAATTCAAACTGCAAATCTACCCATCGTCTGCACAGTGACTCCTCCTCAGTGATACCAATTTAGCCTATTTTTGGTTAAATCTAGCGTATTTGGAGAGGCATTTAGCCATACAAATTTACAAAATGCTTATAGCCTTAAATATAGGTTATTTTATGAAACTCTTTTGCCATTTTTGGCTTATTATTAGCCATTAAATTAATTCTAAAGATACTTTTTGTTTAAAAAGAAAGTGATTTCTTTTTAAATAGCCTATTTGTCATTATATATTATTATATTAATTGATTTCTCTAGACAGAGAGGGCCTAATGCTGAGTCGTTCTGGCGCGAGATTAGTGCCATACTAAAGAGTTCGACTAACACGTTTCCTGCTGTAGTCACGCCTTTAGTATGATGCTAATCATTTGTCAAAACGGCTCTGCATAAGGCACAGAGTGTTTTATTACACAACAAACACTTGTTTTTCATTCTTCTTCTCTCTCCCCACTCACAGATTATAACTACTTAACGATACTTTTCGACTCAGAAAGAATTTTATGTCGCTCCCGTAACGGTCCGCTTTGCTACCTTTTTATTTATTTTAATTTTCGCATTTCATTGCAAGAATGAAAGTTTTCTAATACACATTAAGTAAACTGTTCGGTTCTTCAAGCCACAGAGATTGTTTATGTTTATTAAAGAAACTAATAGGATATCTAATTAGCTTGAAAACTCTCAATGCAATCATGATGGTTCATGTGGGTATACGGAGAAATAAGAAGTGTTTGTAAGGACTATGACCTGCCGAAAGAAGTACTAGCCTACTGAAAATTGGGACAATGGCAGTTTATGCAAACTCAACCATCAATCCAACGATAGTGCATCCAGTTTCATCGCCTGGGCTACTAGCTGCGACGTCGTCGATGATAACTTTTTTCAATACAACTGATAATATGGCTGTTGACTTTCACAAATCAGATGAGTTGTTGCTGGATGTTATTGTAATTTAAAGTTATGTATGTTGCTTATTAGTCTAAAAGGAATAAAATTAAACATTCACGTGATTACTCCTATACTAAAGAGTTCGACTAAAATATGTTTCCTGCAAAAGTCAGGCCTTTAATATGACAGTAATCATATGTATAAACGACTCTGCATAAGGCGATTCAAATTTTACTGTAACTGACTTATAACCCTACACAAACAAAAAAATTGTTTAAAATCTACATTGTGAGTTATAGGTTAGCAGTTCAAAATCTAGCCATTTTTTGCGTAAAAAAAAAAAAAAACGTATTTTTGAAAGCCATCTACCCTATTTTCTTCAGAAGTAGTTGGCAATACTGCTCCTCCTAACAAGGGTTTCCCCGTGTCTACCATCAATGTTGAATAGCCCCAACACAAAGGATAAGCTAATTTTCGAATACTAACTCTCCCCTGTGTATTGTGGCGTCCAAGCACTTCATCTCATCATTTGCTCCGCTATTTAAATAAACATATCTTCCCAAAATTCATAATTGTTCCGTCTGATCACTGTTATCTGCTATCTGTCCTCAATTCTAGATATTAATGTTTCACATTCATATCTGTGTTTCTAGTTTTCTACCACCTATGTTTTACAACAACAATAATAATTCACCTGTGTATGAATAAAATAACTTCCTTTATTATTGTTGTTGAAACTTATAGCCCATATATGTGAATAAATCATAACTAATGTTTATATGCATCACTCCCGAAGAGAAGACGTTACCGTCTGCGGTATAACAGACAACAATAATAATAATAATAATAATAATAATAATAATAATAATAATAATAATAATAATAATAATAATAATAATAGTAGTAGAAACTAAATTAAAATAAGCTGCACAGTTATTTTACTGAAATACCTGTTGTTTGTATTGGCAGAATGTCTACGGGCAATCTTTAAATGTATGCGTAAAATGCAGAATATAAGAATAGACATTATCCCTGATGATTTTCTCGTCAGCTAACATGTTCGTTCTTGGCACGTGAAGAATAATGTTAATACGAAAGAATTAAAATGGGTCGCGGTGGTTCAGTAGTAGAGCGTTCATCTCTGGTGCATGGGGTTCTGGGTTCAATCCCTGATCTTCGAGTGAACTTTGTGGTGGACAAACAAGGTGTGCGTGGGTTTTCTCGGAGTTCTCCCATTTCCTCTCACTTTCTTCATTCAACCACTTGTCCTTTAGCCTAGCTGGACGTAAAACTTAAAGATTTCATTTTCAAGATTCAAATATTTGGAAAGTATGTAAACCTGCAGCACAAGCAATAGGTTTGGGTTGCCTACTACACATGAAGATGGTTCACTCTATATACTACTACTACTACTACTACTACTATTATTATTATTATTATTATTATTATTATTATTATTATTATTATTATTATTATTATTATTATTATTATTATTATTATTATTTTATTATTATTATTTTAAGTACCTTTGCCTTTTGGCAGGTCTTGGCAATAATCAGGATTTTTCTTTTCTTAATTTTCAGTTTGTGCCTGGAAATGTTTCTTCCATGTTTCACGATTTTCAGCTTCTTCTTTTAACTCCCAATATTTTCTTCTATTTTTCAAATCATCGATCAATTGTGATCTTCTTCTTCCTACTCCTTGCTTCCTTTCCATCTTTCCTTTTATGGCGATATGAAGAAAACAATGTCTTTGCAAGATTTGTCCAATCCAATTGACCTTTCTACGAAGGATAGTGGATAGAAGCGTCCTCTTCTCTCCTATCCGTTTCAAAACGTCTTCCTTTGTTACTCTTTCTGCCCATTTTATCTTCTCCATCTTCCTCCAACACCAGATTTCGAAGCTTTCTAAATATTTCTTCTCTAACTTCCGTAATGTCCAAGTCTCTGAACCATAAAGTCCAATACTCCATATTTAGCACTTGATCAAATTTTTCTTAGTCCAATATTAAGAATGCTAGTGGGTATGGCAATTCTCGACCTGATCTCTCTGGTGCACTTTGAGTCTTTCGTCAAAATACTTCCCAGAAATTTGAAGTGATCGACATCTTCAAGTTCTCTTTGTTCTACTCTGACCCGTAAAGGCGCATTTCCACGGGATATTCTCATGACTTTCGATTTTTCAACGTTGATTTCCATTCCATATAGTTTCCCAGTATCAACTATTTTGCCAATCACCTATAGTCTATCTTCGGTTCTAGCTATAATACATATACTATACGTACTTAAAATTTTAGTTCCCAATCCTTCTTTCTCCAGTAGAAAATTGAAAAATGGCTTCGAACCCGACTCTGATTTAGAGACCAGTCTCTGTTTAAAATTTAGTGGTTCTGTACAAAATCCGATAATCTGATGACAAATAGACAGATAGACACACATATACAAGTTATTATGACCAGAGAAATGAAACTTAAAATAATGTTATATTACCACGTCCGTTTGTCCGTTAGTCCACACGATAATTATTGAACGGAAGCGAATTTTTCAATTGTTTTTTCTTTGCAATAGATAGGCAACGTGATTTATCTCGGCGGAGTTCGTTAATAGAATCAGGATGTTAACATCGTAGTGGGTAACGGAGACTTACGTTCGTCCGTTACTCCGTCCAATAACTCCTGAACGAAAGTGATTTCTTTTACTTGTGTTTATTCTTTTTACCCGTAAATAGCTAGAGCAATATTTCGGACGAGTTCGTAAATGGGCTCAATACGCTTACGTCTTAAACAGTACACTAACGATAGCTGTTCATATCCAATTTTCTATTCTTGAAATAAATGTAATAGGAGTTACAAATCTCGTGTTAAATGCCAAACAAATAACATCCTCCAGCGGTTGACATAAACTAGACTAAATTCAAACTTTTAGTGGGTAATTCTTTTTACTGTGATATAACTTAATATTAGTTCAATACCAAGTAGTTCAGGTATAATCAAAATCTAGTGCAAAGAAGTTAACTTAGTAGTGGATTCGACTCAAAATTCTAAAATGTTTAGTAAACTACTTCCGAATTACTCAAATGCTCTCATTAACAATTTCCTCGGTGGTGTTCAATGCTAATAACAGACTTTCCCATTTCTGAACATCAAACACTTCGAGTCGCATATCACATTTAAAGATCATAGTTTCACTTAGTAAGGGATTTCAAATTTTGACAAAAGGAGGGCAATTTGTTCATCGACATAGGAGCTTCACATTTCACACTAAATCTAGGGGGGGGGAGTCGAATCCCCTAGATTTAGCGACTTTCCCCCCAAATTGGTCTGACGTGAACACTGACCGTTAGTCCACTTGCCTGCATCAGAGTACAGCGCATATTCAACATGTCAAAATACACTGAAGTATGAGAGAGCCAGGGGGCATACCCACGGAAGGAGTTGTTTTCCCCTGCAAAACTTTGTAATATTTGTGCTTTGCCTGCATTTGGGGTGCACCCATGTATGTCAGAGACAGTGGAGGATATAGCCCGGGGTAGGAAGGGCTTAACCCTCAGTTTTCTGAGTGGCGAAAATAATTTAAGCTGTTATTTATATACTTTTTAAAGTTTATAGTAAATATTGTCCTTAATTCTTAATTGGAAAATGTTTGAAACATTAGAAATAGTTGCAGTTGCAGATTTTCTGTTATACAATGTGTAAAACAAAACTTGAAGTTCACAGTGTCAATACCCAACCTACCTATAATATCCATCGAGAGAGACTAAGTTGAAAACTTCTGTAGAACCCATGAAAAATGGTAAACTCATGATACAGTAGCTATGTTCTGGCTGATGCCGGGTTTTATCATCTTTAGATCCGCCACTGGTCAGACACCCAACACGGACGGTGTCTAATATTAGAAATTCGACAGACATTGTACACTTTTAATAAAATTATACTTGCTTTGAAAAGAAATAATTGATGTTATTTAAAGAAATTGTTTTACACAATAGCAGTATTCTTTCATCAGCACATAAACAGTTGAATTTTATAGTTTTCTCCTAAGAATATAGGTGAGAATTCTTGATAGTCGTTGATCATTTTCCCGGGTCTATAGAATAACACTAGCACAATGCTTACATGCATGTAGTGTCTTATAATATTCGACTCCCTCTAACAAAATAAAGTTATCAGTACACGTTTCAGAAGAGCATACAGAATATAGTGTTAACTCTTAGAGGGACAAGCTATTTAGCACATACGGAGTGCCAAGCGGGGTATAAAATGGACCCCAGCGTATTTTTTTTTAATGTGTTTGGTCTGAGAATTTTTAAAATATTGTGCAATATATAAATTTTAAAATTTATTTAAGCCTTTTGGTAAGTTTTAAGGAGGATAATGTTGGGTTGACACAAGTATAATAGAATTTTAATTTCAATTTCAATGTTTTTCATCATTCTTCTCGGAATTTATTGTTACGAAGCAGTAGTGCCAGGTCAAATGGGAAATAATGGAGATTGCAATAATTTATGTTTTTCCGCGGAGTGCCGAATGGGGTACATTTTGGACCCCAATCAAGAAATGGTATTTTCAACGAAAGATAACACTTTCTATACAAAAATATTTCGTTTCCTTATTTTACATTTATTAAAACTCAGCTATAAGAAAAACGGAAAATTAACAGTCATTACTTACGGAGTTATCATAGAAAAATATAAGTGGGGTACAAATTGTACCCCGCTTGGTCCTCCAAGGATTAATTATATTGTTATACCCAATATATTATACATTACTGGTTTAAACAAACTGTAGTAATTAACAATTTGTTGTTGTTTTGCAGGTATCTCTGAGCATTGAGAAGAAGAAATATTGGTATGCTAATGAACCGATAGAGGTACAAGTGAATGCAGATCCATCGTCCCTCGTGTGCTTAATTGGAGGACGAATCGGAGCAGAAAGCAAATATGATCCTAAGAAGCTAGTTTACCACAGTAATCGTGCACGATTTGGTTCGAACAGTGATTTAGACTTTATGGAAGCTGGAATATCATTTTTCCAACGCAAGTGTGTTGCAGGGAAATCAGGAGCCTACATTGTGACGTATCGACAAGATGGCGGGGTTCCACAGAATACGTACCAAAGTGTTGCAAGTGAAGCCGGTTTAGAAGAGCTCTGGGTGTGGAAATGTTTTAATTACAGGTATGATGTTTTAGTGGTTGCTAAAGAAGCTTAAGGTGCAGATTGTGATTAGGTTCACCAATAATGATTGTCTATTTCTTTCGACTTTTATACTACACAGCAAGCAAATTGATGGTTAGGTTGAGCCAATTTGATTTGTAACGCCCCATTGCCAAACTTCTCTTGAAAACTTTTGCTTCCAATGGGCGAATGTTGAGACGTGTTGACCAGCGACGTATGCAGGAATTTATTTCGGGAGGGGTTTAAAGCGTTTCGGGGGGTTCAAATACAATTTGAAGCTAAATTATATGAACATTTCTAAAAATGCCTCTAAAAGTGGACTATATTTACAAACAAGTCGGGATTTCGAAGGGGGGGTCGGACCCCCCAGGACCCACACCCTGCGTACGCCTCTGATGTTGACAATGCTATCGATTCACTAAGAATATACATAAGTAGTCTTTCACATGGTTACGTTTGCAACGTCGGCATATGCTGTCGTTTGCAACGTGAAAGCAGCGTTCAAACTCAGTTCGGCTGCCACGCACAATATTATTTTCAAAAATCGTATTTCCTAGCGATATTGCACTCCCCGGTAAAGGTTTACTTTAAAAGTGTATAAGCATTATGACTATAAATACAGCATCTCCTGATCAAAATTCGTTCGAACCAACCTCAGAAAATATTAAAACATTTTCACAAGGATACCTACCTGTACGAAGGTATTTCTTTTGTGATTTAACAGGAAGTGTAATAATCTGAGATTACGGTAGCATCCAAATGCTGGTGAGTAACTCAGAGGGCTGGGGAACTGAAAACGTTGAGGACAGGGCTATTTACCGGCATTTTAATTTTAAATACACTAATTTCTGGTATTCTACTTTATAATTCCATGTAATTTCCACATACTTGATTTTGTCCCTCATTCCATCCTCCTGTGCTTTATTCCACATTAACGCACTTAAATATTATTTCTTTCAGTTTTTTTCCCACTATAATGTTATATATTAATCCAGTTATCATATTTAACTCGATCTTGAAGAACTGCTTCACACATTGTAAACTTAAGGATAACTATCATTTCCGATCAGAAAGAAGTTAAATAGTTTTATTTTCACAACACATACTGCTTTAGTCATGTACGACTCAAATGGATTCGTCGTCTATTTATATATACAGGGTCTCAAAATTCCGCTGTCATAGGGTAACTCTGTTATTATCAGAGTTACAATTAAATGTTAGTAGGAAAACCGTCTCAAAATGTGATGTTTTCAATCTAAAGTGAAGGAATGTTTTAAATCGGACGAGATGTTTATTCTGTACACTCTTTATGCGCCCAATGTTAAATCAAAATGCAACTTTGCCATTTACCTGAACCCACAACATAAGGGAATGAAGTTACTGTCGCTACGTTAACGTGCCGATGGCAAGGCCCCATTTCAAACATACCCCCCATTCACTTTAAGTTGTGGATCCAAGTAAATGGCATTGTTGCATTTTCATTTAACATTGGGCGCATAAAGAGTGTATATTAAAAATGGATCGATCGATCTAAAAAAAAAAAAAAAAACCTTTCACTTTAGATTGAAAACATTATATTTGGAGACGGTTTCCCCTCTTACATTTTGTTGTAATTCTGAGAATAATAGAGTTACCATATGTTAGGAAACTTTCGAGACAGCCTATATTATATTATATTATATTATATTATATTATATTATATTATATTATATTATATTATATTATATTATATTATATTATATTATATATGAATTATATACTACGTCTAGCAGTTCAGCCATTACGGAGGGTTCCATTGTACACGGCGTTCATATTTACTATCTCAGTTCTTATAATTCCATACATTACACATATGTCTCGTACATGAAATACATATATAATGAATATGTACTCTTTCCTTATGATACAGTGATGATTTCAGAATATTTTCTCCTGAAGGGGGATGAATTTCAATACATTGGGAATGAAAAATTTTATAGAATACTGGGAATCTAAATTGAGCACGATAGGATATATATGGTCCTGGGCGGAGGGAATATCATTGCTCTGAGAGGAAGTTCCAACCGGGCCACTCCCTGAAATTATAACTGTTCTGATGCAATATGTTTCAATTTTTTTTTTTTTTTTGTTTAAATATATCGGTAAAGCCTTTCTTCACACTTACCCTTTTGATTATATTACAGGGTGTCCAATATACAATGCAACCCACAGTTTGGAATAGTAGAACTTTTGAACCTGAAGCGATATACAAATAATGATTATACCAAACTGAAGCTTTGTTAATGTATATATTTTTAAACTAGAAAACAACGATTGAAATACACTAGGAAGCACACAGTGTTGCCAGATGTAACCAAAGGTGTAAACCAATTATTTTTGCAAAATATGTAAATTGACTCATAACTCATACGTATGAATGTTCTGTCGTTAATTTTCAGTTTCTTTAGTTAGAGTAGCTTGGAAACTATACATGAAAAAAGTATTTTTCATTTCCACCGACAACTAATCGGATGAGGTCTCTGTAAGTGGTAAATAGGAAAATCATAGTTTTCATAAATTAACACTTTGAATTGGCAACACTGCTGATGTTTCAGTGCATCAGAAGGTGTTTTATGGATCTGTCTGCATTATGGAATTCCTAAAATCAACGAAAAAGAAACTTTGAAATTATCACGATAAAATTTTTACTTATATTTACCCGGCAACTCTGCTACTATCACTAAATGAGTTACCAGCTCTACAGCGGATGCTGGAAGCGCCCCTTGTTTTGATTCAAACATTGGTTTACACGTTTCACCATCTTGGAAGAGCAACTTTACGAAGAATGGAAGTGTTAATGTTCTCAATGGTACTACGAATGTTAGTTTCCAGGTCTGGTATAGTTCGAGATTTGTTCTTGTATACCTCTTGCTTCAAGTAGCCCCATAGATATGAATAGCAGTGTTGCCGGGTGCATGTAACTAAAAGTTTTATCATGATAATTTCAAAGTTTCTCTTTCATTCTTTTGAGGAATTGCATAATGTAGACAGGTCCTTGATACACCTTTGATGCACTGAAACATCAGCAGTGTTGCCAATTCAGAGTGTTAATTTATGAAAACTATGATTTTCCTCGTTCCCCCTTACAGAAGCCTTATCCGATTAATTATCGGTGGAAATAAAAAATCTTTTTTTTTTCGCTAAATAGTTTCCAAGCTATTCCAACTATACAAACTAAAAATTAACGACAGAACATCCATACGTATAAGTTATGAGTAATTTTACATGTTTTGCAAACAAAATGGTTTACACCTTTGGTTACATCTGGCAACACTGTGTGGTTCCTAGTGTACTTCAATTGTTGCTTCCTAGTTTAAAAATATTTGTATGAACAATGCTTCATTTTGGTATAACCATTATTTATGAATCGCTTCAAATTCAAAAGTTCTACTATCCCAAACTGTGGGTTGCATTGTATATTGGACAACCTGTATTTAATAACTATATAAAACAAGGTGACCGCGACAACTCGTGAAACCTGGGTTCTGCATCAATCATAGAACTGCATTGCTTCACGTGTGATGCAACGGAAGAATTCGGCACGATTCGTAGAGCTGCTTTTGAAACTCGCACTTGAGGAAACGTAAAACAGCAAAAGTGCACAAACAATGTTGCCAAACTTACAAGACATGGCGAACAGACGACAAAGAAATAACACGTTAAGAACTATAACATGAACATTAATAATGGAATTAAACAGCAACAATAATAATAAGCAAAAGTATTAAACACCAACAAGAAAGAAAAAAAAAACTTAGCGGAAATCCGACCACGCTGTACCTCCAAGAGATGTTCTCCGTATAGCACGAGAGACGACACTGAGAAAATTGAGTTGACGATCTGAAAACATTGTTGTCTTTTATTTGGTGTTAAAATTGGCAGATCTAAAATCTCTCAGTTTAACGTCCCACGAATGTGCCCGTAGGCTAAGGAAGACGATGATTAAGGCAAGTAAATGATGAGGCCGGTAGCCAGGCCAAATATTTAGGGGGGGCAATAGAACTTAGGGGGGCGATCCAACCATATTATAGTACGTCACCATATTATAGTTCATTTGCAAGCCTACCGTGAAAATTTTAGAGGTGGCCAGCAAAAGTTTAGAGGGGGCACCCCCTTGACCCCCCGTGGATACGGGCCTGTGAATGTTGATGGAAGAATTGGTGGAACAAAATGTGGGAGAGAACGGGAGTACCCCGAGGAAACCCACGGACAAGATGTTGTCCACCGCAAACTTACTTGCCTGGGGATCTGCACTACCACTGAGCCACGGTGCCCCCTTAAAGATCTAGCTCAAGGTTCTCGACTCCTTGTGATGGCTATAACATTTAATAAAACAATAGAAATAAAAAGTACTAGGCTATGCAAGCGGATTTACTATGAAAGCGGATAGAGCGCATACAGACTTCCAGAACAATTTCATTAATTTTTCAGGGCATTTAAGAATTTAGAAGTATTTATTGTTTTTGCAGAAGTTAACGGTTAATAACAGGATCAAGCTGTTTTGTTTGACGTTTAAAAAACTGTTTTCCTTCTCATGTTTTATCATTTTTTAAATCTTTTTTCGCAAGAAGAAACTGAATGACAATAAATAATACACAAATTTATAAAATTTGGGTAAATACGTTTTTTTTATATGGGGTTTTAATTTTTTATTTCAACTATGGATTCAGTTAAATCTTGCTTGCTTTGTGGAAATGTGTTTAAAAGAATTCAATTTTCACAAAGCAAGGTATATTTAAATTAAAAGATATTTAAATACATGTATGTATAACTCAGGAAGATGACAGAAGTGAAAAATGTCATCAAAGTAATAAACACATTGATGTAACAATGGGCCAGACAAACTGTAAAAAATAAAAAAAAAATATATTCAGTGGACCAAAAGGACACCACTTAAATACCAAGACAAAGAGAAAAAGATTCTTAGAACACGTTTCCGTTCAACATAGTGTAGCTAAATGAAGAAGTGCTATGGAGAAATATTGCATGAGATACAGTACATGGATGTTAATAAAAGCCAGAAACTATAATCAATGGTATATCTAGAAGGTAAAAACTTGAGGGGAGCCACAATCCAGACTATTATATGTATATCATAAGTTTACTATAAACTTTCAAAAAAGAATTACAGTGCAATTTCATTCCCATGTGAAGATGGGCGCGCTGCAGAAGGTAACGCCTTCTCTTGGGCTATGAGTATTCATTTATTTAGTTTCATTTGGAGATGGAGAGCGCGATTTATTTATTTATTGATGTGTTTGGCTGGGTACAATATAAAATAACAAAACAGAAAGTTACTGAACAATACAAATAAATAATATTTTACATTATTTTTGTCACAAAAAATTGGGTGCCTAGGCCCCCGGCCTCTGGCTAGATCCGTCACAGACTATCTTCCTGCAACATTTGAATAGTTTATTATTTCTGTATTATTATTATTATTATTATTATTATTATTATTATTATTATTATTATTATTATTATTATTATTATTATTAATAGTAGTAGTAGTAGTAGTAGTAGTAGTAGTGGTATATAATATTTCTCCCAAGCCTTTGGTTTATCCCCAAATTACACGCTAGTGACATCTCTTGGTGTCAGGTAGAAGATGTTGCAGCAAGTGACATCTACTAGTCTGACTGTGAACTATTAGAAATTAGCTTTACTGACAAACTAAGATGTCTTGCGTATAAGATAAAAGATTAAAAATAAGTATTTTGCCTAGATAGTTATGCAACCCGAAACTCTTAAATGTTTTGATGTTTGCATATTAGTGTTATTACAGACTGAAATGTTTTTTGTATTACGAGTAGGCTTTATTATCATTATTATTATTCATTCAGGAAACTTTTCAATTGTAGTGATATTCTCGTGACAGCGCTGGTGTAAAGTGTACCTGTACGTTTAGGAGCATGCATTTCCATCCATAGAAACATTTTCTAAATCTTAGAAGGTGCAAGTCTAGAAAAGCAATCCGTTACCCATCGAGAATAATAAATTCTATGATATTCTTATCGTATAACAAAAAGAAAAATGTCCAAAGACAAGAAGCATAATAAATCTATAAGTTACATTAAGCTAAACAAAATACTGTGGGTGAATATAAATTCTTTCGAACAGTTTTCGAGAAAATTAGGAGAAATGGATTTTTTGTTGTAAATTAAAAAAAATGCTGTATTATATCCACGCTATCTAAAGATGAAACGTATACTAAAGTACAGCGTGGTCCGGAAGTGTGCGTACCCCTAATTGGTGTTTTCTGACGGTTTTAGTTTTACCCACATTTGTTTGGTAACATTGCTTGGCATTGTCTGGCAACATTGCTTTCCATGTTCATTTGTTTTCTGCTGTTTTCGCAATTCACGTGCGCAATTACCTGAATCAGACATTTCCTGGCCGCTGGATTGGAAGAGGTTGTGCATCTTCACCAGCTCCCTTTGCCTGGCCTCCAAGAAGTCCCGATCTGGAAACACCAGACAATTCTCTCTGGGGTTTCATAAAGCAACAAGTATAAAACACTCGATATCACACAACGCAGGAATTACGAGCAGCTGTGGAACACGCCTTCACCCTCATGACTCCGATGTATCTCCGCAAAAACATCTGCGAGAACTTGGCGCCGAATTCAGCTGTGTTACGACATGGATGGTGATCATACCGATATTTAAGACTCTTAAGACTTCAATGTATTGTAACTGTGTACAGACATTCTACCATAACTAATACTATACTGTTGAAACTAAAGGGGGGTGCGCCTACTTCCGGACCACTCTGTACGAGGCCTGTATTTTAAGTAAATACTATTAAACATTCGGCCACTGCAGCGCTGCAGTCGGCATCCCGCGCATGCTCACAGGGTAATCTACATCTGTAGACCAAACCACAGACCCCATTACGGAAACATTCGATTGTTTGTATGTGAGTAATTAAAATGGCTCAACCGATTAAGAACCCCGTTGAGTGTACCCTGTCATTCGTTTTCTTGATGTTAAAGGTGTGAAAACGGGTGAAATTAATCGCCAGATTAGTGAAGTGTATGTACGGAATGTTACTGAATTTTATGGAAACAGGTTAGAACTTTCAAAGATAGCCGCACGAATGTTCACTATGAGAAACGAAGTTGACGACCTTCTGTCATCACTGAAAACTTAATGCAGAAACTTGAAAAAGTGAAAGAGAACGGACGTTTTAGATTTTATCGTTATCTGGTAAACTTCGTCATATCTTGAGAAGTGTTCTCTATGAAATTGTTTTTAACACTTAAATTACCGAAATTTGTGCACACGCTGGGTACCGAAAGTGTTTACTAAGTTGCACAAAACCAAACGTTCAGTCAGTACATTGACTTTCTTTGAGTGACACTGTGCGGAAAACGATGATTTTTTTAAAAGCAAAATTGTCACAAGAAAGTAAAGATCAATCAAACAATTTCAGCCCGGAAAAATCATATGTTCTGTGTTTTGGGACAACAAGGGGATGTTGCTTGTAGATTAATTTCCTCATGGCAACACAATGCATTCTACGATGTATTCATTAGACATTACAAAACTGCACTATGCAATCCAAAACAAAAGGCATGGTACATGCTAAGTAAGAGACGTTTTGCTTCATGGTGATACCCGTCCACACGTGACAACTCAAAGTCAAAATCTCATCGCATCATTTAGCTGCGAACAACTTGGTCACTCTACCTACAGTCCCGATCTAGCCCCTTGGCTAACATATGTTCCTGTATTTGGAGAAGCATCTGGAGGGTAGCGCTATGATGACAGTGATGCGGTCAAAACGGCCGTGTTGTAGTGGTTGTCAAATCAGGCGACTGACATCTATGAGAATATTCAAAAACTTGTCGTACGATGCAATAAGTGTCTTAATATTAGTGGAAACTGTGTCGAAAAGTAAATTACTGTGCAAGTTTTCATGTGCCAATTAAATAGTTACAAAATGTATTTTTTTTTAATTTCTAAAGGGGACTTACTTAAAAGAAAACACGCCTGGTATAAAATCAAGGTTTTCATTATGACCCTAGCAAAATGATCGTACAAAATATAGTTAATGAGATGTAGGAACCAGTTATTTATAATTTTAAGATAAAGTTTTTTATAACTATAATATTGTCCTTAAATGACACATATATTAATCGAAAGAACGCATAGGTTAGCATTAGGAATTAGATTTCTGGATTTTTGGCATCTACGTCCATATTATCCCGTCACTAGGATTAGGATTATAATTAAGATTAGGGATTAGATTTCTGGGCTTTCGGCATCTAAGCTCATGTTATCCCGCCACTAGGATTAGGATTATCATTAAGATTAGGAATTTGATTTCTGGGATTTCGGCATCTACGCCCATGTTATTCCGTCACTAGGATTAGGATTATTGTTAAGATTAGGAATTTGATTTCTGGGCTTTCGGCATCTACGCCCATGTTATCCCGTCACTAGGATTAGGATTATCATTAAGATTAGGAATTAGATTTCCGGGCTTTTGGCATCTATGTCCATATTATCCCGTCACTAGGATTAGGATTTTTTTTCTCTGATCGCGCCTGTCAGTTTCGGCACCTGAAAGTTTAACCGAAACAGGGCTATCATCATTGCAATCTTCTTTGTTTCATTATTTTTCATCATTCATTTGTTTTTCTATTTGGACAAGGGTGGACAGGGACGAGGGATAGGAAAAATGGACGAAACCACAACACCAAGAAACAACAAAAGATAAATTTAGACGAAATCAACAAAGAAAGAAAAAAAAAAGAAAAAAAGAATTTTTTAAATATGAACTCCTAACTACCTAATATTTGTTCATCTTCTAATTTTCCTATTCTATTCTATTTTCGACTCAAGTTTAGTTTACTCTACTCTTCAATTGTTTCATCCTCGTTCCTTTTATCATACTTAGCCTTTCTCGTATGTTTATCATCATCTTCATAGGTCTAGGTTTCACCTGTATGATACGCTTTCCAACTAGTTTTTATGGTCATCTTCCTCATTGGGTCAGGTTTCTCCTGTATGATTAGCTTTCCACCTATATAATATCCTTTCCACCTATTTTTGTATTATCATCATCTTCATTAGATTTAGATTTCACCTGTGATGGCCTTCCACCTGTATGATAGGCTTTCCACCTATATAATAACCTTTCCACCTATCTTTTGTATCATCTTCATTGGATTTAGGTTACACTGTTTCCACCTATTTGATTTTGTTCTTTTCATTTTTTGACATTTTTTTTTTTAAATTTAGGTTTCCTCCTGTGTGATTTTTTTAAAATAAATTTTTACTACATATCTTCACATAGCACTCATAGTATAGCACACATATCTTCATTTATATTCCGTTACTGAAACCAAACTTAAACCGTATTTTCAATGTTTCTTATATTGTTCCTATTCATTTGTCAATATGAATATATTTTTTAGGCTCTCTTATGTGGTACCAGGCGTCTCTGGTTCGATTTGAGATCGTATGCGTAGGTATTTAAAAACATTTTATCTGTAGTTTTTGGTAGAGTACTCAATTTTCCTCCCATATTTTCATTCCATCCATTCTTCCACAAAAAATCTCTTTCAGTTATCATCCGTCTTTCATTTTTTAGCCTAAAGACATACGCATAGAACAAAAGACTGAAAGATTTCGTTACTTTTGCTTTACCTTTGAGGCAAATTCCATCGAGACTTCAAGGTTTCTTTCCAATACATATTTATTGAAGTTTTGTGAAATGTACAGGAAAAATATATATAGTTGGATTGTTCAGCGGTTAAAATAAAAGAGTAGTAAATCGAAAATATAACATATAAGAAAGAAATATGTCAAATTTTATGCTTTTAGCTCAATTTGATGTTATGGTTTGTGGCAATATTGAAAAATCCAAAATACATAGTTGTCAACATTTTTATGTGCATTTCAAGCTTATTCCAGGATTGAACATGTGTGGACCATGTCACTCTGTATATTCCAAGAGACGAGGACAGAGAGAAAGAATATGATTGATGCTCAAAATCACATTGGAATCACGGCGTAATCCAATATTTCATGTGGTATGTGTTCCCCCTTCTACCATTTTATCTCTGTACAAGTTGTGAGAATCAACTATGCAGCACATGTTCTTTCACCAGCCCAGCACAGAATGCTTTTCAGTGCTATCCCCTGAACAAAACACCCAATCTACTCTGAAAAATCCCCATAAAAATCATTGCCACACGATTTAACCTGGTAAATACCTGACCCCTGTGACACGTGGTCATCGAAGCAAACGGAACAAAACGACCTTTTTTTTTTTTCTCTCATTCCGTTTCCTGAAAGTTCTCTGGCATGCAATCCCAGCTTACAATAGCTGCACACACAACGACTGAGAAATATTGCGTACGTGTACAGCAGTGTTGTGTATGCTCCCTCTGAGGAAAAAAAAAGAACTGCAGTTGTAGTAGTTGAGTGTTTCTCCGTTAGATGACACTGACCGGAAGAGCAGATGAAAGAGAAGCAGAGTTGCAAAATGTACCAAAATGTTCGTGTACGTACAAGAATTACTGACTGTTGTTCTGGCTGGTCTCTAAACCTCGACGGGATTCAATGGCATGGGTGCCGATCCTGTGGCATTAGGACCTCCCCCTTCAAAGTTACGCCTCCCAGAATCTGAATATTTTTGCTTGAATATCTATGACAACGAAAAGCACTTTATGACCGACACTGCCCCAAATTTATACAGAAATCGGCTCTGCTAACGGTGGCTCACTCATCTCTGGTGCTCGGAAACCTTAATTAGATCCCATTTCATATGAGTTTTTCTCGTGAACAACGTTTTGTTTCTCGAAGCTCTCGAGGCGTGTTTCCTCCCATAAATTTCATCATAATCATTCATTTTCATTAATCATCCATGGGGCTAAGTGGTTCAGTGGTAGAACGTTCACCTCTGTTGCGTGCGGTCATTGATTCGATCTCAGCTCGCTCAAGGTGAACTTTCTGGTGGACAAACACTATATGTGTGGGATTTCTCTGGATTATTTCATTTCCGCCCACTTCATTCATTCCACCATTTCATTCATTTCTCATCATCACCGTCTCCTTTGGTCCACCTGGCATAACCGTTGGACGTAAAACTCAAATATTTCATTTCATTTTTATTAATCATCCATCTCATTGAGTTTAAAGGTAAAATGTATGAGATATTAATGGTAGTGAGGAACACGTCACACAGTATTAATCGGTGCGAGATTGAAGTGTTAGGACGGGAACAAAGGACGTTGATGAGAAAGTGGAAGGAGGCTAGATTTATTGAAAAAGAGCAGGGTTGTGTTATGAATTGGAATGTAGACGGAGTCCAGGACGATGTGTTAAGTGAATGTGAGCACTATTGGCACCAGACGACTTCAGAAAACAGCAAATTGATGCATAGAATCTACAAAAAGTGGTTAATATCAGAAAATGGCTAGAAATAGCTAAAAACAAAAATCGTATGGCTAGAAAAGCCACTAGTGGCCTTCTCGAAAATTTGTGGCTAGCCAGATTCTCAAAGTGGCCAGATCTAGCCACAAAATGGCTAAATTGGCAACCCTATCAAACATCCAATGACAGTTAGCAATAGGAATAGGCCTAATATTGATAGTTATCATTAGTATGTAAAATCTTAAGATTAGTTTCATTTTCAGGAAAAATTGTCGGGCGCTTCTAACGCTGACGTGGTTTCTACCCCCTCAACGTCAGCTGGATCTAGTTTAAATTACGGCAATCTGACAATTCTGCTATATTACATTGTACTCCACAGTCCTGTGTATTTTCTTGCCTATTGTATACTGTTACAGTATTTCGATTTCTATATTGTGAATTCCTGCCAACTGTGAACCTATTGGGAAACCTACTATATCGTCGAAACGTGTTACGATTACTATTTCTATTGCTATTCCTGTAATTAGGTTCGTTTCGAGTACCGGTAAAATTTAATTCATTTGTTCTCCCATTAGAATGAAATCTATTATTATTTGGCACATTTGAAATACCCTCTTGTCAGGCCGGTAGCCAGCCCAAAAATCTAGGGGGAGCCCGGCAGAAGTGAGGGGGGCCGACCCAACCATATCATAGTTCATTTGCAAGCCTACAATGAAAATTTAAAAGGGGCAGTAAAAATTTTAGGGGGGGCCGGCCCACCCTAGCCCTCCGTGGATACGGGCTTGCCTCTTGTTGAACATTGATATTACGGACAGAGGCATAATTAACGTGGCTACGATTAGGGTTAGCCTGCCCTCTATTGTTATTTTGCATCATAGATTGGCTTTCAAAATTTTGAACAATCATAATGAGATGGTTGAAGTTGACGCACTGAGCCGAAATTAACATTCGTTGTAGTTTAAAGGGTAATAAGATACGTATGGATGCTATTATCCTAGATTCAGGTTGAAAAGGATTAATTGATTTCGACTCATTATAAGCTGATATTACAAAGTCAGTAATACTCCGGTCCAGTTTAGGGTGATAATGCCTATTACGAATTAATGCGTCCCTATTAGCTAACATAAAGTCATTTTCAAAGTTGGATAATAACGCATTCTTAAAATCAGAGTAATTACTGTTACGTGCGGATATTTTATCCACACTTAAAAAAAAAAAAAAACAAATCTTGGAGTGTATTGCCTGACGAGTATGCAACCCGAAATAAAGATGTAATTTTTTTTAGCGCCTCTGGCGGAAAGTGGTGAATTACGTACCTACGACGGTGCTTGAAGAGGATGGCTTAGCCATTCGATTGCTACTGTGCAAGTGGGCACTATCTGTTCTGCATATTCAACTGTGTATAAGGTTATTATATATATCACGCGTTTCAGAATTAGGGAATTTTACCGTTTATTCCTGAAAAGAAATTTATATTCAGATATTTTCTAAAGTATTGGTATCTAATTTCTGAATAGTGTTATTTCGGTTTGGTGATATTGTGTGGATGAAAAGTTCTGTACGGTGACACCCACTTACTTAAATCGGGAGTGAATGGAATTAGAGATCACTTTTGTAAATGGGTGAGTTGTTATACCAATTTGTTATATTCTCTGATTTAAGGTATTATATTAATTAGGACTAAATATATTTTATATCTATTTGAATTATAGAACGGTGTGTTATTAAAACAATTTTGAATATATATTTTTTAAAGAAAATTAATGAAATGGAATTATGGTAGGGTAGATGTTGCTACTCTATTAGACTCCTTAAATATATTTACAGTAAAAACAGCTTTATCCAGTATAAATATATATATATATATATCAGGATATAAATTTACATATGTAGAAACTACTATTCTTGTTCAAATCCATTGAAAGTAGATATTGCTTGATTGAATTATTGTTATAAAGTTTTCAATTCACATATATAACCTTTTATTTCAATATCCTAAAAGCATCTTTCTGATTATTTATATGATGGTTTTTTGTTTTGGTAAACTAAAACTCGTAGAAATCCTATAGATGAGAATTCATATAGGAAATATAGTTAAGATTTGCATTAGGAGGATCTCGCATAATTTCCCTCATTTAACAATTATTATTGTAGGGCATGTTTCCCTTTATAGATATTTGTCCTGGTCATTAACGGCTGGTGGCCCACGACGGAGCCATACCTAAGGCACGTTACATTACGGAGGTTAACTTTAATTGCCTTAAACCAAGTTGAACAGGAAGCTAATAAAAAGTGTGGCAGAATTTTTAAGAATTTAGATTCATCCGTCCTCATTAGATCACATTTATCTTCGAATTTCTCTATAAATGTTCTAGCTGGTATATCATCAGATCTTCCTCTAAACTTTATAGGAGATTTGATTTCACTGACACAAAAAAAATTACCTCTGTTCCTATCCTTCACATGTCAGGAATTCACAGGATGATTTCTTCCACGCTAAGAGAAACGATTGGTTCTCCCACACTAACCTCACTATTACTCCTTATCGAAGATTCAGATGAATCACTTTGTTTCACATTCCTTCGATGATGATAATGGGTTGTTTCCATAATGTCAGTGAGAACTCTATCACAATTCGCATGAGCATTGACATGATTCTCATTAGCGGCAACAAGACGTTTTTTGATAGAATTTACTTCTTCTTGCAACTCCCTAATCTGGCTATTATGTTCACTTATTTGGTTGGTATGTTCATTAACTATAGTTTCTTTTACTTCAACGGAATTTTGCATTTCGGTAAACCTACGTATAATCTTTTTTATTTTATTGTATTTATGGTATTGTATTTTCAATACCAGGAAGACTCATTTTGATGTTTCTGAAAATTTTTCTTCCACTCCTTAATAAAGTATATTCCGTTTTTGATATATTTAATAAAATTATTACGTAACCTTAAAATCAATCTGCAATCCTGGAGTTAATTATCTAGGAGATTGTTTACTTATCTTCACATAAATCTTCTGAAATCCTGAGGCGGCAAACCATCAATTTATATATGACGAAATCCTGGAATGGATAAGGCCAATTTATAACGTAAGGTCCACAGTTTGTACGAGGAGCATTCAATAAGTAAAGAGACAAATTGCTATAGCTCAATAAAGATTTATTTCAATCTTTCAAAACTAAGACTATTTTTCAATATAATCACCCTTTACAGTTATGCATTTGTCCCATCTTTCTTGCAGCTTCCTAATTCCCTTGGCGAAGAAATCTTTCGATTTACCCCGAAGCCATCTTTGCACCGCTGCCTTCACTTCCTCATTGTTAGCAAATCTTTTTCCATGTAGGCCGTCTTTGAGCGGTCCAAACAGGTAAAAATCAGATGGGGCGAGGTCTGGGCTGTAGGCAGGATGAAGTAAGACCTCCCAACCCAATTCTTGAAGCTTATCTCGGGTCAGCTGAGCTGTATGAGGGCGGGCGTTATCGTGCTGAAGAATGACTTCTTTTGACAAGAGTCCACGGCGCTTGCACCTGATAGCTGGTTTAACTTTGTGTTATAGCATCTCAGAATAGTATAGGCTATTGATAGTTCGCTGATCTTCAAGGAAATCGCAATAGATTGGACCCTGTGAGTCCCAAAAGATGGTCAGCAGCACTTTACCAGCGGAAGGTTGAACCTTGAATATTTTGCGAACTGGAGAGCTAGTGTGTTTCCACTCCATACTCTGCCTTTTGGTCTCAGGGTCGTAGTGGTGGATCCAGGCCTCGTCGCAAGTCCCTATTCTTTCAAAAAAAAAAAAAGCGTCTCCTTCAATCAAACTTCGTTGCGTTAAGGCTTGACAAATGGAAAGCCTTGATTCTTTATGAGCGTCAGTAAGCTGTCTGGGAACCCATCTGGCACACGTTTTTCTGTACTTTAAAATGTTCCTAATGACATTGTGAACAGTTTCAACACTTACTTGAACTTCCTCAGCTATCATTTCAACAGTAATTCTTCTGTTATCACGAATAAGTCCGTCAATCCTCGATTCCAACGAAGAACCAGAAACTTCCACTGGACGTCCACATCGGGGTTCATTACCTACACTTGTTCGGCCACTTTTAAACCGATCAACCCACTTGTACACATTCGCACGGTTCATACAACTGTTACCGTACTGTCTCAACATTCGAGAAAAAATTTCACTTGGTTTTACATCTTCTGCGACTAAAAACCTAATGACTGAGCGCTGTTCTTCTAAGGTGCAATCTTCTAGAGGACTTGCCATGATGAATTGATATTTTTGAAGTTATGTTGACATAAAATTACGAAACAGCAGATCAGAGCATATCCCAAGGTTGCCAGCTAACACCCCTAAAAAAAATTGATTAGTGTTAAAAATATAGACTTTGTCTCTTTACTTATTGAATGATCCTCGTATATTTATATAACCAAGGTTACTGAATTCACAAAATACATCTAAACACTATATTATGATATTACCTTTCATTGTGGTATGTAACAGTTAAACATTTACACACTTTTAAAAACTGTACATGTAGTTTCACGAGATGGATCCTCTGTTATATATTATTTATTATTTTGGTTGCTATGACAACTAAAATCATATCGTCAAATCACTATCATAACAAAATATCATCGCATAACAACAAATAAGAAACTACTTCTAATTCTCTTTTTATATTCTTCTTCTTCCTTTCTTGAGCAGTTTGTGCATATTTTAAAAGTAGATTTTGCCCATAAAACAAATAAAAATGTTAAAAAATACAAGTATCGTTGTAGACTTAATATTGCAGTTTCAGTTTGACGTTTTAAAACTTATCCAATATTTTGTGGTCAATGTCTAACCTTCTTGCGATTTGTCTATTAGATATTTCTTGCAACTTCAATCCAAATCTCATAACTTGGAAATAAAGTCCTTTTTTATCCCATGATGTAGAAACTGCAAATACATGACCAAATCACTGAGTGTAACGGGTATTAACACAAATACAGCTTTATATTCGCAAAACCCAGCTTTGTAATTTAAAATACATCACCAGCAGTCTTCAAACGTGTCAATATGCACTCTTTTCCCACTACCCTGTCTCCTAGAAAAGAGATAACTGAAAAATTGCAGAAATCGAAGAATTGCACCATCTAGGGCAAGTATTTTGGAACTTCAAACATTTCTGCCATTTAGTAACCACACAGTACATTAAATAACATGTCTTTAATCTCAATTTGCTTCAGTTGTTTATTTAATGAATATTTCCGAGCATCAAAAAATTATAGATTAAGTATATTTCCCCCTAAACAAACACACAACAGAGAAAATTATACCAGGTTCAACAAAAACCCCTACAAACGATTTAAGAATAAAACACCATTACCAAATTACCAAAACCAGTCCTTGTTGAAACGCGAACTTGAACGAAAATCTGATTAAAAGATATTTTTTTCAATCAAAATTCGTAGTGTCGATATTTTTCTGGACTGAACTGTAGAGAAGCTCGGCACCCGAATCAATCTAAAAAGTGAAAGATAGCCCGAGCGTGGTACGAACAAAAGGCAACAAACCAATAGCGTAAACAGAGGAGGACTCATAGAACTGTAGCTCCTCCCGAATTTTTTAGGAAATCAAATAGTCAACTGAAGAGAGTAAAGACTGAGTAAAATGCAGAAAAACCCTTAATCAGAAAACTGGAATCTTATCCAAAAGCGCGTTAGCAAGAATTTCCTAAAACTCCTATTCACTCTAGAACGTAAAACTATAATCTTGAAATCACTACTAGAGATCAATGAGCTATTATACCAGTTTAGACAACGTGAAAGTAATATATTCAAGATATAAGCTTACTTTTCAAACAAATGTTGACTTGAGTTGTTGCAAGTTTTGAGTGTTTCAAACATTTATTTGGTAAACATTCAAATCAAACTTTTCAAATTTTATAAGAAAAATCATTGTTAATTTTCAGGTTTTGATGATCACAGGGAAATAGTTTGGAATTGGTCTACAGTCTTTCAAGAAGCCTTAATGCTTAAGAGAGTGACATCTGTCCGGCACTCGAAAAAGTGAAGAAAAGAAAGTGTACATGAGCTGCCAGAAAACATTGATTCTAAGATTCATGAACTATTCATAGCTTCCCTAGAACAGCAGCCCATATAAATACAGAAATAACAGTAGAAAGTAGAGTTAGACGAATGGCGGGCCTAGCACGTTGTCGGGGCCTACGCCCCAGATTTTGATTCAAAAAAATAATTTAAACTATTGTTTATAATCTGGGGTCTAGCTGGCCCTCCCAGTTTTTACCCTCTATAGATCCGCCTCCGAGTTAGACTCTAGAATTATTCAGCCAATGGATCTTATACAGACTCGGAAACATATTATCGAAGTGGATGTTTTAATCGATGCGTAAACGATATGATTTTTCCTTTGAATGATTTTTTTTTTTTTTTTTAGTTCACTAGGGTAATGCGTCATCTCTCCAGTATCTTATTCCAGCCAAACGTGATGTGATCGACCAGCCATCTGATTTGATAATGTTCGACCTGCATTCGAAGTCTACAAAAATAACTTGATTATTTCTTACAATAAAGGCTTTTGAGGTAGATTTGGAATTATGGAGACAAAAGTGGAGTGTATCTGAAGTGTCCTCATCGCACTAGACAATGTGGCGAAAACATTTTCCCAAATATATTAAAACACTACTTCAAATACTTGTTGCACCAAGGATGCCGATCCTGGGGGAGCGGGCCCCCCAAAGCTCATGTGGGCTCCCTCATTGTATTTATGGATATAATTTACAATATTTGCTATAACTTGAATGCAATTTGTCTTAAAATCCTCATATATGCCTTCTGTATCTGAATGGGCCCCCAAAAATTTTCAGATAAATTGGCGCCCTTGTGCTGCACTTCCATCTTTTACAGTTTCAGTTAAAAGAAGCATTTCGAAACTGAAATTAATGAAAATGTAAGTTATTTGAGGAATAGAACAAATGCAAATAAATTGGATGAACTTGCTTTAGTCTTTGTTCATAGAGATGTACACGCAGTGATGATTTTTAAAGAGTGGCGCGCGGGAGAGGGGAATTCCCTCCTGGAGCAACGAAATTTTGTGCGGGGCTACATACTCTATTGTGCTCAATATGGATCCTCAGTATTTCTTAAAAACTACTTCTCACCAGGGACGGATCCAGGAGGGGGCGATCGGGGCAATCGCCCCCCAGAATAGGAAACTTTCTTATTTTATATATATAAATAAAACCAATCCCAAAGTTTGGAGCCCTTAAAAGTAGCAGTATGACAACCCACCGGCCCCCCAGAAGTCGGTCCTGGATCCGCCCTGCTTCTCACCCACCAGTGTATTGAAATTCCGCCGCTCCCACGGAGAAAATCTTTTGAAATCATCATTGCGTACACGTATTACTAACAAATCAAGTCATCGACCATTTTGCTGGTTCGAGGAACACAGGACATTCACAAGTTGTTGTGTAAAATATGGGTAAAAATAGGATTCCTTTTTCAAAATAGTAATTCTTCCTTTCCTACTGTATTCCTATAACAGGAAGATAAATGTTATTAGGTTCACATAAGTTGCACTTATACTATTATATTGTTAATCCATCCATCCGTCCGTCCATTACTTCGCACGATACTTTTGAACGGAAGTGAGTTTTTTTTTCTAGCTCGATTATTTCGGTGGAGTTCGTTAATGTGATCAAGCTTGTAATATCTTAAATGAGAACAGCGACTTCCATTCTTTACGGCGACCATTTTTCCTCTTCGCCGATTTAGTTTTGCCGTGAGTTTTGTAGGTCATGATCACGTTGGACATTATCATTCGCGACACATTCAACATATACTCCACTTCGGTCACACACGAACCACAAATCCGAAAAAAATGAAATGAAATCTTTGAGTTTTACGTCCCACGGTTATGCCGGTTAGGCTAAAGGAGACGGTGATGATGAGAGATGAGTGAAATGGTGGAATGAAGAAAGTGGGAGGAAACGGGAGAACCCCGAGAAAACCCACGAGCACGGTGTTTGTCCACCAGAAAGTTCACTTGACGGGGGCTGGGATCGAACCCAGGACCCCAAGCACCAGAGGTAAACGCTCTACCACTGAGCCACCGCGCCCCCGAACCACAAATCCGAGTACCAACAATCTATTCCTTTTGGAAATCAGAGAAATCGACCATTCTACACTATCACCGTCTACAGAGTTCACTGCTCATGTACTCAGTTCTAGTGCTTCTTACGTAGTGGGGAGATTTTCCTAAGGCACTATCACGACCAACAACCCGGCGCTGCAGTCGCTACCTGACCGTTGCCAACCCATACATTTGTCGTGTTTCCAACTCCAGGTGTATACATTAAACTCATAAGTATCTGTATGTATGTATTTTTCAATTAGAGCTTCGTTCGAGAATAAATACCTTGGTAAGCCCGTACAATCAATTAAATGCTAGTCATTTACCAAAACCTATTCCCTTTTTAAGGTAAGAAACGGAGAACAAACAGATATCAGTGACACGAACACACAAAAATACAAATAAGGAAAATAACAAACGTAATGATAAAACAAAAGTACCACTGATGTCCAACAAACTATAACTTGGTAACGCTACCTTACAGTGAACTTCGTCTTATTGCATCAGAAAAGAAGAGTTTGGTAAATTCCTCATTCGTGAACGATCTCAAAGAAACCCCATGATGGATTTTAAAATGTCAGGCTCTTATTACTCCAGATTTAGCACGTATTTTGGTATAGCCTGAAGATAAACACATCAAATATGATCGATCGTAAAGAATCCGTCGATGAAATTAATATCAAATTACTATTACGAACTTATTCATTTCAAGTGAGGATTGTACTATTTCACTCTCGTATTATGTTCCCTTTCTACCAATTTACTCCAAACGTAAGATACATAGCCAAACGCCAATACTTTTTCCAAAAATGCTAATTATTTATAATATTTTAATTTTATTGCGTGTTTAGTTTCATACACTATTATATGAAACTAATTACTTATCACTATAATAATGTGGAAGCGCCTCATATCGGAGAAATTATAACTAAATAGTAAAACTGATGGAGTATTTTTAGTACAAGGGGTCCAGAAGCACGTAAAAAACACAAAATTTACAGGGGAAATGAATGATACAAGTACTTAGACTTAAATAATGTAACCAAATCTAACCCAACCTAACATAAACTAACCTAAGGTAACCTGAACTAACCTAAACTAACCTAATATTAGTAGAAATAGGCGAAATTCTATCATTTTTGGAAAATTATGTGGGCCCCCTACACTAATGTAACATAAACTAAACTAACCTAACTTAACCCAAACTAACCTAAACTAACCTAACCTACCCTAAACTAACCGAATGTGAACAGAAATTACCAAAATTGTAACATTTTTTAGAGAAAAGAGCTGGACCCCTTCTGCTAAACATAGGCTAAAATGATATATGTTTTACGAAACTGTTACTACCGTGTTTTCTCGAAAATAAGACCGCAACTTAAATCAAGTTTGGTGCTGGTGTAGTTTTGAATTACCACATTTTGGAAGATTTACAGATAAAATTCAATACCTTATATGAAAATACATGTTTATAAGGAACAAATTTCTGCAGGCGACAGAATTAAAAACAAAGTAATACAGCTGTATTTCAGATTTACTCACCTTCTCATGTGTATACTCACCTTCGCTGACGGGCCTGCTGCCTTTGGACGTAACCCAGCGTTACAACGCGGGCCCACCAGCCTCGCTCTGCTGCGACTCCATTCGCTAGCATTCGTGCTCTTTATTTGCCACCTAGCACACGCAAAGTATAAAAGGATTGTAAATTTTTTAACAATTACTTCTGGTGAACCACTTGAATTTTATCTGTCTACGCCAAGTGAGATATTTTCATGTCACGGATCGGAATCCTTCTATTGGACAATAAGAAGGAAAGAATTATACTACTGAAACAATTATAGTTTTTCAACAATTCTTTCTAGTGGTGCGCCAGAAGCAAACACGTACTTTAATATTTGTCCAAAACATACGGTAACTTAGGTTAACTTAGTTTAGTTTAACGTAGCTTAACATCAGGAAACTCAATACCTAATGCGGATTTAATTTACAAAATGCGACATATCTGGCAACAGTGCATGTCGAATTGGAGCGTTACTTTAGCGAGAGAGCAAAATAGTTTTTTTCAGAGATTTATCAGTATAATAATGGTAGAGTCAATGCATTGTAAGTGATCAAGCGTGTGCTGCTCGACCATCGAAAAAAAAAAAAAAAAAATTAATGAATGGTTATCCTATATGAGGGTACTTCAAAACCACAATTAATTATTTTTTACAACAACCCATGGCGACGCAACGGCTGCCGCCATTTTGCGTTTTTTTTTTTTTTGGATTTTAGCCGTTTACATTGTTTTGTATATCTCAGCATGTATTTGTCCTAACAAATTGAAAATTGCTGGACGTCTCAACTCGTGCAGAGCTAAAACTTTGATCTCTTTACATTTTTGCCTAAAATCACTTGAAGGGAGTGAAATCAAGTTCTACTGTAGCAACATTTTTGGACATTGAAAACATGTTTGGGAAGAGGAAACAGATGTAAAGGTCTGAATTTGTGTATGCATGTATTCCGGGATCATACGTTAATACGCAAAAATTTACAGACCTGTAGCACCTCCCAAAGGCCTGAGAAAAAAAAAACAACCGTAAAGTTGAGGAATTATTCCAATTTAGCATATTTCACTGTCCAATATCTCCAATGGGCCTGGATATAAAAATCTCAAATTCTGGGAATAGTTAGTCCTTTAGTATACCGTAACACATAATAAAGCGTGTTTTGTGTTAATGAGCAGAAGGGGGTCAAAGTACTAAGTAATGACATCATACTCAAGGATGTGTTTTGTTCTTAAAATTTACGGGAAATTTGTCAGTGTTTACAGCGAGTAAGTGTTCACTGACTTGGGAATGTAGATCAAAAGAAAGGACAACTGTCTCCTACATGAGTTGACAATAGCAAACAGCAAGAGCCAGCAATACTTACGGGCTTTTTTTTGTTCGTCAATGGTGCATTTTGACTTTCCTCACCTTCTGCTGATGGCAGCATACTTCATCAGTGCTGCTGTGGGTCTTTTAAGACTGTTACAACTAGAGGAAAGAAACGAGCTTGAGAGCCTTGACTGGACTAAACATTTATCCTACTTTATTTTACTTCACAACAAATTTCCAGTAGATTTTATGAACAAAACACCTCCTAGAGTATGACGTCATTACTTAATACTTTGACTCCCTTCTGCTGAAAAACACAGATCGCGCTTTGTTGTGTGTTATGGTATACTAAAGGACTAACTGTTCCCAAAATATCAGATTTTTTAAAATCCAGACCCATTGGAGATATTGTACAGTGAAATATGCTAAATTGGCATAATTCCCCAACTTTATGACTTTTTTTTTAGGTCTTTGGGAGCAGCTACAGACCTGTAAATTTTTGTGTATTAACTTATGACCCCGGACTACATGCACTCACAAATTCAGACCTCTACGTAAGTTGTTTCCTCTTCCCAAACATGTTTTCAATGTCCAGAAAACGTTTTATGAACAATACATCTCCTAGAGTGTCATTACTTAATGCTTTGACCCCCTTCTGCTCAAAAACACAAAGCGGGCTTTGTTGTGTGTTATCGTATACTAAAGGACTAACTATTCCCAAATTTTCAGATTTTTTTATCCAGGCCTAATTGGACAGTGAAATGTGCTAAATTCGCATAATTCCTTAACTACATTTTTTTTCAGACTTTTGGAAGCAGCTACAGGTCTGTAACTTTTTGTATATTAAGTTATGACCCCAGACTACATGCACTCACAAATCCAAACCTCTACATCTGTTTCCTCTTCCCAAACATGTTTTCAATGTCCAAAAATGTTGGTACTCTAGGGCTTAGGCCCTGATTTCACCCCCTCCAAATGGTTTTAGGCAAAAATGGTAAGAGATCAAAGTTTTAGCTCTGCACGAGTTGGAGACGTCCAGCAATTTTCAATTTGTTAGGACAAATACATGGTGAGATATTCAAAACAATGTAAACGCCTAAAATCGAAAAAACGCAAAATGGCGGCAGCCGTTAAATCGCCATGAGATGTAAAAAAATAATTACTTGTGGTTTTGAAGTACTCTGTTATAGGATAAACATTCATGAAAAAAATAGATTTTTTTAAAAGGTCGAGCGGCAGTTTTTCTTTTTTCTCGATCACTTCGCATGGATTGACCCGGTAATAATTTAGTTGAAATTGTAATTTTTAGTAACTTACGTATGGATTTTAAAAATTAACATTTTAGTTACTGGACGTAGAAAAAGAATTTTTATGTTATTATAAAGTACTTCGTTTTAAGCCCTGCAACTGCTGGGCTATATTTTAGGGGTACAGATTGTCCTTTGAATAGGGGTTTATATTACGGGCAATCTGAAAAAAAAATACAAGGGCTTACTTTTTGGTTCGATCCTATTTTCGGAGAAACACGGTATTTTCTTCTTGTATAGCAGATATAAATAATACTAATGATCTATCTCCCCCTCGAGCCAGCTACATAATAACCAGTTTTTCAGGTAGTACTTTAAATCATTAAGAAACATATCTATGTATCGCTATCCTTTACTACTACTTCAGTATCTCCATTTGGTGATCAGGCTTCAACTTTCTTTCGGATTTACGCTCAAAATAATATAATCAATGCACTTAATAAAGATCTAATAGTAGCACTATATACAGTATAAAAAAATACTCCTTTATAGACAAAAGACTTAGATGCGTGTGTTTTTGTGCAAGTGATCGCGAATTCGTTTCCCGGTGGATGTAACTACCTGAAATTCAAAGTTGATTTGTAGGTCGAAGTTCACTTGAAATAGTGTAGGCCACGAGACGAGAGGAGACAAAGAAAATAAGGTTTCCTCGTCTCGTTTTGTAGATATTGTAGAAATCTCGTCTCATTTAGATTCTCGAAGGGGTTTATCGTCTCATTTCGTCTCGAAAATTGAGCGTCTCGTTTTTTAAAATTTATGTTAAAAATTTATGCTCTGATTAAAAAAAAAAAAACCAATTTTCATCCAGAAGTTATGAGAATCCTTTCGCATTACGAGACGTCCATGAAGAAGGTAATACGAACAAGGACTTTTAAACCATATTTACTATTGAAGTATATTGCGTAATGTTTTTCGGATCTTGAAACATACGCAAATGCTCTTCATTGTTTTCACACAATCACTTTCCCAATTTATAGTTTTTATACTATTAATCGTGTAACACTAAAACATGTTTAAGATCTGATACTTCGGTGAAATAACATTACCAGAAGACTTGTGAAATTTCTCATCTTGTCTCCAATTCGCGTTGGCTCAGTGGTAGAGCATTTAGCTCTGCTACATTGGGATTTTGGTTCGATCCCAGCTCGCGCCAAGTGAGCTTTGTGGTGGAGAAACTCCGTTTGCATGGATTTTCTCGGAGTTCTTCCGTTTCCTTTCGCTTTGTTCATCCCACCATTTCATTCATTCCCCATCATCACGGACTTCTTTATCCTCGCCGGCTTAACTATGGGACGTAAAACTTAAAGATTTCATTTTTTAAATTCGAAACGAGATGAGAAATTTTTCGTTCCGTGAGGCAGCATTTACTTTAAGGAGTAGTAGGTCCAGTCTCATGTCCTCGGTGGTGGAAAGTTACGTTAATTTCTTATCAACGAACCGAGAAGGGTACGGTGGTTCAGTAGTGTTGGAGAAAATAGGCCTAATTCAATGGTCTGCGACGTTCAGCTACGTATCGCGAGGCGCATTCCATCCTAGGTTCGAGTCTCATTGAATAGCATGAACATTTCTTAACTGACCTCGAAGATTCTGTGTTCGCATCCCTATTGTATCAGATCAAGTAGAATATTTTAGTATGATTCATTAGAAGATCACAGAGACAATTGTTCGGATTATGATGAATTTTTAAATGTGATGTTGTTTAGTAGAGTGGTCTGGTTGATGATCGTGAGGGAAACCAATTGAGGGTTTATGTCTCTGAAAAATATGTACGACTCATTAACTATTCTCGAAGTCTCTGTGGTAATGTCCTTATCGTATTAGATTAAGAACAAAAGTGATTCAGATAAATTAATTACTACATCATGAAGACAAAAGTTCAATTAGGGCGAATTAAAAAAAAAGGTAGAGCGCTAATATATGTTGCAAAGAGACAATGGTTCCATACACTCCATACGAGTTTGTGAAGGATAGTATCGAGTTCGTAAGTTTCCACAACGTTTTGCCCGTTTCCTCCGACACTGTCATTCCACCAATTCTATTATGATCATTAATCATTTCTCTCCTTTAGTCTACAGCTGGGTTTCTCAACCTGGGTTCGCGAAGATGAGCGGAAGAGATAAATATAATTAGAATTTAATACCGTAAAATATTTTTTAAATATTATTTTGAATTTTGTTCTGATAGGATATTAAAATTTTTATACATACTGTCAAGAACTACAAAAGGAGGTCTACTAAACATTTTCAACAGGTGCAGAGTTGTTCAAAAATCAATTTTACCTCTTCACGGATATGGCATCAAATGATGCCACATATCTATCGGAAAAAATAATCCGAATTTTTTTCACGAAGAAGAGTGCGAAATGAAGGTAAGTGAAAACAAGTGCTTCAGAATATTAATTTTACTTACCTCAGTTCGCACTCTTCTTCATAGAAAAAAAGTCGGATTATTTACCCGATAAAAATGTGGCATTATTTAATGCCATATCCGTCAAGAGGTTAAATGAATAAAAGTACGATATGAAACTAATGAGAACTATATATTGAAATACCAGAAAAATACAAATGAAACAAAACCTGCGTATTGAAATACAATTAGAATTTAAAGTTAATGAGATACCTGAGCATGCTGTGATTTTACTAGCGCGACAATGTCCGGTTCAGTTTTTGTAACGCACATTATCAAGTCATTTTCAACTGATAAACAATTTCTTGTCTTTATTTTAATGCTTACTACAGAAGAAAAACCACTCCGACCAATGGTATTCACTTTGAAATAATATGACGGATCGGATTCTATATCTGTAATAAATGAATGAACTGACCAAATTTGGTTTTACATTAATCCATTCGTTTTTAGGAAAGTTACTGGAAATATGGATTCTACTATTATAGAAATTGATATCGTGATATCTGCGCAATAGGTATATTAAAAATCCCACACAAGCTTAGTACAAACCAGAAATTATAACGGGGTCGCTGACAAGAGGATGAGATAAAATGGGAGGTAGGGATAGGAATTATTAGAGTATCACAGGTTCACAGGTCTACACGGATATTCGTGGGACATTAAAGTCAAACATTTCATTTCATTTTTTAAACCGTCTATAAAAAAAATGATTAGGTTCTCAGTTCAACCGGTTTGTATATATGTTATGGGTTTTAATTCTACATAGCTGGACCGATATTAATGATTCATCTTTTGTTTGGGAAAGTATACCTTCCCGTTAGTTCCATATAAATTTATTTAGGATACGATTATAATTTTGGAAAAAATGAATTGAAATCTTTAAGTTTACGTCTCATGGTTGCTAAAGGAGGCTATGATGATGAGAAATGAAGGAAACAGTGGAATGAAGAAAGTGGGAGGAAACGGAGAACCCTGAGAAAACCCACGCACACAGTGTTTGTCCACCACAAAGTTCACTTGGTGAGAGTTGGGATCGAACCAAGGACCCCATTGTAGTGCTCCACTACGTGGGTTACAACAGTTAATTCTATGGCTTGATGTGCAATTCGCAGTTCATTTTAATGTTATGATAGTTTGTTGTAAAACAGTTGAGAAATTTATATTGTTTAATTAATTTTATCAGTAGTAGCCAGATTATATATGTACTTAAGTTCATTTGAAAACATCTTTATAAATAGACCATGAACACTCTTGAAGAAACTTATTCTCGGAAGTGAAAAAAAGAAAATATTATTCTGTTATTGAATTAGGATTGAGTATAGCCCGCTCCCCCCAGTGATTTTTAACGAATCATAATGATTCTAGCGATTCATACTAGTTCATAATGAATCGGAATCGCATGTTATAAAGATTTAAGATGTAAATCTTGCGGTAAGGAAGCTTTTTTTAGTATAAGTCGTAGTAGTAGTAGTAGTAGTAGTAGTAGTAGTAGTAGTAGTAGCGGTAGTAGTAGTAGTAGTAGTAAGTAGCAATAGTAGTAGTAGTAGTAGTAGTTAGTAGCAATAGTAGTAGTAGGAACGGGTTAGAAGCCCCGCAGGGGTTGGTTGGGTTCTGTTCTCGATATAAGTAGTAGAAGTAGTAGCAGCAGCAGCAGTAGTAGCAGTAGTAGTAGTAGTAGTAGTAGTAGTAGTAGTAGTAATAGTAGTAATAGCAGTAGCAGTAGCAGTAGTAGTAGTAGTGACTCTTCCAGTTCCGGTGACAAAGAACTGGGGGGAGCGGGCTATACACAAGCCTTGAATTAAATACGTATTGTAGTTTGGAATTATAAAACTTCAACGAAATTTATAAAATTTGTGCAGAGAAAGAATCGCAACGAAACAAATTATTGAATAAATTCTATCTTCAGTGTGAAGTGAACTAGATAACATTGCTTGAATAAGAATTGATTATTTTTGTAATAGAAAGATATGACAAAAAATGATAGCTTAAATCTTTTAGGCTTGAGGGTCCTATTCCCTCAACACCACCGAAGCCTTCAGAAATGATATAATCTTCATGTGGATAATTTTGTCAAAATTATCAGTACTAAATATGCACTAATAGTTGACAAAATTTCCGTATTTCGATAATTATTGCAGTATGTATTTTGAAATGATGGTAAGTTTTCTGATTATCATTAAATAGGTATACATCTTTCTTTTACCTGGATTTTTGCAATGTATATCAGGTCAAGCAATATTGGATGTGCTGCGGTGATTCATGGGTATCGAAGCGAATATATATATCTATCGAGGAATTTCATAGTTATTCTGCAGTTTTCCTTAAGGCTATCTAAATAGAACACAAATATGTCTTCTTCGAATTTTAAAAATGTATTACAGGTGAAGTTAAATAGTACATAGTAAATATGAAATACGAATTAATTACTTGGATATGACCGCAGAGGCATATCGCATCATGTATAAGTAGTAGATATTATACTGTATTTTGTGTTTCGTGAAAATCATGTTTATCAACTTAGGGAGAATAGGAACTGATTTACCAACGATGTGTATTATTGTTCTACCATCGTATTTCTGTTCGCTATCGACTTTAACAGCCCACTTGGATCAGCAATGATAAACTTATCATCGCGCTTCTCTTACTAATAATATCTACCATCCTACTTCAACTACTGCTGCTAATGTTATGTATCATGTTATGAAATTTTATACAAAATTGAGATTCGTCATAGAAGATATCTATCGAAGACGTTGATAACCAAGAAAAACTATCAGAAGTCTTTGATTATTTTCATTTTCTTTTCCTTTTGTATCGGCTACTTGTATTACTATTAGTTTGTTAATAATATAATATCAATCATATTCTAAATTCTGGTAATTTTTCTATTAAGATTATTGTTAATAATTTGTTAATAACGTATCATGCTGCGCTCTGGATGATGGCTCCAGTATGTCGTCTTTAAGTCCCAATCTGACGTGTCACACTCGATATCAAAGAATCCGGAATGAAATAATCTACAGATGCGTGTTCTTACGATCCCTGTCAAATAGAAGTTTTCCGTTGCGCGATACTACTTATTTCGAAAGACAGGAGCTACATAGTGTGCAGAACAGTGCGTGCATATTACACCATGTACCAGAGGTGAACGCTCTACCACTGAGCCACTGCGGCCCGATAATCTATGGAGTTAGACCATGACACTTCTCAATGAATGCTTATTGAGGTCAGTTAACAGTTTGGGTAAAATAAACTATTTTACTGTTTTATAACTATTCAGTCAATGAATGGATCATTTACAAAACTAGTAAGAAGGGACAATATGTCCACTTTGCTTACAGACACGGACGTTTCTGCTCATATATCTTCTGGTATGATCTTTGGAAATCATAGATTCAATTCTTTCTTGTATGCACCATGATATTTTTGCGTATGTGCATTCCTTAAAATTACAATTAAACTATAGTAGGTGTATATCTTTGTAAATTGTACTCTTTTACTTTGAAAATTGCGATGAAGTGTGAACATTTCACCTAAAACACAAAAATGTGTAGCTTCTAACAAGGACCTTTTAGTTCAACGAATTTGCAACACTGAGTTGAGAAAAAAGAACGTGACAAAAAGAATGAAAAGAGAATTTTGCTTAATGGAGAAATGGAGTTGTGTGTATGTGAGTGCGTGTTTGTATGATGTGGAGGAGTGCGTGTGTTTAGTCAGCTCATGTGTGAAATGATCTGAAATACTTTTTTTTTCTTTCTGCAACACAGTCTGCAAAAATACTAAATTTTTAGCTGTTGCTAAAACGGGGGAGTGTGTGGCAACTGGTTCAGTGTAGCATGAAAAACGCTAAATGACGAAACCCAATGAGGGTGCGATGCAAGGGTTTGGGTTCGAGAGATGTGAAAAGGGGAGAAATAATGACAAGTAATCATTCCATACGACCCCTCTATTTCGCCCACGTCCATGCAGTTTCTGTTCTTCAAAAACTGGGAAATCAAATCAGTTGATTGAATGGGGTTGAGGTGAGGAGGGTTTCTTGCCAGGAGTGCCACTTCAGAATATTCTAGCTCCTTTTTCTAATTAAACAATAATTTATTCCCTAATAACTACTTTTTATACAAGTTATCAACATGTTATCATTTAATGACACCATCGCCACATATATATAGAAACTATCATAAAACATTATCACCTACAAATATTCATTAAACAATATTTTCATCACATAAAAACGATAATTTAACATTACTTTTACCACACACATAAATGTCCTTTTCACTCCAAAACTGTAATTTAACGTTGTCTTCGTCAAATAGAAAGAATCATTAAACGTTATCTTCGCCACCTAGAAACTTTAGACTGCTGAGATTAAACAATATTTAACGTTATGTACGCCACATAAAAATTATAATTGAACATATCTTCGCCACAAAGAAACAATCATTAAACGTTATTTTCACCACCTAGAAACTATACACTGCTGGGATTAAACAATATTTAACGTTTTCTTCGCCACATAGAAATTATCACTAAACTTATCTTCGCCACATGAAACAATCATTAGACGTTATCTTCGTCACATAAGATTATCAGTAAACGATCTTAGCCACACAGAAATTATCATTAAACGTTAACTTCGCCACATAGCAATGATCATTAAATGTTATCTTCGCTACATAGAAACATTTTCGAAACTAATGTAATCGTGTACACAGAAGAAAGTGAAGTATCATGGTTAAGTTGCTTGTGTACTTACTCTCTTAGCTTTAACCAATTTCAACCCCAAAACAGGGGTGATCTTTAACCTTACTTGTAATAATCAAAACAAAACGATTCGTCAAATTTAGAAACTTTATTTTTATGAAATTTATTGTTAATATGTACAGACGTGTTCAAATTATTAGACTCAAGCTCGAAAAGTGCAAAATTGATGTAGGAGTCCTAATTTCAGAGTTCTAGAACATTTAGTTGAATAGTTAAACCACAAATATAGGATCCTTCATTTTTTTTTACTGTATATTGAAGTGATGATATCACCGTTGAACAGCAGATGGTATTAGTGAGGGGGAGGGAATTATGAAAGTGGTGTTTCAGTTGTAGATAGCTATTGTGGTTCCAATCAATAAGTTACATTCTGAAGTGTTGTGTTTGCTGTCGTAAGATGTTAACGACATTCAAAACATTCAACAGTTCGAAGGGGCCAGTTTAAAATGATCGTGACGTGTTTCGTGTATTAATCTTTTATTCTGTGTATTCCTGTAATAGCAGCATAATGGGAAAAGCAAGAGACCTTTCTCAGCGTAAAATGGAAATTAACAAAATACTTCTCGTGGAAATAAGATATACACGGCAATACATTGCTAGTAGAGTTGGGATAGAACAAAAATCTGTGAGCAGAATCTCTGCTGAAATGAACAAGAGCCAAAATAAAGTTGGGAAATGTAGGCGAAAACCAAAGCTATCGCTAAGAAGTATCAGAATACCAGAACGATTGGCTCTGGGAAACAGAAGTGCAACTGCCGATAGACTTAACCATAAAAAATGACTGAGTATGGCGCAGACGTTTGGGCTGAAAGTGTTGGAAGGATTCTTTGTGCCGAGGGAATAAAAGCACACGGTCAAAAAATAAAATAAAAATTAGAGTCTACTCCTATCATGGCATAGAAACGCATTGAGTGGGCACGAAGTCTAGAATATTGGACTGTTGACGACTGGAGAGTAGTGTGTGTCAATGATGAATTATGTATTTTTGTGTCTGATGTATGTTCACATATGTGCGACGTTGATCTGGGAGGAATTCAAGTTGGAATGTCTTTAATAAACCGTGAAGCATCCTACTTCAGTCATGGTCTGGGGTGTGATCTCTGTCTTCGGGCCTGGAAGACTGTATGTAGTAGAGAGAACAATGAAGCACGACCAATACCTACAAGTTCTTCAAGAACAACTGCTTTCCCAGACTGCACTCTGGTTTGATGATGTACAATTCGTCTTTATGCATGATGGAGCCCCATGCTACCGGGCCAAATCTGTGACAAGATTCTTCGAGGAGAACGAAATTAATGTTCTTCCGTGGTCAGGCACTAGTCCTGATATGAACCCGATTGAAAACTTTTGAAGCTTCATGAAAGAAAAGCTAGAGAAGAAGCACATTAGAACCAAACTTCAGTTGATCAAGGAGATCAACAATTTGTGATATCATGATGCTGAATTGAAGGCAAAATGTGCTAAACTCGTACATATGATGTCACAAAGTATAAACGACTTAATAACGAATAAGTGACCTCATAAGAAATATTAATCTTTGTGTGAGAGAAAATTTTCTTGCAAGTATTCCATTTCATTTTTTGTTTCCAATTTGGATATACACACTTTATAGTAAATATATTTGAATGTTACGTAGTATTTGTTTTATTGATATTGAAAAGCATATGCCACACCCACTAGAAATTAGGACAGAGTTAGAAAGTAGTAATATGGACTAAGTTCGAATGTATTTTCTCACGTAATATTGTAAGAACAGTAAAATATTCAGAAACTGAATGTTGAGTCTAATAATTTGAACACATCTGTAGATATACACTCACAAATAAATTTTCATACTGTTTGAATGATTGATTAAAAAGTCGCAGCAACAGAGGCGGCGCCAAACTTTTTTTAGTGTATGGGCCACACTGGACCATAACATATTAGGATGTGCTCTAAAATTATTTAACTAAAAAGAATGAAACTGAAACATGTCAGAACTGGTAACGTACGGAGTGTTAAATTGTTGGATGAGTGGAATGATATGAATTGGAAAATAGAACCATTAAAATGAAATGAAATATTTACTTTAGTGTTCATTTAGGCTAAAGAGGACATGATTAGACCCTAATGAACATGAATGATCTTGAATTACTTAGCGAAATGTGAATGTTAAAAGAATCGGTGGAATCTTCATAAATTCGTATTTTACTTTGATCATATTTGACAAGGATATGAACGCATGAACATACAGTTAGTTGAAGTTTAGAGTCCCGTTGAGCATCAAGGTTATATGAGACATGGCCCTACACTTTAAGATGAAATCCGAAGCATCACGAGGGGTTCAATGCCCTTCCGCCAGGAATCAAACCCAAGTCACGGAGCACCAGAGGCGAGCAGCCCTTTTCACTTGTCTAGAGACTAGCGTATACACCAATCAATGAATAGTGAGCGCGCTAGGTACTAGATCAGCGGGAAGGACTTGAAATCACAGTGAGTTTTCTCTCACGATCTTCAGTCTAACGTAGTTATTTTCAACTTCTCTTTGATGGCGACACCCTATAGTAGGCCTACACACAATTTTCTACGATGTCCACCCTTGGCTTTCTCATATATCAAACACTCCGGTATAGGACATCTTTAGTGGCTGTATCACTTGAAACTCAGGTTTATATATTTCTCATTACAGTTTTACTGTTGTGATCATACAACATTATAATCTGATATTGTACATCTAATCCTATGAACTGATATTGTACATCTAATCCCATCATTGAATTATAGTTGCAAAAAATTCTCTCTCAAGATACCCTTGATGCTACCATGCAACACCGCAGGGTGATACCCAAGTTGGAAAGCTTTTATCTAACCAGTGATACCAACCCGGGAAAATTTCCATTTTGTGGGATATTTTGACAATTTTTCAAATAGGAATAAAGGGAATTTTTTTTTGAAAATCGGCGGCACATGTGGAATTTATCATACGGTTATTTCCTCAACGCGAACAAAATTCTGTATGAGTACGAAGAAAGCTAATGACACTGGAATAAAACGTGAAATCAGAGATAATTGCCCAATTTGGTTATTTGAAAATGCATGTTGGTGTGAAACTGATATATGGAGGAACTTGTGAATCTCAAACACTGAGGAACAACAAACGTAAATTGTACTCTGGGGAGTTAAAAAGAAAATCATGAACAGAAAAAAGTAAATTACCACGCTAGAAACAACCAATTTCTAAAGCATTCCACACGGAATAATTGGAGAATGAAGTTTGTCTAGTTTCATTATGTTCCGTAGAATATTATGGCACAAAAACGTGATGAAAATACTAAATTCTGATAACATAATGTGCTTGTTTCCTTCAACAATTTCAATTCTCTCTTAATTAAAGAAAATAATATTAAGAATTTAGAAGATCGGAATTTACGAATGATTCACTCAAATATCGAAAAGAAAGTAAGTAACGTATAGTTTATTTTAATTTTAATATTTTATAAATTTTGAAAATTTTGTAATTAGTTTAGCACGTTGTAAATTTAAGAGTAAAATTGGAATTTCGCCCTTTCAAGATGGAATTTTATATGGTTTCAGGTTGGCATCACTGGGTGTAACGCCTCATACTCTTCGAATACAGGGCACAGACTACTGAGGCACATGCGCGCCGAGTACGTACGTGCTCCGGAGCTGCAGCAGCCACACAAATAATCTTGTGGGTGCGGTGCACCCACAAAATTTTTAGTTTGATGAAACAAATTAAAATAAATATTTCTCACTAGCCATTATCAAAAAATAATAAGCAATTAAAACATTGAGATAGAAGTTAAACTATCTAACCTCTAAAACATAATTGTTTTGTTTCAAATTAGTTTGAGCAAAGGAAACCAAGCAACAAATTTCCCCATTCTTTGCCTGTCTCTGGTCTAGTCAAAGGCAGTCCCCACAATAAAAGAAGATGGAACTATATTGTGAATAGAACCGAGCACAGTCCTTTATGACATAGTTCATAAAAGAGTTTAACTAAAAGGAGATCAACCCAAAAATATCGAGACTGCCCTGAAAACATATAGCACGTCCCGCCATTAATGTATACCCACATAAATTTTCGAAAGTCGCAGATTATTAATAATATATCACGATATTATGTTATCCATCAACTATCTGACCGTGCTGGAGAAATTTGTTCATCCGACAAATCATTTTCAAGTGAACTATTTGGCAAGATCGAAATTTATGAATATATATGAATATGAATATATATATATCACTTAGTACAAGGTTGTGTGTCCGTTAAAATTATTGTGCACTTTGAATAGATTCTTCTATATAAATAATGTATGAGCTGTAAACCAAATTGTTTCTATGTATAATATTTTTTTAAACAATCCTCGCTACATTAACACGAAAATCATATCCAGAAACGTATGAATGTTCCGTTCCGTTCCGGATGAAGGCCCGTTTTTAACATGTTTATACAAAGCATTTACTAATGGAGTTATTTTAAGTGCATATAATTTTTTCGGATACCCTATATTACGAAACAGAAGTAAAAATGTTGATCAAGGCTTTTTGGTATTAATATTAAGCAAAATCCTTGAAGACGACGCGATAATATAGTTTCTGATGATATAAGAAAATTATAAATCGGAATTATTGATACATTAATTCATACATAAACAAGTAAAACAAATAAATATAAAGAATGCGAACGTTCTGTATTTTAACTTCTTTTTTTCTTTCAGTTCAGACATTGCTGCTGAAGGCGTGTCATTATCAGCGCCAGAAAGTGCAGGAAAATGGACACTCTGGGCCCTTACGCTTGCTCCAGAGTCAGGACTTCGATTCTCATCTCCTCTACCAATCGAAGTTTTCCGCCCTCTCCAAGTAGATTTCAAGTTACCAACAGCTTTGAAAGTTGGAGAAGTTGTTGAAGTGGATGTGAAAATAGTAAACAATATAAATTCCTGTCTAGATGTAAGTATCTAATAAAATGTTAAAAGCGGATTAAGGCTCTTCTCTAAAGCTCACCCAACTTTTTTAAAAAAAATTTAGTGAATATCTTGAAAAATGAAAAATATCAACAATGTATAAAAATAAGCCTGTTAGTAGCTAGGAAACGCTATTATATGAACTAATTATAGTTTTCGAGAACTCTCGTATAGAAAATAAATTTGGGAATCCAAAAATTATGCTGTCATGAGCTGAGCACCAAAATTTCTAGCCTATAAGGAAAAGATTGCAAGTGGTTATTAGTTGATTTAATAACGTTTCATAGAACAGTTACGAAAGGTCTGTGAATCAGTTATTAGTTACAACCTGGCTTACATCTCATAAGAAAAAGTTTGGAAACAGTTATTAGTTTATTTAATTGCATTTTGTAGATACTACCTAGCTTGCTTCCTATAAGGAAAGGTTTGGAAACTGCTTTTTAGCCTTGGTTACTTGCATTAAGAAAAGGTTTGAAAACGGTTATTAGTTTATTTAATAACGTTTTGTAGAAACCACCTGGCTTACTTCCTAAAAGAAAAGCTTTGAAAGCGGTTATCAGTTTATTTAATTGCACTTTGTAGATAATATCCACCTGTAAGAAAACGTTTGGAAACGGTTATTTGTTTATTTAATTGCATTTTCTAGATACTACCTTGCTTACTTCCTATAAAAAAGAATTAGAAACGATTATTAGTTTATTTAATTGCACTTTGTATATAATACCTGGCTCACTTCCTATAAGGAAAGGTTTGGAAACAGTTATTGGTTTATTTAATTACATTTTGTAGATACAACCTTGCTTACTTCCTATAAGAAAAGTTTGGAAACGGTTATTGATTTATTTAATTGCGTTTTGTAGGTATTACCTTACTTATTTCCTACAAGAAAACGTTTGAAAACGGTTATAAGTTTATTTAATTGCATTTAGTAGATACTACCTGGCTTACTTCCTATAAGAAAGGGTTTGAAAACGGTTATTAATTTATGTAATTGCATTTTGTAGAAACAACTTTGCTCACTTCGCAACTTCACAACTTTGCTCAATTGATAGACATACATTTAATGCGCAAACTAGATATAGAGTTTGAAAAGTAATATTTCTTGTCTAATTTGCTATTTGCTGTTAAGTGCATGTGTATATCCACTACCCACAAATTTCAATGAATTCAGGTGATAATTTTAGTTTTATTTGAATCGAGCTGGGCACAAAGAAAGTTTTCAATGACCACACACAACAAGCCTTTCAACCAGGTAATTGCGTAGTATTTAAGATTTTTATGACCTCTATGCTTTTGCTTCAATTTGTACCATACTGTACGCTTGGCAAAAGCCTTAAGGGATTGCATCTAGCTGCTGATAAGAAGATAGCAGGTATAAATATGTTTTTCCATGTTAAAAGTTATCTCTCGTATATTCAATGTTACTGTGTGTAGTTGCAGCGCTCATGCAACTATGTATAAACGTAATCTGCGCGGCTCATTTCAGACTCTTTATATGATTATTTGACAGATCTATCAATATTGCCTTGCACTGACAAGAAAATGTTCTACCACTACACTATTGCTTTAAAAAAAGTTGTGAGGTTAAAAACTGGACGGTTGCACAACTATTCAGCCTAAGACTGATGTAGCTACTATTGGATTCAAAAGAGAAGCCAAGACATTCTAGACACCTCGAAACTTTTGTGTACCATTTACCAGGAAAATACCACCGGGGAAAGCAGAGCAAGAAAATAATTTTTGTCGTTTGAAGCAAATTTTGACTCCATGTTCAGGAGAACCAATAGGTACAATTTTAAATGTATTACTTCAGATAATCCATGTCTGTTAACCCAATAATAAACAAAAACTGATGAACTGTGACCCGTCAACCTCAATGTAACACAAAAACTCTATTCCGAGGTTCAGAATTGGATAAATAGTGTAATGTAACGGTAGGGACGGTACACACGTTTGTTTCTTTCCTCACCTTTTTGTTACAAAAAGTTCTATACAAGTAATATGCTGCAACTAAGTAGTTTCTGCTAATAGTTCTTTATCCAAGAAGTTGGACCTCCGGCCCGAAGTAGTGCGGAGGCCTTTAAGGTTGATGGTTATGGAACCTCCTGCACGAAGCAGCGCGGAAGTGAATTGGAGTCTCCTGCCCGAGCAGCGAGGAGACGAAAGGAACCTCCTGCCCAGTACGGCGCGGAGATGGGTCTGGGTCTCCTGCCCGAGAAGCTCGCAGACGAAAAGAACCTTCTGGCCAGGTAGCGTGGAGATAAGATAATATATCCTACCCAGTGCAGCGTGGAGATAAGATATCTCCTACCCACTGCAGCGTGGAGATAGGATAATATCTCCTACCCAGTGCAGCGTGGAGATAAGATAATATCTCATACCCAGTGCAGCGTGGAGATTAGATAATATCTCCTACCCAGTGCAGCGTGGAGATAAGATAATATCTCCTACCCAGTGCAGCGTGGAGATTAGTTAATATTTCCTACCCAGTGCAGCGTGGAGATAGGATAAGAGTCTCTTGCCCGAGCAGAAATGGTGCCTTTATCATAAAAGAAATTAAAAAAATAATTACTGAGCCCAACCAGAAAAACTACTCATCACCTAAAAGGTATTCAAAAATAGTGGCAATATAGAAAATTTATTTGTTCATTTATACATATTTCTTACTGTTCCCGGCAGCTACAGTCTTAAGCTTGTCACGAATGAGGGATGATGTATCTGGGCAAACACATTGTCCGGGGAAGGGTAAGCGGCCTGCGACATGTATGCTATGTACCATCCGGACATTTGTCTTGTATGAATGAGGAAGACCCAAGAAAAACGCACTCAGGACGGCTGGCCTGAAAAAGATGTTACACTTTTCAACCGAGTGTCCCTAAGCGAAATCGAACCTGAAATCGCTCTTACGAAGGGCAGAGTGTTAGCAACTACGCTATCCAGGGTCACATGTACAGAAGATGATGTGTTTAGTGAGAGAAAGAAGGCGTCATGTATTAGATACTTTATAAGACATTTATTGGGAAGAAAAGTGCTCTGCAACTAGAATTATAAAAAAAGACTGCATTAGGAGCGATACCCAGATTACACCCTCAAGATAAACTCTGCTAACCAAAAACTAGATTGGAAGGTCAAGTATATCCTCTCGGTATATTGCACCCTTTGATTTCCATCTACCCTTCTCTTTCTTACAATCTTGGAGGAAAAGAATACTCGCAGGTGTCACACTTGAAAGTCTATATTTTAATAAATGAAGAATGCCTCCTGTCAATTACAAATAGTTTCTTCTTCTAGACTGAACCTGATTTCAAAGGTCTGTTTTGGCTAACATTGAAACAACCCTGTGATCCTAAACAGTAGAGTCTCTTGGAAAGGTCGTTACGTGTTACTTACATCTAGCACAAAACTTAACCCATGAATACATAAAACCACTACAAGTTGTGAATTTCTATATCTACGCTTTCTCATGGACTCCTCTTCATTTTGTCTTTCAGCACTATATCACAGAAGAAATACACTGTGACCCTGTATAACTACACCAAGTCTTTCATACTATTATTAGTTCATTTAATTGCAATAATGTGCCCAGACATATCATTATTACATGAAGAGCCAAAAGAGGAATCCAAAACCCAGTAACTTGAAAATTAATTAAATCTATTAACTCAAAATTGTGCGTGTCTTTACAGTAAGTTCCAAAATTTCTATTTGTTTGATGAGGTTCATCGCTAAGCCTTCAATTATGTATCATCCATGTCCAAACACTATTGCAGTCATTTTTTTCTGAAACTGAGAATTGCTTGCTGTTCGTGCTTGTTCAGGATAATCACACTCATATCACGTATCTTCTTCAGATGGTCCAAATTAGCTGGTTTATGATAAAAGGATAAGACTGGGAATGTTCAGGGCAAGATGTGGGACTTCTGTGTCCAAATCATCTCTTTCAAAATCGTTCGTTAAGAAACTACTGAACCTCAAAAGAATGGGACGGTATCCTACTTGTTGCAGGTTAACCTCATTTGATTATGCCTAACGTCTCAAGTTCTGTCACAGGGAATGTCTATACAAGGTTCAGGTAGTGTAACAGCCAAGGTGGGTAATGTTGCCATTACCGTCCCTTCCCAGAAAAACTAAATCTTTGAAAATCAGGAAAGAAAGTTTTACGTTCCCTTCCCTCTACTCAAACAAGTAGCCCCTCCGAGCAGAGTTTCCCGGGCCAGGTATGTGGTTTACAACGCCGCTTAACGCACGTAAAAATGTAAGTTACTGAAAGAGAATGGTATGCTAAAGTTCAACAAATAATAATACGTCTTCACAGGTTGCAGGCACATATCTCTACTTGATCAACACAAAAAAAGAATTCAGGTAGCATTAACAAATTTTATTTTTAATAAAACAAAAAAAGTATATGTAATGTTGAATAGAACAACGTATTTGTGAAGTTCAAAAAAGAAAAAAGTTTTGTTCGGTCTTGAAAAATATTTTCAATTACTAATAGATTTAAATAAATTTGATTCATGGAAAAACCATATGAAATTTATAATTACTGAAAAACTCATCAGGCGCATGTTGCATGAAATGAAATTCCAAGATGGCTCCTACCTTATCACAAGTCATTTTCAACGTAAACCATATTTGAAATATAATTATTTTTATCACAAAAATGCAATACCAATATTTGAACTGAAGGTTCAATTTGAATACTTAACAATTTTCTATCTACATGTTTTCTATATACTCAAGGAAAAACCCAGAATAGATTTTAAATTCACAAATAAAATATACTATACACAATATTAAATATGGTGTAACACATACCTCGCGAAGAGAACAAGTGACGGGCCCAATCACTTAATTTCAAAGCTCCTTCATCGGAAGTGTAAACAACCAATCAAATTTAAGTATAGTAATCGCATGACATTAACAAAAGACTAACCATAATACCAGATCATTTAAATTAAAAAAAAACACCAACTCTATATCGCAAAAATATACTGTAGTGGAATACAGGGAGGAAAAAGGAAGGTGAATAGATTACCAGAAAAAAAAATCTAGAAGGAAACAGCGCTGTTTCTATATAAATCCCTTTTTGCATTCATTTTACTCTATAATACCAATAAATACGCAAAAGTAAATATCACTACGGCACACTAGTTCAGGCTATTTACCGTGTCTCTAGAAGAAAAGACGTTCAATGAATGGATCATTAAAATTACGCACCACACATTGCCTTGGAACTACGCGTGCGCATCTCTGTCTGATGTGAATTTTCAGCCACAAATTCGACAGTTTTACTTTCTGCAAAAAATAAAACGTGGCTTCACCTGAGAGCAGAGCACAACACAGATGATCAGCTTGTAAAGGAGAAAGCATTGGTTCTCAAAGTTATATTTTTAAATCCCACCAGGGGCGGATCCAGGGGGCGATCGGGGCGATTTCCCCCCCAAAAAAGAGGAAACTTTCTTATTTTATGTATAAATAAAATCCATCCAAGAGTTTGGAGCTCTTAAAAGTAGCTCTAAGTAGCAGTATTACAACCCACCACCCTCCCAGAAGTCCATCCTGGATCCGCCCCTGAATCACACTCTTAGTTTTATCAGATCATGTACTAACTTCAACTTGTAAGGCTGGACTTTCACCGTGTGTACGATCTTGTGTAACGTTGCCTCGGCAAGCTCAGTTCTAAGGATTTATCGTTTAAGTGATTTCGTGAGGCTCGTTCTACTTTCTTACACTGATTTACATTGTAACTTGTTCCTGGTTTTCCACCGCACGTCAACTCTAACAGTTCCGAAGCTTTGAAATTTTCATACGATCTTTTGGTACTTGTTTCGCATACGCTGTCTGGAATGTTTTCCTCATCGAAACGCAAGATTAACTCTGAAAACCATAACACACACTTTTGCCTTTTCCTGTATGGACGACATCTTGAGTCATGTGACCACCAATACAAGCGTAATTGAGTAGTGTAGTTGGAACTAATCTTTCAATTCCTCACCGTCATCGAAAAATTAATGAATATAACAATTGCAATGTTATTAAGTGTTAGTTTCCTACAGAAATGTTATGTATTCCAGGTGTTAAATTTGGACGTTATCGTATTGCTTAATGTATTTATCATTTCTTTATTTTGTGCAGTGGCATATTTAGGGGGAGGCTTCCGTGCTTAAGTACCCCCGCAATCTTACTTACTATAGTAAAGCTTATGAAATATCTTGCAGAAGTTTCACATTTTCAGGCAAGGCCCCCCGAAACAGAATCTTAAATAAGCCACCGTCACTATATTGGAAAGTGTTTTCATCACTAAGAGCAACCAGAAAGGTAAAAATAGTTAAAAAATACATCAAATATAAAACCTAAGGTGATGAACATCACTTTCAATAGCGGTTTGTTTCTAGTCCCTACACAAAAAACTACTACGCTCTTCCTTTGCATTCGCCACGTACAAATACATAACAAAAGAAATATTCAGCATTCGATAAATTTTCAGCAAAAGAAACGAAAAAGTTAAGCTATAATACAAGAACACATTTTTTGGTGTATTTATATATAGATATTATAATTATTATTTTGCGAATTACAAGTTATACTACAAGAACACATTTTTGGCGTATTTATATACAGATATTGTAATAATTATTTTGCGAATTACAACATAATGCCAATATATTTGACTGGAAATACACACAGAGATAAAACGATTATTTTTCGTCATTTGTTTGTGTGCGAGCTAATATTTCTGTTAAGCTCACTAAAGATCTATGCAGTTCTAGCTACTCAGTTTTATTTTAATGTTCATCAAATCTGTACAACCTGCCATCTCATGATTTGCTAATATATTTAAATCATTACACAAAACAAAAGGTGCGTTAACACGAAGTTTTCGTATTTCCCAGGGAGTAAACGGCCATGTATAGCAACATAATATTCTACAGAACTTTCCTCAAACACACCGGCACAAATCTGTATTCAGCATTGGGAGGGACGGGTAAGACCGTTCCCGTATTTTTTTTTTAAAAAGCGATGTTCAAAATATATATAAACTTGAAAAACAATGCTGTGGAGGGTTAGGGAAGCAGGGTTGTCTTCAACATTGGGAGGCGGGCAAATTTGAGTGGGAGAGATGAGACTCATATTACGGTAGATGAATCTGAATTTTGAGGTGAACCTGTTGTATATTATATATCTGACGATGTAAACGAACTGACAGTCGAACACAAATAATACCATTTCTCTCCAAAAAAATAAATTTCAAATCGGGGGAAAAATCCCCCAGTTCCAAGATTGGGGAAACACGTCCCCCTCAACCCCCGGGATTTGCGCCAGTGCTCAAACAGTTAAGACCATGTAAAATATAAAAATGAGTGCTTCTAGATCATTTTTGGATGGGGAACGAGGGGAAAAAATAAAATGCAAAATGAGAACATTGTGATGTGAATTTTCGGATTAATACAGGGATCCAAATAACCACTCGCCTGGGGCGAGTAGTTCATCGGTGCGGGCGAATATTTAATATCATACCGCCGAAGGTAAGTAAATCATTTCTATTGTGGAATGTGGGCTAGTAGCTTTTTTCTTGAGCTAGTAAAATTTTGTAAAGAAAATATTCGAAGTAATTAAAATACACATCCGTATCAGATGTCGGACTTTTAATTGTTCAACGTCTAAAAGTAATAACTATTTTTTTTTTTTAAAAATAAAATCTTTTATATAATGTTACTTTTATGGATGCTCTTTATGAATATGATTTTTTAAAAACTTTTGTGAATGACTATTTGCTTAAACAACGTTAGTTATGGAAACAAACTTTTAGGGAAACTAGAAAAATAATTATAAAATTTGAACCACAGTAAAGTTAAGTTTAAAAAATATTACATAAGTTCTTCACTCTTAGTACGTATTATGACTTAAATTTCATATTCACAAACAAGGTATTTGTATTAATCATTAGTGTTGTTCTACTTAATTCCGTACATACTTTGAAATCTATATGTTTTAATATTCTTAACTTCATCCGAAGTTCAGGAATGTTGATATTAAATGTATTTTAGCAGGACAATACAAGTATGCCTTTAAAACGGATAATTAAAAGTTCAATATTTAAAAACAAGGACAGAAAAAAGTATTTTTTCTGAACTTCATTCCTTTTTTTTATTACAATCTTCTGCAGCAATCAAATAATATTTCTTTTATCTTTTTGTATATTTTATTGAGTGAGTGTTCTGTATGTATAGCTATACTGTCGACATGGCTCCCAGCCCTGAATTTTCGAAAGGTATTCAGTTGTTGTAAGTGCATATCAAGACATACTAATTTGATTACTTACATACTGTAGTACTTATATTTATATTGTAACTTTCTGCTTGTGCTGGAGTAGGTAGAGCAAATTGCAGTCAGAAATCGTTTCCCACAACAGTTTTTATTATAAAATCCTCTATAAGCAGTATTTTACAGAAATACTACAATAATGTAACTTCTCTAATAAGCTATAAGGTAAGAATAGGTGTCCTTCAACTTGACGATCTGGGAAAGGATTCCTTAATAGCGAACCACGTGAGGGAGTGTAGGACTCTTTGCTCCATTGCAACCAGAGATGGGTTAGAGTTTCCGTCAAAGCTCCACTAAAAGCTTTTCCGGATTGTGATTAGGAATCTCTCGCTGCTCTACTACAAGCAGAAAGAGAGGTAACATTTCTCACAGGGCTCCATTGCAAGCTAGAAAGAAAAGGAACCGTTAACTCCACTGCAAGCTAGGGCTTTGGGTTTGGAAGAGGTACTTGCTAGACTCCACTCCAAGCAAAGAAAGGGGATTTGACCAATCGAAACTGATGATTGTCCATGGAATCAACCGGTTATATAGGTTCTTCAGGTCAGGCGATGGCGCTGCTGGTCGTCACGTGATCACCGGTGTCGCTGTCGCCTCCATCTGCAGCTGTAGTACTCCATAGTAAGGTGGACGTGGTTATTGTTTAAAAATAGAAGCACATGTTGGGTATTTGTTAATACAAGCACATGGGACATTTCAATATTATAGTATCATAGTTTACTGACTATAGTTAATGAAGATGTGTAAATAACTAACTGTTTTTTTTAAATATGATACATATGTGCACACTTGCATCAAAATGTATGTATTTGCAACTGTGGTTGTGTGCTGATATTCTACTCTCTCTTTTTGTCACGCTTTCCACCTTAAAAAAGAAACCTGCGAGAGATCCTGATTATCAGCGTTTTTTCCAAATCTTTCGTCTTTGATACCTTCATTTTCGCTTTATAAGATTACTCAAGCCCGAAACTTTACTAGAAAGAATATACCCTACTCCAGATATAACCATTGATGTTGCTGTTTTCTGTTAAGGCACTCTTTTTTCTCTGTATTATGTTCAAAGTTTTACAGGGTGCTGAGAGAAAGTCATAGTAGGAGAACAAAATTGATAAAGTTGCACGGAAAATGAATCCGTAGGAAATTCATTGCCAAAAGAAGCAACAGCTGTTCTCTGTAAATCCTTGCATCTAAGACTTCGAAAAGTACATATGTTGGTCGCCATATTGGATTAAAAATGGCAGATCCAAAATTCATATAATACTTTAATTGATATATTGACATGTGTGAATAGAAAATTAAAGATTGAAAGATCTACAATCCATTAAAAACTAAGAAAATATATAATATAAAAACATTTGAGGCCAATGAAGGTGAAGGTGCAATATCAAAGATTTATATTATAATTTATTTCATGTCTTAGCGAAGATGATACTCCATTTACTATCGTTGGGTTTTGTCCAATTCTGCCAGCACCAACTTCAGTTTGTGACACAATTAGATCAGCTATAATGAGATGTAAGTTGATTTCACAACATTTGAGCCAGCAGCACACTGTTATAACATTTGATCAGGTTCTTTACTGTAAAACAAATGAGTTGGTAGTTTCGGATATAGAGGAAACCTGTGGCGTGATAATTAGACTTGGTGGATTTCACATGATTTTGGTGTACTTGTCAGCTCTATGCCATCAGTTTGCTGGTTCAGGACTGGAAAGCTGTTGGATTGAAAGTGGAATTTTCTCAGACGTCATATCGTCAAATATAATAAAAGGTAAACTGTATAACCATGCAATCAGAGATCACAAACTTACCTTTGAAGCTATTTGGCATATATTGATTAATGAATTTGTGGATTGGGTGAACAATTCAGATGGAGGATGCGAATATGATGTAGAAGAATATACATTAAGAATTGCTACAGCTTTCAAAACAATGCAGATTATGAACAAGTCAGATGCACAGTGAAGAAGTTAGCGTGTAATATTCCTGCATTTGAAACAAAATACAGGAATTCGTAGATGAGCATGTAAATCAGTTAACGTTTAGATTCTGGTAGCCCTATTTGAAAGCAGTGAATACATTCCTCAGCTTTATAAGAGCTGAACGTGAGAGAAACTTTCACAAGCACTCAGAAGCTTTCAAAAATATGCTGCCTTTGATTGCTGCTCATAACCATACAACCTTCACCAAATGGGATCCAGTGTACCTTACACGCATGCGAGATTTGCCACACTTTGCCCCAGAAATTTATGCAGAGTTCACAGATCTTCATTTTGGTGTCAAAAGAAGTAAGTTGTCGTTTGTAAAGATAGCAACTGATCAAGCCATTGAACATATGAAAAAGATTTCAAGGTAGTAAATGGCATAATAAATATTACTTGAAATGAATATGCCAGATAGCGATGGGAACTCAGTTACAATGAACTTAGACATCTGGCCAAAGCGATAAATCAGATCTTTCAAGATTGACATTCAAACAGCGTTCATCCACAATGTAAAAAAAAAAAGAACAACTTGTGAACTTCCAACTGTTTTGTGATATCAACAATGATTTGAGGGTAATATTAACAGAAGATGTAATCTCTGAAGATACTTCACACGCCTGCTTCCTGAATCCCAAGTTAATCTGTTTGAGACTATACCCAAATCAAACCAAAAAACATTTAAAGACATAACGTCACAACGAAGTAAGACATCTGGAGTCTGTCACACAAGTTAATCAGCAACTAATTACATACATAGCCCAATGTCCAAGTGTTGATTCTCAATTTCTCCTAAATATGAGTTGTTTGAATATCCTCCAGTCTTGTTCAGATCGGATTTTTCACCTATCATTGGTTATAATGCTGCTCTATTTTTGCTTCTGACACAGGTTACAGTAGCCACTGCAAACAAAAAGAATCTTCAGGGCTCAGTAGCACTGATTATTGATGGTATGGCTTGTGTACACAAGGTTGGTATACCAAAGAGTGGTAAAACTTTTGGAGACCTTGCAGACTCTTTTACTGAACCTATTTTTTCCAATTATTCACCAACATTTACTAGGATTGGTGTTGTTTTCGATAAACATGTCTCTCCGTCTATTAAATCAAGTACAAGAAATTTTAGATCTGGAAACGCTTTACCCATTAGAAGGATTATTCAAGACAGAGGCACGCCACTTCCAGCAACATCGAGGCATTTTATGGCGCTGCCGCAGAACAAAGAGAACCTTATTCATTTTCTCAGTGAGAAATTTATTAAACATTCAAAAAGATTACCAGAGAACAAAGTACAAACTAGGGCTTTTTCATCTGATAAAGCAGTGCACTCTGGTAAAGCAGTGCAGCCGGAGACATCCCGGACCTACATTCAGATCAAGAAGAAGCAGACACAATGATGTTGTTGCATGGAAAACAAGCTTTAGATGAAGGAGTTACATCGCTGCTCTTTTCTAGCGACAATACAGATGTATTCGTCCCTCTTGTGTAGCATAATTTATGTTCTCGCGTATGGATGAAGAGAAGCAACCCAACTAGATTAATATCAATCAATAAGATTATGTCAGATATGCCATGGTGTGGTATACGGTCCTCTTTGCTTTCATTTCATAACACTACAGGCTGTAATACAACCAGTCAAATAAGTAAGCATGAGAAGAAGTCAGCTTGGAAAGTATATAAAGGCAACTATGAATTACTGACATCTGTGGGACTGGAAAACGAAGTGGCTTCTGATATGTTCAAAGAGCTGAATACTTCGTTGTCCTTCTTTTCCACTCCAAACCCACTGTATCCGAAGTAAATCATCTTAGGTTGAAGCTATTTCATCAGGGATTGTTCAACAACTGCCCCCAACAGAAGACGCTTTATGCCAGCATGTCAATGGTGCAAACTATCAAACGATCGTTTGGAAAAGCACTTCAACAACATCAAAAGCTTCCAATACGCACAGATTGCGGTTGGCAAACGAAAGTGACATCGTACCTACCAATTACGACAACGTATCCACTAGTTCCTACAGAGTATTTGCGTATCGAGAATGTAAATCATAATCTTGTTCGTGTAAATATGCAGGACGTTCATGCTCTCTAGTATGTGGCTGTTATAATCAAGTGTGCTGTAATGAGTATACATCTCAAGACAGGGGCGGATACAGTTTGGAGCTCTTTAAAGTAGCTCTAAGTAGCTCAACCCATCGCCCCTCCCAGAAGTCCGTTCTGGATCCGCCACTGTCTCAAGACAACTTATCAGACTCAGAAACTGAAGTGAGTGATGAAGAATCGTACTGACTATAGAGACTATAGATGACACTGCGAGTCTTTTCGTTTTACAACTACAGGTATAGAGTTAACTTCCAGTCCGCTTTCATGTAATGCATTCGATTGAAATTGTTTTAAATTTAAAGTATTAACACAACACAGTAAGATGACCTAACAGCCTTGACCTTAAACAGAAAAAAATGGCTTAAACAATGTATACAAGTATTTTATTTACATTTATGCATCATAAGCTTTCATTTGATACTCCACATGACTACATTCTAATTAACTTGTAACACGTAATTTGCCATTACTTACGCCATCTTTGAACCAATATGAAGGCCAACCTACCAATTGCCGAGGTTGGCAATATTACTTTTTTAGCTCTCCGTACCATTGTCTATCAAGATAAAATAGTTACTACTTTTGGCAATGGCAATCCTACGGGGTGACATACCGGTGTATTTCTATATTTTGTTACCCTACTATAAATTTTCCTTTCTTTGTTATTAGTTTCTCCGGCAACAGCTATTTTCTTGTAATATGACTCCCACTAACACTTATAATCAGTGATAGGCATACCAGATCCGGTTACTTCGTGTTACCAAATTTTCACCAGATTTAGCACTTTTTACTATAAGTTCTATAAGTTCATGAATATTTAAATACCTATCATATCTCCTTAAATTTCTACTAATAACCCGAAATCGCATGCCATAGAGCTATACCTTCATAAAAATAAAACTTCTATTTTGTTCAATTTATGTACACTCATGTCCAAAATGATTGTCGCATATCTATAACTGTCTTCTTCTAAGAAAATGAAATAATAATGATTTTGCAGGGTACTTTTAATACTGATACTATGTGTATAATTGGGAAATTTATATTTGTGGTAAATTCATAGGAAAAGAATTATAAATACGAAAATTAGAATGAGTAAAACAAAATGTTGCTAAAAGGACAAGAAAGTTTTATTTTCGTTTTATTGTTCTTATTTACTGCTCTTTTGACATGAAATTTGCCACATACATGTCTTTGCCGGTTATACACATAATAACATTATAAGAAATACCCGGGGAATTATATTTCTACAACAACATATTTATAGACATGCGACAATAATTTTGGACATGAGTGTACATCAGTCAAAAGGAAGAAATATTTGCATAATGTTTGATTCTTGTTTGGTCCTGGACAATTAAATGAGTTTCTGCTGTGAAAACATTCCACAATGTCAGCATTTTTGTCGTGAAGTATGGCATACTTGCGCGAAGATAATAATAATAATACGTGCATTCTAAATAGCTTACCCACATAACATTCTGTTCTTTTTCGGTGAGACGACTTTTCCTGCATGCTCTATGTATATTATACCTTCATTACTCGGAGGCATGGTGGCTAAGTGGCTTATCTTTGGTGCGTGGGGTACTTAGTTCGGTCCCCAGCCAAGTAAATTGATGGTGGACAATATCGTGTCCATGTTTTTTCTTGAGGTACTATAGTTTCATTTCATATTCTCATTCCACCAACATGCACTTCACTTCGCGTTTCCCTTAGCTTAAAGGGCATAATCGTTGATCTTTAAACTGAAAGACTTCGGGTTTTATGCAAAGTCGTTTGACGTATGATTAGCGTCATACTAAAAGCCTGACATATGTTAGTCATACTCTTTAGTATGGCACTAATCGAGCTTCAGAATGACTCTGCATAGGGTCCTTCATTTCTTCATTACGCAATTTTCTACGAGATATTTCATATATTTGACTATAGTAAGTATGATTTCGGGGGGGGGGCTTAGGCCCGGAAACCCCCCTAAATACGCCACTGCTTATGTTTAAGTACGATACATATTGTATGCAGTATTCTTTTAAAAAAAAACATGCAATCACTACCCGCAATAGTGAACAATCAAGATTTACTAACCTAGATGGAATCGCCTACGGAGAGAATATACAATTGTAGCGCAAATGCAGCGATAAAATCAAGTATTCTAAAAATCACAGAAAAAGTATTTCTCGACCTGTCTTATGTAGGATACTTAGTGAAATCAGCGTTAAGAGCCAATAACACAGATTAATGTACTTACATCCTTGGAAACTCAATGCACAGTTCCGTGAACTCTGACTCAAATATGAACTGTAATATTTGTCGAAAATGTAGAATAATAATGGATACATGTTTTTATCCTTCTGTGAACGCTCAAAATACACAGTTCATCTAAATTAACTTGACCCATAGTTCATTACAATCACGTCTTCTCTAGTCTCAGAGTACGGACTGGCCTTTTTGTTCTTCTTGTTCGTTGTTAGGAGTTTAATGGCCTTTTCCAGTATTGATGGTGTGTAAGACATAGATCTACAGCTTAACGTGAGTTCCGAACTATATGAGCTTCCGGCAGAAATCGAACCTATTCAGGTAACAAACTCTTCTACGCTTGATGATTCATACTTTATCCTTTGAAAGGCTACACTGGGAAAATTAGATACCATCCGTTGTGTTTATTTGATAATATTTTTCTTGGTGTTTATCTTTGCACGATATTTAATGATAGTCACAGGAGTTGTTCTTAAAATAAGCGTATGATGTTGTCTCGGTTATTATAACAGTTTTTTTTATATTCGATTTATTGTAGTTTCTCATTATTCTCCTCTATGTGTTTGTTGATTTGTTTTTTGTTGTACATTTATCTTGACATAATTCTTGATCGTTTGTTTGATTAGATTTCTTATATCCTCCGTGACCGGCTTGTGCACTAATTGTTTATGGATCCTTGTAGTGCCACTTTGACTAACGTTACTCGAAATCCATGAAAGCTCGTCGTGATGCGGGCGTAGAAAGCAGTTAATTCCTCTAGTTCGGTAACTGTCGATCTTACATTTTCCGTTAAAAAAAAATTGTTGAGTATTTGAATAGCACCACATTTCCCACGTTTATAGAAAATAAGTTTTGTTTCTGCATGAAGAAGTAAGATGACCATACTGACAGCAGTCCTAGCAAGTTGTAGGTCGAGGAAAGCTTCTGGGTTATTTGGCTAAGAATCGATTTTTGTCGATGATGACTCTATGCTGTTATTTGTTGTGAATCTTTCGATGAGAGGCGACTCAATTATCTGGTTTACTGAGGATAACATTCTTAGGAATGTGCGAAAAGTTACTTGTTTAGCTAGAAAATTTTTTCTATCTTCAATTAATTTATCTTATAGGAGTTTCGGTTGTAACTCAAATGAATGTAATATTAAACTTCTTCATTGTTCGTAATTCCGTTTTCATATTAGTATTTACTTGTTAAAGGCAGTGTGATCACACCCAACAAAAATATTTGGCATTAACTTTTGCAGGAAAAAGTACTAGATCTGGGGAAAAAGTACTATAATTATATCTGCTCCCGTTTCACCTTATTTATGACATTTTACGATGTTAATATCTATTTATTAGACAGATTCCGGCAGCTTCCTCCTCCCCTGAGAATGGGGAAGTGACTCCCCCACATTCTTGAAAGAACCACCAATTTCATTTTTTAAAGTCAAAATTCGATGCAAACTTTGCAAACCACTTACGCCCGCAATTTTCATTTTTACACCCCCAAACTAAGAATCTCTGCTTAATTATCGTATTAGAACTCGCTGTAAGAAACACTAAAGTAACGCAAGTATGACAAATACAGAGGATGTCGGGGTAAAACAAGAAATCTTATAAAATGGATTTATTGAGAAAATCGAGTTTTTATTCTTTAATAGCCTACTATTTAAATGGATCACCAAATATGTAATATTGTTTACTGTGGTCATTTATTAGTTTTCCCTTCGTTCTTTGGCACTTTTGTACTTCCTATTTTCCGCAATAGAATAAACTTAAGTTACATCACAAAATCGATAGAAATGGATCTGTTTCCTCCCGACATCCTTCACAGTGAAATTTTCGTCCATTGCCAGATTTTCATGAGATTTCTTTTTCTCTCCCAAATGTATTTATGAGAGAAGAAGGAGAAAAGTACTTGATGTAATGGTGAATGTACTAGAACACTAACATTTTATAAAATATACTAGATTTGGTACGAATGTACTAGTGTTGCTCACACTGGTTAGACATAAAGATATATCTGAAAATGCTGTTTTATGCATTTCTTGTTAATAATAATAATAAACAAAGCATTTCATTCCCATCCGTAGATGGGCGGGTCGTAGAAGGTTACGCCTTCTCTCTGGCCAGAGTAATAGTGATGCAATAAATATAGATGGTCAGTAGGATACAATTCAAGTTGGCGGGTATGGTATTCAGCCTTTGTGGCCAGCTGGATTGAAAAGTATGATGGGGTTTGCTACGGTAGGCGATTGAACATTCAAATAATTGCAGTTTAGGAAGGATAGATGGACATTTCTTGTTTAAAAAATACAAGTTTTATGAAAGGCTATATTTGATTAGTAAATTGCAGATTTTATTTTACTTTTAATTACTATATTCTATAATCCTTACTTGTTACTTCTAAGGATTTCACTTTAATGCAATTTAATAACTGGTAAATAATCCTGAATTCACTGCTACCGAAACTGAAAACAATTTACTCTTATGCCCGGTCGCACCAACCGAGGAATAATCTGTGGATAGGGATTAAACTAAAGTTAATCATTGAAGTGAGGATGTGTTGCACCAACACTGATCTGAAGATTATATTGCCAAATCGTCGAATTAAGATTAGCCATCGAAAACGGGAGTTTAATCCTTGATAACGTCGTGATCAGGTGTGAGTAGAGTGAATATGCTTGCAAAAGATTTGGATATTTTAGATGAATCTGAAGTGCTCGAACAGATAGAATATGCTATCCGACCTAGAAGAATAATGAGACAGGGAAAATCCTTTTGAGTACTTCAACGATGATGCATTTTGTAATCGTTTTCTCCTGTCGAAGTACTCTGTTTTGTTGCAGGATTGTTTGCAGAAAATTATATCAATAATTTGGCTGTTTATATGGTTATTTATGTGGATATAAATAGTGTTACTGTGCTTATTTCAACTGTTCCTAAAGCAAGAAAGTGATATTTGTATCAATAAATATCTGTCATTACTACAATGGACCGATTAAAGTAGCATACTTGCACTAATTCATTATATTCATTGACTTATTTATTATAGTTTGTGAATTGAAGAAGTGTAGTTTTTAGTGCCTACCTGTAGAGTTGAACATAGGTTAAAGTTACCTCTCTTGGGGTCAATTATATTATAGGTTAAATTTACCTCTCTTGGGGTCAATTATATTTTATGGTATACACTGCAACATTCGTTCATTTAACAGGTCTATTGGCATTTTAAATCTTTACAATTTTGGCTTATTTGGGTTGAATATGCCCTTGTATATTAAATACTACAGAAATAAGTGTGAAAAGAAAAGTAATAAACCGAAGCAGAAAATTGGAACATTAATTTTGTATGTCATAAACTAGAATTGCTCCCATCCTTACATTAAATCTGCTAGCATGTTCTGCAAATTTTACAATAAAAACTATTAATTGCTGCCATCGTGCTTCTACCAATAATCGTGCCTCTATACTTGATGTGTATATATATTTTTAAAAAATGTAAGCAAATTTTCATTAGAATTTCCGGTGCACATTTACTGCACGGATCCATAGATTTGTAAAATTTACAGAACAAATTTGTAATAATATTTTAACAGACTAATGTATTACTAATCGAAATATGTTTTCTTCTTACCTGAAGACATCCCAAATACATAGCTACGTAAAAATATATTAATGAAAGTTGAACCTGTTATTCGCGGACTTGGCAAGGTTCTAGATTACTGATCCCCCTTCCCATTGATCAGTAATAAAGACAGAAATCAACGTGCCGTGCGGGGCTCTAACCCGCCTTCACTTGCTAACGCTCGCTCGGCAGTACTGTGTAAATTAAGAGGACCAGTAATCTAGAACGTTCCCCGGTTCCTATAAGGTAGCTATTAATCATAGTATATGAAGTAAAGTATCTGAAGACAATGTGCTAATTCATGCTGCGCAACGACAAATGTCTGAGCTTAAGAGGTTCACATAATTGTGAAATTTACGTCAGTAATGTGTTATGTTAATTTGAGCATTTGTGCTGTATCGCCGGACTACACGAAAATCGAAAAAAAAAACATTTCGTTAGATTAGATTAGGTAACATATTAGGTTAGTGTTAAGTTTAGAGTTACCGCTCCGTTTTTTTATATAAAAATTAGGAAAATTTACAGGAGAAATGCGGTAAGAAATGATGATTGAGAGTTTTTATGAGTTGTTTAGGTATGAAAAGTTATGTTTAATACGAGAAAATATACGTGGAAGTGGGTACTATTTGCAAGACGCGGAAGGTTCGATGATTCAGCAGCGTGCCCATTTTATGCTCCTGCTCTTACTACTACTACTGTTTATAGTATGGATCCGGATAGTAAAACTGCACGTTTTGATATTTTTACTGCTTTTTTGTAGGTATGAGACTGGAGGAGCAACTCTAAACTTAAGCATTAGGTTAGGTTAGGTTGAGTTACAAGTCAATTATCTAGAAAACAGATACGTATAAACTTTTACAGCTTGGAATAAAAAATCATTATATTCGTATAAATATGGAGTCCGGATATAGGTATGGCATAAAAACTACAGTGCAAAAAACATAAAACAATTTGTGCTAGGTGGCCACTATAAAGCACAAGTGCTACCTACCCAGTCGGGGCAGGGCGAAGCTAGTGGACCCACACGATAGCACAGAAGTATATGAAAGGAGCGTTCGCGGAGCGGCGTGTGCGCGCGCAAGCGATGGTAGTGAAAACATGTGAATTTTGGTAATGATACGAGTTTCAATAGCACTTGTCATGGGTTCATACTAATAACTATCTGCACTGTTTGCAGAAACACATTGTCGTAGTGGCCACCTGGCAGGTTAGGTTGGTTAACTTACATTTAGTTAGAATATAATTTGATAAAACTCAAATATGAGTGTCTGACACATACGCACCATTTCCACCAGGGTTGGCACAAACCATGGTTTTTATTAAAAAAAAAACCAAAAAACCGTTTTTTTTTGTTTAAACCAGGTTTTTATGGTTTAAATTATTTGCTCTATATATTCATATCATATATGGACAGAAATAAGTTTGTTTCGCCTTGATGTTATTATGCAACAACCGGGTTATGCTGGAAGGGGTCACATAAGCTTAAAGCGGAATAAAAACCGCTTCTCGAGTTACATCCGAGAGAAATTGTCCTCCATTTGAACTCAGAACCAGAACTAATTGGCCACAAATGTGATACGTCTGCCGACTCACTCACGAAGGAATCCTGATTTAAAAAAATACGTTGTACTGATCTTTACATGCTTCTTAATATAACTGTCAAGAGTCATTTCAGAAGGACAAAAAGATAAACAGTTGCACAAGTGAAACCATTACACAGAATTACATATGAACAATTTCAAAGTACTACGGGCTACAGAAGAACTAATTTAGTTCAAGTTAGTAACAACGACTTTTATTGGTCCAAATTAAAGAAATACACCGACTTAATCTGCATATCAATAAGAAAGGTGAATAAAGATACGAATTATTTGAGTCCACTTTGGCTCAAACTCATTTATACATAAATAGATACCAAAGATACTTATTTAACTAAATGCCTCTCGTGGGGTCTGTATGACCCCCCCCCCACACACAAAAAGTACGGCATTTTCGATGTATTTTATCAATAGTAAACATTGAAACGAAACAATATTTAGAATTTTTCTTCGATTGCAATTACATTACAATAATAACAACTACAAAAGAATCACAAAATAAACATTTATAAACTTGTAAAAAAAAAAAAGTTGCTTTTGTAGTATAATCTTTTTGAGTAATGAATGGGGACTTTAGGTCTGAATATAATACGAATAATATACGGGAGTGAAACGTGATAACCCACAAATGTGTGTTCATCAAGATTTTACGAACATTTACACTTTTACGAACATTTTTTTGTTTTTTGGTTTAAACCAGTTTTTTTTTTTTTTTTTTTTGAAAAAACAGCTGGTTTAAACCTTGGTTTAAACCAGCCAACCCTGATTTCCACACTGCCTTATCAGCCACTAAATCATAGCAAGTGTACCTATCCGCCAAATAGTCCCTTCCGCCTACATATATAATGTCGCTTACATCGAAAACAACCAACAACAGACACTTCCTTAACGTCAACTTTTCCCATCACATGACTTTCAATCGGGAAATTTCCTAAAACTGGTTCGGCGATACGGCACGTAACCCTTAATTTGGAACACAAATATACAGGCAATAAAAAAATCGGGATATTATCTATAACGTTTTTAGTAACGAACAAATACATTATTCAACATATAAGGTAATTTGATGCCATATATAGTGTTTGCACTATCCTCGTTTATATCTATACCCACCTTCGCTAACGTACACCCTCGCTACCGATCGGGTCACTCCTCTGCGCTCCTACCGTAACTTGCTTAGATAGCATTCATGCTTTTAGTGACCATCTAGCAAGAGTTGGTTAGTGTATTTTGCGCAATAGTTCTTATCGTATACATACACTGAAGTTCCCCTAAAAGGAATCTGTACAAGGGAATGCAAGTCCTCAACCAAGAATGATTATTTAAGATACAAAAAGTCGATTTACTGAAAAAGAAGTATATATATATATATATATATGCAAGAAATTTGTGCTGGATCCATACGTAAATCTGCACCGCATCGCCAATTGGTAACATTATGCAAACTACTACTAAAATAACCTTTATTTTATAAAGATAACCATATTTATGTACACCAGTGCTACTTTCTGGAATGAAGTATAACCAACTGGCGAAGCAAATTTAAACTTAAACATTTTTTTTTCAGCGGAACTGGCGAGGCGATGTAGATGTAAATCTATATCAAAATTTGGATTTTAAAAAGGTGGTCCGAACAGAGTCGTGGGGGGTGAGACGGGGACATATAACCTCATTGTTGATATTCTCATTATTTCCCCACTTATACTCATATAACTGTTAAATACAGTGTGATGGTGAGACACAGCAATATGATGAGTTAACCTAACCTAACCTTTCCTACTCTGCACTACACTTCAAAATAATGGCCTAAATATTGATTGTAAGGTAACCTAACTTACTCTACCCTATATTTGAATCGCTCACCTGTGGTGCGTGGGGTCCCTTGTTCGATTGCAGGCCAAGTAAATTTGTTTTGGACAAGATCGTGTCAGTGGGTTTTCTCAGGGTACTCCTGTTTCCTTCAATTCTCATTCCACCAATTCTTCTATCATTCACTTGTCTTCCTTAGCCTAAATGGCATAAACGTGGGACGTTAAACTTAAAGATTTCATTTCATTTTTCTGCCCTACATTTTAAAATAGTGATTAAACATTGAGCTAACGTTACCTAACCTACTCTACCCTACCCTACATTTGAAAAAATTGGCAAAGCATTGAGCTATCGTAATCTAACTTACCCTACGCTACCGTATTCTACCCTAATATTCTCTACTTCTCCCGATCCTATCCTATACTCTGTGCAAATACCGAACGTTGGATTTTAAACAAGACGGTATTTGTGTGAAGCTTAGCGTAGTTTGTAGTCAAAAATTATTTAAGAAAAATGAACTACCCACCCTTACTTGAAAATGTCTCTTAACAGCCGGATAAAGGAGTTTGATGTGCTAGAACAAAGCTATTCTTCTATTTTTTTATTTTTTTTTTAATTTTTATTTTTTTAATATTTGGACCCTAGATACCTATATTTGATTTGGTTTGGAGTTTAGCATCCCTTTCAGCAGCGAGGCCATATAAGATGCGGTCCTAAAGGAATATCAGGAACAGCTTCTTTTTAGTATTTGATATGACTTTCTTTATTTTATTATTTTTTGTTAAAGGATATGTTCGTCCAAAAGCATTAAAACATATTTGCTTTCCCGAGCAGTCAATTTCACCCGCTTTCTTCCCATATCTAGTACAAAAGTTACCACATGCTACGCGAATCAGTTTTCAGTTGTTACTGCACTGTTTTAGCCAATCAAATGCATGATATCGCATGACGTCATGTCATAAACGTCATAGTTTTATACAGCTTCCGATTACTTGTGGATAAGTTAATCCTTTCTCACAAACTGTTGGTGCAACGATGTAAGATTCATATCCAAAGATAAAAATAATCAGTAGATTATCTTATCCGATCTTAATCTTCGGTTGGTGCAACCGGGCATTAATGATTTAGTAAGCATCTTAACTACAATTTTGACCTCTGTTGACATTGATAAGAACTATTTCAAATGTTGGAACTAAGATTAATCATAACTAATATTAGTTTCTTGATAAAAACGTGTACGTTAATCTAGATTTACTGGATCACAAAATAAGGTATCGCCAAAGTTTTGCTTGATTTCTTTCAGATCATTACTTAATATCATTTATACATATCATCATAAAAAGTTTGTAAATGCATTTAAAAACTACACGATATTCCACAATTAACTTCAAACTCTATTATAATACCAACGTTTTCAAATTACTAGACTCACTCTCGAAAAATGCAAAATTGATGTAGGAATCCTAATTTCAGAGTTCTAGAACATTTAATTTAGTGGTTAAACTACCATCCTTCATCTGTTTACTGTACAGTTGAAGTGGTGATATCACCGTTGAACAGCAGATGGTATTAGTGAGGGGGGGGGGGTGAATTCTGAAAGTGATGTTTCAGTTGTAGATAGCTATAGTGGTTCCTATCAACAAGATACAGTGTTGTGGTTGCTGTCGTAAGAAGTTAACGACATTCAAAGCGTTCAACAGTTCGAATGGGCCAGTTTAAAATGATCGTGACGTGTTTCGTGTATCCAGGCACGTAGCCAAGGGGGGATCCGGGGGGTCCGGACCCCCCCCCTTCGAGACCAGAAATGAAAAAAATTAAGGAAGGATAAAACAAAAAGAAATGACAAAAAGAAGGATCAGCTTAAAAATTAAAAAGAAAACTACAGAAAGCTTTTGCTTACTCTTTCTTATGAGGAGATTTGTATTACTTGCAATATGGTGGCGAGGTAAGCGAGGTATTCTGGAAGAGTCAGGGAATTCGAAATTTCAAGAAAAGTTATGTAATTCTCAGCATTCCTGCTACTAGTCAGTAAAATTTCAAGCTTTCAAAAGCATAAGTGCCGTTGTGTAACAGTGTGGACATTTTTAATCATAACTTTTCGTCATCGCATCCTTACAGTATCAAACATGTTATTTCAAGGACAATTTTCTGTTGCTCTTTTAACCTGTCATTTGGAATTGGCAGTAGTTGACGGAATAACAAAAACAAAAAATTATGTTGAAAAAAGTTCTGTTAGCATTTGATTCAACAGAGAAAGGAACGCATATATTGTTAAACTAGTTGAATATACACATGCCTCGTACAGGGGCTGTATTTGGAAGTCAACGCCTGTGGGAGTATCACCATTGATCTCAGCGACCGCGAAAACTATGGATTTGATACTAATATCGGTCATTTTGGGCTATTTTTTACATGTCTCGGTTTCCACCTCCCGCTGACTCCCGGCCCACATACTTGCAAGTCACCGCTAACGGAAGTATCATCATTGATTTCAGCGACCGCGAAAACTATGGATTTGACACTAATATCGGTCATTTTGGATTACTTTTATATGTCTTGGTATCTCACCCCCATTTCGGTGACCACCGACCTGGAGCCCAATAGCGTGAATTTGGAAGTTAATGCGACTGGAGTTTCACCATTGATTTCAGCGACCGCGAAAATATTAATTCGACACTAATAGCTCAAGTGGTAGAGCGTTGGCTTCGCATCCGGGAGGTCGTGGCTTCGAATCCCGCTGCCTACCATCCTGACTGAGGTTTTCCAGGGTTTCCCTCAGTCCTACTAGAAATGCCGGGATGGCACCTACTAAACAGGTCCTGGGCGATACCTTTCCAAATCCTTTCCATTGTTAATGTTGTTTGATATTCAATGTAAAAATGGACTCTGAGCTGTATCTGGTGATTGGTAAATAAATAAATATCGATCATTTTCTACTACTTTTACATGTCCCGGTAAACGCCCCTTTGTGACCCCCCTGGTTCGAATTTCGACAAAACGTTTAACTCTGGTCTGGAGCCTGAACCAAGGTATTCGTGATTAAAATTTGGTTACTCTCGGTCAATTTGTCTGGTTCCAAAGCCGGTTCCGGTAAACGCCCCTCTGAGACTCCACTGTTTCAAAATTTGAAAAAAGCTTCGTCGTGATCTGGGTCCTGGGCCAAGGCACCCCTGACCAAAATTTGGTAACTCTCGGTCCACTCGTCTGGTCCCCAGGCCGCACAGACAGCCGAACACACAGACTCTTTATTTTATTTATATTAGAAGATAGTTTACAAGACAGTATTCAGTTGTACTTCTTATAATAATTGAGGTCATAACGAAAGGAAAATTTTTGTATTTGAATAAACAGGAGAAGGACGTAAATATTGCGAAATCTTTTTCAATACTTTTTTTTTATTATTTTGCTCGAAATTTATTCATAGTTTGTTATTAAAATACTTGCCAACATATCCTCATTTTATTGTCCTAACAAATCAATATATGTTGATAGTAAAGTAGTTTAGATTGATCGAGCTCCTGGGCCTTCAGAATTTCATGTCACCCTCCCCCCCCCCCCCCCGTTACGAAATCCTGGCTAAACGAACCAATATATTTTCCAGTAAAATTGTTTAGAGTGATCGAGCCCCTTTTGTGATGACTCAGTATTTCATGTCACGGACCCCCCCCCCCTTCACGAAATCCTGGCTACGTGCCTGGTGTATCAATCTTTTATTCTCTGTAGTCCTGTAATTGCAGCATAATGGGAAAAGCAAAAGACCTTTTTTCGCGTAAAATGGAAGTTAACAAAATACTTCTGGTGCAAATAAGATATACACGGCAATACATTGCTAGTAGAGTTGGGATAGATCAAAAATCTGTGAGCACAATCTCTGTTGAAATGAACAAGAGCCAAAATAGAGTTGGAAAATGTGGTCGAAAACCAAAGCTAAACTAAAAAGAAAACTAAAAAGATTGACTCTGAGAAACAGAAGTGCAACTTCTAATAGACTCAAACATAAAAGTGGCTGAGTACGGTGCAGACATTTAGCCTGAAAGTGTTGGAAGGATTCTTTGTGCCGACGAATAAAAGCACACGGTCAAGAAAGAAAACAAAAATTAGAGTCTACTCCAATCATGGCATAGAAACGCCTCGAATGGGCACGAAGCCTAGAATATTGGACTGTTGACGATTGGAGAATAGTGTGTGTCAGTGATGAATAATGTATTTTGTGTCTGGTGTATGTTCACAATTTGTGCGACAAGGGCCTGGGAGGAATTCAAGTTGGAATGTCTTTAATAAACCGTGAAGCACCCTACTTTAGTCAGGGTCTGTGGTATGATCACCGTCTTCGGGCCTGGAAGGCTGTATATAGTAGAGAGGACAATGAAGCACGAGCAATACCTACAAGTTCTTCAAGAAGAACAGCTTTCCCAGACTGCACTCCGGTTTGATGACATACAATTCATCTTTATGCATGATTGAGCCCCATGCCACCGGGCCAAATCTGTGCCAAATTATTCGAGGACAACGAAATTAGTGTTCTTCCGTAGCCAGGCACTAGTCCTGATACGTATGAAGCCGATTGAAAACTTTAGGAGCTTCACAAAAGAAAAGCTAGAGAAGAAGCACATTAGAACCAAACTTCAATTGATCAAGGAGATCAACAATTTGTGGTATCACAAAGCTGAAGAGGTGGCAAAATGTGCTAAACTCGTACCTAGGATGCCACAAAGGATAAAAGACTTAATAAAGAATAAGGGATTTCATAAGAAATATTAATCTTTGTGTGAGAGAGAATTTTCTTGTAAGTATTCCATTTCATTTTTTGTTTACAATTTGGATATACACACTTTATAGTAATTATATTTGAATGTTACGTACGCATTTATTTTATTGATATTGAAACGCATATGCCATACCCACTAGAAATTAGGACAGAGTTAGTAATTTGGACTAATATTGTAAGAACAGTAAAATATTCAGAACTGAATGTTGAGTCTAATAATTAGAACACGTCTGTAATTTAAATTTATGTCATAAACAATATTGGAATGTATTCCAAGAAACCAATGTACAGAAACAATTTCTTATTATATTGCAATTTCTGAGAAAATTACTTAACTATTAAATCACACAAACATTTTTTCAAACCAATATGGAAATTTTAAGTTCTTTAAACGAAGAAAAAAACTAAAGTAATTTTATACACAATTTTCCTGTCTTTTCAAGTCCAGAATGTCGGATTCTAAAACCAAACTAGATCCCCTTTTGACACCTAAAACCACACTAAGAGTATTTTATATAATTGTAATTCCTAAATTGCAAAACGTAGATATTATATAAATATGCCGTAAAATTCAGATTGTAAATAATTCTAATCATCTTTCCACATAATGTTATTTTGTGCTCCCTAGGAAGAAACCATGGACTTATGAAATCCATTAGTAATATTACTTAATCCATTATTAAAACTAGTGTTTGAAATGGTACTTACATTATAGTATAATTGTTTCTAATCCTTTAGTTACCATTGGCCAAATAGTTGAATGTTTTGTGCGGGGTTGTATGTATTTAGGGGATTTCTAGTGATGATAGAGAGGAATGTAATGATTTGACTCACCAATTTACAAAACTGAAGAGATAGGATCCATTTAGTTGTAGTGCGACATTTTAAAATTTGAATTTCAACTAGCTCTGAATTTTGTACATTTTCTGTACCACTGACAACAATTCTAATATTTAAATAAACGAGGGAGGGTCATTTCAAATTTTAAATAGTACAAAATTCTGAGCTAGTTAAAAAATTCGAATTTCAAGATGTCGCACTACAACTAAATACACCCAACAAATTTTGAAATTTGTTATTTGAATGGTACAATTTTTTTCTTGGTGGTACAAAAAGGTACAAATATAGTACAAAATTCTGAGCTAGGTCAAATTCAAATATGAAGATGTCGCACTACAACTTAATATACTTGGGGAGATTTCGTATAAAATTTAAACTAAGAAGTTTATTATTGTCAAATAAGCAACAACGGTGGTACAAATCATATAAAATTAAGTAAACTTCATCGAATTGAACAATTGTGTGTTCTAAAAAATTGAAATTTCTAGATTAACGTCCCACAAATATGCCCTTTGGCCTAGATGAGAGGAAGGATCAGGGGCGAATTTAAAAGGTAAAATCTGAGGGGAGCTCCTAGAACCCAGACTATGATAATCATATCATGAGTTTACTATAAGCTTTTAAAAGTATATCAAAAATAGGTTAAATTATATTTGTCACTCAAAAAACTGAGGAGCCGAGACCCCCTTCTCCAGTCCCAGGCTAGATCCGCCACTGCGAAGGATTAACGAAAGTGAATAGTTACAGATGAATTTGGCGGAACGAAAATGTGGCAGAAAACGGAAAATCTCCTAGAAACATGGAAATGATGTTGCAAACCACAGGATTTGAACTAGAGACCCGTTGCTCCACAGGTAAGCTCTCTACCATAGATCCAGTATCCCCTATTGCGAGTTGTAATACCAAAATATTTAACTTGTTACTGTACAGTAATTTCAAATCGTTTTATATCCACCGAAAACTTTTTGGTTCCCCGATCAACGAATTTCAACATAATTTCCACCAAAATATTTTATAGTTAACAATGAGAAATATTACTACACTAAGTGTATTAAATGAAAAATATCAAATAAAAATACATGTAAGTTTTATTTATTCTTTTGTTAGATAACAGCACTTTTAGCATTAACTGAAGGAGCCCATTTCCTGAGCAATCGAGTTCTCTATCTCACTGAGAAGCTACGTCTTGGACCTCACGGAGCAACGTCGTTGGTGGTAAAAGTGGTAGTGACCCGGCCAGGACCTAAAAATATGACAGGTATATTTACTAATATGTTTAGATAAATTTGTTTTGTAATTTATGATCCACAAAGCAAAGTACAAATCATACCTTTAAATATGTCCTTAGTTATATCCGTTATGCTTCGTATTCAAACATTGTGACATGTGTATTGCAACCACCAGTGGCGTACGCAAGGGGGTTTCAAGGTTTAAACTTTCATTGAGCAAAATATTATGGAAAATATACACTTACTATGTAGTTTGTATCATATTTGGAGAGAACGATAAATTCAAGTTTTATTGTATTTTCTTCATTGCACTGTAGTACATACTACATTGCACTGTATTGGTCATGCCAGTCTGATTAGATTCCACATTCTTTGGTGTACTGCCTAGGGATGCGCACGAGACAAGATTTATGGCTGTCTCGAATTGAAAATGTACTGTAAAAGTGATGTCTCGACTCGAAAAATATATATTTTTCTATTGGAAGAGCCGTGTCTCGACTCGAATTTTGTCAGGAAAATCCTGTCTCGACTCGTCTCGTACGCATCTCTAATACTGCCGGGTTCAGTGGTAGAAAGCTATTGAATTGAACCTAGATATTCATTTCTGAATGAAATCCAGAACTTCAACACATGGAGTTTATTGTGGACCGAACCTCTGCCCAATACTTGTGATTTGTGGAAAGGACTCTTTTTTTTTTTAATGAGATCAGCAGAAGAAATAGAAGGCCAGAACATGACCAAATTTGGAGGTATGTACTAGAATTCTCTTTTAGTATGATGTAACGTTTACCAATGACTATATTTGCTATCAAAAAGGGGAAATAAACCCATATTATGAGAGCAAAAGCCTGAATTGAATACATGTGATCGTTCATTTGGACAAAGATAATTCATTGCAACATCATTAAAATGTTCTATCTCTAGCGACATTTACATCCTGACCCCTACATTTTACGTATTTATATCCTATGTATATGTATACACACAAACCAATCCCCCTTATGAAATGCTTAGTACGCCACTGCCAACTACTAGAAGATCAAAGATAAATCATAGACTATTTCAAATCGAAGGAAATTGTGTTTTTCATTCAAAAGAATGAATTGGTATTTTATTCATAACTAGGTTTTGCTATCTCATGTAAGGTATGGTGGCCAGATTTGCAGAATAAGCTCGCATAACTTGACTGTTCATCTAGGTATATAGTAAATATTATGTCGCTATTCATTGCAATGAGGAAGAAGTCCCTAGCTTTTCTAAATAACTATTTTGTTTATTTATTTACTCTTATTCGAACTTTAAGTCGACAACCTTTTAACATTTAACAGGAACTAGAATTAGGGCATTGATTGTTCCTTCAATGTTTTTCAAAACACTGTAGAAGTCCATACAAGAAACCACTAGTATACTATGCAAACATGCAAGTCAAAAACGGAGCGCCTTTCTTTTTATTTTATTTTTTAAAAGGAAATATTCGTCCTGTTTCCAATTTTTGGGACACTGGATGTTGAGAAATAGAGAAAATTTCATTAAAAATGGGAAGTCTGGTTACCGTAATGTAGGTCCTCTTTCACCCGGACATGTTCTTTTTCTAAGCCCCTGAGAGTGGTCCGGTGTTTCTGTGGTATAGGCAACTGCTCCTATTTTAAGGTCCGTGATATATACACAACTTTGTGCAAATTAATGGAATCAACGAATTTTGTGCTATAAATCATTATAGTCACATAAAACAGAAATTGCCGTACGCACAACTGAGTTTCACCATTTAATATGCGCAACTTTCTCGCGAATTAACATTTGTATTCTCTGTGGCGTTGGGTCCACATTTTTTTTTTAATTTTGCGTTGTCTGTAGTCTATCATTGTAGAACCACATTGTATGGAACCGAACTGAAACAAGTTTGTCTCTTGTTGTGCAATCCTCCCTCCTAATTTTATTCTTGCAAAAAGATCACAAATTTTTCGATCAGATTCATATCAGGTGAGGTTCCATGTCAGTCCAAAACGTTTACCTTGTTTACTTCGAAAAATTATTTGACTTGTTTTTAGATATGTGGCATGGTATCAAGTCTTGTTTCAAAAAATGACAGAGCCATTCTGTTGAAGATGTTGAGTTCTGTAACCACTCTGAACTGTAGCACATTAGATGTATTTGTTATTGTTCATAATCCCTTCAATAGGAACAAGTAATCCTAGCTCACTGCAGAAAAACATCCCTAATATCGTTTTTAGTGGATGTTCCATTATTTGTTGAATATGTTACAGTGTAATTAGCAAGATTGACCCCATATGTGCTATCAGCAATGTTCTATTAGCAAGATTAACCCCATACGTAGATGAAATTATTGGAGATTATCAGTGCGGATTTAGACGAAATCGATCAACTATCGACCAAATATTTACCAGTTGACAAATATTCGAAAAGAAGTGGGAGTACAATACCCAGGTACATCAACTATTTATTGATTTTAAAAAGGCTTACAACTCGGTTAGGAGAGGAACATTATACAACGTTCTTACAGAATTTGGAATACCGAAAAAGCTAATCAGATTAAGTAAGATATCTTTAAATGAATCCCAAAGTAAAGTCCTGGTAGGAATTTTTTTGTCCACGAGCTTTCACGTCGAGAATAGCCTGAAACAAGGAGATGCGTTCTCTCCATTATTATTCACTTTTGTTCTGGAATACGCTATAAGAAAAATGAAAGATTGCAACCAGGGCCTAGAGTTGAATGGGGTTTACCAACTTATGGCATACGCTGATGATGGAAATTTAATAGGGGATGATAGAAGAACAATAGAAAAAAATGCAGAAGTCTTATTAAACGATTGCAGGGATATGGGTTTAGAAGTAAATGCAGAGAAAACTAAAGACATGGGAGTTCGTCGGGATCGTAATACGGCAAATTATGGATGGATTAAAATATCGAATAATGCTTTTGATAAAGTGGATACTTTCAAATATCTAAGATCAATATTAACAGATGAAAACCATACTTACGGAGAAATTAAATGTCGACTAAGAGCAGGGAATTTGGGTTATTATTCAGTTCAAAATCTCTTGTCGTTGCGAATTCCGTCGAGGAATTTGAATCTTAAAATATATAAAACGATAATCATACCTGTTGTTCTGTATGGTTGCGAAACATGGCCGCTTACTCGGAAGGAAGAACATAGATTGAAAATATTTGAGAACAAGATACTGAGACAAATATTCGGACCCAAGAGAAACGGGAATGGGAAATGGCGGAAACTTCATATATAATGAGGAACTACATAATTTATACGGCTTACCCATCATTGTTAGGGTCATTAAGTCTAGGAGGCTCAGGTAGGCAGGTCATATAGCCAGGATGGAAGAAAGTAGGAACGCTTTCAAAATCTTAACTGGAAGACCAACCAGAAAACTACCATTAGGAAGACCTAGGCGCAGATGAGAGGACAATATTAAGATGGATCTTGCAGAAATAGGAATCCAAAGTAGAAACTAGATCCAATTGGCTAAGGATAGAAGTCAGTGGAGAGCTTTTGTGAACGCCGCATTGAACCTCCGGGTTCCATGGGTCATAAAGTTAGTTAGTTTAGTTACAGTGTAATGCTTTCGGGAAATGAGTTGAATCCGTACCTCTTGCACCAGATAGTGATTCTTCTCAGAGGGCTAGTATTTTTGTCCAATTTCTGTATTTTGTTACCCATTGGAGACATTTCTTCATCATGACCTTTGTCAATATTTTTCTTAGTTGGCGTCCTTGCGTCCAAAATACGTCGACGAATAGCTGAGTTATAAACGTGAGTTCATGCATGAACAAGATTTTTGTGAAAGTTAAAACGAATCTTCTGTAGCTAAATGTTATTTGCCAGTAACAAATAAGAGTCATTCTTAGCGGTCGTTGAATGTTTTCGACCGTTAGTTTCCTTGCATATCTGAAGAAACAAAACCAGTTTTATTCTTGAACTTAAAAAAATTATTTACGGCACTTTGGGTGACGACATACTTAGCAGCAATCTCTCTTTGAATTAAGGAAATGTTTGCGTTTTCTTATATTAATATCCATCTTGCATTATAAATATAAAACGCAACAGGAAATGAGAAAATGATGCTTCACATACCAAAGTGCACCCAAACTCATACACAAAAACATCTAACCACAATGCATCATCACCATGAGTATTGACGCAACTGAAAAACTTCCATACTCCACGGTCTTCCGCTAACCTCTTCGTTTTCATATATGAATGTTCTGTTTGAATAACATCCATTTTGTAGACTCCTTCGTCCTCTCTCTCTCTTTCCTGACACCATACCCTCTAACACGTCCTGCGTGATACCGTTCCTTCTTAGCCAATGTACCAACCAATTTCTCGTCTTCTTCCCAATAATATTTAAAACTGTTCATTTTCTCCCTCACCATTTCTAACACCTTCTCATTCGTTTTTCCCTCGACGCAACTAGTTCTCTCTATTCTTCTCCACAGCCACACTTCAAAAGCTTCCAGTCCTTCTTCTTCATATCTGCGTAATATCCATGTTTCTGCCCCATACGGTAAAATACTCTACACGAAACATTTTATGAGTCTTTTTTTCTCAATTCTTTATTCAAGGTTCCACAAAACAGACTTTTCTTCTTCCTAAAGGCTTCTTTCGCCATTCCTATATTTCACGTTCACACTTAATATCATCATTAATAATATTACTCAGGTATCAAAAACTAGTCCCCTGTTCTATTTTCTCCCATCCTATTTCTATATCTGACACCGACCGCTTTGTTCTGATCACCATGACTTTTGCTTTTCTAACATTTATTTTCATCTTATGTTCTTCACAGCCCTTCCTCAAGTTTGTAACATTTTATTGATTTTATTTTCAGATTTCTTCACAAGTGGCATATCATCTGCAAACCGTATACATGTAATCACTCTACTTCCTATCAAAAAGCTGTTTTGATTATGTAGGCTTATCTTTTGTAGATAGATATTAAATAATGTAGGCGAGAGACAGCATCCTTGTCGAAATCCCCTCCAACTACACTCTCCTCTATTATTTCCTCCCCTATTCTAAAACTTACTTTCTTGGTTCATATACAAGCTTTTTATGAGTCTTCGATCTTTCCATTCGCATCCAACTTTCTTTAGAACTTCCAACAATTCCCAATTCACACAACCAAAAGACTTTTCTACAACAATAAATACCAAATAAACTTCTTTCCCTTTTTCAATAAATCTTTCACCGATCACCCTTAATAATCCAATTGCATCTCTTGTGCCCTTGCCTCTCCTGACCGCGAACTGTTTCTTCTCAACTTTTTCATTTATTATTCCAACCTCCTGTTCAGTATTCGAAGTAAAGTAAAATTTTTGCTGTATGCAATAGGAGACTAATAGTTCTATAATCCTCACATCTCTTTAGGCTCGATTTCTTAGCCTTCGTTATCATGATTGTCTTCAGGAACTACAGTACGACTTCCTAGAAAGAGAAAAAGATTGTCAACTACAAGAGTGTGATTATGCTATAAATTGAAGTTTGAATCCATTAATTTGTACAAGCGTGTGTTTTAAAATTATTATTAAAGTTAATATTGTTACAATGTTCAATTTACAAAGAACAAAACACATCCAGTTATAAGTGCGAAGAAGAGAAAATTTGATATTTTCGTACTTATTTTTCTTAAAATTTGAGTTGTATGAATTATCTTTTCCCGCTATACCACTAAGAAATTTTTCAAGTAATTTGAATCTTTGGCTGCAAGGAAGCAAACTGTGCTCCACCTGACTTTCAAGATGTTTGTAAATTAGACCACGCGGAACACGAATCTGAATGAATTTTGAAATTCCGATTTCGGGAACTCGAGATAAGGGAAATTAAAGATTTTTATATGTATCTATACGAAAAAGAAACACGATTTTCTCTATGAGAAACACATTATATTCTGTGGGGTATATTTTAAGATAAAATGTAAGCACTTCTTGGCCGACTCGAGTCGTGTTCCTTGTTGAAAAGTGCGCACACAAACATACAATAATACAAACCGACACTACTCAGGTTTAATCCATTACATATCAAGCACTACACAAATTTAATACGTACATTACATATTAAGAACCGAGCAGATATATATCCATATTTGCTATCCTAACAATACGACTCATCGGTTACTTCCGGGTTATTCATAAAAGTTATTCAAATTCCTGCAATTTATGCGTTTTCAACTTTAGTTATAACAAACTGAGTAAAAAACACAAAACATTTAAGTATTCTAAAAGACACTAATAATGAAATAATTTTAGTAAAAGGAATTACAAACAATATCCACTGTGAAGCCAAAACTGACTCTACCAAAAATACTTATTTCTCTCTGCCATCTATGGAAGAAAACAGTGTATTAAATTACATTGTTGGTTAAATAAGTTACCCATTATGTTTCTTACATAACTACGTAAGACATTACGTTATATAATAATAATAATAATGTCATCAGTGGCGTATTTAGGGGGGGGGCTTCCGGGCTTAAGCCCCCCCCCGAAATCTTACTTACTATAGTAAAGTATATGAAATATCTTGCAGAATTTTTACATTTTCAGGCAAAGCCCCCCCCGAAAGTTAGCAAAGCCCCTCCCGAAACAAAATCGTAAATACGCCACTGAATGTCATTATGAGTAAATTACAATAAGAAAGTTGAAAATCATGTGGGATCCAGTTTGCTACCCTGGTCACATTATGTTCGGATATTTCGAGATCCGAAAGTTGGAATGTCAAAATTCTTTCAGGGTCTACAGATTTACAAAATATATGATAATCTGGTAGGTTCCAGTTTGCTTTCTTGGTCATTGCATGTTCGGGTATCTCGAGTTCCGGGTCGAAAGTTGGATCGTAAAATTTCCTTCAGATTCATGTTCCTCGTGGTCTAATTTATAAACTATATGAAAGTCAGGCGTGATCCAGATTACTTCCCTGCAGCCGAATGTTTTCTGTGTGAAATCTGAAAGTGTCCTCTCTTTTCAAAAGAAAGGAGTCATATGGAAACCTTATTTTCATACGGTCACTTCTGTTTAGATCTACCAGGGTGGACCTGGAACAATACATTATTAATATCTGTTAAACAACTATGTTAGTGACTGGCCCGTATCCAAGAGGGGTCTAGGGGGTCCGGGCCCCCTAAATTTTTGCTGCTCCCCCTAAAATTTTCACAGTATTATTGCAAATGAACTATACTATGGTGATGAATTATGATATGGCTTAAGTTTAGAGTTGTCCCTCCAGTCTGAAGGCGCCCTTGGACTTTGCAACATACCAAAAACAATGCTTAAAGTATTAAAAAATTTTACATTTCATGCAACTTCAATACTCCGTGGGCTTCACAAAAATTTAAAAGGTTTCCTTCATTATTTTTGCGCATTCGTTACACCTGTTCGCCATATTCGCCATATTTTAATACTACCATGCCACTGAAACCTTCCGCGAATGCTTCCGCATCTGGCAAATAGTATTTAACCTCCACATATCTTTTCTCGCATTAAACATAACTCTCTTGCAGAACTTACATTTCTAAACATCAAGTAAAAACTTCAAATGATCATTTCTTACCTCATTTCTCCTGTAAATTTTCCTGATTTTTATAAAAAGTGGAGGGGTAACTCTAAACTTAACCCTATGATATGGTTGGATCAGGCCTCTCCTAACTTCACCCGGGCCCCCCTACAATTTTGGGCTGGCTACCGACCTGGTAGGTGAGCTGATATTTTCAGAGAAGTATTTCTGAAGTGTTGGTGAAAAAGAATTCTTGTTAATTAGTTGATTTTATTAGGGATTAGGGTCTCTTTCAAAGTGGATTATATGTGACGTGGATTCCGAACTACATGAGCCTCTATTGTAAATATAACACAGGACTATCATGCTAAAGGTAGATATGCTAATCATACGCGTAGTCACAAGGGACCTCTAAAAGGAATTCAAGTTTCTTGCATTAATGTTTTATATGTGTTAGCATAGTTCAACATATTTTATTTCCTTTTATAGCGGAAGTTTCTGGTTCAAGGAGTGATACATGTCGAGCTGCAGGCAACAATGGACAGACTGGAACCTCCAGTGAAGCTTTTGTTACCACAACAATACATTCAGACTCTATGCTGGTACATCCGGAGGGCCTTGTAAGGACGAACACCGAGAGTGCCTACTTCTGTGCTAACGGTAATATTATTTCATAAATATTCACATTTGAATATAAATAAGGTTATTAGATATATGGGAAGATGACAAGTTTTACCATAGACGTAACCATAACTTTTCATATGAGTGTGCACAAAGGTAGTTAAAACAGAACTTTTCATGTGGTTGTCCACAAAATAATTAAAACATAATTTTGCATGTAAATGTGCACAAAAATAATTAAAACATAAGTTTGTATATTAATGTGTACAAAAGTAATTAAAGCATAAATTTTATATGAGTGTTTACAAAGATATTGGAACATAACTTTTATATGAGTGTCCACAAATATAATTAAAGCTCACTCTCACTCTAACCTTCTTACATACTTATACTGTTGGGTTTTACTGAAGAATTGTAGGAAACAAAATTTTAGAATGGTAAACAATTAAAGGAAAGAAAAGAATCAAAACATTTTACTAAGGTATGGATAAACACACCTATTTTTAGGTTGGTTATACCATGCGATTATTTACCTTTCAAGTCTTTCGTTACATACAAAATGTGTTAAATTTTAGTTAATTCGCCATTGAAAGAAGTTAATATTTCATCAATATTGAATTGACATTAGAGACCACTTATTAATTAATTACGAAATAAACAAGCAGTTATACACCCAGTAACTTTTATTTTGTTGGATGATCAGAAGTCTTTCGGAACAGCAATGTCCATCTGCCAACAGGTATCAGAGCAAAAACGGCAAGACTGGCTTCTTTTAATCGATTAACCATTCCAGAAATAAGTTTCATTTCATTCGTTAATCCTTTCCCCAAAACGGAAATGGTAGAAATCAGCAATTTCCGGTTTCAACGTTGATCTTTCTGAAACATAATCGGTAAGAGATAACAACAAGCGGGTCTTTTGAATCAGGAATTTGGGATTTGAGATATAGATTTCTTGGCTTTCGGTATCTATGCCCATGTTAACCTTCACGTATGAGGGATGACGTACCTCGGCGATCACACTATCCAAGGAAAGGGAAGGAAGCGGCTTAGGACCTATAAGTTAGGTACCATCCCGGCATTGGCCTGATGTGAATGAATAAAACCTAGGAAAACCTCATTCAGGGAGGCTGGCCTGAAAAAACGTATTATACTTTTTTCGATTGAGTGTCCTCACCGGCCTTTGGAATAAATTCAGCATCCCAAGAGTAGATTTCTTTTCCTTCGTTAACCCTCTAGTCAAATAGGAAGAAATAGAAACTAACAATTTTCATTTTTTATGTTTCTCGCCATAGACCAAATACGTTAATAGATAGCGAAAAAATTTTTTTCGTGGTATCAATTCGGCGTCTGGGGTAAAGATACTATCTTCACCCATATATCTCTACTAAAAGCAGAAGGGCTACAAATATATTTTATTACTTCCTGTTTCAATATAGAAAACAGTGAAAAACAGTGAGTAATGGCTATTTCATATGGATTCAGTGCCCAAGGAACAGGCTCTAACTTTTTGATTCTATCCCTTTATTGCAACCATAAGTTGCAGACGTACTACTTTCAGTTTTAGTACAGAATTCGCATTAATTTGTAAGTCGACCATAGTTTATCACTGTGAAAATAAACTCAGTTATTGTATAAATTGGTACTGTAAGTTTGAACAGTTTTGGTATTTTATAAATAAAGATAATTGCACCCAAATAGCATAGAGATACCGTTTAGACGTCCAAGGAGACGTGAATCTCAGAATTTTGGGATATCCATAAGACGTCCTAGTTTTGACAGTGGAAATTCCTAGAACTTCTTGTGGAAACCAAGAATGCCCACTTGTCTCGGAAACTGGAAAATCTGCTGGATTCTTGTGGAACATATCTCAGAGCTTGGTAGGATGCCCCAGAATGACGTTTAGTCATCCCAATGAGTCCCAAGGGTAATCGCGTGGAAAAGTCCTTTATCCCTAAAATTTCTACTTCGCGCCCAAATGTCTCGGTACATGTACGGGATCTGTGGGCAGTCTAAAAAACGTCGGAGATCATTATCATTATTATGTAACTATCGTATATGGCGTATATGGATGATAATTTATATTTAAATGTTATTATTACTATTATTATTGTAAGACTTCTATAAATGAACGTATGGCAAGATAGCCCCCCGACTTGAGAAAATCGAAACAATGACTAGGTCATTCGTTTGTGCTACGTTTGTACCGTTTGTACCCAAAATATTTTCGTTTGTACCATTTTCCTTATAGGGTTACTTGAGAGGTCAACTGGGGGGCTATCTTGGCGCCAAGATAGCCCCCCCGTATTACAGCACAAACAATTGAAATACACCATTCGAAAGCAAATCGTTTGTACCGTTTATAACGAAAAAAGTTTTGTTTGTACCCTGATAGTTTTCGAGAAAAAGGGGATAACATTTTTCGGGGCTATCTTGGCGCCAAGATGCCCCCTTCCCCTTCCGTACCACAGACAAAAAATTGAAATACATCATTCGAAAACAAATCGTTTGTTCCGAAAATTTTTTTTGTTTGTATTCTGATAGTTTTTGAGAAAGAGGGGATTACATCTTGGCGCCAAGATACCCCCCTCCCCTATGAGAACAAGAAACAACATAAAATTTGCAGGAAAGTGACAATATATCTGCAGCACTTCTGGAGAGTTTGAGAAAGATAGTTAAAATACAAACAGAGAGGGGAAAAATCATGAATGTGTTATTTACACGCTTGGGTGATCAGGACATAATTTATCGGGTTTTCCTAAAACATTTAAGAAGTCTAGCTTTGAAGTAGAGAGTACCTAAATTCAGTAAAAATGTGTTGTTAAAAATTATACACAGTGATAAGTAACACTGAGATACAAGGAAACAACTGGCGCATTAATATGGATTTACACAGCCTCTGGATCCGCAACATTTACAATAAGTACATTTTAAGGAGACTTGTCTGCATACACAGGAACCTTCTTTGGCACACTTCTCTCATTTACAATGTTGAATTCAATCTTTAGGTAAGAGAGATGTAGAGGATGTATCTGGAATATAGTATTCACCATCGATAGGGTCTAATTGTTCGACAAGTCTAAGAGCGTTCATCCACCGGTAGCACTGAAAATATGACCGCTTTATATCAAGCGCAAATCAAACTTGAGGGGGGAACAAGATTTCTGAAATTTCCTTTCCACTTTTTCTGATGAAATTGTGTGAATCGCAATTCGTCAAATGAATTCAAGTTTGACCCCAAAGGTTGTAAGAGAAATTTCTGTACATCACACACATAATTTTCGTTTATGCTCTTGTTCTAAAGTTCTCAAGGCGTGAAGTTCCAAACAAATAAACAATCTTCATTGTTGCTGCTTTGCTTCCAACTTAACTAGTTGAATCGCAACCAGTTAGTGCATGGACTGCAGGCAAAATAAGGATTGAAGTTTCTTTCATTTCATTTGATAGTTTATGAATTGGAATTGTCTGACATGTACCCTACAGCATCCACAATTCCTGAAGTTGCTAAGATTACAGTGTATTTTTGTAATGGTACAAAACATTTACTAACACATCTGTATCTGGTGACACGACAACTACACATGGAACTATTCCCGTTTCTACAACATGGTTGATGTGAAGCAGCATTCGGTCGTTACCTTTCTCATGTTCGGAATGAAGATTTTGATCTTCTGACACAGACTTGTTGCCGATCACTACACACTTGAATCTGTCACTAGTATGTGCACCACAGATCTTATTGTATAGATATGTCCTCTTTCTCCAAAATGCATAATATGGAAAACTTTTGGAATTTCACTTTATTGTCAGAAGAGGCCCAGTAATATATCTGAACCGAAAATGGGGTGAGTGGAGACGGAATATCATAATCTACCGAACTTGCCTTACTTCTTCGCGTTCGTTCTGAGTGTTTGATTCGTGTTTCCGTACAAATATAAAAAACAACATCCAAACGGTTCGCTCGTACCGAAATTGGCACCAAGGCCAATTGGCCACCTTTCCCCACAAGTAATCAGCAAACTTACCAAATGCTTTCAGCTTCAACCGTTTAATTGTAATCTTCCTAGTTTGCACCATAAAGTCCACAATAACACTGTACAGTACTCACAGTATGGCATCTGCCAAGGAGTTGGGGTAGTAAGATGCTTCTGTAGTTCATGCATGAGGTCTGACTTAACTGCTTTACTTAGGAACATTCCTTTTGTCATAAAGAATGACATAGGTGTGATCTCATACGCCAGTAACGTCTCAATACTGTAGCCTCTTGCTCTGTCAACGTCAATGACGTGTAATGCCTTTGAACTTTCCTGTTGAATATTCAACCATTCAGTTCGGACTACAGGTTTGCGTAGAACACTTCGCTTAATTGGATCCATCAACGTTTTGCTTTTGTCAACAATGCGTTCTTGGGTAAAATCTTCCTGAATTCCTTTACCGTGTTTTATGCAGTTCAGCAGGAAAGTTTGTTCATCAGAGTCCATCACTTTGTTTGTGGCAATATGATATAGTGTCGTGGTATGATCACAAGAATTTACTTTGAAACGATTTTTTCTTGTTTGGATGAAATCAACACGTCTGATACAGTCTTCATCCCGAATGGTGTAGGCAGAAGAAAATTCGTGATGTAGGGAATACTCGTCTTCATCATTCATGTCACAGAAAGTACATAAAACCTGCCCTATAAGAGTTTTTTTCGTGTTTGGCGAGATTATACTGGGCCACAACATCCTTCCTGTGGGTGAATCGTATGATGCTACCAGTTTCCTTTGCTGCCCTATCATAGCTCAGCTGTAATCCTTGATTCATCGGTATACAACTAAACTTTCGAGTGATATTTTTTACTATAAACGAGCCAGCTTTAAAAGAGAGGTACACATTAGGAAGTGAAGATGGTAAGCTTAGACAGTCTTCTAGGAATATAGAAGCCCAACGAGAAGAATTTGTTAATTAAAAGCAAAGAAAAGGGGAACTGATCGGGAAGCAGCACTCACAAATATCTCTCAGTTTGCTTCACGAAGCAGGTCACGGATAATGGGAAATAATACATGAACAAACTGACTCCAGAAGAGGAAAGTATGACTTTTCTGCTCTCCATCAACTACAAAAACTTGGAAATGTTCTTTTAACTGGTCAGAATGTTTACATGCATTCTTCATACCTTCACGAACACATTCCTCATTTTTCATCTGGCAGGTTCTTTGTATTCAGTGCACCTCACTGATACATTGTCCATGATTACTCACATCTTCGTTGCATGTGAAAATCAACCAGCATAATCGTTAAATTGCCTCTACCAGTATAGAAAGTCCCCTGATTCCCATAGTATAGTGAAAATCATTGAAAACGCTTTTGCAAGCTACGCTTCCAAAACCCTCTGTTGCTATAAGTATGGGGAATGTCACACAGGTATTCCCCAACATAGACAATGACCTCCTTTATGAAATAAAATCCACCGAAGGCAATGAAATATTGTCAAATTCATTTGTCATTAAAAGTTTTATTTCTTTCGTAATCCGGTACACACCTTGATCACACCACAAGGATACATTTTTTACCTCTACTTGTTTTGAACAGTCTTGAAAGTTTACCATACAAGTATATATTGTATCAAAACTTGCTGGATATGGAGTGACTGAAGTGAATATGGTCTGGGTGATTTAGTTGATTTTCATCTGTTATCATACTATTGAATGCACTCCACGAGAGTACTTGTTGAATGTCTTCACTTATATCTGGAAAGTAATGGTTTGGAGAAACCAAGAGAGAAACCAAAGAAAGTCTTGTTCTCTATATCTATTATTAGATTGACTTGTGTCAGGTCCTGCGGAAGGAAAAAAACGGGAGGAACGTTTCCTCTCTCTTGTTGCCTATTGCAAACAATGCGTTCTTGGCACGGCAAAGTATGGAGTAAACTCCGAATGGAAGTGTCAGTATCTCCATAGTCAACAGACATTCTTTGATCAGACATAGTTTTAGATGCACCGGAGTCCACGCCCAGAATCACTTTGTCCTGGAAGATTATCATGGCAGTGTCATGCGTCCCACCTATTCCTGATGGGATGTGCTCTTCGTGATGAAAATTGTCCACAGTTGCTCTAATGGGAACATTCTTTCTTATGTCCTACCGCAAAGGGACTCGTTGTCCTTGACTCTGAAATATTACTCTCTTTGCAAGGAGTTGATTCTATCGCTCTACTGCTTTGTAACTCATGCACAATACAAGACTATTGTACATTTGTGTCAGTGTCTTCGATCTCGTCATGGCATGACCAACACAAGAACTTCTAATGTTAATTTTTCGCATGTCCCAAATGCTATACTCAAATGTGACGTGAAAGTCAAGGACCCTTGTAGGAATATAAAACACGAAATCATATTCCTAATATTTTACAAAATAGGCAGTGCATTGGTAACACTGATATCTCAATTTCATCCGGGATTGAACCTACAACTGTGGTTTTCACGTTGAAAGTAAGTAAGAGGCCAAGAAAAGAACGATTTGTCTAGTATGGTGATATTACTCAAGACTTTGAAAATAATAGAACAATTCGGTCATTTTGATGGAATGATCTAATTCTACTAAAATTTCTCACTCTAACTCATCTGTGAAAAAGCTTGTGGACTAGCGTTTCCAACGAGGATGGCTCGTTTCTTTAGCGATATTAAAAGCTAACGCTAGACCTCTTAGATAACTGAGGAAACATCAGAAATCTTAAACGATAACCTGATCATCTAGGCATGTAAATAACATATTCATATTATAACGCATTTTTCCCTCGGTTTGTACATCAACCATTTTCCACAAACTTTTTAGAAGTGTTGCAGATATGTTGTTACTTTCCTGCAAATTTTATGTTGTTTCTTGCTCTCACGGTTGCCAGCTTCCAATCGATTAAATTAGATAAAAGGGATTTTTTTGTGTAAAGTTTTAGGAATTTCCCACTGTAACGCCTCCCTCCTGCGGCAAAGACCCATATCATATACACAGTTTTAAAGCATGGATATTTGCAATTCGAACGAGGTATAACTCGTTTCTAGATTATCATTATAACTTATGTTAGAGCTGTTTAATTAAAAACACTAGTTTTCTCAAAACGTCATTGTTCAAAATTCAATATAGCGGACAGAATGAGCACTCACCGCATCACGTGACGAACCATTCTTAAATGTCCGAACTATTCATCAATCAAATCTGAAGTTGTTGAGGGAACCTTGCAGGCATACGAGGCATGAGCTAGCCCCATGGTTGTAGGGAATACGTTTGGAGACAAAACAAATTGTAATAGCAATGACAAACATAATACACAAATAGATAGCCCTCTGGAATTCAGAATGAATTTGTATAATTGAAACAGAAATTGTTCATTAAGTTATCAATATCAATATCGCTTTAGTGATTGTGAGAGCTTACATTTCTCCAGATAGAAATACATTATCGAGTAATATTTTTCATAATAAAATTCATACGTTAATACCCCAATACGTTAGTCATAAGTCAAAATCTACCCATATTCTTTAAGAAATGTAATCATGCCTAGGAGTGCGTTCTTGTGCATTCAGTTCTACAAAGCGGTTAGTGTCATCTCTGAAGAAATTCTGAAGACAAGCATGCTTTTCTTGTTCAATGAAGTTAGTTATGTTGTATTTGAAAACTAACGCAACAAAATAAGCTGTTAATCGCATAGTTGTATTTTTACTTCTAATTAACTTAGGAAGTTAATTAATTCTTCCCGTACTAGTTGAATTATAAGTTGGAATTCGTAAGGAAGAAAGAAAAATACATAGTTCTTAGGTACTGGGTTATAGTGATATTAAAGCATTATTTACAATTATTAATCAATTTATCACAGTGTTCAGTTTGTGATTACAGCCTGCAAAATACATTGGAAAATTGAATAATAAATGAAAGAGAAGTATTTTAAAACTTAACGGTATTCTATCATTGTATAATTTTTTTTAGCGCATTAATTAAAATGGAGAGGTGGATCACCACCCGGAAGTCAGTATATGTTTTAGCTCATTCCCTTAACTACTGTGTAATGAAATGTTACATATTATAAATATTGTACTATAAGATAGAGTTATGTTTCAGCTACAACACAAGACACTGATTCATTTGGTTGTGTCTTCTGATACGAAAAAAGATAACAAATAAAACAAAATATTTGATTCGTTTTACAATGAGAACACAAGATGGCACTTGCTGGTATATCTTACTAGAAGTGCTCCGTTTTAAGAAATGTTTATTTGTATGTGTAAAGAATTTTAATGTAACAATCTTGTCACGAAATAGATATATTGTTTGACCGTTTTTCGTGTTATGTTTCACATTTTATTTAAATATTAATTTACATTTAAGGAAATAGATTTGAGAAGAAATTTGCGCAGAACGCCATAATACATTGTTGCCAAATTTGAACGTTTACTGTGGTAGTAACAATAAGAAAATTCCTGGAATCTAGCGTTGCAGTTAGAGAAGCGGAACGTAACTGTGAATTGCAATAGGGTTCAAAACTAATTTCTTCAGTAAGTATCCAAGCAGAATTCCATGATTTCCTCCTTTATTATCTGGCATCAGTAAACACTCGACGCTATCTGGCAACGCCGCATTATTCAACCAGCATTTATCATAGCTCCGAGAACACCTAGTGATCCACTTTCGAAATGTGGGTGTGGAGAAAAATGGAAAGAATTAGGTCGAGGCGAAAACGAAAGAAAGGGTCTTAGAAATGGTGGGTGAAAAATAACAGTTTTAGATAATATTTTCGAGAAAAGGAAGAGAAACTGGTGGGACATTGACTAAAGAAGGAACTGTATCATGAGGGATGTGCTAGAGAGGATGGTGGCAGGAAGGAGAGGGAGGGGGCGAAGAAAGCTACTATTGATGGATGACATTAATCAGGGTCTAGGTCAAAACCCGCACAGCCAAAACCCCCACACTCAAGAAATGTCAAAACGCCCACACGATCGGTCATAACTCCCACACAAATGGACAAATCCCCCAAACGCACGAACGGTCAAAACCCCCAAAGCCAAAACCCCCACACTCAAGAAATGTCAAAACGCCCACACGATCGGTCATAACCCCCACACAAATGGAATAATCTCCCACACATAGCAACGGTCACAATCCCCACACAAATGGACAAAACTCCCACATGCAGAAATTGTCACAACTACCACACAAATGGACAAAACCCCCACACAATCGGACAAATCCCCCACACTCTGAAGATATCGTGATTGCACGTCTTTGTTGCGGCTCTTTACGACGCCCACTTTAGTGTTTCTGTCATTAGAAAACAGTGCAAGAAGAATAGTTGCAACATTAGTTTAAGTGGAATAAAAAATGTTATTAAAAAGTACAAGGGCAAGACAAACAACCGGGATCATTTCAGAGTGTGGGAGATTTGACCGATTGTGTGGGGGTTTTGTCCATTTGTGTGGCAGTTGTGATAATTTCTGCATGTGGGAGTTTTGTCCATTTGTGTGTGGGTTTTGTTCATTTATGTGGGAATTGTGACCATTGATATGTGTGGCTGTTTTGTCCATTTGTGTGGGAGCTATGACCGTTGGGGGTTATGACCGATTACCAGTGTGGGGTTTTTGGCTGTGGGGGTTATGGCCGTTCGTGTATTTGGGAGATTTGTCCATTTGTGTGGGGGTTATGACCGATCGTGTAGGCGTTTTGATATTTCTTGAGTGTGGGGTTTTTGGCTGTGGGGGTTATGACCGTTCGTGTGTTTGGGAGATTTGTCAATTTGTGTGGGGGTTATGACCATTTGTGTGGGCGTTTTGACATTTCTTGAGTGTGGGTGTTTTGGCTGTGGGGGGTTTGACCGGTTCCCATTAATCAGAAGAATCGTACCTAGAGTCGAAGAGGTCAGTGGAACAATGTGGAGCATGGAAGCTTGTGTGTTGCGGCAAATAACCTGCCAATAATGGCAGAATATATGTGATAATGATGATTATTATCAATACAGGACATATTTTGTTTCTTTGAAATGAGTTATAGTTTGAATGGTTTGATTTTACTGACTTTCTGTTAAAATTTATTTAAATGTCTCTGTACTTCACGAAAATTAAATTTTGTTATTTAAAACTTAATAGTTAATAAATGATATTTAATTTAATTTAAGTAACATTAAATTTATGGATAAGTCATTTTGACTTAAAACAAATAACAATACTTGGAAAAGATGCAGTAAAAACAAAGCAATACAATTCCAGTTTATTTCAAAGATGATATATTATTATTATTATTATTATTATTATTATTATTATTATTATTATTATTATTATTATTATTATTATTATTAATAATAATAATAATAATAATAATAATAATAATAATAATAATAATAATAATAATAAAACACTTTCCTATCTAAATCAAATTAAATAAAAGCACTGTTAAATTTACAGTGATATAGCTTAACTAGGATCTATGATTCGGGGTAGGTAATAGTGGAATAATGAATAAACTTACTTTAAATCACTCAGAAAATAGTTCAGTAAATATGAATGTACAGTCTTATCTTTGAATGTAGGAGAGATGACGGTTGAATTTCTGAGCCCTCCCTGACTGGATCAGTAGTGATAAGATCTCTCCCGGAATTATTTTAGTATAAACAAAGGACGGATTGCTCTACCCGAATACCCAGTAATCGTCAGATGGGCAAACATGATAAAGACGAAAATACCTATTTTTAGGAACAAATAATTTATTTGAGATTTTTATCTAATTATTAACGTAAGTTACATTCTTTCAACATACTCTAGTTCTTGGCTGCGTAAAAGTTCTTCTTGGATGCTTTTCTCTTCAATCACTGGAGAGGTGCTTTCATTACTTTTCTATAATTGATTCCTTCCTCATCCTCGATTGGCTAACATGACAATGATTTCGTCGACATATCAGGACTTTATATAATTGTTACTATTTTTTTAAACTGTCTTTTATTCCCATCTTGTGATGGGCGGGCCGCAGAAGGTTACGCCTTCTCTGTGGCCAGTGATGTTTAATAATAATGGATGGTTACTGTAGAGATGAGAGACAGGGTTTAATTACACGTGTTTAGTAAATAATATTAACGTCAATTTGGAGGCACCATAGAACGATATGATAGTCTGGGGCTAAATTTGTGGTCTATGTGAGCAGGTCATTATCGATATAGATCTGCATTTGTTTGGTAAATATTTTTTTTAATTGTTACTAAATTTTTGATTCAAATTAAACTTTAAAAATGTATTCGTTTTCACTTTGAGCGAATAAACTCTCAGATAGAAAATTAAATTCCAACAATAGCACATAATAATAAATTATACAGCATTATTGTTTCTTTTGTTTTTAATATTTGTAGCTTCTCTCACTCAAAGGATTAAGTAGTGTGTTCGTTACCACAAAAAAGCCACCTCAAATCACTACAGACATCTGTGGATCACTTGTTAATGTTTACAAACATTTTTCAGTATAGTATTCGCGCTAATAAAGCTATTCTGTGAAATTTGAGAATATTTTTTAAAAAAACTAGTAGAGGTACTTCAGGTTTTGTTTGCAATGGTAGACTCCCGACCAATATAAGTAGCATTTCACTTTCTTTACTAGTATACAGTGCTTGAAATGTTCATACAGAAAACTTAGAGGGGCGATACCATAGCCCCCTAATGACATCCTTAATAGTGAGGAGTGTGGTTGTTTTTACATTGTTATATAACATCTGACACTGTTCAGTTTCTTCAATGATAAATGCAGAAATGAAGCAGGATAAAAGAAACAACAGTGCAGCTAGAATTTCGATGAACCTTTTAAATAGAGAGTTAGGCCTCACACTTTAGGCGAGGCTGTTATAAAAGCAGAATGAGCCACTAGCAATGTTTTGCCAAGAAGTAACAGTTAAATTACAATTATTTGTAAATTTAAGATTGTCATTGGTATTAAAATAACAATAAGTCTTTACAAGAAATAGGGTGTTACTGTTGGAAGTGTGTGCGTTGATGCTTAGACTGTGTAACTGTTAGGAAAATTTAAACAGGTCCATATTGTACTAACTAGTGCATTTTTGTTTACACATTAGCCGATAAATAAATAAACAATTTGTTCCGGTAGAATAAAGAAATGTAAAAATTAATGGGAACGAACATTATTATTTTCAGTGGAATAACCATTCGCTTTTGTCGATTTTGCTCAAGCTTACTACACTAAAATTCATCATCAAGCATCTTATTTTATTTACCTTGATGTGATCTATCCATTAATAAAAAGGGTGTTTCATAAAGAATGCAACTTTTGAAATACCCGCTATTTCGTTTCTGGTAAGTTGGCAGCACTGAACGTTACACGATTTTTATCTGTTGCCTCTGTGGTTAGTAGTCACGCAGCGCTTGAATAGCACATGATCGTCATCTGATTTCTTTACGGGGAAGAATGGAACGCTTTACGGCGCAACAGCGTGTTATCACAGTAAAAACTTACTACAAAGCGTTCCGTTCCGTTCTGTTTGGTTAGCGTTCCGTTCATAGCAGTACAAAAAAACAGACGATGATCATGTTCTATTCAGAACTCCGTGACTATTAACCACAAAGGCAACAGATGAAAATCGTGTAACGTTCAGTGCTGTCAACTTACCAGAAACGAAATAGTGGACATTTCAAAAGTTGTATTCTTTATGTGTCTCAAGTTTGGACAATATTTTAGTCAAAGAAAAATTTAAAGTTTAAGATTAATTCGTAATTATTGACAATATCTCATTATAAATATACCAGGAATTGTTGCTTTGCTAATGTCAGACTGATAAGCTTAATTTACGTATACTTCAGTATCAGCTTAAGAGCCTGCCTTACTAAAAATTTACAAAATTTACCATTTGTCTTTTGCTTGCTTATTGGTAAGTGAGAGGAGATAATAAAATGCAACTTACCACAATCATAGATAATGTAATTCTTCAACAGAAAATATGGCCCTGAAGAATTTTCAGTGTTGCCATCCATAGAAATTACAATATGGTCAGAATAACAATTCCCCTAAAATCTAAGTTAAAACAGCCACTAGAGGAAAGAACTCAACTGCATTTGATTACATATCGTGTTGTTTTGGTTCATTGAGAACTACTTTTTAAATAACATTATTATTTAATTTTAATAACTCTGTGTTAAAACTATTTTGTTTATTACAAACTCAATACAGCTCTTATTTAAAAAGTAGTTCACAGCAAACCAAAACAACATTATACATAATCAAAAGCAGTGGAGTTCGTTCCCCTAGTTGCAGTCTTAACTTAGATTTTTAGGGGAATTGTAATTCTGGCAACACTGTAATTTGTATCGATGGCAACATTGAAAATTCTTCAGGTTCATATTTTCTGTTGTAGAATAACATTATCTACGATTGTGGTAAGTTGCATTTCAATATCTCCTTTCACTTATGAATAAATAAGCAAACCAAAAATGGAAAATTTTGTACTTTTTTTTTTTTTTTTTTTTTTTTTTTTTTTGTAAGGCACGCTCTTAACTTGATTGGTGCCGCAATTATTATACGACATCAATTTGTACGACATCATTTTTTCAGTTTTCCCGGTACGTACGCGTGAATATTTATACTCACCCAAATTATATTGTTCAGCACTATTAGATCTACCGCTGCCAATATATTTCATCTTTGGATTTTTTTTTTCTATTGAAAGCTAATAATAGTGTGAAAATTTATATTAAAGGCATCTGTGTTAAACAGGGACGTCATTTGGGGATGAGCACGCATAGTAATTGGGCAACCTGAATTTGATTCGTACAAGATGGATCGTTTATCTTGATACGTCGTTATAAATTAAGATAAAAATAATAAGACTTAATAGATAAAAAAAAAATTCTGAAGTTTTGTATCATGAAAATATCGAGGTGGGGATTGGGTTCATTGGTGTGACTAAAGATTTTTCCATTTCAAGATTATTTAAGTGGATTGGATGGCAACACTTTTGTCGAAAAGTTCACTCAATAACTTCCCTTCAAAAAATACAACTGCCATATGTTGCATATAGTTGGAAATGCGAGAATAAGCAATAAACATAATAACATAAAGTCAACAAATTTAACAACCTGTAGCTTACAAACTGTTGAGAATAGGACCCAGTCATGGGAACTTTTCTGCTTAGAATAGCCTTCCTTATCACTTCTCAAAGGGACGCGATTTCCTCCTGGGACAACTTGTATATATAATTATTTGACATGTCTACTGATAGCAAGGGTGTCCAATATGGAAAAACATGACATAGGCCTACTGTGCGCCATTGAAATTTTAGAGAGCGAAAGTTACTCGAAACATTTAGCCTAAACCAGATTCCCATCAACTAAAAAAATTCTGCTCATCTCCTTTACTGCCAAAATGCCTATTCAATAATTTTTCTAAAATCATCTCATATCTACAAATTTGGGGCAAATAATAAAATATAACCTTATAAAACCCATTGACTTTTTTGTTTGTTAGGAATGAAGTCTTTAAACAGTAAGCATTTAATTAATCCTATGAGCATTAGAATTTAATGTACCTATCATATTTTAAAGCCAAACGTGTTTTAAAATTCTCACCGTTCAAAGAGGGTGAAACCATCGCAAGAAAGCTGGTCTTTGGTTAGCAATAAATAAAAAAATAAAATAAGGGTTTTTGATTTATACAAGAGTACCAAGTTATATGATAGCTACCCCAAGAGATGTCAGGTATTACTAATTTCTGTACGGAGAGTAGAAAACTTAGGGGCTCAATATAATGGACGATGGAAAGGTGGACACTTTTATTTACAATAATAACAGAAAAGGGGGGATCTAGGACGGGCTCTTCAGAGAACATTGAAAGCATATTATTTTTCTCTCTCACCAGCTTTGGCCGCAAGAGTTACTGCCATACTGGGACATAAATTAAAAATTAGTCAGGAATAGTACGTAACGATTAAAATCACCATTATGTTGGAAGGTTCAACACACAGACAAAGGATATACAGACCGCAAACTTCCAATATGTGCAATGGAAATCAGTTTTTATCGTCTGCACAGCGAAAGAGCCAATCAGCGCTCGGGTGGGTGGAACGATGTGTCGTCCCGGGTGAGATGGCGCTGCCATCGGTCTGTGAACGTGACGTCATGGGTTGTCATAGTAACCAGGGGACTGTTTTCGTCTGCTTTGAATCACAAGTGTTAGACGCAGTGCAGAATGATTAGCTAGCTTGTGTTCAGCTTTTCTTGTACTGCCTCTGGATTTGACATTCCTTTCCAGCTTTATATATATATATATATATATATATATATATATATATATATGTGTGTGTGTGTGTGTGTGTGTGTATAAATCAGATTTTTCTTTTTTCCCTTTTTTTCGAGTTCACTGAAAATGCCCAAGTTCTGCAAAATACGTCAACATAAAAAGCTGTTCCCCAAATGCAAGTAAAGGAGCCAAAGAGTAATAGTTTTAAATAAAAATATAGAAATTCCTCCTGTGGCTGCGAGTGTGTGCACAGACAAAGGATATCCTTTGTCTGTGCTCGCAGCCACTCTTCCACCACGTGCTAGTATCCTAACCCGCGCCCAGTGAGACAAAGCCTCGAAGGTGGCGTGAGATCGACTGATTAGTTCCGTCGTCGTTGGTGCAGCGGCGCTACTGTTCCCGAAATTTCCAGTTTGCCGCGGAGTTTGCGGTCTGTATATCCTTTGTCTGTGGTTCAACATAGTATGTAATGAGATTTCCCTTGAGTTGCAAAAACTAAATGTGGATTCTTAATGTATAAAAATAAAGGCACGAGAAAATTAGTCTACTACTATGAAAAATTATTGTTTTAAATAAATATGATAATTAATAGAAGTAAAATTAAAATTAAAACATCATAAACTCAAAATTATACACTTAATATCGCTTCTGGGAGAAAAATAAATCGTTCAATTTGTTTAAAGTATTGTCAATTAAAAATTAACTCTCGAAAAATGTAATTGACTAAATTTTTAAAAAAAATATACGTATATTTACCTGATTAGTATAATCATTATTTTTTAAGATAACAAGTTATAGCCTAAATAATCATTAAATATTAAATTTTTATTTTTATTTAACAAACATTTTGTCTAAAAATAAGACATACAAGTTGATAGATTATACCGAGAGAAATAAATAATATGTTAGGACAAATTCTTTTGTGTAGTTTTCGAGATAATTGACAAAAACGAACTTTTCTGGCGCTAAAAAAAAAGTATGTCCTGTTATCAATAATAATTGCCAGTCTTTTCATCTTCCTGGACGAAAAATTGTTAATTATTTATCTACGCGGGGTCGAAGAATTGTTAATTATTTATTTACGGGAGTTCAAAAAATTGTTAATTATTTATTTACGCGGAGTTGGAAAAAATATTTATTTACGAGGGGTCGAAAAATTGTTAATTATTTATTTACACGGGGTCGAAAAATTGTTAATTATTTATTTACGCGGGGTCGAAAAATTGTTAATTATTTATTTACGCTTGGTCGAAAAATTGTTAATTGTTTATTTATTTACGAGGGGTCCAAAAATTGTTAATTATTTATTTATTTACAAGGGGTCGAAAAATTGTTAATTATTTATTTACATGGGGTCGAAAAATTGTTAATTATTTATTTACGCGGAGTCGAAAAAATATTTATTTACGAGGGGTCGCAAAATTGTTAATTATTTATTTACACGTGGTCGAAAAATAGTTAATTATTTATTTATGCGGGGTCGAAAAATTGTTAATTATTTATTTACGTGGGATATATCACATTTTCTAACTTTCGAAAAATCAAATGAAATCTTTCAGTTTAACGTCCCATGCTCTTTCAGCTAAGGAAGACGATGACTAAAGCAAGTGAATGATGATTGAAAAATTGGTGGAATGAGAAAGTGGGAGGAAACGGGAGTACTCCAAGGAAACTCACACACATGATGTTGTCAACTATAAACTTAATTGATCGGGGATCGAACCAGGGGTAAGCGCACGCAACAGAGATAATTGCTCTACCACTGACCCACCGTGCCATCCTCTAACTTTCGAGTAATCTGGAAAGGAAGGTTCAACTTCCCATGCGTTTGAATGTAATGACACATAACAAACAACGTTTCCCTGCCATCTGCTGGTACATTTCAGAAATTAGGCTACCTACATACTGTTCTATGGTTGATTCTCAATTCATTCCACATCTATAACTCAATTTTACTAGAAATGACTCTTACCATTATGTTAGGCTATATATATAGCAACAGATATGGTTAACTAGCAGGTTGTATCTTGTAAATAGATTTAACTTGGTCCATAGCAATTTTGGGTAGAGAAAGTGACCTACCGGTGAATTGTGTGGCTGCTTGGACAAATATGGCTTACCGGTGGGTGATATGACCATTTGAACAAACCAAAAATGACTCACCGGTGAAGCATGTGTCCTCTTGGTCAATATAATGATCATTTATCAACAGGCGAAATATTGATTATTTATCTGTTGGTCATATGACTGTTAACGTGCTTAATACTTGTTTCTAACCTCATATGTATAGGCTGTGTTAATATTTTGTAATTTATGCTTTTAAAGGTCTGCTAGAAAGCAAATGACAAGTACACTCAGAGTCATGACCCCATAGGCAGAATAAGATCATCTTTCAGTGAATCACGCGACTCCTGCGAGAATAACAAAGATGGCTTACTGTGACTCATGTGGTCGCTTAGAAAAAAATATGTGAATCACAGGTGAACCATTAAGTCCTTTGGACTAAACAATAATAAATCACCAGTAAATAAAATAATAGATAATTCAGCAGAACAGTGAATCATTGCAGTGTGAACGTGCTAAATGTTGACAAATATTAAATTATATGGCTTAGTAATTTTGTATAGTTTTAATAATAGATATACATTAAAATACAATAAAATAATTTATTACCTTTCTTTCCAGAGCATTTGGTGATATCAACTTCAGAGAATTTCAAATATGATTTTATGCCAGCTCCAAGGAATCGAGATGGTATTGTGTTCGAAGTAAAAGTGAGTGAAGGAGCACATATAGGTCTTTCGGACGTTAGATATCCTTCTGATAGAATGTATCAAATAGTTTTGGGTGATCTAGCGAACACTGTATCATGGATAGGAAGAGGAAGACATGGTACGTAACTACCGTAGCTTTGGAAGACTCTTTATAGCAATGGTCTTGAATTTTCTTTCACTTAGGGTGATCACTACATTATCTTGAAAGATGCATCATATATTATCTCGATATTCATTTAGTATAGTTATTTCCAAGTGAATATTTTGTGATGTCACAGGTTATACTCCTTTTCACAATAAATCATATGGAAAGGGAAAGGAGCAGGTAAGAAACCTACGTTGATTGAAGAGAGTAAATAGCATAGGCAGACAGGAAACATAGAAATCGTAATCTAGGGTTTTGTTAACACATTATCCGCGCTGAGACACCCACAGGATTTTTTTGTTACAAACGGGGGCAAACGGCCGATATAGAAGCGCAGTTGCGAAAACACAATGTGATTTCCACGTATACACAATAACCATTTAAAGACAGTTATTGACGCACAAATCGTTAATAAGTACAGTAAATAAGCTTTAGTATTGATATAAATATATTAAGTACTATAGAATGTATGCAAGCAAGTTTTGCATATCTTGACATATACTTCCAAGAACTGAACACCATTCGAAAGTCCACGGGACAATTGCCCTCTACTCCGGCTACGTGGTACAGTATCATCACCATGTTAATTGTATTTTCCTATCCGAATCTTTGTTTTCCATTGCTGTGAATCTCTGATTGATGTACTTACACCAGTCATTAGGAAGTGATTGATTTTAAACTTAAATTGTAAGCAACTAAAGTATTATTATTATCATCAGTGATGCACTAAGGGGAGGGCAAACGGGGCTTGTGCCCCGAGCGCTGGATTGATGGACGTAAAACTGGGCAAATCTTTATTTTCACTATAAGGCAAGAAAAACAGTCTTAGCACACTAAAGATCATTTAAAAAAAATACCTCAGAAACTTAACAGAACAACAACGACTAACTAACCTTGGGATTATATCCGTAAAGAATACGTTAGCTTCAAAGCTATAATTTGAGATCAAATTGTAAAAATCTTTGCAGCCAAAAGAGTCCGCAAAGTTAAATTTTAGTGCCAGCTTTTTGTGTTTTCATTTGATTTACGTCGATTTAAGAGATTTGCAAAATGTCCGAGTATAGTACTCGAGACAACAGCTTGACTGTTTGTCATAGTTAAATATTCTATTCTAAAGCAACAGACTGTTGATTCATTCTACACATATGCACATCCAGATATAATTCGAAAAACATTCTGATTTGCAGTTATTATGATAAGAAAAAAAATGAAATCTTTGAGTTTTACGTCTGACGGTTATGCCGGTTAGGCTAATGGAGACGGTGATTATGAGAAATGAATGAAATGGTGGAATGAAGAAAGTGGGAGGAAACGGGAGAACCCCGAGAAAACCCATGCACACGGTGTTTGTCCACCACAAAGCTCATTTGGCGGGAGCAGGGTTTGAATTATTATGATAAGACTATAAGAATATGTCAAGCATGATACTCTCAGATTATCTAGCAATCAAATTCTAGTTAGTTTTGTGTTTTATATTGTACTAAAAATTAAACTATGTACTGCAAGTTTGAAAGCAAGCTTTCCTACTTGAAGAAAAAAGTATGTAATACGAGAGTTGCTGTGTGATGCCAACATGAGGTGTAGTCGGGAAGAGTTTTGGTTTGGTTGTTTGAGGGGAGGGGACGGTAAGGTGAGTTTTTGCCCTGGGCGAAAATTAAACTAGTTGCGTCACTGATTACACTGCTCAACAAGAAATTGTTTATCTTAATGTTTTTCCATTTACCGAATGATTTTGACGTGCTAATTACGAATCTGGTATTAGTTTTCCTCAAATGTCGATTGTTTGGAAGGAATTTTACAAAAACTTCTTTATTCAAGAACGCCATTTTAGAGGAAGAATTTCATCCTTTACTTTGGCTGTCCATAGATGGCAAAACAGAACAAACTCTTGTGGATTAATTAGCAAATTCCGTTTCGTAACATATGCATTCTATGTTTACAAATTTTGAATACAGCATTTATTTTGAATGAAAATAACTGTCTAGAAAAATATAATTTCTTATTTTTTCCTCATACTTTTACAAAAAATATTAAGTTTTACTTAAGTAAAGTTAGTAAATTTCTATATTACTCCACTTGGATAGCTAGCTGCATACATCAGTTCAATCGGCATGATCTCAAGCAAATCCAATATGCTGCCCGAAATATTTTTCATATTAACCTAAATGCTACATATTCAGGACAATCTGTCTATTTCCATGCTGCACCACTCGAAACAGCAGTCTAAGTATAACGTGATTATGGAACTTGTACTTATATTTCTTAATATCCAATCGCTACTAACGCACAAACTTTTGTTTGAGCATCTTCTCCGTGAAGAAAAAGCTAACGCATTTCTATTGAATGAAACATATCTTACATCCAAGCAAAGCTGTAAAATACCACATTATCAACTTCTACGTCATGATAACACTGTTCCAGCACAACGTGCAAATGGCGGTGTTGTTATTGGCTATCCTGTTTCTCTTGCCATCCGACAACATTTCGTTTCATTTCATCTTCCGGAACATCTTATAGTTACGACCTATTTTCGCCAACTGTATGTCACTCTTGTAACCATCTATATACGCCCAGGTCACCATATTCCATTTAACTTCTTCCAACACATCTTCAATAGCTTTCGTAATTATATCATTATGGCAGATATTAACATTCACAGTAGAACTGCGAGAGAGAAACAACGGTTCATTAACTTCATTGAAACAAACACGACAGGCATCATTCAACAACTCCCATCGCATACACGACCCATCTCACAAACTACCCAGATATTGTGATTACCTCTGCCTTCCTTCATAATCGCTGTAATGTTACAGTTCTGGGGAATCTGGGAAGTGATCATTTACCAATTAAGTTAACAATCACGTGCCTGAAATCTGCTCATATCCGATCCAATTCTACTGTTCCACGCATTCTTCGTTTCGATAAAGCGAACTGGGTCGCCTATAGAAATGACATTACTGCGTTGGCAGAAACTCCTAGCCAACCGAAGAGGCACTGTATGATACACTAAATGCTATCAGCACGGCAATTAAAAACGCCGAGGAGAAACACATCCCTACTACCAGGGCTAACTTTCCATGCCGTCCTCCGTTACTTCCAAATTCTTACCTCTCATGCGGCGTTCGAGAGATCTTTATAAAGAATATATACATACCAGAAACGAAGAAGCTCTTCGGCATCATTGGCAGATGCATCGCACAGTCTCTAATTACCTTAAACCATATAAACTCCGAAACTGGGTAAAAGTCTATAACTCACTTGCTGAAACAGCTCATCCTACACAATACTGGAAGCGGTTCCATCAGCTTACAGGGAAAACCACCCATACTTCATACCCGTTAATAGATAACGACACTCCACTACAAAATGACAAGGATAAAGCCGATGCATTTGCAGCATACCTACAGGGAATCTTCCCTCCGCTTCCGCCTGCTTTTTCCCAGCGCAATCATCCGGTTGAGAGACTTAATTTCGACACCTTCCGTCTCCAACCTGACATCCATCATACTATCTCTCACAATACTGAACTTACTAAACCAATTACAGTAACTGATATCACTCGCACTGTCCAGAACAAGAAAAATACAGCACCTGATTTTGATTAGATTACATATCGCCATATTAAAGAAGCGCCCTATCAGTTGTTTTACCTTCTTGCTATCCTTTATACGCTCATCCTTCGTACAGGCTTTATTCCTTGTGAGTGGAAGACTTCAAAAACTCTCATGTTCCTCAAATCGCACAAACCACCAAATACTGTTTCCTCTTATAGACCTATTCAACTTACTTCTGTGTATTGCAAAATTCTTGAAAGAACTATTGTCCGACGCCTCCATTCTTATCTATCAGATCGTAACATCATCCCTTTACATCAGGCTGGCTTCCGCCCCGGTTTTAGTATCAATGATCAGTTACTCCGTCTGTCTAATATTATTACCAATCAGTTTAATACACAATTTCCATCTTGTCTAGTGCTCTTCGACCTGAAAAAGGCATTCGATAAGTTATGGCATGCAGCTCTCATATATAAACTTATCCGTCTGACACTTCCCATATCATACATCAGGTTTATCTGTAATTTTCTTCGCAACCGTATTGCATATGTCGTTCTTAATGACACTCTCTCACATCCGATATTTATTTTCTCTGGAGTACCACAAGGGTCTGCCTTATCACCTTTGCTTTATCTTCTATATGTAGCAGATATGCCACCGTTGCCACCTAACACACACATTTTTCAATATGCAGATGATACTGCATTTCTTACATTGGGCCGAACAATCCATCGCATCAGTACTGAAATTAATGCAGCAATTCAAAGCTTTCTCACCTGGTGTACGAAATGGCGTTTGAAACTCAACCCAGATAAAACCCAAGCTATAGTCTTTCTCCCGCCAAAACGCCGATCTCGTGTACATCGAAATCCTTCGCTACTTACCATCCAAGTACATAACACGCGGGTTCATCCAACTAAACTTGTCACATATCTGGGAATTATTTTTGATCAACACCTCACTTGGCGCCCTCACCTTCAGAATGTAATACAGAAAGCATATAATAGGCTTAATCTTCTCAAACGTCTCACAGTTACTACATGGGGACCACGAGCTAATACTGTTCTTAACATCTACAAAGTATTCCTACGACCAGTCCTGACATATGGCTTCACAGCATGGATATCCGCCCTCCAACCCCATTATGAAAAACTGAAAATACTTGAACGCCATGCCATACGACTAGCCTATAGAATAAAGCTCCTGTGTCCTGATCATCCGGATTTGGACGTAGTTGCAGCATTTTCAACATTCATAGTTCCTCCATACATAGCACCATTATTTACTGCACAGTAAGAATCTCATGTCGTAACAGGGCACCCATTCAGTCTTCATTACGTCCAGAGTCTCCTCTGGACAGAATATAGCTCTCACTTGTCACACTAACCATTACCTATGTGTTGTGTTGTTACAATGCACTTCATGTTTCTCATTTTCATTCTTCATTCTCTTCTCTCCTGTTTCAGATAAAGGATACAAATGAAACAGTAAACCAATAATATACAGCCTAAATCCCTTTTAATGAAATTAAAATAGAAAATTCTACTCCAGCTCTACGAGCATCCCTTAGTCCATCGAAAATTGTAGACCTCCAATAATACGTTTAAATCTATTACCGCACAGAAGGCGCAACCTTCTAACGGTTGCTGGCTGATCGCCAGCATTGGGACAAAAAAAGCCAGCTGCATACAGTATTGAGTAACTATAGTGGTAACTATGTTATATCAGTGGCACTTGATATAATTTCACTAGGTGTTGTGTGGAAGATAAAATGTCTACAAGTAGGCGTTGTAAAATGTCAGTAGACTCATTTTGTTACGTTTGTAGATATTACATAAGCCCCAAACAACTTAAACATTACATTGTGCTTGGAACAAAGTTCTGTGTTGCATATGAAGCTTACTTTCGAGTGCCCGTAGGTGATCAAGACAAACATTGGGCTCTGCATGTGTGTTGCGGTAGTTGCCGCTCTACATTAGAAGGTTGGTTACGGGGAACCAGAAAATGTATTCCATTTGCTATTCCTCAAATTTGGAGAGAGCCTACTAATCACCACAATGACTGCTACTTCTGTTCAGTTGACGTGACACACTATAAAAACAGAAAGAATAGGAGACAAATATAATACCCCAGTTTACCTTCACCCATTGCTCCAGTTCGACACAGTGATGAACTTCCTGTACCAAAACCACCAGAGATATTGTGGAAGGCGTGAAGTCCACAATCCTCAGTCCACAAGAAGGAAGACTACGAAAACGTGAAATTATTGTTGGAAAAGAATGATTACCAAAAATATAAATGGGATATTTGTGGTGACTTTAAGATGATCGGTTTTCTTCTAGGTTTGCAGAGTGGCTATACTAAATATTCGTGTTTTCTTTGCCTTTGGGATAGCAGAGCTACTGACCATCGTTATACACTCAAGGTGGGGCCAGAAAGGAAACATTTACTTCTTGGCACTCACAATGTCATACATGAACCTTTAGTTGAAAGGAAAAAAATCTTCCTACCACCACTCCATATAAAATTAGGACTTGTAAAACAGTTTGTTAGAGCATTAGATCCACATTCTGCAGCTCTTTCTTACATAAGACATATGTTTCCACAGTTAACTGACGCTAAACTCACAGCTGGCATATTTACTGGCACACAGATACGTGTGATGCTTGAGTCCGAAGAACTTCAGAATAGAATTACTCGAGAGGAAATAAATGCTTGGGAAGCTGTTAGGGCGGTAGTGCAAGGTTTCCTTGATAAAAATAGGAGTGAAAATTATAGGGAGTTAATAGACTCTTTGATTGACTTATATAGCGCAATTTGGGTTGTAGAATGTCGTTGAAATTGCATTTTTTGTTTTCCCATCTTGATTTTTTCCGTCCAAATTTAGCAGATGTGAGTGAAGAACATGGTTAACGCTTTCATCAAGACATTGAACAAATGGAAAGAAGATAACAAGGGCGCTGGAACACTGCAATGATGGGAGATTACATTTGGACTTTGATTTCTGATGACAAATCAGCTTCGCACAAGCGAAAAAGCAATCGTGCTCATTTTTAAAATGTTCTGCATTATGTGCTTGGAGTGAAAGGGGATATATTTTTGCTAAGCATTTTTTATTATTATTTTGTACGCTGTGTTCGTACTCCATAGTGACAGTTAATTCTGCATAATTACTTCAGTGAAGCATATTGTAAGATAACAATTAGTTCTAAATTTCTCGACAAAAATCAAAACCGGACCAAAAGTGCGGCTTATATAGACTAGCCATTTAATATTCACTTCTGCGTACGAAAAGTAATAGAAATGTAATATATTTTAGTTGAAAATAGAGGTTAGGAACTATTACACGGAAATGAAAAATGACTTTTTTTCATTTTTCTTTGTCAAGTTCCAGTTGATTTCATAACCAAATTTCTAATTTTGTCTCTAGCATTTTGTGTCGTCTCGTGAATACCAAGTAAAAGCTTACAAAATCAATTTCTGATCAAAAAATATCTCATGTAATTTGACTAACTATACAGTGTCGCCAACTCCAGAAATAAAAAATACTTAATTTTGAGGAAAAATTAATAATTTTCCCAAAATTTTTTGAATAAATTTTCTTTCGCATGTAATATTGCAAATAAACTTACACGGTTTAATAGCTTGTTCCTTTCCTTAGAAAGCAATGCATAACCGGTTGTGTTAGGACAAATGGTTTCTTAGTTATTACCCTTTAACTAAAAATGGAGGAAAAAATCGAGAAATTACCCGATTTCTAAGGGTTAAAGACGAATTTTAAGGCGATTTTTGACATTTCGGGAAAAAAATAATGTTATGTACGTTATTAGTACCACCCAGTGGCGTATTTAGGGGGAGGGCTTCCGGGCTTAAGCCCCTCCCCGAAATCTTACCTACTATAGTCAAGAATATGAAATATCTTGCGGAATTTTCACATTTTCATGCAAAGCTCCCCCCCCCCCGAAAGTTAGCAAAGCCTCTCCCGCAACAAAATCGTAAATACGCCACTGGTACCACCCAACGATATTTAAAAAGAAAAGAAATCAGATAAACATAAAGTTGGTCAAAATTTGTTACCCAGTGTTAGCTATCATAGCTTTCTACTTAAAAAAAAAACAATTATATGTTTATCTGTATATTTTTCCGTTTAGAAGAAATTTAGAAAAATAAATGGCTAATAGAGGTCGCCCTTAGAGTAAATTTCAGCAAGATTAGGTTTTGTAACTTCTACTAAAAGTATTGGTCTTTTAATGAGATACACGGGGAGAAATAAATTAGTGAAGCAGATCATGTTACAAATATTAAACAAATCTACAAAAAATGTGAAAAGTGGCATTGCTACACAGGCAAGTCTGTTAATATAAGCTAAAATAACCACTAGAAATAGGTATTCCTTCATCTTACAGGTATAAGGTATTTGTCCGCCCAGCTCTTACCCATGGTCATATTGCTTGGTTTTCTGCTCCTCAGCACTTCTACACCAAATTACAAGTCCTGGAACCGCTTATTTCTTACCGGCAAATACTCCTACTAGGGAGGTCTATCGGCACACCACCATACCCACGCTCTTAAAACATCTCTATCGTCTCCGCACTCGCTATATACAGAGCCGTATCGCTGAGGCCCATCCAATTCTTGGTGCACTGCTCGATCAGACTCCTGCACGACCACTACATGCCTATCCACCAGTTGAAAATCTACTTGCACTGCATGAGCTTGACCAGGCCACGCCAACCTATAACCCACGTCGTCGCATCTATCAAACCCATCAGCATATCTATCGTCCATAATCTCTTCTACCCTGCACTTCTTGTACTGCATCTAAAGATATAATCATGATCATACATCACCACCGTCAATAACTTCCTGTATCCCATCTATAAACAGGCACCTCTAACACTTCAGTTTTTCTCTGGCCCCGGAGAAGGCGTTACCTTCTGTGGCCCGCCCAGTTTCGACTGGGAATGAAATTGCAGTAAAAAAAAAAAAAATCTTACAGGTATATATCTGATATCGTTTCAATATACCGGTTTTCGTTTTCTGGAAAGTAAATAGGGGCTTCAATTCTAGAAACAAGAAAATCTAAGTTTAACAGTGTATTTTGTATCCGATCTTGAATGGTTTTGAGTCTTGGTTTCTTAAGTAAAATGGAAGTTTTTTTTTCTTTTTTTTAAAGGATTATTATTTTTGTTTCAAGATTTTGGTTGTCTATTAAAATCAAAAGATTTCCGAAAGATCATATAATAATGCTTTAAAAAGTGTCTGTTTCAGTTTCAGTGTTTCTGGCGGGTTTTTTGTTTTTTCCGAAGTGTCGGGCTCTTGCCCATGCCTTCTATTTGTGCTGTTCTCTGGCGGTGTGTTTGTGAATGTATTTGTGTTGTTGGGCTGCTACTGTCGCTAGCCCTTTTGCAAATCCTCCTTTAATTTTTACAAGGGAAATCTCATTACATAGTATGTCTGCATTTTTTAAAACCTATAACAATAAGACCTATTATATGTTCAACTTTACTTTCAAACGTAGATAAACAACAATATCCGTATTCTTCAGCTGTTCAAAAATATGATTGGCTAGTGATGTATCACTCTCGCACTCACACGGGGAACAGCAAGTGCACAATACTTCTAGCAAAAATAAATAAATAAATAGAAGAACGCACCTACACAGTTATAGTAGCGTCATACTCACTAGTCAGTGTGCATTATAATATATTGAAAAAACTATTTTTTTTTTTTTTTGAAATCATATCCTTAGTGGCCACTTTTTGGTTAGTAAAACAAAATAATTTAAAATCGATACGTCAATTTTCTGAGGTGCCGCCATCGGCTTGATTTTTTTTTTTAATTCCTAAATCGTAGCTTTTAAAGACAAAAGTGAAATAGTTATAACTTTATACTATGATCCACTTACGTAGTAATAATTGTTCTCCAGACAGTTCCAATATAATGTAAAAGGATGTCAAGACTCTAGTTCAATTTTTTGTTACTGCCATCCCTCTGAACTGTGTGAAAAGTCAGCGATCTTGTATATTAATGTGTATTTGCAAATTCCGCAAAAAAAAAAAAATAAAATAAAATAATATATATATATATTTAAACATGTTTGTTAGTAATTTTTCTGTTAGGTATCAGACACAAATGGGTCAAAAATCAATAAAATAAAATATGCTCAAGTTTTTATACATTTGGGAAACGTATAATATCTTAAAAGTTTCAAACAAAACTCTCTGAGATACAACATTATAGTTCCTACAGCATATTTCCAAGTAAGTATATTATATTGGAAGTAACCCATACCTCACCACGAGGAGGTGGGTGCAGTTCGAGTTCCGCTCTTCTCGCACTCCTGGACTTATCTTCAATTTTGCATTTGCAGATTACTGGTTCTCAAATGCTTCCTCTAATATTTACGTTCAGTTACTCATTTTTAATTTGTATTCAGATTTCTTTGTGAACTGTGGTATCCGCTCCCAAGATTTTAAAGTTGCCAAAATAAGTCCATGGCGAGCGTCTGCACCACACACAGAATTAGCCACTTCTGGCACAAACCAGAGGCGGGTCCACGGGGCGATCGGGGCGATTGTCCCCCCAGAAGAGGAAACTTTCTTATATATATATATATATATATATATATATATATATATATATATATATATATATATATAACCCATCCCAAAGTTTGGAGCCCTTAAAAGTAGCAGTATGGCAACACACGGCCTTCCCCCCAGAAGTCGGTCCTGCATCCGCCCCTAGCACAAACTTTATGATACTGCGTGAATGTAGCAAGGAAAACTTGACAGTTCTTCACTTGTAACTGCGGCAATTTTTATGTTATGTTGCAGCTCATCTTTGCTTAGGAATTGTGTTAGTAGTGGCTCCGTCAATACACACTCAGACCAGTTTATCATGCCAATAAAAGTTTCTGATTTGAACTCAGGAACTTCGAATTCTCTCACACTGACAGATAAGGATGATGTTCCTGCTTTCATAATTCTTCTTCAATCGAGCCTTCTTATGTTCATATCTGTGTCCGATATCATTGCCAGAAGTAAATGCTCGGGATGATTAAACCATGCATTTCGCATTATCACTGGATCTACGATTTATTTAGTATTTGAATCCACAGATCTAAAAAATGACATAAGTTTCCATAAATGTTTAGCTCCTTGTGTGCACGATGATATAGAACCATAGAACCATACAGAAGCATAAACCTTAATTCTGTAGGAAACCACAATCTTGCGCTCTATTGACGGATTTTCCATCCTGATGTAAAGGCGCAAAATTCTACTAGCAGTTGTCACCTATCTCGCCTGATGTAGCTTTCCAGGGTTTGACTAATCAAACTTGCAGAACAATAGCCCAACGAAACAGCTTGGCAAATATTCAGAAGATATTTTTGATCTGTGCTTAAATTCAAAACTCTGAAGTTCTGAATGCAGTGAACAGCTACAGGTTCAAAATCATTAAGTGGTACGGACTCGCAGTTTTGTAAAGCCATTCCAATTTGTCCTTCGTGTGAATTTGAAACCGTAGTCCTACCATCGAGTTCATGGTTTAAATGTCTAATTGGAAGTTCATTTGTATGCAACAGATTATTCTTTGAAGTGGTTTTCCTAAATAATTTTTAATATTGACCATTACTTCATTTTTTTCTTCCAGTTTTGACATATAAAAATTTTGGGCACTGAAAATTTGAGTAATGACTAACTTAATGCCTTTTCCTCTCAGTGACAATGGGCATACGTGGCCGATATACTTAGATTGTGGCTCTTGAACTAAAACCACATGTTATTTCTTCACTATCCTATGAGGTAGGCCATCTATTCCGTTCAGCACTAGCGTTTGGTCTTGCCTTCCATCAAAATATAACCTTCTAATTTCGGAAGTCTTCAGAAAAGAAGTGGATTCTTCAGTGACAGATTTCATGAATGTTTTTTACCCTCCCTTTCAATCTGGTTGGGATCAATAACTTTCTCCTTTTCCTGAAAAGTGACGAAGCCAGCATCTTCTAAAAGTGAAGGGGGTGCAGCATGACAGACAGACGCTTTTGACCTGCAAACTGCAGAAGCGAACTTTAGTAGTCTAGCTCTCATTTGCTTGACTGGTGGACTCGTATCTTCTGCAGTTCTTTTAGATGGACGGAATTCTTGATATGAACATGAACATTCTAAATCGTGGTCATTATACGAGAGACCTGGTTTAAAGTTTGTTCAACTTGCTTTAAATATTCATTTTACGTTTTTTCGCCCTTACATACCGCTTCATATGCCATTTAGATTCACTTTTGCCTATTCCTCCTATAACCATTTCGTTTTTTCTTCTTTGATCAAGAAGAAATGGCACTTCTAACTTTAGCACTAGTCTTTCTTTTTCACATTTACAATGAATTAATGGATCAGCACATTTACACCAAGCAATTTAAAATAAGGTCTCTGGCAAATTTTTGAAATTGTACTATTTTAGTATCACATGTAGGGTTTGATGATTTTTTCTCTGATTTTAGGGGCCTGACGAACTTTTTCGTGATATTGAGGAATTAGGACAACAAATCGTTGTTGACTTAAAGTAGCTTTCTCACATATAGATTACTTCTTCAAAACTTGAATTATTTTAGAAGCAGCCGATCTTTTCTAGAACCGGAATTCCTCTTCTTTGTTTTCCTTTCCCACAGGAATTATTTCATCACACTTTCTACTGTAGGCAGTTGAACAAAACTAAACTCTTTTGGACACCCAATAATATCGTGAGTAATGTCTGTTATGTCCTCTGACCGTAATTGAGTCTTATTCTCCAATTCCATGTTGATACAATCAAAACAATTGCGCACTCACAAACATATATGGAGAAAACCATAGGGTTGTAAACAATAGGATCAAGCAATAAAACAGTATCATGGATCAACTCTACCAAACTAGCAGAAGCACAACATTCAAATGTTATAATTCACCTCAAACTGATTACTATTTCTGAGTACGGCGATTCCATTTCTTTCGATAATTGAGTTGCAGGGGAGGCAGCTGTCACACACGAATATTATAATAAGTTTATCGGTTTTTCCCCATAGTCAAAACGATGGCGGCACCTGATAAACAAGAGCTAATCATTTTAAATTTCTTTCCTCATTATATTCGGACTGTTTGGGAAACGGTAAATTATTACTAAGGGTAATGCTGTATAAAGTAATAAATATTTCGATTATTGCTTTAAAAATCTACAATTTTATAATTTCTTTTCCGAATTTCAAACCAAGTGACGGCACCTCAAAAAATTAAATTATCGATTTGAATTTTTTTCTATGTTACATTAAACACATTTGGCCAAAAATGGCCAGTAAGGGTAACAAGATTTTTTTTAAAAAAACGTTTTGTCGATACACCCTAGTGTGCATTCTTAAATTTAATATTTCTATCATATTATTCGAGTGTAATATTATCAGATAATATATTGTACTTAATCTATTTATAACAGATATCAGTTTTATATTATTGTTTGATAGTAAAACGGTAAACTAATTTGCAGATAAGTATTAGTGTCGACAGACCAATAGAAAACCACGTTACACTTTGCTTTGTTTATCGTAATTTAGAAGTAATACTAGAAGAAACAAACGAGAAAAAATGGCCTAACCCGGAAATAACTGCAACACAAATGGTTTTTTTGTCTATCACTTCCAAATAGCGTTGCTAATAATATATTCAAAATCCGCTTTCGTAATGCTTGGGGAAATTCCGCCATCTTGGATTCAATATGGCAGCCACACCAAGACATCGACTCACACTTAAATGACAATATCTACTCACATATTTAAGCTGAAAACTTCGTTCCTCCGCCATTTTCAAAATAATAGCATACCTTAAGGGATGCAAGTTTACATATCTCTATGTACCACCGCCATATTGAAAAATGGCGGCGATTATTAAAAATGTAGTTTCTTTTTAAATTGGCAATAATGTTTTATTGGCAGATAACTCAGAAACTAAAAGAGATATGCAGACATTTCCTGAAATAAACGTAAAAGCTCATGATCTTAGCTTTCCAACGAGGGTACTTATGTTCGTTTATCTTACAAAGTAACGGAGCTAGTCGAATTTATGTGGCACTGGGTGTGCGATTTTCGATAATATGACTTTTTTCTCAGGTTCCTGCTAGAAGCTAAGTAGACGCAGTATACGGATTGACCAGTAAATAATTGCAACACAAATAATTTTTGAACCAGGATGTGTATCAAGGTGTATTTAGCTACATATTAAAAATCTTCTACTCACCTCCTTGGGGAAAGTCCTCCGAAATTTCGTTGAAATATGACTTCTGAGATTTCGTTCAGATGTCGCTACAGATCGTGATAATCCATCATTGAAATGAAAGAAGATGTGAAAAATTGCTCAAAATTACGATATTTCTTCAGTCCTTGTTATGGTTAACGCTACATGTCTATTTGAAAGGCAAGAATTAAAACAGTGTAGCAACCTCTTCACTGAAAAAATTGTCCTCGTCTTTACAAAGTTTACACCGTTTTCCACATTATCACAAGTTTCTTCCAGGCAATTGTCACTAATTTATATTAGTAATGGATCACGTTTCTGGCATGAATACTTCATGTCTCTATTGTTTTCATGCATGTATATATATAATGGATAACAATTAAAACAGTGTAGCTATCTAATCATTAAAATGAATGATCATCTTCATAAAATTCTAGAATTTCTTTACACATTGCACAAGTTTCTCTCACATAATGCCCACATTCAATGTACAAACTATATCTACTTTGCACCGCATATGTGTATGTTCATACCTTATATGCATATTCAATACATAAAAACTACATTAATAACTAAAACTAAGAATTTTCATTTTCAAAAACTTCAGTTTTGTCTCACATTATCAAAATATTTAACCAGAAACTAGTCACAAATTGATGTACAAAACTGTCCATACTAGAAGAAACTGATGCTGCTCCTTGCATCAACACACCATACTGACATAGTTTTCTGCGGATATGTATATTTAGTAAATGGCAAATAAGCAGCACACCAACCTAATTACTAAAACAAGTCGTCTTCATTGTCAGAATGTTCTGATTCCCTTTCTACATTATCACAAGTTTGTCCCAGACACTGTCCACAAAATGATGTACAAAACAGACCATACTTCTTGCAAGAACACTTCATGCTTATACAATTTCCATGACAATTACAATGAATGATTTCCATCATATTCTCAGGAGCAGGTTTCCTGTCCATCATCACTGGAAAATACATTCCCTTATGTAGTCGCCATCCCCAATCTTCTGGTCGCATTTGAGAGGATAGACTCTTCCTTTCCATGATTTGGTAGTAAACACGCAGAGAATGATATTTAAGTGCATCAGGAGTAGGGGGAAGGTTTTCTGGTCGTACAAAATCTGTTGCTGTACTGATTTTGCTAGAAAACCTTCTTATTCTTAAAGCAACAAGAGATTCATCTTCCTTGCATTCGTACAGCCTTGCTGTTGCCTGTTCTCCAGCACGAATAATTTCTTCTTTAAAGGCATTTTTAGAATTAAAAATAGAGGCCTCATCGGAATTAGCTAGTTGTAATGCCACTTGTTTTCCTTTTCCAAAAAATCGTGATGTTGTATCACAACCAAGAAATACATGGATACATAGAAGATTGTTACAGAGTTCGCCAAGGTCTGTTTTCGTAGATTTAATGTCCCAAAGCCTAGTTTCTGTTTTATAAAACAAAGCATTCGTGTTTGACGGTGATATATTTAGAAGAAGAATGAGCAGATCAGTATCATTTCCAACAACACAAGTATCTTGGTTTCCTGATTCTTGAATAGTTGTGTTGACTATCAGTGTGTCAGCATCCCTGTCTGAATACAAAACTTGAAATCCAACAGCAGAAAGCTCCAAACCCAATTTTCGAATTAGTCTCTCCCTTTTCATAGAAAGTTTCATTTCTGGAGAAAGGAGCACTTCAGGAGCGCTCAAACCTCTAGTTCTCCTTAGGTGTGTGCAATACATTATCGATGGACCACTAATGTAACCATCGAAAATAACTGAAGCGTCACTGAAGTGTGTCTTCATGTAAGAAACGTAGGACTCAAATACTGTTTTGAATGTATGATTCACTGGCAAATTGACCTGGTGGAGCAACCACCCACCGTCAATCACATATTTACAAGACGTTGATGTATTTGAAGGTGAACTTGTCATTTTCCATAAAGCATTAACCAGTGCTGATTTATTTGCTGGTCGTAGATTCTAATAATCTTCAAATAAAGTTCTTGGAACAGAACAAAGCTCATAGGAGAAAACGTCTTCTAGATTCATGTTTCCTCTCATAGCAACAATTGCTAATCTTTGGAAAAGCTTGTTATGTTCCATACTGATTGATCCGGTAATCGTATGTATGGATTTCTTGTCTGCCATTGTAATGGCTTTATCCTTCTTCGAAAATATGAATGAGTCTGACGAATTTTCCTTCATTTTCAGTAAAATATTTTGTCCAACACATTTTGCTTTATCAACATTGACACGATCTTGACAGTTAAACCGTTCGTAATATTAATAAGTTCCTCTTCAGTTCGGAACGGCTGACATAATGTTAAGAAATCAAGTATTTTTTTTAGTATCAGCTGCATCCCTACTCATCCTCTTCAATGAAATATCTCTATGCTGGTTGGTGTGCTGCTTATTTGCCATTTACTAAATATACATATCCGCAGAAAACTATGTCAGTATGGTGTGTTGATGCAAGGAGTATGGACAGTTTTGTACATCAATTTGTGACCAGTTTCTGGTTAAATATTTTGATAATGTGAGACAAAACTGAAGTTTTTGAAAATGAAAATTCTTAGTTTTAGTTATTAATGTAGTTTTTATGTATTGAATATGCATATAAGGTATGAACATTACAACGACTCACCAAAGGTAATCGTTAACCCTGGTTCGGCTACTAATATAAGTAAATGTTTAGTGGTAGTAATTATTCACACCTTAAAATATCTTCCGTGATTACATTTACTAGTATTCTCACCTTTTATACTGAAATTACAAAACGATGATACGTATTAAACAATTTTATTCGTTGATTCTCTTTGAACGAATATGCACACAGACTGTCTTGCAATCGTACATGTTTGTTAGGTATCCATAAACAACTACATAGCAACTAATTATACAATAATGTATGTTTCTTACATATATTAAAAACATTCTTCTTTTGTTATTTTTAAATTAACATTATATCTGGTATAGTGCTTATGTAGAAGCACTTTCTGCCCAAAAATACAAGTAATTATCAATTTATACAAAGTATCTCGTTGTATAAAATGTCGCCCGACGATGGGACTGAATATAAAAGTTACAAGGGAGCTTGACTTTTATATTTAAGAACCACTGGTCCGTTTATAATAACAATATTCCATAATCACGTCCTTTACATTTTGATCGACCCTCGCATATATATAACATTATTTATTTTCATTCATATAAATATATTTATAATAAATCTTTCATTTCATTATCATTTATCCTTTATTACATTAATATATATATTTTATTATTATTAAAGCGTCGTCGCTTATTTATATAATTAACGAAGGGTACGGATTCAAAATAGTAAGAAGCAATTACATTTTAAAACATGAGTCACCATGATCAAGGGCGCATTATATAGTAATTACTTTAGATGATATTCTACAGTATGCATTGTATCAATTAAGCGTCAGAATATAGAAGAATCTTATTCAAGTAACATATAAGATGGTGCATGAAGACAGTCGTCGAATAATTAGCTTAATATAATGAACCTTATACTTAACCTAATCTTTGACAATTAAGTTTCAACACAAATCAAATATACTATAAATAACCTTTGCTTTTAATGAATCGAACTATAATTCTTCATATTAACAAGAAAGAATTAAAATCATTTGAAAATTATCATTTGTTGAAACAAATGTGATAAAATATTTATGAGTCCATTAACTAATCCTATCAAGTATAGTGCTTGTATATCAAAGTCATAAGAATTGTTTTCATTATTGATATTAACACATAAACTTAAAAATAAATGTTCATAAGAATCTATAGCTGGTATGGGTTTAACCCTTACTTCATTAACTAGAGTCAGTTTAAATTTGTACTTGCATATGATTCTAATAAAGTACATTGTACTGCACAATCATGATTAGGTTCCGTACTATTTTGTACATGTATTGCGTCGTGATTCTGATTTTGATACGAAGTGCCATCTCTTGAACAACGATTATGTCTATACATAGGATTTGTAGCATTTCTAGAATTTCGCCATGTATTTCGATTGTTTTTATGTCTACTTCGGTTGAGTGATCTGACATAATTATTGTCACGATTGGTTAGGTTAGGTTGATTCCCAACATAGCTTTGCCTATTTTGCTCGTTCTGATTGCTTGAATTTACTCGGTTTAGGTTGTGTTCCGTATCGTTCACACTACGGATATTTAGATTCCGAACAGGTACAAAATAATCTGAATTGTTTTTAATTTTATCTACTCCCGCTTGATGGTTCGGTGGGAGTAATAAATGAGGGATTAGTTTCATATATTGCGATCTATCTATACACATTATATTGCACTCGTCCTGAAATTTTTCTAGGAAAGAAGTAGCATTTTCGTTACATTTACCAATGCATTTACTCATAACACGTATTTCACTCATATTTACGCTTAACTTTACCTTCCTTTTATCATTCCGTGTTCTTGTTGAGTGACCATTCCTACCTACGGCGGGATGTGTAGTTCCACCATCTCTTTTCGGCTCAATTGTATTCTTCGGATGGATCTCTTCCAAAATAATGTCCTCATTCTTCGGATGGATTTCTTCCAAAATAATGTCCTCATTAGATACGGGTGAAGGCGAGGTCATCTCTTGTGAACAAGGAACTTCCACACAATCATTAACCATGTTGTTATGACATGCATTATCTTTAATCAGCAACGTCTTAATTTCTTCATACCGTCGGCTGGATTCCTTGGATTTCTGCTCCATCATCCGCTTTAATTCCTCATATTGTCTGCTGGATTGGTTGGACATCTGAACCAAATTTTGTTTCAGGGCTTCCATATCGTCTTTTAGGCTTTGTTCATGCCGCTGTAAAGCTAGTATGATTCTGTCTTCTAATGTCATTTCTGGTGCTGGATTTTGTTCACCGCTACCACTGTCACTGATTTCTTTCTCCATTGCCTCACCGTTCATTTTTCTTGTGATTATTCTACCACTTCTAAGTCTTGTCAAGTTTGTAGTCATTAACCTTATTACAGAAGTAAATTCACCCTTACTTTACTTCGGGATATGAATTTACAAAAGTCCCGGGTGAGGTAAACCAAAATTTTTACGTATTAAACAATTTTATTCGTTGATTCACTTTTGAACGAATATGCACACAGACTGTCTTGCAATCGTACATGTTTGTTAGGTATCCATAAACAACTACATAGCAACTAATTATACAATAATGTATGTTTCTTACATATATTAAAAACATTCTTCTTTTGTTATTTTTAAATTAACATTATATCTGGTATAGTGCTTATGTAGAAGCACTTTCTGCCCAAAAATACAAGTAATTATCAATTTATACAAAGTATCTCGTTGTAACATACACATATGCGGTGCAAAGTAGATATAGTTTGTACATTGAATATGGGCATTATGTGAGAGAAACTTGTGCAATGTGTAAAGAAATTCTAGAATTTTATGAAGATGATCATTCATTTTAATGATTAGATAGCTACACTGTTTTAATTGTTATCCATTATATATATACATGCATGAAAACAATAGTATTCTGAAGTATTCATGCCAGAAACGTGATCCATTACTAATATAAATTAGTGACAATTGCCTGGAAGAAACTTGTGATAATGTGGAAAACGGTGTAAACTTTGTAAAGACGAGGACAATTTTTTCAGTGAAGAGGTTGCTACACTGTTTTAATTCTTGCCTTTCAAATAGACATGTAGCGTTAACCATAACAAGGACTGAAGAAATATCGTAATTTTGAGCAATTTTTCACATCTTCTTTCATTTCAATGATGGATTATCACGATCTGTAGCGACATCTGAACGAAATCTCAGAAGTCATATTTCAACGAAATTTCGGAGGACTTTCCCCAAGGAGGTGAGTAGAAGATTTTTAATATGTAGCTAAATACACCTTGATACACATCCTGGTTCAAAAATTATTTGTGTTGCAATTATTTACTGGTCAATCCGTATACTGCGTCTACTTAGCTTCTAGCAGGAACCTGAGAAAAAAGTCATATTATCGAAAATCGCACACCCAGTGCCACATAAATTCGACTAGCTCCGTTACTTTGTTGGAAATCTAAGATCATGAGCTTTTACGTTTATTTCAGGAAATGTCTGCATATCTCTTTTAGTTTCTGAGTTATCTGCCAATAAAACATTATTGCCAATTTAAAAAGAAACTACATTTTTAATAATCGCCGCCATTTTTCAATATGGCGGTGGTACATAGAGGTATGCAAACTTGCATCCCTTAAGGTATGCTATTATTTTGAAAATGGCGGAGGAACGAAGTTTTCAGCTTAAATCTGTGAGTAGATATTGCCATTTAAGTGTGAGTCGATGTCTTGGTGTGGCCGCCATATTGAATCTAAGATGGCGGACTTTCCCCAAGCATTACGAAAGCGGATTTTGAATATATTATTAGCAACGCTATTCGGAAGTGATAGACGAAAAAATCATTTGTGTTGCAATTATTTCCGGGTCAAACCGTATATTGCCTCTACTATAAGGCGGAATAGATAATAGAAATATTTATTATTAATTTACATTTCATAAAGACTTCATATCTCACTAACTTTCTAAATAGTTTATTATTGTCTTTCAGTTATGCATTGTAACTCGATCGAAATAATAACTAATAGACAAACTTTTTAAAAAACAAGGGTTTTACATAATGCAATGTAAAGGAGATTTTTTTGAAGGTGAAAATGAAGAAATAGGACTAGGAATAAAAGCATGGGGCGCAATTTAATGCTCATGTGACATTTCTAATACAGGGTGTTCCAATATGATGTGGCACATTTTAAATACAATATCTGGAGTTGCAATAATAAGCTTTAATGGTAATTGTGATGAATACATAAGTGACATGTAGGAGTTTCGAACAGTACGTTAAGTTTTGAAAATCACGTCATTCAGGTAGCCACCATTACAACGAGAGTATACTTGATTTCTTTCTGTCTTTAGCTGCAGAATGGTGTAGTGGAGCGTGTCAACTGCGTCGACTGCAAATTCGCTTCTGATTTTTAAAATATATATAATGCATCAATTGTTCGTCGTTTACTGGCGTATACTCTCTCCTTCAGATAACCCCCAAAGGAAGTAGTCTGCCAGTGATAGATCTGGTGATCTTGCTGGTCATTTGATAACATGAAATGAGTAGGGATGGCCAGAACCGGTTTTCGGCTCTAAACGGATACGGTTCTAGGACATCCGGTTCCGGAACCGGTTTTTCGGATCCAGGTCAAATCCGTTTCAATGGTGGCAGAACAAATCCCTCTTTCCATTTTGAAGTTGACCACCCATAGAGGTATTCCTGAGACGCCCCTGATTTCAGAACCACACCATGTGATTTGGCACATCCACGTTGGTGATAACATTTTTTGTTGCAAAGATTTTTGAGCATTAGGAGCTGAGTTAAGGCCCTGTTACGGATTTCGTGAATCACCCTGCTCCCTGATGCAGTTACACTATGAGCTAAAAGCTCTGAAGTAGCAATCAATGAAATCACGGAAAAGATTATCGTTACTTTTGAACTCCTATTTCATATTCAATTATTGTCAGAGTTCAGTAGCTTAAATTAATTCTCACAATTGCGTTATTATAACATATTAGAAAAACAACTACGGAATACTTATAATGTTATCTCAAAATTACACACGATGCTCTTTTTAAAACATTTCATAATGAAAATATTAATCTTGAATCATACACAGCTTATATATAACAATATAACCATATTGATAAATGATATAGTTAAAGCTATAAAGTATGAGAAATGTGCTTGACAGAACCACATTGATATAACATCTTAAAAAGGAACTGTGAAATACTTATTTTCATTGCTTCAAACTTAATAATTATAATATCATAGTAGCCTAACACTTAAAAGTACGGTACTGAATGTTTCACAACCTGTAGACGTACATTCTATTGAGTAATGTGCCTAATAATAAGTTTTCCTTTGCAGGATTTGGTGTCCATTTAATAAGTGCTCATACACCTCAACTGCTGTCAGCTTACGAATTCCGAACTTTTTGGATTACGTGGGATAAAGGGACAATAGCTGTTGGCGAAGGTCCAAACTTCCACAACAGTACTCTTCTCAAGTGGCGTTTGGATAAAAAATTGAGAGTATTACATCTAGCATTTGCTTCGACTTGGGGACATTCTGCAGAGTTCAGGTTATTACTTTTAATTTGTTATCTACTTAGTCTTATTGGTTACGTAGAATGAGAAGGTGCATCAGGTAAGAATATTTTAAAACTAGAAATGTTTTCGAAAACCAACGTTAGAACGAATCGACGACTTTTTCAGACCCACTCATGTGTGAATGCCAGTTGCATATTTATGGGGAGGGGCAGTCATTCTTAATTTTGTAATTCTTTAGGGGGGCCCGAAATAAATTTGTTAGTTCTTCGCATTCCACGTACAACGATAATCCTTCTTACCATTTCTAAGAATTTCATTGACTGTCCATTTTCTTATGCTCTTTGTTCAGAAATAATACTGTAATTGTCAAATTTCATTCAATGTAAGTACTACGTTTTTTTTTCGCTAATTCTACTCTTCTGTTTCTTTTTCTTACTTGTTACTTTCTTTTGTTTGTCCTATCATACTTTCGTACGTTGTTAGTTGTGATTCAAGTCGGCCGTCGTCAGTAACACCAAAACTAAGAGGAGCTGATAAGCGAAACTGTTGTTCCACACCAACTTACACGGATATCAACATAACGGAACTTTAGTTACTATAACAAAGGAATATTTACATTGTTTAGTTAATAAATGTTTGAACTAAAGAAAATCAAGAGCGGGAGGGGAATAAATAGACCGGGAAATTAGGTAGGCCAAGAGGATGCTTCTTTTTTCTTATGTCAATAGAATAAAAGGTTAGATTTCATTGCTACACTGTTGAGTGTATCATATCACATAAGATTCACCATTCTGCAATTCTTGTCATTGAAACTTCCATTTATGCATAAATTAAAATATATTTAATTCTCAAACTCAGGTGGGCAATTGAGTTCCTCCTGCTTCCCCGTGTTGTGCATAGCACCCCGAAACAAGATTCTAAATACGATACCAGCACCCCGAAACAAGATCCTAAATACGATAGTCAGCCAAGAAAGCTAGACCTGGTGAAGTCAGCATATGATAACATCAGAACTACAAAACCTGCCCTGCATTCTTTGCCTCAATGTTGGCATGATTGTATAGCAAAACACGTTCCCTGTTTATTGTAAAACATACCTTTAGCCGTTTGTAAATTACGTGAGTTTCTTCCACATTTTTCCCATATACTATGTACTGTAATCGGATTCAAAATTTTAGGTCACTTGGGGCACCATTTAATATTATTCAATGAAGCTATTTTTTTCCTGGCTTAATTTAGTCCCATATGGAACCATTTTAGGGGGAGAGACCAGCCCGATCTGAAAATTGATATTTATGGACCACCCTAAGATATATATATATATATACCTTCCTCGCTCCCAATTTACGTCGCTGAGTTTGGAATTAAATGGCATTGGAGGTGTTACTCTTCATCTCAGCGACCCCAAAAACCATGGATTCGACACTAATATCAGTCATTTTTGATCATTTTTTTAAATATATATCAACCTTCCTCCTCAATGAAGTTACGGCGCTGAATTTGGATTTAAACGGCATTGGAAGTGTTATTCTTCATCTCAGCGACTCCAAAAACTATGGATTCGACACTAATATCAGTCATTTTGATTATTTTTTATATATCAATTCTTCTTCTCAATGAAGTTATGGCGCTGAATTTGGATTTAAATGGCATTGGATATGTTATTCTTCATCTCAGCGATTTCGAAAACCATGAATTCGACAATTAGTGAAATTTGCCTATTGCTGTCTCTTTTAAGAAGTTATTTGGTTAAAATTAGCAAAATTTCATCAGATCAAAGAGCACATTAAGAACCCAGTTTCATTCAAGAGCCCTATTTGTTGCAACAGAAAAACTTCAACATGGTAGATGTGTATGCAGCTGTTAAAGTCCTGTAATTAATCCACAACCACGAATAAACGACTATAAAACATATAAAGGAAATAAGTGCAAACTATTCATTTTCAAGAATAATTACAACAGTTTTATTTTCGATTGCTTCTTTTTTAAATATTCGCAGTATTGGAGTTTCTCAACTTACACTTTCACGCATTTGAGAAAAAACGGCTCCATTCCGTTGTTTTATTAGTAAAATTAACATAATACAAAGATTTTTGTTATTTTCCCAATGTTTCCGGAAAGAAACCGGAAAAAACTTTTTTTTACCAACGATCCTAAATTTCCGGAAATTTTACAACTACTTAGAAGTAAATCAAACTTTTTGTATAGCCATCATGTAGAGATCTGCACGGGCCGGGCTGAGCTTGGGCTGACACTGATTTCTCTTCAGGTCGGGCCGGGCTTGGGCCGATTAATTGCAATTCTTCAATAACTATTCACTTTCGTTAAACGATAATTGGAATCAAGCCAAACGTTGAAGAAGTGTGCCCGTGAAAAATGTTACAAAGAATGCAATAGCTATTTACAGTTTGTGTTGCTTAGGGGCTCCACTTTCACTGTAGAGGATAGCAGGCATTGCGCAATAAAGTAAGCTCTGACCTTGGCCTTTACTGAACCCAAAATATAACAAGAAGGGGTGCGGAAGTTTTGCCTGTCGCTAAACAATATTACCATCTTCACTTTATGCTAAAAATCAATTAAGTTAGATTTTTGTTACAGGAAATGGACTTTTTGTTCTCTCGATGACAGGCAAAGTTCTAGGAGGCAATGGTACCATTCGGGAGGCAAGCGTCAGGTTGTGAACCAGAGTTTAGAAAATGTTTCTGAGGGTTAGGTCAAGTTTAACACTAAATTTTGAGAAAGATTGGGGTTCGAGCTTTTTTTTTTAAAAAAAAATTATCGGGCCGGGTTGGGCCAAAAACTTCTAAAATTTATCGAGCCCGGGCCGGGCCAAGAATTTTTTAAAAAACTTATCGGGCCTGGCCGAAAATCTCCAAAACTTTTCGGGCCCGGGAATGGGTACATTCGGGCTGGATTGGGCTCGGACCGAAAAATTCGGCCTGTGCAGTTTCTCTACCATCATGTAAGCGCTATACAGATTATGCCACCTTCAGTGTATCACTTCAATTTATTCAAATATCCAAACACATTTTTTATTTTATAATCTTGTGTCCGTCCAAATGGAGGCCAGAGAATTTATTCCTTTTATGCAAAATTACAGCTCTCAAACTACTTCTAGCCAAATAAATGAAACTCCTTCACTTTGTGTTTTTGTGTCCATGACTCAAGTACATTGGTACAACTCAAAACCGTTTCTATTAACTAAATAGTTCTTCTAATAACAAAATTCTGGAAAGTTCCATCTGACGGTCACAATAAGATCTTATTTTAATTTAATTTAATTTTACAGTATACTTCTGTCTTTGACGGTAGTTCCAAAGTAAGAAATTTTACTTTGTGTTGACTATATCAGTTTTTAAATGTGTATTTTAAATTAGCTTGTGTTAACAGATGAAGAAAATAAATACAGATTTCCCGAAGGCAACATTAGTTTCCTCGTTTGGCTCCAGTTCTTACTTCATGATTTTAAGTGTCTTTTGAATTAAAATACGATGAGAAACTAAAATAAGAAAATTCCCTACTAATTCTTGTACCCAAGAATGGTACATTATGTGAGATCCATTCTCTGAATTTGAGGTGATAGAAATGTAATGTTAAAGTAATTTGGTTCTTGTGTATCAGTCTGGGAAACAGCAAATATCAAGGATCACCATCAATATTGGGCAGGATGTACTAAAGGGCCAAAAGTTTGGAAACGAGTTCCTTGAAGATGGTGATCCCTCTACCTGAAGTGGTAGAAATCAACCAGTTCCAATTTTAACAATTCACCACTGTAGAGCAAACACCATCATAGATAGCGAGAAGTAGATGATCCAGCCATCTGAAATGGTAGAAATCAACCAGTTCCAGTTTTAACAATTCACCACTGTAGAGCAAACACCATCATAGATAGCGAGAAGAAGATGATCCAGCCATCTGAAGTGGTAGAAATCAACCAGTTCCAGTTTTAACAATTCACCATTGCAGAGCAAATACTGCGATAGATAGAGAGAAGACGATCCATCCACCTGAAGTGATAGAAATCAACCAGTTCCTGTTTTAACAATTCACCACTATAGAGCAAACACCGTCATAGATAGCGAGAAAAATGTGATCTATCTATCTGAAGTGGTAGAAATCAACAATTTTCAGTTCTAACAATTCAACACGGCAGAGAAAACATTGTGATACATAGCTAGAAGAAGGTGATCTACCCAGCTGGAGTGGTAGAAATCAATCAGTTCCAGTTTTACCAATTCACCACAGCAACTCTGATAGATAGCGAGAAGATGATTCGTCCACCTGAAGTGATAGAAATCAACCAGTTTCAGTTTTACCAATTCACTACTGCAGATAAAACATTGTGCTAGATAGCGAGAAGAAGGTGATCCATCTAGCTGAACTGGTAGGAACAACCATTTTCGGTTTGAACAATTAATCACTTTGAGAGCAAACACCATGGTAGATAACGAGAACAAGGTGATTCATCCATCTGAAGTGGTAAAAATCAACCAGTTCCAGTTTTAACAATTCACCACTGTAGACCACACAGTGGTAGACAGCGAGAAGGTGATCCATGCGCCGAAAGTGGTAGAAATAAACCATTTTTAGTTTTAACAATTCACCACTGCAGATCGAACACCATGATAGATAACGCGAAGAAGGTGGTGCATCCTTCTGAAATGGTGGCAATCAACTAGTTTTAGTTTTAATAATTCACTACTGCAGACTAAACACCGTAGTAGACAGAGATAAACGATTTTCTGCAATCGATTAAGAATCCCAAGAGTATGATTGACCTCTATCCTTAGCGTTGTAAGAAAATGTATTCTCCCTCAATTTCTAATCAAACCGGAAGTGGCAGAAATCAACTACTTCGGGTTTAACTTTGATCGCTATTGAATTAAAACGGTGATAGAAAAGAACGGCTTTCTGCAATTTAGAACCGAAAGTGATAAAAATCTAATACCCGGTTCAAGTATTGCGAAAACATCGCGACATACAAACCGAAATTCTTCACATAGTGTACATATGATATTGTTACTTGTTACCAATGGTTTTCTCTCAGGAATCATCACTGCACGTACAGATTGCTTATGTGTTGTGAGTTTCCAGCCATATCTCGTCCCTTATTGGTAGTTGAAGAAAAACGAGAACCAGTGAATAGTTTTCGAGTAGGATTATTAGCAAAGACCGAAGAAGTGTACGGAAGACAAAGGTTACAGAAATGAATATACTCGTTATATGAATGTATTTTTTAGTTTAACGTCTCACAGTTATGCATGTTTATTCACCAGAAATCACGTGCACGAAAGGCATACGCGCTAACCACTAGACCAACGATGAGGGCTAAAACTCATATGTTTTTATTTTGAGCAGTAATGGGTCTAAGGGAAAGTTCTATCGCTAATAAATAAAATGGTAAGTTTTCTTCTCTAAGATTGTAGCAAATCGACGTGGCCGAGGTGGCTCAGTGATAGAGCGTTCACCTCTGGTGCTAGGGATCTCGAGTTCAAACCCTGTTCCCGCCAAGTGAACTTTGTATTGGACAAACACCGTGTGCGTGGGTTTCTCGGGGTTCCCCGTTTCCTCCCACTTTCTTCATTCCACCATTTCATTCATTACTCATCATCACCGTCTCCTTTAGCCTAACCGGCATAACCGTGGGACATAAAACTCAAAAATTTCAATTCATTTTTTGTAGCAAACCGATATGAATATTCTTAAGAGCCATCACTGATGTTGAGTATTGTAAAATATTATACTTTCAAAGGGTGGATATTATATGATATAAAAATTAAGACGAAAAATTGTCTAGACTGAGATTATGACATGGATAAGAATTGAGAAGTTTAATAGGATGGAATGAAAAATAAATGAAACAGTTCGAAAATAAGGACAAAACATAATAATATTGGAGATAATTGACAAAGAAAAAGAATTTCGGCAGCACGTTCTTATGGATGTTGTAAAGATATGGAGAAAGAAAAAGAAAGGAGTGGAGTAAGGCAGCTGCGATTGATGGATGGTATTTAAGCTGAAACCCCTAAACGAAAATGAAAGAAATTAGCTTCATTATACATGGAATTTTCTCAACTTATATGAGGAAATGACATAGCAGAAACTCAGTGGCAGAGCGCTTACATGTGTTGCATGGAGACCCTGGTACGAGCCGAGGTCTCATAAAGTGGGTTTTGTGGTGGAGAAACACAGTGTACGTGGGTTTTGTTGGGGTTCTCCCGTTTCTTCCCACTCTCTTTATTTAATCATTTCGTTCATTTCTACCATAATAATCTCCCTCAGTCTCAAGTATAACATGGAACGTGAAACTAAAATGAACTCATAACATACACAGTGCAGCAATTTTGAATCGAGATTGGAGCTGTAGAAAGAAAGAGACTGAACATATAGAATTTCTAACCCTGAATCATTGGAATACTGCCCTTTTGCATCTACCTAGGTATACATCGTTGTGCCCTGGCTATCAGTGCATTGAAAGATGGCTGGAAAACCTTTTGTAGAATGCTGTTGAAAACTCTTGTCGTTATCTTCTTGATGGTTATTACATCATCAAAGTACAAATTTTGAGTGCCGACTTGAGTTTAGGAAATTAAAACCTTTCGTAGGGCAGATCTGAAAATAGGGAGGGTGATACAACACAGATCCCTTTTTGAGACAAAAAGTCTTGCACGATCACTGCCTTGTAACTTGAGTCATTGTCATGGAGGAGATGCCACTAAACATCACCTTGATATTCGGGCTTCACGAGTATAATACATTGCAGTGACTGTTTCAGTATCTCAACGTAAAATAAGGTATTAAATGTCTGCCTATAGCCACAAATTCCTTATACACAGTGCCCTTACTATGATAAAGAAATAAAACAATGAGCAAAAGCTTGATTTTGGATTTTGACTGTAGTTTTTTTTTGGCTTGTGGAGAGGTAGGAGAATTCCACTATGTACTCTGATGTTTTGTCGGTGAGTCATATTGAAAAAGCTATGTCTCATCCCCAGGAACGATATTGAGAGGAAGGTAGGGTCCCTATTGGCGGTACACAGCAAAAAATAAGGTGTTGAAACAACACAAAATGATTACCACTTTAGTGTGTAACTTGTGTGTTAATTGAATACCAAGAACTTCCGAGCATATCAGAAATAATCAGTTACTGGCTATGAAAATTTGCATTAGTTTTTATTGTTTGCTATAAGCATAGCTTTACACAATATATTTGGCATTTGTACCAAGTAAAGAATAACGTTTTGTCGTATTATAATACTAATTTAAGCGTGTTATAATTAGATATATAATCTGCAGTATCTCTCAGATCTAGATTCAACCACCGCCAAATGTTATGCTTGAGAGAGAAGAACCTTTAGTACATGCTGCAAAGGTTTTATGCCAAAATAATAGGTTCATAACAGATATTCATTTAAAGCCGGAGTGTTCGAAACTGTACTACACCATTGAAGTAAAGAAGAATAATGTTCGTTTTACTTTCCTTCTATTTATCTAGGATATGGAACTACAATGATGAAGCTGGATTTTCTCAAGTGTTGCATTTAGAAGTTCCGAAGTCAGTGGTTCCAGGAACTGAAGAAGGAACTCTCTTAATTGCAGGTTAGTAAGAAAATATATCCTTTAAGAGTAAGCAGGAGTAGACACAGCATTGATTACGGTCTTCGCTTTAACATGGCCTATAAACAGATTTCTCAATGTATGTCAGATCTATGAAGTTCCTCGGAAGCAAATCGCACAATGATTCTATGTAAATGACAGATACGTTGCAGTACCATGTAAGTTTCATGGGCATAGCTATACTTTATTACATTAATAATCGATTTTCTTATGGATGGAGTTCTCGAATTATTAATTTGTCGTTTATTGTATGTCTTCATTAAGCCCTTAACCCCCCTCAAACCTCAACCTTTAATCTGAATAATAAACTGACAGACAGACTCGCCTTTCTGTACTCAGTGTTGCCAACAAGTTGATAAAAAAAGTCGCTATATAGGAGATTAAATGATTTCAATTTTGGGTGAAAAGTCGCTAAAAAATATTCGTGTAATTCCGTGTTTCTTTCTTTCTCTCTCATCAAGTATGTGATCGTATATATCAGGTATGTGATTAATTCAAGGCATAATATATCTACGCTAGAAAAGCGTATACGTAAAAATGTTAATCAATCACATATAACAAACAATAATTTCACTTTTAGTACAACATTTATTTTTTTACTTTATTGTCGATTTCACTTCAGCGAAATCAAAAGTGAGTTTACAAAAATGAATAAAAGTAAAAGTCTACACAGAAAAAAAATCACTTCCTATCCCCTTGTACTCAAGTTTCTACAGATAATCAGTTTTCTATCGGTAATGTATTATTTGTGCCTCTAAACTAAAGCTCAGCAAACTAAATGACATTAAAGGTTGGAGTTGGTCCCCGTTTGAGAGCAAGAGATACCAGCAATCAAAGCGGGAATAAGGATATAAATGCTACGTACTTTGCTAGCTCATCAACACTTGCGCTGATTCAAATAAGCAAAAGTGAAATAAACATATATCTGAAGTATTCGAGCTAATAGTACTTGTCTACAGGACTAGTTGCTTCGCAGCACAAAAGTCGCTAGATTTGTAACTAGGTCTCCAAATTGTCATGAAAAATCACCAAAAAAGTCGCTAATCGTAAAAATTATTTTTGTCGCTATTCTGGAAGTCGAATCCCCTAGATTTAGCGACTTTTCCCCCAAATTGGTAACACTGTCTGTACTCATTCTTCATGCAGCTACAAATATCGGTGGTATTAACACCTTCTGTTGTCACAAATTACATTAAGTCCTCGCGAAGCGTGTTTGTACGATTCGATTGCAAAGAATAGGTGAGGTTAAATTTACATTGAAGTTGCATCACCCGAGCGTGAAGTAACTTCACATCGTATTAATCCACTTTCTATTAATTACACACACAACTTTATTGATAAAAAATGACTTACTTACCTTACGAAACATAGCTGAGAAAGCGTCAGCGAGCGAAGGGGTTTAGAAGTCCCGCAGGGTTCGTTTCATTTCACATTTATCACAATGATACCAAGTGACATTACATTACGCTCGGGTGGTACAACTTCAATATAAATCTAACCTCACCCATTACGGAAAGGTGTTTATTCAGCTTCTTTCTTTTAACATGCAAACATTTCATCTAGTACCGTCAGCAACTACTAGATGCCTCCCGACATAATGACATCTAGCAGCACAAACATAAAGCTCTGTCTAAAGAAGCAACGACGCCGCTACGAAAATTTAATTTTCCTTCGGGTACCATTTATATTTTGTGCTATCAAAACGTCAGAAGACCTCGCCTATAAACAATGGATTAGCTTTGATCCAACTATCCCCCAAGAGGATCTACTTGAACACAACTACATAAATCCCAGAGCATTTTACTTCGGAAAGCTCTTTGATATCCTTATATTGTGTAAATGTGCTGAGCAGTGTTTGTTCCAGACTCTCCTAGAACTTCCATCCCTTCTTTCTGAAACCGATAACACTGTATAATGCACTGGTGTTAAACATCTGCAACTCGTATCGGATCTTCTCAACACTTACAAACGTCTTTCCTTAAGCTTAAGCTTGAATGTCGGGGTGAAATTTCTGGAGCCCAATTCCTTAATGTAGGATTGCTAAAAAAAAAGGTTGTCATAATGGGTTATTCAATTGTCTTTGCATGAAAATTAAAGTGATGTGTATCTAATGTTCCCATTCTGATGGCGTAAAACTTACACGACTTGTCCTTTCAGATATAAGTTAATGGTGTGTGGAAAACCCAAGACCTTGAAGATTAGTTTTGGTCTTGGATCTTCACATCGTGGACTGTATTTAGACCAAATTCTTGTTCTCCTTTCTGTACATATATAATATCCACTGACGAAAATTTTATTGAGCAATCTGTTCCGTGATCAGAATACTTGTTACCTCAAAACGTTACATCAATATTACGCATTTTCTAAACAATGGTGGGGATTGTTACTGTATTTCGTATGGCATGGCAATATTTGCGAGGGTTGTGCTTGTGGTAGACTGTCTTGATGTGGATGATTCCTCCGGTTTCTATTTATGACATTTTCGCAATTGAAGGGCGACTGTCGCTAACATTTTATACAATTTCTTGTTTTCATTTTCATCATTGGCAAGTTTGTTGAAACGTTTTAGAAACAGACTTTCCTAGTTTGAAGCAGAAATTTATGCTAAAAGTTTGGAGTTATGCAAAATTCAGTCAGAGGTTACATAATAATTCCCTGACGTTTCTCAAAAAAGTGGTAAAATTGTTGACATGGCGTGTCCTCTATATAGGATTTCCTCGCAATTCTTTTTCGGCAGTGAATCACAAGTTTATGGAATTCTTTTGCCCACTGTTGACTTATTATTTTTAAATCACCGTGTTTGCAATCTCAAAGTATTTTAAAAATACTCTTGAAATAAATGACTTGTTACAGTATGTAATATGAAAAATTTTGAAATAACATACCCACATTACAGTGCAATTCCGTTTCAGTCTAGACTTATAAAACACAAAACGAACCTTGCTGGTATATTCACAACTACTTTGGAGGTACTTCTCACAAATCATCCCAAAAGAGTCCAGTTGCGAGTTTAGAAGATATGATGTCATCAATATGTCAACTGTCAAAGTTGTAGAGTAATTTTCGAAAACAGTATACCCAGACACTGTAACTTCTCACATAGTAAAGATAGAAACATCATTCCTGTTCTAAATTCAAGGGTTTTTATTGCACAATGTAGAAAATAGAACGATGCATTCATACTTGACACATAGTTTAAGATATTTTTTTAACGAATTGGTTATTTTGTTATACAAGGCTTAAATTGACCAAATTTACACTCCACTTTGAACTATATAGTGATGATAAGCAACTTTAACCAACATTAGCTACAGGATCAGCTAATGCTAGAGCGCCATTGAAAATTCACAACTTTTCTCTAAGCTGCTTATCCCATAGAACAAACTTAATCTCTCATTACATTCGCACTTCCCTTTCTGATGAAAGAAGTCTAATGAGAAAGTGCCCAATATTATTTACAAACGGAACAGCGCCTCGATTCAATGCGTTTCATATAAAATCGATAGTCTAGATTTACTCAGCCGAGGTGTTTTAATTCCCAATGAACTTTAAAAATACATCAGCAGTAAACAACATACATCGTTACGCATTGTAGTAACTCCTTTGCAGTGTTCAATTAATATGGTGGAAGTGCAACTTTACAAAAATATTGTATTACGTCGACTAGGGAAAATATTTCCAGTTGGAAATAGAAGTTAACAACTTTATTTATTTCACTGTAGGATAGATTTAGTATCTTACAAGCAGCAGCAACAAACTGCGACTCATCTCCCATTTTTGAGCAGTTAGTTGTAAGCAACGGAATGCGTAGCACTTAAGAATGAGAGAATTACTGAAACTGTGATGATTATGTCAACCGCTATTCCAGAAGACAAAAAAGGGTTTGAAGTAGTCATGTTATCGCCGAAGACACAGATTTGGGTTCTTCTGATATCCTTCGCTCCACCAAACACAAGATTACAGATCATCATGCTGGGAACAAAAACTCATCCGCTAAGATCCACTATATTAAGGGTATTCAAAATGAATTAAATATAACGATAAACTTTTTACACTACAGAATACACTGCTTTACAGAATGAGATATAGTTTTATCCATTTATCGCAAAAGTAAAATCTAAGATTTCAGAAACTTTTCCACAGATTAGGAGCTTAGAGGAAAGTTGTGTGTTTCAAATAACACCCAAGTATCAGCCGATTCTGTATCTAATGCTGGTGAGGGTTGTTTGCTATCACTATATAGTTCAAAACGGAGTGCAAAGTTTGACAATTTACCTCAACAGCTTTATGTGAAGACAATATCCAAATAGTTTATAAGTGCGCAATTCAAGTTCACTATACTTCTGCTGACACCAGCAATCACTCCCCAGCACTTACTTCGAACTTTCATCAAATGAATGACGTGTTATTAAGATTGAGCCATTGTACTGAGTATGAATGGCATTATTATCTATATCCCATACCAACTTTAAAAAGATCTTCATCTCGGCTCTTGTTAATGTACAAACGTTTGTCAAAGATATCATGTATCATGAAAACATTTTAAAACATTCAAACATATAGCCCTATGAGTACTGTGTGGGGCGTGGCTGCGGCAAGGTAGCTATAGAGAATGAAAAGCATGTGAAAGATAATTTGAATCTTCTCCTTCCTGAATTTGTAAATCAAGTAGAAGATTGTTGACTCCATTCCACTTACAGAAAGAGGAAGAGTGAAACAAAGAAAAAGAACATACAGTTCAGAGTGCAAAACAGCCTAGTCTAAAATACAGCGACTACTGTGAGAAAACGGTACCAAACTATTCCACTTTTATTGAAAGTAATTCTACGTTTTACACGTTACTAACTACTAATGTATTGTCTAAAAATAAAATATCATTTTCGCAATGTCCCCTGTCATTTACAATTTAATTGTAGATTACAAACGTGTGCAACAGATTGTAAAATTTGGTGTTACTCATGCAAGTTTCAAAATGAGGACTATCCCTTGGGTCTTTTTCTGATTTGATGAACAGGTCGTTTTTATTATTTAAGAAAATATGTCAACGTTGAAATCTGTTTTAACCTCTACGGTCCCCCAATGCTCATTTGAGTACATTCATTTTAATATTACGTAAATATACGTCGTTTAATTTCAATCGCACCCTTACACGTTTTGCTACTCAAGTACTCATTCGAGAACACATTTAGTGCACTCTAGGTCTATCAGATAGCAGCATTCAGTATACAGTACTAACTAGAAAATATTCAGTAATAATTTTTGGTGCAGTAAAAAAATCGGGTCTGTAGAGGTTAAGAAAGTTTTCGTACGGAAGATAAATATAATCAACAATAAAACAAACATTTCAGTTTATATTTAACATCATGCTATTATATTAATGATATTTTAATTATTTTCTTGTCGCTTTGAAGATCTTAAAATTACAATATTTACAGTATCGAAATTTGTAATAGTAGTTTAGTATTCAAGGAAATTTACACTTAAATATTTAAAAAATATATATTAAAAGGAAAACACATTTCGTACATATGCCTAAATACTTATATATCTGACTATATGTGTCAGGTGTGCATAATACATTATGTTGTTTAGATTATGTTATTAATTTCCTTCAATTCGGTATAATCATAATCAGTGGTCGAAGTGAGACGGTATGCGGTGGTATGCCATACCACATCTGGTTTTTCAGTGATGAAGGCATACCGTCTCTGGTTTTTCAATGATTAAGATATACCGTCACTGGAAAGTAGATGGTAAATACCTTTAATAAATCCATTTATATACACAGTAATTGACAAACAGCTTTGCATGTAAAAAGATTTATTTCTTATGTAGAAATAATTTCTAAGTTTACAACACCGACATTTTTGTTCTATTTTTCTACCTTGTGTTTTTAAAATGTGTCTTCAAAGACTAGTTTATATTTTGATGTGCCATATTGAATTGTTTCTTTGTTATGTATGTGTGTGTGTGTTCTTGCCTTAATGAATATAAATGCCGTATTAGGAGCATGGGCGGATTTAGGGGTTGTGAGCTGTGGGGTACGGACCTTCCGGGTGTTTAGAATACTACGCAGTCGAGTAGGGGATCTGGAGTTCTCCTACGGGAAATTGCTAATATCCTCATTCGGTTTTTGAGCATTTTCGTGTATAATTCTCTATAATACAACATAAGAAGATATATTTATTTCTTTTTCAGGAAGTTAATGGCGGGGGATGAAAATCTCTCCATATGCCCCTCCCCCGTTACTACAGAGAAGCTCTCCAATGGTTTTCAGTCATTATGTAAATAAAAAATGCAATTTTTTATTCAACATACCCTCACTGCATTTCAACATTTAGGTAGCCGGTATGTCTAGTCAAAATCGTAATAAAACATACCGCCTCTGCTTTTTTCCCACTTCGCACACTGATCGTAATGATTTTATCTTTGCTCTGTGTGACGTTACGAATGTTTGAAAATTACTATACAAATTTTGATTTGGGGTATATACACGTGTGTATTGGTGACGTAAATTCCCTAATTGGTAAGTGAAATATTTTGTGAGAAAATATATGTTGGAAACGTGCTTCCTTCTTTACCAGGTGGTCATGCAGTTGATATGATGGAATGTTATGAAAACTCCAAACGCTTACTGCGACCCATTAAATATTATGAGTTTCGAAGACTCATTTCTTGTGGCTTTACTCGGTATGCGGCCATGTAATACCAGATAGTATCGTTTTATTTGTGAACAAGGCAGTAGAGATTATGCTTCTCATTACTGCAAAAGTGATTGGCTTACGAGAGAAACTCTTAACCCTCCATAGCCCGCGTGGTCAATTGTAACATGAAGGCACGCGCACGGAGTCTCACTCTGATATATTTATTTATCTTAATTTTAATGTGTATTTTGTTTTGAAGCGATATTAAAATTGTTCAATATTTTCTTTGCAACGTGTTTGACAATTGTCCTCGTATATTTTACAGCACAAATTCCTTTAACAGTTCTTAGAAAACTAAAATTTCTCTATCCGCGGTGTGTGACTCCGCAGCGCATGATACGGCGGGTTAAGCTATGCGTGAAAAACGTGCTTCACGAACCATTTGTAGATCCTAAACGAATGTTGCTTCCCCCACTACTAATCAAATAAGATTTAATGTTAAGAATATGAACCACTAGAGGAGACCTTTAAGTACTTAAAAGGAAATTTTACTAGATTAAGTGATGCCAAGGTTAAGGAGAGTATTTTCGCAGGCCCACAGATTTGACAGCTACTCAGAGATAAACAGTTCGATGTAATACTAGAAGGTAATGAGGAAGTTGCGCGGGAAGGAGACCGGGGCTTTGATTTCCAGTGGAAAGTTATGCAGTTAATTTACCATCGAAGTAGAGCCATTAGTGCAGACAAGTGAAAAGATGGGCTTAAAACATATATATTAATCGTTGTCAAATGAGAAAGCGCAAGCACAATTGAAGACTCGCTATAGAAAAGAATGTAAGTGCCACCTTGCAATTGTTTCACTTATTTTATTTTTTAAATACGTTTATGCTTTAGTTAGACTTTCATACTTCGTTATACGCTACGTTGTATTTCTAAGCAATAGTATGTTCTATTTTGTGAAGCTTCGGCACAATTTACTATCTTTTGTCTCTACTGTTACAGTAACTTTTGTTTCGTGATACTTACATTGTTTTCTACAGCGAGTATTCAATTCCTATAAATTATCTCTAAAACAATAAATTCATGGTCCGTAGAATATATTCTGTCTCAGCTCCTATCCTCAAATTAAAAGCGAAAGTTGGAAATCAACTTCTAGTTTCATATTGATTCCTATAGAGAAAATAAGAACTAAATCAAATAGAAAAACGGATTTTGCTATGCAATCAGCGTTCCAAGAACAGGTTTTATCTTCAATGTTGTCCTTCAGTTGAAAACAAAAATGATAGATCTATCCTTCTAGTTTTAATGTTGAATCTCCGTAGTATGGTAGTCTATTGTAATCGCTCAACAGGAAACTAAGCTAACTTCCGATTTAAAGAGAGATATGCGGGTGAGAATCATATCTTTCCTTTACACGATGAACGATTTTTAAAAAAAATCCCTTATCTCTATTTGTTTGCGTTTTTGTTCTATGGCGATCAACATTCAAGCCGGAAATGGATATTTTTCACCACTTCCAGTTTAATAGCGAGTTAAAATATGAGATGGAACATATTCGTTTAACATTGAATCAAGTACAAAAATACTACATCTCGATATATATATTGCAGTTTTTGGTCCGGTACCTGTGGACTGACAAACGGTTATATCCGTTGTACAACACTTCCGACACTTACACATAGCATAGTTTGGAAGTTTAATAAATTCATCTAATGTATGTAAAATATATGTATAATTATAAATTATGTATAAATATTATATTTAATACCACGAGATAAGTGGAGTGTGCAAGAGATCTTGATTGTGGCCCATGATCTGGTGAAAAATCTTTGACCCATCGGAAAAGCCACTATAGATTTACTATATAAATAATTCATTCTATATTTACACTGTACGCGCCTTTGGCGTGGGAGACCCGGGTTCGATTCACGGCGGGAGCTCATGTGGTTCGGATTCCACGTTAATCAATAGGTCCACGTCTCATATAGCCTCGCTGCTGAAAGGGACGCTAAACTCAAATCAACTCAACTCAACTCTATATTTACACTGTTAAAGTTAAACAAAAAAAGAAACAAATGTTAAAAGATAATATCTTAAATGTGAAACAACATACCTCACAAGAAGAAACGTAAAATGTCAAGCTCACAATAAATTGCCATATTACATGCTATGAAAACGTGTTTGCTTTTAACCTTTACAAATTATAAACAGATGAAGAACAATCGTTTGGTGGAACATTTTTCTTTAGAGACCAGTGAATGGTAACCGAAGCCCAAAACACAGAATAGATATATATCGAAAAACGAGAAAATTAAATGTAATTACAATCTGTTTAACTTAAAATTTTGTAAGCGAACCATTATTTCTTTGACAAAATATTCAAAATCAAAATACAATGACACATCTCTTGAACAACAAAGAAACGAAATAATGTAATTACAGAATAATCAGACTTCTTTGGAATGGACTAGGCAACACTTATATGTCAAACAAAAAGCCACTTTCAAAAATTGGAAAATAAACGTTCCAAATGGCTTATGCAATAATGTTTGTGCAGGATTGGGCAAATTTACTAAATTAGATCTATTGTAAAATAGTAACCAAACTAGAACTACCACTAGTAGAAAAAACGTTTATATATACTAATGGTAAGGGGCGCCGATCCTGGGGCCAGTGGGCCCGGGCCCTCCAAAGCTCATGTGGGCCCCTATTGTATTTATGAATATACTATATTTGGTATGATTTGAGTTCAATTTGTCTAAAACTCTTCATATATATGGCTTCTGCATCTGAAGCCCCCCCCCCCCCCAATCGGCGCTCTTGCTAATGGTTTGAATCTATAGATTTTCGTTTGTCTAGAACTTTGCAGCAAAATCTTCATTTGTGCAATTTTAAATAGAAAATTAAATCCCTTTAAAATGATGGTTCTAGTTTGATATTAGTAAAATGTACATACTTTTGTTTTCGTTTTCCTTAAACCTTACCTATGTAACTCAAATTCCAATGTTGCATTCTATAATAATATATGATTTTATATATATTTGTGAAGAGTATTATGTATGTAATCTAATTTTAACAGGCAGGGATGTACGCAAGAGGTGGGTCCTGGGGGTCTGGACCTCTGAAATCATGAGTTTTGTTTAAACTTAGACTACTTTTACAGGGGTAAAATTGGATCTGAAAAGGTAAGAGGATGAATGACGTCACGCTGCCTTCCGTGCCTATCTTTGCCCTTGTAATTTTTTAGAAAGCGGAGACGACACAGATACTTTGGAAGTGGGGGAACGCCCTCTTCTCGCGTTCCCCTCACTTTTACCCCTGCTATTAGTGGAAATTTTATAAATTTTAATGTAGTTTATCTTCATATTGAATTGGGACCCGTTGAAAAATCTTTGGACTCCCAAAATAAACTCCTGCGTACATCCTTGTTTAGAGGTATATGAATTCAAACTTACTGGTTTGTACTATCATTCCAGGAGGATTGTATCTTCCAGCGCAGAGAGAAATCTATCGTCCATTGGTGGAATCAACCAGTCTTTCAGCTTCCATTACTGGTTTCGTACCGCTGTTGGTTTTGGAACATCTTGAGTACATAGGCAAAGCATCCGAAAATTACCTCAAAGACGTACAAAATTCTTTAAAAACACAAATTCAACAATTGCTCAACTTCAAAAAAGCTGATGGTTCCTTTGGAGATCACCAAAAGTTGCCAAGTCACAGGTAAATAAGAATCTTGTCACAAATTTTGGACTCTACAGGGTGATCAAAATGCCACGAGAACAATGCTGTATTGATATCTGTCATTTTGTCTTGTGTATTGATATCTGTCTGCCTCTTCTGTGGCATCTTGGTGCTTCCAGTCAGGGATTTAATTTGTAGTATTCTGGAGATATTATACGTTATACATCATATGTTAGTATCCACTTAATATTTATATAGTCCAGCGCAGAGATGGTCATTTTTCCTAACCCTCCCTCACCCTCACCCTCAATTGACGCCCCTCACCCTCACCCTCCATCACACTCACTTTTCATTGACGTTCTCCCATCACCCTCCCTCACACTCACCCTCAATTACTTTATCGCCCTCACCTTCCAACGCCCTCACCCTCAACTACTAAAATGAGGGTGAGATGAGGGTGAGGGCGGCCCTCATGAGGTCAAAATGAGGGAGGATGACCATCTCTGGTCCAGCGTACAGTCATCTTGAATTTACGAAACAGCGAGCGTATACCTACAAAACATGTAAGCACTATATCATTGCTCCCAATTTTATTCAATTTATCCTATAGCAGTATTATATATCAATTCATCCTATATTGTCCATCGACATAAGAGTTTTACATTTTTTTAGTATATGAGTATATAATTTATTAAGCAGCAGGCAAGAGCGCCCATGTTGTGGTTTCCAAGAGGAGATAAGTATAAGCGACTTTTCAAATATAGTTTCATTTTTTGCTGTAACTAATGTAAAAATTCTATTGGGTTTTCGATATTCCCAAGTACAATTTCCTCTAGAAGGGGGCGAGCGCCCCACCTTGCCCCTATCTCCGGATGTGCGCCCTTGCGTACTTCCCTCATATGTGTTCCGAATAAACTTCTTTCCACGTGAAAGAAAGAACTTTATATAAGCGGTCAGAATTTCAATATAGATGGATGTATATAGCATATAGCTGATATACGGTATGCAACGTATGTATACATATGTAATATACGGAAGACTGTTAGATGTCAGACATCCTGCTTCCTGCAGCAGCATGATGTAACATCTAAGCGTAGAAAAGCCTTACGTATGTACAATATGAATAATGTATGCTCCTTACAGAATTCCGCAATAAATATAAGGGTTCTGTATATTTGTACCGGATAACGGATCTTTCTCAGTGTGTATACGAGTACATTGAAGGAGCTCTGAATTTCGTGTTTACCCCGCGTGACAAAAAACCCTTGTTGCGAACCTTCTCTTCCTCAATGACCAAGGATCTTATAAAATACTAGCAGCGTTCACCCCGCTTCGCTGCGGTCACCCCGGAACGCAATAAACTTTGTTACTTAGATAATTTTTACCATAGTAGATTGCAGTAAATGTTAACATTATATCGCCTGTCATTTATGTTAACCCGCCGAGTGACACGGTCATGCGGGTTGCATATAAATACGTTTATTTTTACCTATGATGAACTAACAAAGGATTTGTACGTTATGGACACTTGAATGGTCAATTATCTCAAGACACTGGTAATTAAAAATTAAAGTGATATGATAAAAACCATCTAGGGTCCAAATCCTAATAACCCCCCAAAAATGAAATAAATTGGTTCAGCCGTATTAGCGTGATGAGGTAACAAAGGATTTGTGCGTTCTCTTTTATATATATAGATAGGATCTGCCCTTACAACAAAATCTTGAAGCCATACGTCACAGTTTCGCCACCCCTACTCTGCCCACTGCGCCAAATAGGATCGCAATGTTATGAGCCAACAATCATGGCGGAAACGAAAGTAGCCAATCAGACGTGCCGATGCTCGTTTTTTTTTTTTTTTTTTTTGCTTCATCGGTTTAATAGGATGAAAATAGATATGGTCAGATCCCCTATTTATAACATCCTTGTCAATGACAGTTCCTTCTTACAGTGAGTAAACCATACTACTGTGATTGATATTGTACTACAAGTTCCTTGTATCTATTAGGGAATTACCACCTGTCACTGCAATAGCATGCGACTTCTTGATAGCTCTATGGGTTTCCTTTGAAGAAGGTAAACAATCTCCTACCACTTGACAAGATATAAGTTTGTAGTACTTATATATGTGACTTTCTGCTTCTATAGGTAACAATCAAGGATTAAATTTTGTGGCTGTTCAAATGGAATAAACACTCGCACCAATGTGTTATAGATCCCCACCAAATACTTCAGTTGAAAACGATGCAACATTAATTTCAAATATTTATTATTAAAAATATCAAATACTTATTATTATATTTTTACAGTGCTGTATAGGCCCACTACGTAGTATAGATGGCACTTTATAGATGTGTCTGCTTTGTTTCCAACTTACTAATGAAATTTCCATAGCCGTGGTGTACTTAAAACTCCAGAAAAACACTTTTGTATGATGGTATTAATTTATTATTGTTTCTAATACATTTAGGTATATTATTGCGATAGACTAAATAACTTAAGTTACTTTCTTGCACCAAGATAAGTTCGTCAAGTCTCTAAGACCATCATCAATCATGTTAAACATTACACTGTGCGACATTTAAGATGATGTAGTTCATGACCGATTTTTCTTGTGTTCCTAGATAATTTGGGGATGCTGATCACGAAGTTGAAGTTATTTTTACCCTAATACACCAGGTTTTTGCACAAAAAGCACAGAAACGTGTGAAAATTACGGAATTTGTGCATTTTTGAAACAAATTTAAAAAATTGAAACTCGAGATGAATACAATGTTATTTTCTAAGTGTGTTTCAAAATTATACATTTATATAGTTTTCAAAAATATGATTACGTTTTCTATAGCAAGTCTACTTTTTAATCTACAACTAATTTTCACATATTAGTGTTAAAATATACACATATTTATTACGTAAGCAAGAATGGAAACCCTAGGTATAAATACTTCGATTTTACTTATGGATATTTATGTAGGTTATGATAAATAGCCAAACATATTTCTGCAATGTTATAATCGGCATTGGTGTTATTTGTAGTAACTATAGCAGCAGTAGTAATACTTGTGTATTATTATAGGAACAAATATACATGTAACACAAATGCGTAAATTAAAGAAAAATCGGAATGCACACATTATTCCCTTTTCAGAAGCCATCAAAAATCAGCGAGCATGTTAGTATTCCATCTTCCTTGAGATCTTTTCTCCATAAGTTTAATTGTCTGATGGAATCTCTCTCCGTGTTCCTCACTGAACTGTCCAAGGTTACTTGCTAAGTAACTCAAGTGGCTAGGCTATGCAGGAAATGTAGCTTCACACTCATATTACATCCTAATCGTCGGAAGTGCAATAACATATCACTGACAAGCTCTTCGTAGTTCTCAGCCTTGTTATTACCCTAAAAGTTATTGACCACATTTTAAAACTTGTCCACGCAAGCCGTTCAGCTTCACCCATCGTACTCTCAAACCCTGGATCCATCATTAACTGTATTATCTGTGGCACTACAAATATACCTTCCTTCAGTTTGTCTTGTATCACTTTTGGAACTTATCACAAATGTATTTGAAGCATGCCCTATTTTTGTCCAAAGCCTTCATAACGCCCAACTTTATATGCAGTGGCGGAAGTAAGACACTAGAAGGTTCCACTAATGGTACATGGATAACATTTTTCTCGCCAGGGACAAATACAGTTCTGTTTGGCCACACCTGTTGCTCCCAGTGAAGGGATTTCGCCCTGCTGTCCCATTCACCTAGAAAGCAAGGCATTTTTGTGTAACCAGCCTGTAGTCCAAACAATATACCAATGACCTTGCCTTTAACAAACACTGCATACTCTCGTAATTTTCCTTCATTACTACTGAATGTGCTACAGGAATTGGTATTTCCTTTGTGAAGAAGTACTCCTTTCAGACTTGTTTTATTTGAATCTATAAACAGTCTCCAGTCAGTGGCATTGTATTGAATTCCAAGGTAATGCATTAACCCATTTACATTTGAGCAGTATACCCTGTAGTCTGACTCTGAAAAGAAGGGCAGCAAACCTGTTTGTGATGCCTATACCATGCAAAATATGCTCCGGGCGCAAGCAGGTCCTTTGATTTAACAGTGGAGTCAATAATTTGTGTTTTTCCTTTCGATAAATTGAGGTTTCTGACTAGGTTATTCAGTTCACTCTGTGTGAACTGATGACTAGCTTCTGTTGTCCCTACCGGTACATAAATATCGAATGGTGTTTCACCTTCATCTTCCATGTCGGAGCTACTGTCACATTTGGCAGGTGGGACAGGGATGGGCAAATGTTCGTCGTGGGGAACGGGCCTACTTACTGACGGAAGATTGGGATACACAATGTTCTTCCTCGTTTTCCTACTGTGACCTTTAACTTTCACAAGACAAAAATAGCAGTCAGTGCTATGGTTTCTCTGATGTCTCCAAGCCATAGGTGTGGCAAACGGCATAGATTTCTTTACACCTTTCATCCACAATCGCAATCCCTCAACACAAGTTCGACACGCAATGTGAGGCGTGAAAATCTTGTCTTGATCACCAATATCCATACCAAAGCACGCCAGATACGCTACCTTCACAAACTTACTTATTTTCTGTCGCTGGTTTTCAACAACAAACTTGCCACAAATATAACAAAATGTATCTGGATGATTCACGCAATATCGAGTCACCATAATACCAAAAAACATGCTGTTTCTAACAACTGGAATAGGAAAATCGTAAACAGCTGCAGGAGAGACAAAACAACACTTCAACACTCGACTTTCAACTGTTTGCTACATGTTTTATCACCTGACGTCTCGGTGTTGCCAGTTGCCACACCTGGCGCGGTTGTCAAATGTACGTTTTGTAGATGCACAGACATTATTTTTCTCATATGTGAGTCAACACGTTTTCTGAAATTGTAAAAAAAAAAAAAAAAAAAAAAAAACTGACGTGCTAGGAAAAAAAGAAATACAGATTTGGATTCAGGACAAAAAATGCGATTAGAAACAGTTTTCACATGTGAGTCATAAATGCCATGCATTATAGTGTTGTCTGTGATAACATTCTTTCAACGTTTGATATGTCTGATTATTGATATTATTTTCAGTGAAGTTTGTAGTAGCTTAGAGCTGAAGGTAGTGAATTGCGTATAGTCCTAAGTCGGAAGTTCTATACTTCACTAATCATGTGCATATAGTCCTAGGTTGGAAGTTCTAAACAAATAATCATGCGCATATTGTTCTAAGTTGGAAGTTTTACTCCCCTAATCATGTGCATGAAAGTTCTAAGTTAAAAGTTCTATACTTCCCTAATCACGTGCATATTGTTCTAAGTTGGAAGTTCTATACTCCCCTAATCATGTGCATACTGTTGCAAGTTAGAACTTCTACTTCCCTGTTCATGTGTATATAGTCCTAAATTGGAAGTTCTATATTCCCCTAATCATGTGTGTATATAGTCCTAAATTGAAAGTTCTATACTCTCTTAACCATGTGTGTATATAGTTATCAAGTTGAAAGTTCTATATTCCCCAAATCATGTGCATATAGTTCTAAGACGGAAGTTCTATATTCCCCTAATCAGTGCATGTAGTCCTAAGTTGGAAGTTCTATATTCCCCTAATCATGTACATATAATCCTAAGTTGGAAGTTCTATACTGCCCTAATCATGTATATTGTAAGGATCTCCACATCACGACAAGAGCACATGTCAACACAACACGTGCTATTGATTGTCAACAGCCTAGCAGACAAGGAGCCGACAGGAAAGGCACCGAGGAACGCCGAAAGAAGACGGACCTCACGGAAGGACCTGAAGAGGACAGATAAAAACCGGACCACCGAGGAACCCAGCATCAGTCGACCAACTAATCGCTTAACCATTACCTTCCTATGTCGCTGTGGACTAGGAGCACCTTTTCCTTACCCTATGTCGCACTGGACTAGAGATCCCATCTTAAACTTATAATTCTAATCTAACCTACAACCTAACCTAAGTGTTCTGGAAACTGCCATGAGTGGAAGGGGCGCCCGGCAAAACATTTAATATTCCTTCACTTGGTCATTGAGGAAGAAACATTAAACTAGAAACACTTGTACTTATTATACTTTTGTCATAAAACTTGGCGAAGGGAAAAAGACACCCGGACCATCATTTGACTCTACCTATAAAAACATTGCGATATAGTCCTAAGTTGGAAGTTCTACACAAATAATCATGTGCATATAGTCCTAAGTTGGAAGTTATATATTTCCCTAATCATGTATATAGTCCTAAGTTGGAAGTTCTACACAAATAATCATGTGCATATAATCCTAAGTTGGAAGTTATATATTTCCCTAATAATGTATATAGTCCTAAGTTGGAAGTTGTACACAAATAATCATGTGCATATAATCCTAAGTTGAAAGTTATGTATTTCCCTAATCATGTATATAGTCCTAAGTTGGAAGTTCTACACAAATAATCATGTGCATATAATCCTAAGTTGGAAGTTATATATTTCCCTAATCATGTATATAGTCCTAAGTTGGAAGTTCTACACAAATAATCATGTGCATATAATCCTAAGTTGGAAGTTATATATTTCCCTAATCATGTATATAGTCCTAAGTTGGAAGTTGTACACAAATAATCATGTGCATATAATCCTAAGTTGAAAGTTATGTATTTCCCTAATCATGTATATAGTCCTAAGTTGGAAGTTCTACACAAATAATCATGTGCATATAGTCCTAAGTTCGAAGTTCTATACTTCCCTAATCATGTGCATATAATTTATAATGAAAAAACTTGACATATAGTAATAAATTGTATTCCTTGGAACAGAATATTGCGTATATTACTCGTCACTTTACAAACGTTCCTACTCATTCAGTAAACAGGAAGCACGGTAGTTCAGCAATGGAGCAAGCAACTTTTTAAATAGAATTTGATTTACCAAAAAAAATCATTAAATACTTTTTCTATATGTCGTTGTGTCCGTCCAAGAGACACAATATGGATGACCACCAATTTTGGCCAGGAGGAAGAGGATTACATGTTTGGAATTGAGTTCATTGGTAAATGTGATCATCCATTTAAGCCAAACATATGAACAATCAACAAAACACAGTGTGGAACTACATTACAGTTCCAAACTATATGAATTCAGTACTCAAACTTGAAGCAGTACAACAATAATTTCTGGTTGCGATAGATTAATAAGAACAATGATGGAACCTCTTCCGCGGTCATTGAATCTATACATAAATAAAAAACCTATTACTAGCTATGTCTTATTGTTTCAGTTTTATGGCGATAAAGGCTGAAACCGGAAATGATTAATTTGAACCAGGGGCGGATCCAGGACCGACTTCTTGGGGGGGGGGCGATGGGTTGTCATACTGCTACTTAGAAGTACTTTTAACAGTTTCAAACTCTGGGAGGGTTTTATTTATATATATAAAATAAAAGAGTTTCCTCTTCTGGGCGGGCAATCTCCTCAATCGCCTCCCCTGGATCCGCCACTGATTTGAACCTCACTTGGACTTAATTAATGGTTAAGGGAGGAAACACAACCTACTCTTGGGAAGCTGAATAGATTGAAAAAAAAACTGCTCCTCGATATCTCTTACCAATTATGCTCTACGATCAGTGCCTGATTTACATATAAGCTAAACAAGTTATACCTTAGGGCCCCACTCGCTTGGGGGGACCAAAAAATTTAAAGAAAAAACTGTAATGTAATTTTGAAATAACAAGAGAAAGCTAATAAAATAAAACGCACATACAACAATGGTGTTTTGTATTGTTACGTACTAGGCTTTTATGAAGCAAGTAATAGGGTTCTATTTCTCAGGCCCACTTGTAATGAGGCCTCTGCTATCCAGTCCCGCTTATAATAGAGCCCTCGTTTCGCAGACCAGCTCGTAGAGGGCCCTTGTTTCTATTTAGTCGCCGAGAAAGAAAGCTTGACCTATAACGGGCCCCTTTCAATACCTTATGGCCCCCCAACTAGTTAATATTCAAATTTGAAAATGTCACACCACACCTATATGGATCCTGGAATTTTAAAATTGTCCTTTGTTTATTTGAATGGTAAAAAACGTACAATAATAGTACATAATTCTGAATTACTTAACATTCGTATTTGAAGATGTCGCACTACAGATGATTAAAGTGGCCCAAATCTTGATTTTCCCACCTTTGTTAATTTAAAATGTACTTTTTTTTCTTAGTAGTACACAAATGTTGCAAAATTCTGAGTTAGTTAAAATTCAAACTTGAAGATGTAACACTATAGGTGATCGAAGTGTTCCAATTTTTGACTCTCTTTTGTTAATTTTAATCAATATTTTTAGAGATACATAAAGGTCAAAAACCGTTTTCAACTATTTAAAATTCATATGTGCAGATGTCACAGTACACCTTAATGCAGATAGTTTCCCTTTCATCGTAAGTGTTTTGTGAGAAATAGCTAAAATAAGAGTGTTGGTTTTCAAAGTAGTCCTTTATAACACAAACAGTGAACACTGTCAGACAGGGAACTCAATATAAGAAAATATCTGTAGTCGCATTACTTTCCTGAGGCCAATCTCTTATTATTCCGAACAGTAGAACTGCAAAATATTTCTCCGACATCAAGCGGGAAACTTTTAAAACGAAGTTTATGTTTCAAAACCTAAAATTATTGATCTTAAATATAATAAAAACAAAAGTATTCGAGACATGTATAAAGGGCAAGGGCGCCGATCCTGGGGATCGGGGAGGCAGCCCCCCCCAAAGCTAATGTGTGCCCCTATCGTATTTATGAATATACAATATTTGGCATAATTTGAATGCAATTCTTAAAATTCTCATATATATATATATATCTTCTGTATCTGAATGGTCTCCCCAAAATTTACAGAGAAATCGGCGCCCTTGATAAAGGGATAAACGAATTTAAGAATGATATCAACTTAGCGCTTACGGGTATTTATTAAATATAGGGGACGGGATAATTCTGACGGATACGAATAGTATTTTGAATAAATGGGAAGATTTGTTTGACAATTGGTAAAACACGTAGTGTAAAGAAATTAAGTACATTTATAACAGAACCATATATTCCTAAGACTAACCGAACAGAAATAGAAATTGCTATAAAGAAATTAAAGATACACAAATCTCCAGGTGTAGACAATATTTCTGCCGAGTTAATTTTTAACTGAAGGGCGAAAATTGTTCAAGAAGATATATAAATTAATTCTACTCGTTTGGAACAAGAGCAATTACATAAAGAGTGGAAAGAATGAATCTTTTCTCCAATTCACAAGAAAGGGTCAAATTTGATTGTAATAAATGTCGCGGCATCTCTCTCTTCTGTCAATATCCTATAAAGTTTTCTGAAATATTCTGTTAGTACGATTGATCCCGTACGCAGATGAAATTATTAGAGATTATCAGAGCGGCTTTAGGTGAAATTGATCAACTATCAACCAGATATTTACCATTCGTCAAATACTCAAAAAGAAATGGAAATACAATTATTTATTAATTTGTCAAAGACCTACGAGTTGGTTAGGAGGGAAACATTGTACAATATTCTTAACGAATTTGTATATCAAAGAAAGTTAGTAACATTAATTAAGATATGTTTAAATGAATCCCAAAGTAAAGTCCGGGTAGGAAAATGTTTGTCCATGAGCTTTCACGCGAAGAATGGCCTAAAACAAGGAGATTCTTGTTATCATCCTTATTATTCAGTTTTGCTCTGGAGCATGGGCCTGTATGCTGTTCTTGGACATCCACTGTGTGGCTTGTCCACCACAGAACATGCTGCACGAAATTTGTCTAATAACTTGGAAACTGTCATATGTGAAATGTCATTTCTCTCAGGATGCCGGGCATTGAAGTCAGTAGCAATCACTCTGGTGCATCGTCCACCACTCATTAACACAATTTCAATGCGTTCTTCCTGTGTAAGTACCATTGTGGATCACCTGAAACGATAAAGAAAATTCATCACCTCCTTGCAGTTTTAAGCTTTAATAGGCCATAACTCCTACACAAATAAAAATATCGCAAAACGAATTGCACAAATGTATTCCTCAGAAAAAGGCAGTGTAAAGTGATATGCGACATGACCCCCTTCCCGCTTGAAAAATGTAACCAAAATCCAAGATGGCGGATTTCAAGATGCCCGTCGCTGTCATCATAGCTTCTAAGGGTTGCGCCCCCATCTGTAGACAACCCATACCAAACGAGATTGATTCCTCATGCCGTTCGACTTTTATGGGTGTGTATCCAGACTTTTGCCTCACTGTGGAATGAAAATAACGTTACCCTTTTCAAAAAGTTACAGTAAACTAAACAGTAAAGAAAAAATGAGAAATCGAACAAACAGTAATTTTTCAAAACAGATAATGTTTACGGCAAAGCTCTCCTAAGGGCGTGGAATTGCCGGTACTGGTATAAATATATACAGATGGTGATCAGAAAAATGGAAACACCTGTAGTTGGCAACACGTCAGATGTATGGGTTGGTAGTGGTGTCGAGGCGCCCGCAGCGCCAGACCGCTGGTGGTGGTGTGTTAGATCGGTCTCCATACTACGTCAGGCGCAGGGAACAGCAGTGTCCAGTGGCTGCAGCAGACGGAGGTAGTGTAAAATGGGAGACCTCTCAGATTTTCAAAGAGGGCAAATTGTTGGTGCGCGGTTATGTGGAGGGAGTGTGACGGGAGTGACTACTGTGTTAGGTGTGTCGCGTGGGACAGTGTCGAAGGTGATGACGACCTACACAACACACGGGAAAACCACATCGGGGAAGCGGAATAGTGGGCTGAAGAAAATCATGAGTGACAGGTCACGCCGGGTATTAAAGCGCATTGTCAGGCAGAACCATCGTGCCACTGTGGAGCAAGTGTCGGAGTAACTCAATCAGCACCTCCCCCACCCTGTTTCGACAATCACAGTCCGCAGCGAATTACATGACATGAACTTACGGGGTCGTGTTGCACGGGCCAAACCGCTCATCAGGGACCGTAACGTTTTTGCACGCCGCAAATGGTGCCGCGACTATGCAACTTGGACCGTTGAGGACTGGAAACGTGTGATATGGTCGGATGAGTCATTCTTCAACCCTATTTCCAACCACGGACCGTGTTTATGTGTGGAGAACGCCCAAAGAAGCTTATGATTTGCAGTGTCTCCGCCCAACTGTGAAACATGGCGGCGGCTCGGTGATGCTGTGGGATGCCATATCATGGATTTTTGATTGGGTCCTGTGGTCAATCTTAGCGGACGAATCACTGCCAACGATTATGTCGCATTTTTAGGAGACCACTTGCATCCTATGGTCCGGATGGTGTTCCCGGACAATGACGCCATCTTCCAGGATGATAATGGACCCATTCACACAGCTGGCGTTGTTGCAGCGTGGTTTGAGGAACATCGGGATGAAGTTGAACATCTCCCCTGGCCGCCCAATCCCCAGATCTCAACATAATTGAACATCTGTGGTCCGTCTTGGAAACACGATTCCGGCGACGATTTCCACCTCCATCCTCTCTCACAGAACTGACCGATGCCCTGCACGCGGAATGGTGTGAAATTCCACTTGCTACCATTCACGACCTCTATGCATCCATCCCACGTCGCATCAAGGCTGTTCTGAAGGCGAAAGGTGGCCCGACACCATATTAATCTGGTAAGTTGCAATTTCGTTTCCATTTCCGTGTTTCCATTTTTCTGATCACCATCTGTATATATATATATATATATATATATATATATATATATATATATATATATATATAGAGAGAGAGAGAGAGAGAGAGAGAGAGAGGTGTGTGTGTGTGTGTGTGTGTGTGCAGTCGTGCCCCGAAATATTGTTCGTAAGGTAAGGTGATCAGACATTTCGTTTTATCCGAGACAGGCCCCTTTTTTCAGCCATTGTTCCGTTTATTTTCTAATTCTAAAACTAGATGTCTAAATGTTCCATTTTTAAGTAAAACTGGAGAAAGTCCTGGTAATTGTTATTCAAAATATAAATTATCGGAGGAACTTCTACACCATTTCTACACTACAAGAAATGACTATGGAGCTCCTTCGTGGTTAAGCGCTTTGCGTACGAACCGTTAGCGTTTAAGTACCGGGTTCGATTCCCGACGGGAGGTCATGTCATTTGAATTTTACATTAATAAGTAGGTCCACGTCTCATATAACCTGAACGGGACCTAAAACTCAAAATCAACTCAACTCAATAGTTATTTTTCTTCCCAAAACTCAATGGGAACTTTTAAGTCGTGCCTGAATTTTTTAAATGACTTTGAGGGCTTGGAACTTCTGAATACACTCTTGATTACCTTATCATTTTCGTTCGTGTATTTTGTATCGAAATGTAATATTGAGAATCAGCCCACCCGATTCATAATTATGGGTCCCGTTTCTGCAAGTTTAACATTCTGGTCACTTTATCGTAAGCCTACGAGAAAATATTGTTCACAAAAGTGGTTCGTAAACCAAACTGTCTGCAAAATCAAAAGTTCGTAAATGCAAGATCCCTTATATTTGTGTGTGCAACAAATTAGCGCTTCAAGTGAAAGAAAAAAGTAAACTTTCGGAGGGCATCGCCAGTTCCGTTCCCCAATAGTTCCGCCACTGGTCAAAAGGTTATACCAACGAGATATTAATTGCAGACGCTATTTTATTTTCATTTATTTTACCAATTTGCAAGATTAAAGAACATTACCAAACAATATAGCAGCTATAGGAATAGAACTATTCGAAAGTTCTATGCTGTTGTTGAATACTCCATTTCATGAGTTCATTTACTTAATAAATAAATAACAATTCTTTTGCTATATGAAAAAGATGAACATTTTTTATATTTTTGAAAATAAGAAGGGCAGATGTAAAAGTATCAAGCTAAAGAAGGTGTGATCCAGGGGATTACCGATGCAGGCTTTGTGCACTAATTTTCCGAGGATACTTTGCGGTCAGTGACGTCATATAGTGCGTGGAGTTAGCGTAAAAATATTTCACTTCCGGCTACCAGGCTGCAATTTTACACAGTTCTTATATGTATACGAAAGAACAGAAAACCACCGGGAGACACTCGATCCAATGTCCAGAACTCGTGTGATGACGTCATCAAACTGGCGGACAGCTTGATTTAAAAAAAAGCCATATCTCCGTTATTTATGGACCGATCTTCTTCAATCTTGGCTCATTTTAAAGGAAATTAAATTTGCAATAAAACATGGTACCAAAATATTTCCTCTAAAATTAACCGTTTCGGAGTTATTTAAGAATTTAATAAATTAATGAGTATTTATTGAAGAAAAATACAAAATAGCTCCGAAACCCTTAGTTTTAGACGAAACACTTAGGTAACGTTTTATATTGTTAACCTTTAAAATGAGCTATTAATGAAGAAAATCGGTCCATAAATAACTGAGATATCACATATAGCGTGTTAATTACATTATTAAAATGGCGGTCACAAATTCTAACTGATAGTGACAAATTCAGCCAAAATACTTTGCTTCCATATACCAGTTCCAAATTTTGCACAGTGTTTATATACATAATAAATAATTTGAAAATACCTGGGAGACACTTGATTTAACGCGCTGAACTCCTATGTTGACGTCATCAAAATGGCCGCCGGGATTAAAAACATAGGTTTGCTGAAATACACTTAACTTCGTTACCAATCACTTTATTGAGTCTTCCAATTGTTCCATTTGAAAGAGCATGAAATAAGCTACAAAAGTTTTATTCGATTTTAAATGGTTTATGGCGCTGACAACGTGGAAGGGGGTAAAAAAACAATGTTTTGAAATGGTTGCTGTTGGCTTAATATATTTTGCTATGACATTTCTGTTACTATAAGAGGCGTTAACTCAAGTAAACAAATTACATCCATTGCAATGTTGAATGCTTGTATAATTTTTCATTCATCATTAATGATTCATCTTTAATTATAAATTATACCACAAAACAGTGAACATGAAAATAAAAAGTTATTTACATCTTTTAGTGGATCCAATGCCCTCTTTTTACTGATTGGCAAAAATGAAAAAAAAAAATACTTTTCTTTTCTTAGGAACGGTAACAGATATTTACAACAGTTTCTCACAATGAAAACATGTACAGTCCATATGGATTATTAACGCGGAAGCCACAACTATTGAAAACAATGTAAACTTTAAACAAAGTGAAAAGTTTGTAAGATTACACTTAATTTCTGCACTGACCCTCACAACTACAAAGTAAAGTGCAAAGTTCGTGTATTTTTACACATTGACAGCGCGTGCAAATCTGTTTGCACTTGCATGCTATCAAGTTTTTTTTAGCTTTTCCATAGTGAAGTCAGGGGTGCCCACAAGGGGGGGCTATGACGCAAACTGCGTCATTGAAATATTGTGGGGGGGTTAAAAATCCATATAAATATGTTTGATGGGGGGGGGTAAAATTAATCGAAAAGAAGATTTTTTTCATGGAAGAACACCTACGGATAGACAATTGGGGGGGGGTGCGTCATGGACATAAGGGGGGGTGGGCACCACTGGTGAAGTTTGGGCTTGTCGACCAGAGGGGCTCGTAGTCATCTGCAGTCTTCTCCCATCCCCACTCAAAAGGATCCAAACGTTGGCTGTTCCGTTGAAGACAGTTTGTCCACAAAGAACATTGTAGGATAGCCCTCTTCAAGTGTTGCAACAGAGCGTTGCTGGTTGATGGAATATTTTCAATGGGTCTGTTTTGCTGGGTAAAGAGAATCCGCCTGGCCTCATTGACGATCTCTGAAAAACTTGATGAATGGTACATAAGAACTACAAAGCGTTGAATGAGTAAAAACGTGTCGTCATCTTCAAAGATGTTGTCCAGAACTTGAGAATATGCCGGAAAAGATTTGTCTACATCTCGGAAAGCCATCCACGTTTTCCATGCAGTGGTTTTGCCAATACTTGCAAAACTTGACACAGTGTCAGCCATCGTAAATGGATGGAAGAAAGGCAAAAGATCTGGAACTTTGTTGTGCAACTCATAGATCGGAAGGTATTGGAAGTGCTTTCCACTGCCGTTTTCAATCCAAAATTCTTTCAGTGTATTGAGTCTAGAAAAAGCATATATAGCAATTACTACCACGTCACTATCAACAGTTTTCACCATGACCTAAGAACAACCCGAGTATTCCATGGCATGCCATACATGTAGTAGGAGACGGGCATCGGCTTCTTCATGGAATTCGGAAGATATGGCTTCAAATGTCGCTCTCATTTGCGATCCAATTACCGTGTCTCTGTAGGTGTAAATGACTTTTTCCCGGCGGGAAGATCCATTTTGACCAGGTTTTCAGCTAAAAATTCAAAGAGTTCTTCTTTGTTTTTACTGTCAGCAAGGAACTTACTGTAAGATTTGGGGATGACAACATTAGATTTTACATTTATTCTAAGCCCAGACCCTCTCGACTGCCTTACGTCATTTTCTAGGCTTCCTTCTAGGTAGCGGTCAAAAACTAGGTCAACTCTTTCCACAGATCTTATTCTCATTAGAATGTATGGTTTAACAATCTGGTCGCAGTACTCTTGAAATATCCGGCTAGATTTAGGGATAATCATATGGATCAAGGCTGCTGCATCGATTATGAGCGAAGAAACTTCTGGCTCATGAGCAGTGGTCACCCGAATTCCACTTGACTCGACGATACAGGACACCACGTCGGATTTTTTTTATTGGTTTTCCGAGCTTACTGCGGTCGGATATGGAAGGTGGACATGAGCTATTTTCATGAGTAAAGAACTTTTTGACGTCAATTTCCCTTGATTGACTAGCAAGGTACAACTTGGCAAAAAGAGTATTGTCTTTTCTCAGGTCTACTATTTTTTGCTTGTCTTTGGACTTAACTGTAACTTTCTTAGCACTCATCTAGGGAATGTTGTTTCTTTTGATGACATCATGGATGGAAACTTATCTAAGGATAAACCGATCTTCGTCAAATGTATCAAATTGGCTTTTCCCTGTAGCATTTGCCGACATGACGCTCATCGCATTTTCTTCTCAGAGAATGATTCTACTGCTGTTGACTGTAGTTAACTCGTCATCTTCGAATGGGTTGCCGTGTGATTCAAACACTTCAACAAGAGCAGAAACATGGTTTTCGAATTTCTTATGAAAACTTGGAATATTTTCATGATGCTCCTCGGATGTGATGTTAGATTTCAGGTTCCGATCCATTTCGAACTCTCCAATCATGCGGCAACTACGGGTCCTTCAACCATCCATTGCAATAATCCCTCCCCTTGACTTAGACGGGATAGGTTAATTGAAGAATTTTTAATTAATTTGTTCTTCTGCTAATCTAACTGGTCATGTGCCATCCTGGAAAATTTTCTTTTCGTTTTGCAGCCAGATATATTTCCGTTTTGAAACTCACGGAACATTGTTGGATGCATCTCTGCAGTTGCTTTAAGTTGTACAAAAACACTGGCGGCCATTGTGCATAGTTAGCATGATCGAGTCTATCAAATTGCCCTCTCGAATGCTGCGGACCTAATCTAAAATGAGACATTCTAGCACCATGGTGGTCTTCCAGTACATTGTGTGATAGAATATTTGTTTCTCTTCTAAAAATTTGGTAAGTAACAGAAGTCACCACTAGCAAAAACAAAATAATTTTTTTTTTTTTGCGTTTTCTTCAAGCAGAAACTTCTGCCATCTACTAGAAGAAAATGTACGGATCTTCTTTTCATCCACTTCCAAGTTGTCATCGCCATATATAGTTCATAAACCATTTACCTATAAACTAAAACGAATAACATTTATGTAGCATATTTCATGTTCTTTCAAATGGAACAATTGGAAGACTCAATAAAATGATTGGTAACGGAGATAGTTGTATTTAAGCAAACCTATGTTTTTAATCATGGCGACCATTTTGATGACGTCAACATAGGAGTTCAGCGTGTTAAATCAAATGTCTTCCAGGTATTTTCAAATTATTTATTATGTATATAAACACTGTGCAAAATTTGGAACTGGTATATGGAAGCAAAGTATTTTGGCTGAATTTGTCACTATCAGTTAGAAGTTGTGACCGCCATTTTAATAATGTAATTAACACGTTATATGTGATATCTCAGTTATTTATGGACCGATTTTCTTCATTAATAGCTCATTTTAAATGTAATGAAATTAGCAATATAACACGTTACCTAAGTGTTTCGTCTAAAACTAAGGATTTCGGAGCTATTTTGTATTTTTCTACAATAAATACTCATTAATTTATTAAATTCTTAAATAACTCCGAAACGGTTAATTTTAGAGGAAATATTTTGATAAGGTGCTTTATTGCAAATTTAATTTCCTTTAAAACGAGCCGAGTTGAAGAAAATCGGTCCATAAATAACGGAGATATGGCTTATTTTTTGAATCGAGCTGTCCGCCATTTTGATGACATCATCACATGAGTTCCGGACGTCAGATAAAGTGTCTCCCGGCGGATTCTTTTCCTTTGGTATACATATAAGAACTGTTTAAAATTGCAGACTGGTAGCCGGAAGTGAAATATTTTGGTGGTTTCTGACACTAACTCCATGCACTAATATGGAAGTATCGCCAAGGATGTTATAAAATAGAGGATCTGTCCATACCACAAAATCATCAAGGCATATGTATCCTATGATTGGTGATTTTCTTACCTGTAAAAGGTTATTCCGGGTAATTTCTTCTCTTCTATCTGTACACCCATATGTTCAACGTGTAACCATTGTATAATATAAATGTGAAGGAACAACTTAAATAGAAATAAACGACAGACACACTGCGTATCTACATCTGAAGATCGCAATGCTTTGAGCCAACATACATGGCAGTCATTCAGTTAGACTACCTAATAGGATGAAGATACGTACATATGGACAGATCCACTATTTTATAATATACTTGGGAATTGCGAGGTATCGTTCAAGAGAACAAGTAAAATACTGCATATGCAATTACGCTAGTTGGTATACTGTTTCAAGATGGGTAAAAATCCCTCCATATGACGTCACGGACAGGGAGCCAATCAGAGTGCTAAACGCGAACTGGAGCTACCTGTTATTTTATATACCTTAAGTGAGTGTGTTCTTTCAAAGGAAAAATGTAGATAATTTACGTAGTTATTAACAATAGTTCTCTTGTAGAAGACCATAAAACCGGAAAGTTATGTTCAAAAATAAGATTTTGTTATCCATTTGCATTGTTTAAAAATATTACATATTTCTAGAGTAACACTAATTTGTATGTCTTTGAATGATAAAGTACGACTTATCTTTTTCGTATATGAACTAACATAAGTTTTATCTTCCTTATAGGAGCACTGTGAACATATTAGAGCTTCTCTCCAAAGTACAAGCATATTTCAGCGTTGACCCGGAACTTCTTATGTCCGTCAAGAGATGGATCCACCTACGTCAACAAGAGGACGGGAGGTTCACGCCGCTCTCAACAGATGTCGCGCCATTCGATATATCAGCTCTAAATAACATAGACGCAAAAGCTTCGTTGCAACGAGCTGTTGAATTTACCGGCGAAACATTAGCTTCGCTTTTGGGAGTTGGCATGGAAAATGAGGTCAGCCTCTTTCTTTCTTTCTTTCACTTTCTCGGCAAAATATTTTTAAGTGTTCAAATAAATTAACTGTTGAAATTATTAAATAATGATCAAACTAAAAAGTTCAACTAGAGACCGTTAGAGACATTCGATTGAAGTTAAAATTTAAAGTGTCCTTTTGTGCACAAGGTCAAGGGTTCAATTCCAGATGAGAGAATATTAAACCTTTATAGCACTTTCATACACAACAACTAAGTTGTGCCACTTATATGAACGGAAATATAAACCAAGCAAATAATAGCAGATACCGACATTGTTTTCTTTGTTTCTTACTGTTTTCTATCTTTCAGCACCCACGTATTTTCTCTGTAGTGGAATAGGGCAGGCCCGTAGCCAGCCCAAAGATTTAGGGGGGCCCGGTAAAAGTTAGGGGGGCCCGACCCAATCATATTATACTTCATCACCATAATATAGTTCATTTGCAAGCTTACCGTGAAATTTTATGGGGGCCAGCCAAAGTTTAGGGGGGCCCGGCCCCCTCTTGCCCCCCCGTGGATACGGGCCTGGAATAGGGTTGCTAGGGCATAAGAAATATATAACACCTACGTTACTAGGCTATATTAGGTCTGTAGTTTCAATTAAAACCACAGTAAGGGGAACGGTGGGTCAGTGATAGACCACTTACTTCTATCCTGGTTCGATCCTCGGCCATGTAAGTTTATGGCGGATAACATCGTGTCCATGGGTTTCATCAGACTACACAGATTTCCTCCCACTTTATCATTCCACCAATTCTCCCGGTATCATTCACTTGCTTTAATCATCGTCTCCCGTTGCCTGAAAAGGCATAATTATGAGGCATTAAAATCAAATATTTAATTTCATTTCGCATATATAGCATGTCCCAAATTCTTATGTACACTCATCTCCAAAATGATTGTCGCATAACTATAACTGTCTTTTTGTAAGAATATAATTTGATAATGATTTTGCAGGGTACTTTTAATACTGATACTGTATGTATAATCGGGAAATGTATATTTGTGGTAAATTTCATAGGAAAAGAATTATAAACACGAAAATTAGAATGAGAAAAACAAAATGTTTCTAATGCACAGGGAAGTTTTATTTTCGTTTTATTGTTCTTATTTACTGCTGTTTTGACATGAAATTTGCCACATACATGTCTTTGTCGATTATACACATACTAACATTATAAGAAGTACTACGCGAATTCGTTATCAACTTATATTCTTACAACAACATATTTATAGACATACGACAATAATTTTGGACATGAGTGTACATTCTTTAGAACATAATAGATCTCTAATTGAAGCGAATAAGTATAAACGTTTTGTAGTGTTATATATCTAAAGGAGATAAACGTTTTAAATAGCAACCTTCCACCGCAATACATCGTTGACAAATGTAAATCAAAGCGACATGCTTTTCTTTCTAATGTTTTTATGGTATACGATATGAGACCTGTTCAATTTGTTCTCTCAAATCTGCCAGTATTGGTGGGTTTTCAACGTACACTATGTTCTTTACAGTTTCCCAAGGAGGGAAGTCTAGAGGGGTTTATATCCGAAAATCGAGGTGGTACTGCGTACCACTTTCTGTTCGTCGCATCCACCTCGCAGGAAATCACACTTAAGTATGTACGTAATTACGTTGATCAAAGAATGTCTGAATTTCTGCTCTTTGTTATAGTCCTGCAACAAACGAAACGTTGTTTTCCTCTACCTTTTCAATTATTAACCATACATTGTTAAACACGGTATTTGACACACCGTATACACATGTAAGTATATTGTATATATACAGGATGTATCAAAAGTCCGGGACCATATAAGCCAACTCCATTATGAGTAAATACTGTATACGGAAAAAAGGAAAAAGGAAGAAAATCATTAGAAATATGTGATTTTCAATTTAAAATGGTGGAATTTTTTCCAATCGCATCAGTAGTTTGGCCTCTACACTGCTAACTCACCTTATGTTAAATTCAAACTCAATGTTTCCGCTTCAGTAGATTGTTCGAACAGAACGTAATGGCATGCAAAGATGATACGGGAAACGTGCACATTCTTACATAAGGGGATATAGAATACTCGAATCCGTTTCTAATCAATGCTGTAATTTTGGTATGTTGAAGACCCAAGGAAACAGCCTGTTGATCTGGCAACCTTGCTTTTTCATTTAACCTAGAGCATTGGTCTATTGCCCTGGATTTTGGTACACCCGGTATTGTGTGTACGTTGAAATATAACTGACATTGGTGCACCGAATTTTATTTTATTTTAATATAATTCTTCCGTGATGGTTTTGTGTAAATTTTATTCGATCTAACTATAGTCTTTGATGCTAGAGCATGAAACTCTTCAACGGTTGTCAGTGGTTATACCATAACTAAGCGTATCTAGATTGTATGTATTAAATTGATTCTTTTTATTTGATTTCAGTTCAGCGTCCCTTTCATCCTTGAAGCGATATGAGACATTGACCTACGGTTTGACGTGGGATTTGCATCCGAATCACATGAGCTCCAGATGGGAATCGAACATGGATCTCTTACACCAAAGACGCGTACGCTATTCACATAACCAAGAAGGAGTTCTATGTTTATTAGCGTACAATTTCGTAATGCACAGACCTATTTGAAGAAGTATATTTGTTCGTAGATCGACCAATCTTAAAGGAAGTTGGTTTCCTACATTTGCTTTATAATTATCACTATCATTATCATTATAGATATTCTACCATTATTGGCAGGTCACTTGCCGCAACTGGAAAGCTTCAATGCTCCATGGTTTTTCGATAACCTCTTCGTTTTCATATTAATAATATTTTGTTTTCATATTGTCTATTAATTGTAGGCTCCTTCATAATCTCCCTCTCCTTTCTTCCACCATACCCTCTAGCACGTCCGTCATGATACAATTTCTTCTTAGCCAATGTCCCAACCAGTTTCTCTTCCTCTTCTTAATAATTTCTAAAACTGTTCTTTTCTCGCCCACCATTTTTAACATCGTCTCATTCGTTTTTTTTCCTTCGACCCAACTAATTATTTCCATTCTTCTCCACACCCACATTTCTAACAGGTAACTAAACAATTGCGATAACGATAGAACGAACTTTAAAATAAGTGTAGACAGACATTTGAAACACTAAAAACCAGATAATATAAGGTTTTTATATATTAAAAAAATATTACCAACTTCAGAAAACACTAAAAATCAGAAAATAGATTTAAAAGAGTTAAAAGGTGAAAATAATTTTTAAATGGCCTAAAACATTTGTATAAGCAATAAACAAAATTGATGTCTCTCTCTTAAGTCATGCAAAATAATGCCTAAAAATATTATTTGCAACTATAATTCTACATTTAAATAGCTAACACAGTCGACCCAATGCTGTATTGTGATTGAGTCGATTTTTCGTGCAAAAAAAAAAAAAACATCTTTGGGGCTCATTTTAAAGTAATCAAAGCTTTAGATTTCAATTAAAGAATTTTCATCAACATGTTAGCACCGTTGAAAAATTATCATCACCAAAACTTAAAAAAAAAATGAATTATTTGAGTTTTACGTCTTACTCTACGTTAAAAGAGACCGAATGATGAAAATTGAATGAAATTGTGGGAAGATGAAAGTGGGAGGAAACATGAGAACCCCGAGAAAACCCACGCACACGGTAACCAAAAATCAACTGTTGCCCAACATTCATTTGGTTAATTGGGTATTACGAAATAATTTTCTTGGTTTAGGACATACATCAATTGTTATTGATAATTGAAACATTTTAAAATTATTTTCTCCTATTACCGCTTTTAAAATTATTTTCTCCTTTTACCGCTTTTAAAATTATTTTCTCCTTTTAGCGCTTTTAAAATTATTTTCTCCTTTTAGCGCTTTTAAAATTATTTTCTTCTTTCAGAGCTTTTAAAATTATTTTCTTCTTTTAGCGCTTTTAAAATTATTTTCTCCTTTTAACGCTTTTAAAATTATTTTCTACTCTTTGGCACTCTCTGAGGTTGGTTAATATTTTTATAAAAGTTTTCCTTCCGTATTCTTTTACAGATTCACATTTTAAAAGTCTGTTTATTTTATTTATGTTTCGTTTCCTTCGAAAATAAACGTAAGAAGTTTGCGAACAATTAAAGACGTTTTATATAATTTTGTCCAACAAATCTTTTTTGTTTATTGGGGTGGAATTTTGGACCTAGCTATTTTGTCACTTTGCCTAATATTATCAGGTGTTCTTCAGATATATAATTGTTTAGATACAAAAATCAAATTCCCCACAAAAATTGTCATTTGTCCTGATTCCCACCACACTTAACGATTTAATCTATGTAAGAAAACTCATATATAAAGAGGAATTAATATTCTTTCTAAGCAATCCCAAGATTTGAACTTTTTGTTCCCTTTTGGCATTATAAATTACAATATTTATTTGTTTATTGATTATTTTTTGTGATATTAAAATAGCCCTACTTTTAAAGTATGTATCAAATTAAATGCTTCAAAAATTAGAATTACTGTACGTGACGTACTTTGTTTGATTGTGTATCAAGAGATATATCAATGTTTCTAAGGACTTATATCCCTGTTAGGTTCAACACTAAAGATATGCCACATTGACTTGATCCCTAGTGTTCTGTAGCAAGCGCTGCTATCGGCTGAAGGAATTCCACTCGCTTTCTCTCGCTTAGAAACAACTGAACCCTTATTGGCTCAAAGTGTGGATGTGTGAGGGTGTGAGCTTTAGTTCGCATTTTTGCCACTGCTCAAGACATTTTAGCAGCACGATAATACCTTATAATTTCGAAAAATAAGTATGGCATTTGGTGACAGCATAAGATGTTCAAAAGTTCAGAAAAGAAAATGTTATTTCCAGAAAAAATCATTATTTAAATGACCCAAACTAAACTAAAACTAAACTATTTCTAAAATACCTAAGCCGGACCATTTCAGTCAAAGTTGAGTGTAACCCTTAGCCAATCAGGATCGAATATTAGTGTTGTTAGGAACTGACGCACGTTTGAACTACGAATCATGCAATTGAAATATCCATTCAATTCTAAGTAGAATGAGCTCAGTGGTAGAGCGTTCACCTCTGGTGCTTGGGATACCGGGTTCGATCCCAGCCCCCGCCAAGTGACCTTTGTGGTGGACAAACACCGTGTGCGTGGTTTTTAGGGGTTCTCCCGTTTCCTCTCACTTTCTTCATTTCAACATTTCATTCATTGCTCATCATCACCGTCTCCTTAGCCTAATCAGCATAACCGTGGGATGTAAAACTCAAAGATTTTCTAAGTAGAATGAAGTCAGTGTTCAAGCAAAATAACCTAATCACAAAGTGGATAATAATAATAATAATAATAATAATAATAATAATAATAATAATAATAATAATAATAATAATAATAATAATAATAATAATAATAAAATTTGTGCACTTATGACTCATTAGTACCCTTATCAAATCTCTATAAAGAATAATAAGAAGAAGACAGCCGTTTCGGTTTTGAGCTGTTCTTTCTGTTGTCTATCAAGTACATAATTCAAGGACTTATGGTTCGAAGATAGTACATACACATATCCCCGAAGTAAACTTCACATTGCATGCCTGTTAAGTTGCTGTCGGCTTCAGACTTAGTTCCATTCACTGTAAATAAACTATTATTAGTGGTAGTGGACGTAATTATTACTAAATTTGTTATAATTGATTCTATTTCTCTTATATTTTTCAGGTGGATTCAGATGTTGTACTGAAAGCACGTTATTTTCTCGAGAGAAACTTGTTCCAAGTTGACGAACCTTGTGCGATGGCAGTCCTTACATATGCTCTTGTCTTATCACAAAGTGATTTAGCATCTACGGCACTTGATAGGCTGAGAAATATGTCTACCAATGAGGAAGGAGATTTTGGTTGGCCACATCCTCAAATCAAGAGCACTCCTGATTGGCTGTATGAAGAAACTGGGAACTTAAAGAAGGAACCACCAATCTGTGAGTATTATATCGTTTTCCTTTTTCCTTTCGAAGCTGTATGTATATACAATCAATTCAGCTCACGCTTATGGAATGAATCAAATTCAACGAATAAAACTACACATTAACAAACACTGAAGTTCAAATATCCATTCAGTTCTAAGTAGAATGAAGTCAGTCTTTATGTAAAAGAAGCTAATCACAAAATGAATAATAATAATAATAATAAAATCTTTGCTCTTTTTCATTTATAATATTTTAGTTTAATAATTGTAGTGGGGTATTTAGGGATTGGCTATCGGGATCAAGGCCCTCCCCCCGAAATAAATTTGTTATATGAACAATTTCATTAAAATTTGTCGACACCCAAAAGAAAATATATAAGTTCTTATTCACGTGTTGTGCATATTCGCCCCCAAAACAAAACCCCAAACATGTCACTGTGTAAGTGCAAATTATGAAGCAATATTGCTTAGAATGTGGCACCTTCTGATCTGTCTAGCTACTTCACTGGTCTCCGTCTCACTGTACTAACAGTTTTCGGTTCTCTAAAGAACCCAATCCTCCAACAATTGCAAAGCTACAAATCTCGTTATTGAAGTTTGCACTCAATTTTCACAGCTCCGAATCTAAAAAACTAACAAATGCCAAATTACAAATTCCGCTATTCTAGAATGCACTCAATTCTATAAGCTTCTGATTCTCTAAAGCAGTGGATCCCCAATCGGTGTATTAAGCAGTTCCATAGGGTATGTCGCGAAATTTTAGAATCATGAAGTATTTATTAATTAATCAAAATCAATTTTGAGATATACTGTAGCAGTCAACGTTTCCGTAGCAACAATAGTGCTCAGTACTATACAGGGATAAAGTGGATTTGAAAAGGTAGGGGGACGGTACGTAGTGGCATGACATCATGCCGCCCCATGCCTATCTTTGCCCACTGTATTTTCTTTAGGAACTGGGGACGACGTATATATTTTCTGTAGGTGGGGAGACGACGTCCTCCCGCGTTCTTGTGCACTTTTACCCCTGGTACTATTTAGAATCACGTTTTTGTAGAAATTTATAGGCATACACTGTTATAATTTATATGTATTATTATTAATACTAAATCAAACATGCATGTCTCGTTTGGAGGAGAGGGCTACTCACTAAAATATGTTGTCAGTCGAAAAAGACTCTAAATAATCAAAACCATTTAAACATTTACAAATCTCGTAGTTCAAAATGAACTCGATTCCAACTTTACAAATATTACGAAATTTTTGAATAAAGTATATTTAAAGTACTGCATTAAATACCCAACTCTTCGTTGTTGTTAGGGGATTTGTAATTCTTGTCCTTTTTTCTGTTTACGACCGACGAAAGGGATAACACTACGCGGCGCAGCTGTAAAGGTTTTGCTTCCACCTGAGTCGTCTGTCATAATCTGGGTGGTTAGCCGAATAGTATATAAACAACAGGTCAAATGCTAAACAGGTTCTAAATGTGATGGTAGGAGCGGGATTCACAATAAAACTACCGGAAGTATTAGACTTTGGAGCTCTTTGGTTTGAATTCAAGAGGCTGGTGCTGCCTCATTTAAGAAGATGATGCTATCTGTATACTAGATTTGCCATGGAAGACCCGGGTTCGATTCCCAGCAGGAGCTCATGTGGTTGGGATCCTACGTTAAGCTGTAGGTCCACGTCTTATATAGCCTCGACGTTGAAAGGGACGCTAAACTGAAATCAGATTCAAATCCAAATCTATGCTAGATAACTATACTAAAGAATAATACACATATCTTAATATTGTGACTCAACATTGGGTAAATATGATTGATTGTTGTACCGTAATAAACAACGATGAAACCAGGTTCCAATCCAAACGTAAGAGATGGCGTGGTCTTTTGATTAAACTCTCTTGTAGGGGCAATGTGGTGGGGAACGACCTATATAGTGAGGTACATCTTTCATAATGCTTTGAGAACCCGTCAAATACATTGGATTCAATCTCAAGTCGTGGTCGTAGTTTGGAGAAAACGTTAATAGATCATCCTTGATAACCTTGGTATTATATACAACGTAAAAATAAAAACTCATCTTCGGTTTACATTGTCTTGGGTTCGGTTCCCGGTGGGAGATCAGAAAAAATAATTTCATAATCATTCATTTTCATTAAACATCCCTCTCTTTTAGCCTAAAGTATATAATGTGGGACGTTAAATTAAAATTTCGTTTTAGTGGTCAAGGTGACTCAGTGATAGTGCTCTAACCTCTGCTACTTGGGGCCCTGTTTCTATCCTCGACCAAGTGGTGGACAACATCGCGTTCGAGGTTTTCTCAGGATACTCAACTTTCCTCCTACACTATCATTCCAATAATTATTCCATCATCATTCTGTTGCCTTAATCATCCGTCTCCCTTAGCCTAAAGGGCATAATCATGGGACGTTAAACTAAAAGATTTCATTTCATTTCAATAAAATTTCATTTCACTTGATTTAACATTTGATTTCAAGATCAGAGTGGACCAGTAAACACTGACTATTAAGCTTTGGTGTTGGCAGTAACTTGTTAGATACAATACAACGGCAAACAAAATAAGAAAGTGATGGAAAAGAATATTTGATGTTTGTTTTTGGTGTATTGTAAATTGTTGCCAACAAACTAATTTCTATCATGATTGATATAGTTTTTTTTTTTTTTTTTTAGCTGATTAGCAAGTTGCCTTAGAAATATTTGTTTCTTCTTTAATTATAAACGCTATGGCACCATTAAGAGTTGTTCTATCACGGCATCCTGGAATAGAGAAGCTGTGCTTATTAGTGGAGTGAGTTTTCTTAATAATTACAATATCTATTTATCTTTAGCCTGTAGATAGACAACTAGACCCCTATTTTGTATATTTATTCTGTCCTTGAACATCCTAGTTTTAGAGATTGTTATGCTAATGAATTCCTGCCATATCGTTCAAAATTCACTTTCTTGATTTATTGTGCGTACCGATTTTGGTGTGATTCTCTAGTAAAAGAAAATTTCAAGAACATTAATATTTTGTGACAATAGATTATGCTGTCTTATTGATGGTCACTTTAGAAACTACATTTCTGCCTATTTAGAACGACAGTAGTTATGCAACTAATAATATTGTAAATAATAGCTCGTGTAGCTCGATTGAAAGGACTTTGAAAGCTTTTATCCTATAGTAATACTTGTTTTTGATTAGAATTATAGTTTAGAGGCATTGTAGTACTATTATTCCGAAGTCCGAAACGATTTCTTTACTTTTTCGCGTCTGTGGCCCAAAGCTATTTTACCCACTAATCCAATAAAATACAGCAATGCACATAATATAAGCTAGTTGTCGCCCTGGGCAAAAACTCGGCTTATCTCCCCCCGCCCTGAACAACTAAACTAAAATGCTCCTCGACAACAGCTGATATTGACAATGGTTCCATTATTTCAACTGATAAAGCTTGATTTCATAATTGCAAAAGATAATTTAATTTTTAGTAGAACAAGATCTAAACTAATTAATTCGATTTAAATTTTCGTGTTTTATTGTTTCTTTAATACTGTAACAGAGCTAATACTAAATGAGATTTGTACCTTTAGGACACACAACAAGGCTTTCATTCCCATCCGTGGATGGGCGGGCCGCAGACGGTTATGCCGTCTCTCTGGCCAGTGATAGAACCTTGGAGAAATGCTTATTTCAATGGTTATGTTAGTTTATATCTACCGATTTCTGTGCGTACCAATGTCACTTTTTACATCTTCTGTAGATTTATCTAATATTTGTAACATGACCTGTTTTGCTACTTTATTTTTTCCTATTTTTTTTTTTACTGAAAGTCCAATACCTGTAGTAGAAGTAACAATAGCTGACCATGCTGAAATTTACTTTAACAGCGACATCTATTGACCATCTATTTATCTAAATTTGTTTTAAATGGAAAACTATACATATAAATATGTATTTAAAAAATTAGAAAGATATGGTAATCAGCGACGCAACTATTTTAGTTGTCGCCCGAAGCAAAAAATTGCCTTAGAGTCCCCCCCAGCAAACAAACCAAAACGCTCCCCGACTACAGCTGATGTTGGCATCACACAGTAATTATCCTATTCCATGTTTTCTGCAAGTGTTAAAGCTTGATTTAAAAATTGCAGTACATAATTTAATTTTTAGTACAATATAAAACAACAAACTAATTAGTATTTGATTGTCAAATAATCTGAGAGTAGCATGCTTGAAATATTCTTATAGTCTTATCTAATAACAGAAAATCTCAATGTTTTCAGAATTATATCGGGATGTGGATATGTCTAAAATGAAACTTGTCCTATACTTGTCCTATATTTTGTACAGTGAGTGTGAGAAACTTAAGAAGTTGTAGTTTACTGGATGTGTAGTTTAGTGATCGGTCGGAGGTGAAGAGTCTGGTTTGGGGTGTGGGGACACGGTGACCAGACGTCCCGTTTTCGCCGGGACAGTCCCTTTTTTCCAACCGTTGTCCCGTTTTCTCTGATTCTCGAACGGGACGCCTAAATGTCCCGTTTTTAAGTAAAAATAACCTAGGTGTCCCGTAATTATTATTCAAAATATAAATCGTAAATGGAAATTCTATTCTCTTCCGTACCAACACTCGTTGCCAAGGTTCAGCCGTGTCTAGAACTTCTGAATTTTCAAATGGGAATTGAGTGTTCATGGTTCAAGTGGGAATTGAGTGGGAATTCTGAGTTTTCAACTAGTTAAAAGAATTGTTGGGTAGAACTTGCAATCGGGAACCATATTTGTTGTGTGGTACACGTAAAGTTAGAAACAGTGTGTTATCATTCTTACTTGTGTATTTTGTAAATTGAGAACACTGCTGAGTCCCAAAAATTAATCTGGAAGTTAGATACCTCCGTAGTCGATTCATATGCGTCCCGTTTTCGCAGGTGAAAATTCTGGTCACCTTGTGTGGGGATAATCAAATCGCTGTGCTTTTTGTCAGGCTGATGTTCATTTCTGCACTTATAACAGTAGGCCGGATGTTGTTCGTGATAAGTAGAACATTTAGGCAGCTGTTGAACATTTGGGAAAAAGGCGTTGGATATGGCCTCATGAAATGTCCACAGACTAGTGGATTTTTTTATTGTGCTCTCGTTGTAGATCTGGCAATTTTCACATCTCATAGGAAGAGGAGAAGGCGAGCTTAAGGATTCAACCTTGTGGTGATACTTTCAGATGTATGTGCCAATCATCATCATAGGTATTCTGCCTTTATTGGCAGGTCACTTGCCGCAGCTGAGAAGCTTCCATGCTCCACGGTCCTCCGCTAACTTCTTCGTCTTCGCGTATGATCTTTCTGTTTTTATATCCTCCATTAATTGTAGTCTCCTTCGCCCCCTCCCTCTCTTTCCCGCCCCCATACCCTCTAGGACGTCCCTCATGATACAATCTCTTCTTAGGCAATGTCCCAACCAGTTTCTCTTCCTCTTCCTAATAATATCTAAAAGTGTTCTTTTCTCACCCACCATTTCTAACACTCTCTCATTCGTTTTCCGCTCGACCCAACTAACTCTTTTCATTCTTCTCCACACCCACATTTCGAAGGCTTCCAGTCGATTTTCGTCACCTTTACGTAATGTCCACGTTTCCGCCCCATACAGTACAACACTCCACACGAAGCATTTTATGAGTCTTTTTCTCAACTCTTTATTCAAGGTCCCACAAAACAGACTTTTCTTCCTCCTAAAGGTTTCTTTCGTCATTCCTATCCTTGCTTTTATTTCACGTTCGCACTTCATGTTATTACTAAGAATACAACCCAGATATCGAAAACTATTCACTTGTTCTATTTTTCCCCTCCTACTTTTATATTTGACACCGACCCCTTCGTTCCAATCACCATGGCTTTTGTCTTTCTAACATTTATTGCCAATAGTGAGCAATAAATTTCTAGTATCTTGTAATGATATATGGACCCGCACTATGATTGTTTCATACGCTAATGACTTTGTGGATATTATGTCTTTCATGCTGAAGTTTTACATGAATTTTCGTGTCGTGTCGCGAAGGCTTGTTTCTAACAGCAATGTTAATCTGCGGATCTGTCAGCTCTAAGAGTAACTGCTGCTCATTTTAATTACTTGCATTAATGGTGCGCTAGGAAGATATTTTGTGAATTGTAATGTGGTGATTTTTTTCATTACTGTATTTGGTATACTGTTGGAGAAGGAAAGAATGAAGAATGCATTTATTACGATGCTGGTTGCAGGTAAGCTATGTTTGACAGTTTTTAATTGGAGTAGCGCTATTGTCAAGGGACGTTATGAGATGTTTCGGTGCTGCTTTTTCGACTGATGACGATGCTTTCAGTGGCGGATCTAGCCCACGGCCGGGGGAGCTAGCCCCCAGTTTTATGAGTTACAAAAAATAATTTAAGCTATTATTTATATTTTTTTGAAAGTTTATAATAAACTCATGATATACCTGGGTCAGGCTTTCCCCCCCCCCCAGTTTTAGCCTTCTGGATCCGCCACTGGGTGTTTCTTGATTGCATTAACATAGATGCTGGTTTCTTAGCTATCTTGACCGGGTAGAGACATTTGATGTTGTGCAGAGGCCGTAGAACTTCCAGATTGTACTCGCTGTCTATTGGTTGTATCATTTAGCTTGATTGGGGATGGAATGACGAATACAGAAGAAAGACCAGCGAGTCGTGCATTCACCAGTTGTTCAGAGATACAAGAACGTAGATCTGCTATCACGGAGATGAATAGATTTATGGAGAGGTTGATTGGACGATGAGGCGCTGATGAGATATAAATTATATGATGAAGTTGGGACAGCCCGTTTGGATAGCTATCCGGAAGGAGCAGTTTCTCTATCTCGTTCCATAAGTTCGACTGCCCTTGGCTGGATACGTCTGTCAGGCAGACTTCAGAAATAAGCAGAAAAATAAGTTCAAGTTGTAGAGAATGATGAGTTTATATAAACTCGTCACTATTCACTCGGTACCACTTCAGACCACGGTGCTGAAAAATAAAATATTCCTATAAATATCCCTCCTCATTTGATAAATGCATTCGCAAATTTAACTGTACATATTTTTTTTAACTGTCTTTCATTCTCATCTTGCGATGGGCGGGCCGCAGAAGGTTACGCCTTCTCTGTGGCCAGTGGTTAAAATTTCCAGATAGGCTAGATTTAGCCAAAAATAGGCTAGAAATGGATACAAACGTTGAAGCAAGGGCATAAAAAACCCACTCATGCTTCTTGAAAAATTAAATTGTATTGTATCCTTCACACTGAAAAAAGGCGCGCCTTCAATTTTTTTCCCTTATGTACAGTTAAATTTTGAAATGCATTTATTAATTTTCATACTGAACACCAGTTTAAAATTTAAAAGAAAAAACTGAAATGTCGAGCAACAAAAATCTTTACCTACAAAACTAAACAAAATAAGTTCTTCTTGAAATTTGAGAAATTGTATGTTCAACAATTTAAGAGAATATTCAAAGTATAACCCGAATATGCTCTGTCATCTGTTGAGATGTTTTCAAAATAATGTCAAATGTATATTATTGTAGTGGAAAGCTACCTCAAAACGATGTCACATGTTCGTTTTCTGATTTGAAATTTTGGACCTGAATCCAAAATGACAGAATTTAAAATGGTCACCATGATGTTGCTACATAAAATGAAGTGTAGTTCTATATCCCGTACCAGATCGTTTCGGATACCATTTAATAATATTCAATGCAACTAATTTTTCTCCTGGGTTAGCTACTTTGGGCCAATATGAAACCACTTTACGGGATATGTCTAAATAACATCGAAAATCGAGATTTCAGGATAAGTTGTCGTCCCGACTTATGAGTAATTTCGACATTTCTAAGCTTGCATCCCTGTAACTCACTTGATTTTCGAGGGAAACAAATAAAGTTAATAGACTCACAGAGGTCCAAATGTGTTGTAAATTACAAGAGCTGCTCATTAATTCAATTATTATAATCGTATCGGATAGACGAGTTTTGGTCAGATGAGGTGTCTAAATACTTGTCTATGAATATAATATAGTGTCATGTAAAATACGATTTCACGTAGCTAACCGTTAACTTAGTTAATAAGAAAGAAAGGAACGCTCCATATGTAAGTTGGAGCTCAATAAGCTAGAACAGTGGTTCTCAACCTATTTCCTATCACGGCCTCCATTTTATTAAATTCTCTTACCAGTGAGCCCCTTATAATTTCTGGTTTGTAGTAAGTTTTTGTGTGTGATTTTTAAGAGATTCACGGAGATCTCACGATATCCATCCACCTAGGTATTTGTATAATAGTAGAATCCATTTCTTGTACATAGTGGATACAGTAACTTCCCTAAAAGCAAGTGGATTAAAACCAAATTTTATCAGTTTATTCCTCTTCCGCTTATCTTCGCGACCCCCATGAATCCCTCTCGCGACCTCCAGATTGAGAAACCCTGATCTAGAGTATGGCGAGTGATTGTTGCTATTTCAGTATTTCTATATAAGGATATATTTAACTAACTGTAGTGAGGTCGTTTCTTTTTTTCTTTTTTTTTTTTTTTTTTTTCCGCGACAGTCAGTGTTGGGGAGTTCCGACATTTCTGCAGTTCTGCAATTCGTACAACGTATTGTATGATATTAGTATCAAAGCTAAAGGGTTCAAATAAACTTACGCCATTAACAACTGCCGCTAGAGGATTTGATGTGCCTAGAAACACGTTACGAGATAGGGCTTTTAAAGTAGATAGGCTCATTATTAAAAAGTTTAAGGGTTGTCCAACCTTCTCAGAAAAGCAAGAGGAGTTTGTAACATGTATCCTAAAATTTGATGCCGTGAGATTTGGTCTCAGCGTAAAAATTTACGTCGGTTTTTTCTTATGCTGAAAAAAAAAAAAAACCTAAATTGAACACCGTTTCAGCAAAAATCTGAAATAATTGAATATAATTGGATGTATAGCTTCTAAAGCTGATGCCCATTAGTGGCTACACAAAAACTTCAAGGATCACCCTTTGCTAGAGCTAGAGGCCCAACAAAAGACATAGTAGAATCATTTCCTAAGATTTTCGAAGGGTGTTATGAAAAGAATAATTTGCGGAATAAAGCAGGACATATTTCAAAGGTCTTCTGAGATTTTAATGTATGAATGTGTTACATATATATAAATTTATTTTGCTGTATTTTTTTTTATCTTTTTATTTCTATTTAAAAGAATGTCGGAAATATCCATAGCAAGTGTCGGAATTCCCTAAGAAAGTTGGGGAAACGTGACATTGCGTACCTGAAGCGTTTGCGGAAAACTGAAAAGATTACAATTACGTTTGAGGCACTAAAGAAGTACGGTCATAAGGATGAATGTATAAAGTATTGCAGTGTGTGCAACCATTTCCATGCAGATAAATTGAAGCTACCTGAAGACGAAAATATGCTTAGCGTGTTGGGACTGCCTCAAATTGCCTTATATATACAGGGTGTTTCAAAACAACACCGCAAACGTTTGGGCGGTGACTTCTGACACCAAAATAAGACAAAAAGCACACCAACCAACACGCAGACCAACCTGGATGCACAAATGCTTTCTTTCGGTGTTATAGACTGCCGAAAACATGAAAAAATTGAAAAAAAAAGGTCCATACCAACAAAAGTATGGAACCTACCGCAGTCGGGTCAAGACTTCACTTAGGAAGTTGTATGTGTCCTATCCAAATATCCGAGTTTCAGAATCCTGCGGTACTTCCGCAACGATTTTTATAGAGGTAGTTGGTGAGTACTTCAAATTATATGCCCGTAGCCAAACTCCCTCTATAAGAATTGTTGCGTAAGTATCGCAGGATTCTGAAACGTGGATTTTTCGATAGGGTATATACCTATTAGTTCCTAAGTGAAGTCTTGATCGGACTACGGTAGGTCCCATAGTTTTGGAGCTATGGACGTTTAAAGTTCATTTTTTTCATGTTTCCGGCAGGATATAACTCCGAAAGGAAGCATCTGTACACCCAGGTTGGTCTATACTTTTTCTCTTATACTGGTGTCAGGAATCACCTTCCAAACGTTGTCGTTGTTGCCATCTTTTACAAACCTTAGTTGTCTACTTTAACAAGATACCACATGTATCTGTCAGTATGTGAGTTACTAATCTCACATAACCATGCCGTTACTCCTCATGCTCTTCTGCCTTCTATTATAGTTTTTAAATCATACAGCACTAGTGAACTTTTCCGAGTTATTGTATCTCTTTCAAACTCAATTTCTCCCTTCTGTTGATGGTAACACTGTTCAGCGGATGCTTCTAGACTTAGAGTCAACGCAAACAATTCTTATCAATATCTGATTTAAGGTGTACAAAACGTTAGCATCTGACTCCCTGTGTGCGCCAACACATATTACACGTTATTTCTTGAAAAGTTTGCAACACTGATCTATCTTTACAATCTCTTTTGTCTTTATTTTCATTGCTGCTTCCAATGATGATATTCAGTTGAGATCATTCCATTTACAAAAACACAACTTTGTCTTGGGTTGGCAACACTGTTCGTCCGGTGCTATTTGTCAACAAACGAGCAGATGTCGCCATTTCTCTAGTTGCTTCGTGGAAAGTTTCGTTTCTCTGTCTCTTTTAGTGTCTCCGTTACCACTGTTGGAATTTCTAAATTATATTAAAATGTGGAAACGCCATTTCATGACTTTGTCGTCAAGTTGACACGGGTTAACGATCCCGTAGGGAGGTGCTATTTCACTAATGCGTGTTTATGGTCTCGGGGGTGTGCGTATCGCAAGACGAAATTACTCAAAATAAGGGACACCCTAATATATGGTTTACTTCTGAAGAATAAAGAAAAAATTCAGCATTTGTATTGGCCAATCAGTCAGTGCAAGAATTTTCCTAGATTTTCACATTTCATCGAACAAAATCAATTTTTCCCTTTTTGCTAAATTACCTACGACATTTCCCTAGATTAGGAAAATTTCACTCAAACTACGAACACTGCTTGTATCTTGGGGTAAAACGAAATGAATGGTTGAAGAATTTACGGCTGAACTTTATAGACCATTGGTGAAACTATGATATATTCCTACTCTGATCATGCACTTGCACACCTCCTTTATTCCACTGAACACAAGAGTAACATTTCGTTACCTTGAAATTGTCGTCCAGCAGCCCCCAGAAGAGGAAAGTTTTTTTAAAAAATCTTATTTTATATATAAACTAGCAGCGTTCACCCCGCTTCGCTGCGGTCACCCCGGAACGCAATAAACTTTGTTACTTAGATAATTTTTACTTTTTCGCTTTCAAGTGATATGATAAAAACCATAGAAGATTGCAGTAAATCTTAACATTATATCGCCTGTCATTTATGTTAACCCGCCCCGCTTCGCTGCGGTCATCCCGGAAGTTTTCGCTTTCAAGTGATATGATAAAAACCATAGTAGATTGCAGTAAATGTTAACATTATATCGCCTGTCATTTATGTTAACCCGCCGAGTGACACGGTCATGCGGGTTGCATATAAATACGTTTATTTTTACCTATGATGAACTAACAAAGGATTTGTACGTTATGGACACTTGAATGGTCAATTATCTCAAGACACTGGTAATTAAAAATTAAAGTGATATGATAAAAACCATCTAGGGTCCAAATTCTAATAACCCCCCAAAAATAAAAGAAATTGGTTCAGCCGTATTAGCGTGATGAGGGAACAAAGGATTTGTGCGTTCTCTTTTATATATAAGATTAAACCCACCTCAGAGTTTGGAGCTCTTAAAAGTAGCTCTAATTAGCAGTATTACAACACATGGCCCCCTCCACAAGTCCGTCCTGGATCCGCCCCTGACGTCCAGTATATTTCATCTTCGATACATGTATTATTGTTAAGTTCTGTTTCAAAGATGGAGCATAAATTCTATCAATTTTTTCTTCACAATTATTTACTTTTAAAGATGTTTTAAATATTTTGCATACACATCTACTTTCAAATATATAGAAGATGTTACCCGTTTAAAAAGTAAAATGCTAATTTGAATTATTATTTTCAACAGAGCCTCCGTATCACAAAATTCGCAAAAGAACTTTTTAGATTTATGAACAAAATGAAGAATTAACTTCTACGGAAATTGAATAAGAGTATTGTAACTCGTGAAACACGTTTGAAAAGATTTTAGTGTTATAACCGAATGTAAAAGTAAAAATTATAATTTTGACCTAGGTACCGTAATCGCTAACACTCTTCCCCTTGGTGCGAACGATTTTGGGTTCAATACCCGGCAAGGACATTCGTTGAGAAGATGTACCAGCTTTCTGTGACATCCTGAGTTAGAATTTTCCTGGGCTTCCATCAGGCAAATGACGGGATAGTACCTAACATACAAGTCCCAGGCCGCTTCCATATTCCTTTCTTCTTTCTCACCTTTCTCGGATATTGTGCTTGCCGAGGAACCCTCATATCTTGAAGGGCTTAAGCCCATAAATGTCGGTAATAACCAGAATTATGTATAAATAAATAAAAATTCTAACGTTTGATCCCGAAACTTGTTTATAGTCGTAGCAAACACCCGCTTTATCCGAATTAGACAACCATTGAATGGTAACTCGGTGTTTGAACAAAATAACATAGGGATAGAGGGCATTATGACTCTTCTCTTAACGTTTTGTCTTAAGAGTCCTATCATTCAACTAATGGAAGGTTACATTTGACCTTGAGATATGTAATGTACTTGAACGAATGCTGATATCAAACCTCCAGATCTAACATGCACTTGAATCTAACTTAATGGTAATACGAAACTTTAGAATGAAACAAGTTTAAATTGTTGTTTATGTAACTAATTTTTCTTTATAGTACTATTACACTTTAGGTATCATGAATTATGATGTCTTCCTTCAGGAAATAGACTACTACTACCTTATAAATTGATTTTTAGTGGCGAGTTGCATTCATTAATGCAGATTCACTTTAATAAGAGACGAAAAGTGTCCGTTAACACATTATCAAAAGACAGCAAAGATTTATGTAATATACTTGGTTGAATTTGAGTTTAGCGCTTATTTGAACATGGAAGATGTATGAGACAGAGACCCACTGCTTAACGTAAGCTCCCACTGCTAATTGTAATTTACTTTCTTCTCTTATGTGCGTTGCAATTATTTTTTAACGATAAAGCCCCAATTTCCAATTAAAATAATTTATATCATTAAGTAAAATCTTATAGGCCCTATGTCTTTGCTATATGTAAATATTGCATAACTTTTTTTTTCTAAAAATCGTAAAATCACTTTCTCTGAAAAATCTGGCAACCCTGCCGACCAACTTATATTTTACATATATGTTCAATAGACGAGGTGTCAACTGTGCAGACCAAGGCAATATTGATAATCCTCGTTCCTTAAGATGGCCGGAAACGTGTATCCGGGGATTGTTATGCTGAAATATGATGTTCGGAACTGTATCGAAAAATAAAAGTATCCTGAACTGTATCGGTCTCGCTGATTTTCCATCTACGCGTCGCGTATACTCACAAGGGAACCTTCCGAAAATGATAGTTGCAGTGAAAGATGTGACCTATGTTAATTGAAACAGCTGCAACAGAGATGAACATTCCTTAAAAATTAGCTGCCCATAGCAATAGGTTCAAGAAATGTAAGGGGTGGAAGTTCGGGAAACAGCAAGGTTGTTCAAGGGGGGAAAGTGTAAATTCCTCAAAAAAGGGAGCACGGCAAAATACAATGCTGACAAGTGATGCTTAGAAAGAGACTTGCCACAATAGGGAACAAATGAAGGCCACCAGTGGGGTTAACAGTGTTGCCAACTGCAATGAAAAGTACATGTTTCGCAAAGAGCACTATCTGAAGTGAGTGCAATATTTAGTGTCAACCTGTCATGTAGAACATAAGATATGACGTGCATAATCGGTGGTACAAACTAACAAAAGAAAATAGAAAAAAATAGAAGTACGAAAAATACGGAAAAGACGGAGTTGGCCATGATGGGCCACATTCGATCACAATGTTCAATGCCATGTTAAGATGCAACATATATTTGTGGCGGCCATTTCGAAAACCATGCTTTATATAGGAAATGTTTCCTATAGTGTTGTTGCCCATTCCATGATCTGTCGAAAGAGGTACCATTCGGTACATGTTGCCATTTGAAAGTTTGAAGTTGGATCCTAGGGCAATATGATGGGGATCGAGGGGGCACTTGCTTCTCACAGACTTTTGTCACCCCCTGACATTGGTACATTCCTGAACAACTGGATCCGTTACATTTTTGTTCGTTTCGCAAATCTTTCAGGTCACAAAATTTGATGGGACACCCAGTATATTCCCACATACGACCCAACCGTGATATAATGTTCATTACTTCTATTATCGGTTGTTGGTTCAACCCAACCATTTCATGTTCCCCGACTTGACACTGCATCAATCACTCCGGAAGTTTATTTTTGTGAAGCGACTGGCCTAACTATATTAGACTTATCTGGATTTTCATGGCCAGTGCTGCCAACTTTGGAACTCGTTTTTTCTGTTCGACTCTAGGTACGTCGGTTTCTTGCATAGTTGGTGCTTCCTTATTTTGTTCATTCTAATATGCACAGCTCGTGATCAAATGTGGCGCATTATGGGCAACTCCGTCTTTTCCATATTTTTCGTACTTCTATTTTCTTTTTGTTAGATTGTACCACTGATTATACATGTCATATCTTATGTTCTACATGACAAGTTGACACTGAATATTGCACTGAATATTGAATTCATATAGTGTTCTTTTCAAAACATGTACTTTTCACTGCAGTTGGCAACACTGTTAACCCCATTGGTGGCCTCCATGTGTTCCCTATTGTGGCAAGTCTCTTTCTAAACATCACTTATCAGCATTGTATTTTGCCGTGCCCCCTTTTTTTGCGGAATTTGCACTTTCCCCCCCTTGTCCAACCTTGCTGTTTCCCGAACTTCTACCCCTTATATTTCTTGAAATTCTACCCCTTGCTGTTTCCCGAACTTCTTGCTATGGGCAGCTAATTTTTGGGGAATGCTCATCTCTGTTACAGCTCTTTCAATTGGCATAGGTCACATCTTTCACTGCAACTATCATTTTCGGAAGGTTCCCTTGTCAGCAGTCGATCGTAGCAAGCGATAATAGTGAGGGGGAATAAGAGAGGATGCCGTTCTATCGCTTCTCAAAAATACTACTGACGTCCCTCCACTTCCTAAAAAAATTACAATGGAGAAAGATAGGCAGGGAGACGGCGTAACGTCATCTGTCTCCCTATCTTTTCAGATCCACTTTTATCTCCGATTGTAGCTTAAAGATGATTTTTAATACTACACCTGCTTTACAATCACTACAACGCTTGTCAATGCAGCTGGTAGATTTATCTAACCACGATAGCTTCTAATTCGTTTATGTCCAACTTGTGGGGTAGACTGTACTGGGACAACCGAAAATTCACAATCGTCTGCCACTCAATATACCAGTGACAGTTCTCTCCCCGATTATAGCATATATGCATGCTACCAGTCCAGCGTTGAGCGTAAGTTGTCGAATCGTTGATACAGACAAGTCTACATATGCTACAGCGTCTAGTGAATATCCTGGACAACACTGTATGCCAAGGGGCAAATGGTGTTTGTTACTACGCTGTGTGGTAAAGTTACGCGGTCCACTGTCGAATCATATCTGCGTAGGATTGCCTCCTGTTTTAGTTACTTTCATACATGTAACATTATCGCGGATGCATCCTCTGTGTGTGCTGTTTTGCGGCTTTTAATGCTATAGTAATGTACAGCTGGGATCAAATACTTCTAAAACCTATCAATATACAAGGTGGAGTAGTTCTGTAACATGCTAACAGTTGGCAGCGCAATGCTGCACGCACAGGCACAGGGAGCCCGACTTTCATAAGTCAGTGTGCCAGGAGACATCGTCCTATAAACTGCAATTTCATCGCGGACAGCGAGTTAGAGCTAGGACCGAACGCAAAATTCTGTGTAAAGCTCGACAAATCCGCTACAGAGTTAATTGAAGTGATTTGGCAATTATACAGCGATACTGCAATAAATCTTCCTAGGTGTTTTTAGTCGCACGCGCGCTTCAAGAGCGGAAGAACATAACTGGAAGATTACGAGAAATAAGGGCGATCTTCAATGAGAACAACCCCGAAATGTCGAAACCATTCGACAACTTGCGCATGAGGATCATCAGAGAACAATCTATAAAATTTCTCCCATTATTGCTGTATTATATGGAACAGTACAGAGAGTCCTCACGGGTGGTTTGAAAATGAGTTGTGTTACTTTTAAGCTGCAGACCCAGAGGAGAAGGAACGCCGTGTCAAAGTCTGTCAAGAACTCCGTCCACGTGCTGTGGATGATCGGTTCTTCATGTCGAGGATCATTATTGGTAAAGAAACTTGAGTGTAGAGGTACAACTCTGATACAAAGCAACAGCCTTCACAGTGGAAGAGCTCATTGTCTATATGGCCGAAAAAGATGAAGCAGGTTCGCAGCTCGACCAAATTCATGCTCGCCGTCTTTTTCGACATTCGCGGCATTGCGCATCACGAATTCGTACCCAGGCCCTTCCATGTCCAGGCCCAGGAACCAGACCATCAATAAGGAGTTCCACTACTAGGTTTAAGGAGGCTGAGAAAGGACATCCGGCGAAAGCGACCGGATCTGTGGCGCGCGAAAACCTGGCTGCTACACGATGACAATACACCCTGTCACCGGGCTCTCCTCACACGCGAGTTTCTTATCAGAAACAAGATGATTGCACATTCACACCCACCGTACTTGCCAGAATTTGCTCCTGCAAACTTAGCCATCTTTCCGAAGCTGAAGATCCAGCTCAAAGATCGCCGTTTGGACACCATTGCCGAGATTCTGCGAAAGTACTTTCTTGTAAACAGAATTAGTCTCGTAACTCCTTATATTAATGTACCACTTCATGAATATCATCCCCAAAATCGTCCTTAAGAATATCTTATTTTTAGCGATCATAATGTGATATCATTAACAGGTTAGAGCAGTGGTTCTCAACCTAATTTCTATCACGATCCCCATTTTATCACATCCTCTTGCCAGCGATATCCTTATAATTTCTGGTTTGTAATAAGTTTGTGTGGGAGTTTTAATATGCCTATTGCGGAGATCTCACAATATCCATCTATTTCTATAATAGTAGAATCCATTTCTTGCATATAGTGGATACAATAACTTTCCTAAAAGCGAATGGATTAAAACCAAATCTGGTCAGTTCACCCATATTACAAATATAGAATCCGATCCGTCATATTGTTTGAAAATGGAGTCCGTTTGAAAATTCTAAAAATTCGAAACTCACTTAATTTTGGGTCATGTGATTTAAAAAAATAAGATGATTTCTAATTTTGGTTTGAAAAAAACTTGGGCAGTTGTTAAAAAATTATTGAGTATTTTAAATGACTTGATAACGTGCGTCACGAAGATTGAACCGCACATTGCTGCAGTAGTCAAATTACACCATCCTCAGGTACCTCAATAGATTTCAATTTTAATTGTATTTCAGTATGCAGAGTTTGTTGCATTTATACATATTTTTCTGGTATTGCAATATGCAGTTCTCATTAATTTAATATTGTACCTCTTTCATTTAAGTTGATTTTTAAACAACTCTGCATCTGTTCAAAATGTTTAGTAGAATGATTTTTTGTTGTTGTTAAAAGTATGTATAAAAATTAAAAAAAAATATGCCCATCAGAACAAAATTCAAAATAAAATTTAAAAATATTTTCCGGTGTTAGATTCTAATTATATTTATCTTTTCGGCTTGTGTTCGCGACTCCCCCAGCTGTAAGAAATTAAATAGCGTGCTGCTTAAAATAACCTCGCTGAACTTGTGAATTTCAGCAATAGACCAAATTTATAAATTAGATATGTTACTTATACAGGCAAGTTTCTTCATTTGTTTCGAATATTCAGAGTTTGGTCGGTAGAAATGAACATTGAACTTTATCGAGAATATAAAGAATAAATGAACTTGAACTTGTCGTTAAGGGAAAGAGATACAAGAAAGTTTTGTAATGACACTGATAACACTATAAATAACTTGTGTAGCAGTGGCATCTAGGCGGGAAATAATTTACTAAAATGCTCTTCGAAGCGCCGACAGAAAGTTTTTGAAGATATAACCATATACAGTACTAACACATTATGGTCACGCTTCATTTTATTTATACGAAGCAAGCCTCTGAAAATGTTCGTTTAAGATAGATGCAGCTCTAAAGCTGCAAATTACGCTAAGATATGATTAAGTCGTAAAGTGTTAAGTGATGAATTCTTCCAATTTTATGAGCATTTCAGAAAGTACGGGGAGATTAGAGTATATAGAAGAAACATATAAACTTTATTTTATAAAAAATAGTCAATATCTTCTGCTCTTGGATAGAATTCTATCTATCCAGGACCTTTTTAAAAGACTCCTCAAATAGAAAGGGATTAATAAAAATAAGTGGATAGATTTGTTTTAAAGAAACAGTGACACTTACACATAGCCTTCTGTGAAAATGGTATCTTTCAGTTTAACGTCTTACGGTAATGCCGTTTAGGCTAACGGAGACGATGATTAAAGCAATCGAATGCTGATGAAAGAATTGGTGGAATGAGAAGTTGGGAGGAAAGGGGAGTACTCCCGATAAAACCCATGGACACAATGTTGTCCACCAGAAATTTTACTTGGCCGGGGAGTGAACCAGTGATCCCACGCACTAGAGGTAGGCGTTCTACCACTGAGCTACAGTACGGCCCACATAGGCTTCTAATTTCTGTACCGTATAAAATTCATGTTTTGTGGATTTTGTTTGTTTTCTGTTGAAGTTTGGCGTCTATTTCCAACTCCGAAGCTGTATGAGACGTGGATCTATGGTTTTAACGTGGTTCCGAATTACTGTCTTGTGTTCTAATTTTAAGCTTTACTTCCGAAAATCAAACTTGGGACCATGCTTACGAAAGATCTCACCCACATTAACCACTAGACGAGCAAAGAGAGCAGCAGAACTTTGATTTAATTTTTAGTTTAACGTCCCTTTCATCAGCAAAGCTATATAGAATATGGACCTAAAGCTAAACGTGAGAGCCAAACCATATGAGGTCCAGCTTGGAATTAAACCCGGGCTTCCTATGCCCAAGGCATGTACGCAAACCGCTTAGCCATGAGGGTGCTCAGCAGACCTTTGTGTGTGCATTAACTGTTATGTCCTTTGATGCAAGTCCACCTAGATTACATTTGCGATCGCAGAACTTGATGGTTTGAAAGCATTACAGTGCTTCGAATATCACCTAAAATTATGGTTCGTGTTTCATATAGCCTGGGTATTGAAGGGATTCAAAACTTCAACTCCAAAAGGAACTGACTCGTATTTTCCCCTGTTTGAGTTTAACCTTTGTAGCTGAAATCCTCGTAGTGATAAATGCGCAAGTCATTTATAATTGTTAGTGATTTAGATATTTTCTGAAAAAGTTAAACATATGTAGCAATTTCGCAAGGTTCTGACGACGGTAGATCTAATCTTCGACACTGACACTGATATTGAATGTGTCTGAAAAGCAGTACTTGATCCAATTAGTTTTGCATATGCCCACATTCATGTTCAGTTACACCTAAAGAAACTAAAAGCAATTTTGTCCGAGTGTTATAGTAGTGTATGATTGAATTCTGGATATATGGAGGGTCAGAAATATGCATATTACCCGTATGGGCCGCTAAAATTAGTACAATACATATTTGTGTGCGGAGAACTTTGCATTTGAATCAATTTTACACGAATCCCGAGGGGACACTTCGCGAATGTACCAAGAAGTACAGAAAATTGCCTGATCAGCTGAAGATAACGTTTACTGTTGATTGTCTTGCGGAAGAACAAAGAAAAGTCTTATTGGAGACATGGTGCACTATGCACTGTACTTTTGGGCGGGACGTGGAGAGTCATACAGTACATGTGGATTGTCAGTCGATCACGATCGTGACGTTTGTGAATTCAGACACGCGTCGAGGTAATACAAAGCCTTAGACCTTTTGGCCATTTTCCTGTGGGTTAGTTCTAGAAAGCTACAATCAAACCAGATTTCAATTTTCCACGTCAACAGGAAGTACCCCTTTATTTTATGTCAGTTCATGTAGTTTTATGTATAGTTAAGATAAGATTGAAATCTCAACGCATGAATCAAAGGTCTCTACAGAATATCCAAGAAGGGACATCAGATAGAAAAAAACAGTCTATATCGCATGCATGCCGTAATTGGACATAAGCGGTTGTACGGGGCAGTTTAGCAATTTGAAAATTCAAAGGGTACTTCGACATTGAAAATATTATACAGTAATATACCTACGTAAATATTCAAACGTTAATATATTTTTTTCAAGTACCAGAATTGAATAAGTAATTTACCGAATGACAATAATAAAATTTTAAATATTATTTCTATGGAAACTTAATGTGTCTATCTCATTCATTTTTTTTTAATGTTACAGCAAGCGTAGAAGAGTTCAAGGCATCTTTGTACACCCTGATGACGTATTCTCACTTAGGAGATCTTAAATCTGCGGAGATGGTCGCCCGATACTTGTTTTACAGATCGCAATTATTGGACCGACATACGGAGGTAAGGAAATAACATTAATGGATAATGTATTAGTATACATGATGTATTTATGTAGTTATGCTTTTCTCTAGATTCTTGGATTCTTGGATTTAGCTTTATGGAAACTCTGGAATATATAACGGTATATATTTGAACCTACTCTCACCTTCCCATCTTCCCAGAACGTCTATTTGAATCGAAATTAATTTGAGTCATCGTCAATCGACGTGTCACCATTGATCTCAGTGACCACGAAAACTAAGGATTTGACACTAATATCGGTAATTTTCTACTACTTTTACATATCTCGGTGAACACCTTCCCTGAGACCCCTGGTTCGAAATTTGAAAAAAAAAACGCTTCGGTCTGGGGCCTTTTGGGCCCTAGTCATCAAGTTACAGAAGGTAGATCGACGCTGGGCAGTTTGGAGTGCTGAAGTCTCATCACAAATGTTCTGCTGTGGTTGTTGAAGACTATAAGGGTTGTTACGATACACCTTAGACTTGAGGTTGCCCCACAAAAAGTAATATCACACGTACAGATCAGGTGACCGAGGTAGCCAGCTAGGGCCGAAACCAGACTGACCTCTGCTGACAACTCTGTTCGGAGTAAAGATTGTGTAAATGTGATCCATGGTTCGGTGGGCTATATGGGCAGTTGCTCCATCCTGTTGAAAGTAACCATAGATCTGAATCGTTGGTGTGCGTACACTGATATGGTTCCATGCATACATTCACGTCCAATCGTGTTCACTCGTCCGGGCCACTTTTATTTGTCCCACCCTTTATATATAAACTCAATCCAAGTACTAAATAGGTACGGTATGTTCAGAAAAATTTGTTTCGAACGGTACATCCGTTAGTCTTAGCGTAAAATTAAAAAGAAAAACTTTCCCTCTTAAAATACGTGTCAAAGTGTAATCAGAGTGTAGTGATAAAGTTAGATGTTAACCCACGTGCAATGTTTAAAAATTCATTTTATAATCGGTTCAATCATTTCCTCACCTTCGTCATTTTATAAATAGAAAATAAAAATGTAAGCTATTAAAAAATTATATCCTTTCTCAGTCCTTGAGCGGAATTCTCGTAGACACTGGGACACAGATCAAATTGTTATTAATATTGGGTTTATATTTCGAGCTTTATCTGCGTAACTTGAGGATCTCATGACATGTTATTGATATAAGTAAATGTTGTCCCCTCTCCCCCCCTTGAATAAGCATTTACATGGAAGTAACATAAAAATCACAGTTTGACGTGTTCAAATATTTATTTCCGCGGCTTCAGCCGCTTTCCCATGATACGATTACAAACAATATCTCTTCTTTATTTGAAACTAGCATAACCCGCTTTGCTGGGTTGAAATTAATTATTTAAATGCACAACTTTGTATTTCATGCATTTTAGTGCCATTATTTTTTTTTTTTTTTTATCTATCATTGTAGCAAGCATGTTTGCAGTTTTTGCTAACGTTTGGGAACGTTATGACGAAATAACAATCTTTTCTCTTCCGCAGAAATAACTATTAGTGTCACTGTTCATCTCGGCGACCCTAAAAAATGTGGATTCAGCACTAATATCGGTTATTTTCGATCATTTTTAAATATCTGTTCCTCCCCCTCCCCCTTGAATTTGAATTATACGGGATCGAAAGTATCACCGTTCATCTAAGCGACCCAGAAACCTATAAATTCGACACTGATAGTGGTCATTTTTGATTATTTTATATAGCTCTCTCCCTCCCCCGAGGGGCGGGGCTGATTTTGGATTTAAACCGGGTCAGAAATGTCACTGTTCATCTGAATGATCCCGAAAACTATGGTTTAGACGCTAATATTGGTCATTTTCAATCATTATTAAATATAGCTCCCCATCCCCTCCTTCGTGCAACGGCACACGACACCAGAATTGTCACTGTTAATCTCTGCTACTCCTAAATCTATGGATTCGACACTAATGTTAGTCATTTTCAGTTACTTTTAAATTTTATCCCCCTCCCCTACGTTGTACCCTCCCCTCTCCAACCATCAGGGCTGAACTTGGATTCAAACAGCATCCAAAGTGTCACTGTTTATCTCATCGACCCCGAAAAATATGGATTCAACACTAATATGCGTAATTTTTGATCATTTTTAAAGTTCTCTCCTCCTTCCCCTCGACTACGTTGCATCGCCAAAGTGAATAGCCTAAACTAATCCCTGGCCCTAAACTCATGTATGTTGAAAATTTGATTGAGATCGGTCGGGTGGTTCAAGAGTGATGAAGTCACAAAGGCTGTCATTTTAATTTTAACTTATATATATATATATATCCTCCTCCCCCACTCCTAGGTTGGCTCGTCAAAGTGAAACAAAAGAAAACACGCAAGGTCCGACCCTCATACATGTTGAAAATTTGATCGCGATTCTTTTTGTGGTTCAAAAGTTATTAGGTTTTATTAGTTCCCATTTATACGTCCTCCTCCCCTCTCCCTCCCCTGGAATCTACCGTTAAAGTGAAATTACAAAAATGTTTTCAGATCCGAACTTCATGTATCTTGAAAATTTGATTGAGATCTTTGGTATAGTTCAAGATTTTTAAGTTACAAAAATAGTCACTTTCAGTCTTACATAAATTGATTTTTATATATCTCCCCTTCCTTCCTTCCCTACGTTGTTCCGTCAAATTTAAATCATAAAAACGATTCCAGTCCTGAACCTCATCTATGTTGAAAATTTGATCAAGATTGGTGGAGTGGTTCAGGAGTTATTAAGTTTTATTTATTTTTATAACCCTTTCCCATCCCACACCCCTCAGTTCTACCATCAAAGTGAATAGCCTAAAACCAGCCCAGCCTCGAACCTCATCCATGTTACAAATTTGATGGAGATCGGTCGGGAGATTTAGAGTCACAAACATAGTGATTTTCAATTATATATATATATATATATATATATATATATATATACAGTGGCGTACCCAGGAATTTATTTCGGGGGGGTCAAAACTAAATATGAAGGTATTTTGTATTAAAATTCCTAAAATTGACCCTAAAATTAGGCTAAATTTTTTAAAAAGTCGAAATTTCGGGGGGGGGGGGGTTCGGACCCCCGTGACCCCTTCCTTGCGTACGTCCCTGTATATATATATATTAAAGTATATACATATAATACTATATTTGTACTGTCTCAAATTCTAATTACTTGTGGCATTCATACTAGAAATACGTAGGTATTGTCTTGAACAAGGATGGCTATAGTGCTGCCAAAATGCCTTAAACCGTGGCAAAATTGCGAACTAAAGCTCACAGCCTCAACACACTCACTCGTTGAGCCAATAATAGTTTAACTGTCGCTAAGCGAGAGAGCCTTGCCGAAAGTAAGTGAAATTTCTTTATCCGATAACAGCGCTTGGAACGGAAGACTAGGGTCAAGTCTATGTGGTATATTTATAACTCGCGGTACATCACAGGCTATTTTCTGACTATAGTTCTTTCAATGTGCTACACCATTGGAATATATTTTCCTCTATTTAAGGTAAAAGTTCATCTTAGGTGAAATCTTCCAGCAATAAGTGTGTGTTGCGGTAGCTGGTTTTAAATTGGTAGCAATTTAGGCTTATTCCTTTTAAGTGAAATGTATATATGAAATTTGTGCGTTCTTGTGTTATATTCAGTACACTTGTCTGAAACTATTAGTTTGTAAATTCAGAACAATTCGAATTTCATTAATGAGCTCCTTCGTGGTTAAGTGGTTAACGTACGCGTCTTTGGCGTGAGAGATCCGGGTTCGATTCCCGGCGGTAGCTCCTGTGGTTCGGATTCCACGTTAATCAGTAGGTTCCGTCTCATATAGGCTTGCTTCTGCAAAGGACGTTAAGCTCAAAATAACCTCACTTCGAATTTCATTAACGGGCACAGTGTCTCAAGTATTCAAAATACTTGATTTTCCGAAACGGAAGTTCTCTAACAAATAAACTATTCCGTTTGTTAGCTCTCTTGTCTCTTATAACATAATAATTAAAAGTAACTCTTCAGTGACCGCGAACAGTAGTTCTAGAAATAATGTCTCATATAAACCAATAATGATTGTTTAATATCATTTATCTTAACACAATTGTGAATGTTCAGTTTGAATCTATCACAATTAATCAGAATCACAACCATAGGGCATTACAATGTAGATCATCTATAAATAATGCTTAAATCTTGCCATCTAACATGTAAATAATTCCTGAAAGAAAGTATCTAACTAATGGCGTTCCTACCACTAATTATAATCAAGAACACAAAGCATTAACAATAGACCTGCGGCTAGGTGAGGTCTAGGTTGCACTTGTTTGTTGATTGTTTTTTATGACCGATTTTTAAAGGTAAAAATACAGCGATTTTCAATTTGCATGTTACCAATCTGTAAAAGTGTCCGTTAGTACCAAAAATAACGTCACCAATATGGCGACTGAGCGACGACGTTCATTTGAACAATTAAGGGAAAAGCACCAGTAGTTGACACCCTTAAGCACGTTTTTTTTCTGAAATTCTTTGATTTTATGAATATTTATAAGTGGTATTTACAAAATTCATTTTCCATATCGAAGGTTGGGGTTTCTTCTACCATATTGAAATGCTAAAAAAAACTCTTCATATATTTTATTTTATTTTATTTTATTTCAAAACTGTAAAACCGAGTTAGTAGTTGACAACGTGAATTTAAAATAATTTTAGTAATTGACATTCTGGTTTTAGTAGTTGACATCCTTTTCTTTTTCTAAAAACAAAGTCAAACAAGCAATTGTGCTGAAACTCTTATGACAGTAAGCATGATGGATTATAAGAAAAGCACCTAGCCTAAAAATAACATACGTTTTCCAATTTTAAATCAACTTAAAAGAAATATAGCCATTCGAACCTGAGTAATTAAAGACTTCAAGGGAACGTTTAACTAGTAGGACACTCGAAACGATTCTGATTGAACTGTTAATGAGTTTCAAACCCTGTGCGCACCACATATAAAGGCAAGGGTTGGAAATTCATTATAAGTTGAATCGAAAACTACTCGTGAAACACAGAAAACTTAAATATTGAAACACTGGCAGAGAACACTAAATATGAAAGAAATCCAACACAGGAACACGAAAAATATTCCGACTACTGCTACTGGATTTAGGTTCTGTGATGTGGCCAATAATGTCAGTCCATTCATATTGTAGTTCATCTGCTTTTTCTGGCCATTTCCACAGTCTACCACATTTCTTCATCGCAGATATGATTGTTCCACTTTCTGTGATTGTGACAATTCTTCCTGGAAATAATTCTTCGTCGTAAGTGAATACAACAAATTCTCCGACATATCTCTTCGCAGGTCCCAAAGACAAAGTACTCGCGTTCATTTCTTCTGAGCTGTCTTTGCCATCTTCATTCAGTTCACTTGAGGATTCCTTATAGATCACTTCTTCATCTGTCTCTGAATCCGAAGTATCTGTATTGTTATTTCTAGCAATTGAAAATGAAAAACGTTCTTTACTGTTTTGCTTTTTTCCAGCTCTTCTTCCTTTAGAGCTCTGATTCGCTTTTCTTGCTTGTTTCATTCTTTCTCTTTCTTCTTTTTGTCTTATCCTTGCTGCAGCTCTCTCTTTCTTTAATCTTTCTTGTTCTTCCTTTTTCTTCAATTTACTTTCGTAATAATCTTGCCATTGCTTAGAAGTAACCACACTCGGTATTTTTTCTTTCCTTTACCTTTTCTTATCGTCTTCATTTCTATCGGGCCAGAACAGTGACCTCTTAAATGGACTTGGAATAACTGCAGACACATTTCTCTTCTGTGGTGTTTCTTCACAGTTGTGCGTTTGATCTTGTCTAACTTCCGTTTCTTTATCACTTTTCGTTTGATCTTCTCTTACTTCCATTTATTTATCACTTCTCGTTTAATGTTCTCTAACTACCGTTTCTTTATCACTTCCCGTGCGATCTAATATAACTTCCATTTCTGTATCACTTACCGTTTGATATTCTCTTAATTCCATTTCTTTATCACTTCTCGTTTAATGTTCTCCAACTATCGTTTCTTTATTACTTCCCGTTCGATCTAATGTAACTTCCATTTCTATATCATTTGCCGTTTGATCTTCTCTTACTTCCGTTTCTTTACTATTTCGTCCTCCAACTTCATGAGCAGGAACTGACTCTTCACTTATTTTTACAATTGTTTCTTGTTTCTTCTTAATGTTTTCCTGTAATTCTTTATCCGCGTTCATTTCTTCTACCGGAATATTAGATACCATTTTCTTCCACGCTTCAAAGAGCGAGTAGACTTCTTTAGGACCCATCCATCCATTTTACAAGGCTGATGAAAACTGTTCTATTTTCTTTTTTCCAGTTAGATCTTCTAAAACTTTCTTAGCGGTTAGTAAAGAAGAAACACTTAAGTTGCCGGAACATGTAGAAGTATTTTTGAGTTTCACAATTTCCACTGCATTTGGATTCCAAGTGTAAAGTCCAGAAGCTCTAAACCCATTTTGTAGAGCTGTCGGAGAGACCGACTTTTCTAAAACCTCTTTCAACAAAGGTGCAAAGTCTTTTCTTTTGAGAACAGAGTCTTTATTCATGTGTTTTCTTCTCCATTCATGAATTTTATTCTTCCGAGATACTTTTAAACTACGAAAAACAGAAACATCAAGTGACTGAATAAGATGAGTAGCATTAGGGGCTAATGCAATTAGAATCATACCATGCTGCTCACAATATCTACTTGTGTTCAAGGAAAGATGCGATACGTGTCCATCAGTGAACAGAATAACAGGAAATTCTATTTCCTGAGTGACTAGCCATCGATGTAACACATTAGCCACAAATTCGAAAAAGTGCTCCCCAGTCATCCATCCAGATTCAGATTTACCGATTCCCCACTGCTTATCCACACTATTAACCACATCTTGAGGCAAACGTTCATAAGGAAACACGACTAAGGGAGGCGCAAATATTCCAGATGCATTACCAGTAATTAGCACAGTCAAGCACTCCTACTCATCACTGTTTACTCGCTGATAGACTTTTCTGTCACCAAAAGAGTAATTCTTAGCACTGTGTGTGTTTTTTTCGCAGAAGCAGAAATAGACATGCCACATTGGAGGACGTCTTCTACAGCTGCTGTCATCTGCTCCTCAGTATAGGAAAGGAATTGCCCTCTAACTGGTGGCATGATTCTGAAAAAAAAATGGTTTATTTAATTGTAGTAACCCCCATGGTATTCAAAGAACATAAATAACTTTAACGTACTGATACGTGTTTAGTTAGACCTTTCCCCTTTTCTTATACATCTCTATATAATACATCTCTCTATATAAAAGAAGTTCTTCTATATACAAATGTTCATTTATTAATGTTCTAGTTTAAGGCAGAACGTGATTAACAGGTGAAACGTTTCAAAAAATACTTTTTATCCAAGTAGTCATACTTGCATTAACCCTTTGCCCTCTAAATACAGATGTATCTGGGGAAAAGGGAAAAGTGAAGGATGTATACGGATATATCCGCTCAGAAATGTACCCAGCGACCGCAAACACCTGACAAAATTTGGTTTAAAGTTTAAGGTGCTTAAGTTTAGTGTGTATTTTCAGCAGTGATGCTATATGAGGCACGATCAAATAATTTAGTATCCCTGACTTTACCGCGAAATTTAAATTCAGTAAGCAGAAAATTCATCTATACTAACTGAACGTTATTCTAATATCATTTTACATCAGAAAAATATCTTTTACCCGATTAGTTGTCATTCAAATGTAAGAATTAAGTATTCGGAACTCAGATAAAGAAAGAATGGGGACGCTTCTAAAAAAAAAAAAAAAAAAAAAAAAAAAAAAAAAAAAAAGTTTTTTCTGTTAATCCAATAATTGACATGGCCTGTTAACTAGTAATTGACACCCCTGTCAACCACTAGATCCATGTAGATTCACAAGCTGCCGATCCTAGGGCTGTCTTTTGAAGCAAAAGCAAAAATAATATTGTATTTACAGCAATATTATTATAATTCTGGTTTGTGCTATAAGTTGACAGGTGATGTCAATTACTAGTGAACATTATAAAAATTATAGTCAATAGTTGACAACCAGGGCCGGCGTTAAGCCGATTGGACCGATTGCTCCCAATCGGGCCCCGCGCCTAAGGGGGGCCCCGCGCTAGTGCCACCAACTATATTCTCCAGTGCCATTTTAACAGCATATTAGGCCCCAGAGCAAACAAGTGTGTTCAATTCCTATGACTAAATTCTGCTCCCAATACACGTAATTAATATATGCCTTTCTGCTTGCGGGGTCCCCAATGCTTGTGGGTCCCCGGCCAAGTACCTATGGTGCCGTTAAGATGGCTCTGCTACTCTCGGTTTTAAGTACACACAACAACGTATTGCAACGCAGTTACATCCATGGACTCCACAAGGGAGGGTATGACCTCTCCCTATCAAGTAAATAAATAGTTTGCATTAAGTTTGTTGAAGGCATAAGGAAATATTTTCTGAATGCTGCAGTGGTTTCTTTATTTTTATTTATTTATTTTTACGTTTACAACTTCTGTTGTAAAAATAGATATGTCCAGGGAGTATTCTGTACACCCCTAACCAGAGTTGGCGTGGGTCAATGAAACTTGACCCACGACCCACTGACCCACCAACCACCGTGACCCACGACCCACCACCCACCATGACCCACTCTGATCCACGACCCACTGTGACCCACCATGACCCACCACCCACGGTGACCCACCACCCACCATGACCCACTGTGACCCACCACCCACCATGAACCACTCTCATCCACTTTGACCTACTCAGACTCACCAAAATCCATCGTCATTAACTCTGAACACGATCCTCGGCCTCTTCTGTACTGACTAAGAGTTTACACTTGTAATAAAACAAGACTGTGAAATTGTCACTAATCGGAGTTTGAATTTCTAGTCAATCGCTCAAGCACCACTCTGTTACAATAAGGGTGGATCTGACCTTTACGATATAAGTGTTTGTCAGTAAGGAAATTAAAACGGTTCGAGGTGGGGGGAAATTAGTGTGTGCCTAAAATATACTTGTACTAAGAGAGTATTCTTGCAAGTGTTAATTTCTGAACGCATTCCACAAGAAACTTCTATTCGCAGGGAAATACCCCTGTACAATATCGAAATGGTTATGGTTTCTCAGTTCATAGTATTTTTCTCACAAAAGACCTGAAAAACCAGTTGTTCATAGGATATAAAGGTGCTCGGGTACCCTATGTGAGAGCATTTCCATAAAGTATGCTCGTAATTGTAATTTGTGTAATCACTAAAACACTACGTTAAATTTAAGTTACAAATATCCATAATTGCAATTGTTATGAACATTTATTCAAAGTAGTTTACCTAAAGCAAAGAAGAGACTTACTAAAAATTAGGTGCAAAGTTGAATAACACAAATAAGCCATTAGTAATACAAGTATACATTTTCCGTAACTCGTAAGTTTCCACCTTACAACAAATCTGAAATCGGATTTATTTCCTGTTGGTAACTTTTTGGTGGTAAATCATCCGCAGTGGAATGATGTCCATCCTTCAGCCAAGAAATAACTAGCTCGTCTACTTTGAGCATGTCTAGCGGTGGGCCATTAACAATGATGGGCAACAAGTTAGACAATGATTGAGCACTTATGCCCGGTTGCACCAACCGAGGATTAATCCGTGGATAGGGATTAAACTAAAGTTAATCATCGAAGTGAGGATAATGTGTTGCACCAACACTGATCTGAAGATTATATTGCCAAATCGTCGAATTAAGATTAGCCATCGAAAACGGGAGTTTAATCCTTGATAACGTCGTGATCAGCTGTAAGTAGAGTGAATATGCTTGCAAAAGATTTGGATATTTTAGATGAATCTGAAGTGCTCGAACAGATAGAATATGCTATCCGACCTAGAAGAATAATGAGACAGGGAAAATCCTTTTGAGTACTTCAACGATGATGCATTTTGTAATCGTTTTCTCCTGTCGAAGTACTCTTGTTTTGTTGCAGGATTGCTTGCAGAAGATTATATCAATAACTTGGCTTTTTATGTGGTTATTTATGTGGTTATGTGGATATAAATGGTGTTACTGTGCTTATTTCAATTGTTCCTAAAGCAAGAAAGTGATATTTGTATCAATAAATATCTGTCATTACTACAATGGACCGATTAAAGTAGCATACTTGCACTAATTCATTATATTCATTAACTTATTTATTATAGTTTGTGTATTGAAGAAGTGTAGTTTTTAGTGGCTACCTAGTAGAGTTGGACATAGTAGGTTAAATTTACCTCACATTTAAGGTAATTATATTTATAAGATTCGACCTTTCTGCAAGACACTCTCTTGGGGTCAATTATATTTTATGGTATACACTACAACATTCCTTCATTTAACAGGTCTATTGGCATTTTAAATATTTACAATTTTGGTTTATTTGGGTTGAATATGCCCTTGTATATTAAATACTGCAGAAATAAGTGTGAAAAGAAAAGTAATAAACCGAAGCAGAAAATTGGAACATTAACTTTGTATGTCACAAACTAGAATTGCTCCCATCCTTACATTAAATCTGCTAGCATGTTCTGCAAATTTTACAATAAAAACTTTTGATTGCTGCCATCGTGCTTCTACCAATAATCGTGCCCCTATACTTGATGTGTATATATTTTTTAAAAATGTAAGCAAATTTTCATTAGAATTTCCGGTGCACATTTACTGCACGGATCCATAGATTTGTAAAATTTACAGAACAAATTTGTAATAATATTTTAACAGACTAATGTGTTACTAATCGAAATATGTTTTCTTCTTACCTGAAGACATCCCAAATACATAGCTACGTAAAAATATATTAATGAAAATCGAACCTGTTATTCGCGGACAAGGTTCTAGATTACTGGTCCTCCTTCCCATTGATCAGTAATAAAGACAGAAATCAACGTGCCGTGCGGGGCTCTAACCCGCCTTCACTCGCTAACGCTCGCTCGGCAGTACTGTGTAAATTAAATGTATAAACTTTAGTACAGAAAGAAATCAACCCAGCTACTAACCTACATGGGGGACCAGTAATCTAGAACCTTCCCCGTGGATTTTCCTATAAGGTAGCTATTAATCATAGTAGATGCTAATGTGCTAATTCATGCTGGGAAACGACAAAAGTCTGAGATTAAGAGGTTCACACAATTATGAAATTTACGTTAGTAATGTGTTATGTTAATTTGAGCATTTGTGCTGTATCGCCGGACTACACGAAAATCGAAACAAAAAAACTACATTTCGTTAGATTAGATTAGATAACATTATATTAGGTTAGTGTTAAGTTTAGAGTTACCCCTCCGTTTCTTTATATAAAAATTAGGAAAATTTACAGGAGAAATGCGGTAAGAAATGATGATTTGGAGTTTTTATGCGTTGTTTAGGTATGTAACTTTGGCAGTAAAGTTATGTTTAATACGAGAAAAGATATGTGGAAGTGGGTACTATTTGCAAGACGCGGAAAGTTCGATGATTTAGCAGCGTGCCCATTTTATGTCAAGAACAGAACTCTTCTAACGCGTTCCTACTACTACTCTTACTACTACTGCTACTGCTTATACTATGGATCCGGATAGTACAACTGCACGTTTTGATGTTTTTACTGCTTTTTTTGTAGGTATGAAACTGGAGGAGCAACTCTAAACTTAAGCCTTAGGTTAGGTTAGGTTGAGTTACAAGTCAGTTATCTTGAAAACAGATACGTATAAACTTTTACAGCTTGGAATAAAAAATCAATATATTCGTATAAATATGGAGTTCGGATATAGGTATGGCATAAAAACTACAGTGCAAAAAACACAAAACAACTTGTGCTAGGTGGCCACTATAAAGCACAAATGCTACATACCCAGTCGGGGCAGGGTGAAGCTAGTGGACCCACACGATAGCGCAGAAGTATATCCGAAAGGAGCGGGCGCGGAGCGGCGTGTACGCGCGCTAGCGAGGGTAGTGAAAACATGTGAATTTTGGTAATGATACGAGTTTCAATAGCACTTGTCATGGGTTCATACTAATAACTATCTGCACTGTTTGCAGAAACACATTGTCGTAGTGGCCACCTAGCAGGTTAGGATGGTTAACTTACATTTAGTTAGGATATAATTCGATAAAACTCAAATATGAGTGTCTGAACTTTGACACATACGCGCCATTTCCACACTGCCTTATCTGCCACTAAACAACCAACAACAGACACTTTCTTAATTCAACTTTTCCCATCACATGACTTTCAATAATTCTTTATCAGAAATCAAAATAAATTAACCAATTTACCCATTTCCTAAAACTGGTCCGGCGATACAGCACTTAACCCTTAATTTGGAACACAAATATACAAGCAATAAAAAATCGGGCAATTACCTATAACGTTTTTAGTAACGAACAAATACATTATTCAACATGTAAGGTAATTTGATGCCATATATATAGTGTTTGCACTATCCTCGTTTATATCTATACCGACCTTTCGCTAACGCACACCCTCGCTACCGATCGGGTCACTCCTCTGCGCTCCTACCGTAACTTGTTTAGATAGCATTCATGCTTTAGTGACCATCTAGCAAGAGTTGCTTAGTGTCTTTTGCGCAATAGTTCTTATCGTATACATACACTGAAGTTCCCCTAAAATGAATCTATACAAGGGAATGCAAGTCCTCACCCAAGAATGATTATTTAAGATACAAAAAGTCGATTTACTGAAAAAGAAGTATATATATATGCAAGAAATTTCTGCTGGATCCATACGTAAATCTGCACCGCATCGCCAATTGGTAACATTATGCAAACCCGACAGTCAACTACTAAAATAAACTTTACTTTATAAAGATGACCATATTTAGGTACACCAGTGCTACTTTCTGGAATGCAATACAACCAACTGGCGACGCAAATGTAAACTTAAACTTTTTTTTTTTTTTTTAGCGGAACTGGCGAGGCGGTGTAGATGTAAATCTATATCAAAATTTGGATTTTAAAAAGGTGGTCTGAACGGAGTCGTGGGGGGCGAGACGGGGACATATAACCTCATTGTTGATGTCCCCATTATTCCCCCATTCATACTCATATAACTGTTAAATACAGTGTGATGATGAGACACGGCAATATGATGAGTTAACCTAACCTAACCCTTCCTACTCTGCCCTACACTTCAAAATAATGGCCTAAATATTGATTGTAAGGTAACCTAACGTAACTTAACATAACTTACTCTACCCTACATTTGGAGCGCTTACCTCTGGTGCGTGGGGTCCCTTATTCGATCGCAGGCCAAGTCAATTTGTTTTGGACAAGATCGTGTCCGTGGGTTTTCTCAGGATACTCCTGTTTCCTCCAATTCTCATTCCACCAATTTTTCTATCATTCACTTGTCTTCCTTAGCCTGAATGGCATAAACGTGGGACGTTAAACTTAAAGATTTCATTTCATTTTTCTGCCCTATATTTTAAAATAGTGGTTAAACATTGAGCTAACGTAACCTAACCTACTCTACCCTACCCTATATTTGAAAAAATTGGAAAAGCATTGTGCTAACGTAATCTAACTTACCCTACACTACTCTACCCTACGCTACCGTATTCTACCCTAATATTCTCTACTTCTCCCTATCCTATCCTATACTTCAGTGCAAATACCGAAAGTTGGATTTTGAACAAGACGGTATTTGTGTGAAGCTTAGCGTAGTTTGTAGTCAAAAATTATTTAAGAAACATGGACTACCCACCCTTACTTGAAAATGTCTCTTAACAGCCGGATAAAGGAGTTTGATCTGCTAGAACAAAGCTATTCTTCTATTATTTTTTTTTCAATTTAATATTTGAACCCTAGATATCTATATTTGATTTGGTTTGGAGTTTAGCATCCCTTTCAGCAGCGAGGCTATATAGGATGCGGTCCTACAGCTTAATGTAAGATCCGAACTACATGAGCTCTCGCCGGCTGATTTTCCACGCCATTCCGCTTATCAAAAAAAAGAAAGAAAAGCGCTCGTATATATATATATATATATATATATATATATATATATATATATATATATATATATATATATATATATATATATATATATATTTGGTCTAGGAATTAATTCGTGCGGTTGGTACGCACACATTGAAGCTGTAGTACAAACACAAAATACATAAATACCTTAAGAAAAATATTGTCCATCGCTAGCCTCCACTTTCGCCCATCTGTCAGGCAATGTACGGATTCCGTGGCGAAAGAAGTCCTCATCCTTGGAAGCGATCCAGTCAGAGACCCATGTTTCGATATCTTCTGAAGAACTAAACCGCTGTCCAATCAAATCGTTGTTCATGCAATCGAACAAGTAGTAGTCCGAAGGAGCAACGTCTGGTGAATACGGCGGGTGGGGTAAAACTTCCCATCCGACATTTTCTAAATAGGTTTTGACCGGTTTTGCGACATGTGGGCGAGCGTTATCATGTTGAACAATAAGTTTATCATGTCTGTTCTCCCATTCTGGTCGTGTTCTGGCCAGAGCTTGCTTCAAACGCATTAATTGTCGTCGATAATGTTCTCCATTCATAGTTTCACCGGGTTGCAGCAGCTCATAGTACACCACACCTTTCATATCCCACCATATGCACAGCATAACCTTTGCACAGTGAATATCTCGTTTTGGTTGTGATGGACCTGGTTCACCTGGTTTCACCCAGGCCTTTTTTCGTTTAGGGTTCTCGTAATGGATCCACTTCTCATCACCCGTAATAATTCGATGCAGAAACCCCTTTCTGCTCTGTCGTTGAAGCAGCAATTCGCAAATGGTTTTTCGTCTTTCAACGTCTCTGTCTTTCAATTCATGTGGAACCCAATGTGACATCTTTTGAATCATTCCCATGGCTTTCAAGCGTTTGGAGACTGTTGTTTGATCAACGCCTAATGCTGCTGCAAGTTGTTCCTGCGTTTGACACGAATCCTGCTCGAGCAATGCTGTCAATTCTTCGTCTTGAAATTTTTTTGGCTGTCCAGCTCGCTCTTGGTCTGCCAAGCCGAAATCACTACTTCTAAACCGTGCAAACCACTTCTGACACGTTCCCTCAGCTAGAGCATGGTCACCATACACTTCCACCAAAATACGATGACTTTCAGTCGCACTTTTCTGCATGTTAAAGTAATGCAGCAGGACACCCCGCAAAAACACTTTATCAGGCACAAATTGCGCCATGTTCACTTAACTACAAACTGGTGTTGTTGACGCTTTAATCCACTGCCCTATACTACGAACAATACGCGATGACAGGGGTTTGCAACACATGTGTGGATACACGGAACTGTGGGACGCTCCGTTCGTTGCGCCATCTCTTGTCCACCCGCACGAATTAATTCCTAGACCAAATATATATATATATATATATATATATGTATTGGAATATCAGAAACAGCTTCATTTTAGTATTTAATATGACTTTATTATTATTATTATTATAAATTATTACTATTATTATTATTATTATTATTATTATTATTATTATTATTATTATTATTATTATTATTATTATTATTATTATTATTATTATTATTATTATTTGTTAAAGGACATGTTTGTCCAAAAGCATTAAAACATATCTGCCTTCCCGAGCAGTCAACTTCACCCGCTTTTTTCCCATATCTAGTACAAAAGTTACCACATGCTACGCGAGTCAGTTTTCAGTTGTTACTGCACTGTTTTAGCCAATCAAATGCATGATATCGCATGACGTCATGTCATAAACGTCATAGTTTTATACAGCTTCCGATTACTCATGGATAAGTTAATCCTTTCTCACAAACTGTTGGTGCAACGATGTAAGATTCTTATCCAAAGATAAAAATAATCAATTGATTATCTTATCCGATCTTAATCTTCGGTTGGTGCAACCGGGCATTAGTCTATTTCTAATATCAGTCATCTGTAAATTCATAAGGGGAAATCCCCGTTCGCACTCTGTCGTGGAAATTGATAATACTTCTACCCGATTTCTGCAACTTCTCATCGACAATCTACTTGTTAGACTTAAGTCTGATAACGATTTTTCTCGGTCAGTTTTGAAATACTCAGCAAGAAGTATCATCTCTCTATCACCATACAATATTTTTTCCATATCGACCATGTCAGTTGGCAATGTCGACTCATGGAGAACAGAAACTTCATCTACCACACCTTCGATAGGGAACCTTGTGCATAAATGATCAATTATAGCTTGATGATTTATTATTTGTTTATAAATTTAATTTTTGTAATTACACATGAAGGTTTGATGCCATTACCAAGTTTCCTCTCCCCTCTAGAAAGCGAAAGGGAACGAGGGTCCTGAAAAGTGTTCAGAGGTGAATGGGTATTTCCCTCCTTCTTCCCCTTCAATTACCACACTGCTGTTTGCCATGGGCCAAATTACGATGAATTTCAATTAAATTATCATAGTATAATTATTTCTTTGTTGAATTATCAATACTTTTCAGTGGAAAAAGGATGAAATTTCAAAGTTCCAAATCAAAGTAAGTAGACCAACGTAAAGGGGAAAAAGTGTAAAATTTTCCATACAATTATGCGTACAATCCAAACCTCAAATTTCCGTGTAATTAAGCTTACAGTACAAATTTTATGCCTATTTTCTCACAACTTTATGGGTTGATTGCCCTGTGCTGTAAGTGCTCCATATAATAAACGTAAGCTTAAGCAATTATTATAGCAGAAAACAATGGATATATGAAGCCAAGCACTGTATTTTTTGTTTCTGATTTTTTTCTTAAATAACATCGATCGTTTTCCATCATTTTTACAAACCAACTCACTACCAATTTTCCATATATAGAAAGTCCCCCCCCCCAACATAAAGGAGAATTTTAAAAAAATGCTAGGACACATTCTGTTTATTTTCAATAAATAGTTAATACACTGAATTTCAGCTCCATAAGTTTAACGGTTTGTGAGATACTCATTTTTTTCGCAAAAATTCGGATCCTCGCTACCTCCTTAGGATATTATGTATTATAATAAAAGCAATATAATATCCCAATTTGGATTAAGGCCTAACTATATACCAAAAGTAATTTCATTTGACTTTGCAATTTGACCGTGATGATCCGGCACACATAGTTACATTCAATCTTTTATATAATAATTTATATATTACAGTGATTCAATAATGTATTTTTTCCAGTAGTTAGCTCTAAAAACTCACAGGTCTCGAAAGCCACGTTGTAGTATAAGTCCTAGTGCTATTATTACTATTAAAAATATCAATATCCAAAAGTGCCTGAAGTTCTTTTTTCACTTGGTTAGATATACTCACCTCAGGTAAGTAGACAGAAACAAGTGAAAAGGAAGGGAAATGAAGATCTTGAAAGTAAAACGGAGACAAATTTACCAGTCTTCAGAAGATACTGTCTACAATGCAGTGAGCAGAGAGGGTCGATAGATCATACTGAGTCGGTGGGTCGCAGTGGGTCACGGTGGGTCGTGTGTCGCAGTGGGTCATAGTGGGTGGTGGGTTACGGTGGGTGGTGGGTCGCAGTGGGTCACGGTGGGTGGTGGGTCGCAGTAGGTCACATGGTTGACCCACGACCCACTGACCTACTCAGAAAACTTGACCCACTTGACCCACTGACCCACTCCATCTCTGCCCCTAACACTGGCCCAAATTTCCTTACACACACCCCTAGGCGTAAAAATATTGTTTTCTGTGAGTTTGAGTAAAAATGTATATTATTATTCTGGGTGCACACCCTCTTTTATTTTGAACACACTACTAAGTAAAACTTCCTGGTGTTCTTGCTGATTATGTTATGTGATACTACCGTGAATAACGAGATTGCATCAATTAAATTAACCACAGTGCGATTTCTTTGCATATCCTTTCTCTTATTATAGTTATATTAAAAATACAAAACTAGAGGACAAACTTTGCCCTCTTCTGCAAAAACATCCCGTGGATGTATTAAAAAAAATAAAACAATCAGGAAAACTAACGTACTGAATAGGTGTTTGCTTATAAAGATTTGTCTTCTAACTCGAATAATCCAATGGAAAATGTCATCCATCTTCCACCAGTTCCTTAAGGTTTGTGAGAGTCTCACCACCATTTCATTTTGCCTGCAGTCGATAACGATTTCTAGCTGATTATACCTTTCGTAAGCAGCTACTTTAAATGTTCTCACTAGCGTATAGTAGCCTCACTCTAAAGACAGTCACTTGCTCACAAAGGGAAGCCGCCCCCGTGTGTGGTTTCTTTTCATACTGTCCTGTTTTGTTTTCCTCTCCCTTGAAAACTGACTGACGGTCAATAAACTGAACAAAAACGGTTACCAAATTTTTGTCAATGATCTTTTTTCTTAGACACAACCTCACCCACACACACTGTTAGACACATGGGTGGAAGAGAAAGAGAGGGTTGAGGGGGAAAGGGAGGCGCTAAGTATGGCAACATTTAGCTTTTTCTTCTTCCAAAGGGACCACAAAATTTATGACGGCTTCTTTGTGCTAAATTCAGCCTCCCGACTGGCTATCGTCTGGGCGCGTTTTCTATACATAAGGTTTTCTTGACTTAAATTCTTTTAAGAAATCTTTGAACCAATGAATTCATATTAATGTGCATTTCATTATGTCTTGCAAATATAAACTTATGGAAACATAGACTTCGCCATTATATTTCTCGTAAAATCCTACCTTAATTTGATATATTACATAACCCCCTTCCTATTTAAAAATCAAGCGATATACAAGATGTCCAACTTCGAGATGGCGGCCATGAAAATCATATCCTCAAATAGATGTCTACTTCCTCCCGGTGTCGGTTAATGTGTGTTTTTTATCCCTTTACTCGTTTTACAAATAAAATGATATTTTCAAATTTGAAACATTGTTATGGCTTATTCTGATCAATGAAGTGTTTTTTTTTTTTTTTTTTTTTTTTTTTTTTTTTTTTTTTTTGGCCATTGCGGCCGTCTTTATGAACAGAAGCACTTTAAAATTTTGCTCACCCTCGTTTCTTGATATTCCACACTTCTCTGACAAGTTTGGTCAAGAAACTAGATTTCGATATCAATATGGTTACTTATAAGATAAGAAAACTATGAAATAGTGGTACAGAACCATGTTGAAAAATTGCGAGGCACTACAGTGAAATATGTATTCGTTCGTTTATTGTTTGCATTTCCATTCGAGTTATTTCTCTGAAAAACTAACTGCTATAACCAATGAAAAAAGTGAGCGTTTTCACAAGAACATTTTGCAGATGGAAAACCGTTGTGGGGCCCGTCCATGATGGGAGATTACTGAAAGAGGACTCCACAACGTAGTAGAAACGGGAAAATGTTTCTAAAGTATCTTTGCCGTTAATCATTTTTCTTACTCAAGCTTATAAGTAAATATACAGGGTGTTCCGGAGATAAACTGACAAACGTATCATATGTGTTCAGGATCTCAATACATGAAATTTTTTTTCTGCGACTTTGGTCGGAAAAGTTTAATTACGGAGAAAGAGCTAATTAAAAGTAATTACTTGAACTGACCATTCTTCACCCTTTTATTTATCTCTATCTCCGTAATTAAGCGTTTTCGATCAAAGTTGCAGATTTTATCTTACATTGGGGTTCTGAACACATGTGCAAAGTTTGTCGTTTGTATATATATTCTTTCTACAGACCTTGGTGGAAGTTAATAGTAAACTTAAGGCCCCGCAAAATGTTCCTAATCGGGCCCCGCATCATCTAAGGCCGGCCCTGACACCCACGCCATACTTCAACAACTTCGTTGTAGGACAAAGATCTCTATTGAAATACGTTAAGCACTTTTCAGAAAATAACAAAGAATAATTTTGAACCAGATAGAACAAAAAACACAAGAGTAATACCTTAAGAGAAATACGGTACTCACCTGCTTAACAAAATCCTTTACAAAAACTCACAACGCTCATCAAACGCACACAACCTTCGTTAGATCCTCCGCCATGACTACCCACAATGCAGTACAACCAATTAGTTTATTTGTTTTCACGATAGAGGGTAGCAGCCGTATTGCTTCATGATTTTTAAGGTGGATCACCACCCGGAAGTCAGTACATATTTTAGCTCATTCCCTTAACTACTGCGCAATGAAACGTTACATATTATAAATATTGTACTATCAGATAGAGTATTCTTTCAGCTACTGCACAAGACACTGATTCATTTGGTTGTGTCTCTTGATACCGAAAAATGCAACAAATAAAAGAAAATATTTGATTCGTTTTACAATGGGCACACAAGATGGCACTTGCTGTTAGATCTTACTAAAAGTGCTACGTTTTTTGAAATATTTATTTGTATGTGTAAAGTATTTTAAGGTAACAATCTTATCACGAGATAGATATATTGTTTGACCGTTTTTCGTGTTATGTTTCATATTTTATTTAAATATTAATTTACATTTAAGGAAATAGTTTTTGAGACGAAACTTGCGCAGAACGCCATAATGCGTTATTGCCAAATTTGTACAGTTACTGTATTAGTCACAATAAGAAAAAAACCTGGATTCTGGCGTTGCAGTTCGAGAAGAGAAATCACGGTAAAGGTCGAAAAATAATTTCTCCAGTAAGTATCTAAGCAGAATTCCATGATTGCTCCCTTTATTATTTGGCATCAGTAAACACTTGACACTATCTGGCAATGCCGCACTATTAAAGCAGCGTTCAGCATAGCACCAGGAACACCTAGTGATCTTATCTCTGGTTACCTTATTATTTGAAAAGTTTCTCTAAAGTGTCAACTACTAGAGGGGGTGTCGTCTACAGCTGCTTTTACCTTATAGTTTGTCAGAGAATTATGATAGAAACTTCTTTCTGGTGTCAAATTAGATGATAGAAGATAATGAGTGATAAAAGTAAATTAAATGATAATGAATGATAAAAGTAATTTTGAGTTTGTATAAACCTTATCGAGTGCCGCCACTTTTAAATATGACGTATGTTACGCACAAAAGAAAGTCTTTTCGTTGTTTTATTATACAATTTTCAAATTAACAGATCTACGGAGGAGTCATATCGAAGTAAACGTTTCTGAGTAGAATATCACCTTTCTAGCAAATACTAATATTATTTCCAAGTCTTTGAAGTGGAGAAAACTAGTTCATTTTCCGTAGAATGACATGTTCGAATTAATGACAATTGATTACGCTAAGCCTAAACGACGACTAAATTGACAGCACCATCGCTGAGGGCATTACATTAAACTCTTGTTTTCTATATTGAGTTGGAATTCCTATGGTGATCCTAATATATTACCTTTGCAGAAACAAATACATTGGAGGAAGCGAAACACATTCAACTTGTAACATCCAACTACATGTAACTACTTATGTCAAATATCATTTTCTTACAGTACACAGAAGTTTCGTTATCCTAGAAAGTTTTACTTTGCTTTTGCTAGTTCAAGCGTAATTAATAAAGCTAGAAGGTCTATATGTATGAGAAATCTCATTTCGTATATGGGATGACTGTTTTCTAATATTTGTCATCCTCTACATGTTATTAATAGAATTTTCAATGGTTACCAACTGGAATTCCTAACTGTTCATGTACACTTCACATCAAGAAACATTTGATTTCGTGCTATGAAAGTTACAAGCTCTTCTACTCCTCTAGTACATTTCTTCTCTTGTTCCGTAATGACAATATATCTGCTTCCAATTTTTCAATCTCTTACGGTTACAGAATTTTCCGAATTCTACGTGGATATGTTAAAAAAAAAAAAAAAAAAAAACAAGAATAAGTTTGAGTATTTCTTTTTGTATTTTATATCGATTCACAAAACTGAGGCTATGATAAACAGGATTTACTATAAAGCTCAGGTCAACTGGGGTTCTGAGGTACAAGACTTACTATTAGGCTGAGCACACCTTGGGTTCCGAGAAACATGGCTTACTCTTAAGATGAGCTCATCTGTTGTTCTGAGAAATAGAACTTACTGTCAAGATGAGATCACCTGGGGTTCTGAGAAATAGGACTTACTGTTGAGGTGAGCTCATCTGGGGTTCTGAGGAACAAGACTTACTATTAAGCTGAGTTCCATCGGGTTTCTGAGGAACAAGTGACTCAGTGGTAGAGTGTTCACCTCCAGTGCTTAGGGTCCCTGGTTCGATCCCAGCTCGCACAGTGCGGATTTTGTGGTGGACAAACACGTGCTCGTGGGTTTTCTCGAGGTTCTCCCACTTTCTTAATTCCACCATTTCATTCATTTCTAATTATCACCGTCTCCTTTAGCCTAAGCGGCATAAGCGTGGAACGTAAAACTTAAAGATTTCATTTTTTCCAATATTCCTTGTGCAAACCTTGCTCAGGGATGTTACCATAGTGTTACCATAACAAATCATTTTACTCTTTTTTTCGTTTCAGTTGCTGTACTTAAGTGTGAAAGCTTTTGCTCAATTTGGCTCATTGGCCCTGGACCGTCATAGAGCTCTAACTGTTTCTTTAGCTACCTCGGGAATGGAACTTACGGACACACTGGAACTTAGGCCCGATTCTCCACCACAGCGGCTACAGTTGCCAAGTCTTCCGACCAAAGTGTTTATTTATGCTACAGGAGCTGGATGTGCTACAGTACAGGTAGGAAAGGTTTTCTTTTTTTCTAAAACAAAATCTAAACTAGTATAATATTTATTATAAAGTCCACTAGGTGTATAGAGGAGCCATGGGATCATGTTTTATCTCACTATGACGAAAAAGCTGCTTTTATACTTCTGTCTATCTATAGCTGTTTTTTTTTTTTTTTTTTTTTTTTTTGTAACATTGTATCTTGAGAAAATGAGCTATCTAAGACACTTTGTATCTTGAGAAAAATATGTTTATAACACCTGGTATCTTAAGAAAAGGAAATATCTATTTATAACGCTCTCTATGTCTAGAACAAACCTATCTATCAAAAACACTATGCATCTTGAGAATAATTTATCTATTATGGTGTTATCTTGACAAAAATTATCTCTCTATAACATCATATCTTGAGAACGACAAGATCTATCAAGGACACTTTGTATCTTGATAAGCAAAGGATTGAATGCTCTGTATTTCGACAACAAATATATCTGCCTAAGACATGTCTATAACTCTCTGTGTCTTGAGAACAAAATGATATATCTATAACACTATGTATGCCGAGGACGAAAATATCTATCAAACACACTTTGTATCTTGAGAAAAATCTATGTATAATCCCCTGTATCTTGAGAAAATCTATCTATAACACACTGTATGTCGAGAACAAAAAGGTCTATCAAAAACATTTTGTATCTTGAAAAAATCTATTTATAGTGTTCTGTATCTTGAAAAAAAAAAAAAAAAAGAGATTTTATGTCTTGAGAAAAGATCCATCTATAACGCCCTGTATCTTGAAAAAGAAATATCTCTTCATAACCTATATCTTGAGATCAAAAAGACCTAACAAAGACACTTCGTATCGAGAGAAGATAAGGATATATCTATAATACTCTGTATCTCGAGAACAAATATACATATCTAGGAATCTTTGTATTTTGAAAAATATATCAATAACATCCTGTATCCTGAGAAGAAACTTATCTATGCCACTTTGTACCTCGAGGACAGAAAGGTCTATCTGATACATTTTGTATCTTGAGAACAAAAGGATCAATCTATAACGGTCTGTATCTCGAGAACCAAAATATCTATCGGTAACGTCCTATATATCTCAAGAACACAAAGGTTGCCAATAGCGCCTTCTATCCTGAGAAAACAAAAGCGTTCTATATCGCCCTGTATCTTGAAAACGAGGAAAACGATCTAAAAAATGTTTATAATTTAATAAACAAAAAATCCTCTGTTTCAATACCTGTCTGTCAATGGTGTCACCAGGTATCTTTTGGAGAAAGGGGAGACTATTATTCTCAGATACGTCAATACAAATATTATCTTTTTTTAAAAAATTGGGCTTAAGATTGACAATCAGGACTCAAGTGTTTTCCCGGCTTTTCTCAATGACATGAGTCTCCTGTCAGTGACATAGCCAAACATCCATGAGGGTGGGTCAATAAAAAATAACGCACAACAATGTATATAGAAGAAAGTGTAGTAAGTAACACATAAAGAATATAGCCTATATAAAGTATCATATTAAACCTACTCTCAACATATTTGTCCCATCGTGGCAGAAGTTTAAACCTACCCTTTCACTCCTCCATCGTTTGGAAGTACAGCCTTACAGTATTTCTTCCAGACCTGTTTTTTGGGGAACACTGCTCCCGGAACTCTGAGAATGTATCTCCGGAACAGACCAAAATTATACATTTATAATATAATAATAAATAGAATAGTATCAGAAGTGCCTCCCGGAAAATTATTTCTGAAAGAACAACTGCAGCCTTATGCGTGTAACTTATTCGATTTAGTCATCGAAATTGAAACTTTGGCTGGCCAGGATTTCTTCATTATCTTTTTGCTCACAAAGAGATTAAAATTACAATTCTTTGCTATTAGCAAGTAGACGAACGTACCAGATGCGCCACATTTATTAAATAGTTCACGCTTCTTCCGCAAGAATGCATGTGAATGAACAGCTGCTGACTACAGTTCGAACCCCAAAGTATATTTTTCTTTTAATCTTCACGTACCAGGTCAGTATAATACTGCGAGGAAAAAATATGGATTATTTATTGATCCGCCTTTGTATTTTGAGTTGGCTTGGAATAGAGATAATTCGAATGTAAGTGATTAAAGAGAAAAATACGTTTGTAGTAGGGCTCTACTATTAGCTATCACGGATAAAACAACTTCTTTTAGCGTATTGTGAACGACGTACTTGTATTTCAAGTTCACTTCTAGCATACTTCATTCCTTGTGAATCAATGTCTCAAAAATCAACTGTTTATGAGGTTCATGTCCCTAGACTCACAAAATTCGGGTTCTGCAGAAGAAAACTGCAGAAAATTAGCACAAAATTATCGCATGGGAAAGAACACTTTAAATTTCTAAAGTGGGCTGTATGTCTCCCTCCCCTGAATTTCTTTTTACTGTAACTAAAAACTGGTCATGGCACAAAACTCGGTGTTTGTACCACAAAATGGAACAAAAACTTTTGTATAGGAAAAAAACTTTCAATTTCTAAAGTGGGGAGGAGGGCTGGGGACTTTTTCATTCATTTATGTGCTGCTAAACAACCAAACAGTGTCGGATCTAGAAGGGAAAAACTGGAGGAATGGAGCTAGAAACCAGACGATGATAGGTATCATCAGGCCCGTAGCCAGCCCAAAAATTTAGGGGGGTCCCGGTAGAAGTTAGGGGGGGCCCGACCCAATCATATTATACTTCATCACCATATTATAGTTCATTTGCAAGCCTACCGTGAAATTTTATGGGGGCCAGCCAAAGTTTAGGGGGGGCCCGGCCCCCCCTTGCCCCCCCGTGGATACGGGCCTGGGTATCATCAATGTACTATAAATGTCCGAAAATATACAAATAATATCTTAAATTAATTTTGTCAACGAAATAAACTGGGGGACCTACGCTCCCCGGTCCCGTGCTAGGTCCCCACTGCCATCAGAGAATGCTGGTTCTGGAAGTTGCTGAAAATTTTTATTTTCATTAGTGCTGTCGATTATAAGCTAGTAAATCCAATAAAAAACTGATCGTTGTGATCGTAAATACATTCGCCACAGTTGTGAACAGTGGTGTATTTAGGATTTTGTTTCGGGAGGAATGCACAACACATGAATAAGCACTTATACTTTTCCTTTTGGGTGCCGACAAATTTTAATGAAATTTTGCATATAACAATTTTTTTTGGGGGGGGGGTATTAAACCCGATAGCCTCCTAACTGCCACTGGTTGTGAAGCTTATTTCAAAAACCTGCCAAGCCAATTTTGAGCAAACCCTGAATTAGCGCTTGCTCCAAGTTTTCTTACATTTCGCTCTATCTGAAACGAGATAACATGTGTGAATAAAATGCTTTCTACATGTTTTATTTTGTTTCAGGTAGAGGGAAGCACGGGAAAACTTGGAACAAGCTCTATTTCAGTATTTTTTTAAAAATAGATTTGTTGAGTTTCGGAAATGATTCACAATTCTTGCTACAAGAAATTTTTCTATGATGAAACAGATATCTCAATAAATGAAGCTTTTTTTAATCCCCCCACGAAGGAAATCCATAGTGACAATTTCAATGAACAAGTATTTCTGTGTTTCTGCTACATTGCCCAGCGTTCTACTGTGAAGTTGCAGCAAATTAAGCGGTGGCTGTTTAGTCTTATTTCGTTAGCATGTGATTTCTGCGGATGCGTTACTAACAGAAGCTCTCTATGGATACTTCACACAACATGGGTATTCACTTACGCATCACTCAACATAAAAACGTCCAAATTCTGCTCACTAGGTGACAACTTTAGTAACATAAGAAAAAAAATATTTCATTCTTGGTATCAGTTACAAAAATTAAACACCAAGGAAAGAAAAAGAGAAAGAAAGAAAAAGCTCGTGATTCGCCGTTATTTTCAGATAGGCAGTAACATTTTAGTATTATGCATGGTAATTGGTAGAACTATAAATTTACCAAGCAATTTATTTACATCACAGTGTATATAAAGTCCAAACAGTGTAGTTTTCCAATGTATGGCCATGGAAAATGTTAAAAGGAAATTCTAATACTTTGGCTGTGAATTAAGAATTTCGATTGACCAAAGAAAATTCACATTAGTTTGAATTAATTGCAGCGGCAGTTAAGAGGGAAGGGTCTCTCAAATAGGGGTTGGTGGCCATTTCTTTAACAAGAGTTTATATGCAACGTCTTTTCTAAGACAAGAAATTATCCTTAAAGGGACCCATACACTATCAGTTGTAACTGATCAGTTCAACTGAGCTATGAAACTGACAACCGATCGCACGATGAAGTGAACGGGTTAAGTACTGTATCACCGGACCAATTTTAGGAAATTTACCGGGTCAATTGGAGAATTTATTTAAGTTTGTGAGGAAGAATGAGTTAAAGTAAGGTAAGGGGAATAGTAAGTGTTAAGAAAGTGGTTGTATTTGTTGGTTGTTTTTGATGTTGTAACCGGCACTGTATGTGGAGCTGGATGGACTATTTCGCGGAGAAGTATACTTGTTTCACTACACGGGTCCATAGATTGTAAAATGTACAGAAAAATTTCGGCAGGTCCTTTATTTGCCCATTTCATGTCGAGAACAGTACCCAACCAACCCCTGCGGGGCTTCTAATCCGTTCCGACTACTACTACTACTACTACTTATACTATGGATCCATATAATAATACTACATGCCTGATGTAACGTAATCTAACGTAACTTAATGTAATCCAAGCAAATATAACCGAATGCAGTATATTTTCGTACGTTTTTCTATTTTCAAATTGATCCGGCGATACAGCACTAATGCCAAATGAACTGATAGTGTGTGGAATACCGTCAGATAATAGAGTTCATTCCTTCAGTTGTGTGTTCAGAGTTTCATCAGATGTTTTCTATGGAGTGCACTTCTATGCCGACCGTAGGTTCTTTATTGTTTAATAACAGAGGTTCCAACTTCTGAGGTTCCAACTCTTTCAATTTTGTAAGTAACACATCATACGCCTCCCCTCTTTTATACCTATTCCCATAATGTACATATCACATGTTTTAAAAGTTCGAGATTAGCACGGTAGGCTTCAATAAAAGCCAACAATGAATCACTTTTACTAGCTGCCATGATGGCAGGTTCGTCAGTTAATAGCACAGTTATCGTAGCAAAGGGCGGTTCGTTTGTTCAGTGCAAAATAGCCGTTCTTCAGTCCAAATAACCGCATGAAGAACTGACTGAACTGAATGAATTCCTTCAGTTCGCACAGTTTTTCCTTCAGTTCTGACGTCACGATCAGATTTTCCTTCAGTTAAACTGATAGTGTATGGACCCTTTTGCGTGTGATTCATCTTCAGGTTCTGTTTTAATATTCTAGACTAAGAATATAACCATAAAAAATTAAATATCAGATTAATGGTATCTTAAAATTTCGTATTATCTTCTGGTCATCATTCCCAAATATAAATGTTAATATTCATTAGAAACAAGTTACTCATTCATATTATTGCTTTTCTAGGGACGTGTAACGTACTCCACTTACTCTCCTTCAAGTCGGACGGAGCTGCTGGAGTTGTGGGCAGGAGTTGAAGAGGAGCAAGTGCCAGGACCAAACACGTTGGAGCAGTTAGAAGGGAAAATGCCCGTACTCAAAATAAAAATATGCTTCCGGTGAGTACTATTACCTTACTTCCTATATTAAGTTTAGAAATTACTTCACCTTCTATATGCTCACAAATTTTCTAAATGCAAACATGAAATACATATCTCAACCCTTTAGGAACGACTATCAGTGTATCTTTAGAGAATCAAAATAATCGGCATTTTGAAAGCCACTCAACCGAATAATTGGGTATTGAATAACATATTTGACATAGTAAAGTGCAAATGAAGCTTTTAAACCACAACAGTCCTCTCTATCCACATGTTGTGTTTATATACCACACGGTCGGTCCTCAAACGAAAGATTGACTCTGTGTTTGTATGCAATGTCAGTCTCTTGTAAAGTTAATATATACGTAACATTTAAAAATATATGCAGCGTTAGTCACTAGCAGGACAATTACTCATGTTTCTGTGATCCTAGCATTTTCAGGGATAGAAGAAGGTCCTAAACAACATCTTTCAGTAAAGTTACATTTGAGTCTCTGACATTGAGACTGTCATTTAATTACAATTAAAGTACAACGATACGTAAAAGTAACAATACTTAATTAATGTTAACAATAATTTGATAATGATTTTTGTTGTACAAATTCAACTTTGTTAATGTTTCTCTATTACAACCTGTTTGACAAGTTCTACTGGGTTTATATTAATTCAAGTTTCAGTAGAGAGTTACGGATGCAGATGAAATATATACTTGGGGCACATAGTCGATTGCAGGAAGTCGCTTCTCGCAATCTGTTACCGTTTGCAATGGATGGATCGTCTTCATCAACGAATTCAGTTTCTATGCCTCTACGTGTTGGCGGAAATTGATGGTGATCCATCAAATAGTCAGGGGCGGATCCAGGGGAAGGCAATCGCCTTCCCCCAGAAGAGAAAACTTTCTTATTTTATATATAAATAAAACTCATCCCAGAGTTTGGAGCTCTTAAAAGTAGCTCTAAGTAACAATATTACAACCCACCGCCCCCCCAGAAGTCCGTCCTGGATCCGCCCCTGCAAATAGTTCTTGAGATTTTGTCTTGGGAAAGGTAGACTCCTTAAAAATTAATATTTTTGAGGAATTAACTTGTCCCTCTGAATTTCGAACCCAAAACTATAGGGTGAAGTAACATCTTAAAGCTCAACCGATAAGGTATGTGTGTAAATTACCATTACTGAGATTTTAATCTGTGTATGGAATAAAAGAAAAAAAAATCTTTGAGTTTCACGTCCCAAAGGAGATGGAGATGATGAGAAATGAATGTAACGGTGCAATGAAAAAAGTGGGAGGAAACGGGAGAACCCGAAGAAACCCACGCACACGGTGTTTGTCCACCACAAAGTTCTCTTGGCGGAAGCTGGGATTGAACCCGGGATCTATAAAATAAAGAATTAACAAAATAGAGAAGAGTTGTGCTAAAGAAAGGGCTAAGTTGAAGGAGATTTGGATTCAAGCACGACGATATACGATAAGCTGAAGCTCCATATTTGTTCCTGCCTTTGGTCTGAGAATGGTCCCTTGCACACCCTAGTACCTAACATCCTTGTAGGCCTCTCGTTGTGAAGACAATACCAACGTGGCTGCGCCAGTGTGTTCAATGGTTTGCAAGTTGGCCAACGCCTAAGACTTCTCTTATATTGAACACATTCGAGAATTTCGACAATACACCATGATCTTTTGACCTCAGTGTTTAAGTAAGTGCAAACTTAACGTCATGATGGATGACAACTCTTACAAGGGAACATGTTATATTGATAGTAGCGTGCAATCGATAGAGGAGTGAAGAAAAGTAAGAAATCCAAAGTTTTACGGGCCGACACCCAGAAACACAGTAGATACAGAGGAAAGAAAAATCTAGAATCATGTGAAGATAGGAATGCAAAAAATACAGTAAACAGAAAGAACTTCAAAATGATTGAAGTAATCAAAATGGCATTTACACAACAGTATAGTAAGCAAACATTTTACCCACCGACATGCTCAATAACATCATATGTAATGCAGTGTTGCCAACGGAGCACAAAAGGATGTTAAATGGCACGAAACACAAATTATAACATGTAGAAACTGGCCCGAGACCAGCAACAGAGGTTAGGGGGGCTAAGTCGTTAAAAATTATCTTACACATATCTATTTTGTGTTGTTTGTATTGATGTCTGGAAAGGCCATGAAAAGTTTAGAGGGGCCAGGCCCCCCTAGCCCCCTCTGGTTGCGGGCGTGTATAGAAAATCTAATTATGAGTAGAACCATACCTGTGAAGTCATGATGTACAGTGCTGCCAACGTTTGAAGCTAGGCCTATATGAATTCCTATATGAATCTCGGATGTAGAATCAGTACACGATTCAAACTAGTTAAAACCAAAATGTGAGACCACAAACAAGAATATAATCACTGAAGTACAAAACTAGGGTACGAAGCACAGTGTCGAAGCGGTTTGCCTAAGTGGAAAATAAGAATAGTATCAAATACAACACACAAAACTGAAATGATACATGCTCTTGGATTGACAGTTGATTAACAGGCTTGTTTTTCTGATGCATGTAATATTGTATCACCTCACGCATTATTGGTAGTCAATTTTTCAGTGTTGCTGTTGATAAAGCGCTCCGCAATGTGTTGGTACTGTATGTAATCTTCTACATCCAAGATTCATATAGGAATTCATATAGGCCTATCCTCAAACGTTGGCAACGCTGAATATCATGACTGCACAGGAACGGTTCTACTCATAATTAGATTTTCTCTATGTTATAATTTGTGTTCCATGCCATTTGACAAAACTTCATTTTGTTCTCAGTTGGCAACACTGCATTACATATGATGTTATTGAGCATGTGTGTGGGTACAATAATTGCTTACTATACTGTTGTGTGAATGCCATTTTCGTCACTTTAACATTTTACAATTCTGTCTGTGTCAATGTATCTTTTGCATTTCTATCTTCGCATGATTCTAGATTCTTCTTTCCTTTGTATCTCCTGTGTTTCTGGGTATCGGCCTGTAAAACTTTGGATTTCTCACTGTTCTTCACTCCTCTATCGATTGCCCGTTGTTTGATTGGGCATTGCTACTATCAATATAAAATGTTTTCCTGTTAGACTTGGCTTCTCGTGGAGGAACACACGACAGGTTGAATGTTAATATTAGAGTTCGTCATATCGGGAAGGCATAAGACAACGAGTAAGCAGATGACTAGCCAAGGGAATTGGTAAGTCTAAAACTGGGAGCTTCTCTAACTAGGGATGATTCCATATCGGGACCAAGTACCTGGAGAAAACTTATATATCACCTAAAAGCCCTTGCCATGAGAAGTACGAAACCGTTTTCAAATCACGGGCAAACCCGCAAACTGACCCTATAAGGGGCATGTTTGTTGGTGTTTGTGACCCTATGTATGGCATATACGACAGAAGTAAAAATGAATGTTACGGTTCATCACGCATAAAAGCCCATCACGTTCCTTTTTTTCTCATTCCTAGAAGGTGGATCGGGCAAGGGTTTGATAACATCACTTTGCCCCTAGACGTACCCGTTTGGTCAGTGTTGCCAACGAATTGTAAATACAATGTGGCATATAGTTTCTGTACCACTGGATGTACATCCATGAATCGTGGCATAAACATCATTTGTCACTGAAGAAAATATACTATGGGCATATTCCTCACCCAAGGATCCCAGTTTGTCAGTGTTGCCAACCAATTTTTAAAATGAGAAGATGTCAAACAGGTTCCGTACGATGAGACGTTTATACACCAAGCTTGGCAGAAACATCACATGATACTATAGCAAAAAGATGTTGAGTGTGACCGTCTTCCAAGCAGTCTAGATTGTCAGTGTTGCCAACCTATTTTAAACATCACAATGTTGTGAATGGCGTGCGTGCCATTGAACGAATATACAAAATGTGACAGAAGCAGCACTAGAGAATGGAAAACATATTGTGAGTGCCCCTGTGTCCCAAGCACACCAGTTTGACATTGTTGCCAACCAATGCGAACAATCCAGATTTTCGCATGAAGTCTGCCGTGTTGGCGGGCATAATTAGACTGTGACCCATACTTGGTTTCTAGTATGTTATTGTAAACGCTCAGGCATGCATATTGTCAGTGTTTCCAATCATTTTAAAATACGTTTTCTCGAAATGTTGCATGACCATTGCATGCATAGAGACAAAACTTGGTACCAACCACAGTACGTTTGCTGTTGTGTCGAATTATGTTTACGCTAGGTCTTGTCTTTATGCCTTTCGAGAAAACGTATTTTAATATGATTGGAAACACTGACAATATGACTTCAATACACAAATAGTCTAATAGGCTGGGCTGAAAGAAGTTCAGTTTTTCAAGTCATAATATTGCGGGAAAGTTGTGAATTGGGAAGACTAAAAGGGAGCAAATAAGAAATAAAATCGGTTTACATCTTTTGGTCCCACATGTGCTCTAAAATTTGACGAAATTTGGAGAAATGTACATTTTTACGATATATTTTTTATAAATCTTTCTTAACTTGACAATGTTTAAATGTAATAAGTTAGTCAAATCTTATTTAAAACGGTTATGAAAAGAGAGAAAGAATTATCAAGAGACGTCAAGAGAAAGAATTGTTCAAGTTGGTCAATGTATTCGACTCGCGCAACGGCTGTCAATTCAAAGAAATTCAGGAGCTCGTTGTAACTTGCTCGGGTCAGTGACCGCGACCCTTCATTCACCCATAAATCAGTTTTCGAAGTACCTTTAGCTAAAAATGAGTGAAAATGGAGATGTTCAGTTGTTCAACATGAGTTTCTTGGACTTACGACTCTTCACACAAAAACATAGTTTTGTCGATAAAAAATGTGTTTTTAATATTACTAATGGTCTAAAATAATTTGGTTTTAAGTATTCAAACTTGTATTCAAAAAGAAAAATTTATATTATATATATATATATATATATATATATATATATATATATATATATATATATATATATATATATATATATATATATATATATAAAAGTTTTAGTCTTTCTTCACTTTGAACTGTGATCTACCTATATTTGTAAATTTTGTTTTAAAGTGTGATTAACTTTGAAGGCAATGCGCGATCGGAAGTTTTAAACAATATTTAAACATTAATTTTTGCTGTTCTAGTACATAATAATTGGAGCTATTACGTTCGGGAAGAGGCTAATTTAGAAAATTTAAAAATGATCGTAAAAAATGAGAATTTTTCTACATTTCTGCAAACTTTAGAGCTCATGAGCGACCGGAAGTTATAAACCGATTTTGTTTCATTTTTAAAACTCCTTTTTTTAGTCTCCTCAACTCGCTCGCAATTCTTCCGCGGTATTACGACTTGACAAAATATTTTGACGTTTTTTTCGACCCACTATATTAAAGAAATAATTTCCTTCATTACAAAAAAAATTAACTACATCAGATTGTCAAAGAACGACATACCTTTTTAACATCATTTTTTTTTTAATCAAAAGATCCAATATATTTGTCAGGAATTTTTTTTTGTAAACTTTATATCAAGAGAATTACACATAGTGTAGCCAGACCCAAACTTTTACTTAACTCAGTATGATGTGCTTAGTCAGTTAAAAAAAAAAAAAAAACTCGATTTAGGGATGTTCAAAAATTTTGTGGTCGCTTCTCCAAAAACTAATTATTGGCCAAGATCACAATCTTTTGATGCATTTTTGACCATTCCTAAAATTCTTGTTAGATTAAAACGTATAGTCTTTTTTTTTTTAATTTTGAACTGTGATTTATCTTATTTGTAAATTTTGTTTCAAATTTCCATTAACGTTGAAGGTAATGCGCGACTGGATGATGTTGATAGATTTAAATAATATTTAAACATTCTATTCTGTGGTTATAATACATAAGAAATAGAGCTATTACATTAAGGAAGAGGCTAATTCAAAAAATGTAAAAAATTATCGTAAAATGTAGATTTTCTCACATTTCTTCAAACTTTAGTACACATACGCGACCAAAAGATATAAACCAATTTTATTATTATTTTTTTTTACTCGCTTTAGTCCCCTAATTGACAACCTTTCCCCGCCTTACGACTTGAAAAAAATATTTTGACTGTTTTCGGCCCAATCTGTTAGACAAATAATTTTCTCCAATATAATAAAAAAAATCAACTACCTCAATATTGTCAACGAATGACGTATTTATTTTTTTTAGCACCATAAAAATGTTTTGTCTCGATTTTTCAAAATCTACCATCTGAATTTATTCTCAATTTTGTTCTCCTTGAATGATATATCGATTATCTTTGACCATATGTCATTTTTGAACAATATTATAATAAAATAAAGTTTTAAATTTAAGTATTAATCATGAATGGTGTGCTAAATCTCGTTAACAAGTATGTATTATATGTCATTTTATAAGTGTCACAGTGAAAAATCTTTACGCAGAGAAATACTTCAAAATCGGTTTCACCTTAGTACCAGGGTTGGGTATCATCAATTTTTAGGTTTACAAAAAAAAAAAAAGAAAAAAAAAAGAAAAGGTTTTATGAATTTTCTCGAACAGTGCGCATGAAGATGTTTTACTTACCCATAATGCCTTATTTTTGGCTTAACACCTTTTATTCCAGGTGACATTTTCCTATGTGCGTGCTATAATATCGGTTTCATTTACTGTTAAAAAACTGTCTGAAGATCAAAGACAAATGTTTTCCTTTTTCGGTCTGGAAGTAAATCTCAAAGTTTCTAATTATTTATCGTCAAAACAAACATGCGTGTGTTTGTAATTGAATGTATCATTGGGCCTGCCGTCTACTGTGACAACATATTTTTTTTGTCTTTTATGTCAGTAAGGTGCTATCACCTAAGGAGAAATAGTAGAACTAAGTCTTGCCTTGCATCCACTAAAAAATTTCATCATCTCCAGACTTAATATGACCCTTTAATAACGGATACGTTTTCATGACATCCACATGGATATCACTGGTAGGCAAGGGGTTAATGAGATTTACTGATTGCCTTCTGTTTCATATTTGGAAAGTTTCATCTGTTAAACGCTAAAAATATTGTATACATTTCTGAGCAACACCAAATCTTAAATTCTTGATGGGAATACTTCCTTCGCATATAAATCTGAATAATACTTCGGATTCCCTTTAACGCAGTAGATACTGTCTCATATAGGCTTGGCGTGAAAGAGTCACGTTAAATTCTAATCAATTAAATAAACAATTTAATTCACCTTGATGTTGAAATTGATTTTTTGTGGCTATGATCAGATCCGTATTCAAGCAATAGAACACGCCCTCATATAGACTTAAAACCGAAAAGGGACGTTAAATTGAAAACAAATGAAATATTTCAGTTTAACGCCCCACGTTTTTGCCCTTTAGGCCAAGAATGATGGAAGTATACGTGGAATGAGAATGTTGGAGGATACAGGAGTACCTCGAGAAAATGGTTGGACACGATATTGTCCACCACAAACTTACTTGGCCGGCAATCGAATGAGGAACCCCCATGCAACAGAGGTAAGCACCATACTACTGAGCCACAAAATCCCCACGTTAAGTTGGAATCAGTCAGACAAATTCTAAAGTAAGCCCTAAGATTGTTGAACACAATAGTAGCACCAGTTTAGAAATTATAAAACAAACTGTGATATAAGTTATCCATATACTTAACCCAATAAAACTACCTATTTTCACTAAGAAGGTCTGCCAACTGGTAAAGCAATATAATTTATGCTATTTAACAGAAAGAAATAAGCAGTGGCGTATTTACGATTTTGTTTCGGGAGGGGCTTTGCTAACTTTCGGGGGGGCTTTGCCTGAAAATGTGTTAATTCTGCAATGTATTTCATATACTTTACTATAGTAAGTAAGATTTCGGGGGGCTTAAGCCCGGAAGCCCCTCCTCTAAATACGCCACTGGAAATAAGTATGTATTGTAGAAATTGTTGCCCCTAGTCTGATCTATCGGAATTCTTTTTAAAAAAATGTCAATAATATATAGAGAATAACTAACTCTGTATTGAGCAATTAACTTTAGTTACTACAAAAGGTCGTTACAAATTAACTTCGATGTTAACTTCGTACTATGTAATATGTATTCCAATATTTATTTCATCATCGCTTTTTCAAAAGAATCCAGCTTCTTTGGTTGTAGCTAACCAGGAATGCTTCCCAACTGTAAAAAGCGTACTCTGAAAATTGATTTAAATAGCCTCTTCGAAGGTGTTAACAAATTCCGAAGTTGTAGATGTAAAGAGTCATAAACAATGAATTTATTGCCTAATAAAGATTTGAGAGAAGTGAACCTACATACCGGTAAAATTTTAAAACAAATTTAAATATACTTAAGCAATTTGTAAGAAATGTCAGTAACATTAAACATATAGTCCAATAAAGATAGCCCATTTTTCTGCCAAGAAAGGAACAAATTAGTAACAAGCTGAAAATTGGTATGGAAGTAGGGGGATGTGTCAGGAATAACGTACTAAAAGTCCCCTAAAATCCCACTGTAGCTTTTCCCGCAATTTTGAAAAATGTCCGCCATCTTTAGATGACGACAAGCAATTTATAGAAATCGTCACCCTTTATGTTTATTCTTCTAGTCACCGTTCTAATTATCACAAAGCCATGAATCATATATGGTTGGAAAGCTTGAAAGACAGAGAATCTAAGTAAATAACATATATGCCCATCGTGCTAAATTTCTAGAAGAAGAGGAAGAAGAAAACAGCTATTTTATTTAAAAAAAGATATTTTCAGAAATCATGAGAAGTTTGCAACACTGACAGTTATTGCACACCAACGAAACACCATCAACAGATATACTTGATATTTATCTCAATCATAGCCAACAATGACACAAATCAGTGCAATACAAGCCGAGAAAAAAATATAAAATATGTTACTTACTGATCTCTTTGTACAAAAGTGCATAAGGTGCACCCTAAAAAATGGTATAGTTGGCATAACCATTAAATGGTTAATAATACCAGAATAATATTGCTTATATAGGGACAGCTATGCTTATGGCCAGTAATAGCATACAGGTATGGCTATTAAATCCGGGTTATTGTTACCATACATATGTGCAATAGTACCATATTTCTGTATTGTAAATTTAACTATAATCGGAGTTAATAGTCAATATTACCATGCAGATTACAATACAGCTACATCCCAACTATACCTTTATAGCTCTGCCTACAATACCATATTCGTTCGAATACTATACCGTATAGGTATTGCAAAGATACTAGATGGTTGGACAACAGGTGGACAACCATACCGTATAGTCATTGTAACCATTATATATTGTTGTATTTGCAAGACTAAATTACAGTACCTACAATACCGTATGGCTATTTTAACAATACTGTCTTATTGAGACAACCATATAGCAGGGTAGGTGCACCAAATTTTATACTTGATGTAACCATACTATATTGCTGTAGTTGCAATATTATATGACTATATCTACAATACGGTATGGCTATGTGAACAAGAACGTCTTGTTGAAGCAGCCATGTAAGATGGTAGATGGAACAACCTGCATAGGTACTATAACCATATTATATTGCTATGGTAGCCATGCCGTATTGTAATATTGAAGATAAAGTATGTTTGCTGTTACCATGCTAGATTGTTGACAGAACAATCTAGCATAGTGTGTGGAACAATATCGGAATTGTTATAGAAACAACACGCATAAACACACCACCTTGATTCTGCTTCATATTAAACTTCACAGAAGATAAGACAAAGGTATTATTAGAAACAGTTCCAGTAACCATTTCAATACTTCTTTAAATGGATAATGGAAATGTTTCTAATAATACTTTTGTCTTATCTTCTGTGAAGTTTGATATGAAGCAGAATCAAGGTGGTGTGTTTATAGCTATCGTAACCATGCAGTGTTGTTTCTATAACAATGGAACTGAGGTGGTATGCAATGTAGATCAGAAATTACACAGCATTTATAACAACTACTTTTATTTTCCTTTAATCAAGTATACATTACAGAAAAATCAGAAATGCAGCACAGTAATACCAAAAAAGGAACTTTACAATAATGCAGTTATGAAAGTATATAAATCTTTTAATCAATGCAATGAAAATATACCACATACTTTTAATTTACATTTCTTTCTTAATATTTTTACACGTATTTTATAAAATGTGGATGTTACTAAATAACAGTTATTCCAAGTAACTGAACACGGAAGACACATATTGATGATGTGTCCAAATTAGAATTATTTTTCATCTTACAGTTTCAGTGTACATCTGACACCATCTTCTGAGAGAGGAAATAAGATGGCAAATAATGGGTAAGAAAATTGAGAAGAACTCGAAGTATTCAATTTTGTAATCCATTCTTTTCCCATCCTATTTTTCTCTATCTGAAGATGCTGTCAGGTGTACAACCAGACTGTTAGACAAGATATAATTCTAATTTGGATACTAAGAATTGCCCCAATTACATAAACTAGAAGTTTTGAAGAATCAAGATTCACTTAATACAATACACATATATACACGGTGATTCAGAACTCGAATTCGCAGGAAAATGAACTTTGAATACCCTGGTCCTCGTAAAGTCCTTAAAACTACAAAGAAAAACGTTCTTCGCAGGACAATCCGCCTCCACCATATCCGTTACGTTTCAACACAAAACTATGAAATATTCAAATTTGAAAGTTTTACTCCCTTGAGCGGAATATGGTACATCAACTCTGTCAATCATAGTAGAAGAGTTAGTGTTCTAAAGTTCATTTCCTTACGACTTCGGTATGCATACAAGCAAGAAATATATTGATTCTAGTAAGGAGCATGTAAATGAATATCAAATGAAATTAAATGCTGATTCATTTCACATTCTAAATTCAAACTTGAAAATTTAGTGGCAAGTATTTGTGCTTAAACTGATTCACACAGAACAGGAATCAGAAGAAAACAAATATATATATGTATTATTCCATTAGACGCAGACTTACTGTTTTACTGATAATGAATATATTATATTACGATTTATGGCTGATTCGTTTTATTATTAATGAATTTAACACTAATGCTTTATTGTTGTAACTAATGCTTTATTGTTGTCATATTGCACTTATTTTTAATTTATTTTCCACATTCCTAATACTGATACAATAAATCATTTTTCAACCAAAACTGCTAAGTTTTTTCTTAGACAGAAAACCAAGAAGAAAAAAAAAATGAGTACAACTTAACAAATATACACAATTCTTTTGAAACTTGGTAACCGTTTGCATTAAAAATGTAAATAATATGAAAAAAATACAAAACATGTTACAAGACTGCTTTTTTTAAATGGAAAATTTTGTAACTACCATGTAGTTCTTTAGTGTCAATACCTACATCATAATAAATGTGTTTCTTCCTACGTTTGATAAATAATACGGAAACATGCATAAAATAAAGCTTAGAAGATTGAACTGAATTAGTGTTTCGCTATGTCAACTGAATTTTCCTTATCATTTTATTATTACTTATTTTTCAAAAAGGTTTTTGGAGTTGGTAGTGCGTATTTCTAATGTCATTTAATCTCTCAATTTTTTTTCTTTCTTTCTAAAGTGTACCGTATATAACGGAGTACTGAAAAGTTTTCAGAATAGTTTTGCAGCTCGTGAAGTTTAAGCTAGAATGATTAAACACCACCAAGCAATTCCTCGTACATCCTTTGTGAGTCAGTGCCCTAAGCGGCTTTGTCCTAGGAAGTCGCATTTAGTTTTTAAGCGTATCTTCCCCCAGTTATGCGCTGAGTAACAGCGAAATTGAAGGTGACGAAATTTATGAAACTAGGTAAAGCTAGAAAATCTGCTTCAGAAACACATGAAATATTGAAGTCAACATTTGGAAAAGATGCTTTAGGCCATGGTCAAACGTAAGAGCATGTTAAAAGTGACAGAACATCGGTTGAAAATAATGTCCGTTCAGGATACCCGTCAATCGGCATAGGATTTTGTACCACGAAGAGAACATGGGAGGATTACTGTAAAGGCTGTGTAGAGACTTGCTGTAAAGACTGTGAAAAAAATTATACTACCAACTTTCCATCGGATTTACCCAACTCTGCACCGTGTAACATTTTCTTCTTCTTCAGAATGGAAATCAACTTCAAGGGCCGAGGATTTAACAGTATACAACACTCAAGCGAAACTGCCATCACGAAACACACGAGTGGAAATATATGCAAAAATTAAACGTAACACTCAAGCGAAACTGCCATCACGAAACACACGAGTGGAAATATATGCAAAAATTAAACGTGATCTTCTAGCACAAAGTCGCTTAAGCATTGACCACCAAGTGATGCACGAGAAGCCATCTGCCGGAATTTTACTGTACAGACACTGCGGAAACTGAGTACCCCATCATACACAAGACATTATTTAACATGATAAACGCAAACAAAAATTTACATTAAATGCCCACACAGACTGGATTACAAACGACACAATTTCACGACGAATATTTTCGTTAGAAGTAATTATTATTATTTTACATTTTCTGAAATTATTTTCTTGGTACAATATGCATTATTTGCATCTAACAATAATACGAAAGTATTTGCTAAGCAGTAATAAGACTTGTAAGAAAAGGCACAAGAACAAATAAAATACTTAAATACAAGGGACAATAATTAGAACCATCGTTAGCGTAACGTTTCGTAACACATAATATAAACGTTACAATACGAAAGAATATCTATTGATTCATGTTCTATCATAGGTTCGCTACATGTTTCCGTACCTATCTCTTTTTAAGAGTTAATGGCATTTGATTTTCGCGACGTCACGCCTGTGGTTTTCATTCCTTAATAGTATTCGATTTCTCCTAGAAACTTTCCTTATTTTTATAAGTTTAAAATAAAATGAGGAGACAAAATGTATAACAAAGAAATTGGGGCAGCTCCTGCAAGTATCTACATTTTAAGGAGTAAAAATTTTGTTAGTGCACCAAGGATCAGAACAGGAATCGTCAGGCTGACGTCCTAGATTCAATCTTACGTCCAATAGCATATTTTCAACTCTAAAATTAGAACAAAGTATAGTTTGAACTCAGTAAAGGTTATAGTAAATGGTTTATGTAATTCAGTGAGATTTTGAATGAAGAAATATTATGACCACTAGCAATGTATTTGCAATCAATAAAAGCTATTCTTTTCGACGTACGACACATCATACTACCATATAATATTAATCGGAATTTAATGGCATCATATGTTTTTCTTAAGACGGACACCTTCCCAAGATACGGTTCTTGACTTTGACACATTTATATTAGAATTGCAGAAACCCATTAAAAACTGCTTTCATAAATATATTTTTAGTAGTTTAAACTTAGTGTCACATGACATCCTTCCCAATTAAAAAAAATACTTAGAATTAAAAATGGCAGACAACGATTTACCTTCCTTTCACGCAATATTGTTTAACTTTTGTTTTAAACCCATTTCGGTAACACTAAACCCTTTTCATTAGCAAATCCAAGTTACATTCTTATGAAGGAACCCGAACCCATACAAACTTTTGCGACTGGGTACACGGATTCCTTTTCCAAAGCGGTTTTATATATATCGGGTGTAAGGAAAAGGTAGTACAGGCAGACAGACTTGATTCTACAGCTAAAACGATACGAAAATGTCTTTATAAAGTTGCCCTTTAAGGCCCCCTTTTGGAAGGGAGAGACCGGTAAACTTTGGTCGATATGGCAATATCGCACGGGTTGTCCGTAACAACACTTGATAGCAGCGACTTCGGAATGGTGTTTATCGTGGAGTAGAGGAAAGTGCCGTACTTCAAACGAAGGTACCTAACTTCAAAGCTCTTTGTCATTTTTCTTTTTCTTCTTTTTTTAAAAATAAAAGTATGGAATATGGGATGCAGCAAAAGGTCTGAAATGTGGCAGGAAAATGTGAAGAGATGAAAACGTACATTTAAAATGTCAAATTGAATAAATGTCGTACAAAAAGAAGCTTTCTTTGCCCAGATCATGACAAAACATGCCGTTTCAAATCTAGCCATTTTGTTGTTAAAATAAAAAAAAAAACTGATTTAAAAAACCTTAGATAACGAAGAAGTTTAAACTAAACTCCAAAGCCGATATCACGTGTTTCTACAGAGTACCGCAAGGTGTTACCTCATAGTCCAAATTTTACCCGTCTGTCACTTCAAAAGGGAACCTCGGAGGACAAAATATCGTAAGACATTTTCGTTTCATTTCAGCTGTAGTCAGATTCTGTCCAAGCTGTGCGATCTTTTCCTTACACTCGATATGTAACCTTTTTCTATTCCGAACAAAAAATCAGTATAAAATTTACATAGAACCAACCATGTTTTTTAAAAGTTTAGTTCCTACTTCGGTGGCCATAGGACCATGCAGGCAAAACATCTAGTAGTACAGGAATGTATGCTTCATTGCAAATGCTTTGCTAGTGGATATAATATTGTTTGACTGAAAATCACATGGATTAAGAAACATTTTCTTATGCTCGAGCCCTATTACGATTATGTTAGAAAACACTGCCCCACATGCAACACAAAATCATACCGAAACAGAAACATATATGTTGTCATTATCGATTATCTTATAATACCTAGGAGGCCCTGCAAAATTCAAATTTACTGGTATGCAGATCCACTCTTGCGTGAAAGACAAATGATATGCACAGTAGTGACTGTCATAGCCAACTGTTTTCATTTTCTTACATAGAAGGAAAATGTGCGACTCTTCGTCTAACAAATTTTTTTTTATATTATAAAAGTTTAAACCATCTTCATGAATTTCGAACGCTACCATGCAACACTTGAACACAAATCCGTTGTATATGCACCAAGCTACTGACCGACAAAGTTTCAACAACGAAGGAGGTAAACACATTGAAAACAATGGAAAATTCTGATCTTGTGAAAGGTATATCTTTGCTCCAGGTCCAGTTTCTTGTTGAATATGAAAACCGTTTTTCTGAAAGAACTTATAACATATCTGCAATTGGTGTTTCAAACCTATAGTTTCTAGAACATTCTTTCGACAATAAGCAATACGGGCAGCAATCTTGGACGGTTGGTGTTTGGATTCATACCTCATACACCATGTGAAAACAAGTGGTCCTATATGTCGCATTAAACGTGGATAGTGAACCATATGATGATGCTTAGGTTTTAATGTATCCTGAAAAAAAGATTTGTATATCTCATGATGTTCTTCAATTAATGTACAAAGTAATTCAGAAGTGTTTACGTGAATAACTTTTGATGTTAATATGACTGTTATTTCTCTTAGCAGAATATAAAATTTCCAAACGATATTTTCCTCGGGGATTAAGTCACCCATTATCAAACCAAAGTACCTTATGAGAAATAACATTTCAGCAGCAGACAAGTTTAATTTATTCTTTTCAAGATTTTCAGAAGATAAAGGTGCCGGCTTATTTACGTCATCTGACATGCTTGCAAAGGCCGAAATCCTACTGTTTAAAATATCCATTGTGAAAAGACGTGTTTCGTTGATGTAGTACTTCAAAATATGCATCATATCATAGTTCCCCACCCCTTCCAAAAGATCATGCATCACGTCCACACTGTAATTTTTGGTAACATGAAAACTCGGCAACATGTTCCAAGTGCTATTCTCTTTTACTCCTGTCTGTGAAGCATCTCCGAGAATTACATGTAGTTCATAATTCTCAACGTCCCGCAAATTCCGGACGTTTTCTCTTGACTGCGCCTGTAAATCTGTTTTTGATGTAAGGCAAAACCTGCAAGGGTACTTAGCAGAAAATGACTCTGTAAAGCCAAGAACGGAATTCAATCCAAGATTGTCACCTGTAATAACACACAACTTAAAATAAATCTGTACTTCTAAACCATTATACATTACACATATACCTTCACATTCTAGGAAACGCAACTCTTCAATAAGAATTGAAAAGGTTGCTTTATTACCGAAAGTTTTTCTATCATTTGAATGAAAGAGTAAGGCGAGAAATATGTTCTCTAGTTTCGCGAAAAACTCCGGTGGAATACATGCAATTGTATAATAAACTACCCCTATCTTTTTTGTACCAGCATGCCCACTTAAAGGATTGTTAATTTCGTAATCGTCAAAGTAAAGAAATAAAGGTAATATCAAACGATCATCAGAAACCGTTACCTCGTTTCTCCAATGCAGTCCTTGCACACTACTGAAAAGTACTTCAGTCTCTTGTTCTGCACTGTTCTTGAAGTGGAGTAACGTTGACAGAACATTCGGTAACTCCAAAAATCGTTTAAGCATTTTTCGCATAGGCACAAACTTTCCAAGCACTTGTAATGTTTCCACCGAAACCTCGCCTTTCTTTCTCTTTGAAGATAATTTCTGTCCAATAACATAATCAATTGGTTTTATCAAACTGCCCATTGTCTCTAACATGCCAAATCGCCTATATTCGGTTTCCAAGCTATAAAATGGACTGGACATTATACTAAACATGTTCATTACTTCAGTTACTGTATTATCATCAACATGATTTCCTCGAAGCGTTTGTAAAATTTTCTCTCTTAGCAGTTGCATCACACTACCGCCCATAAACCCGTGTACCCAGTCGCAAAGGTTTTGTATATGAGTTCTGGTTAAGTTACATTGACTATACAGTTTAGTAATAAAAAGAAGGGCTTCCTCCTTTACAGCCTCACGGTAAGAGAAAGGCTTTCCACAGAAGTTTCAATTGGTATATCACCATTATCAGTCAACTGTCTCTCAACATTGATGTGACACACCTCATTTTGGTATCCACGAAAAGGCTGGTTCCCATCACCACCCGTACTTGTTCTTCCGTGTTTCAGCAAGTGTTTGCGGAATGAATTGGCGTTATCAAATTCGCGTCCACACAACGGTTCCCCACAACGAAAGGGGCTCATGGCACCTAATTTGTGACAAAATTTTAAATGAAGTAACAGAGACTGACTCGTTCTTAAGTCACTATGACAAACAAAACACTTAGGCATCTTCTTACAAACTAAAAAGAACGTATATACATGAAAAAACTATTTTACAAACTAAATGATTAACGGAAAACAACCTTTTCCGCCATTACACCTTTGATATTTCAGAGATAAGCGTGTTCACTGAAGGAAAATTCTTGTCGCAGTCATTTTCAATTTTGTACATATGTTTCTGCACAAATGTCCACACCTGTTCCGATTCCTTCGGATATTCTGCATCCAGTACTTGAAACGACTTGAATGTGCTATCGATTGCTTTCAGTGGAGTTTCAACTCTGTAGAGATTATCCTCAATACTCACGTAGAAGGCTTGAGGTTCATCTATTTTTGAAGCGACAACGACGGGCATGGGCTGCACACTACATCCAAAGCGCTGCATCTTTAGATGATGCCTTTCTAACTCTGTTTGAAGATCGGACGCTTCCTGTAAGTCATGTACACAGAATTATTATCACGTTACACACCTATTAACACGTTATCAAATTCCAAAACTACAAATACACGTATAATTAAAATGAGCTTGTATTTTAAACACGAGGTGCACCAATAATATATATAGCAATCCAATTAAACTGCTACCAACTGTTTTCAGGCATTCTTCTATACTAGAAATGTAATGTAATGAGGTCATAATTGACGCGAGTCACTTCTACGCGATATGAAATGTCTTGAAAACTAATATAGGTTAATATGACAGTATTTCGAATGTATTATTATACCCCTTGAGTTGTACATTTTTAATACCGTTCATTGTGTTTGTATTATCCGATGCAATTAAGAAAAGTTCTGGAAAAATTAAGTAAAGTTCCTTAGAGGAATCTACCCTTTAGTATAAGGTTTGAGAATAATCACAAAGAAAACAATCTGAATTATTGCACTTATAAACTTGACAGTAGTTACGTGAATAGATAACTGCGACATCAATAAAATTGTCCTAAGCTTACACTTAATGGTTTACATTTACAGTAATAAATATTTCAATTAAATGTGGCCAACTTGGAATCACATCCAGACGTAAAGTAAGCACGGATATTTAAAAGATAAAATAAATTTAGATCCTGTACGTCAATGACCGCAATTCTTGACGTTACAAATCTCCAGGAAGAAGAAAGAAAAACCTTTGCGGAAATTTGAAAAGCAAGGATGCTACAATATCAATGAATTAGTTTTTAAAATAATGATCGCGAAAAGGTTGGTGCCGTTCCCCTACGTGCTGTTTAGTATTTTTATAAGATTGATATTACACACATATCATTACCTCGAGTATAAACACTTCTTACTTATTTATGCCATAAAATGAAGAAAGGAGTGCTATCATAGTTCCAATATTTGAAGGGTTGAATGAAGAACATTTTTAAAGGCACTGGGAAAAAGCTGTTTTGAGCCAAGTAAACATTTTATCCATGACCATAAACATATTTAACCTCTACTTATGTTTTAGAAAGTTTACATAGCATTCACCGAAAGTTTTTCAGCATTTTTACGTTTACTATTGTTATTGGAATATAGGGTTTCATCACGGGAACTTCATAAGGCATAAACCTACAGTGGAACCGAAAATACGAATAACATCCTAAAATCCCCTCCCCCTTCCTCCCGGGAAATCGAACGCAGTCGCCCAACAAAGGAGATAAGTGTACTAGCAACGAAGGAGTAACTTTTAGGTCGGCCTTAAGTTCGTCACGTTTGAGGGATGTCGTCCCTCGGAGAGCACACAATCCGAGAGAGGGGAAGCAAGAAAGGAATGGATGGGGAAGGAAGCGGTCTGGGACCTCTGTGTTAGGTACCATCCCGGCATTTTTAGCATCGTTCACTGTGTTTATATTATCCGACGCGATTAAAAAACAAAAAAACTCACTCAACCCAGGAAAAAACACTCAGGATGATTGGCCTGAAAAAGCTGTTACACTTCTTTGATCGAGTGATCCCACCGGGAATCGAACCCAGAACCGCTCGCACCAAAGGCGAGGGCGTTAGCGACTAATAAATATTGTGTTTTCCTATTTTATGCATATTCCTTTCTATCTACACAACTTAGGTTCACGATATCTTCGTAAGATACAAATCGCGTCACATACACCGATATATGCTTTACTAATTGCATGAAGAAGAGTCATGTATATTGCAAAATATGGTTGATAGCTCACTCCACCAAGGGCGTGCTGTCCCGAGGGGGCCTTTTCTTAAACAAACTTTTTTGTTTCCATGTACCACCAATATGATCCTCTTGATATGGTATGGTAATCATATCAATTGAGTGCACATCAAAGATGGAGCGGGTCAGTGGCTATGGATCACGTGGGGATAATTTTGAGTATACTTTAGTGGATCTTGGGTTACATTTCCATGTTCCACTGTTACGTATGACTACCCTAACCCAACAATAACAACTGACTCATTGTAGTCCTCAATATAACACATTCCACTTTGATCCACTCTCGACATATTCGGTCAGTAGGTCGAAGTAGATCAGTAGATCATGGTGACACGTGGTGAGTCAGAGTGGATCGTGATTTGATGAAAATGGTGTTTGCTTACACAATATTTTTGTTTGAGCATAGCAGTTTTTCCAGAAAAGCTGATTTTTTTTTTTTGTTTGTTTGTTTGTTCGATAAGGTTTCGTGCAATGTTCTCCATTCTCCAATCACTAATTAAATGTTAATGACATATTTCGTGGTAATCAAGTGTAGATATTAATACATTATATTACATAATGGTACATACTCTGACATGAAAAAGGAATCCTTGCTATGCCTCGTATTTGGAAGGTTTCCATAATCCACCTCCGTCTTTCCTTTTGATACACGTGGACACAGATGGGAAATATCTTCCAAGAAGTATTAATATTACGACTGTTCTGGCATCTGGAAAAGAATGAAATATCAAGAACATTTGTAGGTAATTAATTTACGCTTATACAGCGAGGTCCGGAAGTGGGCGTACCTCTAATTGGTGTTTTCTGACGGTTTTTGGTTTTACCTACATTTGTTTGGTAACACTGCTTGGCATTGTCTGGTAACATTCCTTTGCATTGTCTGGCAACATTGCTATCCATTTGTTTTCTGCTTGGTAACAGTTATCAGATCAGTTCCTGGCCGCTGGATTGGAAGAGGTTGTGCATCCAGCTCTTTGCCAGGCCTCCAAGAAGTCCCGATCTGACGATATCAGACAATGCTCCCTGGGCTTTCATGAAGCAACACGTAAGAAACACTCGATATCACACAACGCAGGAATTACGAGCAGCTGTGGAACACGCCTTCACCCTCGTTGACTCCGGAGTATCTCCGCAAAACATCTGCCAGAACTTTGTGCAGAATTCAGTTGTGTTATGACATGGATGGTGATCATACCTTTGTTTACGACTCTTACGACTTCAAGGTAGCTGTGTACAGACATTCTACCATAACTAACACTATACTGTTGAAACTAAAGGGGGGTACGCCCACTTTTGGACCACTTTATACTAATTTATTTGAATGTAAGTGCTAACTTTCTTACTGCATTCATTCTCATACCTGCAGAGGTTTGCTCTGTGATACGCAATGAATACTGTATATTACTTTAAGTCAATAATCAAAGAAAAAAGGAAATTACATTTTGTAAGCAATGGACAGCAGTCTGAAAAAAACACACACAAAAAGTATCATCTTTTGTAACTACACCCAGATTCGGCAAAGGGATAATGCGATGTTTCTTATATGCAAATATTGGGTCCAAATAATGGTGAAAACTAATCTTAATACGATACTTATCTATCGCCTATAAGTACGTGTATAAAAGCTGTACATGAAGTATATTATTTCAAGAACCAAAGGTTAAAGTCAACGTATGTATTTCTCTTTGGGAAGTTGCAACAAATACGGATAAAAAGAGATAAATTGAACAGCTTAATGAATCAAAATAGACAATTAACAACAAGTTAAAGACTACACGCTGCGGAAAAGCTCTTTCGTCACAAATTCTAAACATTAGTTTCATTCATTGCTACAAAAGGGATTTCATATCTGCTTATTAATCCTACTGAATCTATCTTCTTCATATACTGTTATTCAAGTAAATACTGATTTCAGGGATGTAAACTGGTCACTGAAGTCAGTATTTCAGACTCTTTGGGAGATTAAACGAAAAATGTTCAATTACTACACAGCAGTTGAAATATTTCTCGTGATCTGAGCTCAATAATGAAACAAAAGAATAACAGAGCTTTTTTAAGTGCTCGATATGTTGTCGATTTACAATTATCATTTATTTTTCTTCTAGATTTTGATTTATTCTGCTCGGACTTACGACTAAAAGGAGACAAGGGAAAATTGCCGGAGCAGCTGTAATTGATCTTTTCTTTGCTTACAGGAGTAGGCTGAACAGTGTTGCGTTTTAATAATTATAGTGAACAATACTTAATGAAATAATAAACAATGTGTACACCATTTCTCCACAGTCACAACTTCCTTCCATGCACTTCGATAAATTTTATTATAATTAGCAATTTTTAAAAAAGGGGGCAGGAAGGACTCGTAAACCTTATTCGCCTTCTGTGCAGATGGTATGGTAAAAATCAATACTGGATAATGAAAGTGTAAGTGTAAAGGCTAATATGGAACAGAGAAACAAATGAGAACTTCTTCAGAAGGGAATTTGGAGGGGAGGGGATGAGAGTACAATGCTGTGACACTTAAAATGCGTCTTGATTTGTATACTTCAACAAACTTTTCTTATTAGATTACGCAATTTCTAGTTTCTTACTCCGATTATTCAAAGTATTCAAATGTTCTCGGAGGGAGTGACCGCCCCTCCCTTTAATCCGTCCGTGGTGTCATTCGTTTGGCTTTTCGCTACTAATTCAAAATGCTTTCCGAAACAAGTTGTCTTCTTGTGACAGCAGGGGGTGGAAGAAACAAACAAATCGTGAAAGGAAGAAAGAAGTGGTTTTGGGCTCTTCCAGTCCAGACCATTCTAACCACTGAGAAGTGAGAATCACAACGTGATTTTTCTGGTAAGAGCGTCCTTTTTAAAGCAGCTAACAAGCAAACAGATGGTCAGCCCTCTTCCCTCTGCAGCATACTTTTTATTCTCTGTTGCCAAACTTACTGAAGAATATATTGCAATTAATCTAACGCATGTAACGTAAATTGGAGACCGTGGTTGGATTTATATGGGTCTTGTCTATTTGTATTAAAAATTTCAAGTCATTACCTACAATACTTTGTTAGAAATTACCATATTAAAATTTACATGTTTTCAAATGGGAAGTTAGAAACATAAGCGAAGAGGTAGAAGATCCCCTTAATAAGAAAAATAATTACCTTCCCTGATGTTCTCCTGCAGCAAAAGTTCTACTAATGTGGCTCCGTCATTTGTTGTTTGTTTGGTCGTGGTAAGTATATGCTGAATCTTCAAGTCTGCATTCCACGTTGAAAAAAATGTTATATCTTTCCCAGGATATAACTGGCCAAAATCAATGTCGATCTGAAAAGCAAAAGAAATTGTTGTCACATATACCTAACGCTGTTTGATGATATAATGTTCTATGCTTTCTTCTCTTTATACAAAAGTTTGGTAGTATAGTTTTCTTTGAAGTTCATTAAATAATCTTTGTTTCAACAGAGCGTTTTTAATCAAGTTATGAACATCAATGGCATTCACCCCATTATAGTATCCATTTTCAGAAAATACTATGTCTGATTGAAAAAGAAATCCCAAAGTAGGCATGTAAAAAACAATTACTTAGAGTGGAACTGATAAAATACACGCAAATATAAAACAAACTTCCAAGCGCTTTCGCATTTATGGAGTCGTCATACAGGGACGCAAAGACGAAAGTGGAATAAGAAATAGAGAAAGACACAAGGACCGCACCTATACCAACAGTGATTTCTCCACAAGGTTCTCTACTTTCTCGTATGAGTACTTGACAGCAGTCACGTGATCACATGACCACCATAGCACCTAGCAGAAATATGGCAAAATGAAATGAAATCTTTGAGTTTTACGTCTCACGGTTATGCCGGTTAGGCTAAAGGAGACGGTGATGATGAGAGATGAATGAAATGGTGGAATGAAGAAAGTGGGAGAACCCGAGAAAACCCACGAGCACGGTGTTTGTCCACCACAAAGTCCACACGGCGGGAGCAGGGTTTGAACCCGGGACCCCAAGCACCGGAGGTGAACGCTCTACCACTGAGCCACCGCGCCCCCCCAGAAATATGGCGTAACTTGTCTTACTCTGTATCTTTCTTCTTCCACTTTCGTCTTTCTCTTCCTGCCTAACAAAGCCATAAAAGGTGAAAGCTCTTACAAGCTTTTTTTTCTTTCTTAAATCTTTGCGCGCATGTACTGCACGTGTATTTTTATCTAATTTCTGGTAACTGTTTTATACATTGGTTGGTTTTTAATTACACAAAAACGTGTCTTTAACGTAAGCTTACATAATTCTGAACCTTCTGCCGCTGATGCTGGTATATTTGTAAATTAAAATAAACTATTAAATGTTTTCATAGGAACATTATCAACAAGAGTGAGGATGTGGGGCTGATCGGGGAGCGGGCTGGTTAGCGTAGAGGTTAACTTATTGGCATTGTACGTCGAAGACAAAAGATCTATTTTCGGCCCACTCGCACTTTTTCACTCTGATTTTTCATTATTTCTGAATCTATACAGGATTTGGTGTACTGAAAATCCGGTTGATTTTCTCAGAATTACTAAACGTTCTACCTGCTACAAGATGCACCATCTCGTCCATCAGCTTACTCACAGGAAAAAATTAGAACCGAAAAACTCCGAAACATAGTGTGCAAGACAGGGTACAACTTTATACACCGAAAAACACTTATAAACTCTCTCGCCTCATGCTAGGTGCTTTTTTTGCAAAGAAAAACTGCCGTGTTCGCAATTTATATATAGCATCAGCATAAGACCCTTATGTTCATGATTTTTTTTAACTCATTAAATTTTGTTACGCGTTTTTTTTTTTTTTCATTTTCCTTTAAGTACAGTTCGTTCTGTGATACGGAATTACACTTCCATAAAATAATATAAAGGTATTTTCTTTCTTCGGTTACATTCATAAAATAATAATAGAAAGATGTAAACTTCTTAGCAATATCACTACACTTACAAGTGTGTATCCAAGAGGCTGTTTTAAAGCAGGAAATTCCTTGAAGTAGGAGCTGATATCCTTCTTTGACTGAATGTAATTTGCTCTCCGATTTAATGTCGTTTGTTTCCACAGATCACACACTTTCTCCCATGGCTCTATATTATTTCTCAACCACGTGAGAGCTTCCTCGGCAAATTCATCAGTGGACTCTGAAAATAAAGGACACCATCTACATAATTCAGTGTGAAAGAAACGTACATACTCAGTATACGTAAATACATATGTATTAATTTCTAGGACAGAAGTACAAGAAATAATATTTCAATAAACATGTGAAACAGACAGTATTATACTTCTGAACACAATTGTCATATGAGGTGTTCGGAACATGTATTTACAAAACGTCCCGTTAATATATGAAAGCAGTGATAGAGTTTTACACACAGATGAACAGCAGATATACTGATTGCACAAATTCACGGAAATTTGTTGATTTATAATGAAGGTAGTGCCCTTGAACTGTGAATCTGTTGATTGACCATAATACGTGAATATGTGCAACCATGTAAAAAATCGGCACGCATCTCTTTTAGGAAGTTTTGTACCCTTGTCTGAATATAAGATAGCATAAAACACTATGCATCGTGATTTACTGATAAAATTAGAATACAGAATTTATGAACATGAAAGTAAATAAATGAAAAAGAACTATGAACGCACCATCTAAATCGACTTCGGTAGAAGTTGTAGCTGCACACCGGTTTCTCAAAGGCAAAACACCACTTTGCCGCAAATACCTTCTTGTGTTGCAATATCTGTCCCAAAGTTTCCCTCTTGCCAAAACCTTCTTCCCTTGAGCAACTTTATAGGGGACGTAGTAAGTATGCTATTTGAAAAACAAATCACTGTTATAATATACAGTCCTGATATCCTATTGCACAACACAAAATTACAATTAAACTATATTATTTCCACAGAGAAACAAAATACATGGAAACCTGTTTAAAACGAAACTTATATAAACCGGAAATTTGCCGAAGATGAATAGTTTTTAGTCCCGGCAACTCTGTCTGATTTGCCATATGGTAAAGATTTTTCTCTTAACTGATTGCCAGCTCGAAACGTAGGGGCACTGTAGTCTATCTGTCTCTGCGTTGGCGTTACTACTGAACTTCTGTTTTCAATAGTTAAGATCTTTCGGCCGTGAACAAGAATGGAGATAATGTTTCTGTTATTTAAGTTACCTGTTTCCTGTTTTTGTTGATACACACATAAGCACTTTTCTACTGTCAAAACTTTCTTTATAAATTAAAGACTTACTGCTTGCTACTCCGTCATTACACATGCATTTCCAAGAATTCAGTCATTTTTGAAAAAAAAATGGTAGAAATTTAGACCAGTTGTTGAAAATTTCCATTGTTTCTGCTGCAGAAAATGTGGTTTCAGTGTGGCGTGTTTGTGTGCCCAGTGTTGAGCACAAATACGGCAAAAACAAATGTTATTGTTACTTTGGAGGACACAATACGATTATTGAAGAGAGAAAGAGAGACAATGTTTGTAAAATATAAAGTTCATTTCAAATGTTGCAAACGCAAATTTCCAACACTGAAACCCAGAAAATGAAAACAATCATTAAAAGGCGGTGAAAATGTAAAGAGGAATGTGAGAGGAAATACATAATAAAATAATACATACTTGTAGTTTCTACTTTAAGCGTCTGTCTTATTCAAATAAGTTCACTTTGTAAATTGAGTTTATGTTGTAAATACATTTTTGTGTTAATTAATCTTTCACCTCAACCATTTTAACCTAGGTATAGCACTACGAGATTATTTTTACCAGCAGTTATTGTTACAGAACTTAACTTTTCGAATTTGCATACAACGGAAAATTATTTTGTTCCTTGACGTTCCGTCTTATACAAGTTTCACTGTATATATATGCTGTAAATTAGACATATTGGAATTTCTTTTTTTTTTTTTCTGGATTCCTTTAGTACTTCAATAAAATGAGCATTGAAAAATGTATTCTGATAAGTTATGGAAAACGTTCACTTGTAAGTTAAATTGTAAATTTCTCCTTGTTCTGAAGACAATGATAAAATAAATATTAATACAATTAAGTCTAATTTTCAATGGGTGTTCAGAAACTATACCGGCGAAATCGGAAGATGATAGTTAATATAATTCTAAGCAAAAAAGCTTCTACACATATCCGATTCTCAGCGGCCTGACACCTACAGGTTGGTAACCATTCTGTACATTTTTCCAAAACAAAAATGTATTACTCATCCTGTATTTTTTCTAAAGGTCATCTATGATGCATTTGAATGGTGACAGAATGGCCTTTCCAAGGGTATATGGCACGTGACGATAGTTGCGTTGGAAGGAGCCTCATGAAGCTAATTTTCAGAACAAAATATCTTTCTTCCAAGAGCTTCAAGAAACACGGTTGCCAACACTGTCGCCAAATAGGAACGACAAAAACTTACGCATCAACTTCAATTTTTATGCTGAATAATGTCGCAAAATTTATATTTTATATATATATATATATAGGATGATGCATTTAAAATTTGCCACCCCTATATCTTCGAAACGACTGCGAATATGAGAAAACGCTAAAACACGTCCATCATTATTTTAAGGGGCTTGAATTTTCAGCTATAAAAGATCCCCCTAAACACCCCATATAGCGGTATCTGGAGTCAACTTGAAAATTTTAAATAGCAAAGGGGGTCGAGTGATATATCGTTGGAAAGGTCTCGACAAGAGAAATATTTTACCGGGAGTTTCAAGTCCCTATGTTGACTCCATCTAAAATGGCTCGGGTTCACATTCTTTCCAACGATATATCACTCGACCCTCTTTGCTATTTAAAAATTTGAAGCTGACCCCATGTACCCCCATATGGGGGTACCTGGAGTGGACCGTTTATAGCTCAAGATTCAAGCTCCTTAAAATAGTGATGGACATGTTTTTGTGTTTTCTCATATTTACAGTCGTTTCGAAGATACACTGGGTGCCAACGGACTTTATGGACACAAAATGGGAACCCCCGCCATTTAGGATAGGGTCAACATTGGGACTTGAAACTTTCGGCAAAATATTTCTCTTGACGAGACCTTTCCAACGATATATCACTCGACCCCCTTTACCATTTAAAATTTTCAAGTTGACCCACGTACCTCCATAGGGGGTACCTAGGGTGGACTTTTTATAGCTCAAAATTCAAGCCCCTTAAAATAATGATAGACGTGTTTTTGCCTTTTCTCATATTCGCAGTCGTTTCAAAGATATAGAGGGTGGCAAATTTTAAATGCACCACCCTGTATATATATATATATATATATATATATATATATACTACAGTATCAGAAAGAAAAATAAAATTGTCCTTATACAATCGAACTACTTTTATTAAAATGAAGAGTTTTTTTCTTCCTCCACAACTTCCCTTCCAACTCCACTATCGTCATATATACATCAGTGGAAAGGTGCTTCCATTGCCGTTCAAATACGCCATGCGTCATCTCTTTAAAGTACATACAGGATGAGTAATAAAATTTTGTCCTGAACAAATTTGTATAAAATATTTACCAACCTGTAACTATCAGACCGTTGAAAATTGTACATATTCTTATGGGATCATTTTTGCTTAGAAGTACATCAGCTATTATCTCCAAAAGTTGTCAGTATGGTTTCCGAACACTCTTCAAAGAATCATAAAATACTCCACGACTTTTAAATTTTTTCCAGTGAACGCAAAGAAAAACGAAAAATTAGCAATATACAAGAATTCCCTCACCTAACTGAATTTTACACAAACCTTGTTTTCAGCCGGAAACAATCGTACAATCGCCTCACTTATTGAAATGAATGACTGTCTACTGATCCTGTAAGACAAAAAATGAAATTTCACAAAGCAATTCCCATAGAAGCTTGAATAAATATTAAGAGACGACGCTCCATTGGGGAGGAAAAAAAAAACACTTGTTTATAAATTTTGTAACACTGGCACTAAAGAAAGAAGTGAATGTTTAGTTTCATTAAGTCAGGCAAATAAACGAACTGTAATATTTAATACAACTCAACGTGTTCCAAGTTACTGCAAACAGTTATTAATCAATCCAAAGGGTGCTATGCAGTCATCAGAACACTTTCAAATTCCAACTGATCCATATTGTTGTGTACCACAATGAGCAACTAACGAATTAATGCGTTTGAACTTTTGCTTTGATAATTTCAATGCATTTTGAGACCAAATTAATCCTAAAAACACAACTACAAACATACTTGTAATATAGATCATAAGTGAAAAATACTGTCACGGTGATAAACGCAATCAATACCGTCGAATATGTGCCATGTGAAAACGAGATTCTACTCGGAATTCTTAGTGAAGACGATAAATGTATAGGACAGCAATTACTTAATATTTAAGACTATTGAATTTACATTATCTTTAACATACGATACCACAAAATTTAACGAAACGATCTGTACCTTTTATCTGCGCCAATATATCGAACGATGACATCTGTTAATAAACTGCGAGCTCTGCTATTAAGATGTCCCAAATTCTTGTGCGTAGATAATACTTCTTTTCCTTGCAGTGAACTATTCAGAATCTTCTGCAAGTCCTAGAACAAGGTACTTGTGATCATAGAATTTGAAATAAAATAAAACTTAAACAACAAAAGCAAAACTATAAAATAATTTGATATCACTTATGTTAAGATCACATAAACGTGAATACGTATAACCAGACGTATTTTATTTCAAAAATTTACAAAAAGAAACTTTTGTTTTCTACGAAAAACAAAAACTAGCATGAGCATGTATGTGTAAAAGTACACATATGTCCCAAATTTCGTCGAAATGGGTGCAGTATTTTATTTTATTTTATTTTATTTTATTTTTTTATTTTTATTTATTATTATTATTTTTTTTTGCTATCTCTGGTGATTACCTGAAAAAGAATTTCATTTTCAACGCATCACAACTTTGACAATTTTTCACATGGAAATTTTATTTTGATGCCACTTGCAATCTTTTCTACCAGAAAACAAATGTTTTAAATTTCATTCATATCTGTTTCGTAGTTTTCGTAAACGAACAACGCCGAAATGCCATTTTTTGTATCCTAGAAGCGTAAGCACTAGTCGATCTACTTTTTAAAGCCTTGCTTGCAGGGCGACCGTCCTGCCTGATAACGTAGAGTTGGTTTTTAGTTTAGCGTCCCTTTCAGCAGCGAGGCTACATGAGACGTGGACCTACTGATTAACGTGGAATCCGAACCACATGAGCTCCCGCTGGAAATCAAACCCGGGTCCCCCACGCCATGCCTGATAACGTACACGTAGAAGAGTTTAATAACAGTCCAAGAGCCGATTTGAATGAATGTGGTATCAAATGAGTACATTAAATAAGGTTATAAAGAATATGAGTTATGTTTACATTGAGTTCGTCCTACCAAACACATGCTCACTCTTGCGGTCATAAAAGATGTGTGACTAACTGATTATTACGATCTGGAAAATTAAACTTTAAATCTAGTAACGGTTACACAAGCTATACCAACATACTTATATATACGTAAATCTTCTATGGAAATACGAAGAATAGATAGTCTCTTTGAGGATAAACGGACACTTACAATCAGTTTTATTTGTCCATTTCATCTGTGAAGAACCATTCAAGTGAAAATATATCTTTGGATGTGAATTTTCATCAATTTCATGGGCTCTTTACGTGAAATACAAGGTAATTTTACACCAGGAACAATGTGTTGTGAAAACTTACGAATTCCTCTTTTGCTGCACTTTCCTTCACTTGGGGGTCTTCCATCAACGGGCTATTTTTGCAGATATCTACATCTGTGGATGTATCTCTTGATCCTGCCGAACCACATACTACATCAACTGGAATACACAATAAATAAATAAATAAATAAAATAATGCTGTAAGAATTCTATATTAACCTATCCTTATTCTCTCTCTCAAATAAATTAATTGAAGTACCTTCATTACACGTAAAAGCAATCACCCTAAGCAAACAGAAATGCATGCTGGCGTTAGGACTTCACACTTTGACATATTTTCTTTTACAAATCAAAACCAGGAGTGGACCGTATATACCCATGTAACGGCTGCGCTTAAGTAATACTTGCACCCACGCTTTAAAGGTGAATTGAAACAAAAGTGGCCTGCTCGGACTGCCATTCTGATGGAGGTTTTCCTTAGTCGTACCAGGATAATGGAAGCAAGAACTGAAATATTTCCAGGTCACTACACCTCTGTCCCAGTCAGAGGGCCATAAATAAAATTCAAGGGAACTCACATAATGTCTACATCCGAAAAACGATAATTTTCTCTACTGGAATATATAATTAAAAGTTTAAAATCATAAAATATGAATACGCAACTTACCACTGTCCTAATTGCTAATATATATTATAGTAGTGTAGTATTTCAAGAGCTTTTCGACTGGCATGTTCACGCGAATCTTCTGTATATTAATATCATGTTATAAAATGCGAGAGATGTTCAACTCAAGGTAAGAAATAAGAAGTAAGGAAGAAATTAATAATATTTATATATTCATTTGAAGACACAATTGAACTCACTTGTGAATGCTCATCGCATCACTGTGTCTTACACCATTTTTTTAACAATTTGAGGAAAAGTATCTCAGCAACCTGATGCTTTGATCATGGAATCTGTTTAAAGAAAGAAAAATAGTATATATTGTTTCTTTTCTTCCTTTTTTCTTAAAAAAAATTCAGTTAAAAGTCACTTGCATTTTATAATAAGTTTCTCATATGCGGGAGGACGGTAGGAAAGTTCTCGAAATAAGGGCTATTTCAATTTATACGAGCGACTGGGACACTTACCCTTTAATTATCTTATCTATTTATTAACAACATTCCAAATACAGCCGAAAGGCATTTCACATTGAAACAAATAACAACAAAGGAAGGAAAGGAGCTTCGAAGTCGGCGAGGCGGGTCATATATTCAAGGTACCATCCAGACATATGCCTAATGAAACTAAGAAAAACCCTGGAAAACAATTGTTACGATGGCCTGCCTCAGGATTCGAACCAGGGACCTCTGCATACGCTAACCACTCACACACGCTCGCTCGGTTATCTACTAACTGCAATAGCACACAAAATGCTTATCTTTAACTATTACCATTTTTCCATGCTCATTTTTCATTTTCATGCAATAAAACAGATAAATATTAATCCGAAAATAAATGTTTAAACATGTTTTCTAGCGGTGTTAGTTGGATGTGTTTAATTAAAAATACTTTTCTACGTAAGTCATTGAGATAGAATTACAATCTACTCACAAGGTTCCTCGTAACAATACAATGTGCTTCCATTTGCATTGCTTATCCTATCTCCACCACCAACACTAGGGAAAGAGGAAATAGTTGTCACCTGGAATAAAAGTTTATTATTAGCTTCATTAAATACAATGATTAAAAAACATAAATGCATATAATTACATAGCGCAACTGCGTACGCGCGTAATTTCCCTTAAAGTGTTAACAACTGTTGATTGCCGTTACTTTTATTTTTTATCTTATGACAACGCACAGATTCAACAACTTCAAGATGCCTTTTCTTGAACGTGTGCTGATCATAACCAGTTTCATGTCAATTTTATTAATGCATTTTAGTTGTTTGTGGCATTTCATGTTAAGTGAACCAATGGTCCCCACTCCACCATCTATAATTTGTTTAAACTTTTGCTCCAATGTTACCTGATACAAAAATGAAGATTAGTCTTTTCTAGTCCGGCTATCTCAAAATAACCCTTGTAACAGCAACAATAAGTTTTTTTTTTTTTTTTTTTTTTTTTTTTTTTTAAGTGCTTGTCATTGTTCACTGAAAGGTCTAACAAACTTCAAAACTTGCTACCTGAGAGAGAGAGTTAGTAATCAATTCCCATGGATGCGCAAAATTTGTACATAAAATTCACAAGTTTGCCTAAAACAAAGTGTGTGTGTGTGTGTGTGTGTACAAGTGTAATGAGTGACAACGGTGTATGAAGTCAATTTAGTAGACTGATACTTGAAATAAATAAAAATGGTAGATGTACTATAGAATAAAGAAAACCTCAAACCTGAAGCACAGATTGTTTTAGGGGCATGCGATCTTATAAAAAGGAAAAGTACAAGATGTGAAAAATGAATGCTCTTCGTATCTCAAAATGGTTATGTTGCCAAACTTGCACCAAATTGGAACCATAACCAATGGAAAGAATACGTTTTCATATAATTAGAAACACATTTTTACGTAGATAACTTTCTTGGTTTCTGGATGGTGGAAAAATAGCTATTAGGTCATTTCACACTGAATTCACTACCGACAGAATTTGCATACCATGTCGATGCAAGTAGTAATATTTGTAACAAAGTCGTAGGAAAGAAGAGAAGAGATGGGGATAAAGAATGGATGGAGAGAATGATGAAAAGGGGATAGAGGAATACAATACATTTTAGTAACATCATGCCAAAACTTACATTGAAGCCCTCCTAGCCTGTTAGTGAACAGAGTGCGTGAATAATTCACGCAGTCCCGGGTTCAATTATCAGTGGAAGAGCAACGAACACATTACAGTGTTTCTGATTTCACTTTAAAATGTAGTTTCACGTCTAATATAGCGTCAATGCTAAAATGGGACATTTAACTACAATTAACTAAATAACTTACACTAAGGCCAAATCTATGTCTTTCAACTTAGTAAAAAGGAACATTTGACTATTTTGATTGCTGTTACATTAAGTACCCAAAATCACGATCTGCAATACAACATCGAGCATGAAAATTGATATGATCACCGCACCTTGAAAAAACTGGCTGTATTAACTTGTTCAATCTTTGCGTTATTGTAAAAATGAAAGTAAACTAACTAGAAACTTGATAGGTATTCCATATTTTCCAATATTATATAACCAAATAAAAATTATTCTCAGAAGGTATTTCATCGACGCTTCCGATATTCTTTCAGAAAACATAATATATTTCTCAGAGGATTGACCCTCTGAAACAATCTGGTATCTATCAAGTCGAATGCAGTTAAGGACAGAGATATACCTTGGTGAAATAGAGATATATTTATTAAGACTAGAAGAACCTGTTAGAGAATCAAATCAAACCGTCATTTCGGGACTTTCGCTACATTTAGGGCTCTCAATATGATATTCGTACTCGTAAGTTCTTGTATCTCTTTCATTTACCAAACTTACAATTAAGTTTACATTTACATTTTTCTGCTATCTTTAAATACATGTAAAACTGCTGCACTGTGCGCTATAATTTAAGTATTAAATTGCAAACATTATTACATGGATGATTATTATATTTTTAAACATTGTCTCTTTTACGGATTTTTTTCCTGGAATCATCTGAAATGGATTACAATTTAACGTTTCGTTCAGAATATTAATTTACTGCCGTTGAAGAAAGTATGTGCATTCGATTTCTTGGTTTAAGTTTAGCGTCTCGTTCAGTAGCGAGGCTATATGAGACGTGAACCTACAGCTTAATGTCGGATCGGAACATGAGCTTCCGCCGGGAATCAAACCCGGGTCTATCGCGCCAAAGGCGCGTCACTAACCACACAAGCACTGAAGACCTCGTATGTGCACTCGAGTTTGAAAAAACTAGGAGGGTAACAAAGAAAAGATTTAAATCATTAGTTTCCTTGTTTTGTTCTGAGTTAGTAATAGTATGACTGAGTTTGGAAAAAGCTTGCTAATATTTTTTACGAGTGAATTAAACGTACAAAATTGTTTTCATTTTTTTCTTTCTTTGCGAAGCATCAACTTTTACACTTACACATTGACACGGACTAATCCTTACAAAATGCAAGTACCATAAGTAACTGAACGCAAAAGACAAATTTTAAAACATTAAAGTGTAATAATTAAAATTACATCTTCCTGACAGTTTCGGTATATTCCTGACACCATCTTCAGAGAGGGAATAGAATGGGAAAATAGTGGTAGCCTTTTCTCATTCTATTCCTCTATTTGAGGATGGTGTCAGAAGTACATTGAAACTGTTACCAAGATATTTTAATTTGGGTTAATTTGAGTTTAACGTCCCGTTCAGCAGCGAGGCTATATGAGAAGTGGACCTACTGATTAACGAGGAATCCGAACCTCATGAGCTCCCGCCGGGAACCGAACCCCGGTCTCCCACGCCAAAGGCGCGTATATTTTAATTTGGGCACTGTAAGGTGTTTATATTTACAAGTAAAACAGTTTGCTGAAAAAAATAGTGAGTATTATACCCAACACTTTCTCTACCGATTAAAATCGTAATACGGTTGACAATACACCTATGAATACGGTATTACAGGTACAATGATAACAAAGTACGATTATGTTTGAGAAAAATAATAAGGTATAAGTTATTTCTACCTCGCTATCACTAAAGGTACTGCCTTCTGAGCTGTGTGACAGGAAAGACACAGGGGATGAAGAAGTAGGAGATTTCATCTTCTGTTCCTTGTACAATTTATATTTTGATATAAATTTCATTCGTGGTCCAACTTTAGGAATTAATTCCTTTATTGCATCCACAGTTAAATTTTCGAATGCCTCATCATCGATTTCTTCCTCTGAAATAATAACAAATGTTTGTTCAATGAAATACACACATTGCACAAAGCTCCTATTTAACGAACAATATAAAGATTATGTCGGAATCTAAGGTACACGATGCTGGGTGAACATAAATTTTGAGCTCCTTTCGGGAATCGAATCCGTCACTCCTCACTCCACAAGCGCTAGGCAAAACAAACTGGATGTGAAGAAGCTCTAAGGAAATAAAGAAATATGAATAAAACTTCCCTGAAATAAGAAAAAAATGAATCCTGCAACTCTTCATTCTTTCAATTTAATTTTATAAAACGACATGATAAAATTAGGCAGATTATACAAATATGTTCAACTTTTTGTCAAGTCTTAGCTATGTTCTTCAATGTCATTCAAACCGGTTAGCATCTTAAAATATAGGTCCTGAGCGACATCTTTCCCATATTCCTATCTTTCAGTTGTGGGTCAGCTTCTTTAAGCCAAATGGCTCTTTTAAAAAAAAAACTATTCGGAAATACAGCTTAGTGATTGCATGTACAAAAAGTATTTATCCTACTTGGAAGTTGGGATACAAATAACTGAAGGTCTGTCCTGAAGAGGCAAAGTAGAACTAAGGAGGTACTGTTCTGTGCCTTTTCTCTTGATATTATTTCTTCATTTGTTTGGTCTTTCGGAAAATCTTACTTTTGATGACTTCAATATGTGAATGGAATGAAGGATCTGTCAATGCTAATGAGGAAAGCATAATTACTATTGCAAAAATATCTTTAATTGAGTAAACAGGAATGAAGTATAAACATCTAGCTTCATGTACCGCAGTTATGCCCTGTATGTTGATGGTGAAGAATCAACAAAGAAACAGCTGCTAAATTAAGAAAACCAAAGACAGGTCTTTTGTAATGGAACACCAAATCTTGGGAGTTACAGTTATTGTGATCTCAGAAATAAGCTGAGAAGAGGTAGAATATGCTTTAAAGAAAATGAAGACAGGGAAAGCAACTACAAGCTAAAACATGGGTGCTTAGGACCAGAAGTTGTCCTACCGCATACTATGGGATCTAATGAAAACAGTTTACAGACAAGAGAAAAATGCCAAGTCAGTGGGGAGAGAGAGAGAGAGAGAGAGAGAGAGAGAGAGAGTAGTACTGTATCTATATACAAAGAGAAGGAAGATGTACAAAATTGTGAAAATTACCGAGGAATCAAGCTGATGCCACATACAATAAACACTTGGACGATGAAGATTTAGAAAGAAAAACAACAGTTGAATCCATGCTACAGATGAGTACAACTGATACAATCAGTGGCGTCATTAGCTCTTAAATATTAAGGGGGGGGGGACACATGATATATCTCACATGTGCAAGTTATTTTCTAATTACATATTATGATTTGGTTTAATTTTATCGAAATAAATTAATGATATACCGTAACTCATGCAGTGCAAATAATAATAAAAAAAAAAATAAATAAATAAAATAAGGGCCAGCTGGTAACTTTATACACGACACAGAAAATTACGGGGGGGGGCATGTCCCCGTCACGCTAACGACGCCCGTAGATGCAATCTTATTAAAGCAAACAATGGAAAAGCGTCAGGGAAAGCAATAAGGATGCAGTATTTACTGAATGGGCAAAGACGTAAGAAAGAGTACCAAGTCAGGAAGTTTGGAGGTATATGAAAGGAAAATGGAACTCCAGTAAAGTACAGGAAGATTGCTCAAGATCCGTATACAAGAGCTAGTGTCCCGGTAAGAAGCAGTGTAGAAATAATACATCTTACTGCATTTTAGGTTGGACTGCACTATGATTCGGAAGTGAAATCTCTATCTGGTAGCCCAAAACGCAACAGCCCAATACGAGCATAACCTAACCGTAACTACCCTACGCCAGAGGTCACAAAACTATCTGGATATGTAAGTCCCTCAATAATGAATAGGCACGAAACGAATATAATTAAAACGTAACTAACTCAAGGAAGCAGTCACAAAACTAGCTGTGTGTATTTTTGATTATTATCTATCAGAGTTGGTTGGTGTAAACCAAGATGGTTTAAATTTTTAAAAAATCCAATTGGTTTAAGCCAAAAATATAAAATAAATGGTTCACAGCCAGAGTGAACACAAATTATTAGTATCTTTATTCACTTCTAAGCAATTTAAATTAGGACGCTGTACTTCGGATGCAATGAACTACTTGAATTAAAGTAATCTTCTGTAATCTGTATAATCTTTTGAAATTGTCCATTTATATCAATTATGAAATGAAATATTTAGTTTAACGTGCCACGTTTATACACCGAAGCTAAGAGAGACGGTGATGATGAGTAATGACTGAAATGGTGGAATGGAGAAAGTAGGAGGAAATGGGAGAACCCCGAAAAACCTACGCACACGGTGTTGTCCGAAGACGGCCCACTGGCGCGAGCTGGGATCGAACGAGGGACCCCACGCACCAGAGGTGAACGCTCTACCACTGAGCCACCGTGTCCCCTTATTTCAATTTTAAGTCTGTAAAGTGATTTCACTTATGCAGTTGTCCTGAAGTGACGGAAAATATGCACAAGTATGCAAATCGGTTAAACATATTTCTATCACATGTCCTAAGGTTTAGTCTATAAACTCATCGCCTTCCTAATCAAGGGATCCCGAGTTCAAGTCCAGGTGAAGAACAATTTCTCTTGGATGTAAACCGAGTAGTGATTCAGGTCCAACCTTAAACTGTATTTCCCGTCCTTCATAACCTCACTGTTGAATAAGTATATATGGACCAGACATTTTCATTAATATGTAATCTCAACAAATAAAGTTTAAAGTGGAATAACGATGACCCCTACTATTTTTTTTAAAAAAAAAGGAATAAAGTAATTTGAGGGTACTGGTGCTATTGAGCTCGATTTCAACCCCTTTAGAAAAAACAAAAATGAAATCTCTAAGTTTTACGTCCCACGGTTATGCCGGTTAGGCTAAAGGAGACGGTGATGATGAGAGATGAGTGAAATGGTGGAATGAAGAGTAGGAGGAAACGGGAGAACCCCGAGAAAACCCACGAGCACGGTGTTTGTCCACCACAAAGTCCACACGGCGCGAGCTGGGATCGAACCAGGGACCCCAAGCACCGGAGGTGAACGCTTTAGAAAAAAACAGTAACCCGGTCAAACTCGAAGGCAAATGTCAACTAGCTCTGTTTTCCTCGCAATCGATGACTTCCAATTCCAACATGTGCAGCAGCTGTGCGTGTTACTGAAGACTAGCCTTCGGCTAGATGGAGGTCTCGCACCTTATAAACCCACAAGTATGCCAAATGTCATCCGCAGATGTTCAGGAAAAGTCTAAGCATTTTGAGATGTAGAAGGTATGATATTAAATAATTGTGAGTTTTCAGTTTTCTAAAATAAACAATATATAAATAAATAAAAATTTAAAAATCCCTCTATAACTAGATATTATGTTTGGTCAATAACTTGCATATCGCTATCAAAAGCTTGCAAGCATACCGAATTTCAAACTTTTGTTCCAATTTCAATTACCTAAAACATGAGATTTTATGTCCAAAACAAACATACATTTAAATAGCACCGGAAATCTTTCTTTTTATTTTAGAATTATCCTAAAAACTAAAAATATTTACTTTTGATATTTTTTGTGAGTTACTTCCAGAAGGCTACAAACATGCCAAACTGCATCACTCTAACCTTCGGGCTACATCATTTAACTTAATAATTTTGGGCTGTAGAAGGTATCTCCATATAAATTACAAAGGAAGATTTTTCACTTTCCCAAACAACCTCACTGAACTAGGAAATGTATAGTTTTGGTGATTTACTTAGTTAATTTTATGAAAACCCTACATGAATACCGAATGTAAAGTTTTTACTCAAATACAATTTCCTAAGACTTTTTTTTTTTTTTTTAAGTACACCGAAATAAGACGGGATTTTTACTCATTCTTCCTCTTCACCTACTAAAAAGAAAAAAAAATCCTGTATATTTTTCTCTGAAGGCTATATGTATGCCAAGTTTCAACTTTACACGTCAACCGCCAGTTCCATTGTTTTGTCAGTTAATGGCACGATGAAAAGTTTGAAACTTCCGGCTTTTATCCTAACTTAACGTACGCTCTAATGCAACGTGTGAACCAGATAATTGCTAAGGAGAAGTTCTAGAACACAGGTTTCCCATATAGATTAGCAAGGTTGGTTCCTTTCTGTACCAAAATTTAAATTTTATTTCACAGAATATTGCTAGCGAGCGTCAGCAAGTGAAAGCGGGTTAGAAGACCGCAGGATACGTTGTTTTCTGTTTTTATTACAGCTAAATGGGAAGTGGGACATGTGTTCTAGAACCTTGTAATTTGTATGACGTTTATATTTTCTTCTCGCTTATTACAAAGCTAAGGCATTACTGCCGCATCGCCGGACCAGTATTAAAATCGAAAAAAAGTACCAAAATGTACTGTATACGGTTATATTTCGTTGGACTACATTAACTTACATTAGATTACCTCACATTAGGATAAGGGCATAAAAAACTACAGTGCAAAAAACACAAACCAACTTGTGCTAGGTGGCCACTAAGTGCACGAATGATATCTAACCGAGCCAAGGTAGGGCGGAGCTAGCGGACCAGCGCGGTAGTGTGCCCGAAGGGAGCAGGCGCGTCAGCGACGATGTGTACACGCGTAAGCGAGGGTACTGAAAACATCTGGTTTCCGCAATCATATACATTTCAATAGCAATTGCCATACTAATAATGCTTTACTTGCAAAAACAGAAGTCACACCTTCAAAATCGTGAACAACAGTTTCTTGGGGTTTTCTTTCCTTAAACAAGTACTCAGCTAAATAGCCCTCTAAATGGTTTTCCTTCTTCCCTGACGCTGTAAAATAATACGCTCTCTTTCCTTTCTGAATTTTCAATTCATTTCCACATTTTCCACACACCGTCAACCTTTTCAGTATACTGGTCTTTCACAAAATTTCAACTGTCGCTCGTTATCTTTGAACAGTTCTATGTACGTAACACACGACATGTGACAGCCTTGACATACACGAGCTATTTTCATACTCCTCTTCGCGCCACTACATCATAACAACTATATGTCTCCGCGAAATGGTCCATCCACCTCCACATACAGTGTCGCTTACAACATCAAAAATAACCAATTTCTTCATTTTTACTATTCCCCTTACATGACTTTCACTCATTCTTGCTCATAAACAAACAAACAATAAAAAAAAAAAAATTCCAACTGACCCGGCAAATTTTCTAAAACTGTTCCGGTGATACACCAGTTAACCCCAAAGCTAAATAAGCTCCATTTCGTGGGAACAATCACATACAAAATTATTATGAATACTTGACTAATTTCAGTAAACTGTGAGATCAACTAAGCTTATATATTAGTTTCATTAGATCATGGTCCCTTGTACGAAGGTACTGAATGGTTAAACTTAGGTCAAGCTTCAGTACTGCTGAATGGGCTGACTGGTAAATAATTTGTGAACTACTGGTACATCATTTGAGGAATTAGTTGACCTCTGACCGAGTCTGATCGGGTTAGATCACTTCTTGAGGTCAAAACCGAGCACTCAATCCAATCAGCGCCCCACCTTTACTTAGTTTTAAATAGGGACTTTGTTTACTCCACTTTAATTTAACCTAAATATATTTAAAAAAATGAACTGGTTCAAACAAAATATCGGATTTAAAAAGAAAATGGTTTCTGCAAAACCTGTTATTTATGTGCTTTGAAGTTTGACATCACCATCATGAATTAAATTAAAAGTGCAAAGGTGGTGTCACTTAGTGTAACACAAAGAGAAAGGCCTTCTGTAATAATTTGAAAGCGACAGAAGCACACTTAAAAAGCATTAAATCGTAACCTATCGTGTTTTCTTTTTGCTACACATACCTAAACTAGCCTATCTAACCATACTTTCACTCGCTGTCGCTTGTTCAGCATTAATTAGTAAAAATTAAGGGTGAATTATTATTAAAATTCTTGATCCCATCTGTACTGTTTGTAGAAATTAATAAGGGCACAAAGTATAACAATTAAGGGGTTAAATTCCAAAGTTGGACGTCAGTTTTCAGCAAAATTTTGAAACTTGCACGGAAGATACGTATAATTTGATCGTTTGTGTGCTTGATAATATATAAAGATAATACAACAACACTCTCTCTATTTGTTATATATAATTGGTTATAAACATGGGACTACTAAGCGAGCGAAGAGAACTACCTCGCGCAAGGTAACCGAATAGTTGCATTGTGGGAAAGTAACGAGCATTCATAATATCAATATTGCGGGTAATATACCGAATCGCTGTACGGGATGTGAACTGACAGTGTTGAATTTCGTGAAGCTCCCGTCGAAGGGTACTTCTATTATAGATCCTAACGTAACCTAACCTAACCTACACTTTCTCCCAACTCGCGAAATTGAAAAATTATACATTTTAATAGCTTTTACGCAATTTTGGTAGAAAAGTATCGGACGTCCAACTACGGAATAAATGCCCAATTAAGTAAAACTCAACGTAGAAATATCAACATAGGATCACTATGATCCTCAAGCATCGAATCGTTCTGCAAAAGCTTAAGCCTCTTCCAAATAGTACGAACTCTCACATTAATAATAACCTTTCTCTCAACTTTTCACACAAACATCTTACAAGAAGTCTTAAATCATTATTATACCTTAGGGTAGGTGGGGGCAAAGATCCGCAGTTTTCACGTTTTTTCTTTTCTCGATTTATGGTCTTTAATTTCGAAACTCGAAATGCCACAAATTGATACTTTATTTATTCAGCTACATTGAACATCAATTTTAGAACCTGCAAAGTTACTGTGTTTGAGTGGGAATTTGATTTTATGGACCCATGCAATTTCGGACCTTTGCCCCATTGCATGGGGTAAAAATCCGCAAGTGAATTATAATGCGGATTGTTTCCCCACACAGAAAAAACAAAATTGTTACAAAACTTTTTGGTATTTTTACTGTATTAAACTGTGTTATAGTTACCATAATACATAAAATAGTTTTATTCGTGTATTTTAAATTGACAAGTAGGTCTCGATACTTAAATAACATTAGAAATTGAACAAAAAACTTTAGAACAGAAACAAATCACTCAGATCAGTCTTAAAACCTATCATATCTTTGAAACGAGTTGAAGTGCTTTCAATCGGTTTGGACAATTTCCTCACAACGTCGTCTTTATGAAAGAATGATTGTTCAACCGTTTCCTTGAATCGCATGGTGCGAGAAACCCTTTTATAGAAGACACCTATGTAGCCATCAACGTCAACTTCTATTATTTTAGCCACGTATAAACGGAATGATTTCGCTTTTCCATACACTTTGACCACAACAAAGTCACCGACTGCAAGCTCAGCTGGAATATTGTCGTTCTCAATTTCCGATTCACCACTGGATAGGGTTAGTGAAAATTCATAGTCGTCACTGCTCTCGTGAAGAGAAAATTGAGATTCTGATTCAGATGATGACAGTTCTTCACCAATTTTCTTTTTCGGATTACCAGTATTTTGAAAGAGTCTCTTTTTGGATTGTTTTGGTTTGTAGACATTTTTCTCTTGATCTACCTTCCTCTGTCGTAGTTCTTCAAGTCGTTCCTTGTGTGGTGTTGAAGTGAGAAGAGTCGATTTTAGACTTCTTCCTGTACGGTTTCTTTTAACACTTAGGCCTATTTTCGGAAGTGGAATAATATCATAGGGAGACACGGGTGACTGATCAGAATTAGAAGTTCCAGGCTCAAAGTGTTGCAGTGCAGCTCTGTTACTTGTTCTATCAACGGAAGATGGTCCAGGGATAGAATTACCGGGAGCAGTCACCTTATCGGAAGTTGAAGCCTCAAATGTTGCATTGTCCAGGGCAGACTTTTGTATGCTTCCATCAGAAGAAGCGGAAAGCAGAGTTGTAGGATGTTTCAAAGGAGCCGTGGAACGTATTCCATCTGAGGAGCTGGAAGAGACAGGATTAGGATTTCCTGGAATAGTTGCGTTGGTGGCTTCATTACCCATTGTTTCTGAAAGAGGAAGTTGAAAGTTTTCCAGCGATCTGTCTTCAAAACAGATTATTCCACGCAGGTCAGGATCTTCAAGATCAACCGTGTCAATTTCAATTTCTTGTTCTGTTACTGAAGCTGGTAAAAAGTCTTCATCAGTGAAAATATTGATATCCAGCGGATGAATTCCCGTTACTCGAAATCCATGAGTAGCTTTCTCTACTGTGGCTGTCTTCTCGAACGCTCGACTAAATATACCTGCTACATAATACTCCGTCAATACTTGACCAGGATTTGATGTGATCCAATTGTCGCACAAATCATCATAATAAGCTTTCAATGGTCTAAAGAAAGCACGGTCCAAAGGTTGGGTTCGGTGACTGCTATGAGGAGGAATACTAACCATGTGTATGTTGTTTTTCTTGGCCAAAGTAATAGCCTGGAGTGAAACATGCGATATATGATTATCTAAAATAAGCAAAACTGGGCTTTCTGCAGAAGGTTGAGTGTGTTTTTTGAAATGATCTAGATAAACTAAAAATGTCTCCACATTCATGTAACCAGAGTCGGTCACAGCCATTGCAGAACCGATTGGCCCATCTTTCAGAAGAAGTGGATTGTTCCTTTTTCGTGAAAATATGAAAAAAGGTGGAACATAATGTCCTGTAGCACTCATCGCACAAGCAACTGTCACTGTTTTTCCTTTGTCAGCAGACACATTTTTTGACACTTCTCGTTTACCTTTTGGAGCAACATGTTTAGGTAATTTATTCGGGACGGTTTGGAAACCACTTTCGTCCATGTTATAGATACGATTTGGCGGGAAGTGATACTTCTCCTGAATTTGTACCAAATTTTGAAAATACTGAGTCATCTGTTGCCTGTTGAATCCCATTGTTCTAGCAACACTTGTCTTTCTCGGAGTCCGCAGAGAGAGATGATTCCTCTTCATAAACTCCCTTGTCCAGTCCCTGCCAGCTAACTTCGATTCCTTTGAGAAGGAATGTGTGATTCCATTTCTTTCTGCATATTCGTAAGCAAGGAACCGTAGAGACTTCAATGTAAGTCCATAAAAACGGGCATCTAAATCTTTAAGATGTTGCACTATTTCCTTTTCTTGCTCTGGGGTGAACACACGTTTGAAACGTCCAAGTGACTTAACTCCGTTACCAACTTTTAATCTTTTACGAACTGTTGACTCATCAAATCCCAGAACTCTGCCGATTTCTCTTACAGACATACCATCTGCTTTCATTTGCTGCGCTTGTTGAAGAAGAGCATCGGTCAGCGGTCTTAAATCTTGTCTCTTTCTTTTGTAGTTCCTGCAACGAGAACGTGAAATTTGTATGAGAATTTCTAGCATTAGAAAATATTCTTTTTCAGAGATATTATAAACATTTGACAATAGTTCAGTGTATTCTCACGATTGCATGCGGTGTTGCCAAGAGACGATACGAGAAGAGACTTTGAGGCTGTCTCGTCTCGTCAAAACGCTGTATCGTCTCGTGTCTCGTCTCAAAAATAATTGGCCCGTCTCTTCTCGTTTTTGATCAAGATGAGACGAGACACGAAAAAGTCTCGTCTCGTGGCAATATTAAAGCATATATGATACCAGTCGAGACGAGAGTTTAAAGCTGTGTCGTCTCTTCTTATGAAAACACTGTCTCGTCTCGTTTTCGAGACGAGACAGGAGACGAAAAATGTCTCGTTTCCTGGCAACACTAATTACATATTACTGTTAGATCAAAATTTTATGGCTGAAAAGTAGGTCTACACTATGCTCTATTTTAGTTCAGTACTATAATTAATTCAGAAGGTATCAACATAAAAGGTCTAAATTTCCTTTTAGTTTCACACGATTCGACAAAGGAACAAACAGGAAAATTTTAAAAACATAATAGAGGTTGTATTCAATACATCGATATTCAAAACACAGGAAACTACCAAAATTTAAAACATTGACACTTCCAAAATTCAGCTAACGTCATGTTAGGTTAGACTTCCTTAGAAATAAGATTTTCGCTATATCGGTGTTTTGAGTGTCGCTCTCTTAATAGACACCCACTTAATGAAGTATATAAAGTCTGATATAGCCTATATGCAATTATAAAGTATGCCTAAGACAGAATTAATTTTTGAACAGAAGAAATTATTTAGTAATTCAATATGAATCCCCAACCACAAGCCAAATTTGGTATTGATTTAACTTAGTCCGTTAGTCTGTAGCCTCGAATATTAGTCTTCTTTTACACAGCACTTGCACAGCATAGTCACCGACATATGTATCGATATGGCCTATGTATATAGGTAGTAAGGTAGATTTTTCGAAGAATATATAACTTTTTATTTAAAAAACGTTCGAACGGGGTAAAGGTCCGCAGCGGATTTTTACCCCACTCTCTCCGCGGATTTTTACCCCATTTTGCCATTGTGGAAAACTCTGCTAATTCCCGCCAAACAACAATAGAGCTCGATGAACTGCCTCCATTAAAAAAATAATAAATCTTTAGGTATATCAAAAGAAACATAATAATACATAAATCTATAATAACACCGGCGTCAAAGAAGTGCATTGTTTATTCTAAATTACATCAAACTATGCGAAAACGTAACTTACCTCATAGCTTTAAAGGTTTTAGTTGTAAAGCAACAAGACTTCGTATGTCACCTCTCCTTGATGATAACTCGTGATCTGAAAAGCAGTGGTGCCAGTTCAATTCTAAACTAACCTGCAAACGCCCTGCGGATCTTTGCCCTCCGCGGATCTTTGCCCCCACCCTATATAATTTCATCTGTACATTTTCGGGCTTACGTTTAGATTTGCCCCTCCAGTTTCCAACCTACGAAAATGCAGTTAAAACCTTAAAAATTGTTAGGTTAGGTTAGTTTAGGTTACCTGGTAAGACTTTAGTTAGACTAGAACAGTGACTGAAACAGGTTCTAATATCGTAATTCCGAGTAAAAACGGGCTAGAAACTCTAAACTTACCCTCAATTGCGTGAACACATCGTGTCTCTATTTTAAAGTATTTTGATTTGGTGATAATAAAAATAATATTTTGGAAGCGTCATAAATGCTTAATAATACACTATTTCGTACAAGGGAATTTTGTTGCTTGTGCGCAATACAATTCAAATAAACATTTAGAAATACATATCTTCAATTTACATATTGAAACTTACTGACTATCCACTTACCTTGAAATTTCATTATTAGGGTTTCTAAACCCCAGTCCTTTAACATATTTTCGTAATTCATATTAACTATAGAATCTATCATGGCGGCTACATGACAACTCGTAAAAGGCGGGATTTCGCAGTTGCCATAACAAGAGTTTTATATTGTAATAGCCATTCTAACCATAATTCTATCGCTATTTTAGCAATACTAAATAATCTGGTTATATAAACAATATGCATGATATTATTAACCATACTAATATTAGCAATATTTTTTTCTTACCACAGCCATACCAAAAAAATAGGTGTTGTATAAATAACAAATCAGTATTTATACATAAACTATACTATAGTCAATATTAATTTACCAATTAGCAATACTCATCAACAATGCTTTTATTGTCAATTCAGCTATACCATTTTTTAGAGTGTGACATACACTTTCACGGTTCTAGTCAGCTTCTTTTATCACATAGGACCAAGAGTTATATATCATTAGAAATCTTAAGAAACGTAAATTCGAACGAGGTAACACTTATACTAATCAACCCCAATTTGTGGAAGAAGCGCAAAACCCAACATTTCGGGACAAAACGTGATTTTCGCATAAATTCTTTAAAACTTGCAACACTGACAATTATCGTATGTTAAGAAAACTCAGCTACCGTTTTCACTATCGTCATTATTAATTTACTTTTAAAATGGCCAACGTTTTTCCCAATGGAGTAAGCTTTTATGATACATAGTTTTACATCACTTAAATATAGCACAAAAATCATTTATTGACAGCATTAGAAAGTAGCAGAAATTGGTAGTCTCCTATTCATAGGAAAATCGTAATTCACACACTTAAAATCACTCTCAACTACAGTAGTCATTTGAGTATATTTTTTGAATGTCTTGTTCATAACTAGAATGCAATTATCCTCCTAGTATCCTTCAAATCAACTTAGTATTTACATTAGACGTTAGTATGCACTTTAAGAACATTTTTGTAACTAGTCCATTCGGTCTTAAATTAGAGCACACAATTCCTGCTTTCCGACAAGCGTACATACTTTCACAGCCCTTTTTACAGTTACAGGATATTACACGGAGCGGCTTCCTTGGTCATTCTTGCTGGTGCGAGAATACCTCCTAATGTTGTCCATCCATATTCAGTCGCTCGCAAATCATTTCCACGATGGTGTTTCGCAGCATCACTGGTGGGTGGCAGTTTTGCCAATTGTATTTCGTTCTGAATGGGGAGCGACTTACTGCAAGGATGTATGAATGATACTGGAATTCATCCAGTAAGGTTACTATTGCTGGAGAATCGTAGTGTGTTAGTAGAAATGATGTGCCAGCTTCATAGATTGTACACTAGCATTATCATTGTTCGAAACTTCAAGTGAGCGGCATAAATCTTCCCGTTTTTGAAGTAATCGCAATGGCTTTTTCTTTCCCTGTCGATACAAACCACATGATGTGTCGCATCCAGTTAAAGCATGGTAACTGAGCAAAACAGTTATTATATTTGTCTGTGTATCTTATAACTTCATAGTACTATTTGGTCTAGGAATTAATTCGTGCGGGTGGACAAGAGATGGCGCAACGAACGGAGCGTCCCACAGTTCCGTGTATCCACACATGTGTTGCAAAACCCTGTCATCGCGTATCGTTCGTAGTATAGGGCAGTGGATTAAAGCGTCAACAACACCAGTTTGTAGTTAAGTGAACATGGCGCATTTTGTGCCTGATAAAGTGTTTTTGCGGGGTGTCCTGCTGCATTACTTTAACATGCAGAAAAGTGCGACTGAAAGTCATCGTATTTTGGTGGAAGTGTATGGTGACCATGCTCTAGCTGAGCGAACGTGTCAGAAGTGGTTTGCACGGTTTACAAGTGGTGATTTCGGCTTGGCAGACCAAGAGCGAGATGGACAGCCAAAAAAATTTCAAGACGATGAATTGACAGCATTGCTCGAGCAGGATTCGTGTCAAACGCAGGAACAACTTGCAGCAGCATTAGGCGTTGATCAAACAACAGTCTCCAAACGCTTGAAAGCCATGGGAATGATTCAAAAGATGTCACATTGGGTTCCACATGAATTGAAAGACAGAGACGTTGAAAGACGAAAAACCATTTGCGAATTGCTGCTTCAACGACAGAGCAGAAAGGGGTTTCTGCATCGAATTATTACGGGTGATGAGAAGTGGATCCATTACGAGAACCCTAAACGAAAAAAGGCCTGGGTGAAACCAGGTGAACCAGGTCCATCACAACCAAAACGAGATATTCACTGTGCAAAGGTTATGCTGTGCATATGGTGGGATATGAAAGGTGTGTTGTGTCTGGTATTCACCAGACGTTGCTCCTTCGGACTACTACTTGTTCGATTGCATGAACAACGATTTGATTGGGCAGCGGTTTACTTCTTCAGAAGATATCGAAACATGGGTCTCTGACTGGATCGCTTCCAAGGATGAGGACTTCTTTCGACACGGAATCCGTACATTGCCTGACAGATGGGCGAAAGTGGTGGCTAGCGATGGACAATATTTTTCTTAAGGTATTTATGTATTTTGTGTTTGTACTACAGCTTCAATGTGTGCGTACCAACCGCACGAATTAATTCCTAGACCAAATAAATTCTTTACTCACGTCTTGTACACGTCCAATGTCGCACTGATTATTTCGAAATGTGATGTCGTACTGATTATTACCTTGTTCAAGCAAAATGATTAAAATGTCAACATCCTAGCCAGTTAGCATGATATGCCGACAAGGATTTAAAGACTTGGCTAAAAAAGTTTTAGCTATAAGTGCGTCAGCATCACTCCTTGCTTGCTGGGTTTGAATTCCAGCTTGTGTCAAATGAACCATCAACTCACGGGCGAAACAATCCTTATTTTTGAAATTACCTAAGAATTTATCTTTTTTTGTTAATAATATGGTTTCATTTGTGAATAACACCAAAACTGATTGAACCTTTGACTCGCCTTGCTCCCGCTCAGCGGCTTTTGTACAGTTTTCAGTGCAATACCCATAAAAAAAATAATTGTTGCTTTCATTCCTGGGTTTGTGAGTACATAGGACACATACGGGTTGTGCACGTCAAGGTATGTTCCATGTTGTGGCCAAACAACATGATGTAGAAGCAAGCCTCCATCTATAACGTACACAGTGTTTTTAATTTGAGTTTTAAAATTTGTCCGATATTCAAACATGTCGTACAAGGCGGACTTTTTTTGTTTTTCTCATAGACATTTCTGTGAAGAAAGAAAGTGAATAGGGTGCAAGCTCGTAAGCAAAACACTGCTGGAGTTCTTTTTCGGACTTCTACTCATATGATTCAGTTGAAGTATGGTGTTTACAGCCAGTAGCTCATCACGGATACGCACTACATTGTGCATTACGGATAGTGGGATGACTTTATCTTTTTGTTTAAGTTTCACATTTCCCAAAGTCTGTCGAAACATTCCTTCCATAGCAGCGAATCCGATTTCCTTAGATTTATCAGTTGACCATTTCATTACCTACCATGCCAGTGCTTAGGGACGCGAGCTCCGGATATGAAGGGAATGGAGAATGCTGGCAAAACCAACGCAAGAATTCCTTTAGATGTAATATATCACGCGATTGACTGCTTTGGTACAGGTCCACATGCCGACCAGTGTGGTGAAGTTCATGCCTATCTTTGTTTAATAATTTTTCAATACATTCTCGTGAGTGGCACGCTGCTGGCACACTTGACACACATTTAGATATTATCTTTTCAGTCATGCCTTTCCCATGGATAAGTACACCGCTCTTCATTGTTCTCGCTAAAACCTGCTCAATCGTCATATCAGACCATGTACCACTCCAAAATATATATTTTCTACGAATAGTGAAGTAACCGTCTCCAAAAATAGCTGGAACTGATGAAGATCCATTTCATCCTCCAACCGCAACATTTCTTGTAAATATAGATGTGCGTATTTGGCATACAAAAGATGCTCAGCTGCATAGAAGTATGGTAACATTTCTTACATGCAGTGAAGTTGAAGATTCAAGTCTCCAGATCTTTCGAATTAAAAGACGCATAATTTCTACAAACTGAAAGTACAGAGCGAATAACTTAGAGATACGGCTTGTTTCTGCAGCAGCGTCAATGAATAACTTCAGGTCATTTGCAATCTTGATTGAAAATGAAATGAAATGAAATTTTGAGTTTTACGTCCCACAGTTATGCCGGTTAGGCTAAAGGAGACGGTGATAATGAGTAATGAAGGAAATGGTGGAATGAAGAAAGTGGGAGGAAACGGGAGAACTCCGAGAAAACCTACGCACACGGTGTTTGTCCACCACAAAGTTCACTTGGCGGGAGCAGGGTTTGAACCCGAGACCCCAAGCACCAGAGGTGAACGCTCTACCACTGAGCCACCGCGGCCCCCGCAATCTTGATTGACTATGAATGTTGAACAACTACATCAGAATCGATATCTTCTTCAGTCATCAGAGGAATACAAACATCTCGCAATTGACGCACAAACTCCTCAGTGCCGTCTGATTCATTAATTAAACAGTATATATTGCAACTGCTAAGGGGCGTGTTGTGTTAAAAAAAAAAAAATAGCTCGCAAAGCACAAGCAATAAGAATGGCCTGGCTTTATCTGTGGCATGGAGTTACTAGCATACACACAAGAACAAAGTTTTTCAATGCCACTACCTTTCATTATATATGCAACTGTTTCCATAAATGACATTATAGAGTGAAAAAACCCGAAGTCTAACAACCCCTGACGGTAATTCACCAGAATTTCTACATGCTGCTACAATGTCACATGCTTTAGAGTACAAAGGTTGATCCAACGTGACTAAGCACGCTTTTTTGCTTATTTCCTGCACATTCTTTGCTGGCAAACATAAGCGCCGAGTATACAGCATCCATGCTTATTGGTTGAAGATTGATAAGAGGTTGAATTACTACTTAATATGTTTGATACTTATGGTTGTTGCTTGTCACCAGCTGCATAAATCCATTACAATTCGGGCAAGTTGGTGTCTTCAACCACTTGAGAATCACCCATATTACATCGTACAGAAGGTGGATTTCATGTTGGATATTCAGAACACGAAGGTATCTTATATCTTAAATGATTAAATCCGAAAGGCCATTATCTTTGCGTGTGTACGTTAAAAGTGGAATATTCCATTCATTCTTTGAGAGTGTACGATTTTTGAACCCAGGTACTGCTCAATGATATGCAAGCAACTGAATATGAATGGACAACATTAGGAGGTATCTTCGTACCAGCAAGAATGACCAAGGAACCCGCTCCGTGTAATATCCTGTAACTGTAAAAAGGGCTGTGAAAGTATGTACGGTTGTCGGAAAAGAGGAATTGTGCTCTAATTTATGTCATTCTCGAGGAATTGGATGTGAGAATGCATAATCAAATGTTGAAAACCATGGAGATGAACGAGATAATGATAACTTCATTGATTTCTAATAAAATAAGTCCGAATGGACTAGTTACAAAAATGTTCTTAAAGTGCATACTAACGTCTAATGTAAATACTAAGTTGATTTGAAGGATACTAGGAGGATAATTGCATTCTAGTTATAAACAAGACATTCAAAAAAATATACTCAAATGATGTAGTTGAGAGTGATTTTAAGTGTGTGAATTACGATTTTCCTATGAATAGGAGACTACCAATTTCTGCTACTTTCTAATGCTGTCAATAAATGATTTTTGTGCTATATTTAAGTGATGTAAAACTATGTATCATAAAAGCTTACTCCATTGGGAAAAACGTTGTCCATTTTAAAAGTAAATTAATAATGACGATATTGAAAACTGTAGCTGAGTTTTCTTAACATACGATAATTGTCAGTGTTGCAAGTTTTAAAGAATTTATGCGAAAATCACGTTTTGTCCCGAAATGTTGGGTTTTGCGCTTCTTCCACAAATTGGGGTTGATTAGTATAAGTGTTACCTCGTTCGAATTTACGTTTCTTAAGATTTCTAATGATATATAACTCTTGGTCCTATGTGATAAAAAGAAGCTGACTAGAACCGTGAAAGTGTATGTCACCTTATGCACTTTTGTACAAAGAGATCAGTAAGTAACATAAGTTATATTTTTTTCTCGGCTTGTATTGCACTGATTTGTGTCATTGTTGGCTATGATTGAGATAAATATCAAGTATATCTGTTGATGGTGTTTCGTTGGTGTGCAATAACTGTCAGTGTTGCAAACTTCTCATGATTTCTGAAAATATCTTTTTTTAAATAAAATAGCTGTTTTCTTCTTCCTCTTCTTCTAGAAATTTAGCACGATGGGCATATATGTTATTTACTTAGATTCTCTGTCTTTCAAGCTTTCCAACCATATATGATTCATGGCTTTGTGATAATTAGAACGGTGGCTAGAAGAATAAACATAAAGGGTGACGATTTCCATAAATTGCTTGTCGTCATCTAAAGATGGCGGACATTTTTCATAATTGCGGGAAAAGCTACAGTGGGATTTTAGGGGACTTTTAGTATGTTATTCCTGACACATCCCCCTACTTCCATACCAATTTTCAGCTTGTTACTAATTTGTTCCTTTCTTAATCCTATCTTTACTGGATTAATAATACAGATGTTATACGAAAGAGATTATCAATATAATAAGTAATACAATTACCAGCTCAGTGCCATTTTTTGTAAGTTTCAAATCACACGTTAACTGCATTATGATAAGCTAATATATCTATCTATCATATCTATATCTATCTATCTATCTATCTATCTATCTATCTATCTATCTATCTATCTATCTATCTATCTATCTATCTATCTATCTATCTATCTATTTATTTATTTATTTATTTATTTATTTATTTATCTATCTATCTATCTATCGGTCGAAGAAGCAAAAAAGCTTTTCCAGGTCAATCATCCTGAGTGAGGTTTTGAGGCTTTCCTGGGATTTCCTCATTCACACTAGGCAAATACTGGGATAATACCTAATATATAGGCCCCAAGCCGCTTCCTTCCTACCCTTTGCTCGGTTAGTGTGATCGCCAAGGAACATTATCCCTCATACTTGACGGCATAACATAGTCCATAGATGCCGAAAGCCCAGTAACCCAATTCTTAATCTAACGTAAAAATATATGGGCCTTATGCAGAGTCGTACTGACGCGAGATTAGTGTCATACTAAAGAATTCGACTAACATAAGTTTCCTGCAGTAGTCAGGTCTTTAGTATGACGCTAATCATACGTCAAAACGACTCCACATAAGTCCCTATATGTCTAATACATAGCAGTGTTTTAAACTTAAAAAGTTATTTGAGGAGATTGTTTGCTACAGTTTTGACTCATAAATTGCAAAATACAGGAGAGAAAAATAATAATTTTTAATTAAAATATTTTCAATCACGATTATCATAACCCCAAATACAAAATTATACCCATACAGTGATTCAATAGTGTTGTTAAACTATAACATTCTTTCAATAATTTTGTAAATTATTTTCTGAACGGAGTAGTTTCTGAACTAATACACGTTTACCGTATCAAAATACTTTAATCATACAAAACATTGAATGTTACAGTGAATTAAATGTGATAATCATCAAAGAATCAGGTCAAGAGGGAAGACTGCGGTGAAAATCACTAACATCAATGTTGTTTATGAGTCCTCGGAGTAGTCAGTCTGTGTACTGGAGAACAAAACTTATTTTATATAGTGCTGCCAAAATGTCTTGATCTATGGTACAAACGCGAACTAGAACTCACACCCACGCGTTGAGCTAATAAGGGTTCAGCTGTTGCTAAGCAAGAGAGTCTTAGCGAAAGGGAGTGGAATTCTTTCAGCCGAAAGCGGCGCTTGGAACGGAATACTAGGTGTCAAGTCGATGTGGTGTATCTATAATTGAAAATCGTTCCTGGTGTTATAAAAGTCAGTGCATGTAACTATACTTGAAACTTGGGCTCTATTTTGTCTTAAGTAATTTAGAACCCAAATTCTATTTTGGAGTAGTCTATATTTTTGTGACTTGTTTTAATCATTCTTGATTTTTAAGATTGAATAAGGATTAAATTCAATTCACCATATTAGTGTGTGATACATACATTGTCTAACAGTTTGGCAATAACTCTGCTGTAGTATTGTTCTATGAAAAATAATTAGTATATCTTGCTTCCTGCCATCTAAGAACAAATATAGCAAATATATATACTGGAAAATGCATTTTTAGGAAACCGCTGCGCCTAGAAAAACCGCTATGTACAGAACTGTCAACTTCCTAGAAGAAGCACAAAACATGCTTTCTCACTTTACATTATGAAAAAGTGTCATTTTTGTTTCTTTACCAGGAGAAAACTATTAAGAAATCACATATATAAATATAAGGGATGATGCAACATGATTTTCTGCTGATATTGCAATATAAAACTCATTTTGGATGAAAATGTCACATAGCGGTTTTTCGAGGCGCAGCGAGGAAAGACAAGGGCTCAATTCGTCGTTGGAATAGCCAATAGGCCTATCTTAAAAATTGCTATTTTGAGTTAATACCGGTACCTTATATAATTTTACGACATCTATCGATCACTGTAAGAATCTTAGACGACCAAGGTTAGTACATTTCTGAGTTATTGAGTTGATGGAAAGGCTAAGACGTCTTTCGCTTTTTTCCATATTTCCTCTAAAACGGAGGAAAAAAAAGGCAGGAATAAGAAGAGGAGTCGGGATGGCAAATGTTAAAATAATATGATCAATTTCGAAATCCCGAAGGGTAAAGAGTGGTATTCAAGTAATGAGACTGATTCTTGTGATTGTCTTCCAAAGTTTGAAACTTCAAGAGGTATGAGATGATTTGCACCATATATGCAATAATTAATCGCTACATGAAGGTGTTATGCATATTGTTGTGAATTTTTAGTGGATTTCCACTGATAAAAAAGGAAAATATAAACAAAACTGTATAAGTGTGTACTCTTCCCATAAGGAATCTATGATAAACCTTTCTTGAATAAAGTGCAAAATAAGGCAATGTTAGTGATATGGCTTTGCTGACGAATGAAGAGAAAAGACGTTGAGAAAAACTAAGTAGTGAAATCCAGAACTAATCTAGAAAGACAGGGAAAAGTAGTTAATTATTTTAAAAGCTCTGCTATCAAATATTTTTTGATTAGAAGCGGATTGACGACTGGTAATAGATTCATTGATGCACCCGAGATAAGATCAAATACATTTGTATAAAGGCTGCACTATGTAAGGATAAGTTAGTATCTGACCTAATATGTAGAAAGTGTCTGTATAAAACAAACATTGGACCATGTGCTGCTGGATGAGTGGTTTGCCCATAAACCGAAGCGAATGCACCTTCATGATGAAACAATAAATCTGATTGAAATGAAAAAAAAAATGAAATGAAATCTTTAAGTTTTACGTCCCACGGTTATGCCGATTAGGCTAAAGGAGACGGTGATTATGAGAAATGAATGAAATGGTGGAATGAAGAAAGTGGGAGGAAACGGGAGAACCCCGAGGAAACCCACGCACACGGTGTTTGTCCACCACAAAGTTCATTTGGCGGGGCTGGGATCGAACCCGGGACCCCAAGTACCAGAGTGTATCAGTAGAAATTATAAAATGATAAAGGAAAATATTACTGAAATTGAGCCAGAGAGGGAGATTTAAACCTGACTTGTTAACTGAGACAGAACAAAGAAGGTTTATACCCGATGTCACGGTTCGTTTCAAAGAACATGACTAAAACAAGCTCACAGGAAAAAGGTAGAAATATATAAAAGAATAGAAAGGATTTTGCAGGATGAGAAAATGTTCATGGTACTTCCAGTAATAATCATAGAGAACAGAGGAATGGTTCCAAAATTCACCGACAGAGCGCTACAAGAAATTACCATAGTGGAAGGATGAGTGTTGAAGAGGATATCCCTCATAGTTTTGAAGCCATCAGTTGACATAGCAAATGCACATCGTGATTACTAATGAATTCCATTAGTATAAATTATGTATCGTGTTCATTTATTATTTTTTCTTTTCCCTCTTGTTTTTCTTACATTCTTACTTTCTTATGTGTCTCCTTTATGATAACTCCCACAGAGGAATAATATAGTAATTAACATGTACAGAAGCAATTCTGAAAGGAATAAATTCTTAATTAGGGGCATGGAAATTGGTGTTTAGATATTTAATTTAAAGTCATTAATGACAAGTTTCGGTGCTTTCTAAGGTTTCCCCTAGAAGGAAAGAAAAAGGTCTGAAGAAAGACGGATAGGGGTGGAAATTGTTAAAAATAAGATGGACATATTCTTTAAATTCCTTAAGAGTAGAGACATGTTAATTAAGGACTTATTTCATTGCGTTTTGAAGGTTTTCTTAGAATTGAAGAAAAAAGTGAGAAGAAAAACGTGAATGTTACAGTAGTTAAAATAAGATGGTCATATACCGAAATCCTTTAAGATTAAAGAATCTTAGGAAAATGAGAAATGCGAGGATCTAAAGGCGAAGTCCTCAGCTAGTCGAGGGCTAGTTAGTAAATATTAATCAACATCATGATCTGAACAAATGTAGATGAAAACAGTTGAATGTTCCAAGAGCATTGCCAGAACTTAAAAAGAATTATTTTTTCTTATTAACTTCTACAGGCTTTATACCCATTGTTCTATATACTTTATTATTATAGTATTCAGACAATTCTTGTAATATATCTATTCATTTATAATTTTCTTGAGTACTAAATTTTTTTTCCACATGTTTGTTTAAGAGTTCTATTAAAACGTGTTTACCAAGGCTCATGCTCAAAATGGAGGGTTCAAAATTGAAAAATTTGCAAAATATCATCTCTCTATGACTTACGGTTCCCGAGATATGGCTCCTTAAATCTCCCGAAATCGGAACACTTTTGGGCAATATCTCGAGAACGGTAAGAGACGCAATAAATTCCATCAGTTCTTTCAGGTAGTTGTTGATGTTCTGTTGAATGGAGGGCTCAAAATTGAAAAAAAAATCCCAAATTATAGACACACACACACACACACACACACACACACATATATATATATATATATATATATATATATATATATATATATACAGACAACAGAAAATTCAGTAACGAAATTTTTAAGTTCGTTGAATATTATATAAAAAGATATAGAAGAGTCATATTATCGTCGTTTCAGTGCTAGTGTAAGCTTTGTGTTTGAGGAGTCACCTGATACTTAGCTATAATTATGTTTTCGAGGTCCAGATTTTTTTCATAATTCTTTTTATTTGTTAATTGTTGTATATGTTCTGAAAAACGAGAATACGTTCATTTTTATGTTGTAGCAATTTTATTACAGATAACAGTACTCGATGGTATTAAACATAGGATATTCCTGTATGCAGAGATGTGCGAATTTATTATGTAGTTTGTATGAAATTCCTGGAATGAGTTTTTTTTTGTTTTTTGAAATACGTTATATTTATTCATGAGACATTAATGAAAATCATTAAAAAATGAATGAAACCGGTTAAGATTTCCGTCCCAAATTAAGGTTATGCCGGCGATGCTAAAGGAGGCGGTGATAATGAGAAATGAAGGAAATGGTTGAATGAAAAAAAAAGTGTGAGGAAACGGCAGAACATCGAAAAAACGCACGCACACGGTGTTGGTTCACCAGAAAGTTCACTTGGTGCGAGGTGGAATCGAACTAAGGAACCCACGCACCAGAAGTGAACGCTCTACCACTGAGCCACCGCGGTAAGAAAATCATTATGGTCGACCTTTAGATTTTTGTGGTGCGAACAGAGCACGCATTTAACATTAAACATAATTTTAGACTTGACAGAATGAAAAATATGCCCTATGTAACATTGTGGGTTGTTAGTGAATTATTTATTAGTGGAGAAAATTAAACCTTTTGCAATCATTCATAGCAGAGAACATATTTAGGGAGGGCCTAAACTTTTTACATTTTTAAAAAGTTTTGCGGAAGTTAAGAATTGCATTAGACCTTCTCTACGTAATTCTTCAGAAATTAGAAAAAAATATTGAATGCTGAAGTAACCTGTTTTGTTGTTGTATTTCTTTTGTTAAAGAATGCAGTTTCAAGTATACTGTAACGTCACAGATTTAAGCAATGAACTGGGCAAGTACAGCGGCCATCTCGAAAGCACTAGGCAAGTTACATGAATGAAAGAAATACTACTATTGTTTAATTTATCCACGGTTTTGCTGCTCTCTCCTGGCTATACGTTTATATGGATAGTGTATGCGTCTTTGGCGCAGGTGACTCGGGTTCGATTCCCGCTGGGAGTTAATATAGATTGGGTCTTACGTTAAGATGTAGGTCCACGTCTCATATAGCCTCGGTGCAGAACGATACTCTAATTAACCAATGTTAATTGCAAGGGCGCCGATTTCTCTAACTTTGGAGAAGTCCATTCAAATGTCTGTTTGGTTGCAGACAAGGGTCTATGAGGATTTTCTAAAGACAAACAGAATTCAAATTATGCCAAATATTGTATATTCATAAACAATACACATAAAATACATATTCATAAAAATACATGGGGACCCACCACATGAGCCATTGGGGGCCCAGGCTGCGGGCCCCCCAGGATCAGCGCACTTGCTTAATTGTGCTATCATCAAAAGTGTCGACATGAAGGAAACATTGGAGGGCTCAGTAACTTGAGGCACGCTTATAGCTAGGGGTAGCAAAGAGTGATCAGCTTTCCCTGAGACCACATTCAGTCCCCCTGAAACTCTCAGTTGTTTGCTCCTATATATGAATTCAAATTAGCTCCAAAACACATCTCTTGGTTTAGTGTTCTGGTTAGAAGCCTGATTTGTGGTGTTATGATCCTCGACCGGAATAATTTGTCGTTTTAAAAAATGGGTAGTAAGAAATTAACTTTATTATTATACTCTGAAAGTATTACACAAACAGGCCTCTAGAATGTGGCGCCATGCTTCAGTACACACACACACACATATTATATATATATATATATATATATATATATATATATATATATATATATATATATATATATATATATATATATATATATATAGGGTGGCCCATTTTAGTCTTTCCACGGAAATATCTCAAAAACGGTTAAACATAAATGAACTGAACAAAAACTTAAATAGGAAATACCATGAGGCAAATCGAATGGTTATGTCATGGTGCCCCTCAGGGCCGCTTTTCAGGGGGGCCAGGGGCCTTACTTTAAAATTTTAAATGGAAACATAAGGCGAGTGACACCTCGTTCGATTGATCTTGAAAAACTAAAAAGCAATGTGGCAAATGATTTTTCATATTGGTCACCGTATTCAAAATAGCCGCCAAGATATGTTACCTGCATCAGATAAAACGTCCAGTAGCATTAATATGAAAACGGTTGAACATAAATGTACCAAACAAAAGTTCAAACAGGAAAGCCATGGGGCAAATCGAATTCTGTTGTCGCGGTGCCCCACAGGGCCACCTTTTATGTAGGCTCAATCCCAACTTAGAAATTTTAAACGAAAATATGGGTCAAGTGTTACCTCGTTCGATAGATCTTCATACACTAAACAGCGTCATGGCAAAAGATTATTCATATGGGTCGCCGTTTTCAAAATGGCCGCCAAGACATGGTGCCTGTATCAGAAAAACGTTCAGTAATACTAATATGAAAACGGTTGAAGATAATAACGGATGAATAGAATAAAACTCCTATAGGAAATCACATAGAGTGTTTATCATTTCAGCGCTCGAAAATGTTGCAACAGAGGAGAAGATGATTAGAGTAAAAGTGCCATAATGCAAAGGAGGAAATCTAGATCCTAGAAAATAATCGTTCCAACGTCCTCCGTAAGTGGGTGAAGCGGGACGGAAAGGAACGGTGAAATTGCAAATGAGAACCTTAGTTTTTGCACATTGTATCTACACAACAAAATTATCTGAAATGCATTTTTATAACAGATACATGTCTGTAATGGAAAAAAAAAAGTAGGTAAAATTCTTGTTAAATGGTATCTTCCATTTTGATTGCAGGCAATGATTTGTGCAAAAATAATTCAACTGAAATGCGAAACCAATTTGTAGAACAATGAAATTTTTAGAACAACGTGTATAAACGTTGGCTTTGCTCAAAAGTTTCTGCATAATATTGGTTTATTACAGTACCAATCACTTGTACACCCAAGTGTTTCAGACAAACCATATCATTGCAAGTACAAGTGGGGTTCTCATTTTAGATTTTACCATTCATTTCCGCTTCACCCACTTACGGAGGGAGATCGGAAAGATAATTTTCTAAGAATTAGATTTCCTCTTTAGCATTATGTCACTTATACTTTAATAATCTTTTTCTCCGTTGGATTATTCTCGAGGTGTGGAATGACAATTATCCTCTGTGATTTCCTATACGAGTTTTATCCTGTTCATTTATCTCCAACCGTTTTTATATCAGTGGTACTGGACGTTTTATCTGATACAGGCACCATGCCTTGGCGGCCATTTTGAAACGGTGACCGATTTGAAAAATCTTTTGCCACAACACTTTTTAGTTTTCAAAGATCTATCGAACGAGGTGTCACTCGCCATATGTTTTTTCCATTGACAATTTTGAAGTTGGGCTCTGGGGCTCCATGAAAGGCGGCTCTGAGGGTCACCACGATATCATTCAACGTGCTTTATGTCATTTTCCTGTTTCACTTTTTGTTCTGTTCATTTATCTCTAACGGCTATCATATTAGTGGCACTGGAAGCTTAATCTGATACAGGCGTCATGTCTTAGCGGACATTTTGAATACGGCGACCGGTATGAAAAATCTTTTGTAACAACTCTGTTTAGTGTTTGAAGATCTATCGAAAGAGATATCACTTGACCACTGTTTCTATTTAAAATTTTAAAGTTGGGTCCCGGGCGCCTTGAAGAGCGGCCTTGGGGGGTATCTCGACAACACAATTCGATGTGCCCTATGACTTTCCTATTTAAACTTTTGTTTGGTTCATTTATGTTCAACCATTTTCATATTAGTGCTACTGGACGTTTATCTCATACAGGTAACATATCTTGACGGCCATTTTGAATACGGTGACCGATATGAAAAATCTTTTGCCACATCGCTTTTTAGTTTTTAAAGATATATTGAACGAGGTGTCACTCGCCTTATGTTTCCAATTAAAATTTTAAAGTTGGGCCCCGGAGACTTGTCGTGTATCTTGTGGGAAGAATGGCGAAAGAAGCCTTTAGAAGTAAGAAAAGTATATTTTATGAGACCTTGAATAAAGAAATTCGTGAAAGGGGGGGGGGTTCCGTTACATGAAATGCTGTGGTCATCACACCAGGGGCTCGATCATTCTAAACTATTTTACTGAAACATATATTGGTTCGTTTAGCCAGGATTTCGTAAGGAGAAGGGTGGCGTGACATGAAATTCTGAAGGCCCAGGAGCTTGATCAATCTAAACTAGTTTATTATCAATATATATTGTTTTTGTTAGAATAATAAAATGAGGATATGTTGGAAAGTATTTTAATAACAAACTATGAAGAAATCTTCAGTAAAATAATAATAATAAAAAAACGTATTGAAGATTTTTCAACATTCACGTCCTTCCTCAGTTTATTCAAATATAACAATTTTCCTTTCATTATGACCTCAACTATTATAAAAAATACATATTCACTATTATAAAAGAACTACAGTACATACCCAATAATGTCTTGTAAACTATTTTACAATATTTGCCTTCCTTTCTCTGTTGAATCAAATGCTAACAAACTTTCCACACAAATTTTTGATTTTATTACTCCGGCAAATACTGTCGTTTCCAAATGCCAGATTAAAGGAGCAGTAGAAAATTTTTCTTGAAATAACATGTTTGATAATGCAAGGATGCGATGACAAAAAATATGATTAAAGATATCCACGCTGTTACACAATGGCACTATGCTTTCGGAAGCTTGAAATCTTCCTGACTAGTAGATAGCAGAAATTCTGAGAATTCAGTAACATTTCTTGAAATTTCAAATTCCCTGACTCTTCCAGGTTACCTCGCTTACCTCGCCACCATTTGTATTGCAAATAATACAAATGTCCTCATAAGAAAGAGTAACCAAAAGCTTCCTGTAGTTTATTTTTTTTAATTTTTAACGTTGATCCTTCTTTTTCTCATTTCGTTTAATCCTTCCTTATTTTTTTTTCATTTCTGGTCTCGAAGGGGGGGTCCGGACCCCCCTTAGCTACGTGCCTGCTGTAGGGTATTGTATTGTATTTAGCAGAAACATGGACCTTACGCAAAAATGATGAGAAACGACTGGAAGCTATTGAAATGTGGGTGTAGAGAATAATGGAGAAAATTAATGGGTCAAGTAGAAAACGAATGAGAGGGTGTTAGAAACGGCGGGGGGAGAAAAAGAACAATTTTAGATATTATTTTTTTAAAAAAAGGAAGACAAACTGGTTAGAACATTGGGTAAGAAGAAGACTACAATTGATGGACGATATCAAAAGAGAAAAATCATACGTGAAGACGAAGAGGTTAGCGGTAGATCTGGAGACCATGGAAGTTTCTCAATTGCGACAGTGACCTGCCAATAATGGCAGAGTACCTATGATGAAGATGGTTATGTATCTTGTAAATAAGTTTTCCCAGTTATGAAAGTAATCAAAAATAGTTTATATTCTTTGCGTGGGCAAGATTTGTTGTGAAATTTGCATATTTTATACTTAGAAAATCATAGACGTTTGACTACAACAGAATGATTGACGTTCTTGTATCCAGTTCCAAAAAAATTAAATAGATATTTGAAGCTTATGTGTTGCAAAATAAAACAAGCACGATAGTATTGCTAATGAAATCTGTTGCTAGTCACATGAGATTGTTAATATTAGGTTACATTTCTTATTTGTAAATATTTATGTTATTTCACTAAATCGTCTTTTATATTTCCTATTTTTATAAATTCTAATTACAGTAAATTTTAATTATATTTAAATTTTAGTTTCAATTATATATTCTTAGTTAAAAGTCGAGTTTAGTATACTAATGAGACTAATTTGATTTGATTTTAAGTTTAACGTCCCTTTTAGCAGCGAGGCTATATACGACGTGGACCTACAGCTTAATATGAGATCCGAACCGCATAAGCCTTTGTCAGGAATCGAACCCGGATCTTCCACGCCAAACGCCGGTTTAAGCTAACCGCTTACGCACGAGGGAACTCACTAATGAGACTAATCTTTGGACTTTTTAAACATGTAAGAATAATTTGTTTCGGAAAAAGTGTTACCTAGAAAACTGAAAGTATCTTGTGTTTTATCTGTTTACAATTAAAAAATTATGATAATGTCAATTATACACTGTCTGCGGTAGTATGGTAATTTTTCTTATTAAACGTTTAAAGAGCTTTTATAATTAATACTTTGTCCTTTACTAATTTATGTTATGTATAGGTTAGAAAAACGAATATTTTATAATGCACGTAAACGATATGAAATATTTTTTTAAATATATTACTTACTACAGTAGGTTCTACGGTTTCTAGTCTGCCCCTGTGCTTACTTGATGTTCACGTATTATCAAACATTCATACGCCTCGAAGCTATCCAATTCTTTAAGGTGGAAGTCAGTACATATTTTAGCTCATTGCCTTAACTACTGCGCAATGAAACGTTACATATTGTAAATATTGTACTATAAGATAGAGTATTCTTTCAGCTACTGCACAAGACACTGATTCGTTTAGTTGTGTCTCTTGATATCGAAAAATGTAACAAATAAAAGAAAAATATTTGATTCGTTTTTCAATGAGCACACAAGATGGCACTTACTGTTAGATCTTACTAGAAGTGCTCCGTTTTATTAAATGTTTATTTGTATGTATTTTAAAGTAACAATCTTATCACGAAATAGATATATTCTTTGACCGTGTTTCGTGTTAAGTTTCATATTTTATTTAAATATTAATTTACATTTAAGGAAATAGATTTTCAGACGAAACTTGCACAGAACGCCATAATGCGTTGTTGTCAATTGTACGTTTACTGTAGTAGTCACAATAAGAAAATTCCTGGATTCTAGCGTTGCAGTTCGAGAAGCGGAATTGCGGTGAGGGTCGAAAACTAATTTCTCTCGTAAGTATTCGAGCAGAATTCAATGATTACTCCCTGTATTATCTGACATTAGAAACCACTCGACACCAGTGGCGTATTTACGATTTTGTTTCGGGGGGCTTTACTAACTTTCCGGGGGGGTTTTGCGTGAAAATGTGAAAATTCTGCAAGATATTTCATATACTTTACTATAGTAAATAAGATTTCGGGGGGGTCTTAAGCCTGGAAGCTCCCTAAATACGCCACTGCTCGACAACATTTGGTAACGGCACTCTATTCAAGCAGTATTTAGCATAGAACTTGGAACACCTAGTGATCCACCTCAATACGAGAAAAAAGCTACAATAGAAGCAACAATTTACCTCTCACCTGAAACTTATAGAGCTTATATTTACAAAATGTTAGTTTAATCCCAGTAATTAAAAGTAATTCGAGCCCTATCGAAGGTGCATAGTACGAGTTAGAACCTTGTGATTTTCAGTAATACATATTATATATATTTGGTTTCAATTTACCTAATATAAGAATTGTTTCCAAAGAGATCACCCAGAAAGCGACCTGAGTATAAACCTGTAATCACTTTTACCCTCTATTAAACATTAAATAGTTGACGCATTTTATGAACTTCTTTTCACAGAGAAGATTTTGTGAAACACTCACTTACCTTAATATTTAATTATTTTTTAAATAAATATTTACACAACAATAGCTTGTATGAAATACGCTAGAAGACTAGTATATAACTATTTATAAATAGGCATCTAAAACGTATACATATACAATTCATAGAACGCTTCAAATTAAACCCGAGGCCAAATAAAAATAGTCATACGTTACTGCAGAGTGACATTCAAGACAGACAAACAAAAAGGCAAATATTTACGGAAGAATTAGTAAGATAAGGAACTGGGAGTGAACATGAGGATTCAGAGAAAACCACGATGAACAACAAATTATTTGCAGAAAAAATGGAGGGCGTATTTTTCAACATTATAACAAATGCTACAACCTGCATAGCAATTGTTAAATTTATCAGTTCTACTTATATCGACAGAGGTCATAATAACTACATAGCAAGAATTTAGCTAATTGGAAATACTTTAGTATCTTTTTCTAGGATTCTCTATGAAGTAACAGCTAGTTCAATTCTCAGTAAACCAAAGGGAGAAAACTCCGCGCAGCGCAGTCGCTAACGTTCTCGTCTTTGATGCGAACGGTCCCGCGTTCGATTCCCGGTGGGGGACGCTGGGTCGAAAAAAGTGTAAAATCCTTTTTACCCCACCCATCCTGGTAAGGTTTTCTTGGTGTTTTCCTCATTCACACCAGGCAAATATCGGGATGGTACTTAATATGCATGTTCCTGGACGCTTCTTTCCCTTTCCTCGGATAATGTGTTCGCCCAGGGATGTCATTACTCATAGGTGATTGGCTAACATGGCCATACATGCCGAAAGCCCAGAAATCTAATTCCTAATCTTAATTTAAACGGAGAGAACAAAAATAGGAAAAGAATGCTAGCGTTGATAAATACTGTCGAAATAGGCAAACAAGAATAATAATGGGGCAGGCGATGAATCCATGATTATTAATATATTGCTAACGTTTGTTTTATTGTACTCCCTACCTCAATTCCTTCCCTTATTTTCACCACTTACCTCTTACAGTCTTTCCTCCAATCACAAAATTGACTTCTTTCATAATACATGGCCTACATGGAAATGATTATTCCAGAGAAGATGAATGTTACCTCCTTAAAACAACATAAACTGTGTTAAAAGCATAAAAGGAGAATCGAGTATCCTTTTATCATAGGCAACCAACATTTCGTTGCTACTGTGAAGGTTGCATAGAAGCTAGGGAATGTTATAGGATTGAAATAGGATATGAATAGCTACGTTTAATGTTACCGTTATCCGCAAAATCGTTAACGCACTCACTTCATTAACGAACTTGTCAAATTAATCACTCTATAGAGGTCTATTGCAAGGAAGCAGAGTTCAAAAATTTGCTTTCCTTCAAGAGTTATCGTGTGGAGTATCGAACGTTATCTAGCCTAACCGAATATATATATATATATATATATATATATATATATATATATATATATATATATATATATATATATATATATATATATTTGGGTGTTTCGAAACAACACCGGCAACGTTCGGAAAGTGATTCCTGACACCAAGATAAGACAAAAAATATAGACCAACCTGGATGCAGAGCTCCTCCGTGGCTAAGCGGTTAGCCTACGCGCCTTTGGCGTGGGAGACCCGGGTTAGATTCCCGGCGGGAGCTCACGTGGTTCGGATTCCACGTTAATCAGTAGGTCCACGTCTCATATAGCCTCGCTGCTAAAAGGGACGCTAAACTAAAATCAACTCAACTCAACCTGGATGCACAAATGCTTCCTTTCGGAGTTATAGGCTGCCGAGAACGTGAAAAAATGAACTTTAGAGGTCCATAACTCCAAAACTATGGGGTCTACTGTCGGGTCAAGACTTTACTGAGGAACTAATATGTGCTTTATCCAAAAATACATGCCTCAGAATCCTGCAGTACTTCCGCAACAAGTTTTATAGAGGTAGTTAGTGAGTACTTCAGATTATATGCCATAACTAAACTGTCTGTATAAAGTATATTGCGGGAGTACCTTAGGATTCTGAAACATGTATTTTTGGATAGAGCACATATTAGTTTCTAAATAAAGTCTTGACCCGACTGCGGTAGGTCCAATAGTTTTGGAGCTATGGACCTTTAAAGTTCATTTTTTCATGTTTTTGGCAGCCTATAACTCCGAAAGTAAGCATTTGTGCACCCAGGTTAGTCTATACTTTTCGTCTTATTTTGGTGTCAGGAATCACCTCCCAAACGTTGTCGTGTTGTTTGGAAACACTATTTCTCTCTCTCTCTCTCTCTCTCTCTCTCTATATATATATATATATATATATATATATATATATATATATATAAAATCTGAACGTAGAAGAAATCTAACCTTAACACACATTAACGTAGACATTAACATGTAAAATAACCGTTAGGAAGGTTAGTCACCGTTACCCGTGTAGATATGTTAACGGATAAACTCTCTTAAAGAATTTGGCCGATATAACCGCTCTAGGCATCTATTGCAACACTCAGAAGCCATTCTTTCAAACTGCAGAAATTAAATATTTTAACCAGAAGGGATGTTTGTACTATGGAAATAACCTGTCTACAGCTCCCAGTTTCAATACACAGATTGAACTTATTGGTCGTTGTGATCCTAAATTCAATTTTGAAACCGGAAGTGGACTTTGATGATACTAAGAACACAATCCTATAGATCTCACTGCATAATCCTAATAAAGAGTAGCACACAAAATTTCACATAGTGATATGTACCGTATAAATTGATATATTTTGTTCTGTATGAGATTAGCTATTGACTAGTGTGATTAACGTGAACTGTATTCAAAGAAATATACAAGTGAAATGTATCGATGTATACATTCATCAAGTGTATGTACCACTGCCACATAAAATATATATGGCACTTTAGCGCACAAGGAAATCAAGTCCATTTTTTAAAGTCATTTGTAAAGGGACATATTTCATCTTTAATCTCAAACTGCACTCCTTTCAGAGCTTAGAACATTTATGTACAGATGTTGTAAAGAAAAAAAAAAACTCTTATAATAAATAACTTCACACAACGACGAGAAAGACATCGTTAACCATCGTCAACAATCGCCAAATAACGAACTCAATCAACATTTCAGGATAAAAGTAGCCACAGCTTTGCAGAAGGCATCAATCTTCACCGATAGATCGTTCCCCAACGAACTCTCTACGGCTTTGAGAGGTTCTTCACTTGAACCTCTTGTCCTCGTAAACACCTCACCACTCTCAAAGATGCTTGGCCTTTGAGTTTTACCCTCCTCTCTAGGACGCTCGTCTCTGAGAGGTACCTTCTATACATTCCTTGGCCACAAATGTCTTGGATACTATCAGACTAGAATGCTCGGTTTCTGCGTCCTTAGAATCCCATTAACAAAACCGCCAAACATCTAACTGGACCTAGTGTTTGAGACTGTAATTATTATTGTACATAGTAGGATTCTTTAATAATAATAAAAAAAGATGATTGGCAACGCCCAAAAAATTTGTGAGCACCATTTTTAAAACTCTGCCCTAAAGAGAACTTTACAATATCCATTAAGAGATTTTGTGTCTTTCACACACTGAAGATCTGAATAGGCTAATAGGCTATTAAAGAACAAAGCTAAGACTTGAAATCAATGCTGAAACTCGATAGGAAGATGAGAGGAGAGGCCACGGAAGAACAGTTTTATTTTAACGGTCTTTGGACCTGCTTTTATTGTTTGCTAACGGAAACTTGATGTTTGGGAAGCGAAATGTAAAGACAGTCTACTACTGGCTTCAAGCTTGTCTGTGCAACCCGTATTGTCTGAAGAAAAAAAAAAAATGAAACGGAAGATACACAGACATTTTTTTCTTTTTCAAAAATGTCAGTTACAAATATTTGCGTATGCATGTCCCCCTTATGCTAATACCTACCACTTCCAAAATACTTCCTTTTGTGCGCAATTTTGTGTTCAGAACATGTCTTGTTTGATAAAAGAGTAACTTTAAAATCTTTATGACTTGTTTGATGAAATTATAAATGTTACAACTATATTTATTGCTTCACAACGTAACAATATTTGTAGCATGTTCTACGTACCCTCTTCCAAGTGGTACACGCCTAACTGAGTTGACCTAGTCCAACGGAAGTTTTGTATCTTTAGAATTTTAAAAGGAATGTTTTCTGTTTTTGAACTTCTTTTTTTTTCTTTTGAAGGTCAAATTCAATTTTGGTAAAAGACATAAATTAGCTGGTAGTAAGTCACGTAGGTAGCATACCGTGATGAGCAGGAATATTTGAAATTACCCTTAATAATAATCATTGGTAAGAAATTTATTCCAAATTTCTGTATTGTAATACTGGAAAATACATTTCTTGCTTCATCAGAGCATATGCCTTTACGTCTTTTCTTGTTTAGTATTGTAGTACTTTTCTAGAAATGTTAACTACTTCTGTCTTTGATGTCAGAAGAATACGTAAAATGGAGAGAAAAAATCTCATTTCAATCAATTTCTCTCTTTTCTTCAGTGAAGGGTCTGCAGGAGATTACACCGGATTTCTGGTTCAGAATCGTATGAGACTAATGAAATATCAATATAAACTCAGGTGCTGATCAGAAATGAAGTGGGTCAGTAGGTCGTGGGTCGAGATTTGTCAGTGGGTCAACAGAACGTGACCCACTACGACTCACCATTCATCATGACCCACTTTGACCCACCGACCCATTCTGCTCAGTGCATTGTAGACAGCATCTTCTGAACACTGGTAAATTTGACTACGTTCTAGTTTCAAAGTCTTCATTTTCTTCCTTTTTTATTTGTTTATATTTACTTACTTAAGATGGTATATCTAAGAGAAAAAATCCAGGCATTTTTGGATATTAATATTTGTAATTGCAATAATAGCAATAGGACTTAGTAGTTGGCTTTCAAGACAGTCGAATTTCACAGATTGTTTCCCTTTAAGTTGGCTTACTTTACCTTGCTTTGAGACTTTCAAATTTCATCCTATTTTGCACTGAAAAGTATCTGTAATTCAACAAGGAAATAATTATATATGATAAATAAATTAAAATTCATCGGAATATAGTCCCATGACAAACACTTTACCATTTTATATTGTAAAGGTCAGATCCATCAATAATGTAACAGAGCGGTGCTTGAGCGATAGAAATTCAAACCCCGATTAGTAATAATTTAACAGCCTTGTTTTATTACAAATGTAAACTCTTTAGTCAGTGGAGTGGAGGACGTGGATCACGGGTCAGAGTTGATGAAATGGGCTTTGGTGGGTCATAGTGGATCAGACATGAGTCACTCTGGGTGGTGGGTCAATGGGTCATAGGTTAAGTTTTCATTGATCCGCTCCATTTCCCTGACGCCATGCTATTGCTGATAACCTATACCCTGTGATTTAACAAAAGATACTGGCCAGCACACTGAACTTTCACACTCCCATTTTGATTTTTTTTTAAAGTAATTTGATTTTTGAAACAAGATCACAAAAAATATTGTCAAGTGTTTCACGGGAAACATGAACGGAATGAGGTTTCGGTAAATTATTCCATAGATGCTTATGATTTTTTTTCTTTAACTACTATCCTGGTTGAGTTCGACCCTTGAACTGTCAGATTTACACTTTAAATTGTATCCAAACACAATTCTAATTACATGTAGTACTCTCACTTAACAAATCAAGTTTTACTTCCAATCGAGCCAATAGTTTGTGAAAGTATTTCCAAGTTTTACAGTTTTAGTTCGTTTTTAAATACTTCTGAAATTCTTCAGTTAAAATTGAAAGCCTACCTAGAATATCTAATATACTTCAACATTCATTTATCTAATCCTTAGGTGAACTAGAAGGTACCGTACTCATGTATTAATGCAGAAATGTTACTAAGGTTTTATCACTCAGGAATCACACCATCACTCAAGTTCTGCTTATTTGGCACCCATGGATACTTACGTTTCACAGAGTGAAGAAGAACCCGTATCTATAATCTACTCCTCTATTATGTTATAGCTAGAGACCGCAATTAATAGAAAAATATAAAACCCAAAATGGCTGGTAAAATTTCGAAATAAAGACCCAGAAATGGCAGATAAAATGGCCTAGAATGTCACATGTTTCATAAATTAAAATTCAAATATTTTTATCACCAAAAACTTTTACGGGATATAGTCAATATTTCTGTTGTACCCGCTATCAGTGAAAGTCTTTCTTAAAAATGAATCCGTTTGGAAAGTTTTGTTATATGTGTTTCTTGAGAAAGCTTCTAAAGGAAACTTTTTTTCAACTTTCGTAAAGGACTGTTCGATTAATTAGAGGGCTTCACACAGCTCATTCACAAAACTGTTAGTACGCGAAGCAGGATTTGTGAATGCTTCGACAAGGTTCTGAACTTTTTCACCAGCTGATTTGCGTGTTGTTGCAGATTTGTAATTTTGCAGTGCTTATATGGTGTCTGACAAAATACCATTTCTCAGCGGAAACCACAGTTTCACATAATTTACAAAATAGTACAGAACTGTTGTTGGAAACACACTACACCCAAACTCACAAATGTTTTTATCTTTTCTAGTAAGACCGTCTTTCGGTATCTTGAAACACTGAAATGCACACCAATAGCAGTGCTAACGCTAGCGACTCTCAATAATTGCCCACACCTGGATACTTTGTTAACCCTCTCCCACTCGCCATGTTCTAGCAGCAATAGACTACAGTTAGACCCTATTGTCAAACACTGCAATAGCTTAGTCAGATAAGAACGCGCCAAACCTTTAATATGCTGCCATTCATGCTTAGATAAAAGGCAATGGAAGAGAAAAAGGGAACAAATTGCTTCTAAATTATGAAATTACACTTTTCCTGAAAGTATCATGAGAATTGCAATATATGACATGTATGGTAAGTATATGGCATTTTGCCATTAATTTTGGGCTTTAGTTAGGGCAAATCTTTGAAGTGGATAATTTTATATATTGTATAACCTTGTTAACGAACAGTGGACATCTACCTTTCTTTTCAAAGGTCATATTTGTGCAACTCTATCTCAATTAGCCATATTTATCATCACCATAGGTATTCTGCCAGTATTGGTAGGTCACTTGCCGTAACTAAGAGGCTTCCATACTTCACGATCTTCCGCTAATCTCTTCCTCTTCACGTACGATTTATCTATTTTGATACACTTCATCAATTGTAACTTCCCTCTCTTTCCTACCACCATACCCTCTTTCAGATCCTTCATGATACAGTTCCTTCTTAGCCAATGTCCCAACAAGCTTCTCTTTCCCTACTCAATAATAGCTAAAAGTTATTCTTTTCTTCCCCACCATTTCTAACACCCTCTCATTCGTTTTCCATTCGATCCAGCTAATTCTCTCATTTATTCCCCCGCATCCAGATTTCGAAAGCTTCCAGTCCTTTTTCATCACTTTTACATAATGTCCATGTTTCTACCTCATACAATACAGTACTCCACGTGAAGCATTTTATGAATCGTTTTCTCAACTCTTTATTCAAGGCCCAACAGAATAGACTTTTCTTTCCCTTAAAGGCTTCTTTCACCATTCCTATCCTTGCTTTTATTTTACGTTCGAGTTTCATATCATCACTAATAATATACTAAAGATATGCCACATTGACCTGATCCCTAGTCTTCCGTTCCAAGCGCTGCTATCGGCTGAAGGAATTCCACTCGCTTTCTCTCGCTTAGCAACAGCTGAACCCTTATTGGCTCAACGCGTGGGTGTGTGAGGCTGTGAGCTTTAGTTCGCATTTTTGCCACGGCACAAGACATTTTGGCAGCACAATACCTATATGTCGAAATCTATTGTCACCTTTTTTCTATTTTTTCCCCTCCTACTTCTATATTTGATACCTACCACTTCGTTCCAATCACCATACTTTTTTTTCTTTCTAACATGTATTTTCATCCCTTTTTCTTTACAGTCCTTCCTTAAGTTTTCTAGCACCTTACTGATTTTCTTTACAGTTTCTACAACAAGCGCCATATCATCTACAAATCGTATATACCTAATCGTTAAACAAGGGCGCCCATATAGTGGTTTCCAAGGGGGCAAAAGTGTACGCGTTATTTCAAATATAGGTTCAAACTTTGCTGTAACTAGTGTAGAAATTCTATTGGGTTTTCGATACTCCAAAGTACAATTTCGTCTAGGGGGCAATCGCCCCACCTTGCCCCTCTGATCGGTGCCCTTTTCGTTAAGCATTAATTGGGCACATTTCTGTGATTGAATTGCATACGTTGATAATATTGAAAGATTATCCAAAGGAAGTCGTGACAGGCCCGTATCCACGGGGGGCAAGAGGGGGCCGGGCCCCCTAAATTTTGGCTGGGCCCCATAAAATATCACGGTATTCTTGCAAATGAACTATTATATTGTGATGAAGTATAATATGATTGGGTCGCCCCCCCCCCCCTAACTTCTACCGGGCCACCCCTAAATGTTTGGGCTGGCTACGGGCCTGAGTCGTGACTAGATCTTTTGCACGAGAATATGCAAACGAACTGTGTTTTTCTATAAATAATGCTAAAGAAAAACATGTAACTCCACTTATATCGGTAGAGAGTCGAACCTCCTTTCACCCCTCAACCCGAAAACATGAAATGATGCATCTGAGTCAGAAAGATGTTATAGATCAGAGAATGTTTACTTTCAGGAGTTTCCAAGTATTCATTTCGTTACTGCAACATAGAAAGCAACCAAAGCAATAGTGCATCGAATACTTTTTTTTTTTTTCAATTATACAGCATAAAACTGTGTCTCAAAGATGACTCGTACAGGTTTTTCTTTTTGAAAGTATCAGAGAACTATTAATAATTTAAATTTATAAGTTTATCTTCTTAAACACAGATTCGCTAATAAAATTGCGACCGAAAATGTAAATCAATTGATTTTTCGTTCCTGTGTTACTGATTACGTTTTGAAATCTACTTAAATTCTTACGGTGAACGAGTGACACATAGGTGATTATTTCAGCCATGTATAGGTCTAGTCAATCTCCAATTTTGAAATGATAAAATGTTGGATCTTATTGGTACACCAAATATAATTTTACAAGATTGCATTTTGGTAGTAGTTTTGTTTAGTATATTTCCATTATTGCTTTTTGAGAGTAGTGTTGCCGAGAAGAGAAATATTTCAATTCGTTTCTCGTTGTCGAGATTAGATGAGAAATTTCTCGAGTCTTCTGGGGTAGCATTAGCGCACTAAAATCTTACATCTGAAACAATGATACATGGTTTATAATTATCATTTAAAAAAATTCCAGTAATAAATTTGATTTAAATGTTGTTATATCTAAGTTTTCGAGGACCTCTCGTGACATGAAGTGACATATTAATAACTTCTACATGAAATTAGGAAGTAAATTAGGACATAAATTTACTAAGCGACATGAGAAAAGCTTTCTGGGAATCGAGACGTGTCGGAAAAGAATTCTTTGAGAATCGAAACGAGACGATAATTCGACAAAATATTACAAGACAAAACGAATTCTTCGAGGATCGATACGAGACGATAATTCGACATGTATTTGCGGGACGGGACGAGAAAGAATTCTTTGAGAATCGATGAGTGACGAGAAAGATTTCTTCGAGACGAGACGAGAAAGAGTTCTTCGAGAATCGAGACGAGACGAAAATTTGACCAAAAAAATTACGAGACGAGACAATCTTATTTCTAGTCTTGTCTCGTCTCGTCTCATGAGTAACATTAATTTTCAGAGATGGTAGTCTTTGATTATACGGATGAAAAATATTTGTTGTAAAATTCTTTTTAGATTCAAACTTCTGCATTCGCTTATTGTGTGAGAAAGAAAGTTCGATAAAGTATAAAGTTGGGAAGATCTGAAATGAAATGAAATAAAATTTAACCCGAAAGCTTCAATTGAAGACAATAACCTGAAAGGGTTATTATCGTATATTTCGGAACTCATGACAAGGTTTCTTGCAGTAATTTCGTACCTAAAAATATGGGGACGTCTTCATTTTGTGACACATGATATGGAGTTTTCCTTTACTGAACAGAATCATAATAATTCCATTGAACTCTAACTGTACGCTCTTCTTAAAGTACCGCTTTAGACATGAACGTTCGCTGGTTTTGTGGCCTCTAACAGCATGGCGGAATTAAATCGCCTAGTTTCTGCCACGAAAAAAATGTTTGTTAAGGCGCCACTACGTGTTCAAGTTTACAGAGATCAACTGCCAGACGTGCCACTTCCTCCGGAGCCTGTGCTAACGCAATGGGGCACTTGGATACAGGTAGTACATTTCTACAATGAACATTTTCAAAAAAAATAAGCCTGTTGTTCATTCATTTCCATCGGAGTCTGCTGTGTCAGATGGCATTGCTCAGAAACTGTTTAATGACTCAAAAGTAGCGTGTGATACCGCATACATAGACAGCAATTTTGGTTGGCTGCCTACAAGCATTAAAAAGCTAGAGACTGTTGGGCGGCTTCTTCGGGAATCCATGGAAATCATAGAGGATGCAAAGAGACTGCTGCAAGGTGTGTGTGCAGATGTAGGAGAAGAAGTTCGAAAGAAATTAAATGCAGTGCTGGAAAGGAACCCGGGTTAGGGCAGCCTATTGGCAGTGTGTGAGATTCTCAGTTGTTAAACAAGAACCTCCCTGAAAATATTTCCCCCAACTACATCCCCCTGTTGAAATACGCTCCTGTTACCTCATGTGATGTGGAGAGATCATTCTCTGCATACAAGAATATTTTGTCCTATCGCCGACAAAATTTTACTTCTGATCATTTGGAAATGTACCCTGTAATCCATTGTGCAACAACACACAGTTGAACTGCAGGCACATCTTTTGTAAGTACTTTGTTTCAAATTAAAAATGTTCATTAGTGAACATATTCTTCAACCTTAGTTCAGCTGGTATTGTTTAAAAGATATAGGACTATTTTTCCCTGCATGAAATAAATATATATAAAACAATACATTTCGTCTTAAGTTGCTTTTAGTATTTAAATTTGTATATTGCGTATAATTCATTTCAAGATTGGGCCGTGGTGATGGATGTGCATTTAGTGTAAAAGGTTCTAGATTTGAAACGGAGCCACACCATACCACATGAGATTTCTGACGTACAAATGCCGTATGCATTGCTTTTCTTGGGGCTTTTATCTTTCTCTCTACCCGATTCACATCTTCCTTTATTCGCGTCTGATGTTTATTATCCTGCAATCAGTCACGTCAGTGACCTATGGCTGTCTCAGTTGTTCAAGCATTTCACTTCACTGGGGGACTTGCATGAAGCAGGATAAAGTGTAGTAGATTTTCCTTTTCATTTTCATAATTCGTTTACAAATTGCATACTCATACGCATGTTAATATTACGTTTTCATTAATATGTAACACATGTAATATTACATATTCTGATATAATATTACATACAGGCATTTCTTACATTTTAAGCGATTTTTGTTACATATTTATGTTTGGGTAACCAGGACAAGGGTGAACGCTGGGGCAAGAGTGAGAATGCTATTGACGAAGAAGTGGCAACGTCGGTAAACAAACGAATGTTGAAAATTAGTTCGGCATGACACATGTAGGAACTATGTTATTCCTCTGTATCCTCTGCTTGATTTGCCGCAATTAAACTGTGTATGTTATTAGAGATAACAGGCTTTCACATAGAGAATATTGCGTTTTTCTCTGTCACCATTCCACCGCAATTCTTTGATTTACAAAGATGTTCGCTCTTGCCCTGGTTACCCATACATATTTAGGGGGTTGATATTACATAAAAATCCGGACTCTAATTATTAGTATCCACATCCTAGTGTTATGTATGGCATGTTTTGGATACTTATCGTGCAAAAGTACAAAGTCATTTTTGTGACCCATTTTCTCAAAGTTCTTTGCCGAAGATTGCAATTTAAAATCGATCTATTGATCTATTCTATGATTCATCGTTCCTTCCACAAAACACAAATTCTCGACACCAATGGCATACATTGACCGTCAAACAAGGATAGATCCACCAGCATGTTTCGCTATGGGAGCACAACTTTTGGGATCGATCTCTGTTCTCTTCATTTTTCGCATAGTTTTTCTCCCATTTGATCCAAACATGTTGTACTTAACTCTTGTAGATGCAAATAACTTTGTTTCAAATGCCAAAATGCTTATTTACACCCTTCAGAGCGAATTCTAGGCGCTTCTTTCGATTACTGTTAACTGCCCAAGTTTACGACAATTATAGCCTGTTGGTTTTTCAACCCATTCCTCATTGTAGCCAATGATATCTTTACTCGTCCTCTCTGCCGCTCATTTGCAATCTCAGGGGCGAGCTCCTTCGTGGCTAAGTTGATAATCGCCTTAAAGCGATCTACCCTTTGCTTATTAGTGACTACCAAGCCGCATTAAATCCGAAGTATAATGTGTTTGCAGCGCTTAGTAAAATTCGTGATATCTCAGCATACTATAAGTTTAAACGGAATCCTGCTTTTCTCTTATCCGTTGATTTTAAACAGGCTTTTGATTGTCTATCTCATGACTACTTATTTGCGGTCCTTCGTGCCTATGGTTTTCCTCATTCATTTGTCCAGGTTGTACAGTTAATGTATACACATGCTACAGCAAAAGTGCAAATAAATGGGCATCTCACCTCCCCTCTCCATATTAATTGTGGCATTCAACAAGGATCTCCGTTATCTATGGGATTATATTGTTTTGCTCTAGACGTTTTACTACGAAAACTGATGCAACTCCATGAACCTCAGTTACATGATTTTCAAGTACTCAATGTGCAAGCTTTTGCCGACGATGTGAGTTTAATGGGCACGACACCGAAGCAATTTTGTTATCTCCGAGACTGTTTACGCGACTACCAAAATGTGAGTGGAGCTAAGATTAATTATATGAAATCAACGGTTATGTTTTATTATGTGGATGCCCACCTGGACTATTTTCCTTTAATGGATACTTATACTATAGCCGATGGTGTTAAAATATTGGGACTACGTTTCTCTTGTGATTTACAGTGCTCTTACAATTTAATATGGGATCCAATCGTACAGCAGATTCGCTTATTAACTAAAGAACATAAGTATCGTCGACTGAATTTACTGCAGAAAACTTGGTTCCTGAATACGTATATTTACTCCAAACTTTGGTATGTCGCACATATATACCCATTACCAGAACTGTATGCAAAAAAACTGGATTCTTTATGTGTTTTTTTTCTATGGTCGAACATGTTCTTTCGAATTCATAGAGATACTCTTTATCTTCCATGTTCTGCGGGTGGATTCAATTTAGTGAATATTAGAAAAAATGTCAGACACTGTATATGCGAACAACCTACCGCTATTACATGGACTAAACGACTCATACGTATCTGTGGTTCCACTTTTGGGCAGAAAATATATTTCCGAATAATCCGCCTTTAATTCGTTTTTATAAATTGATCCCAGATTATGCACGTACTCTTATTCAATACTGGGCTTACAGTGGTATTGAAGATAATCCCAGTGATTTGTCTTCCAAACAACTGTATTCGCTGTTAATAAAACCAGTGTATGCGAGTACTAGTCCAATAGTGTGTCACAAATTTCCGCAGTATAATTGGTCACGTATATGGAAAAACTGTAATTCAGAGTGTCTCACAGCCGATGTTAGAAGTGCATGGTACTGCCTTATTTATGACTTATTGCCTACAAATGAGAAATTATTTGCTATCCATCGTGTAGTGAAAGAAGAGTGTTCTTTATGTGGTCAGCTTGATACTTTACTCCATCGCATCACGTCCTGTATTTCCACAAAACAAATTTGGGATACCTTGTGTCGGATGCTGGGACTTATTTGTCGACAGCCACCCTCTACATTCTCTCCCTCCATCTTACGATTTCCAGACTATCGCTGGTACCCGCAGACCAAACTAAATGCGATTAATTGGTTGAATGGACATTATATATACTATATGTTACAATATCCTACTAAGTTGTCATATTTGGATTTTATTTGGTACTAACAAACTCGGAGATTGCATTTGTTTAATGCAACTTCTCAAACAGAGACGAAAAAGTTTGCAAATTTCTTACGCATCTTGCTTGTACAACAATAATGTAGTATTTTTATTTTTTTTTCTCTGTAGTGATTTACTTCTCCTGATTTGTTGTGTTGTACAATGTACTATTAACATTCATGTGAAATAAAAAAATAAAAAAAAGTGGTTAGCGTACGCGCCTCTGGCGTGGGAGACCCGGGTTCGATTCCCGGCGGCAGCTCATGTGGTTCGGATTCCACGTTAATCAGTAGGTCCACGTCTCATATAGCCTCGCCGCTGAAAGGAACGGTAAACTAAAATCAACAACTCAATCTGTGGGGTACTTATCTTTAAATTAATTTTAATAGTATGCACTATCATGTTATTGTATCTATTTGATAGTTCTGGACGACCATTCCTACCTTAGTACTTTTCCGGCAATAAATTAAGTAATTTATTATAATCTAAAGCTATCTCAATTAAGCAAGAATATAATTGTTGAGAGCAATATATGTAGGCTCTGGGATGAAAATGATCTCACTAATAACATTCTATAATCTGCAATTAAAATATTAATTAATTAGTACTTATTAGACTATTTGTAATACATCCATTGGAACCGTTGAAAGTCCCCTAACCCTATATGTGAATTGATTATTACACCTGAAAACTTACTAACTTAATTGCTGAAAACAAAATACTATTCAATAACTTCTCCCTTTCCTCTACCATTAAACTTAAAAGATACTTAAGAAAATATATGTAAGAAATAGTGATATGATTTAGTGACCTCCAGTGAAGAGAATGATCAGCAGTTTTTATTCCCTACTTTTGACACGGTAAAATATGTTCCGTCCTTGAATCCTTCAATCCAATGCATAACATAGTATAATATGTTATGTATCATGCCAATTTATTAACAATTGAGATTCGTAGAAAGCAAAACCATTCAATATAATCTCTTTTTCCCTTGAAAATTAAAAATAATGAAATGAAATGAAACTTTAAGTTTTACGTCCCACGTTTACAACAGCGAGGCTAAAGGAGACAGTTGTGATGAGAAATGAATGTAATGGTGTAATGAAGAAAGTGGGAGAACCCTGAGAAAACCCACGCAAACGGTGTTTGTCTACCACAAAGTTCACTTGTAGGAAGATGTAATCGAACCAAGGACCCCATGCAACAGAGGTGAACGCTCTACCAGTGAGCCCACGGTGGCCCTCTTCAAAATTCAGCCTGACATTTCTAGACTGGACTAGAGTCGAAAGGAGCAGTTATCACTTACCTTTATATTATTGGGGGGCAATGTATTACTCTATAGATAATTATATGCTCGTACTTTTCTTGCCTAGAAGAATGAGTAGAATACATTCTTCACATTCAAACCGACAGATAATCGTATATATATAGATATATATAGACATCGGCGCAAATCTGTCTTCAACATTGGGGGGGAAGGGTAAGGCCGTTCCCATATTATAGTATATATATAAGCGACGTTCAAAATATTTATAAAAATGTTGAAAGAAAGGGGTAGACCCTATATATATATATATACCTAGTGTTGGAAAATTTCATGAAAAGTTCAAACTTGAAAAGTTCGCGCGAAAGTTCGCGGAAAATTCGGCTCATTTTTTAAAATTGTCCATTTAAAAAATCCCTGTAAAATTACAAACATTTTGGTATATAACATGGCTATATTAAAAATCGAAGTAAATTTATTTTAGTTTTTTTTCTCTTTCTAATAGTACATAATTTTCACATTTTTTTCAAAAGACGTTACGGAGCGTTACAAGCGTGTATTTCAAATTCCAAGCCTATATCATAAAACAGTATGTTTTCGGCAGAAACCTTCAATTTTACATGATGCTGACAACCGAAAACTTAAATTTGACTTGCACAAACAAGTTTATATCATAAACTCACGCATTACCAATACAAAATTAATCATTTTATTTAATATTTTTTTTCTTTGTGGAAAGCACTGATTCAGTTACAATAATGTGTTTTACGTGTTTATCTCTATCATGTATAATGTCAATATGTGTCAGTCCATCTTGCATCATTATGGTGCAAATAACTATACTGTATAACACATAGGTAGCTCACAGTCATCACACTATGTTCAGAATAAGTTATTATAAAAATGAGTGTCGCTAATTAGTAAAAAAAAAAAAAAAAAAAAAAAAGCGAAAGTTCGGGAAAAGTTGCTTATGAAAAGTTCGGAAACGAACTTTCGAAAATGAAAGTTCGCCTGAAAAGTTCGCTCATTTACATATATATATATATACCCCTTTCTTTCAACATTTTTATATAAATTTTAATGGATTTTCGGATTGTGATGGGTGTGTCTAATTTACTGACCAGAACATTTTCTTGGCCACCGCCAAAACTATGAGGGCCACCAACTTGAAATTTTCACCAAATATGCCCCACAACACCCCCAATATAACCACCAAATTTCACTCAGATATCTCAATATTTACTATATATCTATATCAAAAACTTGTTAAAATTTTGGTATAACTTGGCCACCGCCAAAACTATGATGGCCACCAACTTCAAATTTCCACCAAATATGCCCCTCAACACTCCCAATAATTCCACCAAATTTCATTCAGATATCTCAATATTTACTATATATCTATATCAAAAAATTCTTAAAATTTTGGTATAACTTGGCCACCGTCAAAACTATGACGTCCACCAACTTCAAATTTTCACCAAATATGCCCCTCAACACCCCCAATATATCCACCAAATTTCATTCAGATATCTCAATATTTACTATATATCTATATCAATTATTTCTTAAAATTTTGGTATAACTTGGCCACCGTCAAAAGTATGAGGTCCACCAACTTCAAATTTTCACCAAATATGCCCCTCAACACCCCCAACATAACCACCAAATTTCATTTAGATATCTCAATATTTACTATATATCTATATCAAAAAATTGTTAAAATTTTGGTATAACTTGGCCACCGCCAAAACTATGATGGCCACCAACTTCAAATTTTCACCAAATATGCCCCTCAACACCCCCAAAATATCCACCAAATTTCATTCAGATATCTCAATATTTACCATATATCTATATCAAAAACTTGTTAAAATTTTGGAATAACATGACCACCGCCAAAACTATGTTGGACACCAACGTCAAATTTTCACCAAATATGCCCCTCAACATCCCCAATATAACCACCAAATTTCATTCAGATATCTCAATATTTACTACATTTCTATATCAAAAAAATGTTAAAATTTTGGTATAACTTGGCCACCGCCAAAACTATGAAGGCCACCAAATTCAAATTTTCACCAAATATGCCCCTCAATACCCCCAATATATCCACCAAATTTCATTCAGATATCTCAATATTTACTATATACCTATATCAAAGTATTCGTAAAATTTTGGTGTAACTTGGCCACCGCAAAACTATGAGGGCCACCAACTTGAAATATTCACCAAATATATATCTCTACACCACCAAAAAATCCACGAAATTTCATTAAGATATCTCAACATTTACTATATATCTGTATCAGAAAATTGTTAAAATTTTGGTATAACTTGGCCACCACCAAAACTATGAAGGCCACCAACTTCAAATTTTCACCAAATATGCCCCTCAACACCCCCAAAATATCCACCTAATTTCATTCAGATATCTCAATATTTACCATATATCTATATCAAAAAATTCTTAAAATTTTGGTATAACTTGACCACCGCCAAAACTATGTTGGACACCAACGTCAAATTTTCACCAAATATGCCCCTCAATACCCCCAAAATATCCACCAAATTTCATTCAGATATCTCAATATTTACTATATATCTATATCAAAAAATGTTAAAATTTTGGTATAACTTGGCCACCGCCAAAACTATGAAGGCCACCAAATTCAAATTTTCACCAAATATGCCCCTAAATACCCCCAATATATCCACCAAATTTCATTCAGATATCTCAATATTTACTATATACCTATATCAAAATATTCGTAAAATTTTGGTGTAACTTGGCCACCGCCAAAACTATGAGGGCCACCAACTTGAAATATTCACCAAATATATATCTCTGCACCACCAATAAATCCACGAAATTTCATTAAGATATCTCAACATTTACTATATATCTGTATCAGAAAATTGTTAAAATTTTGGTATAACTCGGCCACCACCAAAACTATGAAGGCCACCAACTTCAAATTTTCACCAAATATGCCCCTCAACACCCCCAAAATATCCACCAAATTTCATTCAGATATCTCAATATTTACCATATATCTATATCAAAAAATTCCTCAAATTTTGGTATAACTTGGCCACCGCCAAAACTATGTTGGACACCAACGTCAAATTTTCACCAAATATGCCCCTCAATACCCCCAAAATATCCACCAAGTTTCATTCAGATATCTCAATATTTACTATATACCTATATCAAAATATTCGTAAAATTTTGGTATAACTTGGCCACCGCCAAAACTATGATGGCCACCAACTTCAAATTTGCACCAAATATATATCTCTACACCACCAATAAATCCACAAAATTTCATTAAGATATCTCAATATTTACTATATATCTGTAACAGAAAATTGTTAAAATTTTGGTATAACTTGGCCACCACCAAAACTATGATGGCCACCAACTTCGAAATTTCACCAAATATGCCCCTCAACACCCCCAATATAACCACCAAATTTCATTCAGATATCTCAATCTTTACTATATATCTATATAAAAAATGTTAAAATTTTGGTATAACTTGGCCACCGCCAAAACTATGATGGCCACCAACTTCAAATTTTCACCAAATATGCCCCTCAACACCCGCAATATAACCACTAAATTTTATTCAGATATCTCAATATTTACTATATATCTATATAAAAAATTGTTAAAATTTTGGTATAACTTGGCCACCGCCAAAACTATGATGGCCCCCAACTTCAAATTTTCACCAAATATGCCCCTCAACAACCCCAATATATCCACCAAATCCCATTCAGATATCTCAATATTTACTATATATCTATATCAAAAAATTGTTAAAATTTTGGTATAACTTGGCCACCCCCAAAACTATGATGGCCACCAACTTCAAATTTCCACCAAATATGCCCCTCAACACTCCCAATAATTCCACAAAATTTCATTCAGATATCTCAATATTTACTATATATCTATATCAAAAAATTCTTTAAATTTTGGTATAACTTGGCCACCGTCAAAACTGTGACGTCCACCAACTTCAAATTTTCACCAAATATGCCCCTCAACACCCCCAATATATCCACCAAATTTCATTAAGATATCTTAATATTTACTATATATCTATATCAACAAATTCTTAAAATTTTGGTTTAACTTGGCCACCGTCAAAAGTATGAAGTCCACCAACTTCAAATTTTCACCAAATATGCCCCTCAACACCCCCAACATAACCACCAAATTTCATTTAGCTATCTCAATATTTACTATATACCTATATCAAAATATTCGTAAAATTTTGGTATAACTTGGCCACCACCAAAACTATGAAGGCCACCAACTTCAAATTTGCACCAAATATATATCTCTACACCACCAATAAATCCACAAAATTTCATTAAGATATCTCAATATTTACTATATATCTGTAACAGAAAATTGTTAAAATTTTGGTATAACTTGGCCACCACCAAAACTATGATGGCCACCAACTTCAAAATTTCACCAAATATGCCCCTCGACACCCCCAATATAACCACCAAATTTCATTCAGATATCTCAATCTTTATTATATATCTATATAAAAAAATGTTAAAATTTTGGTATAACTTGGCCACCGTCAAAACTATGATGGCCACCAACTTCAAATTTTCACCAAATATGCCCCTCAACACCCGCAATATAACCACCAAATTTTATTCAGATATCTCAATATTTACTATATATCTATATAAAAAATTGTTAAAATTTTGGTATAACTTGGCCACCGCCAAAACTATGATGGCCCCCAACTTCAAATTTTCACCAAATATGCCCCTCAACACCCCCAATATATCCACCAAATTTCATTCAGATATCTCAATATTTACTATATATCTATATCAAAAAATTGTTAAAATTTTGGTATAACTTGGCCACCGCCAAAACTATGATGGCCACCAACTTCAAATTTCCACCAAATATGCCTCTCAATACTCCCAATAATTCCACCAAATTTCATTCAGATATCTCAATATTTACTATATATCTATATCAAAAAATTCTTTAAATTTTGGTATAACTTGGCCACCGTCAAAACTGTGACGTCCACCAACTTCAAATTTTCACCAAATATGCCCCTCAACACCCCCAATATATCCACCAAATTTCATTAAGATATCTCAATATTTACTATATATCTATATCAACAAATTCTTAAAATTTTGGTATAACTTGGCCACCGCCAAAAGTATGTTGGACACCAACGTCAAATTTTCACCAAATATGCCCCTCAACACCCCCAAAATATCCACCAAATTTCATTCAGATATCTCAATATTTACTATATATCTATATCAACAAATTCTTAAAATTTTGGTATAACTTGGCCACCGCCAAAACTATGTTGGACACCAACGTCAAATTTTCACCAAATATGCCCCTCAATACCCCCAATATATCCACCAAATTTCATTCAGATATCTCAATATTTACTATATACCTATATCAAAATATTCGTAAAATTTTGGTTTAACTTGGCCACCGCCAAAACTATGAGGGCCACCAACTTGAAATATTCACCAAATATATAACCCTACACCACCAATAAATCCACAAAATTTCATTAAGATATCTGAATATTTACTATATATCTGTAACAGAAAATTGTTAAAATTTTGTTATAACTTGGCCACCACCAAAACTATGATGGCCACCAACTTCAAAATTTCACCAAATATGCCCCTCAACACCCCCAATATAACCACCAATTTCATTCAGATATCTCAATCTTTACTATATATCTATATAAAAAAATGTTAAAATTTTGGTATAACTTGGCCGCCGCCAAAACTATGATGGCCACCAACTTCAAATTTTCACCAAATATGCCCCTCAACACCCCCAATATACCCAAAAAATTTCATTCAGATATCTCAATATTTACTATATATCTATATCAAAAAATTCTTAAAATTTTTGTATAACTTGGCCACCGCCAAAACTATGATGGCCACCAACTTCAAATTTTCACCAACTATGCCCCTCAATAACCGCAATATAACCACCAAATTTCATTCAGATATCTCAATATTTACTATATATCTATATAAAAAATTGTTAAAATTTTGGTATAACTTGGCCACCGCCAAAACTATGATGGCCACCAACTTCAAATTTTCACCAAATATGCCCCTCAACACCCCCAATATACCCACTAAATTTCATTCAGATATCTCAATATTTACTATATATCTATATAAAAAAATTCTTAAAATTTTGGTATAACTTGGCCACCGTCGAAACTATGACGTCCACCAACTTGAAATATTCACCAAATATATATCTCCACACCGCCAATAAATCCACAAAATTTCATTAAGATATCTCAATATTTACTATATATCTATATCAAAAAATTGTTAAAATTTTGGTATAACTTGGCCACCGCCAAAACTATGAAGGCCACCAAATTCAAATTTTCACCAAATATGCCCCTTAATACCCCCAATATATTCACCAAATTTCATTCCGATATCTCAATATTTACTATATACCTATATCAAAATATTCGTAAAATTTTGGTTTAACTTGGCCACCGCCAAAACTTTGAGGGCCACCAACTTGAAATATTCACCAAATATATATCTCCACACCAGCAAAAAATCCACAAAATTTCATTAAGATATCTCAATATTTACTATATATCTGTATCAGAAAATTGTTAAAATTTTGGTTTAACTTGGCCACCGCCAAAACTATGATGGCCACCATATTCAAATTTTCACCAAATATGCTTCTCAATACTCCCTATATATCCAGCAAATTTCATTCAGATATCTCAATATTTACTATTTATCTATAGCAAAAAATGTTAAAATTTTGATGTAACTTGGCCACCGCTAAAACTATGATGGCCACAAACTTCAAATTTTCACCAAATATGCCCCTTTATACCCCCAATATATCCACCAAATTTCATTCAGATATCTCAATATTTACTATATATCTATATTAAAATATTGTTAAAATTTTTGTTTAACTTGTCCACCGTTAAAAGTATGAGGTCCACCAACTTCAAATTTTCACCAAATATGCCCCTCAACACCCCCAATATAACCACCAAATTTCATTCAGATATCTCAACATTTACTATATATCTATATCAAAAAATTGTTAAAATTTTGGTATAACTTGGCCACCGCCAAAACTATGAAGGCCACCAAATTCAAATTTTCACCAAATATGCCCCTCAATACCCCCAATATATCCACTAAATTTCATTCAGATATCTCAATATTTACTATATGTCTATATCAAAAAATTGTTAAAATTTTGGTTTAACTTGGCCACCGCCAAAACTATGATGGCCACCAACTTCAAATTTTCACCAAATATACCCCTTAACACCCCCAATATATCCATCAAATTTCATTCAGATATCTGAATATTTACCATATATCACTTACAAAAAATTCCTAAAATTTTGGTATAACTTGGCCACCGCCAAAACTATGATGGACACCAACGTCAAATTTTCACCAAATATGCCTCTCAATACTCCCAATATATCCACCAAATTTCATTCAGATATCTCAATATTTACTATATATCTAGAGCAAAAAATATTAAAATTTTGGTGTAACTTGGCCACCGCCAAAACTATGAAAGCCACCAACTTGAAATTTTTTACCAAATATATATCTCTACACCACCAATATATCCACCAAATTTCATTCATATATCTCAATATTTACTATATACCTATATCATAAATTGTTAAATTTTTGGTGTAACTTGGCCACCGCCAAAACTATGAAGGCCACCAGCTTGAAATTTTCACCAAAACTATATCTCTACACCCCCAATATATCCACGAAATTTCATTCAGATATCTCAATATTTACTATATATCTATAGTAAAATATTGTTAAAATTTTGATATAACTTGGCCACCGCCTAAACTATGAAGGCCACCAAATTCATGTTTTCACCAAATATGCCCCTCAATACCCCCAATATATTCACCAAATTTCATTCAGATATCTCAATATTTACTATATATCTATATCAAAATATTGTTAACATTTTGGTATAACTTGGCCACCGCCAAAAGTATGATGGCCACCAACTTCAAATTTTCACCAAATATGCCCCTCAACACCCCCAATATATCCACCAAATTTCATTCAGATATCTCAATATTTACCATATATCTATATCAAAAAAATGTTAAAATTTTGGTATAACTTGGCCACCGCCAAATCTATGATGGACACCAACGTCAAATTTTCACCAAATATGCCCCTCAACACCCCCAATATAACCACCAAATTTCATTCAGATATCTCAATTTTTACTATATATCTATATCAAAATTTTTTTTAAATTTTGGTATAATTGGCCACCGCCAAAACTATGAAGGCCACCAAATTCAAATTTTCACCAAATATGCTTCTCAATACCCCCAATATATCCACTAAATTTCATTCAGATATCTCAATATTTACTATATACCTATATCAAAAAATACGTAAATTTTGGTATAACTTGGCCACCGCCAAAACTTTGAGGGCCACCAACTTGAAATATTCATCAAATATATATCTCTACACCACCAATAAATCCACAAAATTTCATTAAGATATCTCAATATTTACTATATATCTGTTACAGAAAATTGTTGAAATTTTGGTTTAACTTGGTCACCGCCAGAACTATGTTGGACACCAACGTCAAATTTTCACCAAATATGCCCCTCAATACCCCCAATATAACCACCAAACTTCATTCAGATATCTCAATATTTACTATATATCTATATCAAAAAAATGTTAAAATTTCGTTATAACTTGGCCACCGCCAAAACTATGAGGGCCACGAACTTCAAATTTTTACCAAATATGTCCCTCAACACCCCCAATATATACACCAAATTTCATTCAGATATCTCAATATTTACTATATATCTATAACAAAAATTGTTAAAATTTTGGTTTAACTTGGCCACCGCCAAAACTATGAAGGCCACCAACTTCAAATTTTCGTCAAGTATATATCTGCACACCACCAATACAATCACCAAATTTCATTCAGATATCTCAATATTTACTATATATCTATATCAAAAATTGTTAAAATTTTGGTATAACTTGGCCACCGCCAAAACTATACGGGGCATCAACTTCAAATTTTCACCAAATATGCCTCTCAACACCCCCAATATATACACCAAACTTCATTCAGATATCTCAATATTTACTATATACCTATTGTTAGCTTTCAAAAATGAAATGATACTACTTTCTTAAAAGGTATTTGGCTATGTTGATACATCAAACAATAATTATCTTAGACTATCTCAAATTGTACTGTGACAGTAATCAAACTCATGTATTCATTCTCTCATAAATCTGGATTCTTTATTCTTAATTTAATCGTACCTTTGTTCTTAAATCTTCTTAACAATAGTATTCTTTGAATCTTACGAATTCATACAATTATATAATCTTTCTAACCTTTGTCCCTACGACATATACTTAGAATCTTCAACGCATCTCGTTTCTTGCTAATCTTGTTTCTATCTTCACAATCACAGTCTCTAACATAAAACTTAGACTACAGTATGTGCACTCTTTTGTGACACTTCTTGCCAACCTGCCAACACCTATATTAAAATAGTTAAAATTTTGGTATAACTTGGCCACCGCCAAAACTATGAGGGCCACCAACTTGAAATTTTCATTGAGATATCTAATTATTTACTTATATCTATATAAAAAATTAAATTTTGGTTTAACTTGGCCACCGCCTTAACTTTGAGGGCCACCAATTTGAAATTTTCTCCAAATATATACCTCTACACCACCAATATATCCACCATATTTTATTGAGATATTTCAGTATTTACTATATATTTATATTTAAAAAATAAAATTTTGTTGTAACTTGGCCACCGCCAAAACTATAAGGGCCACCAACTTCAATTTATCACCTAATATATATCTTTACACCACCAATATATCCACCAAGTTTCATTGAGATACCTAAATATTTACTATATATCTATATAAAAAATGATGAAATTTTGGTATAACTTGGCCACCGCCAAAACTGTGAGGGCCACCAACTTGAAAATTTCCCCAAATAAATTAATGGACAACCCCAATATATCCACCAACTTTCATTGAGATATCTCAATATTTACTATATACCTATATCAAAAAATTATATCTCTTAGTACTGCGAATATATCCACTAACTTTCACTGAATTATCATAAAATTTACGGTATGTATATCAGAATACGGTTAAAATTTTGATTCAGTCGAAACTCTAATGGTCTGCATTTTGGAATTTGGCGAAAATGTATCACTCAATAACCCCAACATATTCTCTAACTTTTTTCATTTATCAGAATATTTACCATATACCAGTGTGTTTTACCGGTTATTTTTTATCGATTTTGTTCACCACGTTTTTAATGTCACCGACTGGTAGATGATTTTCATGTTCAGCACTGAAACGTGAAGAAATGTTTCTTAGCAGTAAGAGACAAAATTAATTCAGCAATTCCTCGATTTTTTTTATAGAAAAGGAAATTTTGATTTTTATTATTCAGAGAAATGAAGAATTTCTTTTTCCAATTTACAATTTAATAAATTATCAATTAAATTACGTTTAAATGGATAATTTAATTACATTATTTCTATGAATATAGGAATATTGTTTTACATTATTGTATAAATTGTTTTGAATGTATATGTTGTAAATGTGAAAAATGAAATGAAAAAATCCTTAAGTAAAAATCCACGGTTATGCCGGTTAGGCTAAAGGAGACGGTGATAATGGGATATGAGTGAAATGAAGAAAGTGGGAGGAAGGGGGAGAACCCCGAGAAAACCCACGAGCACAGTGTTTGTCCACCACAAAGTCCACACGGCGCGAGCTGGGATCGAACCAGGGACGCCAAGCACCGGAGGTGAACGCTTTACCACTGAGCCACCGCGCCCCCTGTTGTACATGTGCTATGATATATAGAAAGTAAATATTACTATTTATGTGTGAACTCTGAACACTATCCCTCCTTTCTCCAAACACTTCTGTAAAAATCAGTGCTTTTGTTAGTCATATCCTAAGAAAGTTTCCTATAATACGTCACTTTATTCTTATTTCTCAAATAAAGCTATACAGTTTATTTACCCATGATGTTCCAAAAGCATTTTTAAACGAAGCGTGTCTGAAAAATAACGTGACGGGGCACTAACAATAATTTAGTTTTATGCCAAACTACAATCTAATGGTATTTCTCCACTCGAACATTATTTTCTATCAATCTCTGCCACGCTTCTTTGCATTGCTATTAGGATTCTCTTGCGATGTTCTGAAACACCGCCATAACCCCCATGTTTAATGTCCCCCACGCCTTCAAAATGGACACCATTTATAATCGCTTTTTCTCCGTCTTGGGGTACAAAATTCTCGCATGGGAAATTATTTGTTGAAGATCAAATTTCTGGTGAGATCTGCAAAGAGGTACTAATTCAACTATTAATGGAATTGGACAGCATGCTAATTACGACATATCTAACGCACACCGAGACTCTAATATAGGGTTGGCATTTACCCGTGTTTACTTGGTAGTACCCACTTTCAGAGACTTTTTCCCGCTTAATTATTGCATAAATGCCAAAATCACCCGTTTTTCTGCCTCCAGTGAAAGATGGACTATTCAGCTCAGACAACAGAAGATAAATATTGGCAATTGTTACTATCAATACCAATTTAAGTACAGTTCACCTCCTAATCAATATATGTTTCTATTCTTCCTCCTCCCCTCCAGACATTGTCAAATACTGCTAAAGAAGAATTGCAGTAAACTGAAGAGGCTAGTTTAGTATGTCTTTGCCTTTTGCAATACTATGTTGCAGTTGAAAGTTTCTTTACTGTATATTCAGTGTACAAACGAGAGAAGTAACTTCAACGGTAAATTGTAAAACTGATGTTAATAGTAGGCTTGTCATCTCTCCCGAAATAGCCGGGAGTCTCTCTAAATCCAACTTACTCTTCCGACCTCTCGGACAAGCTTTGGTATTTCCCGAAATTATGTGACAAATGAATTACTTAAGAAAAGTATTATTTCTGCTCTCAGTTCTTGTTTCAAATGAAACTTGCGACAATCCATGATTTAATAAAGAAAGGGGTAAAATGACGTTGAAACTGCTGGAAGTTGAACTTCAAATCTGTCAAAATTAAACCACGACGTGTAGTGGATTCTGTGAATGTGTACTTACGAGTGAGAATTTTATTCTTCCTAGAAGTGGAGTATTCTGTGAAATGCAACATTATTATTTTAGTTTCTGGTATAAAAAAAATATATGGCATTTTATTTCAAAGAGTTTTATTAGGGTACTTTTATACCAAAAATTTAATTTTTCATCCTTCCCTTTTCCTCCTTAAACGAGACAGAAAAAGCAAAATGAACACACTGTTAAAATAAAACTTCATTATACAGATTCCGAGTGAAGTTTCATAACTCCTTTCCTCTTTCAAGAAAAATGTTTGTGTTTTGCAGTGGAAGATCAAGTGCACAGCCCGCTGATTGGCTATTCATTCTCACACATAGTAGCTCAGCGATGTTATCTTTACTTCAAGTTATTGTTCAGGGCATTCGCTGCTGTAACTTCTTCACTTCTAAACTAAATTTCAGAGTTGTGTTCTGAAAATGAATGATGTGAAGACCATAATAACATGATTGATTCATAATATTATCGCACAACAAGGAATAAGCAGCATAAAAGTTTTCAAATATCCTGTTGATGCCTGATCTGCAGAAACTCTTTGAAGGTTTTCGCTGGCAGCCATGATTTGCCATGAGTGAGAAAAACTGATCGCTAAACTTGGCGTAAACTCGATGTCCTATGAAGAAAGATTCCTGATAGGAAACCAAAAACAAAGGATTAAAAAGGAAAATTTCAGCATAACCGTACCCTAAGATTAAATCTTTCACTAAAAAACAACCGTTTCATTTTTCAATTGAAATATGGCAACCCTACTCTAGTAAGTAAGCGTTATTGGCAAATGCTACAATTTCAGATCTCGGTTCTGTGACAGATATTATCGTACCGTTGTAAACAATTATTTTATTTAAAAAATGGTAAATCTTAATAAACATGTTTCTTTGTTTATTACCTGACTGCATTTATACAAACTTTATAGTTTGCAACAAATGATAAGTACCTCATTCTAACCATAGAAAGTTTCAAATATTTGAATAATTATTAGAATATACTGTATTATTGTTATGATAATTGAATTTAAATATCTTAAAATTTATATTGTTAGATTTTATATCGTTATATGAATTATATATTTAATTGTTACACTAAGGTACTGTTAGAATAAGTTTATTATGATTTGTTAGAAACTTTATGTATTTCTATGTAAGGGCAACTAATATAAACGGTGAGGTGCCTGAACTTGGCCCCCACATGACGCACTAACGATAAAATTAGTGTCATTCGTTAGTGCATCGTTAGTGTTTCTTAGTGTACAAGCTCAAACGCTAGTGCTTGATTAGTGTAGACGCTACAAGTAAATAAACCTTTGTAGGCCAAGTTTACGCTGCCTCCCACTTCAAGCACTAAAAAATTAGTGCCATTTGTTAGTGCTTCTTAATGCAACAAACCCTAATGTTAGTGGATCAGTGTAGACTCTAGAAAAAAAGTGGTATTCGTTAGTGCATCGTTAGTGCCTCTAGAAAACCCTAATAGTTTCGTTAGTGATTCATTATTAATTAAGATATGGCCTGTTACATGTCACTAAACTCCCATAAGAAACACATGGGGAATTTGTCATTGCGTCAAATTCCCGCCAAATTCAAAAGCACTAATGATCACTTTAATGCAATCGATAGTGCTTCTTAGTGTACCAACCTCTAACATTAGTGCTTCGTTAGTATGCTCTAAAGCCAAAACAATAATAGAGAGTAATTACACGCTGACCCCCACTTTAAGCACTAACAAAAAAGTGTTATTCATTATAGCATCGTTCGTGCTTCTAGAGAACACTAATAGTTTCGTTAGTGCTTCATCATTAGTGTAGATATGGAAAAATTATATCACGAAACTCCCAAAGAAATACATGGGGAATTTCTCGTTGCGTCAAATTTCCGCCAAATTGAAAAGCACTAGTGATTTCTTCTAGTGCATTTCGTTAGTGAATAATTAGTGCTTCTTAGTGCACCAACACTTAACGTTAGTTCTTCATTAGTGTCGGTGCTACAAGTAAAAAGCATTTAGGGGCCAAGTTCACGCTGCTCCCACTTCAAGCATTAACGAAAGAATAGTGCCATGCTTTAGAGCGTCGTTAATGCTTCTTAGTGCACCAACCTCTAGTACAGTACTTCATCAGTATAGCACTCTAGAACCAAAGCAATAATAGAGAGTAATTACACGCTGACCGCCCCCTACTTCAAGTACTAAGAAAAAATAGTGCCATTCGTTAGAGCAGTGGTTTTCAACCTTTTCGAGTGTAGCGCCCCTTTGGGTGAATGCGATTGTTCTGAACGCCCCCTATCATCTTAACCCAATCTACCAAGGCACAAGGTTCAACATAAGAATTGGACGAAGCAAAGATATATATAACATTTTTGTAAGAAAAGCAAATAGTTTAGTCACCTTATCGCAAAAAAACAGATGGACAGTCGCAAATTTCTTCTTAAAAACCTGTAGGAATATAAAGTCCACTGTAATACAATAGCATGAACAATTAACCTCTGTTCTGATAGAACCAGTAGAATAATTACCATTACCATGTTTAAAAGTATATCATATAATTCGCATTATTGCCTGTAGATGACTTTTCTTAACGAAAAGAAATAATAATAGAAATAAAAGAAATAAAAAATCAGCACTGGCTGTTCACTGTGTCAAAAATTCGACGCTGTTGACTTATTTTCTGTAAAATTACGAGCTCGTACGAACTAAAGATATAACAAATTACAGTAAGATTATTTTTTGGAATGTTAATATTCCCTCTCTTTATTAATGGTTACTTAGAGCTTGGTGAGCTGAAGCCAATTTAACAATATTTAGCGTCAACTTTTTTAGCCCTAAACTCCTTCGTGGCTAAGCGGTTAGCGTACGCGCCTTTGGCGTGGGAGACCCGGGTTAAATTCCCGGAGGGAGTTCATGTGGTTCTGATTCCACGTTAATCAGTAGGTCCACATCTCATATAGCCTCGCTCCTGAAGGACTAAATTTAATATGATTGAATTTTACAATGATTGTCGAACAAAGGTGCAATAAACGCCAAAGGTTAGTGCACTGTTAACGCTGCAAATGACATTAAGCATTAACGTTACTGCTACCATAGTTTAGGAGTTATTAATGAACAACACGGGCTTCAAATCATTCAATTTTTTATACAATTTTACACTAATTGACAGGCAGAATAAGACAATACCCGCGGTTAGTGTTCCATAAACTAAGCACTAATGTTAGTGCTATCATAATTTAGGAGTTATTAATTAGGATAAATTTAAATTTATCGATTTTTACAATAATTGTCCATCAAAAAGTAGGGTAATCGCTAAAGGTTTGTGCTTTTTTTAGTGCTCTAAAAATACTAAGCAGTCACGATAGTGCTATCATAGTTTAAGAGGTATTAGTGAATAACTCGGACGGAACTCAATTAAAATTTATCAAATTTTACAATAATTGTGTAAAAGTTGAAAAACCTAGAGTTAACCCCGCCCAAGTTATTTATTAGATCTAATAACTCTTAAACCGTGATGGCACAGACGTTAGAGATTAGCGTTTTGTGGAGCACTAACAGTGCACTAACCATTGGCAGTTATCACACCTTTGTTGGACAATTAGTGTAAAATTCCATAAATTTAAATTTAGTCCTGTCAGCATTATTCATTAAAGCACTAACGACAATTCTTAGTGTTTTATAAAGCTCTAGCAATGCTAGCTCCTCCCCACAAAAACATTCAAGATGAGAAACTCTAATGTTCAGAGTTGGTGCACTAGCAAGCACTAGCGAAGCACTAACGTTTGCACTAGAATAGATCATTAGTGCTTTTGAATTTCACGAGAACTTGACCCAATGAAAAATTCCCCTGTTTTTCTTACATACAATTAGGCATATCTAAACTAATATTGAAGCACTAACGAAACTAATAGTGTTTTCTATAAGTACAAACGATGCACTATCGATTGCATTAGGTTTCATCGTTAGTGCTTTCTTGGGAAGCTAATGTTTTTTCGCTTCTGGCGTCCAACCTATTGAAATACTAATGTTGGGTGTTTATGCTCCAAGAAGCACTAATGATTGGACTAGAAGAGATCATTAGTGCTTTTGAATCTGACGGAAAATTGACGCAATAAAAAAATCTCCATGTATTTCTTATTGGAGTTTCGTGACGTGTAATTGGCCATAACCTCACTAGTACTAAAGCAATAACCAAACTATTAGTGTTTTCTAGAAGCACTAACGATGTACTAACGAATTTCACTATTTCTTTTTGTCAGTGCTTGAAGTGCGGTGGCAAAGTTCACGCTTACTCCCAATGTTTCTTTTACTCGTAGAACCTACACTAATGAAGCATTAAAGTTAGATGTTGGTGCACTAAGAAGCACTAACAATGCACTAACGATTGCACTAGAAGAGATTATCAGTGCTTTTGAATTTTGCTGGAATTTGAGGCAATGAATAATTCCCCATGTATATATTATGAGAGTTTCATAACATGTAATTGGCCATAACTACATTAATAGTGAAACACTAACTGATCTATATGTTTTCTAGAAGCACTAAAGATGCAGTAACGATTAGCAGTAATTTTTTCGTTAGTATTTTGAAATAAAAAAAGAGAGAAGAGAATATTTTATATTATAGAATAAACAATGAGTATAAAAAAATTAGTTTTTGACTAAAATACTGTTAAAAAGAAAGGGTTTTGATTGGAAACCGAACTTTAGATTTTTAGAGATGTGAAGCTGCCCAAACATAAGCGAGACACAAAATGCGCAGTTTATGAATTTAATTTATGTTGGCATACACAGACAAGGTGCGTGAAGTTGGCAGGACCACTAACAGCTCAAATTCTGAAACTCGGTGCAGAATTTGAGTAGAATTTGAGCTCTCAGAAAAACCAACTCCCAGAATTTGAGCTTTCAATTTAAAGGCTCTAAGTCCATTTGAAAGGTGGTCCTGCCAACTTCACGCTGCAGGACCACCGAAAACTCAAATTCTGAAACTCTGTCCAGATATTCAGTAGAATTTGAGCTTTCAAAAAAAAAAAAAAAACAACTCCCGGAGTTTGAGCTTTCAATTTGAAAGGTGTAAGTCCACTTAAAAGTTGCGCCACTAACAGCTCAAATTCTGAAACTCGGTGCAGAATTTGAGCTCTCAGAAAAACCAACTCCCACAATTTGAGCTTTCAATTTAAAGGCTGTAAGTCCATTTGAAAGGTGGTCCTGCCAACTTCACGCTGCATGACCACCGAAAACTCAAATTCTGAAACTATGTCCATATATTTAGTGGAATTTGAGCTCTCAAAAAAACCAACTCCCAGAATTTCAGCTCTCAATTTAAAGGCTCTATGTCCATTTTTAAGGTGGTCCTGCCAACTTCACGCTGCAGGACCACCGAAAGCTCAAATTCTCAAACTCCGTCCAGATATTCAGTAGAATTTGAGCTTTAAAAAAGACCCGGAACTTGAGCTTTCAATTTAAAGGGTCTAAGTCCACTTAAAAGATGCAATTGAATCAGTGAGTAGAAAAAGGAGAATATTCCCCAACAGGTTACTTTTGAAAAACGAAAAGTAAAACTGCTTACCGGAAATACCATTGTTTACGTAAAAAAAAAAATCTGTATGGGTGATTTGTAGCGTATGATAAAACCTTTCATTTCGCAAAAATCCAAAAACGTAATGGGATTGGATATTTAGTTATAAATTGTTATCATGGAATGTTATCCTTTATTTTTGGAATGTTCTCGTTTTTCTACTCATCGATTCAATTTTGAACGCATCGTACCAGGACTATCAAAAGCTCAAATTCAGAAACTCGTTCCAGAATTTGAGTAGAATATAAGCTTTAAGAAAAAAAGACACTTTGTTTCCAAACCACTTCATTTTGTTGTAGTCAAGTGGAACACATTTTTGGAAACCAGGAATTTACTTCTTCTTACCCAGTAAACTTAAAATTCCTAAAAGCCTGGATTACTATATGTGCAGTTACCTCGAAATTTGTATGAGAGGTTCTGCCCAATTAAAATATTTCCTTGAGGATTTGTAAACAGTGTTTGAAACTAAACGTGAGCAGTTATTTTAATCTTTTGAATGCATGAAGAATATGTTTTAAACATACTTCGAAACTTACAAAAATATGCACGTATCGTCACGGCTTCAGCACATTATTGTGTACAAATATTGTAATACGGCAACTTCAAATAGGTAGCTGTCAAGCTATATATTTAAAGTACAAAATGATTGTAATACTACTACAATTTAGATTCTACGCCATTTATTTATACTACAAGCAGCAAACTAGACTTTTTTAGAATTACAAGTTAGAAGTTTCAATTACAACATACAAATTTGAACTGCAACCAACAAATTTTTACAAAGGCTTTTATCCAGTTCTTGAAATTTCTTGTAAACTCATATCGACTAATAATAAATTATACAATTGTGAAATATGGCTACGAAAACATTTCAGAAATTTAGTACACTCTTATACTATATACCGTAGTTTTATATGTACACTCTGACTTAATTCGGTCGCAGCATACAAATATTCTATCTTCACTGGCATAATTTTTTCTGTCTTATTTTTTATACATTAGTCTTAGTGATGCGATTGAAAATGTTAGGGGTTACAATAGGTCTAGAAAAGGAAACGATAAGACGGATGGTAAAGGGGAACAAAAACATGAAACACAACAAGAAATCCACATTATAAACTATATTTTAAAATTATATTTGCCTCTTTTTCTTTGTTTATCTCGAATTATTGAATCTTTAGTTACTGTAGGCTACCATTACTTCCAAATATTCAGATGATAAAACATGAGTCCCAGATATGATTGTTTTACTAGACCCTAATGTGTGTGCAATAGAAATGCTGAAGGAAACAGTGCTTTCTAAGATAATCTATGATTCATTATCTTGGTTGGTGGATCTTTTGGTGGTCCTGCAGCGTGAAGTTGGCAGGACCACCTTTCAAATGGACTTAGAGCCTTTAAATTGAAAGCTCAAATTGTGGGAGTTGGTTTTTCTGAGAGCTCAAATTCTACTCAAATTCTGCACCGAGTTTCAGAATTTGAGCTGCTAGTGGCGCAAGTTTTAAGTGGACTTAGATCATTAAAATTGAGAGCTCAAATTCTGGGAGTTGGTTTTTCTGAGAGCTCAAATTCTACTCAAATTCTGCACCGAGTTTCAGAATTTGAGCTGCTAGTGGCGCAAGTTTTAGGTGGACTTAGATCTTTTAAATCGAAAGCTCAAATTCTGGGAGTTGGTTTTTCTGTGAGCTCAAATTCTACTGAATATCTGGACATAGTTTCAGAATTTGAGTTTTCCGTGGTCCTGCAGCGTGAAGTTTGCAGGACCACCTTTCAAATGGACTTAGAGCCTTTAAATTGGAAGCTCAAATTTTGGGAGTTGTTTTTTCTGAGAGCTCAAATTCTAGTGAACATCTGGACCGAGTTTGAGCTTTCGGCGGTCCTGCAGTGTGACGCTGGCAAGACCATCTTTCAAACGGACTTAGAGCCTTTAAATTGAAAGCTCAAATTTTGGGAGTTGTTTCTTCTGAGAGCTCAAATTCTACTCAAATTCTGCACCGAGTTTCAGAATTTGAGCTTTTAGTGGCGCAAAATTTAAGTGGATTTAGACCTATTAAACGGAAAGCTCAAACTCCGGGAGTTGGTTTTTTTTAAAGCTCAAATTCTATTGAATATCTGGACGGAGTTTGAGAATTTGAGCTTCCGGTGGTCGTGCAGCGTGAAGTTGGTAGGACCACCTTTCAAATGGACTTAGAGCCTTTAAATTGAAAGCTCAAATTCTGGGAGTTGGTTTTTCTGAGAGCTCAAATTCTACTCAAATTCTGCACTGAGTTTCAGAATTTGAGCTGTTAGTGGTCCTGCCAACTTCACGCACCTACACAGACACAAATTATACTTTTTTTTTTACTTTAAAGTTTCCTTTAAGTAGTTGAATCTTAAAACATTAACACATTACAAATAGTTAAATAAAGAAACAATAATCTATTTTTTATGTGTCTTTTTTATTGTTTAAGCATTTAACTAAAGAATTCTACATTTTTATTAAAGCAACTTTTGTATTTAAAAAAAAAATCAGACAACAGCTGTAGTCTCAAGGCCCTAATAATAATAATAATAAAAACAATGGGTTGTTTGGCTCATAGCGAGTTAAGGATTTTTTTTTTTTTTTTTTTTTGAGCAACAGGGTCGATTTTATATGCCAATTTACACTTGAAATGAACCGTATGAAACTTTACTTATTTTTCTCTCCTAGCAAGGAGTCATATTACACAAGGAAGTCCTTTGATGAACGTTGTTATAATTAGTTGCCAAAAGGGTTTTCGAATGCTTTGTATGAACATTTTAAACGAAGGAAAACACAGAAAACAAAATAATCTTTTATCACAGTTTTTCAAACACCAGCTCGCTGTACCATAAGGCAGCGGATAACTAAATTAACAAATCATCTCCCAAAATAAAATTATGAATAAGAAATATTTAGCGTGTTCATTTACTATTCGTCCCCTTTACATTACAACACACACATGAAACAAAATACACTTTAAATAGAAACAAATAGATTGTAACCCCCTTTTTGAGAATAACAATCCCCACAAGAGCATGAAGCTCTTAAACATTACAATATGAAATTACACAAAATAAACGGGGTACGTTAAGGTGCTATATAATACACCTATATAACACTAAATAAGCACCAAAAATTGTAGTATTTTATAGGGATAGCCAAAATATACTAAAACACCTTTAACACACTAAAGAGAATGAAAGACATGGGAGAGTTAATTATTCGGTATTTTTATAAATTATCACTATAAGAATATAAGGAAACTGTAATCCCAAAATTGATACTGCAATAATAAAGATTTTAACCTCAAGATAATTTGGCAAGTTTAAAAGGAACGAGGATTTTATAAGACGAAAAAAAATTTCCGAAAGGTATTAAATATATATATATATATATATATATATATATATATATATATATATATATATATATATGAAGTTTAAAGATTATACAATTGTACGTGTGCCTAGTCTTCCATAATTACACGCGGTAGGACAAGAGACAGGAGAAAACGAGATGGACATAAAGCCTTATAAAATTACATTGTAAAATTTTAAGAATTTTTTGATATAGATATATAGTAAATATTGAGATATCTGAATGAAATTTGGGGGATATATTGGGGGTCTTAAGGGACATATTTGGTGAAAATTTCAAGTTGCTGGCCCTCATACATTGGCGGTGGCCAAGTTATACCAAAATTTGAGAAATTTTTTTGATATAGATATATGGTAAATATTGAGATATCTGAATGAAATTTGGTGGATATTTTGGGGGTGTTGAGGGGCATATTTGGTGAAAATTTAAAGTTGGTGGCCTTCATAGTTTTGGTGGTGGCCGAGTTATACCAAAATTTTAACAATTTTCTGATACAGATATATAGTAAATGTTGAGATATCTTAATGAAATTTCGTGGATTTATTGGTGGTGTAGAGATATATATTTGGTGAATATTTCAAGTTGGTGGCCCTCATAGTTTTGGCGGTGGCCAGGTTACACCAAAATTTTACGAATATTTTGATATAGGTATATAGTAAATATTGAGATATCTGAATGAAATTTGGTGGATATATTGGGGGTATTGAGGGGCATATTTGGTGAAAATTTGAATTTGGGGGCCATCATAGTTTTGGCGGTGGCCAAGTTATACCAAAATTTTAACAATTTTTTATATAGATATATAGTAAATATTGAGATATCTGAATAAAATTTGGTGGTTATATTGCGGGTGTTGAGGGGCATATTTGGTGAAAATTTGAAGTTGGTGGCCATCATAGTTTTGGCGGTGGCCAAGTTATACCAAAATTTTAACATTTTTTTATATAGATATATAGTAAAGATTGAGATATCTGAATGAAATTTGGTGGTTATATTGGGGGTGTTGAGGGGCATATTTGGTGAAATTTTGAAGTTGGTGGCCATCATAGTTTTGGTGGTGGCCAAGTTATACCAAAATTTTAACAATTTTCTGTTACAGATATATAGTAAATATTGAGATATCTTAATGAAATTTCGTGGATTTATTGGTGGTGTAGAGATATATATTTGGTGAATATTTCAAGTTGGTGGCCCTCATAGTTTTGGCGGTGGCCAGGTTACACCAAAATTTTACGAATATTTTGATATAGGTATATAGTAAATATTGAGATATCTGAATGAAATTTGGTGGATATATTGGGGGTATTGAGGGGCATATTTGGTGAAAATTTGAATTTGGTGTCCTTCATAGTTTTGGCGGTGGCCAAGTTATACCAAAATTTTAACAATTTTTTGATATAGATATATAGTAAATATTGAGATATCTGAATGAAATTTGGTGGATATATTGGAGGTGTTGAGGGGCATGTTTGGTGAAAATTTGAAGTTGGGGGCCATCATAGTTTTGGCGGTGGCCAAGTTATACCAAAATTTTAAGAATTTTTTGATATAGATATATGGTAAATATTGAGGTATCTGAATGAAATTTGGTGGATTTATTGGTGGTGTAGAGATATATATTTGGTGAATATTTCAAGTTGGTGGCCCTCATAGTTTTGGCGGTGGCCAGGTTACACCAAAATTTTACGAATATTTTGATATAGGTATATAGTAAATATTGAGATATCTGAATGAAATTTGGTGGATATATTGGGGATATTGAGGGGCATATTTGGTGAAAATTTGACGTTGGTGTCCAACATAGTTTTGGCGGTGGCCAAGTTATACCAAAATTTTACGAATTTTTTGATATAGATATATGGTAAATATTGAGATATCTGAATGAAATTTGGTGGATATTTTGGGGGTGTTGAGGGGCATATTTGGTGAAAATTTGAAGTTGGTGTCCAACATAGTTTTGGTGGTGGCCGAGTTATACCAAAATTTTAACAATTTTCTGATACAGATATATAGTAAATATTGAGATATCTGAATGAAATTTGGTGGATATTTTGGGGGTATTAAGGGGCATATTTGGTGAAAATTTGACGTTGGTGTCCAACATAGTTTTGGCGGTGGCCAAGTTATACCAAAATTTTAAGAATTTTTTGATATAGATATATGGTAAATATTGAGATATCTGAATGAAATCTGGTGGATATTTTGGGGGTGTTGAGGGGCATATTTGGTGAAAATTTGAAGTTGGTGGCCATCATAGTTTTGGCGGTGGCCAAGTTATACCAAAATTTTAACATTTTTTTGATATAGATATATAGTAAATATTGAGATTTCTGAATGAAATTTGGTGGTTATATTGGGGATATTGAGGGGCATATTTGGTGAAAATTTGACGTTGGTGTCCAACATAGTTTTTGGCGGTGGCCAAGTTATACCAAAATTTTAAGAATTTTTTGATATAGATATATGGTAAATATTGAGATATCTGAATGAAATTTGGTGGATATATTGGGGGTATTGAGGGGCATATTTGGTGGAAATTTGAATTTGGTGGCCTTCATTGTTTTGGCGGTGGCCAAGTTATACCAAAATTTTAACATTTTTTTGATATAGATATATGGTAAATATTGAGATATCTGAATGAAATTTGGTGGATATTTTGGGTGTATTAAGGGGCATATTTGGTGAAAATTTGACGTTGGTGTCCAACACAGTTTTGGCGGTGGCCAAGTTATACCAAAATTTTAAGAATTGTTTGATATAGATATATGGTAAATATTGAGATATCTGAATGAAATCTGGTGGATATTTTGGGGGTGTTGAGGGGCATATTTGGTGAAAATTTGAAGTTGGTGCCCATCATAGTTTTGGCGGTGGCCAAGTTATACCAAAATTTTAACAATTTTTTGATATAGATATATAGTAAATATTGAGATATCTAAATGAAATTTGGTGGTTATGTTGGGGGTATTGAGGGGCATATTTGGTGAAAATTTGAAGTTGGTGGACTTCATACTTTTGACGGTGGCCAAGTTATACCAAAATTTTAAGAATTTGTTGATATAGATATATAGTAAATATTGAGATATCTTAATGAAATTTGGTGGATATATTGGGGGTGTTGAGGGGCATATTTAGTGAAAATTTGAAGTTGGTGGACGTCACAGTTTTGACGGTGGCCAAGTTATACCAAAATTTAAAGAATTTTTTGATATAGATATATAGTAAATATTGAGATGTCTGAATGAAATTTGGTGGAATTATTGGGAGTGTTGAGGGGCATATTTGGTGGAAATTTGAAGTTGGTGGCCATCATAGTTTTGGCGGTGGCCAAGTTATACCAAAATTTTAACAATTTTTTGATATAGATATATAGTAAATATTGAGATATCTGAATGAAATTTGGTGGATATATTGGGGGTGTTGAGGGGCATATTTGGTGAAAATTTGAAGTTGGTGGCCATCATAGTTTTGGCGGTGGCCAAGTTATACCAAAATTTTAACAATTTTTTGATATAGATATATAGTAAATATTGAGATATCTGAATGAAATTTGGTGGAATTATTGGGAGTGTTGAGGGGCATATTTGGTGAAAATTTGAAGTTGGTGGCCATCATAGTTTTGGCGGTGGCCAAGTTATACCAAAATTTTAACAATTTTTTATATAGATATATAGTAAATATTGAGATATCTGAATAAAATTTGGTGGTTATATTGCGGGTGTTGAGGGGCATATTTGGTGAAAATTTGAAGTTGGTGGCCATCATAGTTTTGGCGGTGGCCAAGTTATACCAAAATTTTAACATTTTTTTATATAGATATATAGTAAAGATTGAGATATCTGAATGAAATTTGGTGGTTATATTTGGGGTGTTGAGGGGCATATTTGGTGAAATTTTGAAGTTGGTGGCCATCATAGTTTTGGTGGTGGCCAAGTTATACCAAAATTTTAACAATTTTCTGTTACAGATATATAGTAAATATTGAGATATCTTAATGAAATTTTGTGGATTTATTGGTGGTGTAGAGATATATATTTGGTGCAAATTTGAAGTTGGTGGCCATCATAGTTTTGGCGGTGGCCAAGTTATACCAAAATTTTACGAATATTTTGATATATGTATATAGTAAATATTGAGATATCTGAATGAAATTTGGTGGATATTTTGGGGGTATTGAGGGGCATATTTGGTGAAAATTTGAAGTTGGTGGCCTTCATAGTTTTGGCGGTGGCCAAGTTATACCAAAATTTTAACAATTTTTTGATATAGATATATAGTAAATATTGAGATATCTGAATGAAATTTGGTGGATATATTGGAGGTGTTGAGGGGCATGTTTGGTGAAAATTTGAAGTTGGGGGCCATCATAGTTTTGGCGGTGGCCAAGTTATACCAAAATTTTAAGAATTTTTTGATATAGATATATGGTAAATATTGAGGTATCTGAATGAAATTTGGTGGATTTATTGGTGGTGTAGAGATATATATTTGGTGAATATTTCAAGTTGGTGGCCCTCATAGTTTTGGCGGTGGCCAGGTTACACCAAAATTTTACGAATATTTTGATATAGGTATATAGTAAATATTGAGATATCTGAATGAAATTTGGTGGATATATTGGGGATATTGAGGGGCATATTTGGTGAAAATTTGACGTTGGTGTCCAACATAGTTTTGGCGGTGGCCAAGTTATACCAAAATTTGAGAAATTTTTTTGATATAGATATATGGTAAATATTGAGATATCTGAATGAAATTTGGTGGATATTTTGGGGGTGTTGAGGGGCATATTTGGTGAAAATTTTAAGTTGGTGGCCTTCATAGTTTTGGTGGTGGCTGAGTTATACCAAAATTTTAACAATTTTCTGATACAGATATATAGTAAATGTTGAGATATCTTAATGAAATTTCGCGGATTTATTGGTGGTGTAGAGATATATATTTGGTGTATATTTCAAGTTGGTGGCCCTCATAGTTTTGGCGGTGGCCAGGTTACACCAAAATTTCACGAATATTTTGATATAGGTATATAGTAAATATTGAGATATCTGAATGAAATTTGGTGGATATATTGGGGGTATTGAGGGGCATATTTGGTGAAAATTTGAATTTGGTGGACTTCATAGTTTTGGCGGTGGCAAAGTTATACCAAAATTTTAACATTTTTTTGATATAGATATATAGTAAATATCGAGATATCTGAATGAAATTTGGTGGTTATATTGGGGATATTGAGGGGCATATTTGGTGAAAATTTGACGTTGGTGTCCAACATAGTTTTGGCGGTGGCCAAGTTATACCAAAATTTTAAGAATTTTTTGATATAGATATATGGTAAATATTGAGATATCTGAATGAAATTTGGTGGATATTTTGGGGGTCTTGTGGGACATATTTGGTGAAAATTTGAAGTTGGTGGCCATCATAGTTTTGGCGGTGGCCAAGTTATACCAAAATTTTAACAATTTTTTGATGTAGATATATAGTAAATATTGAGATATCTGAATGAAATTTGGTGGATACTTTGGGGGTATTAAGGGGCATCTTTGGTGAAAATTTGACGTTGGTGTCCAACATAGTTTTGGCGGTGGCCAAGTTATACCAAAATTTTAAGAATTTTTTGATATAGATATATGGTAAATATTGAGATATCTGAATGAAATTTGGTGGATATATTGGGGGTATTGAAAGGCATATTTGGTGGAAATTTGAATTTGGTGGCCTTCATTGTTTTGGCGGTGGCCAAGTTATACCAAAATTTTAACATTTTTTTGATATAGATATATAGTAAATATTGAGATATCTAAATGAAATTTGGTGGTTATGTTGGGGGTGTTGAGGGGCATATTTGGTGAGAATTTTTAAGTTGGTGGACCTCATACTTTTGACGGTGGCCAAGTTATACCAAAATTTTAAGAAATAATTGATATAGATATATAGTAAATATTGAGATATCTGAATGGAATTTGGTGGATAGATTGGGGGTGTTGAGGGGCATATTTGGTGAAAATTTGAAGTTGGTGGACGTCATAGTTTTGACGGTGGCCAACTTATACCAAAATTTTAAGAATTTTTTGATATAGATATATAGTAAATATTGAGATATCTGAATGAAATTTGGTGGAATTATTGGGAGTGTTGAGGGGCATATTTGGTGGAAATTTGAAGTTGGTGCCCATCATAGTTTTGGCGGTGGCCAAGTTATACCAAAATTTTAACAAGTTTTTGATATAGATATATAGTAAATATTGAGATATCTGAATGAAATTTGGTGGATATATGGGGGGTATTCGGGGGCATGTTTGGTGAAAATTTGAATTTGGTGGCCTTCATAGTTTTGGCGGTGGCCAAGTTATACCAAAATTTTAACAATTTTTTGATATAGATATATAGTAAGTATTGAGATATCTGAATGAAATTTGGTGGTTATATTGGGGGTGTTGCGGGGCATATTTGGTGAAAATTTGAAGTTGGTGGACGTCATAGTTTTGACGGTGGCCAAGTTATACCAAAATTTTAAGAATTTTTTGATATAGATATATAGTAAATATTGAGATATCTGAGTGAAATTTGGTGGTTATATTGGGGGTGTTGAGGGGCATATTTGGTGAAAATTTCAAGTTGGTGGCCCTCATAGTTTTGGCGGTGGCCAAGAAAATGTTCTGGTCAGTAAATTAGACACACCCGATTGTGATAGATTGTTGTGAAGCGCACATAAGTATGAGCGCTGCACCCAGGCGTCATGCAACTATCACAACAACGTTACTCGCCCACACCTATGCAGCTATCTACTGCAATTACAACAATAAGAATCTACTTAACCACTAGTGATTGCAGTAAATAAACTTGTGAAAAGAATTATTACTTGGAGTTTAATCCGACTTTAATTATGTTTATTGCTATTGCTATTATTTCTCCTCTTGTTTAAATATTAAGTTCACGTCCAACGTGTGTCCTAAATATTGCGCCTCTAGGCACAGCCTACGTGGACCTAGCTAAATCCGGCTAAGTGTGGATTATAAGTTTGTTGCATACCGCCTTCAACCTCGTTCCTCCGTCTTTTAGCAGCTAGATAGAAAGAGTCACTTTTTCTTTTCAAGGAATTACAGATGTCCCTGAAAGCACAATTAGAGACAGTTACACCTCAAAATTAACCACTAATGATTTAATGGGAGACTTAGTAGGGAAATTCCCCATAGAACATTTCTCTGGTCGTGCTCAAATATGTATTACTAGTATTTTCGAAGTACTACCTTCACCGATCCCCATATATTAAAAACTTCCACGGGGAAATTTCCAGAAATATATGAATATCTCTAACTTTATTTTCCTGTAATTTACGTTTCTTATCATGAGAATGTATTTCGAATAAAAATATATTACGGAGTTCGTTATTCAGTTGTCATGAATGCTTTGGATGATTTTGGACAACTAACGTCTCTGTTGAAGGTTGCGTCAGTCCAAGAAGATATGTAGCGAGCCGTGCTAGCAAATAGTATGCTAAAGTGTAATATCCGTCGTTTAAGCGTAACTGATCAAAATAAGATTTTAAATAGGAGTTCTTCAATGTATTAAAAATAATGCACAGCACATAAGAACAATTTTGCAATTATAAACAACATCGATCTCGTTCTGGTTTGTAATGGAAGGGCGGTCAAAGTATGAAAATATTGAAAATCGGGAGTCAAATGATAACATTTGCATAATAGTAAAACGCTAATAAAACGCTATTGCGCTAGTAAAACGTTTAATTTTGCATATAATCCACACCTCTGCCCCTTCGATGCCGTAACCCTCTGCGGTATTCACCCGCCACTCCTTACGAACGCTTTCTTAGTTTCTCGCTGTCAAAACAATGGACATATCAAAATGGACTCAACTCTGGTTTTAAGATCAAGCAAGAAATATACTCGTACATCCCACTAATTCGATTCTACCAACATCCGATGATTACACCCACCCTTTCACTCTAGGTACCCTAACTCTCTTTGATTCTCAATTACTAGGGTGAAAATGGTGTTAGCAATGGTTAGGCCTACTTGTATTTGTGTATATTTGTTGACAATTTATTTCCTGTAAAATGATATTAGCATGTAACTTCAACACGTCAAGCAACTAATTTTTATAAATAATAATCAACTTCGCTCCTATTTAACTTATATTCTCAATAGCAGCTACAGACTTGTACAGGAGGTAGGTAAGTCGCATCAGCAATGAAGATGCAACCGGTTTTGCAATCTTCTCCCTGCAAAATTAACCCCTGATTTTTGGGGTTCCAGTGATTTTGTTTTATTTTGAACACATTCTTAAAATTCTGATGTGAGCAGCGGCGTACGTAAGGGAAAGGATTTCGGGATTAATCTCCCTTGAGGAAGGCTTTTTGGAGAAATAATTATTCATTATATTAAGACATACTGTGTATATATATTATCTATACAGAAATCACGATCCCTCTGAAAAAAATATGAATGTGAATCCGTGGACTCCCCTTCATGGAATTCTGCGTAAACCACTGGATGTGGTGTACACTTATTACCAAAAAAATAACAAGGAATTTGTCACCACATATTCTTATATCCAGTATATGTCTCACGTACAAAATTATTTAACTTAGTACAAAAATTCAAGCAAGCTATTTTAGAAGTGGAAATTCAGATTAGCGTGTTATCTGAAACACATGAGCTTCTTCGAGAATCTAACCCTAGGATCCCACTTCAAAGACGCATACGCTAACTATATAGTCACGAGGGAGCTCTAGCACCAACACTTAGAACTACTAAATTCACTGTACTCTCCGGGAGCTTTCTCCGCAATAAACCTATTCTACATGGCTTGGCATAGATACGACTATTCCCTACTTATCGATATTTTAGAATGATTAATTAAATTACATGTATAACACGTATATAATTGTATGTTGTTTCAAATGCTTGCCTTCACAGTAACATTTCAGACGTAAATTAATTTACAATCTACTTCAAGAATATTCATTCCTTCCGTAAATGCTTGTAGAAAATGTCAATATACATCTTTACATAATATATTATTAAATTACGAAACTGTAAAATGCATTAATAAAGTACGTATTTTTATTTTATTTTATTTTATTTTATTTTATTTTATTTTATTTTTCATTCGAAGGAGTTTGCATGAGAGCGTCGGAAAAATGCATCGGACATGTGGAGCTGTTCCACCTTTGAAACAATATAAGACTTTTCCCACGATAGGCAGGTTGTTGTTACCTTCATCTCGTAGAGCGCGCAAAGCCTGTATTGGGGCCCATACACGTAAACACATGCCTGAAGAAACAGCCCGACTTGCATGAAAAATGATAAAACCACAGGCAAGTTGATCGTGTATGGCCTCGTTCATTCATGTTGAAAGTTTTCAAAATCTTCTGAAAACATGTTTGATGTTTTTGCCGTTCTGTATGCATGTTTACCGTGTATGGGCTCGTTCATGCAAGGTGGCTGTTTTATATTTAGGTCCGCCAATCACGACAGCGGAAGAAATCACGTGACTCTCCTCCGTCGCATGCCAAGGTCGTGCAGTTGCAGAAAGAAAAGGCACGCGTTTCCTCGTGTGCGTGTGTGGGCAAAAAATTCTTTCAAGATGCATGATGAAAGAAACCTTTCATACATGTTGGTCATGCAAGTGCGTGCGTCTATGGCGCGCTTATAGTAGAGAGGCTCCGCCTACCAGCCGGCCTCCTCTCCTTTCGTCTTCCGCCGACTGCAAGAAAATACAATAGGAGGGTTGTTCAATAATTATTGTCCCTGACCTATAAGCAGTATTTTCCCCCCAAAAAAGTCTCCTTTCATAATAATGCACTTCTTCCACCTATGCTGTAAAGCCACTATGCCAGCTTCAAAGAAAGTCTCTGGCTGAGCCGTGAACGATTCCTCCACAGCTTCAATAACAGCTGCATTTGAGTGAAACTTCCCCTTGAGGTGCTCTTTCAACTTTGGAACAAACAAAAGTCACTAAGGGAGAGGTCGGGTGAGTAGGGAGGATGTTCCAACACATCAAAACCAGCAGCATGGATTGTGGCACCAGTAAGATGGCTTTTGTGGGCCGGAGCATTATCTTGGTGGAACAGCACTGTTCGCTGCAACATCCCGCACCGTTTTTCCTTGATTGCTTCGCGTAACTTAGAAATTAGGGCTGCATAATAGGCCCCTTTGATAGTGTGTCCAACCTCCAGGTAGTCAATAAGGAGGACAGTCTTCGCATCCCCAAAAATTGCGGTCATAACTTTGCGTGCTCTGATACTTGCAGCTTGAACTTGCGTGGGGGAGGCGAACTGCTGTGCCGCCACTCCATGCTCTGTCGTTTGGACTCGGGATCATAGTGGTGGAGCCTCGTCTCATCCACTGTCACAAATCTATCATAGAACTGTTTAGGTCTGCCCCCATAACCTCCAAACCAGCCCTTGAACATCGAACTCTGTCTTTCTGACGTTCACGAGATAACATTTTAGGTACCCATCGCACTGACATCTTTCTGAATCTCAAGTGTTCATGCACAATGGTTTCCACTGAGCCTGAAGAGGTGAGATGTGCATGATGTCTGCTAATTGTTGCACCGTGATTCGTCTGTCTGCTTTAATCGTATCATGCACAGCATCAATGTTTTCTGGGGTGCATGCTATTGTTGGAGGACCAGCACCAGGAGCCTGTTGACAGCTTTCCTTGCCGCAACGGAAGTCGCGGCACCAGTTCTTTACCACCTGGTAGGAAGGAGCCCAATCACCCAACACACTGATCATGTACTTATGAATCTCCTTTGGGCGTAACCCCTTTTTCTGGAGGTACGTGATGACAGTTCGTTGTTCAGTTTTCTCTATTTTTCAAGCTAGGTGCCACCTCTCACACCTGAAACGACAAGAAGGAATATTAATATAGCAGCTATGGTTCTGAAATTTAGCATGTAGACATCTAAGACATTAGGCTACAAAATCTCCCATCATCCATCCCAGTTCAAGTAATTTAAATATGCCGGGGACAATAATTATTGAACCTTCGCCGTATTTATTTTCCTTCAGTCACACTAAATATGTGATTGTATGAAGGACAGATGTTTGAAAGGGCTGCTCAATGAGGCAAGCTAACGCGCGGAAAAGGTAATCGAGAACACGGGAACAGTCAATAACATTGCGATTTACCCTGTATTGACAAATCTCTCATGAACATCAGTCAGAGTTGCAAACTTCATAATAAAATAATTCAAATTTATGTTTAGTCGTTCCTCATTTCTATAGAAGAACAAATGTTCCATTATTTTTATTAATGCTTATTTTTCATATTCATTGGAAAGGTACGTGACTTTGTGACTACATTATTGAGCCACTCCTGCATATCCTTATGTTCAATACCGTTACGTGTTATGAAATTCAAATTGTTGCTAGTGTTAGTATAAAGAATTCGTTCTTAGAGGTAATATCCTTTCTAAGAATCTATGTAGGACGTATTAGCCAAATGAAAAGTTTCAGATCTTCGAGAAAGAAACCATCCTGAAGCATTTTTATCGCTTCTTACCTTTTCCTGGAACATTAAACGTGTATTTCGTTGAAGAAGAGAGAGAGAGAGAAAAAAAAGAAAATGTTCCGTTTACTCAAGAAAAGAATAAAAAAAGAACAAAAAATGCGTAAGAATGTCTCCCACCTTGTCGCGTCGCGGCAAAATACGTGTTTTATCTGCAAAGTTATTTTTACGACAATCAACTTCCTCGTCGCTTCGTCAGAGCTTCATTTACTGGAATTGCGTCCTCGAATCCACAATAGAGGGCTCTGTCATCGAAAAATGATGACGTCATTTAGTATCGTAGATGGAAACTTAGTAACTTAGGTACCTCGTCTCTGTTTTTCTCTGGGTGAAAGAAAGGTGAACAGAAATAAAGGAGCGAAACTGTTTTATACTTATTATAATACTTTTATCTTCCCCATATTCTTGCATATAAGAAACTGTTCTGAACCAATGAATAGCGTTTCATATGAAAATAAACCGTTCATGTTAGCTTATGGAATGAAATTGCCAATTCAGGTTATTTCACTTGTGAATTGTATAGCGAAAAATTTCACAATCATTCTTAGCATTTGAACTTGACTTGTTTTAGTACTTAGAGCAGCGTTTCCCAACCTTTTTCAACTTGCGGCACACTATGGGTGTAACTTGAATTCTCGCGGCACACTCATAGATTTTATTATATTTAAATATAAAATACCATGGTATCTTTTGTGTGATTACTGATCTCCTCACACAGAAGAAAGCTCGATCACTGATTTTCCACCATGTTAAATCATTATGCTTATTTTTCATTCTAATTTAAAAATAGAAAACAATTGCAATTAAATATTGGACTTAGGTTTTTAAAAATATGCTTTCTTTTTCGAAAACTGCATCGAAACTTTCACTAACAAGGAAGATCACTAAATAACGAACGAACAAACAAATCTCTTTTACTTTTAAAACACAAATGTAGGTTATTCGTATGCATGTTTGTTTTGTCGAAAGAATTGATTTTAAAATTTGAAGTTACGAAATAGTCTGCAACAATAAAGAAGCAATAATGATCATAACGTCATAACAATGATAACAAATACCTTTTTCAATATTAAAAATGTACAGAAAAGTAACGCGGTATAAAACTTAAAATTGTAGATTCATATTAGAGGTTCATAGTAATGTAAAATACAAATATACATTTTTCCCTATGTCCTGCTATTTAATTGCCATAGAATTAATAATTTTGTTTCGATATACTCGCGGCACACCAGCGGACCATTCACGGCACACCAATGTGCCGCGGCACACCGGTTGGGAAACGCTGACTTAGAGTACTGAAACACATGGTGTATACTGCGGTTCTCATGTATACATTATGTAACTTTTGATTTCTTCTATTCTCAAGTACAACCCACATTTTCAGTGGCGTACGCAAAACAATGGTCCTGAATTCAAACTGTTTTGAATAAGATCTTATAAAGATTTATAAATAGTAGTGTCACATCTAGGTACGCCACGCGAAGGAGTTTGGGTACATTTTCTCAATTCATATTGCAACCGGAAGTCGTTGATTTCTAACACTTCCTGTTTTAGAAGAGATGGAATAAATGAATGGAAAGCTTAATTGATTGCAAAAAATCGCTTTTAGGCAACACTGTTATCATTTTTACCCCATAGTGATCAACGCTAAAACCAAGTGGTTGATTTCTTCCTCTTCTGGTTTGTTAGATGGTTAAGAAAGAGTATGGTCTATACTCGTAGAACGTAAAATTGGGTAAATAACAGATTTTTCGCTAACGCTCAACGCTTTTGCTCTGTGTGGATCAATATTGAATACGGAAGTTGCAGTGAATTTCTATTTCTTCCGGTTTTAGTAGAGAGTTAAGAATTGAGATGAAATGAATTTTTGGTACGATTAATCAATTACAGAAAACAGTTTCTTGTTATCTATGACCATTATCGCTCTATAGTGATCAATGTTAAAACCGGAAGTGCTTATTTTACTACTTCCGGGTTGAATATGACCTCCAATGAATTTGATTTCCAAATTTTATCCCTCTACTTCCTTGCCAGAATTGATGGCGATTCATCAAGACGCCTACAAATATAAAAGGGTTTTGGTTAGTAAATCAAACTTATTAATAAGCACTGATCGTGTTGATATGTATACAAAAACCCTGAAGCAAAATAAACTTGGGAGTTCGAACATTTCGTTTCCCCTTAACAAAATTCTGGTACGCTACGGACCCAAGAGAAACGGGGATGGGGAATGGCAAAAATAACATAATGAGGAACTACCGGTACATAATTTATACCGTTTACCAAATATTGTTAGGGTTACGAAATCTAAGAGGATCAGGTGTGAAGGTCATGTAGCCAGAATGGAAGAAAGTAGGAACACTTTCAGTTTTAACTGGAAGTCTAATCGGAAAACGACCATTAGGAAGACCTAGGCACGGATATGTAGAAAATATTAAGACGAATCTCGCAGAAACAGGAATACAAAGTAGAAACTGGATTCAGTTGGCTAAGGATAGAAGTCAATTGAGAGATTTAGTGAACGCGACATTGAAACTTCGGATTTTATAGTTCAGCGGGTTCCGCTTTTTAGTTCGTACGTTACTGCTCATCATTTAGCTATTCTTCCAATATTTATAGGTTACTTGCCGTAATACAAGAAGCATCCTCCTCGACAGAAAAAAAAAGGTGTAAGCCTTTTTGCAAGTCACCAATCCTCAGAGATGTTTTCCCTGTGCTTTTCTCATTCACACCTGGTAGATGCCGGGATATTACGGTACCTAACATATAGGACCCAGGCCGCTTTACTCTTTTCCCATTCCTTTCTTCCTTCCCCCTATTCCCAGATAGCGAGCTCGCTGACAGACATAATCTCTCATATGTGACGGGCTTAACGCCACAGATGCCAGTTATACCCAGAAATATGAATAAATAAATAAATGCAGAAACATCCATGTACCATAGTTGTTGGTAAACTTCTTCGTCTTGACATTGCAATTTTCTATTGTAATACTATCCATCAATTGTAACCTCTCTCGCTTCCTCCTTATTTTCCTTCCGCCATACTTCTATCGCGTTCCTAATGATACAATCTCTCTCTCAGGCAAGGTGACAATCCTTCTCTGGGCTTCTCTTCCTCTCTTGCTATTAGATTCGTAATTGTTCTTTTCTCCTTTACTATTCCTTCTTCTGCATTCAGTTTGATCCAACTAATTGTACCCATTTTTCTCCACACTCACATTTCGAAAACAGACATTCTTCCTTACAGAGAAAATTTTCCAAAGGAGCCTCTCCACAAGAGAAAGTCATGACAGGGTTATTAATAGAGCTTTGGGCGTATTAAAAGAAAAGAATGAACACCCTTTATGATCTTATGATTCATAAGTTTTTAAAGTTCGGTTCGGATACATTTAAAAGTATGGTCCCTAGGCGAGTCGATATGCATAAGGATGAAGACATGGATGAATAGATACACAAACACGCAATCTTGGATGTCTATGCTATTCCTGGTTCTCTCGTTTTGGGTGGGTATAAAGTCCTGCCTTACAGCAATGGTTATTCCGTGATTGCAAGGATTTGCACCGTGTTGTAAAACCGGTGTAATACTTAGAGCCTTCAAAGAGGGAATTAGGTACCTTATGAAGCTCGACTGGCCTCAGTTTTCTATACAGGTAGTTAAGATTCCTGAGTGTTTATACCAAGTTATATCCACTGCTTAAGGGGACTCTCCACTCTAGCAAGGAGTATACCAATATAAGCAATATTGGTACTCGAGGGTTTAAGGAAAGCTTATTTACCCTTAGCAGCAAAATTCCAAGTTGTCAAATCCTACGGTATGATTACAGCCCATCAGAGACCATCCCAATCCTAGGATCTCCAGAAATTCCCGAGGAGGCTTAGTATTTTGCGGCCGTGTCTGCCTCTGATCGTCGAATCTCCGTGCAGATGTACCAAACATACAGCACTATCACATTCCCTACCTAGTTGCACGTATTCTCGTGCATTTGGGAGGTATCCCGAAGCCTTCCACACCTCAGCTAGGGCCGTCGGAATATACTCATAACAACAGATACAAGACAACCCTGACTGCTTTAAGTTTACGTGCTGAGGTACGTTGAAAAAAATGCTCTCCCGGTTCCAGTGGTAGGTATAAGTCACCATATTGAAGTAGAGGTAATTCTATCTTCATCGATAGGGGCTGTCTACATTATCGGTAGCAGTTACTGATGTAGACCGTCTGATAAGTCATACATTGTGACTTGGGAAGCTTTGCTCTTCCCCAGTGGGTGCAGTAATAATTACGAATCTCAGATTGTTTGACCACCGTGCTGAAATACCATGTACATTCCTGATCCGTGTTAAATACCCGTTTGGTACATTATCACCTACCAAACCCATTTGGTCGATTCATCATCTGACAGGTAGATGATCCAAATATGTTCATCAACAAGAAAGATTACTATATAAAGAAAAAAAATGTCTTTTCATGGTGATGAGTATATTTTTCCCAAACCATTCATAATCTGTCTTTCCTTGTTTCTTTTGGTACCTTCGACATTTATTGGCCAATTCATTGGTTTGGGTTTCTCCCTCTTTCTCTTGGCAGGAGCTCATGTGGTTCGGATTTCACGTTAATCAATAGGTCCACGTCTCATATAGCCTCGCTGCTGAAAGGGACGCTAAACTAAGATCAACTCAACTCAATTCACTCTCTCTCTTTCTCAGCACTAACTTAGAATCAGCTATGGTGGGTCTTACACAGACATCGAAAAATCACTGTTTCGGTGTGTAGGAGTCATGAAATTTGTTAATCGGTTGATACTTAGATTTTGATTTATTTTTCATGACTGCTTTTATGCTTTCTTCTATCCTATCATCACTCGAAAGTAAATAGAGGATTTGATACTTTTTAGTATAGTGTTAAAACAATATTCTGAGGAGAAAGATTATGGCGGAAGTCCATTTTATAGAGCGTATATACATATGAAGTAAGATACCGGCATCCCCCACTCGATTGAATTATATACTATAGCGTCTGAGTGAGTTTATTGCAGGCTTTAACTCAATACGTAGATAAACCTTGGAAATATCTCGTCCAAATCGGTTATGCAATAGTTATTTCTTGTTGTTATAACACACAAATATGATACTTGAAACACACATTTAAAAAAAGAAATGAAAACTGTATAATGTAATTAGTTTAGGACTTTCTCGTGCTGTTTTTTTTTTTTTTTTTTTTTTTTTTTTTCATTCCCTGGGGCTGTGAGATTCTTCCGTTGTGGGACGGAACTTTTATCTATCTTTAAAAGACCTACCTGAAAGCTTGTGGCTGGCCCATGATTGCAAGGACTTAGTAGTAATTGCTCCTTTTTTAAATTTCCCAGGCAATACTTTAAACCTTCAAAAGAAGGTAATGAGTGAAACTCATCACACTCGGCCAACCCTAATCTCCTATACAGGTCCTTAGTGCCCCTGGGTGTTTATCAGTCATATCTAATAGTGAATAGAGGTCTTCCAGAGTCCGTATTGTTTACGCCCAAGCGTTAAGGCAAGTTCATTTCCTTCTTACTGTCGACACACAATGTGAACAAAGCCCTGCTCAAACCAAATCAGATCAGGGATTCCCTGAAAATACAAAGAGAGTTGCTAATTTCCACCCCTTACTACCTCAAATCTTTTCAAACTACGTGCTCAATTAGATATCACCTACGCAACTCTATCGTCTTCGGAACACAATAGCACATATTACTCACTCTGGGATAGAAACGGTCGGAATTAATGTAAAATTTACACATATGTATTATTTTATTCATGTACTAATTTTCGTTCCAATTTTTTAAGTAAAACATTACGGAGTGATAAAGGGTGGAGAATGATTTCCCCCTCTTGCCTTCCATATGGATGCCCAAGAGTGTGATGTATGAATAGCAAAAGGAATTAGAAAGGGGAAAGCTAGTGGTTGAATATATTGTTAGAAAACGTTAAACTCTATACAGCAAATGCAATACAATGCCTAATACCCAATTTACCTTTTTAAATTTTCCCGCTAATTTCAATGTTTTTTTTTTTCTTTCTTCTTTTATCTTCTCAGAAATTATTACATTTGAAGCAAAAATTTGATAGAAGATCAATGTCGTTTAAAATAATATATATATATATAAAAAGAAATCGGGACACGTGTTATGTTCTTTTACAAATAGAAAATAAAAGGAAGACCATAAGGGGGAAAATATGTCACAAGTACTAATAAAACTAAGCAATAAGAATGCCATTCAATTTTCGTTCAGAAGATTACGGCCCACTCAATGGAGGCGTATCAGACTTTCCTGTAATAGATTGGAACGCTGAGTAAACACATCTATTTTCAGTGTGAAATTTCGATTTATTTCCAGTTTCTCCCTGCTTTCACTTTCACTTTCACTCGTTGCTTTTGTTCACCTCACCATCCACACACACACATCACCGAACATAATTCTTTAACGATATTGATGTAGGAATGAGACTATAGAAAGTTTGAAAGAACAATTCTTACACATACAAGTCAATATAAGATAGACAGCATGAAATACAGTAAAATACACTAAGTTGCCATTAACTTAAGTCAACTGTTGAAAGTGCATGTTTAATGTGTAGGTGAAACTCTAACCAAGCATTATACAGGTAACATGTTTTAATTATAGAGATAATTACAGTCACGTTCGTCACGAAATTAGGTTAAACTTCCGAAGTTTATATATTTATAGACTACTGTATCCATATCTGAACATAGTAAATGCTTATTTTTACATAATATCTTGTTCAAGGGGGAGTTTAAACCTTGAAGCCTCCCTTTGAGTAGAGCTCGTCCATGGCTAAGCGGTTAGCATACGCGCCTTTGGCGTGGGAGACCCGGGTTTGTTTCCCGGTGAGAGCTCATGTGGTTCGGATTTCACGTTAATCAGTAGGTCCACGTCTCATATAGCCTCGCTGCTCAACGTGACGTTAAACTAAAAATCAACTCAACTCAACACTCTTTGATTACGCCACCCCTCAATTACACAAGATATGATTACAAAAATTGCTCAAAGTGGCCTTCATTTTGTTGAATGTAGGATTCATATCTTCTTGTATAAAACAATGCATCAATGTTTAAATTATCTTTTTATAAAATGATTTAAGCTTGCTTGATCGAGGATCCGTTCTGCTTCCGAATACCTTCGCAAAGTGGCGCTGCGATGTTTGGAAACCGATCACCTAACAATTTAATGGCATTACTGTAATTAGGACTGTGTTTCCACCAAGTTTACAGCACAAAAATATCATGCTCTTTCGATGGTTTTGTATTTCTGGCTTCTCAACAAATAAGCACTGGACTCACATAAAGGAAACTTCACCTCACACGAGAGTCTCGACACAGAAGGTATCAAATAAATTATGGAACGTATTAGTGAAGTACTTGCTATTAGTCTAACTAGTCTATCAAAGAACTGCTAATACCAACCGACTTACGACATATATGGTATTACATAACTAAAAGGAACAGTACACTATTAAAAATCGTTGTGTTATTTTAAGGACATGCATATGTGTTAAGACGATTGTGTTAAAATATAACACAAACAAGTGGTTAGAACAACTCACTCTCCATTTGGAGTTGTGTGTCATATGACGGTAGCTGAAATGACACACAGCTTGTGTGTTAAATTAACACAAGTGTAGAATCTTCGGTGTTGTTTTCTGCGTGATTGCCAAATATGTTGGGCATCTAATTATAAAGGCTTATGAATTAAAGCTACAGACAAACACAATATAAAGAAATACTTAAACAACTCCAGGCAATTACGCAAAATTTCAACATGCAAACCGCGCGATGTGTTTTCAATTGTTTTACATAATATTTCTGAAGAAATATGTCAACAGCGAGAAAGAACATGGTATTACTGTGTCATTTCTACACTGCACTAGAGCTCACGAGTCAACACCGGGAACTGTGCTTCAAAAATGGAGGAAAACAAGTAGAATCACGATTAAGAGGCAAACATATTATAAGGATATAAGTCATAGTTTCGTATCATTCTAGAATAAGATGGTGAAGGTTGTGTTTTACACCATCAAGAAATACTCCACAATAAATGTTGGGGAGGAAAAATCTTTATGAAGATTTTCTATATGAAGTGTTCTGTAGTTTACTATTCTTATTTAAAAATTAGAATCTTTGGTAAACGTAAGCACACCACATGGATCTCCAACACAGAAAAATGGTTACATCAACACCACACAAAGAGTTATTTCAACACTGAAATAGGTGTAGAGTACTAACACAGAAGTGGAGTTGAACTAACACCAAAAACTGTGTTAATCTAGTGGTCTGAACTTGAATTTTAACACAGGAAGTGTTGAATTAACCCCAAAATCGTGTTACTTATACGGGTTTGACCTTCAATTATGACACAGATTGTATGTTGAAATAATAAGAAAGTGATGTTGGAGTAACACAGGGACTGTGTTATATTGATACTTGGCATGGTGTAATATTAACACATAATAATTAATACACTACACACTGTGTTACTTTCTTCGTATTGGTGCAATACCGCCACAACTAACACTCAACACTTTCCTTCACACTACCGACCCTGACATGGTGTCGAATCAACACCAAAAACACTAACACAGACCCGGATTGAACACCACTCAACACCGGTTGTGTGTTAAAGACGTAACACATCCCCTGTGTTAAACGCCAACACTGTGGGGTCTGTGTTGAACTAACACCGCACAGTGATAGTCACGCTGGAACCACTGCCCTATGTTAAACTTGAATTAACACAACCATTTTTTACTGTGTTAGCACTAAAACTGCATAGTACAGTACAGAAAACACGCACAACGACAAAAACGATACAAGAGATGACGCAGTACTAAAGCGGATATACGGTAACAGTAAGTAAACAACAATACTGCGACGACAGTAAACGACAATGGGCCTCGTGTGTCACCGACGAGTTGGGATAAGTTCGGCTCGAGCAGGTCGGATCAACCTGAGTGGCGGACCAGCCGAGGGCGGACGAGAGAGGTTCTGTAGTTATTTCAAAGATATTGTGAGAGACGTCCGTTAGACCATGCTGTATGAGAGAGTGCTGTCATCTGGGTATTTTAGGCAAAGCCGGTCTCTGAGCTATTCAAAACACGGCAAGGACGTCGCAGTGGGTACGTGTAACAGTGAAATGGACGACTTCGAGAGTCATGTTGCAGTCATAACGTTACACAAGGTGGTTATGCCATTTTCACGGATGTGTGCCACTGTGAAACCTTTTACAAATCAGTGAACAATTTGTCTACCGCACCATCGAGTTACAATGAAACGGGAAACCTTACTGACTGGCAATATAATACAGACCCGGACATACGTCACCACTGACAGTTAAAGTAGCAGCTGGAAGGATTCGACGAAATCCTGCCAGGACTCAACCAGTGATGTCCGGAGAGACGCCCATTAGAGACCAATCATGTCACGAGTAAGTGATCAATAAGAATCTGTGACTCAGAGCCTACAAAAACGTACTGGTCACTTCCTGACTAATGCCTTGTGTCAGCATAACCAAATGTCATCTCAAGCGTTACGCAGGAAATGGCCAGAGAACAATTCTTTTCCGGCAAGAAGCCGTTTACAGTTGACCAGTAGGATGGGCAGAAAAAAGTCAATTTTTTTTCAAGTCGTAATACTGCCGAAATTTTGCGAATTGAAGACAAAAAAGGAGCAAAAAAGAAAAAGAAAGAAATGAAATCGGTTTATATCTTCTGGTCGGGCATGTGTTCTAAATTTTCCAAAATTTAGAAAAAATCACATTTTTATGATAATTTTTTAACATATTTGAAATTAGTCTCTTTAGCAATGTAATAGATCAAATTTCTGTGTATTAGAACCACGAAAAATAATGTTGAAATTTTATTTAAATATATGCCTACAAAGTTACTGAAAATCTGAACCAAATTTACAAAGGTAGATCACACTTCAAAGTAAAAATCAAAAACATTATTTTCTTTTTTGGTTTCTGTATTGAATACTGGTCTAAATGTTTAAAAACAATTTGTTTTAGACTATTTGTGATATTTATAAACATATTGTTTTTAATTAACAAACTTAAGCTTTTGTGTGAAGAGGTGTAAGCCCAAGAAACTCATGCTGATCAATTGAGCATCTCCGTTTTCACACATTATTAACAGAAGGTACTTTGAAATTCGATTTATGATTAATTTGAACAGTTCGTTTTTCTAATATCGGTTCAAATAAGATTCGACTAGAGCTGTTACATTTAAATATTGACAGGTCAAGTAAGATATAGCAAAATATCGTAGAAATGTGAATTTCTGCAAATTTCGGTGAACATTAGAGCACATGCGCGACCGGAAGATATAAATTGATTTTATTTGCTTTTTAATTCTTTTTAGTCCCATAAATTCGTAACGGTACTATCATTTAAAAAGAAAAAAAAAACTTTTTTCGTCCCACCCTATTCAGCAGCACCTCAATGCTCAAAATGACCATATGTATGCATCATTATCAGTTCAAACTGCTGAACATGTTTCCAGGGTGCAAAGGTCCCATTTCCCAGCATCCGTCATGGTGTGGTGGGATGTGAACTTCAACGGCACAACATGGCTCCATTTTTATCAACAAGGGGGTGAAGACCAAACCACAGTGTTGGAGCCCATTGTGAAACTATTGAGTGCCAACATGTTACCCAACCAAAAGAGGAGCTTCAGCAGGATTCTGGTTACGCGAGCAAGGCATGATCAACACAAGAATGGCTATGGGCGAACATCCCACACCTCATATCCATACCAAACTGGCCGTCTAGTTGTCCGGATCTAAACTCGCTTGAATGCAAACTGTCATCCGTGCTTCAATCAATGGCCTCTAAGAAGATACACGCTAATGTGGACTCCCCGAAGAGCGCTCTGGTCAAGGTAGCCTGGCATTCCCCATCGAGACTTTTCGTAATTCCATTGACGAGCAGCCCGCCAGACTTTGGGCCTGCATCCAGGCTGAAGGTGGACATATTGAAAACTGATTGGTATTTTCTTTTATGCTCAACATTTCTATGTATCGTTTTCCAAAAGGATATCAATATATTGTTAACACTTTGTCTGTGTATCACTTCCATACGTCTTATAGTATTTATGAAATAACTAGTTGCATAAATCCAATTCATTAATTCGTTTAGGGGAACGGTGGATCAGTGATAGAGGGTTTATCTCGAGTGCGTGGGATACTTGTTTGATTTTTGCCCAAGTAAGTTTGCGGTGGTAATCATCGTGTCCGTGGATTTTCTTAGGGTGCTTTCGTTTCCTCCCACATCCACCAATTCGTCTATCATGATTTTCATACCTTAATTAACCGTATCTCTTAGCTTAAAAGGCATAATCCTTTGACATTAAATTGAAAGGCATAATCATTTGACGTTATCCGTCTCCCTTAGCGTAAAAGGCATAATCCTTTGGCGTTATCCGTCTCCCTTAGCGTAAAAGGCATAATCCTTTGACGTTATCCGTCTCCCTTAGCGTAAAAGGCATAATCCTTTGACGTTATCCGTCTCCCTTAGCGTAAAAGGCATTATCTTTTGACGTTATCCGTCTCCCTTAGCGTAAAAGGCATAATCCTTTGACGTTATCCGTCTCCCTTAGCGTAAAAGGCATTATCCTTTGACGTTATCCGTCTCCCTTAGCGTAAAAGGCATAATCCCGGGACGTTAAACTGATAGATTCCATTTATTTATTTTTTCTAATTGGTAGTTTAAATTTCCTATTCTTGATTAGATCAAACGGAGGTGAGAAAACTGGCTCGGTGGTACAGTGACCACTGACCCCACACAGAAAAGTACTACGGCACCAGTGACAATCGGGTGTACTTCCTGTTTCTAAAAGTTCGGGATTCTGTCCCCAGCAGGAACATTTGACTCGGATAGTGTCAAAAAATTAACTTTGAAAAGTAAACCACTTCTTATATATAGTTATGGTGTTAAAAAGAGCGTCAAACTTAATCAATCAATCATTCAGTCAGTCACACCATGTCACTGGCCAAATCACTCATTCAGTCACTACTCGAATCCTAAAGGTGAAAATCAGTAAGTACGAATTTAGAAGGAAGCTGAAATATAGACCAACGCGCAATCCTGCTGCTTATTGCTGCATCCTCTATAACTGTTAAGTATATGCTCCTTCCACTTAACTTGATAACAACATACGTTCAGTTATAGCAACGTTAGAATGTTGTAATCCTTGTCCAAGGAAAATTTGTACTAAAAGCAGAACTTAAGCAAAACCATTAAGACAGAGGAAGACGAGATATTTTGGTTGGGTGGGGGCTAACTTAGGTTTTACAGTACGTTAGTAATTTCTTAATGCAGAAATTATATTATCAAAACTTAATTGTACCTTTATAAGTTACGTAGGAACAAAAGTATTTGAAATGCATTGAACAATTACCACAGTTTAATGTAGTTCTAAAAGCTTCCGAGAACTGAAAATCGATTACAAAATGAATATGTATTTCTATCAAGTTTATAGAAAACGTGCCGGTACTTGCCTGGAGAGGAGAAAACTCATTAGGAACTTTGCATAAAAAGAACAGCTAATACTGAACAGAAGCAGTTAGATTGGGATATTACATAAAATTCTGCTTATGAAAACCAGATTTGAAATGTTGAACCACAAGAAATCATCCTCTCTCTTCAAAGATAGAAATTGAGTTACTTCGAAATTTTAATTTTTCCCACAAAGAATCCTATAGAAGTTTACAGTAGTTGTTTTCATTTCTACATTGAGTTAGGGAAACCACTGCTTACTCTCCTATGTATCTAGATAAATTTATCTAAACAAATTCCATAATATCATCAGCGATTAATAAAAATGTTGCGTCCAAAAATCAGACATATACCAAACAGTAAATTACAATAACATACGAAGAAGAAAATAATATGTGTCTGTGTAAAAGTTCGTGGCCTGTTTCCGAGAAAATTGGGGGGAAAAACATATTATTTCGTAAACCTTGACGCTGAACGAAAACCGCGCCATCTATTAAGTTGCGAGATATGTTGAAGTATCCTCTCATGATGATCAGGTAATCCTATATTCATGAAACTATCGTGCAGTAAATATTTGGTATTTTACAGTATTGTTAGCGATTAACGAAGAAAAAATTGTAACATGAAACATATTATAACAATTGACATTCTTCATTGAACTGGAAAAAAAGATATAAGTGAGGGATAATTTTGTAGAAAATTGATTAAAAAAAACATATTTCGCTTTTGCAAACCCAAGAATATATTTTGTACTTAACCTGAAACCAATTCTAAAATATACACTAATCAATCTTTACATTATGATACTACCAAGATGACAGTAGGCAGTATGGTTAAGTACATATTATTGAAAGTTTTCATCTACTCTTATACTTTAATTTTTATATGGAAAAACGACTGGTAGCTTTCGAAACGTAGGTATGAAGAAGAATGGAGAGTATTACCAGAGTCGAACGGAAAACGAATAAGAGGGTCTTGGAAAATTGTGAAGGAGAAAGGAACAATTTTAGATATTAATTAAGAAGGGGAAAAGAAACTGGTTGGGATATTGTCCCAGAAGGAACTGTATCATGAGGGACGTGCTAGAGGGTATGGCGGAAGGAAAGAGAGGGAAGGGACGAAGGAGATTGCAATTAATGGACGATATCAAAACAGAAAAAATCATCGTACGTAAAAACGAAGAGGTTAGCGGAAGACCGTTGAGTATGGAAGATTCTCAGTTGCAGAAAGTGACCTGCTGATAATGGCAGAATACCTATGATGATGTCTAGAGATAAGTACGTATATATATATATATATATATATATATATATATATATATATATATATATATATATATAAGGTAAACGCGCTTGAATTCGACAGGCACCCGAATTCGACATACCTGTGCTTAAATGTTGTGAAATAAGGTTAAGATGTCATATCTGCAATCGTGCATAGAAGTGGCAACATTATGGGAGTGTCTTTTCTCGTGTCAAAAGTGCGGTTACAGTAGATGAGTCATACGCATGGAGAAAAGAAGTACATTGTTGTGTGTGTGATACACTCTTCGAGAAAAAACACATAATCTTAAGAAAATCACAAGACGGGCAGGTTATTTTCGTAAGACTTTTATTAAAGTTAGGTTTGCTTCAAGCAAACAGTGGTACCTTAATGTTGTAAAGGAGTTTCGCGTATTGTTTTCTTCTGTGAGGACAAAGGTTGTGATGTAACATGAACGGAGGGTTGTCGAAAACACGATTCTTTATTTGTAACGTGAACCGGATTTCGACAAGGTTGTCAAATTCATGCTCAGTAGTGCAAATAAAATTTTAACTGAATATCTAAACGTACAAGTATGTTCAAAGTCTTTCATAAAGCTATTTGTTGCATAATTCTTCGATAGTTGTAACCTTAGTTCGACATGGAATGTCGAAATCAGGTTCCAGCATGTCGAATTGAGGATCATCGAAGTAACTACTCAGTTCAGAAAATTTAAGTTGTGTTCTTTTGTCCGTCTGATAATTTCTGCATAATAATAAAACAATATTTGAAGCTGAGAAGAGATTATTATTACTAATAATGCCGACTTAATGTTTTACATGGATATAATAGAAGGTGTCGAATTCAGATACCACAACTGTCGAAACCAGGTGAAATGTGTCGAATTCGGGTTCCATTGGCGAGTTCCAGTTTCATAAAAAATTTAACATTAGCATTTGAGCCTTGAAGTGACTTTTAGTATTAGTAGAGACTGTACATTTTAAGGAAAAAAATGGGCCAACACCGACCAATATTATGGCCACAATAGGCAATTGATTTTGAAAAAGGTCCTTAACCTGTCGAAATCCGGTGCGTTTACCTTTATTATATTACATTGAAATTAACAAAATAGCATTTTGATGGCGAATTATCATAAGTATTTTACTAAGTCTTATTTCCGTATCCAAACCAAATAGAACAACACACTAAGCAAGGCTATATGATAAAAGTATATAAAAACACGAACACATAACAGTTAGTGTGTTGAAACTCTTACGTGTTTGTGTTTTTATATATAAACTAGATATCGGCGCGGTGGCTTAGTGATAGAGAGTTCAACTCCAGTAATTGGGGTTCCTGGTTACATCCCAACTCGCGTCGTGTGGACTTTGTGATGGACAAACACCGTGCTCGTGGGTTTTCTCGGCATTCTCCCGTTTCCTCCAACTTTCTTCATTCCACCATTTCATTCATTTCTCATATTCACCGTCTCCTTTAGCCTCACCGGCATAAGTGTGGGACGTAAAACTCAAAGATTTCATTTCATTTCATCTGCACACATTCTCTTATTTTGAAAAAATCTAGTTCTATAATTTTTTCTGAAAAATTTAGAGGGAAGTATTTTATTTATCGTCTTTTTGGGCGTAGAATAATTCCTCCATAATGGCCTGCAGTATTGGTCCCCCGCAAAGTGTGGGCAACTCCCGACAAAAATTTCTTGGTCCCCGCCTGCTCCTACGTAAGTTTTAAAACAAAGGAAAATCTCGTATTCATGAAACTATCACACAGTAAATACGGGTACAAGATTATTACCGTTTAACGAAAAATAATGTCCAAAATGAAAAATAATATCAATTAATATGTTCATTGAGCTCAAGAGGAGCTCAGTGATAGAGCGCTTACCTTTAGTGTATGGGGTTCCTAGTTCGATCTCCGGCAGGTATGTTTGTGGTGGACAACATTGTATTCGTGTGTTTTTTCGAGGGTACTCCCGTTTCCCCCACAATCACATTCCATCAATTAAACCTAAGAATTTCAGTGTATGTTGTACGTTAAACGTCTTCCGCCTTATGCAGAGTCATTTTGATGTTTGATTAGCGTCATACTAAAGGCCTGACTACTGCAGGAAACATATGTTAGTCGAACTCTTTAGTATGACACTAATCATTCTTCAGAGCGTCTCTGCATAAGGACCCCTAAGTTTAGCGAAGTAGATCCACTATCAAAAACATCTCCAATATTTTTTTTATTGATGTTGGAATAATCTTACCGATTCTAAACAGCTAATGGTGGACACACTACTATATGGCTTACAAGTAATACCCATGGCAGAAATATCTGTAATTTTTAGAAACACAAACAGAGCTTAACCATAATTTTTCAATTGCTTCACTTTTCTGAAATGCAAATGATAACCTGTCTTCTACAAAATTGAATTCAGCTGCGCCCTGTATATATATATATATATATATATATATATATATATATATATATATATATATATATATATATATATATATATATACAAAATTTTGTTTCTTCAAACCAGAATAAAACATAATACTTTCATGTTCTACACGTCACGATTGATAGGAAATGTACAGATTAGCAAGCAGGACTCTTAAAATAATGAAATAATTACCATTTGTTGTGCAAAAACTACTTTAACCCTTACTGTACTAAAGAACTCACATGGCCATGACCATCATCTTGAGTCGAAAACTTTCCCTTTCTACCAATTCCTTAAATTTTGTTAAAATTTTCTTGTCTTCAAAAATGTTGGTTGGTAACCTTTCAACAATATATCATAAGTCATTCTACATATAGGAAATTGTTAGTCATTGTTATTTGGTAGAATATGTTTTTGTCTATATTTTCCATACTTATTAAGACAATTCAACGAAATTAGGCTCAAGTTTGAGAGAAGCGTCCTCTCTATGTTTTGGTCATATAGAACGTTCTGTATCGTTGACGGAAAGTGAGTCAGAATTAGCACTAACTCCTTATTTTTGCAGAATATAACAGATCCGATTCAATGATTCCTGGCATTGATGTATCATATTGACCACCAATAGCTTCAAGTATGTATCTCTATGCTCCAGATTAAACTAAAACGTGCTATACACTAATTACTCTAGCAATATGACTAGAAAAAAAGATGTATGAATAAAGTATGGTTATAGATAAAGCACAAAATTGCTGTCTACTCTTAAGCTTTTTTCTTTTACTACCGGTATGCCATTATGCAAAGGTAAGACACATATCAAATCAATGAATAACGTTAAGATGAATCAAACGACATGTTTGAAGGTAAATTACAGGTATCATGTGTATTTCACCCGAAAACCGTGAAAAAGAAATTTTTATGGCTTTAAAATGTATGTTGTTTATTTTAATCTGATGCAGTTCATTATTTTTTTATTCTTCTGAAAAATTATTTATTATTAATTTCTGTCGGCCTACTATATAAGAAAACTACGGTCCGTTCAGCAGTAGGTGCGATTTCTCCTAACACTGTTGCAATTAATACACGTAAACTGAAAGTTTCAGAGAAACTGGGCCCCCAGGGCCACCTCACAGCTGCGCTGCTGATCACAAGGGGTGTCCAACTGTTGGCCACGGTAGCTCAGTAGTGTCGTGCTTACCTCTGGCGAGAGAGATCTCTGATTCGATCCCCACCCAAGTAACTTCGTGATGGACAAGATTGCATCCGTAGGTGTTCTCGGAGTACTCTCGTTTTCTCCCACATTATCATTCTACCAATTTTTTCATCATCATTCATTTGCCTTAATCATCCATCTCCTTTAACCTAACGGGCATAATCGTGGGACGTTAAGCTAAAAGATTTCATTTTATTTTATTTGACAAGGTGTCTCCAGGATGTTTATGATTACATCCTATATCTTGGTGACCTGAATCACCAGATGACGTAGATGCTTTCTGAAAAGAAGAAAAAAAAAAGAATCGTATGTACCGGTACTTGAACTGTCATTTTGCTTTCCCTTTCGAACTAGTCTTTCATCAATACGAGGAGTTTGACAGGCGTTGCGAGAGTTTTTGCGGGAAAAAAAAATCACATCTGTATTTCATTAACTTCGATCACATTTCCAAATAAGCTTATAATTTTTATACGTAACAAGTAGGCACCATTGCACATTTCCGTTATGTGTGTTGGTGTGCTAATTAACTGTTATCAAAGTTTATCTACTGAATGCATAAAATTTCCATGTGTGCTAAAACCATATTCCCCTACTTTTGAGATTGATTCGCAGTGTTATATTTATGTCTAATAAAGATCCTAAAGTTATTGAGGCGTAATGATTTTCTCCCTCTACTGCAAAAGCAATGAGCAGAAAGTTCTGGAAGCGTTTAAGAACAGCCAATCACAGAAGCACACAATGGTTAAGTCAAGCTATTTTTCACTTCTTCTGCTGTAAGAGAATTGTACTATACCAAATCATGTATCGCAACTATGCCTAATTTTGCAATACATCATAAAATGTGAATTATTATTAACTTGCGGAATATTGCAGAAATATCATCACTGATAACGAAATGTATTTTCTGTTATGTGCATGGGCGGCGATTAGGGGGGCAAAGGGGGGCAGTTGCCCCCCACTTTTTTGAAATGACCCATTAATGTATATAGTTTCATTTGGAAATATTAAGTTTTGTATGTATTAATGATTCATAGAATAACAATTGTGCCATAAAATATTTGCCGTTCCGTGAGTACGTATTGGTTGTCTTCCGGTTCAGTTAAGAAAGCTACAGGAATTGCATTTCAATTACCACGAAAAATGGCCCAAAAATTAACTTATTGGAGCGCCATTATTCGAGTGTATTTTCATTCTTCTTACAAGGGCTCAATATGTTAGTCAGCCGCTTTGGTACAAATTGAGGTAACATTTCGTACAAAGAGAAGTCCTTCACAACTTGTGCATCACATGTTATTCTTTAATTGCACAAAAATCGAAAGTTCCTAAAATGTCTTTTCATCTTTCTGATACTAAGGAATATTTTGATTTGATTCTTTTTTGAGTTTAATATCCCGTTCAGCAGGGAGGCTATATGAGACGAGGACCTACTGATTAACGTGGAATACGAACCACATGAGCTCCCGCCAGGAATCGAACTCGGGCTTCTCACGTCAAAGGCGCGGCAATGTTTGCAGTGTAATATACGAGTTTAGGGGTGTACATATACAATTTTGTATATACAATTAAATTTAGTGAATTCAACATAATTCTATGTTTTAGGATTATTTTGTATAACTGGAGTGATTCTAACTATTGTTGAGTTTTGATGTACACTTATGTCCAAAATTGTTGTCGCATGTCTTTAGAAATTACATAAATAGAAATAACTCTCTTTCTTGTGATAGAAAATGTCACATTTCTTCTTGGAAATAATCAGAAAAACAAAACACATATTTCCAAAAAATATTTCAATAAAAAATTAAGAAATAAGCAAGTTATAATTAAAAAAAGAAATCTCCGAAACTTTCATCGAAAAATTCTAAGTTCCATTTTCGTAAACGTGGCAAACGCGCAGCGAAATTTACAAAGAGGGAGGGAATTTTTGCTTTGTTAGAAATACAACGTAAATCTATCATACGGTTAGCTATTATACATGTGGCACAGCTCTAACAATCATCGCTATTAAGCATTTTAGATTTAAACAAAGGACTAAATAGAAATAAGCTACAAAATGTGCGAAGCGATCAGGCATTTTGTGTTAGTGGTTCCGTTATATGCGTCTGCCAAAGTGCACTCCTTACCGTGCCTTTGTAGAGTAGTCTGTTAAAGCTTGCTCTTTACGTTCTTTATTTTTCCACGATCATCACTTCGAATCCCATACCCTATAGTAGCACTTTTTTTTTTTTTTTTTTAGAAAAGCTTGATTCTGTGAATTCCTTAAGGAACAATGTTTTGTTCTAATAATGTTCCTTAGTAGTATTATGCTCTTCGTTCTAGTTTATTTGAATATTTCCAAATAATTTAGAATTATGTCTTTAAAAACATTAAAATTGTCAAGAATTTTATAAAAAGCGGAAGCTTCATTTATAATCATTTTCATAACCGAAATGAGAAACTTACAAATAGTGGAATTTTAATTAACATATGACTAAACTTTCATAAAACAGTAATTAAATAAAACATTTACTCCGCATAGTTTCTGCAAGTAATATGTAGGAAATAGACAGAAATAATGAACGTAAACTATTAGATGTCGATTAAAAATTAGTAGGGATAGTTCTAAAGCCAAGTAGAAAATTCTCTCTGCTTCATGAAAATAATAAACATTTTACAAAAATAATGGTATTTTTACTGAATCGGAAATTTGTTTAGTAAATAAATAAATAAAATACTATTACATAATGCAATCACTCTGACTCGATAGCTTGAAGAGAAACTGTATAGGCCGCGATCCTGTGCGGCCTAGCGTGTTCGCCTGTGGTTCGTGTAGTCTCGGATTCGATTTTCGTTAGGAGATCATTAAAACTTTACTTTAACTAGCATTTATTTTCGTTGATGATCTGTCTCCTTTAGCCTAAAGGACTTAAACGTGGAACGTGAAACTAATTTTTCATTAATGTTCATTTCATTTTTAAATGGAATTGTAACTACACGATTCTGCTCTCTCTTCTCACTAAATTTATATTTGCCTTTCTTGTTTGATGTGTGCGTCCGTGTGTGTCAAAACATTCCACTGAAAGATAACTGCAAGGCCTGTAAGAGTAAAAGCGCTTAAGAATAACAGAAAAGATAAGTTATTTGATTTTAAGGGATTGTCAAAATTCAATCAAGCTAGCCAGTGAAATTTGTCGTGTAGAATTTACGGGGTTGGGGAACGGGGGTAATTGCCACAAGATCCTAATTAAATGTCAAAGCAAGGAAGTAATTTAACTGTTTACAATGAATTTTGAACATACGCAGTTAACATGTGGATTGACTGCGATAGCTTTTATCATTCACTGTTTTTTTGGGGGGGGGGAGGAAAGGGGCATAAATATTTCCCAAATAACATTTTATAAACTTATTCTTCTTGTGTGGAAAATGGAAATTGTAATTAGTTGGTTGATAATTTTTAAACTGATGTGAACAATGAAAACGTGCTTTGAAAATCCAGACGAATGCAATTGTGTGTCTAATTATTTTTACATATTTCTTTTTAAACCCTGGGTTTACAGTTATACTCAGTCAATAATTTTAAATTAATTGTTGATTCTATTTCATGAGTTTTAGAATATATTGAACTACTTTGCCAAGCTTATATTAGGGACCTATAGGCCCAATTTTTGGAAGCTAGAAATCTGAATTTTAATTATAAGTCACGATGCTTCAGCAAGAGATCGACTTTTATATCCACCATTGTGATTCTCATTGTGGCTTTTTTGATTAATTGCAACCCATCACGGATCACACATCAATCACTTTCTCACAATCCTATGAGCTCTAAGACTGATGGGTTGGATGGTTAGAAGTTTAACGTAACTTGCAGCACCGAGACTATGAGACATGAGCCTACAGCCTAACGTGTCATCCCAAACCAGATAAACACACACTGGAAATCGAACCCAGGTCTTCCGCACCGAACACTAAGTCAGAGTGTACTTCCATTTTTTTTCATTTATCGTTGCAACAATTATTTTTAAGTTCAAGATCAATTTGGCATTGTCTTGTTTAGCCTAAATGTCATAATCATAAAATATTACATTTCTTCTGGATCTGACACGAACTTATCCACTTGAGTCGAGCTTAGAATCGAGTTTAGAATCGAGCTTCACTTCAATTCAAATATGCATTCTGAGAGGAGGAAGAAGGCCCAAACCAACCTTCAAAATATTTTTCAAATAAAACTACTCTTCCCGTACAATGATCGGACATCTTTGCTATTAAAGAAATAAATGTAGAAATTTTACGTTTTTCTCTGAAGCAATCAGATGCAGGCTAAAACACAAGCGCGAAATGCACTTTTGATATATAGATTACAGCCTACTCTTTCCTAGCGATGGCCAAAATTTATCGCGATCCGGAATCCAGAAAATTTATTTTCCGGAATCGGTAAGTTTACTTTCCGGATTTTGGAAAAATTTCAATGTCGGAACAATTCCGGAATTTAGAAATATTCCGGACTTCGGAAAAAATACGAAGCTTTTCCGACATCGGAATTTTACTGAAATTCCGATTTTTCCGAATTCCGAATTTTTTCCAAAATCGGAATTTTCCGAAACCTAGAATGTTTCTGATTTTACTTTCCGGATTCCGGGAAGTAAAAATTCTGGAATTGGCCATCGCTATTTCCTATTTCAGTTGTACTTATTTTACCGGTAAATTGCATACATACATTAAATAGAATTTATTGTTATGAAGTAAATTAAAACTGAATCAAATAGGGTCTATATCTGATTTAAAGTGGTTCAAGTATATATAATTTAAACGAATGTTGCCTTCACTTGCGGCTAAGGGGTATCCTTGTGAAAGGAATGAGGGCACTTTGGATTCGATTCAGTCCCGTAGCCGGCCCAAAAATGTAAAGGGGAGTGAAGGCCCGGAGGCTGAAGTTAGGGGAGGCCCGATCCAACCATATTATAGTTCATTTGCAAGCCTACCAAGAAAATTTTAGGGGCAGCAATTTAGGGGGGTTGGTTCCCCTAGACCCCTTGGATACGGGCCTGATTCGATTATCGGTGAATGTGCATTTGTTCAAATTAAACGCTAGTCTGTAAATCTACGTCTTATATAACCTCGGTGCTGTAAGAAGTATTCTAGATGTCATTGAATGAAACTGAGGTATATACATATATACTGTTACTAGTTCTGAAGTTGTGTTTGGTTATTGAAACGCCTGGAGAATACAAGTTACATTATGCACATTCAAAGGTAAAGCTGAAAGAAAACGCCTCTGGCTGTGTTTCCTGTGATACTGTAGGGCTATTAAGTAAGGACTCAATTCACACTACCAAATATCTGATATCACAACCAATCAAAATTCGATAAAAGAGAGTTCGTGTCTAGTAAATGCCACGTAATACATGAGATTTTTTGTAGATAGACATTCACTTACATTTGAATGGTAGGCGTCATGGAGAAAGCAAGAATTCGTTTCATAACGCTTCTTGACGAAGGCTACAGCGCTAAGCAAGCCGCGGAACATGTAGGCATTCACCCTAGAACAGGTCAGCGGTGGGCACATAGATATCGTGTTACCGGGGAAACAATTCGTCGTCGTGGTAATGGGAGACGGCGAGTTACCACAAACGAGCAAGACCGCCGTCTGGTTGAAAAAGCCAAGGAAACTCCCCATACAAATTCGCGTCAACTGCGACAAACCGCTGTCTTTCCTGGATCACGTCAAACAGCTATTAGGCGACTCAGGGAGGCTAATCTCTTCGCTCGGCGTGCAGCCATTAAGGAATTTCTTTCTGCGGAACACATCAGACGACGACGTCAATTTGCAGAGGAAAATATGCATCGGAACTGGACAAGTGTCATTTTCAGCGATGAATGTATATTTTCTTCTGCAAATGATGGACCAGTCTGTGTCTTTCGTGAGAGAGGTTCCAGGTTCGATCCTCGATATATATGGCACAAGCGTTCCAGCGGACGCATATCAGTGGCTGTCTGGGGCTGGATCTCTGCAGATGGATTTGGGTATCTTCACAGGACTGATGGGCGTCTTACAGGTGCGCAGTATAAGTTCATCTTGGAGAATATTATGCTGCCATCTGTTCGCGAACGTTATCCTGAGGGAGCAATCCACTTTCAACACGATCGGTTACCTGTCCATATGTCACGAGTTGCCCAAGAGTGGCTGGCAGAGCAAAATGATGTAGAGGTAACCAATTGGCCTCCACGCGGAGCAGATCTTAACCCAATAGAAAATGTCTGGGCAGAAGTAAAGAGGTGTTTGAGGGATAAATGGGCTAATGAAGTTTCTAGAACTTCCAATGACCTCTGGGATTCGGTAGTTAATACTTGGGAAGATCTTGCTGCGAATGGCATGGGCTATGTCCATCGAATGATAGAAAGAATGCCTCGTCGAATGTTAGCGGTTGCTGCAGCAGGTGGTCACTGGACATCACATTAAGAACGTGTTTAGTTTCAAACAGCCCTTTTAAGGGCTACATTTCATCCATAAAATGTTATGTGAATATGTGATTAGGCACGCAGAAAAAATTGTGATGTAATCATCGAAATATATTTAAAAAAAGTAAAATGTGCTTTTAGTGGGATTCGATCTCACAACCCTCTCTACGTAAAACCGAAATGCTACCTCTACTTTAGCCTCTCACTAGCAGTTACTGCCTACCAATACCTTGCACAATTGCTGCCAAGTCGCCAAAATTTCATACGTAACATTCCTTCGTAATTAAAAATTATATACAGGAAAGATACCTAATTACTACCATTGTTTGGCATTATTAAGAAGACGTCTCTTGCATTGAAAACGTAGGGCTTCATTATTGACTGATGAAAAGGAAAATGCAATAGTCGAAAATTGTATTTTCTTTGCAAGTGATTTAAAGCAAATTCGTATTCATAACCAAACTTAAAATGAAGTTGGATTGAGTTGAGTTGACTTTGAGTTTAACGTCCAGTTCAACAGCGTTGCTATATTAGACGTGGACCTACTAACTCACGTGGAATCCGAACCACATTAGCCCTCACCGGGAATCGAATCCGAGTCCTCTACGCCATTAAAATAAAGTGGATTCGTATCTCTAAAGTAGGATAAGTTTCTTAAAGTACTTTTGAAATTATTAACTAGATTTTCGCGTGTTTCCAAAGCAAATTTGATAAACCTTACAGAATTTTGATTATTATCTTTTTTATACTTCTGAACCATACCTATTATTTGGTATCAAATATACAGAATGTTTCAAAACAACACCGATAACGTTTGGGAGGTGATTCCTGAACCAAGACAAGACAAAAAATATGAACCAACTTGGATTCACAAATGTTTTCTTTCGGAGTTATAGGGTGCCGAAAACATAAAAAAAAAAAAAAGAATTTTAAAGGTCCATAGGACCAAAATTATGGGACCTACCACAGTCGAGTCAAGACTTCACTTAGAAATTAACATGTGCGTTATCCAAAAATACATGTTTCATAATCTTAAGGTACTCACGCAACAATTTTTATAGAGGGAGTTTGGCTAAAGGCATATAATTTGAAGTACTCACCAACTACCTTTATAAAAATTGTTGTGGAAGTACCGCAGGATTGTGAAACTTGGATATTTGGAGAGAGTGACCAAGTGAAGTCTATAGTTCCTATGTGAAGTCTTGACCCGACTACGGTGGGTGCCATAGTTTTGGACCTATGGACCTTTGAAGTTCATTTTTCATATTTTTGGCAGACTATAACTCCGAAAGGGAGCATTTGTGCACCCAGATTGGTCTATACTTTTTGTTCTATCTTGGTGTCATTAACCACATCCCAAAAATTGTCGGTGTTGTTTTGAAACACCCTGTATAAAGCCACCAACTAGAAGGATTGCACATGCTAGTATTCAACCTTATCTGAATAACTGAATCTCTGAAATTAGGGAAATTATTTCATTATGAGTATACATACAATATGGTATTCACCTTTATTTTAAACGTTCATTTAGAATAAATAATTTATATTTACTGTCTTCATTGAGCTGTATAATGTTTTGTAAGAGTATATTTTGACTTCACTCTTGTATTCAATGTGGGATCAAATTATGGTGATTGCGTTATGTGTTTTATTTATTTAAAAGATTTTAGATAAAGTTGATAGCCCAAAAGATCCAGGTGCACTGAAACATTAACAAAAATTGAACAGAATATTTATTAATTCAGCCATGGACTATATATTAAAAATATGTATCCCTGCCTCCGCGTAATGGGATGGAGAATATCTAGCCAAGAAGGCATATATTTAACTAGCAGCGTTCACCCCGCTTCGCTGCGGTCACCCCGGAACGCAATAAACTTTGTTACTTAGATAATTTTTACTTTTTCGCTTTCAAGTGATATGATAAAAACCATAGAAGATTGCATTAAATGTTAACATTATATCGCCTGTCATTTATGTTAACCCGCCCCGCTTCGCTGCGGTCACCCCGGAAGTTTTCGCTTTCAAGTGATATGATAAAAACCATAGTAGATTGCAGTAAATGTTAACATTATATCGCCTGTCATTTATGTTAACCCGCCGAGTGACACGGTCATGCGGGTTGCATATAAATACGTTTATTTTTACCTATGATGAACTAACAAAGGATTTGTACGTTATGGACACTTGAATGGTCAATTATCTCAAGATACTGGTAATTCTAAATTAAAGTGATATGATAAAAACCATCTAGGGTCCAAATCCTAATAACCCCCAAAAAATAAAAGAAATTGGTTCAGTCGTATTAGCGTGATGAGGTAACAAAGGATTTGTGCGTTCTCTTTTATATATATAGACTAGCAGCGTTCACCCCGCTTCGCTGCGGTCACCCTGGAACGCAATAAACTTTGTTACTTAGATAATTTTTACTTTTTCGCTTTCAAGTGATATGATAAAAACCATAGAAGATTGGAGTAAATGTTAACATTATATCGCCTGTCATTTATGTTAACCCGCCGAGTGACACGGTCATGTGAGTTGCATATAAATACGGTTAGATTTAGCTATGATGAGCTAACAAAGGATTTGTACGTTATGGACACTTGAATGGTCAATTATCTCAAGACACTGGTAATTGAAAATTAAAGTGATATGATAAAAACCATCTAGGGTCCAAATCTTAATAACCCCCCAAAAATGAAAGAAATTGGTTCAGCCGTATTAGCGTGATGAGCTAACAAAGGATTTGTACGTTCTCTTTTATATATATAGATTAAAACACGGAGGCTCCTGATTTTGAACCGCCAGTGCTAACTGCACACCTACATTCATTAGCTACCATTCATGTGATATAGTTTTTGAAACAATTGTTTTTGTAAAATGTTTATTATTTTCTGCGAGTTAATTTAATTATGTTCCCTCTTCAAAATAGCGTTAAATAATAAATAATAATTTAACAATAGAACAATCCCTTAGCAGTTAATACACTCTAGAGCAGCCTAATCATCAGATAGCTATGGACTCTCTTCCTATAACTGTTACAGTGTAAACTCTCAAACTGATATAACATCTATAACAAGAGTTACACCACAGGCGTGCGCAACGTGGGTGCCATGGGTGCCTTGGCACCCCCATTAGATAAACTTTTTTATGTAGAATTATTACAAACTGAGAAGAGATTACGTGTAAATTATTTCCCGTCTGCATGTGTGCCGTGCGTCGCCGACGCAGCGTCGGGTTCAATGACGCTATCTTTTCTTAGGGGAAAGGGGGGGGGGAGACAACATTCCACATGGTGGTACTTTAAATCTGGCACCCACATTCTCAATGTCCTGCGCACGCTAGTGAGTTACACATCATATTAAATTAGAAATAAATGTGGTTATAATAATTGCTTGTTACGTCAGAAAGAAGTTTCTTTGATTAATATCATAGGTATTAATCTATGTATTTTCGTGTACAGAAAAGAAATAAAGAATTACGCTAGGAAGCCAATTAACTCGTTAGACAAGAACCTCTGGTATTTTCGTCACTTAGAATATAAACGTCCTCAATTACTGAATTAAGAATTGCAATTAGGAATCCATCAAAGTATTTTGAATTTGTTTAAAATTGTCTCAATGCTCAACGAATTATTTTTCAAGTTTTGAATAAAAATCTAAAGGTGACCCTGCTTTTTAACTTCCTTGTGCACTCTCCTTACGAACAATTATTCGGCATATCTTACATAGTACGGCAAAGTACTTGGTATCCCCTCTAATGCATAATGTGTAGGAAGTATAGATTTGAAGTCATCCTTTGTCTGAACGAAATTCTATTCAGAAATATTTCACTAAAACGTAAATTATGACTACCACCTCAGCAGATATGTCTACAAGATTAGAAACAAAAATCAGTATTCGGTGAAAGCACTGTTTCTTTCAGAATTAATGTTCCGGAGGGGGGCACACTCACAAGGAGAAGGCAGACTTTGGTAAGTGAACTTCGGGGTCATTTTTTGCGAGTTATTAGTGCACATTTAAAGAATTGATATTGCAAACTGGGAGAGCGCAATGGCCAAAAATAATGGAGAAAAACCTCTTAAAGTTTTCTACTCGCTGCAGAAATTGTACGACACACACATTTACCAAGTGTCGCCGTGGCAAAGTGAGGAAAATCTTTGAATCATGCGTAAAGGGTTACGGATTAAATTCCTGTTCGAGTCATACGATACATCTTTTTTTTTCTTCAACCAATAAAGTAGCCATTTGTAACTATAAGTAAAATATTAATTCACTATATACTTATAATGAATAAAACAATAGAAATTTTCAAATTACTTTTAAAATATTTCAATGTTCCATTTTAACTACGGTACAAACAAAATTTAATCTATTTCGTAAATATTGTTGTTACCGCAGTCGTTGTGTAAAAAATGTTCTTGACGCTTCGTGTTTACATCTGTAGACAGTCTGCGAATTACAAGGGGAATGAGGAGGAAATCTCGGGATTTCCCCTTCATCTCTTTTGTAATTCGTACACTGTCAACAGATGTAGACACGAAGCGTCAAGAACATTTATTACACAACGACTGTCGTAACCAGTGGCGTATTTATTGGGGGCGCTTTCGGGCTTAAGCCCGCCAGAAATGTTACTTACTATATTAAAGTAAATGAAATATCTTTGAGAATTTTCACATTTCCAGGACTAAAGTTGGCAAAGCCCCCCATCCCCCGAAATAAAATCGCAAATAAGCCACTGGTCGTAACCATAATATAACTCGTGATATCAGTATATTTGAGGAATGGATTAAATTTTGTTTGCCAGTTAACATGGGACATTGAAAGATTTTACAAGTGATTTGAAAATTTATATTGTTTTATTCATTATAAACATACGATGATTTAATATTTTACTTATAGTTACAATTGCCTACTTATTGGTTGAAGAAAAAAAATGATGTGTGATTCGAACAGGAATGGAACCCGGGACACTTCACACATAAGTTATAGATTTTAGTCTGCTACACCGTCGATTGATAAGTTCGTACGTCGTACGATATATGGGGCGAGTAGAAAACTTTAAGACGGTTTTTCTCCGTTATTTTTGGCCATTGCGCTCTCCCAGTTTGTAATATTAACTCTTTAAATGTGCACTACCACCTCGCCAAAAATGGCTCCGAAGTTCACTTACCAAACTCTGCCTTCTCCTTGTCAGTATTACGGGGGTGGGGGCAGTGTCAGAGCTTGTCCGGAAGAAACACTGGGTGAAAGATAATGTGTTAAGTATGAAGCGTTTAAGATCAATCCTTCAAACACTACTGAAGGGGGAGTTCTAACTTAATTTCATACACATATCTTAAAATAAAAGATTTCGACTAAAATTGCCACTTTAGAAACTTCATTTCAGAGAATGACTATGAGAAACAATAAAGTCACTGTAAAATACATTATAAAACACATACACACTCAAGACTCTATCTACCTTCAAAATGACATTTCCAAAAGTTCAGACGCAACTAAATAGGTTTTTCAGACCTGAGAAAGTTAACCATTCTGAAGTTCATGCAAATATTTAATCTTTCTTTCGAAATAAACTCTTTCAAGTCACCTCCGATTGCGATTTCTCCTTGAAGTGAAAACTGTTCCTTCGTGATTATAAGGTTCACGTACGCCTTTTCGACGCAAAAGATGCAGTTCGGATTCTCGGTGAGAGCGCATGTGTTTCGGAACCCACATTAAGCTGTAGATCTACGTTTCATATAGCCTCAGTGCTCAAAGAGACGACAAACTCAAGATCAGCCATCAACCAAAAAACTTATTTACGTGGCCTTTTTACACTCATCAAAGAGTATTAAGCGCTTTTTTTAAATATTATATTTACAATCAAACAAATTAACTGGAGTGCTGTCTTTAAAAATATTTAATTTTAATTTCACATATATATTAGACAACTTCGCGTAAAATGATATTCGTAGATCTTCATGTTGACCAACACTATTTTTTAATCGCCAATTGATATATATTTTTTATATTATATTAATTATTTCAACCACATTTACGTATAACTTGCAGTGCATATGTAGAGTAAACAAAAAAAAAAAAAAAAAAAGCAATCCTATTATGGTCATTTTTATGCTACAAAACATTGAATGATGATTTTAAAATATTCTGCATTGAATTAGAAGAAATTTTCGATAAAATAATTTTGATACTTTCATACTTGTTTATGTAGTAATATAACGATTTATCACATCATTGTGTACAAAAGGAATTAACAAATGTAGTTACTTTTTCTAGAATATTTAAATTAATTTGTATTGCAAAATTATACAATAATAGTTAGCACTACATGATGCATAATAAATAGGAAAGTAATGTTTTATTGAAGTTGCGGGTGTGTTGGCTAAACTTTTATTAAAGTTTCATTTTCAGGTTGTGACAATCAAGTTCCTTCTTTTTATTGAAATCTTGCTAATTGTAATATTTGATAAATATAAAAGTTTGAATTACACTTTGTGCACATATTGAATAGCATTAAATTAGTAATATTGAGAAATATTTCTTGGATTAAAAGAGATTCTTGAGTTGAGTTCAACGTCCCGTTCAGCAGCGAGACCATATAAGACTTGGATCTACTGATTAACGTGAAATCCGAACCACATGAGATCCCGAAGGGAATCGAACCCGGACCTCCCACGCTGGATTAAAAGAGAGTTGTTTAACAAAATATCACTAACAAAATCTAAACATAATAATAAATAATAAAAAAAAACTAGTGTACCGCATTTGAACTGCTGATCATCACCAAACTTGAACATTTAGTGAGTGCGCACTGACTGACTGCTCCACGATTGCTAGTTTATTAAATACATCTTGATAACACATATAAACAAATTATACGAAAAGGGGTGGATGCTTCATATTTTAGTTTAGTTAAATGGTTTTCTGAACACAATTAGCACTGTCGTTTTGTCAATGTTTTGTTTAAAATTGCATCCTAAGGGGGAAATGGAATTTTAAAATTTAACCTATAAATAAAGTATCTCAAAAGTCCCTCATGTTAGATAGATGAAGTTTGATATATAAACTCCTCACTAAAATAAATGGTTCCGTGTAATCGAGTTTTCGAATATTCAGCATCTACAGGAAAAGGCATAAAGGTAATTTATATAATACTTTCTCAACATAAAAATATGAATTGAAGTTTTCTGTCTCCTCATCACAGGTAAACGCTGAACTATGTAAAACGAATTTTTGAAAATCAGAATCACTTGGCTAGAGTTGAGTTGATTTTGAGTTTAAAGTCCCTTTCAACAGCGAGGCTATATGAGACGCGACCTACTGATTAATGTGAAATCCGAACCACATGAGCTCTCTCCGGGAATCGAACCCAAGTCTCCCAGGCCAAATCATTTGGCTAGAGTCGTGATTTCACCACCTCACTGTCGCCAAAATATATATCCTAAAGCGGAAGGAGATTCAAAATACATGATAAAAATAGTGTATCCTGCGAGTCCGTCATTAGGGACTTGAATCTACTTATAAAAATTCGTCAATGAAGTAAGTGAAGACTTATTCCAGCGTTTAGGATAGCTTGGCTTCTAAAAGGAGAAAGGGCAATTTGTAGAAATTAAGTTGATGTTTTTTTGCCTAATCACCACGTACTGCTGATTTCAGGGGGTAGCACAGGAGCACATTTTCTCCTGGGACCAATGAAATTCTTACCACTCCCGTTCAAACTTCCGAAGAAACCAGTATTTTTGCAGTGTTACTTTAACCCTGTGTATTGAAATTCTCCCCCGGGAGAAATAGTTTGTACTCATCACTTTCATTACTGATATTGACTGAATCGTTTGAAATTAAACTTCGAAGGTAGTCGAATCAGTTTTCTTTTTTATCATATTGCTTTCATTAGAATCGGTATCCTAAGGGAGAAATCGGCTCCAAATTTGTGATAAAAATATAGTATCTTCCGAAACTCTTAAAATAGGCAGATTAAATTTTGTTTATAAACTCCTTTTGAAAAGTAAGATGACACTTGTCCCAATAAAGGGGTATGACCCACATGGGAAATTTTTGGCCATCCTCTGTATAGCCATGGTTTAGCCCCTTCGTGATAAAAACGAAAGTATTGTTTTACTAAAATTAATGATATGTTGATGAAGTTTTATTAAAGTTTCATTTTCGCGTTTTGAGAATGAAACTGCTACTTTTTATAAAACTCTTGGTAATTTTAACACGTTTAAAGGCAAAAAATTGAATTGTTTGCCCGTATTTAAATTACTAACCAAATACCTTTTATTAATAGAAGAGGGCTGCATAACGAAATCTCGCGAACAAAATTTTAAAAATACTGTAGGCACGGAGCTGGAACTAATGATCATCGAAAGAAAAGGGGGCACTAAATCATGCTTTAACAAACCACCCTACTACTTGTTGGAAAACACTATAGCGAATAGAGAAAACAGGCATTTCTTAAAAAAAAAAAAAAAAAAAAAAAAAAAAAAAACTCTAGGGTATGTGATTTGTACTGATGGTTAAGGAAAAATAAAGTATAAAGAGCAAGCGCTAAGTAACTATTCTACAAAGGTAAGTTAAGAGTGGACTACTTGCAGACGCATATAAGAAAACCACTAACACAAAATGCATGATCGTTTCGCATATTTTGTAGCTTATTTCTATTTATTCCTTTGTTTACGTGTAAAATGCTTAATATCATTATTAGAGCTATTCCATATGTATAGTAACTAACATTATGACAGATATATTTCGCATTTTTAACAATTTCTGAACATGAATCTTTGAACCTTATGCGCTCTGAAAGGAGATTGAAGTAGAGATCTTAAAGATAAAACATGTCTAAAATATCAAAAGTGAACTTGACTCCCTCGTGCACTGAATGTGCAAGTTTTCAGTTAAAAATCAATTCACACATAGTGTATCATGCCCATCAGGGGTATGATTTGTCCGTGTCACTGCCATGACCATTCACAAATATGCCGTTCTGTGACGTGCCACTATTTCTTTCTACATCCTTTCCCTTGGTTCGGATCAACTTCGTGTCCCTTCGTGTGCTACGAACAAAGCCGAATCGTGGTCGATACAGTATCTCGTCAAGCTATCGAGTCAGAGTGATTGAATTATTTATTTATTTACTAAACAAATTTCCGAAACAGCAAAATTACCATTATTTTTGTAAAAAAGTTTATTATTTTCATGAAGCACAGAGAATTTTCTGATTGGCTTTAGAACTATCCCTACTATTTTTTAATCGACATCTAATAGTTTACGTTCATTATTTCTGTCTATTTCCTACATATTACTTGCAGAAACTATGCAGAAAAGAAATGAAATGAAATCTTTTGAGTTTTACGTCCCACAGTTATGCCGGTTAGGCTAAAGGAGACTATGATAATGAAAAATGAGTGAAAAATGGTGGAATGAAGAAAGTGGGAGGAAACGGGAGAACCCCGAGAAAACCCACGCACACGGTGTTTGTCCACCACAAAGTTCACTTGGCGGGGGTAAACTATGCGGAGTAAATGTTTTATTTAATTACTGTTTTATGAAAGTTATTCATATGTTAATTAAAATTCCACTATTTGTAAGTTTCTCATTTCGGTTATGAAAATGATTATAAATGAAGCTTCCGCTTTTTATAAAATTCTTGTCAATTTTAATGTTTTTAAAGACATAATTCTAAATTATTTGGAAATATTCAAATAAACTAGAACGAAGAGCATAATACTACTAAGGAACATTATTAGAACAAAACATTGTTCCTTAAGGAATTCACAGAATCAAGCTTTTCTAAAAAAAAAAAAAAAAAAAAAAGTTACTATAGGGTATGGGATTCGAAGTGATGATCGTGGAAAAATAAAGAACGTAAAGAGCAAGCTTTAACCGACTACTCTACAAAGGCACAGTAAGGAGTGCACTTTGGCAGACGCATATAACGAAACCACTAACACAAAATGCCTGATCGCTTCGCACATTTTGTAGCTTATTTCTATTTAGTCCTTTGTTTAAATCTAAAATGCTTAATAGCGATGATTGTTAGAGCTGTGCCACATGTATAATAGCTAACCTTATGATAGATTTACGTTGTATTTCTAACAAAGCAAAAATTCCCTCCCTCTTTGTAAATTTCGCTGCCCGTTTGCCACGTTTACGAAAATGGAACTTAGAATTTTTCGATGAAAGTTTCGGAGATTTCTTTTTTTAATTATAACTTGCTTATTTCTTAATTTTTTATTGAAATATTTTTTGGAAATATGTGTTTTGTTTTTCTGATTATTTCCAAGAAGAAATGTGACATTTTCTATCACAAGAAAGAGAGTTATTTCTATTTATGTAATTTCTAAAGACATGCGACAACAATTTTGGACATAAGTGTACGTATTCCAAGAAAGTGAAAACTGTACATGCAACCAACATGCTTCGGGAAGCTGCAAAAGTATTTCTTTAAATGTCGCAGCATATGCTTCTAGTATTTACCGGTACTATCTTTCTAAGAGTAATAACATACATTTAATAGGACTGTGGAATTAAAAATATAAGTTGTTCATTAATCCCCGGTTTCAATGTAACTTTTGCAAAACAAGCCTCATTTTTCATTACTATTCGATTAATATTATTTTTTCTGTTTATTTGTTTTGCAAATTTGTTATTAAATAGGCCCCTAATCTGATCACACAATTTTCCAGATAGAATTTTAAAATGTTCTTGAACAAGGAATCAAATCTCTTCTTACACCTTCGTTGTTTAAGAGTAAAAAGGGGTAGTATCTACTTTATCTACTTACTTTGCTCTTGCCAATTTACTTTAAAAAAGTATATATGAAACACGATATACGGTATTTTAACTGGAAAAGAGAGTATCCTAATAGTTATACAACCTTTCGTCAAACAAAATGTTAGAAGAAATCAGGAAAACTAACATTCATATACAAATATTGAGATCATGTGTTGCTCCCCCCCCCCACACTTTTAACGTCCAACCGCCGCCACTGGTTATGTGATTCAATATTTTCAATCTCTCTCATCCGCAGCATCTCTAAGAAACTAGAGGGAATAACAAAAAGCATATATTTTTTCTGGCGTGTTGGGATATTAAATCCTACTTCCTATTTCACCAGCTATTTGTAGCACAGATTTTAAACTACATTTGAGGTACATATAGGGTATAGAGTAGAAATGGCAGAAATTGTAATGCATATAAAGAAGATATCCACAGCTATACTTGAAATCTACTATAAGCCCAAACACACACACACACACACACACACAGATATATATATATATATATATATATATATATATATATATATATATATATATATATATATATATATATATATATATATATATATATAGTATTTCAGTGGAAGCGTTGTGATCGAAATACAGATGACACTCTACTTACGGAGGAATTAATATCGAAATATCCTACCCTCATATAGTACATGTTCCAAATGCTTTAATGAAATTGATATGATTGAAAACCCAACTTGAAATGAGTACTAACAGCCTTCCAAAAATCGTTTCAACGGGTAAGATGTCTTCTTCAGGCCTGAAAATTATGTATTCGATACAAATATTTCATTTTTGATATTTTATTTTTCACCGTGTCCCCACACTTTCTTCCGATCGAACTGAACTTGTACTTAAAAGCAGCACTGGAGGCGCCAGTATTTATTTCAGGGACACCGAAAATTATGGATTGCACACTAATATCAGTAGCCTGGCATTATTTCAACATGTCACTCTTTCCAACTCCCACCTCTTGAGATGTCTTACTCCCGCAGTTTTTTTTTTTTTGGTTAGATTGAATGTCATATGTTTACCAAGTTTGATTGATAATACTTCAGATGGAGTTACGCTGGAATATACATTATACACTAGTTTAGCGAGTACGAATACTATGGATTCGACACTAATTTCTGTCATTTGAAAATTTGTTTTTCACCTTTTCTCATCTTCTTTCCGACAGGAGTTGAATTTGGCCTTTAATGCTACCGGAAGTGTGGTTGTTAATCTCAGCGACATCGAAAACTATGGATTCAACAATAATATTGATCATTTTCTATTATCTTTACATGTCAATTCTTTTTCAGGACCGCGGTGGCTCAGTGGTAGAGGGTTCCCTCTGGTGCGTGGGGTCCCTCGTTCGATTTCCGCTCACGCCAATTGAACTTTGTAGTGAACAAACACCGAGGTGTGTGGGTTTTCTAGAGACTCTCCTATTTTCTTCGCTCCACTATTTCACTCATTTCTCATCATCACCGTCTCTTTTAGCTTAATAACCCTTAACGAGTTTTCGTAACCATTTGGTTACACATTTTTTGATTTTGATTATTGGGTTGAAGAGTGTTATATTTCAGTATTGCTCGTTGTAGTTATTTGTCTACATACTTTCTGCGATGGGAGAGCAGCTATTGCCCCCTTGTGACAACTCTGGTGAATTTTATGCGGGAAGTAGTGTGTGGATATGTTGTTGTTTTGCAAGCAGTGATGGAAGCAGACAGGAAATATTAAATACTGAGAGTAAAGAGTTTATGTTTTTATTTTTCTCGATATGTTCTTGTTTGTAAGTCATTGCCCAACAATGTGCAAGTATGAAAACGGCATAATGTCAAAAATTGATTACTATTTACCATAAAAATATACTACGTAACCATTCGGTTACATTGTTCAGTAACGGATCAAACGAATACTTTGTACAGGCAAAAACAGAAAATATTGGACTTGCTTATATTGATGTATCTTTTGATATTTTTATAGAAAATCTAACGTGAAAAATAAACATAGTACTCTGTTTATTAGTCAAATTTTAAATTCCATACAGAGGCTCAGTATGGGATATATATATGTAAATGTATATGTGTGTATAAATAAGTTTTACTGTGAAATCTCATGTCAGATCCAAAGGAGAAATATTGTGATAGGCTATTTACATTTTTGCAGGTGATTGTGTTTCGTCAAAAATGGATGAAGAACTTACCTCCGTTGATATATCCTATGGAAGAAAACTAAGAATAAGGCCAACAGTAGTGATCTCTTTCTCTTCTAATCTAACGGGTTTCGGAACCTCGGATTCAGAACCTGATTTACTTTCAGTGATTCAGATCCAGATTATATACCTGAGATATAGTGCAGAGAGAGGCATCAGTCAGTTAAGACTCCTGTAGCACAGGAACATCTTGCCATTTACATTTGGTTCATGGTATATGTTTTTTGGGTGGGTAATGGACCATATTTTTTGACATGGTTGCCCTGGCGGCCATCTTGGAAGCCGTAATCTTGGATCCAACTTTGGATTTTTTAAATGGAAGGGGACATGTGGGGTATGATTTGACACGACCTCAATTTCAGGGACACAGTGATACAGACTATTTCACCTACCGTTATTGGTTCAGAAGTTATTTTGCCACAAAGTGTAAAAATTTGGCATTACGGCATTATTTGCTCTATGTGCTATCCTTGAGTAAGACAAACTGCAAAGCGCCTCTGCCAATCCGCATGGATTCGCAACAGCATGTCAACGGTTTCACAACATTGCAAAATTATCTGCATCAGATGGTGAACATCATGCATAGGTTCTTGATAAATAAGGTTCCTCAGATGATAGCAGAGGAAGAGGTTTAGTGGCGTAAAATCTGGCCCACTCTATCCGTCTCCGTCGCCCATTCCAATGTCCCGGAAATGGTCTATCGAGCCATTGGCGTGAACATAAGGCATAGTGAGTTGGAGCTCCGTCTTGCTGAAAAATTATGGAAAATCACCGTCCTCATTCAAGAGAGAGGAGTCTGAGTTTTTAGTCGTGTAAATTGATAACGTTTTACAAGTGTGAAATTAATGCAATATTTGAAGGATGTAATGAAAATCTCAACTCTACCAACAATGAGACAAAATCGTTTAGGAGGCAGAAGATAATATATTTTTCTTATCTTCTGAGGCAAACACATGAGAAGTGTAGATAAGTCAAACATGTTCATAGAACTCTGCCGTACACCAATGGAATCAAAACGATGGTGTCTTAGAATTTTTGGGTACATGCTAGATTTAGTTGTTGTAAACAGCTGGTTATCTTACAAAAGAGAGTGTAACGTACTTGGGAAGTCATCCAGACATCTTAAAGTGTTTCAGGCTGATACTGCATCTGCACTAGTATCATGCAGAAAGTCTAAACGAGGGAGACTATCTTTAGAAAGCTTGGGCGAACCTCAAGTGCAAATATGTCGACCTGTTGCTACGTGACCATGTGAAGATACAAGGAAAGATTTTGTTGCTCACTGGCCAGCCTACACATCTAAGGGAAGATGTCGTTTTTGTAAGTCGGGAGTAACAAGCTCACTAAAGAATTCCTTTATGCAGTTTCATATGAAAGTATATGTATCACGATAAGGAATGTTTTTGTCACTTGGTAATTGATATCCTTTCTAGACCCCTAAGTCACTGTTACACTACGTTCATATATTTAAATTAAAAATATAAAAAAAATGAAATAAAAATTAAGAATATTCTATAAAACTACGCATATATTTGAATATCATATTTATTCAATCTGTATTTTCAGCGAAATGTAAATATTATTTTTTTATGTGGACTCATAGATAGTACCTTACATTTTCTTATGAATTAATATTCGAGATTCAGATATTAAGTTCTATAAAGTAAACAACTGTTAACATGTTTAATTTATTTCTCCTTTCTTACGATACTACTTTTCTTTATATGACTACAAGTACTCAAAAATCACTTTGCGGAAAACTGTGCAATGTAACCATTTGGACACAACTCAGTTCTCGAAAACTATTGGCGGGAAAATTTAGAAAACTACTTTCAAATGATATACAAACCAAATAGATGACATACTGCAAATATCATAATTTTTTGATAATTTTTAAAGGTAGTGAACTGTTAAGGGTTAAATGGCATAAACGTGTGACGTAAAACTCATAAATTTCATTTCATTTTCAATCTTTTTTCAGTGCCATAGGGATGGCCAATGTAGATTGAACGGAGAATTATATGATAGAGGAGTGTCACCAATCAACTTATTAATCCAGAAAACAATGGATTCGAGACTAATATCGGTCGTTTGTGATTATTTCTTCTTATCACTATTCTCTTTCCTCCAAGGGTACTAATGGGGGCTGAACTTTTATTTAAATGGCATTGGGAGTAGTGCTATTCATATCAGCGACCCCGAAAGCTATGTACTTTACACTAATATCGGTATTTTCGATAATTTTATATGTTATCTCCATTCCACTCTTATCTAGGTAGTTATCGGGGTCTTATCCCACTGTGGGCTGAACTTGAACTTAAAGGGCATCAAGAAAACCACGAATCAACTTAGGGACCACGAAAACCATGGATTCGACACTAATATCAGTCATTTTCAATTATTTTTACATGCTACCACTCCCACTTACAAGTGCTAACGGAAGCTGATTTTTATTGAAACGGTATCAGAATATCACTGTTCATCTCCGAAACCCCGAAAACTACACTAATACGGTAGTTTTCAATCATTTTTATGTCACTTGTTCTATTCCACGCTAGGTGTTCTTACCCCTCACTGATTGCTGAATTTGGACAGGCACTGTCACCAATCAGTTCATGAACCCCGTAAACTATCTATTCGACACTAATATTAGTCATTTTCGGTCTCTCCTCCCACTACTTCCTGGTCACACACACACACACACACACACACTTCAAAACAACAACACCGATAACGTTTGGGAGGTGATTCCTGACACTAAGATAAGACAAAATTGTATAGACCAACCTGGGTACACAAATGCTTCTTTTCGGAGTTATAGGCTGCCGAAAACATGAAAAATTTAAGTTTGAAAGTCCATAGTTCCTAAACTGTGGTGTCTACTGTAGTCGGTTCAAGACTATAATTAGGAACTAATATGTGTGCTCTCCAAAAATACATGTTTCACAAAGTACTCACGCAACAATTTTTATGAAGGCAGTTTGGCTACGGACGTATAATATGAAGTACTCACCAACTACCTGTATTAAAACTGTTGCCGAAGTACAGCAGGATTCTGAAACATGGATATTTGGATAGGGCACGTACTAGTTCCTAAATAAAGTCTTGACCTGACTACAGTAGGTCCCATAGTATTGGAGCTATGGACCTTTAAACTTAATTTGTTCATGTTTTCGGCAGCCTATAACTCCGAAAGGAAGCATTTGTGAACCCAGGTTCGTCTACACTTTTCATCTTATCTTAAAGTCAGGAATCACCTCCCAAACGTTGTCGGTGTTGTTTTGAAACACCTTATATTATGTTCGATATATGTGAACGAATTTTTGAATTCTTTTTCTTTTTTTGCAATAGGTAACTAGAGCGATTATCCTGAACGAGTTCGTTAGTCGACTCAATCCGTTAATATCTTAACGGATAACAGTGAATTTAACGATCTCCATGCTCTTAAGTTTCGCATGATCCTCTTTACTGTCTTCAGTAACGATTACTTGTGTATTCAGTTAAAATTTTCTGAAATACCAACTTCTGCGCCGTTGTGTATGTATTTGTTTCCAAGGAGGGGAGGAAAGTTTTGCTGGTATCCTATTCCAGAAAAGTTGTTTATATTGCCAGTATCGTTTCTTCGACAGTAAACTTCAAATAGTCGTTAGCTCACATGTATCATCACCAGAACGTTAAAACTCAACTAACGTTCTTACTAGTCGGTGAAATAGTAAGAATTAACCTCTTATTTGTTACTGCCCTGTCCCCAGAAGAAAATCTTATTTTTCAACTGTTGTTGACATCGCTGACCTATCTAAAGTACAAAATACTTTTGTTCTCTAATTCCAGGTGGAAAGGAAACACGCCCTCAGGAGTTTTAAGAATTGAAACCGTTATTTTCTCTGGATTTGAGTTAGAATCTGTTAGTCCTGTTCTCGACCAAGGAGGAGAAACAATGGATTTGCATTATGGATCAAGGATGGAAAAAGTGTGGTTTGTTTTAAGTAACGTAAGTACAAAATAGTCTGTTTGCATTTTATAGTAACTTCAGCCTATTTGTGTATTATACTGTGCAAATATGATGGGCTGGCTACACAACAATTATGCATGAGAACGGAGCTATGTATTAACAATAATAAATCTCTTATATTTGTAACGAATACACCTTCCAGAGTTACATCAATATCCTCCATTTTGAAAGTTTTGGTGGAATGTTTGGCACAGTATAAGCCGCAAAGAATTCCTTAGAGACTTTTTTCCTTCCAGATTTTGTGTATATATACCACACTCGTCTTTAAAGAAAATATTAGCTATGTGGTTATGCCCCATGTTCGTCCTTAATGGGTTCCTTTAGAGACGATGGTTCTCAATCTGCCTTCAGAATTGTAAAACTTTACACCCTATAAGCAATCCAATCCTACGATTGGAACTTATTTGATAAATTAGATGCAAATGAGACTTACAAACTACACCTTATCCTGATTTACCATTCCTCAAGGGAAGATAGAATATATGATTATATGCTATACACCCGGTTCCAGAGGGTTAATTAATCCACACTTAAATCCATTTACACAACATTGGCCACATTACACATCTACTAGTGATATTTTTCATAATTTTTCCAGTACGAAAACTTTCTATGGTTAGTTTTAATTGTTGTTACTCACATTACACACCGATTGATAATTTCCAAGACTCTTTCCCAGTATGAAAAGCTTCCATCGTCAGTTTTTATTGTTGTTACCCACATTCTACATCCATTGATGATAATTTCCAAGATCCTTTCTCAGTATGGAAACCTTCCATGATGAGTTTTCATTGTTGTTACCCGCATTATACATCGATTAATGATAATTTCCAAGACACTTTCCCAGTATGGAAATCTTTCATGGTGAGCTTTTTATTGTTGTTGCCCATATTACACATAAATTAATAGTAATTTCCTAGACTCTTTCTCAGTGTGGAAACCTTCCATGGTGATTTTTATTGTTTTTGTCCACATTATACAATTATTTCCAAGATTATTTCCTAGTATGGAAACCTTCCATGGTTATTTTTATCGTTGTTGTACACATTACACATAGATTAATAACAATTTACAAAACTTTTTCCCAACATGGAAACCTTGCATGGTGATTTTTATTGTTATTGCCCACATTACACATAGATTAATGACAATTTCCAAAACTCTTTCTCAGTATGGAAACCTTCCATGGTGAGTTTTTTTATTGTTCTTGCACACATTACACATAGATTAATAATAATTTTCAAGACTCTTTCCCAGTATGGAAACCTTCCATTGTGATTTTTATTGTTGCTGCCCGCATTACACATAGATCAATAGTTATTTCCAAGACTCTTTCCGAGTATGGAAACCTTCCATGGTTTATTTTTTATTATTGTTGTCCATATAGATTAATAATAATTTCCAAAACTCTTTCCCAGTATGGAAACCTTCCGTAGTGATTTTTATTGTTGTTGTCCACATTACACATCGATAAATGATAAATTTCCAAAATTTTTTTCCCAGTATGGAGATCTTGCATTATGAATTTTTATTATTGTTCCTGCTCGTACATTCCAACATTTTTTTAAAATATTTTCTATTTACAAAATACCAAGTTACTAAAACGTTCTACTCACTCTTATTGGAAGAATCACTTAAATGTATAGTGAGTATGTGCAGAGGAAACGTATTCAAGGTCAACGCTATAAGGCAAGAGCTATTTTACGAGCTCCAAAAGAAGATGAGAGCTCGCCACATCCACAAGGCGAATAACATTCTATGTTTATTAGACAATTGATGTCTTCTTGTAACTGCTTGCTAGGGAAGTTATCAAAGCTTGATGGTAAATTTTGAAAAGCATCTAATTACTACGAAGGCTTATGTAAGTTGCACGTAGTTCACAAAATTTTATTATTTGTAACATTATTTCTTTTCAAGATGTTTCATTTTTCAGAAAAATATAGTCTCACGAATCTAACACCATAAAAGAGGCCCAAATATTACTAGTGTACAACTAAGACAGAGAATCAGTTATTTCTTTTTCTTAATACTAGATCATTTCATTGCGAGATGTCAAAAATATTTAATGGTCTATTGTATTGTTCTTTAAAATTCAAAATGGTGGTTGAATGCTTTGGGAAGAACTTTAACCGTGTCTATCAAGAATGTTTTCAACAGGCAGTTTGCAAATGAAAGAAATTGTTAGGAAATTGTTGGGCTAAGTATTGTGGCAAAAACGTAATATCGAAAACATAGGAGGGAGCTATGCTCACAATGACTACCAAATTGGTTTCGAATATTTTTATTTGATAATTAGAAGACAATCCTCCAAAATTTAACATTAGTAAATTAAATGTCGTACTATAAATGACACGAGCCGTTTGATCTGGGTTATTTTTCCGATGCATATGCTCTGTTATTGAGTTATACAAGGCAGTTTGGACAAGGGCGTCGCTTGTACGACCGACAATATTCAAAGAATATTGTTTTGTATCTGAACTCTCTTCCTTTACATGCTTATGATGCACAATGCCACGATAATCGAGGACAAAGAAGGTAGGATACCTTTCAGACAGGCCTTATATATATTGTGAAACATTTTATCCGAATGTGCCACGAGGCAGTGTATGAAGTCATTCATTTCTGTCAATTACTTAAGAGCAATTAAACTTGTCATCGGACTAGTTTTGAAAGCAGAATTAATATTAAAGGAGCATGGTAGCTCAATATTTATTTCTGTAATACTACCAGTATTAGCGGAGCATAATGCTATTCACCTCTGATAACAAGGGTCTAGTTTTATCGCAGATCATCTGACAAGGAATGCTTCCTACTTGTAAAACAGGTGTAACAGATCTAATGAAGGAATTTATTAGATCCCTTGAAGGTTTGACGTATTTCAAATTCGTAGCTGATTATGGTCATAAATAACGAAGTTAAGTTTCAATAAGTATTTGAGAATTCTGAATTTAAACTGCTATAAAATCTATGTATAAATAATTTTTTTAAGCTTTCAAGTACTCAATGGAAGATTTTAGTAATGCTGCACATACTTTGCAGATTATTCAGAAATGCTGTCGCCAAGGAAAATAGTAATACCAACGAGGTGATAACGCTTCTGTATGCCCTATATAGTTTGTGACATGTTATAAAAAATATATTGATTGCTTGCGATATTTCAATATGTTTTGATGTATTTAAACATTTTATAAATGCCTAAATTTACACTCATCAAACTTTTATTGCGCCATAACATCACTATTTATGGAAATCAACAGCTAAACCTTTGGAACATGGTAAACGTTCAAGAGGGTTATTAAACCTATTTTTCAGATTTCCTAAACCTGTCTTACAGTTGGAAAGCATTCCTTGCGAGTTCATGAAAAAATGAAATCTTTAACACTCTTTAGGTTAAAGGAAACAGATGATCCGTGAAGGTCATTATGAAATAATTGGTGGAATGGGAATGTAGGTTAAGTCCCAGAGAACCCCACGGATGCGATTTTGTCCACCAAAAACACATACGATTTGAGATTGAAACAGGAGCCCTTCGGACCAGATGTGAGTGCCCCGTATGAATTTATAGTAGACAACATGGGTTTGCTTTAGATTCTCCCTTATATTTAGCCTACAGTAAAACTAAAGTTTTGATTCCAATACAAAATATTATTGAAAATATCTAGTACCTGGCAATTTGTGTGTCAATATACTTACAAAAAACGATTAGTCGTATTTTAAGTTATATCTACTGTACTTTGTTACTTCTCAGGTAACTTCCTCCTGCCCGCTGTGTATTCGATTCACAATAAGAAGTCGTTTCATCGTTCAATCTTTGCGACCTGCTTTCGCTCGAGTGTATCCAGCTGACAGAGCAGATTTAGCAGCCGAGCGATTTTTCCACACTCATCGAAAGAGTCCTCTCTTAAATGACGTTACGGATGATGATCTTATCACATGGTTCGGAAAATCTGATAAAGGTAAGGTGATCGGTTTTCTTTTCTCTCTTAGCTATAACTAGAATAGAGTCTAATAAGAAAAAAAATCATAGCCATTTCACTCACCATATTCATCAATCTTTCTTCCTGCTCGTCTCTTTTATGAGGTCTTTCTTGATTTTTCTTATTCATTTAACACTGACAGAAGATGCTTGATATAACGTTAGCAATTTCAGAGGTATACGTTTGATTAACTGAAATACTAAAGAATTTTTATTACACTGACTATATTGATGCGTCTGACATTTTCAACATATAGATGTCGCCGGTTGTATAATTTTGAAAAAAAGAAACGCTCACATTATGGTATTAGCCTATCAAAAAGTAAATGCTTCAAGAAAGTTGAAGATAGATGTTAGTTTGAGAACTATGTACATTGCACGAGACATACCCTTTGCTATTTTGCCAGCGTCTACATTATGTTGTTCCAAATTTTACCGTATGACTAAGGCTTTCAGAATATTAGAGCAGACCATGCTAACTTAGGATTTTGAAAAGATCTAGATAATAAAAGACGAATTACTATTAAAAGTTCGAAAACTATTCTTATACTTTAATATTAGCACAATACCCGTTCTTCGCACGGGGAGAATACGTTTCATTTTGAACAGAAAGGGCAGAATTTGGATTTAACCGCATCGGAAGTGTTACTGTTCGTTTCAGCGACCCCGAAAACTATTGATTCGACTCTAATAACAGCCATTTTCGATTATTTTTACATATCTCCCCCTCCCCCTCCCAAGTTGTCGATCTGAATTTGGATTTGAACGGCATCGGAAATGTCACTGTTAATCTCAGTGACACCGAAAACTATGGATTCGACACTAATATCGGTAATTTTTCGATCATTTCTAAATATCTCCTCCTCTTCCCCTCTCCTAAGTTGCACCGTCAAAGTGAAATTATAAGAAACATCTCCTCCTCCCCCGACCCTAATTTGTACCGTCAAGTTGAAATGATAAAAACCGTCTCAAGTTCGAACCTCATCTATGTGGCAAATTTGATCGAGATTGGCCGCGTGGTTCAAGTTATTTATTTTTGAAGCGAGAGAGAGAGAGAGAGAGAGAGAGATGGTTCTATTAATTTTTATCTCTCTCTCTCTCTCTTTACCCCTCCTCTACTTTTACCGTCACAGTGAAATCATAAAAATCATTCCAGGCCCAAACTTCATCTATGTTGATCAGTGGCGTATTTACGATTTTGTTTCGGAGGGGGCTTTGCTAACTTTTGGGGGGACGAGCTTTGCCTGAAAATGTGAAAATTCTGCAAAATATTTCATATACTTTACTATAGTAAGTAAGATTTGGGGGGGCCTTAAGCCCGGAATCCCCCCCCCCGAAATACGCCATTGATGTTGACAATTTGATCGAGGTAGGCAGGTGGTTCAAAAGGTATGAAGTCACAAGCATAGTCACTTTCATTTTTATGTATAGACCCTATAGATTAGCCATTTTTAAACAGTATTGTTGTGAAATACATTATCCATGATCATTTATGCCGCATACATACAACGTCCTTCACCTGCTGTCACAATCATAGTATGTTGTATGATACGTACCTATATAGAGGATTAAACTCAGGACTCAAAAATGAAAGACGAAGCTGTGAATTTTTAGTTAAAAAAATCTTTTGCTGAAGAGCAGTGGATTAACCCATTACCTGTCAAAATTACTCAGAGTAGATTTTAGTTTAGTTGACTTATTAACGATGAGTACGATGATACTACACTGAAACAATTTTTCAGTATTTTTGACGGTTTAGATTCTTTAGAAACCACCGTCCCATTTTTGGGACTGTGGCACATCCCGTTAGTTATGTCACTATCTGCATATTATATATTGTACCAGTTACAATCACACTATTCCAGTGTTTCAAAAATTGAACGTTCCAAAGGGTGTTCAATAAAGAACACAACTTTTAAAATGCCCGCCATTTCTGTTCTAGTAAGTTGGCAGCACTGAACGTTACACGATTTTCATCTGTTGTTTGTTATGGGTAGTGTCACGGAGCGCCTAAATAGAGAGCTTCACAACGGAACAGTGTTTCCGTAGTGAAACTTATTAGGAGTGTGGTGAGCACTCCATTCCTACTCGTCCAGAACTTCATTCATTGCTCAAATGGTTCACAGTAAATATTAAGCATCTCAGGACTAGTTTTTCTCCGCCAAAACATATCATGCCAAAAGTTATCAAATTTTAAAAACCTGTAAGTTCTCTTAGTTCAAATAAAAGTAAAACTAAAGTGGCATATGGTACATTATAAAAAGAAACCCTTAACTCACGAGCATATTAAATGTTGACGAATATTCAGAGATACCTTAATATAACCAGGGGTGCCCACAAGGGGGGAGCTATGACGCAAACTGCATCATTGAATTATTTGGGAGGGTTAAAAATCTATATAAACATGTTTGAGGGGGTGTAAAAATTAATCGAAAAGTTTTTTTTTTCATGGAAGAACACCTATGGATAGACAATTGGGGGGGTGCGTCATGGACATAAGGGGGGGCACCACTGATATAACGTACCCTTTCTTTATTGTTCCTACTGCTTGCTTTACATTTCATAAATATTTGAGGAGCGTTTTTTTTCAAAACTCGATAGAGCACAAAATATCTTTCTTAGAACAATTGCAATTTTGTTCTTATTGTACATAACCTCTATCGAGTTCTCACAAAACGTTCATGATTTAGCATTCTATACACATGGTACATTTCGATATTTGTCAATTCTGATTTCACAGCTAGATTGATAGCATAAAAAGTATACCAGAAAAAGACATACTTCAGTTTTTCAAAATTTACTGTATCGAATTTTGAAAAAAAAAAACGGTCCCCATTTTTTTTTTTTTTTTTTTTTTAGCTACTGATATTACTCAATTGCACACATTATTTTATACTGGTTTCTTAAAGTCTAGTAATTAAATCCCCCCGTCTCATCGTCAATTGATATCTTATTTTAAACTGGTACTCCATTATATTTTCTAATTAATATTATTTTATAAATGCGGTATATGTATAGGGCCTACAGACAGGGGCGTACGCAGGGGGTGGGTCCTGGGGGGTCCGGACCCGCCGAAATCCGGACTTTTTTTTGTAAATGTAATCTACTTTTAGGAGCAATTTTAGAAATTTTCATATAATTTAGCCTCAAATTGTATTTGGACCCCCCGAAACGCTTTAGATCCCTCCCGAAATAAATTCCTGCATACGTCCCTGCTTACAGATGCATGTATGTGTTTAGTGGATGAGCCCAGACTTACATAATCAAAACTACTTAACATTCGTACTAATTTAAAAAAAAACTGCTCTTACTAGTCATCGATACTCAACTAATACTCTAGGAATAATCTTTTTGTCACTCACCGTAAGTATCCAGTTTACTTTTATCTAATTCTGATATGTTAGCCAAAAAGCAAAAGTATAATTATGATTATACAATAAATGTTCATAGTGTCTTGATTTTTAGTGTAAATTTTCATAAAGTGTTCTGGTGTTTTAGTCTGAAAATCTGGGAACCCTACATATGCAGGCTAGTTTATTCAAATCGTTTGAGTTCCTCGTGTCTTTTGTGTGTTTAAACGTAATAGAAGTCCATGAATGTGCTTATGGAAGGCTGTCTTAACTCTATCACTTTAAACAATTTAAAATAAATAAATAAATAGTAATATATTTTATCCCACTATGGCTACCCTTCTTTATGCTATTAGAGCTTATTGTGCGTGCCCGTATACCGCTAGCGAATGAAGAGTGGTTTGAATGGGGCAGTTCACCTTCTGGAAGATGAATGTAAGCTCAAAGTACGGAATTTCACATCAAAACGGCATAAAATATTGCAATATTTGTCCATTTACAATCTTACAATGACATGAGCGTTTGTGTAACTTTGCTAGGAACTTCTGTTAAACTAGTGTTATTTGAGAGGGAGACATAAGACCCTCTGTATCACGAAACCAAAAAGCTTAGAAGAAAACGGGTAGCCTTTGAGGTGTGCGGTCGTCACCATCAACCTTCCCGTGGATCCACCAACATCCTAAACGAAATATTAGAAACACACTTGGTGGGCGCTATATATGCTAAGAGTCTTTATGGATGGTAATGGCAAAAATAATGTTGAAGTATAATGTATCTCTTGGCTAACTAACACTTCGCCATCATTTATACAACAACTTTCATCTCACACTTCTAATCGGAAATTTATTTATTTATTTATTTATTTATTTTCGTAATGACTAAGTTGGCAATTCAACTACTGTCCGGCTTAAACCTCTTGACGTTTAGCGAAAGCCAATGACACAAAAGAGCGATATTGTCGAATTTCATTTCCTTTCGTGTACAAGTATAACGTGAAACGTTTCTTTCGTGAAACACGGATGGGGGAACCAAGTAAATGTTTCAAAGCGAGAAGGTGAAATAATAAACACTCATTTAGATTGACTTGTATTTAAAGGAGCAACCTTAAAATAATGAACCGCTGTACGTAGAATCATGCTTTTCTCCACTACTTATTTAGAAACAATTTTCTTTTTATTTTTTTCTAAACGTACACGAATATTCTATTAACAAAGATATTTTTGAGTGCAAATAATATTTCTCCAAAGCGAATGGTTCCAAAATAGACGCCGCCCGTCTTAGAATGGGAATAGAATTACAAACAAAAACGAATCATTGAAATATTAAACTAAATTCTCCGAAGCATGGAATATTAGACAACCTCACTAACTTTCATTGGATATTGTAAAAAGGAGGACATACCTTGAAAGTCAAGAGATTTGAGCCAGACAGTAGTTGGCAAATGCTTAACAAAGCTGATGTTGGCAATTAGTTAAACTACTATTTCCCATGTTCGGTCTACTATCTGTGTTGCTAGGGATAGTGGATTCTTTGAATAAGCAGATACAAAGAGATGTATTTAGTTTTGTTTTTACCTTGCTGATATATTTACATGTGTTAATGTTAATAAAAGTATACAATGTAATTTTTCTTTCTTCTTTCCAGGAGATATTCCACTGAGCTCAAACTTTTCCGAAATTTGCGAGTGTGGTGAACTCTGCCCTACAGAAGCTACCGATGACGTTGAGGAATTACACAATGACTCTGGAAAGACTTTTAATACGGACATACAAGAGGCCTTTCCGTCCAGCGGCGAGTTTGAACAAATTCCTACGCAAGAGATTCCCAGCAGCTGGCCAGATCCACCTGAAACATCGTCATTTACACTCGTCAACACTCCAGTAGTGTCCAATGTATCGCAAAGCGATAACAATACCAGCACTGAAGTTAACACATTGTTACCGACAACTCATGACACTACATCTGATAATGTTTCCGTTGTTGATAGCATGAATTATACACGGTTAGAAGCAACAACGGAGTCTACGCCTGCTGTTGGTACAATATCGAGTTTTTCAACAGAAGCAACTACAACAAAAGGTATGACAACAGTATTGAATGTTGTAAACACCGCGACAACTGTTAACGCAACAGAAGTAACGTTACAAGAGAATAGAGTTACAGCGCCTCCTAGCACTGTCCCAACAACAGTTCAAAGCTTTGCGACAAGCAAATCAAAAGTCTCATATGACAACAACATTCAAACGTCAACAATACAACCAACCACAATGAAATCAACAACAGTTAATACAACAATTGATAAAAAGAGTGAAGACTCAAGTACCGTCCAGCACCCATTTGCAGCTCAGACAGAAGGTAAAAAAGAAAAGCACCTGAGACTTAACACAGAGAAGAAAGCCATTGGGCAAATGCAATTCACCATTCACCATCCAAACGACAAATCAAACAGTGAGAATTCTGTGCTCAATTCAGAGGAAACTAACTTTTATGTGCTCGATCGTAACACCCTCTGGGGACTCTTGCGCGAAGTAGTGCATGTAGAGCTCAAAGAACAGGAATTAGATAAAAACAAAATCAAATATGATTAAACAATTATTATGTACATCCAAAATTCTAGATATAAAGAACAAAGGTACACGAAATACCCAAAAAGATTAAACACTTGAATCATCTTTCATCAAACTAAGACAATCTGTGAGTGTAGTTGAACACAATTATTTGTCTAACAAATGAACATTTAATAATGGTTGAATACCAAAACTGATACGCATGTCTCAAAAATACTACATATGTCAAAAAAATAAATTTTAAGAAAATACTCCGAGCCACAAGGAGAAAATAACAAACATTATCAAGATGCAAAAGTGCAAGTAAACAAAAACAATGAGGAGAAAATAACAAACATCACCAAGATGCAAAAGTGCAAGTTAACAAAAACAATCATTTTTGCGAAGGATCATTTTCGGTTATCAAACGTTTGACTATATACCGTTATGTGCAACTATAGATAAAGACAGTGCAATATAAATACACTTGTGACATTGATAATTATGAAAAAAGTAAACAAAATTTGAGTTTTTGTTTTCCCTTTCACACAATACACTATTTCTCATTATTTTCTCTTCACACAATTTTTAGGCTCTTCTTATTTCTTGTTAAACATCAAATTATTTCATTGCAATTCGTAGCTTTTTAATAAAATTGACATATGTTAAAATCCACTAAATTATTTTAAACACGTAATTACAGTGGAATTCAGATTTAGAGTTTCCAAGTTTCACGTTCGTCCGATTTTTACATTCAGTATTAATGATTTCGTAATTTTGTTCCGCTAAGGTAAAGTACCTTAATCTTCAAAATTTATTTTTTTAAATTAGACTTTTGTATGTATTTATTGGAGTCTACTTAAGAAACGTACCTTAATTTAACATGCTTCTAACTAGCGAAAATATTTCCTTCAATTAAAATTTTAGAGAAGCGAATTAGCTACATATTCTAGAATGATCTTCCATTTTAGCTATGCTACAGAATCTACAAAAATAAGGTTTGAATATGAATGAGGATATTTATATTAAACTATTGTGTCTAAATTAGCAGGAGTACCCTCAACAGGAATCACGACATAAAATGAGTCATTGGAATTTTAAGGAGACCCAAAACGATAGTTGAAACTAGTTAGAAACTAAAAAGTTACGTAAAAAATCTAATTTATGCAAGAACAGCATGTTGTAATCAATGTCATATTCAGGCATTGATCATAAGTATAGACTAAGCGTGTTATATGATGCATGTAAAAGGAACAAGCCAAATGATATCGGTACTTGGCTCTGAAGCTTAATTTTAAAATCATGTAATGAAAAAATATTTTATGGGAGGAAAATTTCAAGCTAGCGCGTACCAGAGTCAACTCTATAGGCCACGGGCATATTCATTTTCAGTGGCGTTTACATATTACCCACTGTTGCTAATGCTTCATAGTATCTTGATGATATTATGCTAATATTTAATAAGTAATCGTATTCTAAGTTTGCATCAATTAAAGACTCAAATTTAATTGTCCTCGGGAAAACGTTATATAAGGATTCTACTGTAGTTTACGTGAGTAAATTATTAGCTTACGAATAGTTGCAACCTATGTTGCTTACATAAGAAAATTCTAAAACAAAGGAAATATACATAATTTTGTTGAACATGGGATATAATTCCATGAAGATTATGTTCGTTTACTACTTCATGTAGTTTTGAATTATTTAATTTATAAAGGATGTTCTTTCTTCCTGTGCAAGCAAGATATATACATGTAATATTATTGTATATACATATCGAACTGACTATGTCTAAATTTAATTGATAATTACAAAACTTGTGTTACTAATTTAAGTTATTAGTTATGGTAATAAGTTGCTATTGTAATGATTAATAACTAAAAAGGTTTAACTGTATGATTGCACATATATAATTTCTACTATTACTATTGTACTATAAAACATTAATTTGGAAGGGTAAATAATTTTTATTTTCTTATATTTTAATTTATGTTCTTAACTTACCTTAATTTTTGTGTTCAGTTGTATAGATTTCTAATTAATCTGATTTATAGATACCTCTTGAAGATCTATATAATCAAGTTATTAATCTTACATATAAACTATTATAAATAGAATAAGTGAATTGATTGCATTTATTATCATATAGGTTTGACGTTATCAATCGATTCAAAAAAAACTATACTTTGGCAATGTAATAATAGTAAAACAACTACAAACTTTGTACATCAGGAGAAACCTATTGTCTTGGAAGCACTATAAGTGCCATCAAAGCAATATTTGTTTTCTTTGTCTAAATGAACGCATTAATTTACAGCTCTAATATATATATATATATATATATATATATATATATATATATATATATATATATTGACAGTTCGACACTATTGAATTTGTTTTAAACATTTTATAAACGACTCGTACAGTAACAAATAACAGTGTATGGAATGTTTGGGTCTCTAGCATTAATGTTAACATACAAAATATAGTATGATTAGCATTAATAAGTCTGAGTTAGTAAATAAGGATGTGGAAGGACCATCTATATCAATGATAGTTACAAAAATGACTTTAACTTGTTTTAAAAATGTAATTAAAAATATCCCTGGTAGTAAAACAAAATTACACTAAAGCTTCCTTGTCGCTGTACAATTATCGTACAAGTCCTCGGTGAGAGACCCAGATTCCATTCTCGAAGGGAGCTTATGTAGTTTGGGTCTTACGTTAAGTTTTTGATCCATCTCTCATATGGCCCGGAAAAGTAAGTTAAACTTCAAACTAACCGACACCTACTATAAAGTATATTTCTCAGATGAGATAGCTAATAGCTAATAGAGTTCATTAATAATTGACAGTTTCAATCAAGATATGCATGGAATATGTAATCTCTTTTGTGTTACCTTGTTGAAATTGTTTTGAATTTCGCCGCCATTAATATTTATATTGAGAATTAACATTATCTGATAATGCAACTGTCCCGGGATATATTATTGAATCTTAACCTTGAATAATTTCCGAATCTTCTGGCGACCTTCAGCGCCTTACGTGTGCTTTAGATCCCTGTAACGCTTAGTTACTGAAAAAGAAAAGTTGTTAATGTCCATTCAATTTAGGACTGATTTAACTCAGTTTTCTTTCAACTTTGATAACAGAAACGCTAGTCTAATAAGCATAACTTGCCAAAGATGTTTACCAAATCATCGTAACTTAATGCTAGTCATAACTTAAGTTATATTTGTTTTAAGATATCATTTATTAGTATGGCATGTATTTTTAATTTTGGTGACATACTTAATTTTGGTGTGTTCTACTACTACTAATAATAATTGTTCATAGTGGTAATTTATACTAGATTATTTATATATTATTTATACTAGATTGTTACCAAATAGAAACTAAAATTATTAGTAGAAAGTATGTGTGATATAAAACGCAAAGATACGTTTGGAAATATCTATAATAGAATCTAGTGAAATAAACGTGTACATAACGTTGTATTATGATGCATTTACGTATGAAATATTGATCATGACGTTTGCAGATTTTTCGTGAAGAATATATTTGTATTTAGTAAAACTGTTGTTAAAAATGTGCCAACGTAACTGACATCGCACGATGAATGATCAATTTAGGTATGAGTTTCAATTGATGCTACCGAACGCAACCCAACTATTACACGTACTAAGTAAATATGTGAACATTATAAAGAAGGTGTTCATTTACAGAAAAAGAAAATGTAATCATGTTTACATTTAAGACTTCTATGATAGTATTTAGTCATTAATTAAATGACATGTAAGTGAAACTACAATTAGAGAAGTCTTAACTGGTATCATGAGAGACATTATCAGGAGAACTGTATATCTTGAAAGTGTCTGGTATGACTATTTACAATTGCAGTTGTTTCCAATCAATTGTGCTCAATAGTTAGTAGATCGCTCAGAAGAAAAAACTGTATAACATAATGTAAAGCAACAATTGTGTTTATACTTGATAATCATTGTAATTTTACCGAATATTAATAGCAAAATATTCTAGTATAAAAATAAAACTCAGATGTAGACAGCCGTTTATCAAGGAAGAAAGCTAAAATATATTTTACAGCACCTTGATCACAGGACAGATACATTTTTGTTTCATCTATTTTTTTAAAATCAAGTACGAAATTTAACCAGTAAGTAAGCAAAATTTCGAGTAAATTTGTAATAACAGGAATTGGCTATTACATGTTAGTAGAATCGAAATATCTAGAGTCAGTGTAGGTCTTACCTTTCGACGAAAGTGTGTGTAAATTCGATAAGGCTGTTAAGGTTCTTGCTTTTCTCATTAAAGAAAATTAATCATTCCAGTTATAATAATTTAATTAGTACACAGAACTAAGTAAATATACGTTGTTCATCTTCAATTTTGCTTTTCATAATTGTATCAGGAAACCCCTACTCATAATACATTGTAGATTTTTATTTCAGAAAACATTGTTCTATTTTTACTATATACTTGCAGCTCTTCAAAGCTAACTCCATTTTACTTCTGTTGAACATTCATTTCTGGTGTAACCATGTCAAATTATTTTCATCGCTCATACAACCAACAAGGGAAGTTCGGGAGAAAAGCACTCATCTGCAGATAAACTAAGCATGGCATTTGAAGGACCAATTTATGCAGATTACAACAAGCTAATAAAATTCCTGTACGGTTGAGAACTGTTCTAGGGATTCAACTTGGAAGTTTATATAAAAAATGAGTTTAAACGCGTTAAGTACAACATGATTAGTAACGAATATTGACATACGAATTGAAGTCTATCGGAGGTAACAGAAAAAAAACTGTTTTGCAATAATTAACTGGTTTGTTAGTTAAAATTAAGCACTATACTGTTCACAATAATGATATGTTAGAGATGAAAATTGATCACTGTTATTCTTCTGTTGTATGAAGAAATGACACAGGCAAAAGACTTCCTTGCACCATGAATATTTTATATGTGCAATTACGTTGCACCCGTCAAGGGAACAATTCGCATTACCAAAGCGAAAAGCAAATTCGACAAGTGATTCAAATGTATATAATTTGTTCGGTAACCTGCCATGTGAAACGCAAACTGAAACAATCGATGTATCGCTGTGATCAGAACTGATTCATTAGCATGGACACGAACTGTATTAGATTGTTTCGTTGGTACATCATAATGTCCGAATAAAGAAGTTTCATACGATGTACAAATCGCCGACCATAATCTTTAATTGGTTAGAAATTAAACACTTCAAATGGTTGTACAAATCGTGTGCAGCTCTTTGGCATGTTCTCAACCATTACGACTTTGCCATCCGTCACCCAACTTGCAATGGACAATTTGTCTGTGAATGGATCCCAGTTAAGGAGTAGTAGCAAGTTCAAACCATCAAAACTGCATAATAACGGTAGGTTGCTAGGAGGTGCAATCGTGCATTTAACGTTGAATCTCTCGAAAAGTTCTCAACCGTACAGAAATTGTCTTAGCTTGTTGTAATCAGCATGAATTAGTATTTCAAATGGCATGCTTAGTTTCTCTGCAGGAGATGATTTCTCCCGAACTTCCCTTATAGGTATTCAAGTGACATCGTCAAATTATTTCTAGATGTACCATAGAAACTTGACACAAACCAGGTCCTTCAACTTTTAGAATAAATCTGAAGTCGGTAAGCTTACACCAGAGCTCAATTAATAGTGTACAATAACTTTAAATAACCCTATTTAAACCATAAAATTGAGAACAGTACTCAAAGTTTAGTTATATGGTTTTACTTTCCTTTTTCTTAACAATTTTCACACCTTATTTGAAATCAAGTATTCGTATATTTCATAACATGGAGAAAAATGAAGTTGTAACATTTTTAAAAAATCATATTAAGAAATCTATTATTTTAATATTCTTGTGTCATTTCTGGAATAATTAATAAATTATATTACATTATTATTTATTAATACCTTGTTTGACAGTAGTGTTATAGATTTGAAAAATCACCACAAATTACCAATGAGTTATAAGAAGAACTGGATTTGTTCATTATCCCTGTCAGTCTTGTAAAAAAAACTACTCAACTATTGCTGTGTGTAACTTCATTGAAATTATCAACAGAAAACCATAAGAAAAATACATTTTGAAAGCCTGTACATATTTCTACATTCACTATCAAAGAATGTGCAGTATAAATTTCGTAAAAGTTGTTATCTACTTTAAAAAAGAAATTAGCAGTTAGTCAGGAGAAGAAAAAGCTCAATTTTAAACTCTGTGTCATATAGCAATGAATTATGATACGGAGCACACACTTTTTGGATTCTCCTAAATGCGTGTCTGGGTAAAAGTGATTGTTTTCTGATTTCAAAGAAAATTTATAAAAGATGTTCTCAAAGGAATATATCAATCTATAGCTATTTTGTTATTGTTGATTAATTTGGAATTAATATCATCTGAAATTCAAGTTTATCATAATAATTATTTTCATTCTGGAACACAAAACAGTTTATGTTTTCTACTACAATTCATTGTTTTAGGACGTAGATACTTAAGTAATAGTATTTTCTTTCCCTCAAGTATGAGTAAAATTTTGAGTATATTTTAAACGAAAAACAATTTTATTATGTGTAACCTACTTTCACAATAAAAAATGCGAGTTACTTTTAATAGTATAAAATAACACCATTTGAGCAATTACTATAAGGCGAAGAAATGCAGGTATAACGAACAAATTCAGATATGGTATTGTATCTTATACTGATATTTTGTAAGGTAATTACAAATGCGAAAGTCAGTTATCTAATTATCGTTTTATAAGGTGATCATTTTATTATCAAGTGACCATTTTATTATCATTATCCGTAATTATGAAGTTATGCTTCCCGAAAGAACACTGATTATGAATTCATTTCCATTCTTATATTTTATACTTATATTCAAATGTTTATGTTTATATTTTATACTTATATTCAAATATTCATGTTCATATTTTAGTTAAAAAGTTTGAATATTTTGTAATGAATCGGAATTTCATTGTCCAAACTGTCAAATCAAACAATTTTTTTTTCTTAGAGCTGCAAAACACGGATTCGACTATTTGAATCACTAATTAATTATATTATACGAGGTATCTCAAGAATTTGTCACTATATTTTGGAAAGAGACTCCTCACGTCAAAATAAGATAAAACACATTCATATGGACCTGTGGTCAAAAATGTATAGTTTCATAGTTATAAGGGGCCGAAAACGTCAGAAAATGAACTTTAAAGATCCATAGTTCCGCTACTATAGGAGCGATCGTAGTCGGCTCAAAATATCACTGAGGAATTAGTATGTGAATTATCCAAATATTCATCTTCCAGAACCTCTGGTTACTTGCACAATCATTTTTAGAGAGGCTGGTTGGGAGTATTTGATCACTTTCCACCTACCTCTCTAAAATTTGGTATGCAAGGATAAGAGCATTCTTAAACATGGATTTTTGGATAGTTCACGTAGCAGCTCCCCAGTGATGTATTGACCCGACTGCAATAGGACCCAGAGTAACGGAGCAATGAACTTTTAAAAGTTCACCTATTTCACGTTTTCGGCACCATATAACTTCGCAACTATGAACTTTAAAGCACTTTTTTTAAAAAATATTTTGCTGTGAGGAATCTGTTCGCAAATTATAGTGATACATTTTTGCAATACGCTGTATACTTAAAAAAAATGGCAAATTGTCTGTCTCACAAAGCAATTCTGTGTATGATCTTCGAAACAAAAAGACGACAAAGTTATCGAAGATAAAAATATTATGACATACGAGAACACATTGCAACTCATATTTTCATTCACAAATAAGTAACTACCAATGAACAAACATATAAGTTTGAATACTAATGTAAATAGCATTTATGTTATAAAAACAAGCTCACTATTGTGAAGTTTTTTTTTTTTTAAAAAAAGGAATAAACACTTTCTTTTCTTTAAAAGAATAATCATAGACTTCCAAAGTTTTTATTGTAATATCTATGTGTGTGTTTTTAATAATAAGTAAAGAAAAGATGAAAAAAATATATATATACATAACACTAAGATATCGCCTGCCATGAGATAATTTATTTTTATAACAAATAATAATAATTACCGTTTGCCAACTTCTAACACATTGAAAAAAAAGAACTATTGCATTTTTGTGTATGTTATGTAGTGAATAGTATAGAAGATTATAAATATATTAAGATGAAAAAAAGTGTCATGTTGGAAGCTTAACACCACATTTTAAAGTTTAAATAAATAAATAAAAAAATAATACAGAAATATACCAAAAAAAGATGTACTTCCAATATTGTTTCTCAATTTTAGATTTAACAGTAGAAAGACAGAGAGAAAGAAAGGTGATTGTAGATAAAAAGATTAATAAAATAGCCCAAGTGTTAATGTAATTTACTTGTTACTATCTTGATATGTAAGGAAAATATATAAATATATATGAATACCTTTGTATCATATCAGTGTATTATATACATATAAATAAATTAATAAAGAAAGATTGTTCTTTTCGCAACACTAGTAAAGCAAATGAGTTATATCTGTGTGGCAGGAAAAAAAATCACACGAATAAATTTTTTTATACATTTATTGGTGTTATTTTTCTCTATTTCCGACACTATTACCCGTACCACTTTTTCATAAAATTTCCAAGTTTAAAAGCTCTTTTCTTAAATTATTAGATATACAGTTGTTCGTCTTAGTGCAGATATACAGTTGTGTGTCTTTCTATGTTACTAACCGCTTGACTACCACTACGTACGCCCCGTACGTAGTCGAGAATACATTCTTCCCTACCACTACTGTGTGCGCAAGGAAAGGTGGCTTCTGACAGTTGCGTAGAGCACATGGAGTATTGGAGGCGCTGTTGTCAGAGTCTCCGCAACAGAGAAAGCAGCTCTGGCGACAATCTTAAGACGCTTAACAAGTCGTCTCAACTACTGGCAACAGCGCGGTCAATGACCTTCGTTGCCTAGCAATAGCGTGAAAGCATACTGCTGTGATTGGCGAACAATCCTCCTTGTCGCTTACAACATGTGCAGCTATCTGTCAGAGGCCACCTTTTAGTAACTCGATAGTACGTACGGCCCAAACGTAGCTGGTTCCAACATCTGAAGAGGAAATTTTCTTGCATGGAAATGGCCACGAAAACGTACGAATGATACTAGTCGAGGAAGACCGAAGTCTACGTGTTGCTATGACATCATTAGAGCACGTGACCTTTGCAAGCAATAAGTAAGCACGATCATTATGCCATCTCTTGTTAAGATTACAAACCCCTTCTATTTAATGGTATTTATGAGACGTGTGTCTTGTTCTAGAACATGGAGGAAGAGAGGGTTATATTCGTCAGATTATGTTGCAATGAATCCAATGCTCTAACCACTATTCTACAACAGTCTCAAATGTTAATGGCAATAATTTTAAAACAATTATGGTATTAGCAACTAATGTGTTTGATTATTTGTTTGCACTATTTGTTGCCTAATGCTATCCTCTTAGTAGGATTGTGAGGTTCTGCATTATCTACAGGGCTAGGATTCAAGGGGTTAATATATACGCAATTTTGATACGCATAATTGAATAAATATTCCTTAACAAGTTCTATAATAGAATTACGTACAAGTATTCTTTTTCTTATAATATGTCCATCTGGTATTTTAGTTATTTGTATACATTGCCGAAAAATAGCTCTTTTTACATTTTGAATCTACAGTATGCATTCGAACAATATGAATCTTATATTGAAACCAAAAGCTATTCCTAATACGCTGAATCGATATTAAAAGATAATAGTAATGAAACGCTGATTCCACATTGAAAATCACTCTTTGCTATTTATTATCGATTTCTCTAGGAAGTTAAATAACGAGTGTACATAAGGATCGCAACTTTTCAAATGCCCACCATTTCTCTTCTAGTAATTTGGCAGCACTGACCGTTACACGATTTTCATCTGTTGTCCTTGTGGTTAGTAGTCTCTTAGTTCCAAATAGCCCATGATCGTCATCTGTTTTATATATGGGTAGGAATGGAGCGCTTCACGGCAGAACAGCTTGTTGAGGAGAGTTGATTTTGAGTTTAACGTCCCGTTCAGCAGCGAGGCTACATGAGACGTGGACCTACTGATTAACGTGGAATCCGAACCACATGAGCTCCCGCCGGGAATCGAACCCGGGCCTCCCACGCCAAACGCGCGTACGCTAACCGCTTAGCCACTGAGGAGCTCCAGAACAGCTTGTTGTCATAGTGGAAACTTCCTACATAGCACAAGTACGTCCACGGGATGTCCGAGACTGAGCCCGCAGCGGGCGACGGGACATCCCGGAATTATCCGAATGTGCTGCCGGGACATCCACAGGATTTCTGCGAGAGATTCAGATGTTCGCTAATATCCCGGGATACGGGATATTCAACGGGACCACGAAGTGATGTCTATTGGTTTTCTCTCGGACCTCCTGTCCCATCTGGGACGTCCCGTGGACATCCTACATGGGAATCCTTCAGGACGTCCCATGCAGGACGTCCATGGGATGTCGTCTCATTGTCCCGATAATCCCGGGAACCGAATGGGATGATTGGGATCAAAATGGGACATCCCACGGACGTAGTGTGCTATGTGGGATACAAATGTGTTGTGCAGAAACTGTTCGCAAACTCTCTGGAATATTTGGCCAATGTAATGGACCCAATAAGTCGAGTGTCATTAGACTGATTGCTAAATTTCGAGAAAATCGGTTTGGATGTAAACATTGCCACACACGATTGCGATGTTTACCACAGAACGACTAACACGAGGATGCCCCGAGAGTTTAATGTTGCTGTAAGTCCGGTGAAAACTATTCGTTGACGTTCACAACATTTAAATATTTTCCAGAATCAACATGCAACGGATTCTGAAAGCAGATCTGCACCCTTGGGTCACGTTCAGCGCTGCCAACTTACCGGAATAGAAATGACGGGAATTTTAAAAGTTGTGTTCCTTATGGGACACCCTATAATAGAATATTTGATCACTTCAGGGCAATGTATATAGAGTATTACAGGTAGCACATTCTCTGCTATCGAGAGAAAAAATTACCCAGAGTTCCTGCGCGATGTGACGTCACGTGGAAGAGAGCGCGAAATAAATACATTATAAATCAATAGTGCGAGGTGTTGATGCATCAAATTTTTAAAGTGTAGTTTATTGCTGAGACAAAAATGAATAAAAATAATAATAACTGTGCTGTTGCACAATGTCCCAATTGGGGAAAGAAGACTCTAGATATAATGTATCACCGTTTTCCAAAGAAATTGTCGGTACAACGAGAATGGGTTTCTCGGTGTAAACGTGCGGACAGAATCAATGTAAACAATGCACGTGTATGTTCTATTCATTTCTTACCCGAAGATTATGAGAGAGACTTACAACATGAGCTTCTTGGGTTACCTGTAAGAAAAAAACTCCGACCTGACGCAATTCCTTCTTTGCACATCCCAAATTAGCATGGAGATGAATATGTTGTTGAGAGCACTAGTACAACGAACAAAAGTAAACAGGTAAGAGAAAATAATTTATTTTTAAATGTACATAATTTAAAAGATATCTAAATACCTAGAGCCTGGGCGCCGATTCTGGGAACGGGAGATAAAGTATGGGCCCCAAGTTTGCTTGTTCCTTCCGAAACTAGATATATTTGCTTGCATTTAACATATCTCCTTGAAAATCCTCCGCTCCCCAACAACCAAATCCGGGCTCGATTCCCGGCGGAAGCTCGTGTGGTTCAGATTCCAAGTTAATCAATAGGTTTTGTCTCATATAGCCTTGCTGCTGAAAGGGACGTTAAAATCAAAATCAACTCAACAACAATAATTTTACAGAATTCGGCGCCCTTGGCTAGGGCTTCATTCCGTATCGGTCTGCATCAACGCAATGCAAAACTCACTTTTTAATTTGCGATATTTGATATCAGATCTGATTTTGCGCTATGAGTCACTGATGCATATTTTAAGTTCGCGATCATTTTGGCTATATTGAACTGATGCACAAATTGCCGTTTGCGACCTGTAGCAGTAGCTCGGCATTATTTTAATTTTTAATTTTATTTATTTATTTATTTTTACAAAACAGACTCACTATCAAAAGTTCTTAACACATATTTTGCGTTGCGTTGTGGTCAGAAATTTTTGCGAAGACTGATTCGAATTGGTGGAAACAGTCCAGATAGGGGTTTCTCAAACTTTTCCACAGGCGTACCGCCAAAACATAATTATTATACTACCATAAGCCATATGTGCCACCGAAAGCGGCTCACGTACCAAATGTTGTACGCGCACCACAGTTTGAGAAACCTTTATGTAGACTAAAGTTTTGACACATACGTAATTAGGAGGCACGCAAAGTAGAAAATATATTCCACTCTTTATCAAGGTGTGTCTTAATACTGTGTTCTAATAGGCCTATAATAAATAAGTAATATATTTAATATAGAGATTATAAGTAATACACATGAAATTATGTCATTATATTGGACAGAAAGCATTACCAAAGTTGCATATTAAAAAAACAAAAACTGTGTGATATTTCTAATTCCGTGGGGCGCGGTGGCTCAGTAGTACAGCGTTCACCTCTGGTGCTTGGGGTCCCGGGTTTGATCCCAGCCCCCACCAAGTGAACTTTGTGGTGGACAAACACCGTGTGCGTGGGTTTCCTCGGGGTTCTCCCGTTTCCTCAAACTTTCTTCATTCCACCATTTCATTCATTACTGATCATCACCGTCTCCTTTAGCCTCACCGGCATAAACGTGGAACGTAAAATCAATGATTTAATTTCATTTCATTTTTCTAATTCCGAACGCTGGATATAGAAAATACCTATTTCCCTGTTCTTTTTAAAAATTTTATTTTAATGTTACTCTTGATCGTGAATAAATGGGAATCTAGAGTTGTCCTGGACGAGATCTACACGAAACCTAGATTGAACAGCTATCCCACGCATCACGAGTTTTTTTTTTTTTTTTTTAATTTATTTATGGGGAAATGTAGGCTATATGTAATTAGCCAAAGCAAAGATTGCGTGAATGCGATTAAAAAGTCTGGAGTGAGGACTCGACTGTCCACGCATCGATGCTGTCTGTATACGTAGGCCATACGAAAAAAATCGAGCTTGAGTGAAAAATTGAGGAATCAGACCATTTTTTTTTTCGCTAGTTGTAATTTTAAAAGCACGGAGTGTAAAGCATATAGACTTCCAAGTAAATTAAGGACGTCATGAATGCATACTGGTATTTTGGGAGCCCGGTATCCTGCTATGGTAATATTGTATTTTAACTGCAGTGGCGTAAATTGCAACTTTTCCTGCGGCGTGAACATTCCCCCGCCGAAGAAAATTTGAAGTTGGTCCCCTACGAAAATATAAAATTTGGGCCTACCTAGATTTTAAAAGCTCAATAAACATTGTAATTAGTTATAAGTGCCCAAGTTCGTATTTTACTGAAGTAGAGCCCATATTGCATTTGTGCTTTACTTAGAAACGTATATTGGGGAAGCAGCAGCATCCTAAATTATTTTCAGTTCTTTTGGAAATAGCATGATAGGCGCATCCCATCTTTTACTAGTTCATTTGACGAAACAATATTTGACACAAATATATATTATTTCTGGGGGACCCTAATGGTAACCAATTTACTGAAATTGACCGAAAACATGTTTTCTTTACCTTTTTTCCTTCGTTTCGAAAGATTTTTTTTTTTTTTAAATACTTGGATGTGATAAATGTATTCCATGCTTCATTTGCACCTTAATGTTCGTATTCTATCATATGGAGTAAGAAAGTTTAATAATGAAGTGAACCCCTCGAACGAAAGGAAGCTTAAATAGGGTCAATTAGGAGGCACCCCCCACACACACACACAAGTTATGACACTGTTCCACTGTATAATTGTTAATGCACAACCTGAAATGCAAATCTTAAAACACATTATTTTCTTTTTTAGGGCTCGAATGATCGTGGACAGAGAAATGAAGTAAGGAACATAAGGAAAAGAGCAATTTCTAATCTTGAGACACTATCTCCGAAGAAGAGAAGACTTGAGAAGACAACAAATACAGAAACTTTAATGGATGTAGAGAAAGATCTAGAAATCCAGCGTTTGAAAGACAAAATTGAAATACTACAGAAGGAAAATGCAGCTAAAGAAGATGCTCTGAAGAAATGTGACATTGCGTTAAAGCAGGCCAGAGCCACAGCAAATAGAATGCGTTTAAAGCGTAGGACTATCCCATCATGTTCCAAGAGCATAGTTTTTAGAGAAGTTGAGAAGATTCTGTCGAAATGTTTTACTCCTGGGCAGATAAAATGTTTAGTAACAGGGAAGAAGAGTGTACGATGGAGCGCAGAAGATATTGCCACAGCTTTGGCTTTAAGAGCTCTGTCACCAAAAGCTTACGCTTACCTCCGGAGAAAGAAAACTCCTCTGCCATGTCGTGCTACACTTCAGAAGTGGGTCAAAAGTTTTAAATGCAGTCCAGGTATTCTTGAGGAAGTTTTATGTTTATTAAAGGCCAAGGCAGCTACGTTCACTTCCCTGGAGAAATTAACAGTTTTGTCATTTGATGAAATGCATTTAGATGAACGGATTTGCTATGATTCCACCGACGATAGAATTCTTGGTCCTTATAGTAATGCACAAGTAGTTATGATCCGTGGTTTATGCAGCAAATGGAAGCAACCAATATTCTTTGACTTCGATACATCAATGACTAGCAGTTTGTTACAAAGAATTATATGCAAAGTGGAAAACGCAGGATTGAAAGTGGCTGCTGTAACATGTGACATGGGAGGAAAAAACTCAAAAGTTTTGAAAGAATTGGGAATTAGTACGTCTAAAACCTTTTTCACGAACCCAGCAGACGAGACTAGGAAGGTCTTCTTCTTCTGTGATGTCCCTCATCTTCTCAAACTTCTCAGAAACTATTTACTCGATGAGGGAATAACTCTTTCAGATGGGACTAAAATATCACGTAAGATGATTGAAGATCTAATAATTAACCAGCAAGGTGATCTGTCAATTTCCCATCATATATCTGAAGCCCACTTAAGTGTACGAGGACGAGCACGTCAAAATGTAAGGATGGCTGCACAATTATTTTCGCATCGCACGGCTCAGTTACTGAAGTACCTTTTGCACAAGGATAAGGAAAGTCAGTTTGTTGAATTGGTAAATGATGTATTTGATGTTTTAAATTCAAGGATCCCAAAGGATTAAAAATCGCCTTTGCGGAGTGGATTCGGTATAAATTTAAAGAGTCAAGAAAATACTTTGCGGAGATTTTTGGATGTTTGTTCCAACATGAGGATCGGAAACAGAAAGAGTTTGTTACCTTTCCAGAAAGGATTCATAATTTCAATCAAATCGCTTTTAGGGCTTTTTGAAGAAATGCAAAGTGAGAAACTGACATATATTTTAACGTCAAAATTAAATCAAGATTGTTTGGAGAATTTTTTTTCACGAATTAGAGGACTTGGAATCTTTTATAATAATCCTACTGCTTTTGAATTCCGGAATAGGCTCAGACTTTTAATTTTAACACGAAATTCCAGTGATATACCACTATCAAGAAGAACTTCAGTGTGCGAAGATGTTCCTGCCTCTAGTAATGTTTCTGAGCTAGAAGAAGACTCGGAAGAAAACTTTTTAAATTTCGTTACAAGTGAACTATGCATTGACGTAGTACACGAAGCTTCAACTGAACAAGTGCAGGAGGATATAGAAGTTGAATTGCTGAGTGAGCAAAACTGCGCAGATCACATCAACAACAATGAGGATGTCCCATCAGATGCTGTAAAATACCTTGCTGGATATATTGCTTTTAAGTGTCGTAGCATTGACAATTCGTTGGGTACGCCGGGAGAAATGTCGATAAACGAACATAGAGACTGGATAAGTATTATCTCCGGGAAGGGACTTACAGTTCCATCAACGAAGTGGCTTCAAAAGATCTTAGATTTTGAGATAATATTCGCTGCTTTTCACCGCTCTAACATTTCGATGTGCAAAAATGTTATGAAAACCTTATGTTCAGAAATAGGTTCAAAATATCCCGAACTAAACCCAAAAATAATAGAAACATATGTAAGAACAAGGACATTTATCCGTGTGCGGCATCTCAACCAAAAACATAAAGCCCAAGCAATGAAGAAATCCAATACGAAGAAAAACAAACAATAGGTTTCGGCTTCTGTAAGTTTTTCCGGAGACTACAATTAGAACCACCACTAACACTCCCTATCAGTACTCAAAATACAATAAAGGTAAGTGTATCATAATATTAATATATACTATATTTATCACTTGTATAACCATTTAACTCCTTATTTGTAGTGTTAGAATTAATATTTTTCTCTCTATGTTGTTTGAAAAAAAAAAGCATACGAAATTATTAATATAACACGCTCTGAGCATACGAAAAGTATATGCTAAAAACAGACGACGCGACTTCCTCTCTTCCACGTGACGTCACACTCCCAGCGACCAATCCAGTTCGAATCGCATATTTAACAGCCCCTGACTTCAGGGTATCAAAACAACTTTTGTCGACATATGTTACCGTGTTTGCTTTGTGATGTCAATATTGAAACCATAAGTAGTAATACATGTCTGCTTTTCCCAGTTTGAATAGGAGGTTAAGAGTCGAAGATGGAACCTATATTGCACATAAACATACCTCTATTGTTACTATTAGCGTATTTGCTTGATGAGAATTGATATTCAACCTGGAAATGATAATAGATCTCTTCCGTTTACGGTTTTAGTAGATGGAAAATGGGACTTTGTTGTTGAGTTGATTTTAGTTTAGCGTCCCTGTCAGCAGCGAGGCTATATGAGACGTGGACCTACTGATTAACGTGGAATCCGAACCACATGAGCTCCCGCCGGGAATCGAACCCGGGTCTCCCACGCCAAAGGCGCGTACGCTAACCGCTTAGCCACAGAGGAGCTCAAAATGGGACTTTGTATATGGGCGGATATGAAACCTATTTTTGGAAAGCTAAATGCATATTAAAATTAGTGGCGGGCACTAAAACCGGTTTTGTTTTCGGTTTTTAGGAAAATTGAAACCTTTTTTTTTTGAAAATTTTCAAAAACACTGTTTTTTCCACCGAAACCGGTTTCAGTTTTCTCCGAAACCGGTTCGGTTTTCCACCCGATCCAGTTTCGGTTTTCTTCAAAACCTTTCCGGTTTTTCCAAAATTCGTTCTATTTCGGCCTGAATAGTGTTTCGTTGTTCTTCGAAAACCGATTCCAATTCCACAGAAAAGTTTAGTGTGTTTTCCAAAAATTTTCACCGATATCAGTTTCGGTGAAAACCGAACTGGTTTTAAAAGAAAACGAAATCGGCTATGGAGAAAATCGAAACCGGTTTCGGTGAAAATCGAACCGGTTTTTGGAGAAAACCGAAACCGGTTTCGGTTAAAAATGGAATTGTTTTTTTTGGATAAAACGAACCGGTTTTCGAGAAAACCGAAATGATTTTTCTTGAAATCTGTTTTCAATTTTTATAAAAACCGGTTTTTTCTATCCCTAATTAAAATACTATTTGTCGTTTTCTTTTACCGTTTCTGTTCTGATACTTGTCGATAGGCAAATGGTTGAATATATTGCAGCCATTCTGTAACATTTTCCAAACTTTTGCATTCATTGTTTACAGTTAATCCTATAACTAATGTTCTTTTTATATGAAAAGTTCTTGCGTGAAACATTCAAAGGTGTAATACCAAATACTGCAGTTGGGAATTCTTCTATTCTGTAATGGATCCAAAGAGTAAATAAAACAATCATAATGTCAGAGGAGCCTGTAATGCTGAAAATCTGTATTGCATAATCTATATTGCATCTGTATCGCCATATCATATACATGTATAACAAAATACAGTGTAACGTTACTATGAACTCCAAGAATATATGTATAGTTTAATATATGAATATGACATGTACTGAAGGAAGAAATACTGAAGAGGATGAATGAGGATAGAGAGAGTGGATAGACCTATATGCAGCGGTGTATTTAGGGGGTGCTTTCGGGCTCAAGCCTCCCCCCCCCAAAATCTTACTTACTATAGTAAAGTATATGAAATATCTTGCAGAATTTTCATATTTTCAAGCAAAGCACCCCCGAAAGTTAGCAAAGCTCTCTCCGAAACAAAATCATAAGTAAGCCACTGCCTGTATGTAATATAAAGAAGTAAAGTGTAGCCCTATCCAGGGGTAAAAGTGGATCTGAAAAGGTAGGGAGAAACATAACGCCACGCCGTCCCCCTTACCTATCTCTGCCCATTGTAATTTTGTAGGAAGTGAAGTGGAGGGACGTAATAGATATTTTATGGAAGTGGGAGGACGACGTTCCCTCGCGTTCCCCCTCACTTTTACCCCTGGATGTATCACAATACACGATATTGGAAGAATGTATGTGGGGTTCGGGAATAAGAGAATGGTAAGTGTCATTTCCATTGAAGTTGAGTTAGTAAGTAGAATACCTATAGATGGCACGGAAAACTTGTTTGGTACATCATTGCTTTGCAATGCATGGGAATGTTGATCCCTCTTTTCAGTCTACTTGAAAGTTAGAAAATGTAACTTACCATTGTCTTCCCTCATTGTCTTACCGTTCACACAATGCAACTTCAAAATATTAAAGCAATAAAACCCAAAGTCATTTGCTATGATTATATATTAAAAGATAACGTTCAAGTGAATGAATTTATAGCAATTTCAAAAGGCGTGATAACCGGTGCGGGGTATGAGTCATGAGTAATTAAAACTTTAGGAGGTGGGTCTACTCAAGTGATATAAGGCTTTGATAAATTAAATAACAAAAACAAAATATTTGTTCATTTAAAGTCGTTGTTTTAAAACATCTTAACAATTTTGTTTGAGAAATAGGAAGAAAGGATTGTTGAAAACCAAAATCTTGTCCGTTACAGTTAACATTCTTCATCAAGCGTATGGACATTGTTAATAACAGCGCCCTTGTGTGCCATCAGTGGATTGCCTACACACAAAATTGTTAGGGATGCGCACGAGACAAGATTTTTGGCTGTCTCGTCTCGAAAATGTGCTGTAAAAGTGATGTCTCGACTCGAAAAATGAATATTTCTCTATTGGAAGACCCGTATCTCGACTCGAATTTTGTCAGGAAAATCCTGTCTCGACTCATCTCGTGCGCATCCCTAAAAATTGTTATATAAATTATCAATGAGTATAATATATTACGGTTCGCGAACAAGGCGTACGTAGGATTATCTGGAGGAGAGAAAAAAGTTTGTAGTATTTTGTCTATTTTTCTCTAAACAATGTTACCTTGTGTCATAAAACTCAGCTTCGGTACAGTACGAAAAAGAATACGCAGAAATGTCGAGTAGGGTCTTGTTTGTACAGTATCATTCCCACATTTACGGCATAGCATTCATGAGTTTGAGAAATGCTTTTGTGCGAGGGAATATCAAAAAGTTCATGGAATCACTAGAAGAAATCCAATCTCGAGAACTCTGACACCATGATAGTATTAGTCCTTCTTTACGTAGTTACCGTGCCTAGGGACATATTTTTCCTGTGGCTCTTCACTTTCTGTAAGTCTGTTCTGTAAAAGTGCACAGTTTGGCTTTGAAACCACAGTTCAACCTCAGAAGTGATGTCATTCCTACTCTCAAAATGACGTCCTCTGAGTGGATTCTTCATTTTTTTTTGAAGAAAAAGAAGTTACTTGGTGCTAGGTTCGGTGAGTATGGGGTGGGGCAATATTTCATATCGTATGGATGCTTGAGCGGAATGAGCTGATGCATTGTCTGCGAACAGCACTACTCCTTTTGTGCCCAATCCACGACGTTTCTTCTTCAGTTGCTCTCATAACTGAGTCAGGAAAAATGAAATGAAATGAAATCTTTAAGTTTTACGTCCCACGGTTATGCCGGTTAGGCTAAAGGAGACGGTGATGATGAGAGATGAGTGAAATGGTGGAATGAAGAAAGTGGGAGGAAACGGCAGAACCCCGAGAAAACCCACGAGCACGGTGATCGTCCACAACTGAGTCAGGAGATGAGAATAATAGGTACTGGTAATAGTTTGCCCCTGTGGTAGGTAATCTATCTTGATGACTCCTTCACAGTCCCAGGAAACGGATAACATCACTTTGACGAAAGTCTTCTGCACTCGTGTCTTTTAGGGCTAAAGAAGGAGGAATGTTTCCATTCTTTGCTCATTTCCTTTGTTTCTTGATCATAAGGATAAACCCAACTTTCATCCGTTGTCACTAGTCTACCGAAAAAATTATCTTCATTCACCTAACAGCGATACAACATTTGTCTTACGGCGTCCTCACGATTTCTCTTCTGGAAAAGTGAGAGCAGTCGAAACACTTACCGTGCTGCCACTTTCTAGAGATGTAACTGATTGTGAATGACATTCCAGGCAGACCAAAAACTTGTAACTATTGCACATATTTCACTTTTCAATGGTTATCCTTCTGTCTTCCATTATGATCTTCTCAACTTTCTCCATCAAGGTGGCATCATGAGTGAAAGATTGTCTTTCAGATCTAGAGGGGTCTGCGGTGGTCATATGTCCAGTTTCGAATTGTTGTTTCCACTTGGATACCATCTTATAGGATGGGCTTTCATCTCCATAAACTTCTTTTATCTCTTCGTGGATCTGCTTTTGTGATATCCCCTGAAAATGGAAGAACTTAATGATGCTTCGTACCTGAAACTTGTCAATCATCGCACCTTCAGTGATTTACTTGCAAATAAAAGAAAGAGTTGTTGTAGCGAGTCCAGAACTTACATGGCTAATATCCAAAGGCTTAACTGTAAAATGCAAGTCCGAGGTAGTTCGTAGTTTGTCACCCTCTAGGTGATTGCACGAACTTTTTGATACTCCCTCGTATTTTGATGACCACTCAGTATCCAAAAACAGATGTTTTGTTATAACAAAAACTGGTAATGCTAAGAAGTAAACAAAACATCGGGGAATTAAATTTAGAAAATATTGCTTGTGTCCGGAAACTTAATTCAGGTTTGGGTACAAAACCTCGCGGCCAGAACCTCGTGGCGACAACCTCGCGGACCAAAACCTCGCGGCCCAAAATCTCGCCGGGCCGAAACCTCGCCTGGCCAAAACCTCGCCGCCCAAAATCTCGCGGGGCAAAATCTCGCCTGGCCAAAACCTCGCCGGCCAAAATCTCGCGGGGCCAAAACCTCGCCTGGCCAAAACCTCGCCACCCAAAACCTCGCAGGCCAAAATCTCGCCGGGCCAAAACCTCGCCTTGCCAAAACCTCGTCTTCCAAAACCTCGTGCCCCAAAATCTCGCCATACCCAAAATCTCGCCTGACCAAAATGTAAATGTTCCAACAGATGATAAGGATGACGGTATAAAAGACGCTGTTTCAGAAGAAGTATCACGGGTAGTTGACCAAGTCCCGCGATACCATATGAAAATTCTATTTCTGTATTAGAGGATTTCAAATGAAGGTAGGGCGACAGGATGTTTATAAACTGGTTATAGGAAAAGAAAGACTGCATAAGGAAATTAATGACAACTAAGGGGGTTAGTTTCGTGAACTTTGGAACATCCAAAAACTTAAAATTTTAACAAAAATCTAATAATATTTATGAAAGTATGAAATAATATATGAGTTTTTACGACGTCCCTTGATTATGTCCTGTAGGTTAAAGGAGACGTAGATGACCAGGATGAAGGAAATGATCGAATAAAGAAAGTAGGAGGAAACGGGAATAACCCGAGAAAGCCCACGCACACGATGTTTTGTATCTTATTATTATTATTATTATTATTATTATTATTATTATTATTATTATTATTATTATTATTATTATTATTATTATTATTATTATTATTTGTAATATGGAATTGCATATTAAGAAACTTATTGGGTAAATTTTAAAGAAAGGTTTCATTCGCGGCGAGGTTTTGGCCACGCGATGTTTTGGGTGGCGAGATTTTGGGCGGCGAGGTTTTGGCAACGCGAGGTTTCGGCCCGGTGAGATTTTGTCCCGCGAGGTTTTGGGCGGCGAGGTTTTGGCCACGCGAGGTTTTGGGCGGCGAGGTTTTGGCCCGGCGAGATTTTGTCCCGCGAGGTTTTGGGCGGCGAGGTTTTGGCCCGGCGAGATTTTGTCCCGCGAGGTTTTGGCCGGCGAGATTTTGGGCGGCGATGTTTCGGCCGCGAGATTTTGTCCGTATCCCCTTAATTCAAACGATTACTTTACTTGAAATCTAGGAAGAAACTACGAACCCCATTGCAGATATCTATTATCGTGAGCAATCATTCAAATTAAAGGTATATGAGCTGTGGAACTCCTGATCCGAAAGAAGAAGAGTGGATTTTCGGTTTCAATTGACCATACCTTAAATTGTTCGTCCAATGACGTATAACCGAAATGAAGAAACAATTATGTACGGTAATACGCATGAAACTGGAAGCATATCTTTCTGTTCTCTGGATTCAACTCTTTTCGGTCAGACGTTTTCATTCTAAAAGGAAAATGTGATAATTTCTTTAAATAAAAAAGAAAAGGAAATGGAGGCGTAGACGTAGGAGGTTCATCCAGGTTTTGCAAGCTCTCTGACCTTTTCTTTGTCCAATGAAATACCAAATTTTAAAGTTAATGCATTGAAGGGGCAAAGAATCGTTTGATTACCTTCTTAGATTAATATGACAGTCTTAGCGGAAAGAGACTGAGACACGACCTTAGTCTTATCAGCGTGGAAGTAGGATTGCTAATCACGTAACGTATGAGAAGAAAAAAGGAAATTTGTCTGGTTTTAGATGAGTTCGGTTACACCAAAGCCTCTAACATTAGTATCTTGGTCTCTTGGTTTTAGTCACGTCGGTGGACGTTTCCAGTCTTTTCATTTACTTTTTCTTCTCTCTCTGGTGTAGACATATTACGTACATACCACAAAAGAAGACAAAAGTATTCAAAATTCGTATAAACCAAATATTGAAAAAACAATTAGCTGCATACAGGGAAAAAATAATGAGGACGCATTAGAAATAGTCAGGTGGAAAGAAAAAAAGGAAAGAAAAAGGAAGAGGACATTTTAAAGAAGGAAATTGTTCTCCTAGAGATATAATTTTTCTATATATACATGAACAGGGCTGCCAACTTTTCAAATCTGCTTACCCGTACATTTACAGCTTGATTAGTCCAAATTCAATTTCGTTAAATTAGAATCTTATTTCAGTTAAACACATCCATGTATGTTTTTTTAAATCTATGTTTAGCAATATTTGTTGAAGGAGAAAAATAGAGTTGATTTGAAACTGTAATTAACATTTACTCCTGAACAGACTCAAACTTGTTTTCATTTTTAACTTTTCAATACAGCAGAATTCTTTTTACATAAGAGTAAAATTCTCTGCAGATCATGTGAGTAACACTTTAACCGAAACATGGGTCTCTGAGACCCAGTGGTAAATTTTAAAACGCAATGTTGGCAACCCTAGTTGCAAGTGAAAGTTTGAATTTATTTGGCCCTTTTATTATAAAATACCCTAAATACATTTGAAAGTAAATATAATACAAAATTGACTAATGGGTCTCTGAGACCTTGTGTTTCTCATAACGTTTCTAAAACTCGTGTTTCGATCATTAGTTCAGATTTCAGTAAATTTTCAAACATACACTTTCTCAACTCAACACCGGAAAACACATTTTGCTGGTTACATGGGGGCTAGACAATTACTGTTGGGCTTATACAAAGTTAAAACTTTGTTCCTATCTTATTCTGACCACAGCAGGGTAGGCAAATAAGACTAATTTTATTTTATTTATTGATTTTGTCAAATGATAACAATAATGATCGAATTGTTGCTTTTAACCAATTTAGTGCTTTTAAAAGTGAGACCCACAAGAGAAAGGATGGGTTGGGTGGGTCATTAAGCCCTTTCGTTCCAAGTGTCATTATCCTATGTGCGTCTTGTAATACCGGTTTCATTTACTGTTAAAAGACCGTGTAGACCGTTATATACGAGATAGTTGTTATATGGAAGAACATTCACATTATTGATAAAAACATTATTTTCATTGTGGAAAATTGAGACACAAAAAGGGAAATTCTGACGTTCTAGAGGGATTTTATGCTGATTCAGGTTGGCAACACTAACAGATTAAAGACGACAAGTGTTTATTTTCCGATTGCGAAATAGATCTCGAAGTTGCTTATTGTTTGTCACCAAAACGAACATATGCGTGCTGTAATTGAATGCTCCTTTAGATCTGTCGTCTACTGACACAACACATTTTTTTTGTCTTCTATGTCAGTAAGGTGCTGTTACCTAAGGAGAAATAGTAGAACTAAGTCTTATCTTGGATCCACTAATAAATTTCAGCATCTCCAGAATTAATACGATCCTTTATATGAGATACGTTTTCATGGCATTCACATGGATGTCACTGGGGTTAGGAAGCTCATAAATCAAAATTCTTTAGATTTACAGAAATGAAACCTGGTAGACTCTTCATTTAAAATAATGAAATGTGTGTTTTTGTGTTTCTTGATACTTGACATAGAGTGAGAAAGTGGTGGATGGAGAGATGAGCTTCCGCCTCGCAGCCATCTTCAATTAGTGGACACGGTAGAAGTTGCCGATAATGTACGAAGTGTAGTCGTATACGTGAGAATATAAATTCAGTATTCATTAAACCTGATTCTCTCCGTTCAAGGAACAGAGACTTCTGTCAGTAAATAACAGATGAAGGAAAGAAGGAGGGAGAATAGAAGGAATTAATGGCCTATAATAGAGCGTAAAATTTGTATGTCGTGATGACGAAATCATCCAAGAGCTGAGCTGAATGATTTGCTCGCAAGTAACCAACCAGTAATGACAAAATACTAGTAATTATGAAGACCCTAAATAATAGTGCAGTTGGGTGACCTAATTTTTTTTAATGAAGTATGTGCAAACAGGTAGGGCATAACCCTTCATCAACAGTAGTGCAAAAGCCTTGCTTCAATCTTTGAATTCAAGTAGTTAATAGATAATAAATATATTCAGGATTTAAATATAGAAACTGAAAATTAATAAGATACTGCAGAGTACTAATACTTCTTATTTTACTATTGCTGTTAACAATAATAATTTTATAAGTTTCTCCCAAGTTTATTCTCCATTACACATCTACTTTTGCATTTAAAATATTACAAAATCCCTTTACAGAATTCCCATTTGTAAGTGATCTTTTTTTTTTTTTTTTTTTTGGTATTTGTAATACGGTTAAATATATTTACAAATGACAAAAATGTACAAAACATAGAACAGACCAAAGCAATAATACAACAATAGTTAAATCTGTGAATAAAAATAGAGTGAATATTACGCTGCTAACATCGGATATCCTAGTGCATAACGTAATTACGTAGATAGCACATGACTTTTATGAAAGTGTGGTCAAGGTTGTTTTGCGATCATGTCGAATATTTGTCAAATGAATATTATCATCATAAGTAATCTGCTATTATTGACATGTCATTTGCTGCAACTGAGAAGCTTCCATGCTCCAAGATCCTCAGCTAATCTCTTTGTCTTGACATGGGCTACGATTTTTCTGTTTTAATGTCGTTCATTAATTGTACCCTCCTTCGCCCCCTCCCTCTCATTCCTCCCACCATACCCTGTAGGATATTCCTCATGATACAGTTCTTTCTTAGTCAATTTCCCAACCGGTTTTTCTTCCTTCTCTTAATAATACCTAAAATTGTTCGTTTCTCCTCTGAAATTTCTAATACTCACTGATTCGCCTTTCTCTCGTCCCAAACAATTCTCTCATTCTTCTCCACACTCACATTTCGAGAGCGTCCAGCCGTTTTGGATCACTTTTGCGTAATATCCACATTTAAGCCAAATACAGTACTATATTCATCACAAATCCTTTTTCTCACAAAATAGACTTTTCTTCCTCCTGAAGGATTCTTTCGTCCTTCGTCTCTTTGCTTCTACAGGGTGCGGCACGTAAAACCGGCCCGTAAAGTGAACACATAAAATGAAATGTAATGTATTGAATATGATTAACTACAATACATAAATGAAATGTAATGTATTGAATATGACTACTCACCTTCACAGCAGTCTTCACAGCAGGTGCTGAAAGTGTCCTCCGCCCACTTCAACACACATGTGAGCACGATTGAGGAGATTCATATATACCCTTGTCAGTTCTTGTGTTGTAATGCTATTGGTGACATCCTGGATCCTGGTCTTGAGTTCTTCAATTGTGTGTGGATTTGTTTCGTATACTCTTCCCTTTAACAGTCCCCATAAGTAAAAGTCACACGTGGACAAGTCTGGTGACCGAGGAGGCCACAAGCCTTTGCTGATTGTCCTTGCACAACACTTATCCGGTACGGTTTTAACTTCAGTCCCCTTAAAACACGTCTGCAACTTCTCTCACTCGCATGAACCTGTTGACTCAATCTCCTGGTTGACTTTCGAGGACTTCTTGTCATTATCTCCTCCACCTGCATCTTTAATTCAGGTGTGCAGACAGATGGTCGTCTGTTCCTGGGAGCATTTTGAACCGATCCTGTACGCCGCCATTTTTCAATCAATTCCTGAATGGTGCTTTTTGCTGGCACAGAACGTCCTGGAAATTTCTCCCGAAACAAATTCTTTGTTTTCACAAAAGATCCAGTGAGAATGAACCCTTCAACAATGGCAACACGCTCGGGTATCGAATACGGCATTATCACACACTGACACTCACCCGGCTTAACACAACGAGGCCTTTTTCTCAACTGGTTTCGACAAGTTTCACTGGCTGCGGCTGCACGTGGCTGCTGCAGGTCACGTAAGTCGACCCGACCTCGACACGCCATCTCTTGGTAGGAAGGTAGATTATTTAAGTGTTGCCAAAAACACAATATACCAGAATATTACGACGGGCCGGTTTTACGTCCCGCACCCTGTATTTCATATTCGCACTTCATATAATCACTAATAATACTATCTAGGTACAGAAAGATAATCACATAATTTCTCCCCTTCTACTTTTATATTTGGTATCGGGCCGGTTCGGTCCAATCACCGTGGCTTTTGCCTTTCTAACATTTATTTTCATTCCATATTCTTAAGAACCCTTCGTAAAGTTTTCTAGCATCATGTTTATTTTTTTGTTAAAAATCAGTAACATGTTAGAAAGTTATCAAGGTTTTTATGACAAAAGAAAAAATAATTAAGATAATGATTTTCTCGAAAATACACGAACTCCGTTGTGTCTATAAATTTCGCAAGAGTATTATGAAAATTTAGAAAAATCTTTCGGTTTAACGTCCCACGATTATGCCTTTAGGCTAAGGGAGACGATGATTAAAGCAAGTGAATGATGATGGAAGAATTGGTGGAATGAGAAAGTGGAAGAAAACGGGAGAAAACCCATTTACACGATGTTGTCTACCACAAACTTACCTGACAGGGGATCGACCCAGGGTCCTCACGCACCAGAAGTAAGAGCTCTACCACGGAACTATCGTGCCCCAATCAAAATTTAGAGTATAATGAACTTTGTTAGAGACAGTAATGAGGTTCAAACGAAACTTACACTTATTAATAAACAACAGTTCTCTAGATTTAGGACAGGGTTTTTCAAATCAACACCGACAACGTTTTGGAAGTGATTCCTGACGCCAAGATACGACGAAAAGTAGAGACCAACCTGTGTGCAGAAATTCTTCAGTTATAGGCTGCCGAAAACATGAAAAACTGAACTTTAAAGGCCAATAGCTTCAATACTATATGACCTACCACAGTCAAGTCAAGATTTCACTTAGGAACCAATATGTGCCCTATCCAAAAATAAATGTTTCAGAATCCTGCGTTACTCACGCATCAATTTTTATAGAGAGAATTTTGCTATAATTTTAAGTACTTATCAACTCCTTTGATAAAAATTGTTGCAACAGTACCACAGGATTCTGAAACATGGATATTTGGATAGGGCACATACTAGTTCCTAAGTGGTGTTGATTCAAGTACTATAGGTCCTATAGTATTGGAGCTATAGACACTTAAATTTCATTCTTTCATGTTTTCTGCAACCTATAACTCTGAAAGGAAGTATTTGTGCACCCAGGTTGGTCTATACTTTTTGTTTTATCTTGGTGTCTGGAATCACCTCGGAAACGATGTTGGAGTTGTTTTGAAATACCCTGTATTCCCTTTTATACTTCAAGAATGTGATATACAAACTTCACCATTTTTTTAAGTTTTAACTCCCAATATATAACCTAAAACATTCTCATCTCATCGCATATTTCCATTATATAGCATTCCAATAGCCATCGTTTAAGCCACTTATATTCATGAATTTATTAAAGGAGTAATTGCATTAACGAACTAAGATATTCCTCTAATAATCCCTCTAATAAGTCGAGATAATCCCTGTAACTATCTATTGGAAAAGAAAACTAATTATAAAGTTTGTTTTTGTTTATAAATTATCTTGTGGATTAACAGACAGACAGATTAATATTACAATTTTGTAGGGCTCACAAGCGTGATCCCAGTAGTAAATTTCGTTTCACATTGCGAAACTAGGGTCCAATATTGAAAGCAAAGTTATAAGTGTTCCATCTCTTGTTCAAGAGAGGGATAGGGCGGAGTTAAACCTATTCTTTGGACATAATTCGTATGGGTGAAAAAGAAGTGGCTATCTAACCAGTTATGCTCTATGGGATCCAAGGTCCTCCTTCCTTATTTAGTATCCAGATCGCGTGCCTTTGGTCTACAAGATACAAAGTTCGATTCTCGGTGAGAGAACATGAAGTACGTACATTTCAATGGTTCAGAACCCAGCATAGGGAGGATGTCTGTGGTTTCGGACTCCACCTCGAAATTCCGGACTCCGCCCTGAAATATATATCAACATGACGTTGCAACCTTCTATACGATCCAGACCTACTGCACTAAAAGTTTCCCGGGTATGTTCTCTCGAGAAATGGTAATGTTAATTTAACATAAAGAACATATCATATCTTCCGCTGAATTACTTTCTATAGGGTTATCTCAAGCCTCAGGTCTATGAGAATATGCTAGGAATAACTTGAAAAATGAAAGGGAATATTGAACAAAACATTACGAACTTATCATGCAATGTGAGTGCAAAGTGATGCAAAATTGGACCTTCGGAAATCTCCCGTCCCACCAAATCAGAGGAGGATATATGAACATTATTACCTTTAAAACATAATGAGATTAATTCTTTCACAATAATAAAAATATTTTAGTTTTACTTGTGGTTTTCATTCTATCGCATCTTTATTCGTTCTGGCGTTCTTTTTTGGTGAACCTTATAATAGTAATACTGTTCATTATATAAATGAGAGCAAGTTTCTTTTTTTTAAAAAAAAAACTGTAAATTTTATCGCCTTATCCTTTATTACTATGACTACATGAAAAAAAATCATAGAATTTTTACATTTTCGAGGAACATTTTTTTCTGAAGTCGGCGACAGAGTAGTAAATTTACTCCTCATTATTGACTGATTACACGCTATGTTGTGGGAAAGCATGATTGAATGTATATTCGATTATGAATCGCCTTTGGTTCTAATGGAAGTTAGCATTAACATAACAAATAATGTAAAAACCAAGTCGAATGTAAGAAATAAAATTGTGCTCAAAATTTTTGTTGCCAACTTAATAATAGGCTATATTTGACTTCATGTGGGTCACTGGGTAAATGGAGCCCCTAGCCTAGTAGTTAGAAATCATTTTTTTTTATCTCGCTTGAGTGAACTTCCTAATAGTTTTACTCAATCATGTACTACAGTTTATATTTACAGTTCCATTTATATATACAATATCTGTCTGGAAAATAATGTGATATATTTTATTGTGAAGGGACTGTACTTTGCAGCGCGCTTTATCCGCCGAGATTGATGATGATCTAAGTCAACTACCGAGCAAATTACGGTTGCTAACCATACGATAATTTATCGTGATACACGATAATTTAAACCTCAATACAATATACGATAATTTTAGAACGCATACTTTTTTTTTTTTTGCCATTTTTGAATGTGCAAATAAATTGAAGGTTTGCATTAAAGAATTATAAATCACACAGACTGAAGTTTTTAAATGCTAAAATAAATCTATAAGATAAAAAAATGCAGAAAATCCAAATAATATATTTCTACTGTAAGACTGCAGCAGTTCCTTGAAGTTTATTGCTGAGAAATAAGAAAGAATATAATTTTGGTAATACTGTTTTGCAAAGTTTAGATTGGCTGGCACTTGAAGTTGCAATATCAAAAAGTGCTGAAAGGTCACCAACATTTGTTCCACAAATGAGAGGTGTACTCCTGAAAACAATCATAATATACAAGTGATAGACGATCAGTACAGATCACTAACTTAGGCGGTACTTCTGGAAGATTTGCGATCTAAGGAAATGAACGAATTTTTGACTTTTATCAAAAATGCTAAAGACTCCCATGGAAATCACGAATTTTTAAAATTGGGAAGCATTGTATTAGATACGTTGGCTTTCCACACACTAGAGTTGATTATGAGTGTATATTTAGAAAAATGAACTTTGTTTATTTAGTAACTTTATTATATTTTATTGCCATTGTTAACCCTTAGGGGATCCTATGGTACAATTTGTACCATATGCACTTTTCATGGTACATTGCGTTATTTCTCTTCTATATGAGCTTTTTCGTCCGGTTTTTTTTTTCAAGTCCAGAGTCCTTGTAGAAGACATTACGTATGGTTTCAGACCGTCCTGCGTCCAGACATAGGAGGTGATGACGTCATAAGTCAAAAATTTATTTTCTCATTTTCTAAGCCTATGTTCAATATTTTTTGGCGGGCTTATTTTTCTACGTAGAAGATTGAAATTTTGCACAAACATTCAGTCCACCGAGTAGTATTTACCAGATTTTTTGTTCCGATGTCAGTGCCAAAACAGGGGGGAATCAGAGGGGAAAAGGGGTAAAAATAGGGATTTTTTTACCCCCAAAATCCCGTTTCTCGTCATTTTCCCGCCTCACATACAAGATAGGACCACGTGAGTCATACCGTCTGAAAGGCCGTTCCATTCTGAAGAGAACGACGGTCGAATTATTATTCTAGGGTAATTAGGGCCGTCTCAGTGAATTTTTATCCATATATACTTCTGTATAGGGTAAAAGTGGGGCAAAGTAGGGAAATTTTCTCTGGCAGGCCTATTTTTTCACGTAGAAGATTGAAATTTTGCACAAACATTCAGTCCACCGAGTAGTATTTACCAGAAGTTTTTTTCCGATTTCTGCGTAAAAACGGGGGGGTGGGGGTCCAGAGGGGCAAAAGTTGAAAAAAGGGAAATTTTGCCCCAAAAATGCCTTTTTTCAGGAATTTCCCGTCTTAGATACATGATGGAGACATATGAATGATACCGCCTGAAAGACAGTTCTATTCTGAAGAGAATGATTGGCGGATTATAGTCCTAGGGTAATTAGGGATGTCTCAGGAATTTTTTTCCCTGAGATCATAGTGTTTTATGGTACTTTGGGGCACTGTGGGAATTTTTGATAAAAATTCTCCCGCCCTTACTATTCAAGATAAAAACTTGAAATTTGGCCCACACATTCAGTATACTAAGTACTATTTCTCAGATTTTTTTTAGATGGCTACGATCACACAGGGGGGGTCCAGGGGGGGCCAAAGTTCGAGAAAAAATTTTTTCCCTCCGAAATTTTCACTTTGACATTTTTTCCCGCTTCTGGTATATGGTATGAGCACGCAAGTGGTATCATTTGAAAGCCAACTCTATTCTGAAGAGAATGAGGTATGAACCATGATCCTAGGATAAATAGTGACGATACAGTAGCTGCTTGACTGAAAGTCTAAAAAATAGCCCAAAAAGCCAGGATCCCCAAAGGGTTAATAGTATTTGTTTCTACAATTATCACGTTCGTAACGAAAATTCGATAATTTTGAAGACAAAAATCAATAATTTCGTTCTCCGAGGTTGGCAACAGTGTGGAGCGAAACCTTGCTCAGTTGCCTCGGAGGTGATAGACGGACGATTGTGTAAACCTCTGTTTCGTCTCTTGTACAGGTTGCGATGCAACTTTCACGGGAACGAAGATACTCTATCAAGTTTTGTATGAAATTTGGCAAGTCTGCAACGGAAACTTTTCCAGTGGTTCCATAGGCCTTCAAGAATGAGTGTTTATCACAAAGACATGTCTGCAGATGGCACAAGGCGTTTTTGGAAGGACGTGAGTGAGGTCGACAACGAAGCCAGAGCTGGATGCCCGTGAACCTCCTCAAACGACGAAAATGTGACTCGTGTGAAAGACCTTTTGCAAACTGCCCGTTGAATGAGCGTTTGTTTAATGGCCGACATGTTAAATATTTCAAAAAGCTATCCCGCTGAAAGGATATCTTTATAGAACAATTCACGTCATGAAAACAGCTTCTGAAATGGCTTTGAATGCACTTCATGAACAGGACTTCCAGGATGCCTTCACAGGTTGAAATTCCCACTGAGAAAGATATATATTGATGTAAGAGGACATTATTTTGAAGAATTTAACGTACAAGTTTTATTATATCTATTATTATCTAAATAAATGTTTATTTTTTCATACTTGTAAACTTAGTGACATTACTTTCCGGTCAGTCCTTGAATGATTAACGTACACATCTTCGGCGCTGGAGACCCGGCGGAGCTCATGTTGTTCGGATTAAACGTCGATTCACGCCTCATTTATCCTCGGTGCTGAGCAGGATAGATGAGGCTAAATTAGAATCCAACAACAATAATACAATGGTTGTTTGAATGCATTTCTCTAGTGCATATGCGTTTTGAACAGATCTCTCATATTCTAATAAGAAAAGAAAAATAATAAAACAAAATAAAAAATGAAAATTTCCCTATGAAAATTTCAGTAAATTTTACATTAATTTCTTGCTAAAATATCTGAATTCAGTAAATAATAGGGCAGTGGTCACAAAAAGTGGAAACATATGAGTATCGTTAGCTAATAAAAGCGAATTATTTTAAATATCAGAAGAACGATACTAACTTATGTTTTGGAGCAGGTGAGCATCCATAAATTTTTATTGGGGGGCCAAGTTTTGGAGGAACCTAATACTACAAACCCCTACGTCTATGAAATATTGAACGGGTATTATTCTGTATCCGATAAGTAATTGTGAAGTACTCCCACCTATATTTTCAGAAAAAAAATGACAGAACTAAACTGTTTTTGTAAGAGACAGAGTACAGATGAAATGTAAAATCAAATGTTCATGGTACATCAATTATTTCCCTCTTAAACAAGTATAGTTTTATTGAAAAAAAGTGAGCAAATGTGTATTGAGTTACGAAGTTTTGGGTAAGCCTACCATACGTCCCGTTTTTGGACCCGAATGTCCCGCGTCCCCGTAAATTTAGTTGGGGCAGGTAAATGTCCCATATTTTAGTAATGCCCCATTTCTACTTTCAATATCAGCTTATCGAAAAGTAAAAAATCAAAAATTCTGACATTGGTTGGCAATCCTGTTATTAGTGAATGAAAAATAAGCTGTGACATAGACAACTTAGTACAAGTTATCACACGACTCTCTCCGATTTCATAGCGAGCAAACTAATAGGCTTGCAACGTAGAGTTGCAGTTGGGGATCTGTAATCTTTGATCAAGTGCACGACCTAAACTGTTATTAATAATACAAGTAAAATGTTCCAATCTTGTGTTAACAAGAATGCGTAAATGGACGTGCACATTTTTTTCAATTTGAAGGAGAAATACCCTTTACTGTAAGCAACGAAGTTGACTGTAAAATTTTGCAATGCTGCTTTTTCATTGCACATGGTGGAAACTCGGTCATTCTTCAACTCAGGAAACAAGCAAACTTAAGATGACTTCAAATGCTTCTACATCTACAAGCACATTGTGAGCTAGTGGTCTACTTTGCCACGCTTAGTTGCATGCATGGGGAGCATGCCCGCGACCGTTCGGTCTATTTAATGGACGGGTTCCGCCAAACAAGGCACCCCGCCCGTAGTTCCTCAATATACGCTATTGTTACACGTGCACGAAGTGCACCGTCTAGATTTGTCCCTTAACCTTGACACCTTAGTGTGTCACCCCCATTCTCTGAGGGAGTGGGATACGCCCACTGCGCGGCCAGACCGAAGTCCTGAGTGCCTACCAGTAGACCTACTGGTTGAGGCAGACTGCTAGCGAGTCAGTCCTACCATGCTCTGCAGACATGGCGCCCGAGCGTTATAAGGCAAGCTCACCTCCCGCCCGTGTTCACCGTTACCAAGATTCCTGGGATTGGCTTCCACAAGCTACCGAATCCCACGGTATGACCACAGCCCAGCAGAGTCCAACCCAATTCTGGGGCCCCAGGCAATACCCGAGGGGGCTTGTTCAATCCCGGCCCTGCCTACTTCTATCGTTCAACTGGCAACCGCCTTGTCGTGTAGAGGTACCACGCACATGTCGAGATACTTCTGTATCTCATCCCGGACCCAATGGTACGTGTTGAGTCACCATTTGGGTTTGGTGCCGGCCCATGTCCCACGGAACTTCCTCCCTTTAGCAGAATCAGAACCGTTACCCAGATTCCTGGAATTGGCCCATCCCCCACTTCCGGTTGGTCCTCCCGCAGGCTGGAATCCGACACTACCCCCCCCCCCCGCGGTAGGGTCGTTCGAACAATACGGGACTTCCTCTAATTACGGTAGAGGTACACCGTACATTACCAGAGCCAATGACTGATGATCTACAAGCACAGGGAAGATAAGTGATTATAACCGGAGCTACAGTTCATTGGATTCCACATCAAAGGTAATAAAAAAAAAAAATACGATGTTCAACTGTGCCAGAAAAATTTTGACTCCAAAATATGAACAAAAGTACACGAAACAATGTGAAATGATCCCTTAATTCAAGGATCAGTTACTCCCTGTTTACAAAGATGTGAGAACATATTGTTTATTTTACATCTACAACTTTGAAACAATACTCTTAGACATAGCACATTATAAGCCAATAGCATATTATTGTGTCTATTTAGGACATTGTAGGTGCATAATTTCTTTCGTCTGCTACATGTAATATACGATTCAGATGAAAAAGTCTCATGTGTAAACGCAAAACATTCATAGGAGTTCTCCAAAAGCATAAAGTTTCCTGAGAGCGAATTATCCGCTACTTCCTTGTATTCATTTCAAATAATGCAGTGAAAATGTTTGCAAAAATATGTATAGTGCTGGAAAGTTTGGGATGGGGGGGGGGGAGATTTAAGATGTCCCGTATTCTCATGAAAATATATGGCAGGCTTAGTTTTGGGAGACCCGGACCCGGTGGAACTCCAGTGGGTGCGCTCTTGTCTTGGAAGGAAATTGGAAAGTTGTAGTTCCGAGTAATTCATAAGGGGAATAGCCTGGGACTGTCTGGAAAAATCGGGACGTCTACAAGCTTAATGTTGGGCAATAATTTCAATTGATTTTGTAATATCATAGATACTGGTAAATTGTTTCTGTATTCGTTGTAGGCATATATTTGATTATTATTCACCAAGTGTGTCTCTGGTGGCTCAATGGTAGAGCGTTCGCCTCTGGTGATGGAGTCCTTGATTCGATTCCAGCACGCACCAAGTGAGCTTCGGGGTGGACAAACGCCGTGTGCGTGAGTTTCTCTGAGTTATCCCATTTCATTCCACTTCCTTCATTACACCATTTCATTCATTTCTCATCATCACTGTCTGCTTTAGACTAGCCGACATATGCGTGGGACGTAAATTTTAAAGATTTCATTTCATTTCATTATTAACCTAGTGTTCTGGAAAACTTTTGAGATGAGATTGAGCTCCCTCGTAGCTAAGCGGTTGGCGTGGGAAATCTGGGTTGGATTCCCAGCGCTAGCTCATGAGGCTCGGATTCCACGTTCATCAGTAGGTCCACGTCTCATATAGCCTCACTACTGAAAGGAATGATCAACTAAAACATAATCAAAACACATCAGTAAGTTGAAGTTGGTCACTGACCCACCAATAGTGCTCGCAACGGGTTGGGTCAGGTCCAGCTGAAGACGACCCGACCCGCCCGTGACTCGAATTGATTGACCCGACCCGACCCGAGCTGACTCGACCCATTTGAGAGCAGTACCCACCGGAGCTCAGGACAGCTGTTCTCACTTTGATAGTAGAGCATTTGTGTTAATCCATGTTAGTGCACAAATGCCGTTTCTGATATCGCTCTTGTCTGAGCCATACTTTCTCAACACACAATTTGAGTGCCCTCTATATACATCAAGAGAGAGAGAGACAGATGTGAACTAAGATGTTGAAAGAAATTTTAGCTTCATCTCATCTCTATATTCCCCGGTTGCTGTCTGGACCGATTCCTCGAATATTACATCATCGTAGAAAAGTGGAACTTTCAGAATCAATTCCATTCGTAGCCGTCTCTCCTTGTCATCGTTCTAGCAATAATCCATTAGCAGAAACATACGTATCTTAAGGAAACAAACATGAAAAAAAAAAAGAGTGTTTTCTCATTGTACTTTGTGTAGGGGAAGATACAATATCTTCATCTATCCGTCAGATCCACTCACTTGATTCCTTTTCGGTGGTAATATTGTTGAAAAAAGATTTGTCATAATGGATTATTGTTAAGAACAGTGACTCTCCAAAATATTGTATCTTAAAAACTATAATGCCAAATTAAATTTCTCTGTTGGTTTTGTTGTCTACTTTCGTTTCTTCCAAAAAACAGTTTTCGTTGCAACAATTTCCTTAAAGGTGTCTATTTTCTTTCTTACTTACAAACATATAAGTTTTCCTTTGTAAGTAAATAAGGAGTTTCAATAAGAGACTTTTTCTCGAGATTTTGTTAATATTTTTCCTCTGATCTCCCTCACGCAATTTTAATCTGTTAGCTGTCCAACTATAATTCAGTTTCATTCATTACATGCATAGTATACATAATAACTCCAGAACATTAATAAATTACTTAAAAACAACCAGGCATGTAAATAAAACGAACAATCTTTCTTGCTCTTATTATGTAAGTGGCCGCGGTGGCTCAGTGGTAGAGTGTCCACCTATGGTGAATGGGGTCATGGGTTCAAACTCTACTCCCGCCAAGTGAACTTTGTGGTGGACAAACCTGTGTACGTGAGTTTCCTCGGTGTTCTCCCGTTTCCTCCCACTTTCTTCATTCCACAATTTCATTTATTGCTCTATATCACCGTCTCCTTTAGCCTAGCCGGCATAGAAATAATTGTGGGACGTAAAACTGAAAAAATTCATTTCATTTCATTTCTTATTATGTAAATATATTTAATGTGTGCAAGGGAAAATAATTATTTGAAAGATTTTTCGTCTAGTGGAAGGGGCGAAAGGCGTACATTAACTTTTGGTCTTGGTTTTAAACGAAATGGTCATTCATCTTATTTTAGAAAGCCATTTTCTAGCATTCATCCAACTTGTTTTAGAAGATCATTCCCAGGCAATCACCCAACTTGTTTCAGAAGGCCATTTTCTGCAATCACCCAACTTGTTTTAGGCCATTTTCTTGCAACCATCCAACTTGTTTTAGAAGACTAATTTCTGGTAATAATCCTACTTGTTTTAGAAGGTCATTTTCAGGCAATCACCCAACTTGTTTGAGGCCATTTTCTCGCAACCATCCAACTTGTCTTAAAAGGCCATTATCTGGTAACAATCCTACTTGTTTTAGAAGGCAATTTTCTTAGCAATTATCCAACTTGTTTTAGAAGGTCATTTTCTTAGCAATCATCCAACTTGTTTAAGAAGGCCAATTTCTGGTAATAATGCTACTTGTTTTAAAATGTCATTTTCAGGCAATCACCCAACTTGCTTTAGGCCATTTTCTCGCAACCACACAACTTGTTTTAGAAGGCCAATTTCTGGTAACAATCCCACTTGTTTTAGAAGGTCATTTTCAGGCAATCAAACAACTTGTTTTAGAAGGCAGTTTTCTGTCAATCACCCGACATGTTTAGAAGGTCCTTTGCTTGCAATCAGATGTAGAAATATTATTTCTATAAAGACTTAATAAGCTAAATTCAATTTACATTTGATAGATTTAATTTCAAGTGTAGGTAAGAATGCATGGCTTCTCAAAGATAGGTGGATGGACAGTTTTGTAACAAAAGTGTACGTTATCCCGCTTTTGATTATCAACGGAAGACCACTGAGTACACGATGATGGTTTGAATTCCATCTTAAGCTGTAAACCAATATCGCATATGGTCTATTTAAATAATACGTACAATTTCCTTTATTCAAATCGGAACTGGTCCCGGGTTCGATTACCGCTGCAGACATTCAGTCGGAAAGGTGTAACAGCTTTTCCAGGCCAGCCATCCTGAGAGGTTTTTTCTAGGGTTTCCCTTATTCATATTAGATAAATGTCGGGATTGTACCTAACATAATGGTCCCAGGGCGCTTCCTTCTTCTTTCCCCATTTCCTTCTTCCTCTGAAATTCCTCGGGCTATGTGGTCGCCGAGGGCCGTCATCCCTCATTTGTATGACAGGCTAATATGGCCATATATATCTATAGCTTAGAAATTTAATTTCTAATCCTATTCCTAAATCGGAAGTAGTAGAAAAGAAGTATTTCCGTTTCAACGTTAATCAACATAAAAAAAACGATAATATATAGGGAGAAGTATTTCTTTGAAATCAATTTAGAGACCCAAGGATATATTTTTTTACTAAAACCGGTTACGGTAACAATTTACTGCTATTTTTGGTTCCAATATTGATCTCTGAAGAGTGAAAACGATAAAACATAGCGTAATTGAATTTTGGACATGGATGTGTCTTCCTAACAATAAGTTTCATTTCTATCATTATACTTGTATTCAAACCAGAAGTAGCAGAAATGCTGCTTTAAACAAGAAAACGGTAATTAATATCGAGAAGCACATTTTATATGAATTCAGAACTGTACGAATATGGCCCATCTCCGATTTCATTTCTTTATTGTAACCCAAAATGGTATAAATTTATCACCATTTCCCGTTTTAATGTTGACCTCTATAAACCAAGAACGGAAAACCAAAAATAAACTTTCAACTTTATTCATCATTCAAGGAATAAGGTTATTTCTACCTTTATCCCTGTATTCATAATGCAAATAGCGGAAATTTATGACTTCCAGTTTAAACATTGATCACTGTAATGAAAAACTGATACTACAGTGTGTTCGTAAAGTCGCGTAACTCAAAGTTTGATTCCTTATATCTTTTGATCTAAAAATGATAAATACTTGAGACTTCAAACAAATGTAAGCATATTCTATGTAGATAGTTTCGAGATCATGACCAATACTGGAACTTGTAACGTTCTTGTGTAGTAACGAAAGAAATTGTCGTAAGTGTAAAATAAAAAAATTGTAAAATGAAGATAATGAATATTCAGTTGCAGAAAACTGATATCCTGCGGGTGAATTCCTGTGTATATGTGCAGTATGCACCAACATTTATCCATTGGTGCGAAAATGTGACAAGGTTGATGCAGTGTTACCATATAAAAATATTATTTAATGCAAGTCTGTAAAATGGGTATTTTTGACAGAAACTCAGTCCCTGGCAACATTGTTGTCGTAAAATTACTGCAACAGGTGTATTTTAGGTTAATTAATGATAAGAAATGATAATTTTATCAACTATGTGCAAATTCTCATTGCTTATAATTAATACATATACACAGGAATTCATCCGCAGGAAATCATTTTTCTGCAACTGAATATTCATTTTCTTTATTTTGCACATTTCTTATTTTACACTTACGGTAATTTCTTTACGACCCACAAAAACGTTACAAGTACACAAAGACGTTTTTAGTTTAGTACACAAAAACGTTACAAGTTCCAGCATTGGTCATGATCTCGAAACTATCTACATAGAAGATGCTTACATTTGTTTCAAATCTCAAGTCTTTATCAGTTTTAGATCAAAAGATATACGCAATCAAACTTTGGGTTGCGCGACTTTACGGACACACTGTAGATATCAAGAGAGAGTTTTATATGAATTCAGAACCGCATGAATAAGTTCCCTCTCCGACAAGGAAGACCTACATTATAACCGGAAGTGGAAGATTGTATTTATTTCCATGAAGAAAGGAAAAAGAAACACCTTTCAGACAGTCATTCAAGTTTCTAAGAATTAATTTTGTCTCTTCCCTTATTTATTCCAATCTTGTTTACGTGACGCCCCCTTTGTTAACGCTGCATACTTTACGTGTCCTGCTTCCTGCTTGTTGCTCTCATCCTTTTTTTATGCGATTTTAAACGCAACATCGAACATTAAAACTTCCAATAATAATAATAAAATAATAATAATAATAATTATAGTAATAATAATAATAATAATAATTCTCACCAATTTTCAATATATCTATATTAAGCTCTTACTTAATAATTATTTTGTTTGTATGATACTTATTCTAACGCCTCTTTCTTTCTTACAACATTCGTAATATATGTAATTACGAATGTACAAGGTCCTTACGAGAAGTATTGTATATACATGCCATTTTGATGTAAGTGCAAACCACGCGAGAACATTTTGTGCATTTGCGGAAAATTGAACTTTAGATTTAAGGCATAACTGTGGCAAATTGCGAATTTCTAATCACAGTATTTTTTTTCTGAAGTGTGTCGTAGAAGAGAAGCCCTTTTAGATATTGATGTCATAAAATGTATTTTACGGCTGAAGAGCAGCTAGTTGGCATAATATGTCTATATGAGAGGTGAAAAGACTGTGGATATTCACGAACAATTCCAGGACGTGTGTAGGGAGAGTGTACTTGCTATATTGTTTGGAAGTTCCTGAGTTCACAATATAACGAGATACTTTGTATCGATTCATAATTGTATGATTCATAATTGTTTATCTTTCGGGTAGAAAGTGCTTTTACACAAGCACTATACATATTATAACGTTAATTAAAATAATAGAAGAAGAATGTTTTTAATATAAGAAATATATATTATTGTCTTGTTGGTTGCTATGTCGTTGTTTATATATACTTACTTAACATGTTTGGTTGCAAGACAGTTTGTGTGAATATACGTTAAAGGGGAATCAAAGAATAAATTATTTAATATTTATCATGAACTTGTAATTTCGTTAAAAGGTGATCATCTTAGTGAATATAACATCAGAAGATATTTTAAGGTATAAATGAGTATTGCCACTAGAGATATACTTATATTAACTGAACCAGGGTTAACGGCTACCTTTGGTGAGTCGTTGTAAAATTCTTGGTTTACCTCACCCGGGACCATTGTAAATTCATATCCCGAAGTTTAAAGTAAGGGTGAATTTACCTTGATAAGAAGGTTCATGAATACTAACTCAACCATTCTTAGAAGTGGCAGAGTAATCATAAGAAAAGTCATGATTGGTGAGACAGTAGAGAATGAAACTGTTGACGGTGTTAACAATGAGCAGAATATAGCTCCCATTACACCTGGAATGTCGACACTAGAGGACAGAATTCTAATAGTATTACAGCGACAGGAACAAAATTTAGCTCAAATGCCTGAAGAATTAAAACAAACGGTACAGCAAAAATCTGAAGAATCTAGTAGACAGTATGAAGAATTGAGTAGACGATTAGAACAAATAGATCAATCTGTAACCCAAGCTGTGAGAGACATCACGCTACAATTTGATGAGAAGTTAAAAAGATTATCTGAAGATTGCAAGGATAACTACAATCATGTAATCCAAGAAGTCAATATTGTAAAAAAAGATTTTGAAGTAATAGAATCTTCTGTTCGTCAGCAAAAGATTCAGGTGACAGATAATTCTAACCAAATACGTGCAAATACACAATTGATATCTACCATACAGGAGGAAATTAGGGCGTTACAGGTTAAGGATAATGCATATAACAACGACGTTGTTACTGATCGTTTGGAGTTCCCTCATTCTCAAGAGATGCCCTTGCATCCACCCGAAGCAGATCGACATGGACCTTGTGTTACTTCTTCTTCAAGTAACCCATCCGATGAGGATATTATTTTGGAAAGAATTCAACAAAGGAATATAGATGGGCGGAAAAGAGATGGTGGAACCACGCATAACACGTGGAAAAGAGATGGTGGGATCACGCATAACACAGTAGGTAGAAATTTCCATTTAACACGAAATGGTGAAAGAAATATAAAATTAAGTGTAAAAATGAGCGAAATACGAGCTATGAGTAAGTTTAGTGGTAGCAGCTGCAATGAAAATGCTACTTCTTTCCTGGAAAAATTTCAGGATGAATGCAGTATAATGTGTATAGATAAATCTCAATATATGAAACTAATCCCTCATTTATTACTCCCACCGTGTTCTTTATGGTTTAAAGCAGTACGGGAACACGTCAAAACATATGAGGAATTCAAAGCAGCGTTGATCGCAAATTATGAGAACGACTTTTTACTTGCTAACAGAGACGCTATGATTAGAAACCAACCTTTTCATCCTCGCCTACACAAATCTATTGTTGATTTTGTTGTGAACACTTACAATGAATTAAAAGTTGTAAATCCACTACAATCTGAATCCAGAGTGATTGCATCTGTCCGAAATCTACTACCTTTTAAATTGCAACAAATTCTGCTTTCTACACAGTGCATAAGTTTCAATCATCTGCTAATGCTTGTTCAATATTACGAAAGTCAATACCAGGCACAGAATAATCAAACTGGAGTAGGTAAAATTAGAAATAATTCAGATAACCTTAGGTCAGTACCTGTCCGGAATGTAAATATTCGTAATGTAAACAATACGGAACATAACCTGAATAGAGTAAATTTAAATAATCAGAATAGGCAAAGATATGATGTAAATCCACCTAACCTAACTAATTGTGATAATAATTATGTCAGACCATTTAACCGAAGTAGGTTCCAAAACAGACGAAATGTATGGCGTAATTCTGGAAATACTGTAAACCTATTGATAGACGTAACTGTAGTTTAAGAGATGGCACTTCGTATCATAATCAAAACAATCACGCAATTCCTGTACAAAATAATAATGCGGAACATAATCAGGATTGTGCAATACAATGTACTTTATTGGAACCATACACGAGTACGAATTTAAACTGACTGCAGCTGATGTGGTAGGGGTTAAACCCATATCAGCTATTGATTCTTATGAATATTTATCTTCAAATTTATGTGCTAATGTCAATAATGAAAACAACACCCACAAAGTAACGCGTTGTTAAAGAAGATTTATAAATTTTGTGACGTTTTCTCAGGTCCTTATTTATGTTTCAAGGAAATAAACCCTAAAGTTTTTGAATTGTTGAACGCTAAAACAGGTACGTCAATTGGACTTCGTAATATAGATGAGTTGAAGGTTTGGAGGCCTACCCAGTATACAAGAGAAAAATGGATGCAGCTGGTAAAAAGGTTAGTTGCACCTGACATTCTTGCTCAAATAAATAAGAATGAAGGAAACTAAGACTTCTGTTTGTGTGAAAATAAATTTAATTCCTTCTTTTCGCTCGCCCGAGCATAGGTTACATTTAATTTTTGATTTTTACTTAATTTAATTTTCTTTAATTCTCATTAACAAATATTAATTTCCAAATGATTTTAAAAACAAAGGTTATTTATATTATATTGATTTGTGTTGGAACTTTATTGTCAAAGATTATATTCAGTATAAGGCTCATTCTATTAAGCTAATTATCCGACGACTGTACCCATGCGTCACCTTATATGATACTCGGATAAGATTCTTTTGTATCCTGACACCTTATTGATATGATACATACTTTAAAATGTCATCTAACGTAATTATTCTATAATTCGCTCTGTAAAGATTAACCATTTTTAACATGACCGTTTTTAATAATGCATGAAACTATAGATCATTGTAATTTATGTTTTAGAATGTAATTATCTCTTATGCTTTTGATTTCGCATCCTTCGTTAATTGTATTAGTAAGCGACGACTTTTTAATGATAAAAGATAAATAATAGTGGAATGAAAGTTTTATTGTAAATGTATTTATATGAGGTAACTGAACGAAGTTATATATATGAAGGGCGATCAAAATGTAAAGAACACAACTATTATCATGTTATTATTATTAACGGACCAGTGGTTCTTAAATATAAAAGTCAAGCTTCCATGTAACTTTTATATTTAGTCCCTTTATCGAGCGACATTTTATATAACGAGATACTTTGTATCGATTCATAATTGTATGATTCATAATTGTTTATCTTTCGGGTAGAAAGTGCTTTTACACAAGCACTATACATATTATAACGTTAATTAAAATAATAGAAGAAGAATGTTTTTAATATAAGAAATATATATTATTGTCTTGTTGGTTGCTATGTCGTTGTTTATATATACTTACTTAACATGTTTGGTTGCAAGACAGTTTGTGTGAATATACGTTAAAGGGGAATCAAAGAATAAATTATTTAATATTTATCATGAACTTGTAATTTCGTTAAAAGGTGATCATCTTATTGAATATAACATCAGAAGATATTTTAAGGTATAAATGAGTATTGCCACTAGAGATATACTTATATTAACTGAACCAGGGTTAACGGCTACCTTTGGTGAGTCGTTGTAACAAGATACGGAGATCAATGGATGATTTGCCAAGGACTGGACGCCAAAGTTGTGTGACAACTTCTGAAAACATTTCCATGTTTAAACCCTGGTAAAAGGAAATAATCAACAAACTGTGGAACACATCTGCAACCTTATAGGATTCTCGTACTGTGCCGTAAAATGTATACTGGATCATAAGCTGAAAGTGAAAAACGTTAGTTCACATTGAATTCTTAGGCAGTTGGTTGAAGATCTCTTGCAGGACAGTTGCCAGTACCCTGCTGACAAGAAACAGTGCTGCCAATAGACAATTGTTTGACTTCGTAATCGCTATGGATAAATCGTTAACGCCCTGTTCAACCCCGAAAGAGAACGAAAGTCAAAACAGTGGAACAACCCTTGTCACTCTTACTCAAAAAATTTCGCACGGTTCCCCGAAATTAGAAAGTCCTCTACGCCTTTTTCTGTTATCAAAACATGATAATTAAAGCTGACCCTGTGTCAAAATGATATCGGATGATATTAGATCTCTTCCCAGTACTACATGTAACTTTCGGAGAAGAGATTCATTTATAGAATTCGAATAAAATCGATCATAGCTCGCAACTTTCGGGTTTGTCATGTACTGGGAGAATTTACAGCTTCACAAGCCTGGCACTGTATTTACAACAGAACTACGCCTTACAATTCATATTTTCTGGACGGTGAAAACAAAAGTTGTATGGTTATTGGGAAGAGAAAGACATGAACTTAGAACATATATTGATGCCTTTAATGCACAGGAAAATCAAGTTCCTTTTTAGGCCATTTTGGGTATATTTCATCTTTAAGATTTTTTTACGGGAAGCTGCTTTCAGACCTTAAACTATTCATGTCCACATATAGTAATTAGCTCTTCAGCTTTTCATCTTATAATGTGAAAAACAGTGTGAGGTTTTACATTTGCTTAAGCGTACTGTACAAATTCCTTGCTTTTTTATACGCCGGTTTGGTAATTACCATATAGATCTAAGTCCTTTGTAATCTGAACGTCCCATTTGTAGCCGACGGCGCCGTAAACAAAACATAGCTCTTAGTGTTAAGTAATATAACGCTGAGCTTCATATATACTCGTACACATGAACAGGGCACGCCCTTCATTTTGTAGATACGCTCTTGTTACTTTTAGACTAAGTAACTAACTCTATGGCTTATGGAACCTGGAGGTCCAATACCGTTTGCAAAAGTTCCCCATTGACTTCTATCCTTAGCGGACTGGATCCAGTTTCTACTTCGTATTCCTATTTCTGAAAGATGCATCTTAATATTGTCCTCCCATCTGCGCCTAGGTCTTCTTAATGATCGTTTTTTGATTGGTCTTCCAGTTAAGATCTTAAAAGCGGTCCTATTTTCTTTCATCCTGGCTACATGACCTTCCCACTTGAGCCTTTTAGACTTGATGACCCTAACAAAGTTTGGTAAACCGTATAAATTATGTAGTTCCTCGTTATGAAGTTTCCGCCATTCCCCATTCCCTTCCTCTTGGGTCTGAATTTTCGTCTCAGGATCTTGTTCTCAAATGCTTTCAGTTTGCGTTCTTACCTCAGAGTAAGCGACCATGTTTTGCAACCATACAGAACAACAGACCTGATTATCGTTTTATATATTTTAAGCTTCGTTTTCCTCTACAGAATTTAGGACGACAAATGATTTTGAACTGAATAATAACATGAATTACCTGCTTTCAGTCGACATTTAATTTCTCCGTGAATGATTTACCTTTTAAACTCATCGAGAAAAAAGCGTTGAAAGTTTGTGCCATGCTTTCACAAATTCTGTAATACCACCGGATACCAGTGTTGCTAATCCAACATAAAGTTTTCTTTCAAATAGCACTACGTCCGGTTATTACATACACGTGTATTTCAAATCGACATGTTAAACGGAAACTTATAATATGTGGTACTCAGTGTTGCGAACTATGGGCGCTACAGTATCACAAACATCTAAATTTTGATTTCTTCTATTGTAGTAATAATGTGAGTAGGACGAGGGAATCCATATAAAAAATAACGTAGTGTCCAATGATCGTGATATGACTGATTTCGAATGAATAGGAACAACTATATAAGGGATTAAAAATTTAACTCTTTTCAAAATCTTTTATTTCGCAAAGCAGCTTAACTGAGTACCTCATTCAATTACAAAGATGGTTTTCAAGAGATGTGAGGATCACAACACCATTTACAGCAAACTTGAAATCTGTAACTGTTTCTGGGATATGGTGAATACTGGTAAAGCTTGCAACTCTGCTTACAATTACGTAATTAATGTAACTTCTTGTAATTACACGTTCCAAAAGTATTACTACATTTTTATGGAAGCAAAGTAATTAACAAGACATAGTTTAAGAAGTTTCCAATAATATGTCATTTTAAGTAATATATTAACTTTACTCGTTTTTTATATATATTTCCGGAATGGTTCCACTTATCAAATTGCAGTAAATGGCATTGTGATCGCTGGGGGCTATTGAAAACTATGTGCGTAATTAGAAGTGGCATTTATGTAAACACTTGATTGAAATAAAGTATATAGAAAAAAAAGTCAAATAAGTACCCAATCCCGTATGATTTTTATTCTACTTCTTCGAAATAATTCTTAAATGCTGAACATAGTATTAGCACTAATATACCTACTTGGGATGTGCATTACCCTGTTCTTCTTACTTGTATTAATATTATTGTACAACCCTACAAAATTTGATACTTTTTCGATATTTATGATACTGTATTGTCCTTAGTTTGGAACACTGCATTACAAATGTAGTATTGTAAGTTTTCGATGTATACCTAAAAATGAAATGAAATCTTTAAGTTTTACGTCCTACGTTTATGCCGGCTAGGCTAAAGGGGACGGTAATACTGATAAATGAGCGTAATGGTGGAATTAATAAAGTGGGAGGAAACGGGAGGACTCACAGAAAACCCACGAACACGGTGTTTGTCCATCACAATTTGACGTATATGTAGATTTAAAATATATAATAACTTGATGTAATAACGTTTGAAAAAATGTAACTTTATGTAGGTTTGGCAACAGTGTTACGGGAACATGGTGGTTGAGTGGTAGAACTCTTGCCTTTGGTGCGTGGGGCTCCTGATTCGATCCCCGTCCAAGTAAATTTGTGGTGGACAACATCATGTCCATGGCTTTTCCCGGGGTACTCCCGTTTTCTCCCACTTTCTCATTCCACTAAATCATCGTTTCCCTTAGTCTAAAAAGCATAATCGTGGAACGTAAAACTGGCAACAGTGTTACTATGGTTGTATTGCAGAGTATGTCGAACATTGTTTTCCTGTCGATATTTTCATGGTATAAATTTTCAGCATTTTGTGTTTATTAGAGTAAAATTTACAAGAACATACCAAGATAAATGGTCCACCCTGTATATTCTATTTGCCCCAGTTTAATATTCTTTATATATCATTCTACTACTTTAATTAAAAAAAAAACTTTTCTCTCTCTCCCGCTCTAGATACAAAAACATTGTTTTCCTATATAAAACCACGCCAACTTGTTTTCAACTGCACATACAAAAAACAAACCCATAGTGTTTTTTCTAAGATTCAGTTGAACACAGTTGTGTGTGGATTGTTTATTTAAATAAATTAATTGAGCAAGTAAATTAAAAGTCTATTGTTATTGTAGTTTCAGGTGGGAAATCGAGACATTTGCTGTTGCTGACACCTGCACTGCGACAACACTTGTGATAACAGAATAAATATTCTCTGGAGTATCACATAACATTTTTTCACTAATCTATTCTGTTTCTTTTGATGGTGGTTCTTCAGGAAAGTACCTCTTGAATACAACGTATATTGCTTTCTATAAGTTCTTTACCCATAGTTTGAAACGAGAGGGGAAGGGGTCGTCACGGTGGCTCAGTGGTAGAGCGCTCGCCTCTAGTGTGTGAGGTTCTTGGTTTGATCACTGGCCAAGTAAGTTTGTGGTGCACAACACCGTGTTTGTAGGGTTTCTCGGATACTAACGTTTATTACAACATTCTCATTTCGATTCCCGGCGGGAGATCATGTGGTTCGGATTCCATGTTAAACAGTAGTTCCACGTCTCATATAGCCCCGCTGATAAATGGGACGTTAAACTCAAAATCAACTCAACATTCTCATTCCACCAATTTTACCATCACCATTCACTTGCTTTAATCATGCATCTTCCTTATCCTAACGTACTTAAGCGTGGGACGTTCAATTAAACGTTTTTCTTTCATTTGAAGCGAGAAATTTTCAATTTTTTTGCCAAAATGACTTCCCTCACAAGCCGCCGCTGGTTTTCTCTGCATTTATTAAGCATTAAAAATTTTTAATTTTATGCAACTTCCATTAAGTTAAGGAAACTAATACAAAATATGAAGACTAACCATGAGAATTATTTTATTTTTACCGCAAAAGTTTCAGATTTATAAGCTGTAAATCGCATTCTCATTTTTTGCATTTTTCGCTTTAACATTTTTTGCATTGTCAAGCACCATGAATCTCATAGCACTTCTGCATTCTTACCTTCAGTGAATTTATCAATTTCCCAACTACATTTAACAATAACCTTAGCTCTTGAGTAATCATACTTTTACTGAAGGTGAACAAACCAGCCTTGTTTACTTGGGAGGGTCACAATTTTGACTCTCATTGTCGAACGTTTGGTATCTCAGGACACTTACAATCACATATTTTTCTTTGAAGTGTAGCCTATACAAAAATGTTGTACATTTTACTTCTCCAGGTACTCATTTTAAAGAGGCTAGCTGAACCTTAGAGACATGTCAAAACGAGGGTAGAAAGACAAAACTGTCTTTCCCTCACGGGAATCGAAAACAGACCTCACATGTTGTAGTTGGCCCGTTACGTATCACATTACCACGACATTTATTTGTTATTGTACTTACATCCTTAATTGTGTTTAATAAAGAGTATCCCATAAAAAAAACTTTTAAATGTCCGTCATTTCGGTTCTAGTAAGTTGGCAGCACTGAATGTTACACGATTTTTATCTGTTGCCTTAGTGGTTAGCAGTTACGGAGCACCAAATAGTACACGATCGTCATCTGTTTTGTATACGGGCAGGAATGGAAAATGAAATGAAATGAAATTTTGAGTTTTACGTCCCACGGTTATGCCGGTTAGGCTAAAGGAGACGGTGATAATGAGTAATGAATGAAAAGGTGGAATGAAGAAAGTGGGAGGAAACGGGAGAACCCCGAGAAAACCCACGCACACGGTGTTTGTCCACCACAAAGTTCACTTGGCGGGAGCAGGGTTTGAACCCGAGACCCCTAGCACCAGAGGTGAACGCTCTACCACTGAGCCACCTCGGCCCCAGGGCAGGAATGGAGTGCTTCACGACGGAACAGCGTGTTGTCAAAGTGAAAACTTATTACAAATGTAGTGAGCGCTCCATTCCTAACCGCACAGAGAACAGATGACGATCATGTACTATTTGGTGTTCCGTAACTGCTAACCACAAAGGCAACAGATAAAAATCGTGTAACATTCAGTGCTGCCAACTTACTAGAACCGAAATGACGGACATTTAAAAATTGTTGTTTTTTTATGGGATACCCTTTATTATACACAATTAAGGGTGTAAGTACAATAACAAATGAATGTCGTGGTAATATGATACGTAACGGCCAACTACAACATGTGAGGTCTGTTTTCGATGAAAATCGTGTAACGTTCAGTGATGTCACTTGCTAGAACAGAAATGGAGGGCATTTCAAACGTTGCGTTCTTTACATTTTCTGTTTGCAACCATTAAGAAAGAAAAATTAAGTGAAATCTTTCAGTTGTACGTCCACAATTATGACGAGCAAGCTACAGGAGACGACGATGATGAAAATGATTGAAACAAGTGAAAGGGAACGAGATACCCCGAGAAAACACACGTATACGATGTTTGTTCACCACAAGGAATAATTGATGCGAACTGGGATTGACCAAGGAATCGCACGGACCGTAGAACGTTCTATCACTGATCCACCGCGACCTCCGTCAAAGAAAGAAGACAACAAGCAGTGTCACACATACAACCAGGTGAAAATGTCTGGTTTATTGACGTATTATTTTCTCAATTAATATTAAAATCTATAGTATTAGTAGAAGACTACAACTTCAGGCTTAGTGAAGAGAGAAAATGTTCTTGAGACGCGTAATTTATGTAGAAAATCGCTTCTCGCTATGTATCGCTGTTTTTATTTTATATCGATTGGTGTTCAAATCGAAATGGTTGACTTCAACCACTTCCGGTTTTAGTAGAAAAATTAAAGTGAAGGTGGAATCATTAGTGAGTCATTTAATTTTAGAAAATCACTTCTCGCTATCTGTTTCCATTTTAACTGTATATAGATCAACGTTAAAACCGGAAATGGTGAATTTCTGCAGCTTCCGGTTTGAATAGAGGATTAAGAGACGAGATCACTCCACTCTTAGAATGGGAAATCAGTTCAAGAAAACCGTTTCTAACTATCTCTTATCGTTTTAGCTCTATGTAGAAACCGGAAATTGTAATCAAGTTATATCACTTCCGGTTTTAGTAAAGAGTTAAGGATGAGGATAAAATATATTATTAAGATGTTTAATAGATTTAAGGAAATCACTTCTTCCTATCTATTACCGTTTATACTTACAGTTGTCAATATTAAAAGCGAATATCCCACGTAGTGTAGTCGATAACACTCTCCCCTTTGGTGCGAATTGGCCCGGGTTCGGTTCCTAGTGTGGACACTCGCTTGAAACAATGTAAAAACTTTCTCAATATAGCTATCCTGAGTGAGGTTTTCCTGTGTTTTTCTCATTCACACCAGGTAAATGCCGGGATGGTACTTAAGATATAGGTCCCAGGCTACTTCCTTCCTTCCCTTTCCTCGAATAATGTGATCGCCGTAGGATGTCATCCTCATACTTGACGGGCTAACATTGTCATAGATGTCGAAAGCCCATAAATCGAATTCCTAATTTCCTAATTCCTAATTAAAAGCGAAAATGTTTGGGTTCTATTACTTCCAGTGGATGGATCATACCCATCAAAAAACTCGATTCCAACCTTGTAACCCTCCAAATCCTGGTCAAAAATAGCGATAATTTTCTCCCGGACGAACAGACGGACAGTGTAAATATACAACTGAGTTTTATTAAACCAAATTCCTTAATTAATTCGTAAATAAAAAAATTAATGTACCTAAGTTATTAACTTGTATTTTTAGTATCTTGTACCTGTAAATAAAGGGCGTATCAAAACAATTTTGGCTACAGAATCTAACATGTTCTTGTGAATGTCAGTGCTAAAAAAAATCTCTTTATTACAATGGACGTAAACGTTAAAAAAAAATAATCTTCATACTTGCACGATCGCACAGGAACTCCAAAGGCTCTTTGTTCACTTCTCAACGCTTTGGTATTCGAAGAGAATGGGACAGAGATAATATGAATTTGCTCTGTAAGTTTAGAAGACTCTTGTGTGAGATTCCATAGTGGCACTTCACACCATTGAACATTGCAAAAGGCCTCAACATCTGCTTTTATATGGAGTACCTATTGTATGTCTGTCTTTTTAAGATCTATTGACAAAGAACGTGATTCAAGATCAGGAAATATATCTATTGGTGTTATATCCAGGTTCCATACTCCACCCTGCATATTACTTGTTTAGTACTAGACTCGAAACTGGGCCAAGCTTTGGTGAATAGTTTTGACTTCTTCGGCAGGATGCTTATACAGGGCTTTCCAACACTGTTCAAGGCTGTCCCTCACCAGACACGTTTATTGGGAAGGGTCCTACACTACAAGAATATACAGTATGTCTATGTAGTATTGAATCGATGTTATTCTACACCCGAAAAGACGGCAAGTAATTCTTAAGTAATGTCACCTATATTTTCAAAAAAATATAGAGCACAGGATTAACTTATATATATAAACATAGAAAAGATTCAGTATTTATGTTACATTAATAATTTCTCTGGGAAAGAAGATTATTAAGAACGTGTTCAAAATGTTGAGTTACAAAGTTCGAATCCGGTGGACTTTACGTGAACGCGCCTCTGAATCAAGGTTACATTTCTGAAAAGGCTACATTCGTGAACAAATGATAGAATAAGTGACGGAATAAACATAAGATCAGGCTCGGACTGGCCAGGGCAGGAGGGTAGGGATCCCTGCCGGGGCCCTCTCGAAATATATTATATCTCCTATAACGAATATGGAATAACATGGAAAGTAAGACAAAATATGTCTGCTGTGTTGGAGTAGCTCGTTCCGTTCCCAGCGTTCGGTGGGCCTCAGCACTGAATGTAGTCGTGGGACCCATTATTGGAATGAAACTAATAGTACTATAAAGTCCTGTTTGAGGTCCTTTGTTTCTGGTCTAGTAAAAATATATTGCAATAATATGAAGAATGGGGTCCCAGCATCATATTGTCTAAATGTGTATTGGGGCCCTATAATTGGGAAATGAGACTGACTTTTGTAAAGTCCTGCAGGGGCCTCCAGCTAGTCGTTTGACAAGTTATAGCAACACCATAAAGAAACAGAACAAGTCCCCACCCTGGGGCCCCATTACCACGCGTAAATGAAGCTGACAGTTTTATGAAGAAAAGCAACACGCATATACCTCCTGTTGCTTTTCTTCATAAAACAAAGGTTTTACAAGACCCTGTTAAACTTCATGATACATACAATATATTTATAGTAGCAGACTTCCACTACCCACGCAGCACTTATACGTATATCATATGTATAGCGTACGTAACATCTAGCAGTTATATACGTATATTATCTGTATAGATTTGGTATGGGTTACGCACATTATAGGTATATCAGTAGTTTAGGTGTTCGCCTTAGTGATGTATATTATACGTATAAAGTAGGTATATATAGTCTGTATTTTGAACGCAATTTATGCGTTCGATATTTCGCACTATTACTGCGTTTTTGAGATGACAGGTTCAAATTTACCTTCAGTTATCCAGTTGCTGTTCCGGGCGCGGTGACTCAGTGGTAGAGCGTTGGGGTCCCTGGTTCGATCCCAGCTCGCGCCGTGTGGACTTTGTGGTGGACAAACACTGTGATCGTGGGTTTTGTCGGGGTTTTCCCGTTTTCTCCCACTTTCTTCATTCCACCATTTCACTCATCTCACATCATCACCGTCTCCTTTAGCCTAACCGGCATAATCGTAGGACGTAAAACTTAAGATATTTCATTTCGTTTTTCTTTATTTTTTAATATAGTACAAGTTCAGTGCAAAAATAGAGTTAAAATCGCATAAAACGATTACCACTATAGCAGATCATTTGTATGTTATTTCAACACGAAAGTTTTTTTTTTTTTTTTTTGCTTAGCTAGCACCCATTGCGAGGGCTGTACCCTCTACTAGGGAAAGAGATTTCATATAATCATGCGGTAGGAAGAATTTTTAGCTGGGCAAAGAGACATTTATTAACTTCATTTAGTATTGGTAAGCATTTCTTTATAATCGCCATATACAGTTTGGGGGTCTGAGAATGGATATGCTGTTTAGGAATTATTGCGAAAGGAAATGAGAATGAGGGGCTGTGAATGCTGGGTTTTCTTCTGTGATTAAATACGTAAGGATACCCTGTTAGTAATAAGCGGATTTACTGGGCATGATATGAAGGTAACATATGCGCCGGGATGGTTGACGTGCTGAGCATGCGAATGGGGTCATAGTCGGGATGATCTGGAGGAACAGCATATTTATACAGTGCGAAAAGCAATGAGAGAGGTGTAGGTGCAAGGCGGTGGTTTTGGATGTAAGGAGCGTCGTTATAAACTGTTTCAAAGAAGCGATTATGTTCACTGTCATAGCGCTGGTTGATATATTTGAGTCGGAGGGCTTCGAGATATTAGAGAAGGTGCGGAAATGTAATGCGGTCGTATAGTTCACGGGTTGGACTCGGTAATTTAAAGCGGGTGGTTAGGCGGAGAGCATGTCTTTCCATTATTAAGAGCTTTCCGTAATGTTTTGCGCTTGCTGATATCTATGCGGTGAAGCCATACGTAAGAACGGGACGGAGGAAGACCTTATACGTGTTGATGAGTGTAGAGGAACGGAGATCCCACTTTGTACCAGTGAGACTTTTAAGTAAATTCAGTCTGTTTTTGGCTTTGTTTACGACCGAAGCGAGGTGTGGACGAAATGTAAGATGGTGATCAAATATGATACCCAAGTAGCGTCGCTGTTGTCGAATGGTGTATGTCAGTAGACCCCTATCATATACTTTAAGGGCAAGACAAGCTGGGTTTCGATGAACCCTTGATCGACGTTTTGGTGGGATAAAGACTATTTCTTGAGTTTTGGTAGCGTTTATTGTTAAGCACCACGTCCGACACCAGTCGCTAAACCGACGAATGGATTCATTCATGGCAGTGTTTATTTGAGAGATGGTCGTAGCTAATGCCAAGAAAGCGGTGTCATTGGCACACTAGAAAGTGTGGACATTTATACGTAACGACGGCATGTCAGTGACATAGAGCAAATACAAAAGCGGTGATAAGGCGGAACCTTGGGGGACGCCACTATGAAGAAATAAGGGATAAGATACACTGGAATTGATGTTGAAGTAAGCCAGATGGTTGGTAAGAAAGTTATAGATGAAGCGGAGGTATGTGACAGGAAGACGGAAAGAGAGAAGTTTATAAAGAAGTCCCATGTGCCCAGTGTTGAATTCAGACATTTTCACCCGGGGGGGAATGCGAACTCCTCGGGGGGGATTCTGTGTTTTTGGAAGAAAGCAGCATATTTAACAATTCCATTCACATGCACATCTTAGCTAATATTGAGACTAATTGCTGATAAATATTCAATGCGAGATTATAATTTAAAAAAGAAAAGAATCGTTTAACTTTATCTAAAACATTAAATAAAGACTGGCACAAATATTTTAGACTAAACTTTAACTACTATTTACAAAAGCTATTTTAATTATTTTTCCTATATTCAGTAGTTACTAATGTAGAAGTTCTTAAAAAGATTCAAATCAACTCAAATATTTTTTGTCCTAAAACATACATAGGAATATCTTAATAAAAAGTAATTATTCTTTCTCACACTTCTGATTCTAAATCAAGTATATTAGCCTTGGTTTCTTTACTGCATACACATCAATAGTTTAGTTTACGAAATGTTCAGTAGGATTAGTGCCGTGTCGTGGAAAATCAGCGCTTGGGGCGAGAGTATACGACGGCACCCTCGTACATATGAGTGAGGTCGACAGACCAGCTGCGAAACGTGAGAAAATTTTAAAAAGTAAACCCTGATTTTCCTTGATTTTGAGCACTTTTTATTACTTTTTTCCTTTCCTTCTTTCTTTTCATTTCCCCTCCCGAATCGTGCGCCCCTTACTTCGGTGCCCGGGGCCGTCGCCCCGCTTGCCCCTCCTTCGTCACCTTGAATAGCAATCTTTCACTTATATGCTACTATTATATTGATAAATTCTACATAAATCTCTAACCCAGGAGGGATAACTGTTCCTCCCTGATCCCTCTAAATGACGCCCTCTGAATCTCACCCTTTAACTGATTTATTTCACTAGTTAACAAAGGTTTTGTTACATAAAAGGAAATACCTGTTCTTAAAGGAACTTTTTGCGCTGAATTCGAATATGCACTCGGTTTTTCTCCATCACGTACGATTTTCCCGTAACAGAGGGATTTTCGGGAAAATCCCTTAAAAATTCCCTTTTCGTTTATTTTACACCTCAAGATCTTGTCCCCTTGCATATACTAACATAGAAATTATACCTAAGTATACTTTGATTCATATTTAACAAACCCTCCAAGTTTCGTAATAATCGCTTTATTCTTTCTAGAGAAATAAATATGTTTGTATGTATACTGTGTGTACTGTTTATTGCACCTGATAGTAATGCTTTCAGATCTCTTAAGTTGAGGTAAAACGTTTTGCTTTTTTACCACAAACACATATATAAAATATAATACAATATAATTTACAAGTGTGACAGTTTACAATAAACAATAATACAAATGTAGCAAAAGGTCATGAAAAGACAATCAAAACTATCACAATATATGAAACTTCCATTGGGTTACAAAAACATACACTACTTCCTTCTTTTGTAAGAAATGTTGCATTCTCTAACAAGACCCCAACAATAATCCCCATCATTGAAGGATCCCATCGCCCCTGGTACCTTTTCTCCATTGTCATTATATCTTGGTGGAATCTTTCCCCCTGTTCGTCGCTGAGAGCACCTACGTTAGCAGGAAAGAAGCTGAGGTGGGAGTGAAAAAGTGGATTTTTAAAGACATCCTACAACCCAACTCTTTGTATTTCTGTATCATGTCCTGTACGATTTCTGTGTAACTCTCAGCTTTGTTATTGCCCAGAAAGTTGCGCACAACACACTTAAATGCTGTCCAGGCAGCTAGCTCAGCACTGTTTAACTTGCTGTCAAAGCTATCATCAAGCATTAATTTCCTAATTTGGGGACCAATAAACACTCCCGCTGAAATCTTAGCATCACTCAGGTTAGGGAACTTATGTCGCAAATACTTGAAACCTTCACCAGATGTGTCCATGGCTTTGACAAAGTTTTTCATAAGTCCTAACTTGATATAAAGTGGCGGTAGTAATATCTTATTAGGATCTACCAAAGGAGCATATTTGAAGTTGCATTCTCCAGGTACGTAATTCACTCTGGGTTCCCATTCCTTCACTTCATAATGTTTGTCATCAGCTCGGCTATCCCATAAACATAAAAAAACATTGGTACTTCGTGTAACCGCACTGCAGTCCTAATAAAATACCAACTACCTTGAGATCATAACATATTTGCCAACAATGGTCCTTGTAATTTATAAGATTTAGCAAAGTTGACATGGTGTCATAGGATTCCTTAATCTTCACTGAGTGCGCAAGTGGTATAGAAGGTTTTCTATTTCCATTATGTAAAAGGACAGCTTTAAGGCTGACCTTTGACGCGTCGATAAATAACCTCCATTCTTCTGGAACGTAAGGAATTCCTAGCTCCGCCATCAACCCATTTATATCCGTACATACGCACACATTATCTTGCATTGAGAAATAGCTTGAAAATTGAACATGCCTTTTCCTGTACACTGATATGTTCGTTTCTGCATCCAATAAGTTCCACTGCTGGAGCCTTGATCCCAGAAGTTCCGCCTCTTGTTTTGTCAGGTGCAAATCACGGACTAGGTCATTAAGTTCACATTACCGGATGAAATGTGGCTCGCGAACACAATCAGGGATGAACGTTGGATCCTTGGATGTACATGTTGATGTCGATGGTTCATCAAGGTCATGATCATCATCAGAGTCTTTTGGCCATATCTCTTCCCAGTTGGTAGGGGGCTCGGGAAGTGGAAGTTCATCCCCGTGCGGAATAGGTCTAATTGCGGATTTAACGTTGGGATAACTTATTGTGTATTTGCTTTTTTTAGAATGTCCCTTAACTACTGTGAGACAAAAATAACAATCATCCAGATGGTTGATGGGTTCTCTCCACACCATTGGTACAGCAAATTTCATGAACCTCCGTTTCCCTTTGGCCCATGCAAGTAAAGTGACGTAGCACGACGCTCAAATTATGTTGGGTGCCCAAGTTTTGTCCTGATCTCCCACACGACATCCGAAATATATATAATATGCTAGTTTCACCGATGGCGTAATGGATCTACACTGTCCTTTAACTACAAACTGGCCACACACATAACAAAAACTATTTGGTGAGTTAACACACGAACGCCGTCCTCTTGACGCCATTGTACTGATCACAAACTAAACTTCTGGTCTTAGATGGGTATAATGCCGTTAAGATCAAACATGAAAGCACTCTTAGTAGCAAAGACAACTTTGAAAGTGAAGTAGTGTTAAACCACACGTCAATATAAAAATGTACAAAACTCCCTCACCAGGTGTCAAGAACACAAGAAAGAAAGAAATGCGCGGGGGAGGGGGGAAACGATACCGTAGTGGAAAATTCAGACTGCATTAGTTCATTGTTGTCAACAATGAGTCTGTATTCCATTCTTTCTTTCTTTTGCATTCTGTTACATTTGATAACAAATATTGATAACCATTTCATGAACAAAACGAAAAAACTTGGAGAATTGTATATATATGTATTAAGATATACATATACTGTACGTTTAAAAAAAATATACGTTGGAAGTACATTCTATTTTTATACACGTTTCTAATTTACAGAGAGCAATACAAGTGTGTTGTTGACTATTGTAGATATTCATTTTTATGTCTGTGTTTGTAGTAATAAAGCAAATCGTTTTTACCCCAACTCAGGAGATCTGAAAGCATTGCTATCAGGTGCAATAAACAGTGCACACACTATACATACACATATATTTATTTCTCTAGAAAGAACAAAGCGAATTTTACGAAACTTTTAGGGTTTATTAAATATAAATCAAGGTATACTTAGGTATAATTTCTATGTTACTATATGTAAGGGGACAGGAGCTAGGGGAATAAAATATCTGAAAAAGGGAAATTTTTGAGGGAATTTCCCGAAAATCCCTCTGTTACGGGAAAACTGTACGTGATGGAAAGAAACCGAGTGCATATTCGAATTCAGCGCAAAAAGTTCCTTTAAGATCAGGTGATTTTTCTCATGTAACAAACAAAAAGTTTAAATTTGTTAACTAGTGTTTTTAGTTAAAGAAAGGTGTGTTTATAATTACGTGGGCACATGGGGGGATATTAAAATTAACAAAAAATTGGCTACTTATCAATGAATATTCCCTTGATTCTTTTTAAAAAGATCTTGACATTTCGGAACTCTCAGCTGATTCCTTCCTCAGTGGCAAGGTAAAAAGGATTAAAACGGAAAGGAGATAAAAGAAGTAAAACCAGGAATACATAGCACTATATAAAAGTACTGTACAAAAAAGATCCTAAGATGAACAGAGCAGAGTGAAAAAAGAATGAACTGAATAAAAAAGAACGTGGTGTCTATGTTAAACCACTATTGTCAGATCCAAAGTATGCATCAAAGGTAGGTACCCAAGTTCGATCAATGTTGCCAGTATCAAGATTCAATGCAAGTTTGTACTTATGAATAAAGAACGATTAGAATAAAGATAAAAATAAAGATGAATAAAGATAAAAAAAACAACGGGAAATTAAAGAATCGTTATCAATGTTGATCGAACTTGGGTCTGGCAATAGTTCCCTCACGAATCGCCACTGAATGCAACGGAAAGTATAATCAACTCTGCTCAAGCGAGTATAGTGGATCACTTGATTCGATATATGGGATGTGGGTAGCCTCTTTCCTACGTACATATTCTTTCAATGTAGGCAACCAACGTCTTTGCCACTGTGCAGGTTACATATAAGTTAGGGAATGTTATAAGGATTTTAGACGAGATATGCATATCCACCGTTACCAGTGAAGAAGTTAACGGATTGGCACCGTTAAGGAACTAGCTAAATATAATCACTCTAGTTGCCCATTGCGCAAAAAAAGAAGAAGAATCGAAAATTCGCTCTCTTTCAATACCTATCGTGTGGAGTAAATACGTTACTAACATTACCATCTTATACGATCCACTAGCGTGATCCCAATAATGGTGAGCATCTTTAAGTAAGAAAAAGCCATATATCCTTGTATTATAGGCAGCCAACATTTCTTTGCTACTGCGCAGGTTGCATACAAACCAGGGAATGTTATAAGGCTTTCAAATGCGATATCCACCGTTACCCGTAAAAATGTTAACTGGTTGACTCTATTAACGAACTCGGCCTAGATGATTGTTTTACCTACCTATTGCAAAAATAAATAAATAAATAAAGTTCAAAAATTGCTTTTGTTGAAGGACTACTATGTGGAGCAACGGACAGATGGAATTGCTAATAGTACAAGCCTTGAGTCTTAATAAAGAAATTAATGGTTTTAATAAAGGATTTAATGACATGGAGATAGTAAAAGGAAAAGGAGAAACCTGGTTAAACCTAAGAACACAACGCTATTCTCCTGAAATTCATACTGCATAATCTAGAACCGAACCAGGAATATTTAGGACCACAAGTGACTGCCCTACAGTTAGTTCAATTTGTTTCGCCATAGTAACTTCAAATTTTAGTACATACATCGGACGGATAGTTTATCAGCAAAAATATATTTAAAAATAAGGATTAGCTATTAGAGAAATGAAAATACTAAATATCTCAACGTCTAGACTAATTAAAGTTTGTTTTTTACAATTAAGCTATATAAGTCTACAAGTATGCTGATACTTTTTTTTCAATTACGTTGCTAACAAACAGAATAATAGTTGTGTCTAATTAGTTTTGAGTTCTACATTTCTTCTGTGCAATATAAATTATGTTTTAAGTATGTTGCATAGACGTACTGAAATTGCTTTACTAGCTTTTTAATGAGATTATCTGTAAGAGGGAAATTCTCAAAATAAACGAATCGAAACCTTTGTTAGCATAGAGATTTAGAAAGTAATTTAAATCTTAATCCATCCTTCTAGTTTTTCTTATGTATAATATATAGCATTTGTATTTCAATTCAAATCCTAAGTAGTACTTATATTCTCGTGGATATTTGCGTCATTGAATTAGCGTAATATGTGTATTAAATCATGAATCCAATGTAATGCACTATATTATGCTATATTCTTCGTTGAAAACAGAATGCCAGTCGCTAGAAGTTAAGAATATAACCCTTCTTAATTTTACATCTTGTAGTGGTTCAGAAGGTATTACTTCCATAGATTTCTACGAACTATTGAGAATTAGTTCACACCAAATTAACTTATAGAGAATTTACTCTTTCCATTGTGAAAATTGGTCAGAAACTAGAAAAGTTTAACAAGATCTTGCATTAGAAACGTTTAACAAGTAAGTTAACAAAAAGTAATATTTTTCTTCCTAATACTGTATCCAGGGCCGGATTTAGGGGGTTGCACCGGAACACGTGCACCCCCCTCCGTTCTGAATATACACTATCTAAAGTGAGAAACTGGCAGTGGAAATAGCAATAATTTCCTAAAATTTCATGTCATGTTTCCGTTTCGGGCTTAAAAGAAAACGGTTTTTCTAAACACAATAGTTTAAGCCAGTTCCTCATACACATCTCAAGATGCCTAAAGGCATTTTTTTGAAAAATAAATTTGATTCAAATGTACTGATAGTTATTGGTGCACCTCACTCAAAAAATCCTGGATTCGGTCTTGACTTTATCCTATCAGAGAATACGTTAAATTTTCTGTGTTTTTCCGGTTATAAATCAAATTCATTATGGTTTCCAGGTTCAACTTCACACGCTTTTGAATGAGTTCTGTTGACCAAACATTTGTACAATAATTTCAAGAAATTGGTTAGTTTGCCAGTAAATCAAGACCTTCTAATACAATCTGGATTTAGTTGATTTAATATAATATTTTCCTTTTGCAAAATTTAACTTTAGTCGGAAAATTAACTTATTTTTTAAATTGGCTACGCGATTTTGACCACCTTTAAATATTTGATTCTACTTTATTGTCTTAGATTAAAAAATAGTTCTATTTTAATATATTTGGATTATTAAATAAAACATGATTTAACAGAAGAGTGGGAATAGCATGGACAAGGGAAGGGGCATTAAGAATTAACTTCTTTGAAAGTGTTTTTTTTTTAAAATAATATTTAAGTAAGAACACATACCGGATGGTAACGATCGATTTTCAGTCACATTTTGAAACAAATATTAAAAATTGTCGGAAATTTTCCGATATATGTAGGGGAAACCGGGGTATTCGCGAACACTGGGGTAATACCGAGCACCCAAGTTTATGCCCATGAAGCTTCTTAGAAAACAGACTATTTTGCTGTGTGCTAGCGGAGAAACCTGGAAAAGTGCAACAGCAATTTGGTGACAGTCAGCTGAGCGGATTAGCAGGAAAGGAGACGTTTTGTTGTTTTTGTCGATTCACTTGTAATGTTGATTCAACAATCTGGACAGAGTAAGTTGGTTCTTATCTTATCTATATTGTTACAGATGAGGCTATATATTCCCCTATATTTGAATATTAGTTCTTTGTAATCTTACTAGCCTATATGCAGTTAACAACTAGTGTCAACTTTAACAATAAAATGGTGTCTCATGAGGAAATGCCAGACAGAATGCTTGCCATTGCCCCGGAGTGTACCGGATTGCCTCATGGTGTGAAATAAAATATTTTTTTAAAAATCAATATTTTTTAAAAAATTGGAAAGTAAGTAATAAGTAAACAAAATTGGTGTGGGACATAGATCATGTCTTGGTAATAAGCGTTATTAGCTTTATTAATTAGAATAGTTCGTTATATTTAATATATTTGCTATATTAATTAGTCTAGGCCATTGGTAGCCTACTTCATTATTCTACGAGTCAGTAACCCTATTTTAAATACCTGATCTTTCATCATAGGCAGTAATTTTTTTTCTGTGTGTAATTCACAGATGTTTTACAAATTTATTTAGCTGAGTAGCGTCCATTAGCTGTTAGCCAATTTTGTTCAGCTTATTAACAGCATTTGAACATTGAACTACTAAAGAATGCTGTCCTTGGAAGCAAAATATTAATGCTTATATCTGCAATTTCTACAATTCCAAATAATGTTTTCATTTTAATGAATATGCAGCGTTATGGGTGTGCGTGGGTTTTCTCAGGGTTCTCCCACTTTCTTCATTCCACCATTTCATTCATCACTCATCATCACCGTCTCCTTTAGCCTAACCGGCATAACCGTGGGACGTAAAACTCAAAGATTTTATTTTTTTAATGAACAAATACATATATTGTAGTTCACATTTTGAAAATTGTAATATTGTTTATCCGGATATTTGACGATCCGGACAACTGAAGTTCGGATAATTGAAATTATACTGTATAAAGCCCTGGTTCTCTAAAGTAATGTTAAGTTCTACACAGATATTTTTCTACATTGTCGAGTCATACAAACTTGGGAAGTTACACTTAATATCCAAGAATGTAATTATGTGTCATATTATCGATAGTTATAATAGAATACGCTGCTTCAAGAAGGTAACGGATTGATAGGAATATTGTACTATTTGAGTTTGACAACATATACAAAGAAAATAATAAATTTGTCGGGAAATATTGGACAGATCAAGAAAGCATTATGCAGCTGACGCCTGACAAGGGGGAAGAGAAAGTTTGCTTCATCCTTATTCTCCGCCATAACAACAATATTAAATTTGAGAACGAAAACGCTCCAAACGTCTTTCTGATGTGAAGTATTCCTACAAAAAAGCAAACAAAATACATTATCAAGAAATCGAAGAAGAAAATACCTTTTCTGTTTGTGATATTCTATTGTGAAACGTGCTTCGACTGTCAATTTTTCACTATATTCATCGATTATCTCGTATTGCACGCTGTGCATAAATATTATTTTATCAAATGTAATTTAAGAAGAAACTTCCCCCTACTTTTGCTTCTAAAGAGAGTAATTTCTGATGATTAGTTCGGCGTCCTTCCAAGTTAAAAAAAACAGAAACGGTACGGTATGAGAAAGACCAAAGTATGATTTATGGGACTAAATTATACTGTTCACTCTAATTTGTAGTATTTAGAAAGGTGAAACTATAATATTTTGTATTTTCTTTTTCAGAAATCGCTATTTCAGGGACAATAAGGAAATTAGATATTTCAGTTGTAAGACCTATATTTAAGCTGGCCGTTAATTGTCTAGACGACGTGATTGCCGAGCTGAGGTTCAGTTGTAGGATTTAGGAATTAGATTTCTGAGCTATCGGCATCTATGGCTATGTTAGCCCATCACGTACTGATGACTGACGTCCCTCGGCGAGCACACTATCCGGGGAAAGGGAAGGAAGCAAACGACCTGAGACCTATATGTTACGTACTACCCCAGCATTTGCTGGTGTGTATGAGGAAAACCCAGGAAATACTTTTTTGACCGAGTGCCCCCACCGGAAATCGAACCCCAGATCTATGCTATGCTAAGCGGGAGCACTATCGAACTATGCTAAGCGGGAGCACTGAGGTTCAATTGTGAGCAATGCAACAAAGACTCGTACTGAATATTCACTCAGCGCGGATGGACAATGTTAGGCAAAGTACTCTCCAACGTTGCACACAGTCATTGCACCCAGGCCTCTCCAACGTAGCACACAGCCAGTGTAATTAGGCTTCTCCAACGTTGTACAGAGTCAGTGCACTTAGGCTTTTCCAACGTTGCAATCAGTCAGTGCACTTAGGCCTCTCAAACGTTGCACACAGTCAGTGCATTTAGGACTCTCCAATGTTGCATATAGTCAGTGTACTTAGGCCTCTCCAAAGTTAGACACAATCAGTGTACGTAGGTCTCTTCAACATTGCACACAGTCAGTGCACTTAGGCCTCTCCAACGTTGGACACAGTCAGTGTACGTAGGTCTCTTCAACGTTGCACACAGTCAGTGCACTTAGGCCTGTCCAACATTGCATACCGTCAGAGAACTTAGGCCTCTCCAACGTTGCACACAGTCAGTGTACGTAGGCCTATCCAAAGTTGGACGTAGTCAACGCACTTAAGGTCTCTCCAACGTTGCACACAATCAATGCACTTAGGCTTTTTCCTCTCTCAGTTTCCTCTCTTGTCTTCCTCCGCTCCGGCTCGTCTGACCTCAGTTTGGTCAACATGCACCCGGCCATATGCTCTTTAGGCTAAAGGAGACGGATGATTAATGAAAGTGAGAAAGACTTGCTGGGATGATAGTATGAGAAAAAAAAACAAATAGCTCTGAGGAAACCCATGGAGAAAACGTTCTCCACAGGATCCACCGATGTGAAGGACTTGGTATCAACTTTCCCAAAATTATCACTTCATCTCCTCAAGTTTACCATCCTGGCTTCCAAATTTATTTTTCTCCTCCCACCCAAATTTACAATATTCCGATTTTTACCACTCACAATGAAAAAGTATGACCCGTCAAATATAACATATTGTGTTGCAATCTGCACCCTGGAACCCCCAATAAGCACCTCTGGTTGTCCATCACAAACTCATATGTCTTCTGATCCAAGCAGGGTCTACTCGCGCCAAAGATATCTGTATGTCTACAATTGAACTACCAGATGCATCTAGCTTGCTGATTTATTGTCATCGCATAGTTTAACAGTATAGTACTCGAACTCTTGGCATTCGAAGACGGAACTTTCTACATTCTAGTTTCAGTATTACATATTACCAACTTCATTGTCATCAATTCCCTCGAAAAATTTGAAACTTAACATAGTTTAACAGGTGTTGTGCTGTATGGTTGCGAAACATGGTCGCTTACTCTGGAGGAAGAACGTAGACTGAAAGTATTTGAGAATAAGAATATTTGGATGCAAGAGAAAGGAGAGAGGGGAATGGCAGAAACTTCATAACGAGGAACTGCATAATTTATACCGTTTATCAACATTGTTACGGCTGAGATGGGCAAGTCATGTAACCAGAATGGAAGGAAGTATGGATGATTTTTAAGTTTTGACTGGGTATTCAATCGGAAAACCTCCATTAGGAAGACCTAGGCGCAGATGGGAGGATACTATTAAGATGGATCTCGCAGAAATAGGATTACAAAGTAGAAACTGGATCCAGTTGGCCAAGAACAAAAGTCAATGGACAGCTTTTGTGAACGCGGACTTGAACTTCTAGGTTCCATAGGCCATAGAGTTAGTTAGTTAGTTAGATGGCCAATTTCAACAAAAGTTCGGGCCTCCAACGTTACTTATGGGAACTCGAAAACACACGCGCTACTTTTGGTTGCAAGGATGAGCTAAATTAATCTAAACCCAATTATGTTGCAACTTATATACGAACACGAACACATTGCTGAACCGACGGATTTTGATCGACTGATGTTTAATCACCATTTCGGCTACCATACTAATAGCTTACTTTCGCCCCTTAATTTATGTCAGAATTTATGTAGGTTCTGAATTAGTTCACGATGTTAAGTCAATACCGGATATTGCTTACCCTTAGAAGAAATCGAAGGAGAACCATGCTTACCAGACACATAAAATATTTCAACTACACGGGAGAGTCAACTAAACTCAAATAAAAACAAAAACCTTAGAAAATCTGTACTAGTTCTATGCATTACCAAAATTACCACAAACATGTCATTTCCTGTCTGAAAGAACAAAGAGCAACATATCTAATATTTTACTTTAAATGTTTTCCTTGTTTTAAGAAGAAAAGAAAGACAGTAAAATAAAATAGAAGAAAAAATGACCTGAAGCTTTCTCGTGCTTTTTAGTCGTCTTTCGTATTTCCGTAGAAACATCCTAGCTTTCTTTTATCTAACTTACTTTCTTCATCTGTAAGTGAGAGTATATCCGTTTCGTTACTTTGTATTTTAGCGTGTTGAACACGCTTTCTCTCTAAGAAAAGATATACCCTCAGGAGAAGCTCCATTACGAAGATCGTATGTCAAACACGCGTGAGTGAAATGCGTTGTATGTCTTTTTTAATGTTATATTTTACTTACTTTCACATTGCGAATATTCAGTAAGAATAATCATATTTTTTTCTTTAGTAAATGAATTGATTTCATTATTACATTTTGAAAAGTTCTCTTTAACAAAGCTTTATATAATTACTCTGTCCGTGTGTCCGTTTGGGAGACAAAAGATTCCGCTAGGATATAGGTCAAAAGTTACGAATCGAGTCTGTTGACGGAAGTGCTACCCAAACCGGAAACAGTAGAAATCAACCATTTCCAGTTTTTACATTGATTACTATAGAGCGAAAGCGGTAATAGATAGCGAGAGGCTGTTTTCTGCAAGCGATAAAATGTTAAAAGATTACCTTACATCCCTCGCCTTTAACAGTCTACTGAAACCGAGTGTGGCAGAAATCTACTAAAATTTCTGGCTTGAATATTGATTTACACAAAGCGAAAACGATAGGAGATGACGAGAAGTGGTTTCCCGAAATCGAATTAGTGTTCGATCATTGAAACTTACATATGTCCTCCTTAGGCAATGCTTCCATGTGTGCCCCTTAGCTACGCCACTGGTTGTATCTATTGTTGTTTATCGTCTCCTAACAATAATACACATACTCCTAACGATGACGCACACATTGCCTGTAACGATGCAATACTTATTATTTAAAAAAAATTAAATCGTAATTTCAAATGTGCATTCAACTCTTTTCCGGGTGAATTGGAAATAAGAATGGCACGGTTGTAATGGTATGAAAACGCCCATATGAATTCTCTAATCACCAAGGTCAGAATTAGAAAATTATAGAAAGAGATTTGAAAAGTTGTTTATAGTTCCCATTAATTATGGTGTGAAAAGAATTCTTCGCACGAACCCAGTTAAGAGATACACGTGGATGTTCTCTGTTTTGAACACTTGTTAAAAATCATCTGCTAAAGGATTCCTAAATTGCAGAGTATTTTAATTTCCGAGGTCCATTTATAATAATTTATTGCAATTCGTCGTTGAAATAACCGACAGATGTATCTCAAAAATTGCGATTTTGAGTTGATACCTGTACCTTACATGATTTTACAAGATCTGGAGATATTGAGTTGATGAAAACACTAAAAGGCGTAAAATGAGTTAAGTATTGAGATCTGAGATACGTCTATTGATTTATTCCAGGGGCGAATTATGTGGTAAGAAACAATGTAAACAGTGCCGTAGCGAGGAGAGGTACTTTTTACCCGAACCACCAAAATGATAGTATTATCTAAAGAATTTCATGTAAATAATTGTATATATATATATATATATATATATATATATATATATATATATATATATATATATATATATATATATATATATATGCCTGTTAGGATTAATTAAGGTTTGAACTGCATCGGTAGTGTTACTATTCATCTCAGTGACCTCAAAAACTACGTACTGGGCACTAATATTGGTCTTTTTCATTATTTTTTAATTGTATCTTTCTTTCAACCTTCTCCTCTCATACTACTGGACCGATGGGGAATGGAGATTATCATAGTCAAACAAATCAAATGTGCCTGTAAGCTGACACATGTGTCATCCTTGGACAATATCACAGTTAAATAGATCAATTGTGCCTATAAATTGACACATGTGTCATCCTTGGACAATATCATAGCTAAACAGCTCAATTGTGCCTATAATTGACACATGTGTTACCTTTGGACAATATCATAGCTAAACAGCTCAATTGCGTATAAGTTGACAAGTGTGTTATCTTTTTACAGTATTATTCTTAAACGAAAAATAATATTTGCGAGTTAACCATAGCTTTGGCATATATTTCGCGAGCCACGTTCTGTATTATAGCCTTCCTAGTACCATAGTAAAAAAAAAATCTTATTATTACCATAGTAAAAAAGGGTTCAGTTGTCTTAATGGATGGCGTGTTTATCTTACAAAATCAATATTTAAGTTTGCAAAAATTATTTTTTCGACTCTCTCAAAACCTACGCATGAGGATTCACATCCATTCATCATTTTATTCAGGTCAATAATATAATATTAATTTACATATGACCCATCGTTGGAATGTTTTGTCATTAGACTGTAATAATACAACATTTTGTTGCACTCGTTGTAGACAGCTCTTCATGATACATATAATAAACATGCTTTCAATAATGTTCTACTGTCTCAGTAATGAACCAAACACTTTATTTTAACGCATATATATGATCGTTTTGGTTATTCCTTCAGTCACTACTTAGGCAAATACCTCAAAATGCATCTCTTAAATTTCATTGAGTTATTGTGAATAGCATCTACAGAGAATTCATTCATTCAAAACATGTTATCATCTGTTGTCGATTGGAGTCCTTTATACTTGCTTACTTAAGAGTGATTCTTTAAACGTGCAAATAGGTATATGAGGCCATATACGTACTCAATACACACACATTTATGTATTATTCACTTTATTCTAATCCTTAGTCAACCTGTATTATCTTACATTAATGAATCCTTTTCTCTTGGTACATTCTCATATTTTTTATTCGTTAATTGGTAAGCATTCAGGAAATCTACAACTGCGCTAACAATTCATGCAAAGCATATCCATTCTTCGCGTGTCTCGTCATTGTATTCTTTAGAACTGAGCTTGAGATTTGTGTCTAGTTTCCTCTTACTAAACTAAAATTAGATCTAAACTTTTCATCGTTGAAAAATTCCTTGTAATTTTGTCGAATTCCAAGACAATCAGTGTTAAAATTGATGTCACTAATGCAAGAGGTAACTATAGAGTTATTAGTGGTAAAATTTTCAGCTACACTGGAGAGCAAACCTTAAGAAAAAGAAAGATAAAGAAATATAAAATATTGCATAGTAGGTGGAAATGAGTGAAAGTTCGGTAGGTCTTTAACTTGTATACACGGAGACACTTCGTGACTGTAGCGCCAAATGGGTTTGCTTCCCCAAGTAGTTAAACGAAAGGGACGAAACAACGTGTGGCAGTCCGAGAACTGTTAGGGTGCATTGCGGTGGTATTACTCATAAAACATGTCCCAGGGACAACATTTAGATGACATCACATGGAAAAGAACCATCGGGAAACTGGAAAAAGGACAAATTGTGGCGAGTATCGTCCAGGAATTTCGCATTGCGCACAGCATTGTGTCACTTACATGAGGAGCGTTCCGAATCGCAAGCAATGCTGTGCAAAGGGAAGGTAGTAGTCGACCACAGTGAACTACAGCAGCGGACAACCACTAATTTGTGCTACACTAAGAACAAACCGTCGGCAAACAACGAGTGGAATTTCAAACACACTTAAGAGCACTACAATGTGCCAAATCTTACGCTTACAGTGGCACGTCGACTACACCGGGTTGGTATCTTTGCATAGCAGCCATTACGTTGTGTTCCGTTGACATTTGCACATCGGTGACACCATTTACGGTGGTGCCAATAACTTTAGGACTGGATTGAGGAGTGGGATTACGTTATCATCCAAGAAGAGAGTAGAGTCAATCTGACCACTGATTCTGAACGTAGACTCATCTGGTGAGAGGTGGTAACACGCAATGAACCCAGAACATCGTCGAACATGATCATTTCAGTCGTCCGGTTGTTCTTTCATTGGAGGCATAACGTCGCATGGGCATATCGACGTAATGATTCTGAAACGCAGTACATATACCAGTCAAAGATATTATGACACTATCCGCCTTCCCACGTGCGTCTTTTCAGAGATGCAGGTCAGACTAAACATCTTCTTTATGGATGATATTGAGCAACCATATCGAACAGCGTAAATGACAGAGCTGAAGGAACGAGAGGACATTCGGCGAATGGACAGATCTACATGGTCCTCCGAATTGAATGCCATCGGACATATTTAGGGATATCATGGGAAGAAGTCTTGCAGCACGTCCAGATAAAAAGAGAATCGTCAATTTTTGTTCTTTTAATACCATGTTTATTTCTGTTGTTTTCTAAATCAAACTGTAGTACTAGTTTCTGTGTAAATATCAAGAAAATACTATCTATGTGTACTTCGGAGTGACACAGCACTCGAAATTTATTTATATCTTTAAGTGTTGCACACCAACGTATTTTGAAGCATTTGACTTTGATAAATAGTTTCATTTCTTTCTTTTAAATTTGATCAATTCTTCTCAAACTCGTTATTTTTGCCATTACTTTTACTCCAAATTTCTTCCTCATTTTCTTCCAGTTGTATCTTGCCTGCTTTTCTTTCTATTCCTAAATTCGTTTAATGATTTTCGTAAACCACACAATACTTGAGATTACAAGTCTTTAAGTTATATATTATCCAAACAGTTCCGCAGTTTCTTTCATAGTAGAAGTTTTCACATTATATCCTTTTCTACATTTTGAGTATTTTGATTTGTGAAACCTTTTTAGGAAGGCACAATTCTTATATTAGCATAAATTAATAGTAATATACGAAAACTCAGTCAGTTGTGTAATTTTGAATGTGAACTATCTGTTGAGATTGTTGGACACAAGGCGTTTCATTAATTTGTAATATACCAGTTACTAGTTGTTGTTAGCATAGATAGTCTTTGCAAACCAGAATGTATACAGAAACTATGCTCTTACAGTTACGTAGCTAGATGATGTTGGAATTAGAATCATCTGTATTTAATGGGTTCGATCATTGAGATCAGGATGAAGATAAGATAGAAGTAACTGGTTCGTGTATTCAATTATAGACATAATAAATGGAATATTAGGTGGATATTAGTGGAGTGCCTTATGTCATTTATGTGGTAGGTAACTTTGCACATGTACTTATTACAACAGTAATAGAGAGGCAATTTAGGTAATGATTGGAATTCATTAATGATGAATTGGGTATACTCCAGATATTTTTCACAGAGATTTATTACCCCGAACTTGGTCATGCTTCACAAGGTCACGTGTTCTCGTTAGCTAGCAGTCTGTGTTAGAATCTTTAACATAAACGTTTAATGTGCGCAATCAACCCAAACCTCGGTGAGGTCGAAGACGCAGGCTAACATGTTAATTTCCAGTCTTTTTTTTTTTTTCCAAATTAGGATAACATAGTGGAACTTATAAGAATGTACTCTTAATATATACGTTACTTTATAAATACCTATGTAACGAAAGCGAATTTTTAAATTTTGTTTTCGCAAATGCATACCTACAGCTATATTCTTTTTCGGATTACTTAATGTAGTCAATCCGTTAGTATCATCAAGCGTAACGGTGACTATAAGAGTAGCACGTTTAAAATCGTTGATGTCCCCTAGCTTCTATGCAACCTGAACAGTAACAAAGAAATGTTGGTTGCCTATAATTACGAACGTGGAATCTGGAGATCCTTTATATTGCCTTCAGCAGAGTTTATTTATTCCGGTTTTTGTACAGCTTTGGAATCTCTTCGGTTGTATAATACATTGATATTGTGTGTATTGTACTGTATTTTAGTTCTTTTCTTTGATTTATGTAATTATAAATATTTCCCCTGGAGCGTTGGAATCATAAACTAACAAACAAATGTTTAACCTTAATGCAAAGAGATGACGAAATCTTGAACTACTAGCAAAAGTACAATATTTGCTACTGACGCCAATCATGGTCACAATAGAATAATAATTAGACTGATTTACTTGTGAAATATAGGTTACACTTGACAATACAATATAATCAGACGCGACATTATAATGTAATCACAAATCAAATCGCTTTTTTTAATTACAAATACGGTGTAGATTGCAAAAAAATAGATTCATTTAAAAATATTTACAAATTTATTTTTCCACACATGTAAACAATTAATTTAAGGTATTTTAATATGACTTCCGCAATTTTAATACTGTAGTCATGAAAGCACGGGGATTCCACGATGTATGAAGTATCTTTCTGTTCATATTTTCTGACCCATAGCTTGCGACCATCCGTTAGAAGCATAAAATGCACATAAAGTGCACAGGGTTACGCATGGACAAGTAGATACATGTCCATTTAAACGTCGCAGGCCGCAGTGGCACAGTGGTAGAGTGTATGGTGTCCTTGGTTCGATCCCAGCTCGCGCCAAGTGAATTTTGTAGTGGTTAAACACTGTGTATCAGGGTTTTCTCAGGGTTCTCCCGTTTCCTTCCACTTTCTTCATTCCACAATTTCCTTCATATCTCATCACCGTCTCCTTTAGCGTAGCCGACATATTCGTAAGACGTAAAACTGAAAGATTTCACTTCATTTCATTTGAAAAATAAAAATGGGGAGCGTTATCAATTTATAAATTCTTGAATTCTCATTTTAAATCAAGTGATTCTATGAGAGCTCTCCCTATGTTTTTCTTTTTAGACATGCAAAAATAGATTTTTTTTTAAAAAAAGGAAACAAGATACATTTTTGAAACAAATATTTTTTTAACTTTTTTTTCACTAAGAATTGTTTTACTTTAAATGTTGTTTTTAAAATAAAGCATGTTTCTAAATACATTTTTTACTTTATTTTGTTCTTTTTAAGTACATTTGAATTAACTAATGAATACTCTTCACTGTTAATGAAAATGGATAAATTGAATAATAAATCTTAGCCACTATAGAAGAATCTAAAATAGGTAATGAGAATGTACAGAAACATTCCTTTAATTTATCAAAGTTAAACCATCAGTTTCACCAGAATACATTAACAAATAATTTTATAAAGGTTTCAAGATCTGTTTACTTAAGTTGAGTGATCCATTATTTTTAGGAAATATTGAATACCATTTAACGGTTTGTTAATTTTAACAGGAGTTGGAGAAACTGGCAAAAAAAGTTTACTCAAATAAAATGAAAAAAAAAAATATTCTTTTGACTTATAAAATGTATACACACACGTCTGTCATATCTTCCATAGCCGCTCTTACCTCGACGTTAACTATCCCGTGTAGGAATATAACTTTGATCTGATTCAGAGAATATTATGTCATATATTATTTTTTTAAAAAAAGAAGTTTTTAAAAATTCTTTATGTCGTGGCGGAATCTGGTATCAAAATCCCTACGAACTTTGTATATTACCAGCTTCACATTTCCTAGAATTCAAAAGCTCCCTTAGGACCAATACTCATGAACAACGCCAGCGCAAATAAACTCATTTAGAAGCTGCTGCGCAGGGAAGGTGACTTAATTTGTTGTTTTATTTGGTTAGATTTTTTTTACTGTTTTTTCACATTTGTGTTACTAGTTTTTTTTCTCTTCATACTGTAGAAATGCGATTCAAAATAACTCCCTAAACCAATTCCTCTCTGTCAAACCTATCATATAAAGAATAAGCCTTTCAGAGGAAGATAAACACGGTAGAAATTTTAAGTTACTCAAATTCAGCTCATAAAAGAGTTTACGAATCCAGTTACATTTGAACACGCAAAAAATCTAACAAACTATGTTCTCAATATGCTAAAGAATGCAATAGTAACTTATGACTAATCATTCAGAGCTAATTTTTAAAAGTTTTCACTGCACGTTCTAAGTAAAATCAAGGACTTGAATTGAAAAACATGCCAAGTTCACTTTTTTCTTATTTTCAGTATATTCGTTCATTGATATCTATTTTCCAGGAGCTATCTACTTGCATAATATTACAGTACAAAATCTTATATTTAATGCAAAATAATTTCAACTTAATAGAATAATACCCCATCGCTGGAATAGAAAACTTTCATGACAGAAACATTTTATTCGGTTATAATGTGTTATTGAACCTTAGTCGCAAACAACGAGACGAAAGTTAGTCACCTCTCAGGTATTTAATAATATTATTGAACTCTTTCTCCCTGTTTTGGAAATAAATGCACAATCCTTTTTTAACTGTTTGAATTCGGTACATTTCGTGTATTCGTTCTTTGAACATGCAACGGTACTTAACAAAGATTGAGGACCTGAATTGAAAAGCATCCCAAGATTAAAGACATATATATATATATATATATATATATATATATATATATATATATATATATATATATATATATATATATATATATATATATATATATATATATCACGTTGATAAATCCGTTGCATTCCGTTGTAACTTAAAAGCGGAGCAACAAGGAACGTAATTAATAAGAAAAACTACAAAAACTCACTTCAAAACAAAAACATTCAATATTAAAATGTATTTTTTGTTTCTCGTAAAAATACTTCGGTTAACTTGAGACGTTTTTCAATCCAGGTCTTAAATTATGATCTTATTGTCATATCCTGACTCAGTCTAATTTTCACAAACACTATTCTTTCATAAATAACATACATAGTGGATTAATTATCTTGAAATCCCTATGCAACTTTTTTAAATACAAATTGTTTGTTTGATTTGGAATTTAGCGGTCCGCTCAATACCAAGACTATATGAGACTTGAGTCTACGACTTAATGATGGACCCGAACTACATGAGCTTCCACCAAGAACTGAACCTGGATCTAGCACCCCGAAATCGCGTACGCTAATCGTGACAACGAGGAAGTTTTTGAAGTCTTAGAGTAAAAGTATTAAAACTTTGTATGATGTAAACATCGACACGAGGACATACTACCAGATGAATAGTGTTACCAACTCAACATAAAATCATGTCTTAATGTTTTTATAGGATTCTCCAAAGGGATTTTTGAATTTTCTTCCTACCCCTAAAAATAAGTATAGTTTACTTGAAGCTGGAAAAGAAATCATTACTATTGGGGCAAATTTCATTGTTTATTACTGGGATAAATTCTTTCGGAAAATTTTCTAAAAAATGACACGCAATTTTCCAGTATGCTTCTTAAATGAATAGTTCAGTTTCATAATGAATGACTTTAATCGACAATCTACGGAGAAAATACAGGATGTCCAAAAAAATCTCAGGCTTCGGAACAATATTTTGCTATTTTTCATTTCGACAGAGTAAAGTCCTATTCTACTCAAACGTTCACAATAGTCAAAGACTTCGGTTGAATTGAATTACGAAATATCAATGTAAGTGCTCCCTGTTTCGCTGGAAATAACGAAACGATAATTCAACTCCACTTTTACTTTGTGGAATTTATCCTGTGTGATGCAGTTGAGAGCTACATTGACGCGTTCCTGAAGATTATTCTACGTTATGAAAGAACAGGGCGTTCTGGACGCCACGCCGTTCCCCGTGCCTATCTTTGCCCATTGTATTTTTTTAGGAAGTAAGGGTAAGCCATAGATAGTTTTTGGAATGAGGTAACGGCGTCCTAGCGCGTTCCCCCTCACTTTTACCCCTAAGTAGGTGTATGTACCTCCGTTACTCACAATCCTAAAAGATGTTCAGAAACACTTAAGTGTAATTCCATTACGCTGGATAAACTTCACAATGTGTGATTGGGGTTGGATTATCGATTAGGTGATTCACTCGTAAGAGGTGATGCGAACATCGAGTTATCGTAATTCCAATCAACACCACCAAAAACGTTATGAGTTTATGCAACTTACTTATGTGAACGTTTCACCAGAATAGTATTTTTGGTATTAAAATTATACCCTTTCTAAACAAGCGGCTGCTTTTGTGTGCACCCTTAATACTTGCGTGATTTTGATTCAATGGTTGTTTGACATCCCATTTTGTTTGGAATTGTTTTTATTTTGGTAATGAGCGTGGAAGGAAGTTCAGAAACGCAATTACTTGTTTTCTACTTCTCTTCTCCAAACTTGTTTCCATGTTTATCTCATGGACAAGAAGACTTGGTATTTAGTTAAGTGTTTAATACGAACGAAATATCTCACTTTTCTACCATGATACACAGCTCTGCAGTAACAAGCGCTACTTTACTCAAGTTTCATATCCCACGTTTTAAAGTTATTGTATTAAAATTATATATTTAATTCGTACGTTGAAATTTTAAAATAAAATATGATTCCAAAATACAGGGTGGCTCATAATTATGTATATGATATTTGACTGACTGTAGTATTTATAATTCTGGACAAAAAGTTTTGATATGGCGACACTGTGTAGCCTGAGAGGGAGATAATGGTCACTGGATGGAGCATCACCACACTGTGCCATACCATTGCAAGAGAGGCTGAACGGAACATTCCTGAGCCGCTGGATCGATCAACGTGGGTCTGTGGAGTGCAAGAGTGGCTGAACGGAATATTTCTGAAGCGCTGGATCGATCGACGTGGGTCTGTGGAGTGCAAGAGTGGCTGAACGGAACATTCCTGAACCGCTGGATCGATCGACGTGGGTCTGTGGAGTGCTAGAGTGGCTGAACAGAACATTCCTGAACTACTGGATCGATCGACGTGGGTTTGTGGTGTGGTCAGCTCGATCTTCCGATTTGGCGACACCTGACTTTTTTACGTAGTGTTTTCAACAACAAAGTGTATTAACATCACATCCGGAATTTGGCCAAACTACGGGAAGCTATTACAGAAGAGATCCATATACCAGTACGGGTATGTCAAGCTGTCTGTGAGAACGTTGCTCTTCGCTTCCAGGCATGTAATTGTGCATTTGTGGACCATACCATGGAGAACAGAGATTAAAATTCTTGAAAGGAAAGGTATGAGAGTAATGTGTTTGAGTTTAAGTTATGCTGCTAGTTTCTTTACTGCAGTCTTTGAAACGTCATATACATAATTACGGGCTACCCTTCATGAAAAATGCATTAAAAATAATAATATATTATTTTAATGAGAAGACATATAATTAGTATTGATGCTTTTTTCCCCTTTTTCTTTCTTACAAAAGGTAAACAAAACACGCGTAACAGATTTGCAATTTTTACTTTAGTTTAGACGTATAATCAATTTCTAAACCATATGTTCTGTCAGTGTTGCCACACTTGGTACAATTGTACCAAAATTAACCTCCTTTTGTCATTCATCGGCCCGTTGGTACCACGCTGGCATTTTCAGCTCCTTTCCAAAAACGTTGGTACAATTCTACCCAATTCAGCACCATTCAACAAATACTTGTCACATTTTCAAAATTGTCAGTAAGACTTTTCCTACATGTTACGTTATTCATACTGTGTGTTGGACTCTTAAAAATGCTGTTGAACATTCATTCTGTGACGTTGCATCTCATAACGCTACGAACTTTTTGCGGAAAATTCGCAGGGGTCTTGTCAGCAGGTCTATCTTGGAGGTGCCCCTTGTTTTTAGGGTAGCTGCTACAATGTACAAAGCCAAAAAATGTGTTACAGCTAGTGATTTTGAGGCCTGGAAAAACCGGAAACTTTTGGCCCCCGTCCGGAAAGCTATAATGATTATTATTCTTCATAATTAATGTTTACCAGATAGTTTTAAATATATGCTTAACCAAGAATTACTGTCCCGGACTAAACGTTATTCCTTTTTACATAACTATTTCAATTTAAGCCCTTGTACAAAGAACCTATTTACATAAGATTGATTTTCTTTGAAATTTCACTTAATTTCTTTAAGATTTACTGACAAAAATATTTATTTATTATTCGTGACTAAAAGCACCGTAAAAATATTTTTATGCTTCGTATTGGACCTGATCCGGACAGGCAAGACGGAATGCTATCGATTGTAGCAAATGTGGTAGCAAGCTATGCATTTAGCCCGTCCTTACACGGAAGGGATACCACACTATTTTTCGATCGGTAAGGATCGGTAAATTTACCGTAAATTATTAATTACTAGCAGCGTTCACCCCGCTTCGCTGGGGTCACCCCGGAACGCAATAAACTTTGTTACTTAGATAATTTTTACTTTTTCGCTTTCAAGTGATATGATAAAAACCATAGAAGATTGCAGTAAATGTTAACATTATATCGCCTGTCATTTATGTTAACCCGCCGAGTGACACGGTCATGTGGGTTGCATATAAATACGGTTAGATTTAGCTATGATGAGCTAACAAAGGATTTCTACGTTATGGACACTTGAATGGTCAATTATCTCAAGACACTGGTAATTGAAAATTAAAGTGATATGATAAAAACCATCTAGGGTCCAAATCTTAATAACCCCCCAAAAATGAAAGAAATTGGTTCAGCCGTATTAGCGTGATGAGCTAACAAAGGATTTGTACGTTCTCTTTTATATATAAGACTAGCAGCGTTCACCCCGCTTCGCTGGGGTCACCCCGGAACGCAATAAACTTTGTTACTTAGATAATTTTTACTTTTTCGCTTTCAAGTGATATGATAAAAACCATAGAAGATTGGAGTAAATGTTAACATTATATCGCAGGTCATTTATGTTAACCCGCCGAGTGACACGGTCATGTGGGTTGCATATAAATACGGTTAGATTTAGCTATGATGAGCTAACAAAGGATTTGTACGTTATGGACACTTGAATGGTCAATTATCTCAAGACACTGGTAATTGAAAATTAAAGTGATATGATAAAAACCATCTAGGGTCCAAATCTTAATAACCCCCCAAAAATGAAAGAAATTGGTTCAGCCGTATTAGCGTGATGAGCTAACAAAGGATTTGTACGTTCTCTTTTATATATAAGATATGTAAAATTTGTAATTTTTAAATGACTGAAAAGAGGTAATCTTACGATAATGTTTTAAAAGCTGGTCATTTGGGGAGTCCAGGAAATCATTTAGTGGGACTTGACCCCGATTGGTTCTACTTGAAAATTCGTAATTCGAACTATCCGAGGAAACAAATGGCGCTAAATGGGCGCCTCCGCGCCGCGCATGAAGGAAACAAGAAACAGTGTGGTAGAAATTTTAGTTTGGAATCAAAAAAAAAAAAAAAAAAAAAGTAAGAAACACACACACGTTGAATGAAGTGTTGAATATCTTCAATAAGACCAACGTGTGCTCAAGTAAGTCTACATTTTATGTATCCTAGTCAAAGTTCCATTTACTTACACGGTTGTTTGGGGTCCTCCTACTTGGATATTTTTAAAAAGTAATTTTTAAAGAGAGCACTTTCTTGATTTGGACTCTTGAAAGAAGGGGAGAGAGTGTTCTAGAACTTTACCTCTCTTAGTTTTTGTTATAGAGTCATGTATTACATTGGTATAAAATAATGAATTCAGTCCTCTTTGTTTCAATTCGGTACTAATTTTCAGCCCACTCCAGAGCCAGGACTGTTGCAACACTGTATTCCGTAGTAGATAGCATTAGCTATACTTACTCAGTTATATTTTCTTCACACTCTATCTAAGGAGAATAAGCCGAAATGCAACTTTGTTATTGTGGCAACATCGTATCACTGAGAGGATAGCTACTTTCAGACGAAAATATTTAACGAGGAATTCTTTGAATGAAATGTTTAGTTTTACGTTCCACATCGTCCTCTGTTGGCTAAAGGAAATGAATACTTAACGAGAGTTAATGATTGATAAATAATTGGTGGAATGATCATGTGAGAGGGAAACTTAACCTATTATCTACATTGAGGTGCAAAACTTAAGAACGAGAAAGATAAAGTAACATTAAATATTGCGTAATCAATGAAAAAGGGTGAAAGATCGGTTAACATGTTGCAGAGGTCTCTTACACGCACCGGGGAGACAATATTTGGACGACTCCATATGGAAAAGAATCATCGAGAAACTGGAAGAAGGACAAACTTTGATGAGTTTCGTATTGTGCACAGCATTGTTTCACATGCATGTGGATTGCTCCAAATCACAGGCAGTGCTGTGCGAAGAAGAGATAGCAGTCAAACACAGTGAAATACAGCAGCGGACGACGTCTTGATTGTACTACAGCAATTTCTAGTGCAATTGCAAACGCACTTGAGAACACTACAGGCGCCCCTCTCACGCTTACAGTAGCAAGTTGACTACGTGGCGGTAGTGTCTTTGCACGACAACTATTACGCTGTGTTCCGTTGGTATCTTCATATTGGCGGTACCGTTTGTGGTGGTGCCAAGAACATTAGGAGTGGGCCAATAGGGATGGGCACGAGCGAGTTTTCATTGTAGTTTCAAGTACTTTTTTCAAGTATCATATATAGACAATTGCAAGTTGTTATTATTATTATTATTATTATTATTATTATTATTATTATTATTATTATTATTATTATTATTATTATTATTATTATTATTATTATTATAACACCGTGTATAAACATGAAATATAGCGGTCTATGTCTCAGTACTAAAAACTAGTTGACTGCTGGCCTCGCTGCCGTGTCGTGACAAAACGCTGTAACTTTGGCGGAGAAGTTTTGCGAAAATGAGCCGTAAAGTTTTCATCCGAAAATGTGATCTGTATCGTGTAGAAGCAGTGTATGTTGACTTTGGAAACACGTGGTTACATGTAATGTTACGTAAATGCATGTTGTGTGATTAAATTTGGTGAAAATTGATTGGTTGACTATTATTGCCTAGTTACACTGGTTCTACACAATACAGATCACATTTTCGGATGAAAACTTTACGGCTCATTTTCGCAAAACTTCTCCGCCAAAGTTACAGCGTTTTGTCACGACACGGCAGCTCGGTACTCGTGAAGTTTAGGAGGCAGGGACATCGTTCACGAGGTTTTGGGTTTGAGCTCCACAGGAGCAAGTGTCCGGGCTCGAACCAAAAGTCGTTAAAAGTTAGAGGGCGCCAGCCAAACATGTTCAAAACTGCTTGGCCCGGGTTTAGGGTTCTCAACGGCTCGAGTGGCTCGGCTCTCAGCTCACTCACTATTGAGCCCAGCCAACAGCTTACCCAACCAGCTGGCTCGAACCGAAACAAACCGAGCTGGCTCGAGCCGATAGCTCACCTGAGCCGAGTCTGTGCCTCATCTCAATCGAGCCCGCTCGATCTGTTCGCTCACAAGGGATGTATGCAAACCGTGACAGCTAGATATTTATGACAATTGGTACACTCTTAAAAATTTTCTTGCTCAGAAATGAGAAAAATGCATGTTCAAAACAAAATAAGTAATTTGTACTCATATTTGAGGAAAAATGTCTCATTATTTCCAAATGTGTTTTCATTTATGAGCTCAAGGCAAATTTTCAGGTTCCCATTTATGAGATTTTCTCACTTCTTAAAAATGAGAATGGAATAGTGCGTGATTTTCAATATCATAGATGATTTAAAAAACAACGATAACAATCTTACCGAAATAATATTACTATGTTTTACTAGGGAGTAATATTATTAGGGCTTAATTACTATTCAGGAAAGGAGATAAAGGATTTCAGCTGTAGCAGAGTGCGAATGAATATGAGTACGCAGTAGGTGATGCAGCTGAGGTGGCGTATGAATACACGTCATGTGACAGCGGCGAGGAGCAGTGTACATATCAACTTTCGAACGTAAGTTTGGGTGAATTGTAAACACTACCATAGACTAAAAGTTACTGTAGTATACTATAGTATAGTAAAAGTACTGTAGTGTAGAACGCTGACCCCCCCCCCCTTATACAGGTTATATAGGCTATAGCAGTCAGGTTGGCTCTTTATGTATCAAAGCTCAGTACTCAATTTACATAATAACGAGTGCAGCAATAACAAGTGAAGGCGGGTTAGAGCCCCGTAGGACACGTTGTTTTCTATATTACAATAGAACGGGGAGGCATGTCAATGTTTTACACCCTTCGTAATTCGTTATAATGTGCAAAATAGCTTATGTACGGAAACAAAGAATACATAAGTCATCTGTGTAGTTAGAAACAGCGTTACAAAAGTGTGATTTATTATTATGGAATTGTAATACAAAGGTACTTTGTACTGATCACCTAGCATAGTTTGGCGCCTCCGTTCTTTCACTAAAAGTAATCGTTTTAATGACACGCGTTTGCTGGTTATTTATGACATAGTACTGTACGCATTTGCTCTTGATTTAACGTAGAGGCTGCGGTAGCTCAGTGGTAGAGCGCTAACCTCTGGTGCGATGAGGCCCTTGGTTTGATCCCAGGATTTCCAGCTCGCGGCAAGTGGGCTTGCTGGTGGATAAACACATGTGCATGGGTTTTCTCGGGGTTCTCCCATTTCTTCCCACTTTCTTCATTCCACTATTTTTTTCATTCTCATCATAATCGTCTCCTTTAGCCTATCCAACATAACTGTGGGAAGTAAAACTCAAAGATTTCATAATTTTTTTTTAACCCAACGTCCCAGAATTGTGCTCCAAGGCTAAGAGAGACAGTGATAGAGATGGATAATAATGGTGTAATGAAAATGTGGACGTACGTTTCTTGGCAGTTTTTGCATGGGTTTGTGACCTTGTTTCCAATCTGAATTGAATCCTAGCAGTGGAGTTTCAGCACATTTATGAGGGGCACAAACTGTCGCATTCCCCTGCAGTAATGAAGAAGGTGGAAGGTAGGGGGTGATTCCTGGAGCTCCGGACCTTCCCCGAAATCGCTACTTTTATGTAAATTTTATCTAATTTTAGGTACAATTTTACATGTTTTAATACAATTTGTCCTCGTATTGAACTTGGAGCATCTCCGAAATAAATTCCTGCGTGCGTTTCTTGTAGGATGAAACTGAAAAATCCTGGAAAACCCACGAACACGGTGTTTCTCATGTAGGTAACTTTTTTTACGGTAGAGAAGTAGGCATATTGGACTGCGATAACTCAGTGGTAGAACTAAACTCCGATGCATGGGGTCCCTAGTTTGATTTCACCTCCGTCAAGTGGGCAGTGTGAGTAAACATATTATGTATGTTTGCTCGGGATTCCCTCACTTGCTTCATTACAGCATTTTCGCTCATGATCATCATAACGTCTCCCTGAGCCTCGTAGCATAAGCGTGGGACGTTACACTCCAGCAGAAATTGTTCTGTTATTCTGACGTAGACGGATAATTCTTGAATCTGAATTATCAAGACGTTGGTATAATGTTGGATCAAACGGGACAATCTTGAGTAAACCACGTCGATGAAAAAGAAAAGTCTTGAGAAAGTGGACAGTGATGAAAAGAAAAATGTTCAACTGTCTGATGCAGCAGGAATAAGTAACGCACCTAAAATACAAGTCATCGTGGTATTCGTGGAATTTTCATGAATTGAAGGGAAGATTAAAATGTTATGTTTTAAAAAATATCTATAACTATAGGTGTTTATTTAATATAAATTCTGGGTGTACTAATAGTTTGAATTTTTTTGCAGGTTTATATTTTGTTTATATTCTTTTCCGTCTTCTTGTATTTGAGAACCCTGTTTCTGTGCACCGTTTCTCGCTTTTGAGGGAGATATTTCTCAAATCTTTTTGAGAAATGTGTTTCTCAAAATTGGGGCTATACGTCTCATTTCCTCAAATGTTACTTTCTCAATTTTAAGAAAAAATACATTTTTGCTCAAATTTGAGAAAGCATTTGCACCCTCAGAAATGAGACATAATTCCTCGCATTTGAGTCATTATTTCTCAAAATGATTTGAGAAAATCGAAATCTCACTTTTAAGAATGTATTACTCGGTGCACAGATAAGAAACGGATGTTCTCAAATACGAGGAATATTTTCTCGAATTTAAGAAACCATTTTTAACAGTGTACCCTGGATAATTGTGAATCGCTAAACATCGTGGTTATACTCACTCGGTGCGGAAATGCCTTGTTTACCCGCTATGTATAATATATCTCCAGCAGTGATCGGGTGATGCTGTGCAAAGTTATACCCCAAAAACGCCAGGAAAAGACAGAAAATGAAAAATGTGTGCAGGTAAGCTGATACCTACGAGAGGGAGACACGTGACCAAGAACACGACAGTAGAGTTACACAAGCAGTGTTGTAATCCCAACACATACTAATAGTTTTTGAAATGGAACGTATACGATTTTATGGCATTAAAACAATTGATACAAAATGTGCAAGAAAATAAGCAAAACGTTTGTTATCAGTGTTGCCAAATAAGAGGGATATGAGGCTGTAAAGTTAAGAAATTATGGGGTCTGTAGAAACGAACAAATGTACAACAACAAGGCTTTAGAAGAAATAAATGGGCAGTGGGGAGTGAAGTTCATCATGCACAGCATTCAGTGACTACGAGTTTGATATAGGGTACACCCTGAAAGGGCACATGTTAGAGTAGCCGTAGAAAGAAGAACTCCAATATGACATAATGCAGAAATGTGAACAGCAAGTCTTCCTGTAGCGGAGCAAATCCAATGACATTTGTGTGGAATCGATATCACGAACCGTTCCAGAGAGCTTTAAAACGAACTATCTTGGGGTTGCAACACTACGTAAAATCCTGCATGCCTTCCAAAATTCAGAAACGATGGTGTAGTGCTTGAAAAGAGTACAGAAAAGTTGTGGAACGAAAGGTAACAAATCTGTAACAAGAAAGTACATCAGAATCGATTCGTAAAGCTTAGTGACCTGTGATGGTTGTCAGTCAAGAGCATAGAAAACGTTAGTATATGAAGCAACGATGAAGATACAATACTGCATTCAGGTTACAGGTAATATACAGGCGCAAAATAGTTTAACATAATATACCAATACATACTGCAGAAAAGCCATAGATAGTATGGCAAAATACGTACTTTCTAGCCCTAGCCGCACACTCGATATGACATAATAAGCCTGTTAGTCACTGGATGCTGTGCATGCTGTGGTTACTCCCTATTGTCCATTTTTCCTTCTGCAGTCTTGTTGTTGTTGTACATTTGTTCGTTTTATTGTACAGACCCCATAATTTCTTAACTTTACAGCCTCATATCTCCCTTATTTGGCAACACTGACAACAAACGTTTTACTTATTTTCTTTTACGTTTCATGCCAATTGTTTTAATGCCATAAAATGTTTCACGTTCTATTAAAAGAAAAACTATAAGTTTGTGTGGTGACAGCAACACTGCTTGAGTGACACTACTGCCAGGTTCTTGGTCATGTGTCCTCCTCCCGTAGGTATAAGGCTACCCTCACATATATTTTTTTATTTTCTGGCATTTCCGGCGTTTTTGAATTTTCGGCACAGCCTCACCCGGTCACTGTGTGGTATATGTATTATACGTAGCGGGTAAACAAGGCATTTCCGGTCCAAGTGGCTATCACCACGATGTTTAGCGATCCATCAGTCAGTCAGACTGCCAATTTGCATAAATATGTAGCTGACATCACTACCCGGGTTCGGCATCTGCTTCGGCTCGAAACTTCGATCGTGGAGGTCTCAGCCTTGGTGGTGATAAGAACTACAATATATATTTATATTTGTGCTCACGACATGTGGTGATTTCTCGTTATAAAAATCCACTGTCGTCTTGTTAATCGAGACGAGACGAGATGTGAACAGTGTCCCATCTCATGAGAAACACTAAAAGTATTCCACATTACTGTTTACATTTCTCATGGCTTCCGCTTTCCAGTTTAATGAGGCAATGATTTCAAAACAAGTTAAAACGATTAGAACGAGCGAGCCATTTATCAAACTCGACTCGACTCGAAATTCGACGTCAAAACAGTGATTTGGCTCAGAACTCGACTCGAGAAAGTTACCTTTGACTCGACTCGAAACTCGGCCCATCGTTATGTATCAAGGAGGAATGGGATCGCCAGATTGAATCTGGGTAGTGATTTTAGACTTATACTCATCTGGCGAGAGGCAGCGATACACAATGAATCCAAGAATATTGTCGAACTTAGTCGTTTTGGTAGTCCGATATTCTTGTGTGGGGAGGCATAATGCTGCACTCACTGGTCAACGTTATTGTGACATTGTATCCCTTCCCCGCGTGTGTCTTTTCATAGGTCCAGTCAGTCCTGACATTCTCTTTATAGATGATAATTCGCAACCGCATCGGACAGCGCAAGATTAAAGATTTCTTGGAAGGAAGAGATATTCGGCACATGGACTGTCCTGACTGTTCCCTCGACTTAAATCCCATTCGACATGTGATGATTTCTCGTTATAAAAATCCACTGTCGTCTTGTTAATCGAGACGAGACGAAACATACAATCCCATTCCCATTTGTTTAGAATCCTACAGAGAGACATCTTGCAGCACGTACACGTTCAACAAGGACCACCTAGCAGTTGTCAAGGGCGCTGGTAGTGGAATGGAACTCCATGCTACAACAGATCATTACCAAGTTTGTAAGCAGCGTGGTAGCACGTTGCAGAGCATGGTGATCCCATACCTCTTTAAAAACCATTTTACTTCTTTTTTAATGTCACGGGGTCCATCATGAGTCACAATATCTCTTGTGCAAGTTGCTGTAGCTGTATAAAAGTGTCGTTTTTGTTCTGTTATTTCCTCTACCATACTGCAGCCTGATTTTTAAGTATGGTTCAAGTTTCACCAATCTATGTGACTTGGTAGTCATATAGCATATGAGACCACTTTCATCCTTTAGTTTAGCACACCATTACTCTGGTTCTTTAGTATACATTGCGTGATCGCATAATAGAGCTGTGAGAGACAGCCTTCGCAGTTTTTGAAAACCTACACCTTGCATGAGTCGTAATGTTTTAGTTACACATGGACGATTTTAGTAATGAGTGGCATAGAATTTTCAAAAGAGACGTGCTCTCCGAGTATGCCCAGGATAGTTAAGGTCAAGGCAGTAGTAAATGATATACGTTGGCATACACCGTATACATTCTACTTCGTAGGTGTATAGTACTTTTGTCTCGTTTTGTGTTTGTTTGTTTATATATTTATTAGGGACATGGTTCCACTGATAAAATGCCTACATCATATTCTTCTGTATCTTATGCGAAAACATCGTTTCTTCTGATTACTGCTCGATCATAAAATGCAGAGGGAAGGAGAGAATTAAGAAAATGGAAAGGTAACGTCAGCTCTCTTTCTCTCTCGCTCTCTCTCTCTCTCTCTCTCTCTCTCCAGGTTCGTGTCGTTCTCATTTGTAAATATCAGTACGAAAGCTTCGTTTACCTATGATATTTGTATTTCCATCGCACTCCTCATCACAATTTTCTTAATTTCTTCTGGTACAAAAGACGCAATTTTCTCTGTTCTATCTCGAAGTGCACAGGTTCCTTCTGCGTACTTGCACCCATTTATGTTATTAATGGAGTGATTTTTTTAAGGAATGTAAGTAAGAAATAGTATAAAATGTTTCTAGATTATGAAACAGTATTTGCAACCTTTATATTATAATAGAACTGTTAATACAGTTTACAGTGTTAAGTTTTGAAAATGCCTTCTCTATCGTCATATGTTTTTTTTATGCTAATCATAGTTGTTCACAAAACATTGTATGTTTCAAATTCTGAGTGATATATGGAAAAATACGAAATTTACAATAATGTAAGGCCACTTACAGATTTATTCGTTAATGTTAGCTATATGGGTGTATAATTGCCGCAACGACTTGTGAAGCTTGGACTCTACACCAATCATAGAACTGCTTTGCCTCATGTAAAACACATCGGAAAAATTGGCATGATCCGTGGAGCTGCCTTCCAAACACACACTTGCAAAAAAACGTAAAAGAGCAGAAGTGCACCAACACTGTTGTCAAACTGAAAGCATGACGAACGAGTGACAAAGCAAAGACAGCTCTTAAAGTACTATAACACGAACGGTAACAGTTACTCCAATTAAACAGTAACAATAACAGTGAAAATCTAGAACAATAACAACAACAATAAACAAAATGAAATTTAGTGGCAATCTGACAACATTGTATATGCTCGCTAGATGTTCTCCGTACAGCGCGAGAGACTACACTGGCAAAATTTCATTTCTGGGAGTTGACGACTAGGACATACCCTCGTGTTCTATTGGGTGATGAAATCGGTAGAGCTAGGTCAAGCTTCACGACTCCTTGCGAACACTATAGTATATGTAAATATCATAAGTTTAGAGAGCTTATTTGACTGCTATCAATACTGCATACTAAAAAGAAAAGTCTTTGGTCTTATTTTACAAAACATTTTTGTAGAAAGCAAATTTCAAATTCTGAAAATGATTTTCCACTTGTACGAGAGAATTAGAGAAACTGGTTTTATGGAGAAAGTTGTTAACAGTATGTCATTCCTAGGAGGAAATTAGAGCAGAAAAGTCCATTTTTATTTTAATATAGATTAAACTTTTTCCGCTGATAATAGTAAAGCAAGAGCCATTTTCTATAAAATGTTTGAAGCATATGTTGTACATTCATGGTCAAGAGATGGTTATGTAATTAATATGTTTCTTCTCATTGTTTGTCATTAAAACATTTGAAATCTTTTGAGAAAAATTTAACGTAAATGTCATCTTCAGAAAACAGTTTAGTCCTACAAAAATTGATTATGTTATGATCTTAGGTTTAATTTAATTTGATTTGATTTGAGCTTAGGATCCCTTGCAGCAGCAACGCTATATAAGACATGAACTTACAGCTTGATGTGAGATTCGAAGCACATGTAGCTAGCGCTAGGGATGCGCGCGAGACAAGATTTGTGGCTGTCTCGTCTCGAAAATGTGCTGTAAAAGTGATGTCTCGACTCAAAAAATTATATTTCACTATTGGAAGAGGCGTGTCTTGACTCGAATTTTGTCAGGAAAATCCTGTCTCGACTTGTCTCGTGCGCATCCTTAGCTAGCGCCGGGAATCGAACCCGGATCTCACAAGTTATCGTCTTAAGTAAAAGTAAAATTTATATATCTCTAAATTAACTCTTTCTAGAAAATGTTCATCTCTACACAATCATCACCATCATTTCTATAGGTGTTCTGGCATTATTTACAGGTCATTTGAAGGAAACTGAGAAGCTTGTACGCACCAAGCTCTACAGTCAACCTCTTCGTCCTCATGTAACATTTTTTTGCTTTAATATCGTTCACCAACTGTACTGTGTTTCACCATTTCTACCGTTTTCTTGCCACCGTATATTCTACCATATTTCTAACCAAATGACAGAACCGGTTTCTGTTCCTTTAAAAAGATATGTAATTCATTTTATCTTCCATTTGTAATATTTCCTTATACCTTTCAAATTCAATTCAGCCAATTTTTCTCATTCTTCTCCATTCTCTCATTTGGAAAGTCTGCAGAAAGTTTTTTTTGTTTCATTTAATAACCCATAAATAAAATGTTCAAATCAAGTGTACTTACAGACTAACATAAATTGATATATCCGAGATATCAAAAATAATTGATTTGTTTAAAAATTAATAATTTGAACAGAGTGAATTTTGCTATTGAAAACACTCAAAAAAAATGAATTTTTCATTTCTCGGCATCTATAACGAAAGCTAGAGACTCGTCTTCTGAGGTACGAGTTTATCGCTTATAGTATCTAGTTTGTTTCGACTCTTTGACACTGAAATTCAAAAGATGGAAATACGTTTTCTGTGAATCGTCTATTAATGCTTTAAAATCAGAACTAAAATACCATTGTTCCCGTCAGACAGGTACCGGTATATGAATTACAGTTGATGACAGTATAGAACAGATAAAGGTGAAATGACAAAAGGCTTGATTGAGAACGTCTGAACTGCTAGCACAACGTATAAGAATAGTTAGAAGGAACAGAGAAAATTGTAAGACAAATAGAAGTACAGCAATAAGAAGTAAGAGACAAGGAAAGGCAAGTGGAATTTTACAGGTGAAGGAGACGTAACAAGAGATAGAGGAAGAGAGGAGATTTCCAAGAGAGTCAATAACTTGAAGGTGTCATCGAAGCCGTGACACAAATATTGTATTTGTTTCTATAGACGTTGTCACTTGTAAAGCCATAGCATTTGTACGTTCAATACTATCGCTATAACACTCTACATTTAATAATTCAGTTATCGTTTTAAAAAGTAATAGATTAAGATAAAGTTTGAATATAATGGAAAATCCAAGCAAAATAAAGAAATTAATCAAACATTATTTTTTCAATAATTAACACTAAGCATGTTTCAAGGTCTTATTTCTTTTCCTTGTCTTTCTTTAACTTTCCTTTCTCTTCCATCCTTTTCCTTCTCTTTCCTTTCCTTGACTTTTTTCCTTTTATTTATTTATCTATTTATAATAGGTTTCAGATACAGCACTAGGCCATTTTACACTGAAACATTTTAACAATTATGCAACATAACAATAGAATAACAATTTGAAATCAAGATAGTACAGTACAATGGCAACATTACAAAAATAGTTTATTTATAGATGATCTGAAGGTATACTTATTTGAAAAAACGTCTACAGTTTCTGGTAACTGATTATACGTGCTAACAATTCGGTTTAGAAGGGACCTTTGAATAATATTAACTCTCGCAGCTCGAGTGTAAAAGAGATCACTAGATCGTGTTGCTTTAGCGGGTACGTGAAAATTGATCTGACTTAATAACTGTTCACATGATATATGGCCATTTAAAATTTTAGACAAAAATAGAATGTGTCTAACGCTCCACTCATAAGTTCTTTTACATTCACGTTTTTATATTTCAAATTAGTGATTAACTCATGACCTACACTAATGAAAGGCAAGTGAATTCAAGCTAGAGAGATCCAATAATGAAACAGGTAGTACTATAAATCTATCGTTTCCGGTTGCATTAGAGGGAACACGTCAAAGCTGGAAACCAGCTCTTGGGATACTGAATCCATAACAAAAACAGTTTCTTCTTGCTATATCTTACAGTTTTTGGTCTACAGAAATAAATATTGAAACCGGAAGTTGTACTGGTATTTTACTACTTCCGGCATTAATTTTTGTTATATCCAGATGTCAGAAATAAATTAGGTGTAGAACCTAGAAATCTATAAATATACCACATTGACTTGACACCTAGTCTTCCGTTTCAGGCGCTGCTATCGGCTGAAGAATTCCACTCTCTTTCGCTAATGCTCTCTCGTTTAGCAGCTGCTGAACCCTTATTGGCTCAACGCGTGGGTGTGTCGGGGTGTGAGCTTTAGTTCGCATTTTTGCCACGGCTCAAGACATTTTGGCAGCGCAATAATATTCCTTCTAATATATAAAATTGGAAGTTTGTGACTTTATAACTCTTGAAACACGTGGGCAATCTCGATCAAATTTTCAATATAGGTTAATTTCAGGCCTGGGGTGTTTTTTTTATCATTCCATTTTGACGATACTACTTAGGGGAGCGGGAAAGGAGATATTTACAAATGATCGATATTAATGTCGAATCCATAGTTCTCGGGGTCGCTAAGATGAACATTGATACTCTGATGCTGTTCAAATCGAAAATCAGTCCTTTATGTTCAAAATGAAAGGTATTCTCCCCGTGCAAAGAACGGCCATTCTGCTAGTTACATATGTAAATATTTCCCCACCACATACCCTAGAGTGAGTTGAGTTGAGTTGATTTTAGTTTAGCGTCCCTTTCAGCAGCGAGGCTATATGAGACGTGGACCTACTGATTAACGTGGAATCCGAACCACATGAGCTCCCGCCGGGAATCGAACCCGGGCCTCCCACGCCAAAGGCGCGTACGCTAACCGCTTAGCCACGGAGGAGCTCTACCCTAGAGTGAGGAACTGAAGAAGGTATACAGGTCAGAAGGGAGAAGTTAACATTTTCTTAGACTTTTACAAGAACTTCGGAGCTGTTGGACACGAGAACTTGAAATTTCGTACAAGTGTTCTCCCTTAACCTTACTCCGAGTGAAATTTGTTGAATGTTACGAAATAGCACTGCCATAAGGAACAAAGGATCTTAAACCTCTTCTTAAACTTCTGCCAAACCTTCAGAACTCTTGGTTGTAGAAATTGAAATTTGTACAAATTTGCTCCTTGAAACCTAGGCTGAGAAAGATGGAGTTTTACAAAAATAAACCGCTAATAGAGAAAAGCGGGCTTATACTATTTGTCGATGGTCACCAGACCTCCAATATAGCTGTTCTTAGGTAATTGAAATGTAGTAAAATGGGTTTCCTCAAACTTTATACTACGGATAGGATGACATTTCTAAAACTCAAGATCTAAGAAGGCAGAAAACGTGGATAAACCTATACTTGGTCAAAGAAGTTGAAGTTTTCTAAGACGGAGATTTGAGTAATTCTGCTCTGAGACATATATTTTTATCGAAAAGTTTTACGTTATTGTTACGAATTTCTCTTCAAACGTTCAGCATACAACCATGAAATTTGAACTTGAAGACTTTGACATATGCAATATGAATATCTCAGACAAGAAGATAATTCGGCTAGTTATCGACACTGGGAAATGCTTACGGCGATTTTTTTTTGTGAAAATTGAGTTTGATATATATATATATATATATATATATATATATATATATATAGATAGATAGATAGATAGATAGATAGATAGATATACATTTTCAGTAATATTTCCCGATAATCAAACCTTACGATTTCAGGAAGAAGAAAAGCGATTTCGCAAAATATGTACCCTTAGAAATTTATATATTTCTCGATGATGGAAATTGACTAAACATTCACCTAACTATTTCTATGATTTTGAGTGAATATGCTATTACCGGGTGCTATAAATGACTTTACTTGGTCTTGAAGTAGTGAAAAGTTATTCAGTTAGCAGTTGTGAGCATCCTTTCAGAGAAATCAAACTTGCTTTAAAACGTATTTGAAACCAGAATAATTTTCAAACATTCTTCCTAAATCTTATTTTTCTGTGTATGGGTATATTGCATATAATATCAGTGCAACGAAATATGATAAAATTAAACTCTATCACTTAAATGTCTGTCTATAAATACTACTGTATTTATAATATCTATACAAGGATTTTTGGGTGGTTCCTGGTTCTCTTCCCAGTAGGAGTAATTTTCTCCAGTACAAACCCAAGTGTAATGGTTCGAATACCTCTATAAACAATAGATTCCGAAAGGGATACAGTAGCTTAGTGATAGAGAGCTTGGCTTTGGTGTGAGGAGTCCGTGCTTCGATTCACGGCTAAGTAAGTTTGTGGTGAACAACAGCGTGTCCGTGGATTTTCTCGTGGTATTCCCGTTTCCTTTCACACTCTCGTTCTACTAATTTTTCCATCATCATTCACTTGTTTTATCATCGTCTTCCTGAGTCTAACGTTCATAATCGTAAGACGTTAGACTGAAAAATTTTCATTTAATTTCAATAGAATTTGGTGATGAAAAGGGACGCTAAACTACAATCAAAAACATAATAATTTTAGGTATAATATTTTCCCAATGGCCTTTTAGTGTCGAAAATATGCTAACATTTTGAATGTGCTAATATAAGTGATTGATTGATTTCTAGCGTTTTAAAAGGGACGACAGCAACAAGCCTATTTCTGTGTCAAAAATGTTAATGTAATGTCACGAATTCGTGTACGAAGAGTCCTCACTGTTGGTCTAGTGGGCACTTCCCATACCTTTGACTGCCAAAGTCCTGTATTCGATTCGAGTTTCATATTTGCATAGGAGGTCATCGAAAGCACTACAATGCATATAAATTTTAAGGGTGTAGAGTAAGTAGGAATCAATTAAACATTTACTAAGAATAAATAAAGAGTTTGATTTACCAATATTCCTTTAGACAGTTACCCTGTCTCTCCGCATGTCCGTCAGGGGTAGTGTTGTAAAAAAAAACTGTTTTTTTTCTGTGAAGTTTTTAAAATTAAAAAATATAGTTCTTTTTCATGTTTTTTTCAAATGTCTGTTTTTTTTCCGGTAACTATTATTTATTGATTTATGTTGCAGATAAGTGAAACAGTCAGCAGAACTTAAGGCGAAACCCTCGTAACTTACAAATCCTCTGTTTCTTTGTACCCATACAAGCAAAATTGTGTGATTATTGTACATTTGATTACATTTTCTTCAATAGTAACTCGTGTTGTTGTGATGGTTATAGTCGCGACTAGTAATAATCTCGTTGTTGTAAACAATAATTTCAAAAGAAAAAATTTCTCTCCTTTTTACATCTTACAACGAATGGATATGAACGTGTCTTCCGGACATCCGAATCAAACTAGCCCATTCGATTAACATAAGAAAGATATGTTCATGCACAAAAAATTAGATGCCATGGATAATGTAGTAAGTCCCTGGGGCCTATTAACCCTGTTAGTATAAAGAAAATCGTAGACTCGTAGTTAAATAGCAATTGCATCAACAGTGTTCATGGGAAAATCATGGTCTATAGTTCATTCTCTTCAGCATGAAATAAGCTTTCCAGAGGTTCTATGTGTTGGGGCCCATTACATACTTGAACACGGAAAATTGGGGGAATGTCTGGAAAATTTCCTCCAGAAATCCATCCCATCAACTTTGGACACCTCTCGATAGGCTCCGGGTAAAATCACACATCCAAATGTATCTCGAATAATACTATAGGGGATAAGAAATGTGTGTAACAAGTTTTGAAATGAAATGAAATCTTTAAGATTTACGTCTCAGGATTATGCCGGTTAGGCTAAAGGAGACGATGATAATGAGAGATGAGTGAAATGGTGAAATGAAGAAAGTGGGAGGAAACGAGAGAATCCCGAGAAAACCCATGTGCACGGTGTTTGTCCACCACAAAGTCCACACGGTGCGAGCGGGAATTGAACCAGAGACCCCAAACATCGGAGGTGAACGCTCTACCACAGAGCCATCGCACCCCCTGTGCCAAGTTTTGTATTGCTAGACAGAATAGGTATGAAGGAACAGCTTATGTAAAAACCCAAACCAAATTCCTTCACATGATGTACACATGACAATACTGCTGTTTTTTATTTATATTTAAAACGTTAATCGTTCAAAGAATTTGTTTGTTTCAATTTGTACTTCCCTCTTCAGTATAGAAGGTAGATAAGATGTAGACAATTTACGTTAACGTGGGACTCAAGCTACATGGATTTCAATACGGAATCGAATCTGGGTATGTAGAAAATTGGATGAAAGGGCGTATCCGGTTTGCTATAAGGACTTGACTCTATCACGTGATCAGGTCATAAGTCATGTTGCGTCCTTAATCGAGTCTGGAGATTCTAAATCCATATGTGAGATATTTCATACATAACCCGCATGGGATGCTCTGGGTAATTCGAAGAAGATAATATATACTTTATCATTATTATTGATTTTATTCAAACATTTTGACTTTGGCAATATTCTATCCATATTTACCTTACGTGTTATCGTTTTTAAGCTCTTCATTACGTCTATGGAATAAGCTTTCAATTATCCATGTTCTTATTATAGTTTTCGATACTTCATTTTTTACTTGATTTTCCATTGACTTTAATGTTCATGTTTCGTGATTTTTAACTACGTTCTATTCATTTTATCACAATTTCGTTTTGAATGTAAAATCTACAAAAGTTTCCTCTATCTTTAAGCTGAATTTCAGCCATCCCCCCTCTTTTGATTTTTGAGATAAGCGGAGGAAATATTTATTTCTAATTGATTTTCCATTGACATTAATGTTAAGGTTTCGTGCTTTTTTTTGGGCTAAGTTCCATCCATTTTAGGACAATTTGCTTTCAAAATGTAGAATCTACATAGTCCCTTCTATATTTGAGCTGAATTTCGGCCATCTTCCCTACCCAACGTCTGTTCACATCATTGCAACCGAATAGGCTCTGAAGTAAGCTGTAGCACTGATACTTAAGAAATAAATGGTGATTGGTAACTAAACGAATGTTAATATTAAAAAAAAAAAAACAGGAAAGTAATAAAGAAAGAAAAATTTGTAAATTGGGATTTTTTAAAAAAAATATATATCTTCAGAAGAAAAAAAATTAATTCTTGGAAAGTGAAAAATATAACAAGGCCACAAAGCTAACAAAAAATAAAGCAACCAGTACCAAGTTTTCACTTTTCCACTTTGTTACCTTTCTTTTATTTTTCTGCCTTGAATGTTCTGTCTGTCTCTATTACATGCAGTTGTGAATACATTAATTAGGTTTGTACCAAAGAACATGGAGCTTTATCACTAATTGAATGATTTTTCTTTTCTTTTAACATGATTAAAGTGAAAAACAAAAGACTTATTTAGAAGTTATGCTTTTTCATTTTATTCTTTCGCACAATTTTTCCTTACATCAAGTTTGCTCCAGCTGAATTCAGTTGTTAGAAACCAGTTTGATTGAGAAAAGTAGTTTGGCAATCATTTTCAGAAATTTTCTTGAAATGTTTTTTATCGCATACAGTTATTGTTTTTTTAAAAAATTCCTTTTACCAATTTTCTCTTTTTTCTTTCTCCTAATGTTTATTATGAATTTATTTTCTCCCAATGTTTTTTAAAAAAAGCTATATTTCAGAAATCAATATATACATCAAACAATTGTGATTAATTCGGTACCTGAACAAGTAGAAGAAAAGAATCAGGAATTTTTTTTCCTTCATGTGGGAATTTTGCTTTTATAATAAACAATGTAAAGAAACGTAAAACAATATGTTAGTTGTACGAGTATTACACCGTGTCCTCAACCTTCCTCCTCAATTCCTCAATTTCCTCTAATATGATTTTGGTCTTCTTAGTAAAACGAATACAATTGCTAATGTTCATTTTATTTACCTGGTTCGTATTATCTAAATTATTCAAACCTCATTTTTTAAAACAGGAAACGTTTATTTTCCATCTCCATTTCAGCTTTCTTTCTTAAGTATCTGTATAAACAAGTAAGTAATAATTGTTAACTATAGATTTTCCTGCCCAATATATATAATGTTATCGTTGTATTAGCCTTATAGAAGTTCGTTATCGTTCATGAAAACATTATTGTCGTGAATTTGAAAATATCAACTAAAGGGTTAATAGGAACGTTGATACAGCGATCTGCATTCATCTTCTCGTTTTGCAGAAGACAATACGGAATTCTTCCCTTTTAACCCGAAAAACAATTCAACACCAACATAGACTGGAAGTGTTTAACTGTTGGAGCCATCATCAATTTTGTGTACTATTGACAGTAAATGGAATTCGAGCATTTGCAGTTCACATTCGGAAAATCTGACATGAACGTTCATCAGAAAACATCATCTTTTTCAATTGAGCTTGGATCCACTGTTCATATTTGTTTGTGAAAGCAAGTTGGTGCTCCTTTATGTGGTCTGAGTAGTGGTTCTTTGCAGAGGTACGGTAGGGTAACCTCAAGTCTTTCTGAAGATAGTGCTGAATTGTGCGAACACTAACGGCATTTAAGTGCCTGGGATGCATTTCCTTCAATTTGGACAGCGTCAGTCGAGATTCTTTTTTTTTCACGGTGAGTTGAGTAGAATTTCAGTTTAGCGTCCCTTTCAGCAGCGAGGCTATGTGAGACGTGGAACTACTAATTAACGTGGAATACGAACCACATGAGCTCCCGCCGGGAATCGAACCCGGGTCTCCCGCGCCAATTTTTGCACGGTGGCTCAGTAGTAGAGCACTTACTTGTAGTGCGTGGGATCTCTTGTTCGATCCTCGGTCAAATAAGTCAATGAGTTTTGTCGGGGTACTCCCGTTTCCTTCCACAATGTCATTCCACCAGTTCTTCCAATATCATAAGCTTTCCGTAAACATCTATTTCTCTTTTAGCTTAAAGCGCATAATGTAGGACGTTAAACTTAAATATTTCGCTCTTACTTTTACTGCTGTCGCTACTCTTACGCTCATTACGACTGTTTTTGCGTGATATTTATACAACTGCCCTAACAGCACAAGATGTAATAGGCATGTGCCATTTAGGTGTCCCAGCTACTTTTTAGATACCCGACACTTGACACATATGATATGCATGTGCTAAGTATGTACTTCAGCTACGTACACTTTTAGGTACTTGTTACACCTAACTGATATTTGCAACTATGTACCACAAATATAGCATTTATATACCTGGTTCATTTTCGCGCTCTAACAGTCATTTGTTTTTATGTCGTCACTTAGGACATGCATTTGTCATGTTCTAAGTACGTCCTTTAGGTATATATTGTTTCAGATATCCTAACAGCATAAGATGTGCTAGGCATTCGCCATTTAGGTGTCCTAAATTCATCTCTTACATTTGATGCATTTGTTGCTTCTTTTTCTAAGCGATTGTGTACTAGAAGCAATAAACGCATCAACTGTATTAGATGGCAACTATCGCCGATCATTTGAAAGTGGATATGAATGAACCATGAAGTAAGGTAAATAGACACTCGAGAGTTTGTTGTAAAATTACATCGCAAGCAGATTTTATCTGATCCCAAACGGTTATAGTTGAATATATGCGGTTAAAGGAGCTCTCTGATTAGCCGAATGCAAAAGACCACAATAATTTATCCCTCTACAAGCGATGTGCTTTTCATTGCCTTTCTGGCCAAATCGGAAGAGCACGCCGCTAGTAATCCAAAGGTTGGTGGTTCGCGCCCACCCTATGATAGTCCTACATTGTTTTTTTTACTTGTTTAAAGTGTTGTTTAGACTCACCTTAATGTAAACACATTACGCATATAGGCGATTTAACATATTTTGGGGAGAAATTTTGTAGTTCGTTGACGATTACGACATGGGGGTCATACCTTGAACATACTAGGCACATTCCTCAGGTACATGTTAGGCATGTGCCTAAGGGCGGACATGGACTGTGACTATCACTTGCCATTGATGTGATTTCTTTCTCAGAAGTATATAAGGCACATACTGGACACATTCCCATGTACCTGAGGGAACATGATAGGCATATGCCTGCTACGTAATTGTGCTGTTAGGGTGTATAGAAGTTAAGAGGATTAAAATCATTTCCGAAAGTACAAAATATGAAAATCAAACGATTTTACATGCATAATATAGTATAATGTTACATTTGTTCCAGTTACTAATGACAGTAATTGGCTTTTACTTAGCTGAGTAAGTCTTCTTATCTAAAATAGTTTGAAATGATGAACGCCGATTGAAAAACCACTGAAAGGAGTCTTATAATAAAGAAAGGAATAAGAACGTTTCCAAGTGAAGGAGAAGGTTTTAAGTTACAAGGAAATATAGAAAGCAAAATTAAGTCGTTATAATAGTAGCATTCCTTGCTTTGATAACCGTCTACAGAAGTATCTCCTTTGCAGAACAGTGAATCGAAATGAAGTGATAACATCTTTGCGGTTTTCTTTGGAAACGTAACTGATTGTTTGTTGAAAAGAGATTTGTGTGTGTGTGTGTGTCTTCTCCTGAATAGCATTAAAATGTTTTATTTACCTTCTAAAACCCCTTCAGTCTCATTCGGGAATTTCATTCTGTTATGTTCAGAAGGCAATCATAACCTTCACAGAGCTTCAAAGAAGGTAATTTTAGAGCAAAACTTTGACATATCTATTGTCTTCCCTCTCCTTCTCTCAACGCTGTGTGTGTGTGTGTGTGTCTTTCTCTTCCCACTTTACGTCGACTCACACATTAGTTCTACTTGATTGCTCAAGCTGAAGTGAATTTATTTGCTAAGAAAATGACTTTGAATGTGCTGTTAACAGCGTTTCACAATGCTATTAAACGTTTCTCAGTGTAGCCTATGCACAAATGGATTATTTAAGCACACCTTGGGTCTAATCAAGCAAGTTGGCACCTAAAACAAGAACAGTAACGGTATTGTTTTAACTAAGTGGATTGGGTTGGGAATCATTCTTTTTTCATTACTTTACCTATGTACCTGCTTTGTTGACGTCATGAGTATGCTCCAATGAAATTTCTAGATTTTGCTTTAACTAATTTCCTGTCGGTTGAAGACTTTTTTGTCAAACGTACAATATTTTTTCTTACTATGTATAATTGATGAATTTTGTGTTTAGTTACATATGAAGTCCTGTGTTCCATCGTAATGACAAAGGATATAATACAAGTAGCTGGCAGCTAGATTATGCAGAATAATATTGAAAATACCAGAGAGCTTGTTCTGGGTAGATGCGGGCAATTTCTATTCCTTGTTCTCCATTTCGGACATTACCTCTTCCCTGTCTTTACCAAGCCTCTCTGACACGGAGGCCGGAAGGTTTTAACCCTTTTGCTACCACCGTGTCCCATCTTAGTTTCTGTGCAACCTGTGGCAGGCGCGCTCCCAGAAAGTTTTGTTGCGAGTGGTCCAAACTTTGGGAGCAGTCCAATACTAGATGCTACTACATCTATGCAACGTCGAACGGTCTTATTCTACACCCGAAAAAACGGAAAATAATTGTAAAACAGTTCCACTTATGTTTTCAGAAAAAATGATACAACTTAATTATTTTTATAAGAGAGGGGGCGGCGATGGGTCAGTGGTAGAGCGTTTACCTCTGGTGCTTGGGGTCCCGGGTTCGATCCCAGCCCCCGCCACGTGAACCTTGTGGTGGATAAACACCGTGTGCGTGGGTTTCCTCGGGGTTCTCCCGTTTCCTTCCACTTTCTTCATTCGACCATTTCATTCATTGTTCATCATTTCTGTCTCCTTTAACCTAACCGGCATAACTGTGGGACGTAAAACTCAAAGATTTTATTTCATTTTTAATTTGTTTATAAGACAAAGAGTACAGATGAAGTGTAAGATCAAATTTTCATACTGCATCAATCATTTTCCTGTTAAACAAGTATAGTTTTATTAAGAGAGTGTACAAATGTGTGCTGAGTTAAGGCACCTCTGACTAGTGGTTATTTGATGTTTTAGTGCAACCAGTGGCAAAACTTGTTTCATACTGTGTCACTTATCGAAGAATTGGTATCAAATAAACAAATGTCTCATATAAGAGTGCTTCACTTTGCACGTAACAATAAAGTGATTGCCATTGGGTTAAGTTACCAACTTGTCAAATTTCTCTAATTATAATCATATTTCGGGTATTTTATGTCTATACTTATAAATGTAGATATAGAATATCCATTTATTTCATTACCACTGGAATATATATGTTAAATGCAAAAATAACATTAGAACTCATATGTTCCACCTCTCCTACCATTCAAAAAATGGTGGATTTTTTTTTTTGCGTAATATTGTTTTTTACTAGGTCTTTATTCAAAATAAATATACAGATAATGTCTTTCTTTCCGAAAATAAACTTTGTAGTGAAATGGTAAAGCGAACTAAGTGGCGATTTGAAATTACAGGACATATGCAACATGGGTGCCCAAAGAAAATTTTCTACGGGGGAACCATCTCCCTGGTTGTGATATTACATTTAGTATTCTTATTTGTAATAAAGAAATCTTAAGAAATTCAAGTTGTATAATTGAACCAGGGGCCAGCCTCCCTTCGGGTACCCATGATATGCAGGTATTCATACAAGGGCGAATTGAAAAGGGAACAGTGTGGTGAGTAGCTCTTGAAAGGTCCTACATTATTGCTCATTAAAGGTTAAAATCAATCAGCAACCATTATTTTACAATACAATGATTTTCACATCAAATCACATCAGGATAGAGTTTATCTCTCTACAACATTTCTAAGTAAGTAGAAGCGCATTACAACTTGAAGAGTACCACTCTCTCTGCTGCTGTAGTAGCTAGCCCCAGAATTGTTAGTACAGAAAGACCCGAGTAAAATTTCCGTTTGGAGAGCATTGAACGCATCACAGGATTTAGAATTTAATTTAAGCTCTAGCCTTCATTTAATGAATATCTCACACAGCCTTGATATTGAAAAGGGACTACAAACGTCAATAAACAATGTACAACTGTGAGCAAAATAAATTACGCGCCTATTTATTCTGGAGTTTATTTGAAAATATATCCGTTTTCTTTATATGTTCGAAATTTTGGAAGGTTTCCCCAGCAGGAAAGGTTAATAACAAACCCGTTTTTAATATTTGTGTTAGATTTTAGCCTAAAATAAATAAATTAGAAGCAAAAAACATTAAATCGACTGAAATTACAAAAATTACCAACCTGCTAAAGTGAGAAACTTTCAAGAACGCGAGGGAATTCTGCAGTTCAACACGAAGCAGCGAGATCTATGTCATTGAGAGAAATGTGGATTATATCCACAAACGAAAATTTTAACGAAACATTTCTAGTATGTGTTATTACGTGCATTATCTGCGAACTCCAAATATATTAATCTATGTAAGAATTAACGAACAGATAGAGATAACAGTTGAAATTGCCAATCGAAAAGGACGAATTATTAGCACGATCATAATGAAAATCGTGTTTACCATAGAACTGGTTCATTTCAAGTAAGAAAGTAATAGCTCAATTAGTTAAAGCAAAGAATCTGTCTGCCGGAGGCAGCTGGTTCGAACCCCCATAGACGTGCAATTGTCATTTTTATTACTATGGTTATTTAATTTATTTTTATGTGGGAAAGAATCAAATTGTATCGTATGTGTAAAACTCATGACGATACCAAGAAAAGAATAAAATGTCGTTGTCGCACTTGCATTAGTGTCCCTAATTTTGTTTGCAAACAGTTTCGTAATTATTTTTCCTGTGCTCACTGCTCACTATATGCTCGCTGGCGCATAACGGATGTTTTCCAGTAAATTTTAATTCTAATTTGGAAAATTTTATAAAGTTTCGCAATGTTTATCATTAAATAGTCTTCTATCTACTTGTTTGGACATTTTGATAATAGATTTCCCTGTTAAATGTTTAATTTTTCTTAGATGTTTAATTACGGAAAGGTTTTAACAATGCATTTGTTTTGAATTGAAATTATTTTGAATTTACCAGATGAGGTAAGTAGCCCGAAGGAGGAGAACTGAAGTAGCTGATGTTATACGTAAAAGCAACCTATTGTAGAATGATGATACTTCTTACCTTCAGCACATAATGTTTACGTTAGAGAGTCAGACCGAGAAAAATCCTGGTTTTTCCTCCCCTATGACCACCCATTTTAAACCTCTACATACCATGATTCGTGTTACATAATTTCGGTGCTCCATTAGTTTTTACTGAAACGTGGATGACTGATGATATTCTTGATTGAGAACTGCCATTCTCCGACAGCTTTATTATATACAGACGGGAAAGGGGTTCACGTGGTGGTGGTGTAATGATATGCGTGAACTCTAAACTAAAACGTAAGGAACGTAAAGACTTATGCAGTAAGGACTGTGAAATCTTATGGGTTGAAATTAACGTTCCAAACGGTCCAAAACAACTCATAGGCTGCTTTTATCGACCACACAAAAACTCTCCGTTATACATATCGGAAGCTTGTCGTGATTCCATGATTGCCGCAGTAGCAGACTGCAATGCAACTCTTCTTGGAGATTTCAATCTCTCCATTGACTGGCTTTCCCCCACATATGGTGTCCCAGGTTCTAAAAATTCTAATAATGACTCTTGGTTTTTAGACAATTTTATACATGGTCTTGGATTAGCACCGCATAATATGCACCCTACTAGAGGCAATAGTAACCTGGACTATGTTGTGTCAACTCACCAATCAATGGTTGTGGTCCCAAAGTTAAACTTTTTCCCATCAGATCACGACTCTCTCAGTGTGCTTTTCCCCTCACATCAAACATAAAATATCTCAACGTCAAAAATCAGTGAATTCTTTACTCCAGTGGAAAACGGCCCCTTGGGATGAAATACGTCAAGTTCTTCATATTTTCCCATGGTGCTTACTTGCCTCAGGTTCAGTTGATGATGCAGCTGACTTATTTGCTGACGTCATTCAGGCCGTAGTTAAAGACTTTGTGCCTTTCCGAAAAAGACCTTCTTCAAAGTTTCCCCCGTTGTTTGATGAGGAACTAAAGTGCACACTTCGCAAAAAAAAAAAAAAAAAAAAAAGTGCATGGAAGCTGTGGAAGGAAGGATTTTCCCAGTGAGTATACTTACAAGAACTTTACAGATATTAGAAGACATAGTAAATATCTTATGAAAAGAAAGTATGAGGAGTACATTGAACACATCACAATTGATACACGTAAAAACCTTAAGCGTTTCTGGTCCGTAATAAACAATCGAAGGAATAGATCTCGCATACCGACAGAACTGACCTACAAAAATGCTTGTGTCAATGAAGTAGGCAGGGCAAAGGTATTTAATGAATATTTTGCTAGCAGTTTTGCTTCATCCCCTCTCAGCCCTCCTTCCTTCTCCTACCCCCTTCAACCTGTTTGTTCTGAGTTTTTGTCTTCTATCAGTACCACACCGACTGAAGTACTCTCTCTTCTCTTGTCATTGCCCCAACAGCGCGCCTTAGGGCCAGATAATATCTATACTTACTTCCTACGCAGTGTTGCCAGATCTCTTTTTCAGCCCTTTTCGGTTTTACTAAATCGCGTTTTCGCAGAAGGTGTTTTTCCCACCAATTAAAAGAGAGCTATTATCACTCCTGTTCATAAGTCTGGTAAAACTAAAAATGATGTATCCTCCTATCAACTTATTTCCTTATTATCTCCACTGTCACTTCTTCGTGAAAAGATAATCAAAAACAGGCTTTTTCAATTTGTTGCTCCATTTATAAACTCCTCACATCACGGGCTTTTGCCAGGAAAATCTTGTCTTACTAATTTATCAGTTCTTCTGTCCGATGCTGCAGATAGCATCTCAGAAAATTCTCAACTCGACATTTTGTATTTGGACCTGTCTAAGGCTTTCGATCCTCTTCCACACCATCTTCTTCTATACAAACTCAGCTCTAGATTCAATATACATGGTAAATTACTTAATCTTCTAGAAACATATCTCAGTAATAGGACACAACGAGTTTCAGTTTCAGGTTACTTTTCTGAATTTATTCCCGTAAGTTCTGGAGTTCCTCAAGGCAGTGTTCTGGGTCCACTTCTATTTTCATTATACATGGACGATTTGCTTTCTTTGTACACAAACAGCTCTAACAAAATTCTGCTATTTGCTGATGATTGCAAACTCTACAGACAAGTTAAATCAGAGTACGATGCTCTTGCTCTTCAGCATGATGATTCTACTCTTCTCAACTGGTGTAACTTGGAAACTTAATTTAAACATCGAAAAATGTGCTTCTCTTACGATTTCTCTAGAAAAGGACCCTATAAACCACATCTACAAAATTTGTCATCAGAACATAAATCCTGTCACCTCTTTGAGAGATCTTGGTGTTATCATTGACAGTAAGCTTACTTTTGCGGATCATATAAGCACAATATCTTGAACTGCTATGAGAAAACTAGGACTCCTTTATCGCTTCACTGACATAAAAAAAAATCATAGTTCCTTAAGCTTATTCTATAAGTCATATGTTGCTCCCACAATTGAGTACTGTTCTCCTATCTGGTCTAAGGCCTGTCCTACTCATCTGAAAAAATTAAATTTTGTAATTAATTTCTTTTTAGCCATTGTATCCTACCGAGTACCTTACCTTCGAACACTTCCAAAAAATGATGTTTTAACATATCTCAATATCAAACCTCCCCTAGTGAGAAACAAAATTTCTGACCTAATATTTTTGCATAAAATTGTAAATGGTCATATATCATGTGAACAGTTATTAAGTCAGATCAATTTTCGCGTACCCACTAGAATAACACGATCTAGTGATCTCTTTTACACTCGAGCTGCGAGAGTTAATATTGTCCAAAGGTCCCTCCTAAACCGAATTGTTAGCACGTATAATAAATTACCAAAAACTGTAGACGTTTTTTCAAATGAGCATACCTTCAGATCATCTATAAATAAACTATCTTTGTAATATTGCCATTGTACTGTGCAATCTTGATTTCAAATTGTTATTCTATTGATATGTTACATAATTGTTAAAATGTTTCAGTGTAAAATGACCTAGTACTCTATCTGAAACCTATTATAATTAAAACAAATAAATATAATAATAATAATAATAATAATAATAATAATAATAATAATAATAATAATAATTATTATTATTATTATTATTATTATTATTATTATTATTATTATTATCATTATTATTATTATTATTATTATTATTATAGTATTATTATTATTATTATTATTATTCCTAAATATGCCACCCTTACATAATGTGGTAACCTTAGACATCTTAGTTTAAAGTGCTTTCTTTAGTAAGGCAGTGTATACACAGCATTGCTTTCGTTAACAAGTTTTTCACCCTTGAGTCGCTTATAAATTTAGACAGAATAAATTTTACGCTCCTTCGGAGTCTCCAATATCTTCTACAAGAATTCAAGGAAGGACGCAAAGCCCCCTTAACCCCCGTCTTGTTACGCCACTAAAATTAAATCTAGCTGATCGTAAATAATAGTAACGAAAGTTAGCAGGATCTGCAGGAGTTGACTTGGACATTTCCAACGTATTTCCAGTGTTTCAAGTATCAGAAGCAACCTGTTTATAAAAGGAATGACTACTAAAACGATGCTGTATTTCCAATTGAAACATTATTATCATAATGATAACACTTTAATATAAACTACTTTACAGTCGCTTCAATTAAATTAATTTTAACATATTACATTATCACATCAATAAGAATAACAACGAATAATAATAATAATAATAATAATAATAATAATAATAATAATAATAATAATAATAATAATAATAATAATAATAATAATATTAATAATCCGTTTTCCTCTCACTATAAAGTTCTAAGTAATATTAGTGGTGTAAAAATTGTTGAAAGTGTATAGAGAAACGTCTAGTATCTGAACGTAACAATGATACGAATGGGGACAATGTATTGAGGTATTTAATCCTGCTACATTAATGCCTGAGAATGTAATGATTAGATTTTGTACTAAATTAGCTCTGTACTAAATTAGAAGTAAACGTTTTAAATAAAATAAAACATCCATTGTAGGCCTATAATTATGTCGAAACTATCTCCAGTAATACAAGAGTGAATTCAAGTGATATAGTAAACAATAACGCCAATTAACAAACTGGAAAATAGCACTGTCTTTGTTGTGTATTTCATGTTCACAAGGAAATTTTCAGGTCTCTCCCTCTTGCCTATTCACAAGTGTATCACAAGATTTTAGGAACTTCTGGTTTCACAGAGACAGATACAGAAAAGTACAGGTTTACTTATTTGATCTCTGGTATCGTCACCTGTTAAATTTCAACAGGAAATGTCGTACAGCATTTGGGTATTGTTACCTATAAGAACAAGAGAATAGAGTACTGTAGAATCTCTGGCCTGAGTAATTAAGATTATTTTTAACTGAAAGAAGGTATTAGTTTCTGAATAACATTTTTAATTGTTTTTATTTGGAAGGAATGTATTAGACCTAAAAGTGCGAACAAAATATAGTTTATATATTTTAAATTAATGAAAACTGAAACGTGTGGCTTTTCATCTTTTTCATTATGTAGAGAAATGTAGAAAAGATAATGTGCACAAGATGGTAATATAGATCTATGGTCTGAGATCAATATGCTTGCTTGAATAACTGTTTTTAATTTCGTAAACCTTTTAGTAAAGTAAGAAATGGAAATGTGAAAGTTAGGCGATTAATTTTGCATACTTAAATGTGATGAAAATTATTTTCAAAATGGTGGAGAATGAAATAAATGGTGCAGGATGCTTGATATGACATTGTCAATGTTTTTTCTACTTTCTTCAGGGATGGCCAACACCTCGGCCGTGGTCTACTACTAGGACGTAAATCCTAACAGGTAGACCTCGGTACACTGTGTCATACTGTCTAATCCAATCAGGCACACCCATTTCGGTAGACAAATTGCCAAGTTCTGATATATTAACATTTTTATCATATAAAACAAAACAATTATGTTTGTTTTAAATATTCTTCAATTTTATGGTATTGACCTTTATTATTTACTTTTCATTAGGTCCTCGTTATTAATTTATATCAGCGATTCTCAACCTATTTCCTATTTCCTCTTTATAACATCCTGTTGCCAGCGACTGTTATATCTAAGTTTCTGTTCTTAAGAAGCGTTTATGTGGGGGTTTTAATCTACTTATTGCAAAGGGATCTCGATATTATTTAGAAGAGGCAATTTAGGTTTTTTTGTTTTAAATTGCACACATTACAGAGAAATGCTAACGAGCATAAGGACGTTTTTGTTTCATAAGCCACGTTTACGTTCGGTGCCCAACAGTCTTAACTAACAAGTAAGAGCTTTCGAGTATTTTCCTCTTTTCCACTAGGAAAATGCTGTACAAGTACTGTTAATGTAGATTATCAGCTTTTTCTACTTCTTCCTTTTCCATTGTTATTTGGTTTGATTTCAGTGTAGCGTTCCGTTCAGCAGCGAGGCTATATGAGATGTGCACCGATAGCTTAATGTGAGATCCGAACCACATGAGCTTCCGGCAGGAATTGAACCCGGTATCCCTTTTGCATTGTTATTGGTATTACTACTGTTCACTCATTGCCAAATATTATAATGCAATTCGGATATACAGGTTGTATCAGAAATTCTTTAGTAAATAAAAATAAACAAAACCCTCCTTACTAAATTACAGTGAAACAACAACGAGAGTGTAAGTGAGGAATTGTGTTGACTTTGCAATAAAGATTTCATTTCACTCGTAACTGTAGTTCCTATACGTATGTTCTCTTTCGTAATATTTATTATCAGTTCATTTCCCTAGACTTAGTTTAGGAATATATTGGTATAACATGTCACTAAATTACGAAATAGTTCTCAGTCTATAGGTTCAACTAGTGAAAAGGGCTTTAGAAAGCAAAAATTCTGGTAGAACGAAGATGCTATAAGACCTCATCAGTTATTGGTTATTGATGTTATAGTAAAAGAAACACAAATCTCCGGGTGTAGATGAAATTCCGACTGAGTTAATTTTAGCTGGAGGCGAAAAATTGTAGAACAAGATACACAAACTCATTCTCCTTATCTGGAACAAGGAAGAATTGCCACAAGAGTGGAAAGAATCAATCATTCACAATTCACGAGAAAGGCGACAAAACTGACTGTAATAATTATCGAGGCATTTCTCTTCCGTCAGCATCCTATAAAATCTTTTCAAATACTCTATTAGCAACACTGACCCAATACGCAGATGAAATTATTGGAGATTACCAGTGCGGATTTAGATGAAATCGATCAACTATCGACCAAATATTTACCATTCGCCAAATACTCGAAAAAAAGTGATAATACAATACCCCGGTACATCAAATATTTATTGATTTTAGAAAGGCGTATGATTCGGTTAGGAGAGAAACATTATACAACGTTCTTACAGAACTTGGAATACCGAGAAAGCTAATTAGATTAATTAAGATATGTTTAAATGAATCGCAAAGTAAAGTCCGGGTAGGAAAATTTTTGTCCACGAGCTTTCACGTCAAAAATGGCCTGAAACAAGGAGACGCGTTGTCGCCATTATTATTTAACTTCGTTCTAGAATACGCTATAAGGAAAATCAAAGATATCAACCAGGGCCTAGAGTTGAACGGTATTCACCAGGTTATGGCATTTGCTGATGATGTAAATTTAATAGGGGATGATAGGAGAACAATAGAAAGAAATGCAGAGATCTTTTTAAACGCTTGCAGGGTTTAGAAGTAAATGCAGAGAAAACTAAATACATGGAAGTGCGTCGGGACCGGAATACAGCAAATTATGAATGCGTTAAAATATTAAATAATACTTTTGATAAAGTGGATAGTTTCAAATATCTAGGATCAATATTAACAGAGGAAAACCATATTCACGGAGAAATTAAATGTCGACTAAAAGCAGGGAATTCGTGTTACTATTCGGTTCAAAATCTCTTGTCGTCGCGTATTCTGTCGAGGAATTTGAAGCTTAAAATATACAAAATGATAATCATGTCTGTTGTTCTGTATGGCTGCGAAACATGGTCACTTACTCTGAGGGAAGAACATAGACTGAAAGTATTTGAGAACTAGATCCTGAGACGAATATTCGTACCTAAGAAGAACGGGGATTGGGAAAGGCGGAAACTTCATAACGATGAACTACATAATGTATATGGTTTACCCAACATTGTTAGGTTCGTCAAGTCTAGGAGGCTTAGGTGGGCGGGTCATGTAGCTAGAATGGAAGAAAGTAGAAACGATTTCAAAGTCTTGACTAGAAGACCAGACGGAAAACGACCATTAGGAAGACCTAGGCGCAGATGGGAGGACAATATTAAGATGGATCTCGCTGAGATTGGAATACAAAGTAGAAACTGGATGCAATTAGCTAAGGATAGAAGTCAGTGGAGAGCGTTTGTGAACGCGGCATTGAACCTCCGGGTTCCATACGCCATAGAGTTAGTTAGTTTAGTTAGTTAGTTAGTAAATCAGTGGCAGAACTTTAACTTGGTCAAGTCGAGCAACACTATAAATACAATCGCTTTTTGGATTGAAGCAAGAAATCACCATGACTCAACAAGTGAAAATCCATTTTACCAATTGTGGCGCCTTGTAATAAAAGTTCTCAGTCTTCCATATTCAAACACTGAAGTGGAGAGACTGTTTAGCCAAGCGTAGATTGTAAAATAAAAGCTGCGTAACAGAATGTACATTTGCACATTAAATGCCATCCTTACTGTTAGGAGTGGTCTAACAAAGGAAATGGTACGTGGGGATCTGCATGTGTTATATATCGTTGGAAAGCTAACACCGAGTACACATCACATTTTAAATATCTCGCTCGAATGGGGCTTGTAGGGGGCGTGGCGACAATTTGAAGATCAGGACAAGGCACACTCCGAAACACCAGAAAACGTAGACAAAATAGGAAGCTATGATGTAATTATTATGGAACGTGGTATATATAGGTTTAAAAGGTGGGTGAATACGAATCTAACATCAAATGTTTCCAAATCAATTGGCGGATACAACAGGGCGAACACAAATCACAAAAGAAAACAAGCAATGGATCTGAAATTAGGTATTGAGTCATTTAGTGAGATTTCGACACACAGAACATCTCAACACTTTTAAGATCTGGCAAAGCTAGTGATCATACACACACACGAAAAAAAACATTCAGTACGTGGAAGGTTAGTATCGGTTGTGGGTGACAAGTTACATAGCAGAGAAGTTAATTCTGCCTGTTGCAAAGAAAGCAGAAGCCTCTAAAAAAGCAGAAGCCTAGGTTCATAAAGCTTTATTTAAGAAACAATATCTATTTTTGTGAGTTTCAGTAAGTCTAAAATAAGGTACAGCGGTAATGTATGTTGATGAAAGGAGGTAAAGGATTGGTATTATGATAGAGTATACCCTCTGTATGTACAGTATATGTGTCAGGCTGACATACGTTGCTTGTTACAGTGACAACTCGTGCCAGCTTTTGTTGATCAATGCATTTAGGGGATAAATCGACAGTAATTGTAGGGATATTTTGATATGTAGTCTATTTGTTATAAGGAAAGTCATCAAACAAAAGGACTACCGTCTGGTTCATCTTAGTGCATCATAGGATTAAGTTACATAACCAATACGCCTTTTCAGCTTCTGGGTCATTTAGTCCTTTATTAGCCTAATGGTAAAGTAACTTTGGTTTTAGATTAGCACAGTATGTGTTTCAAAGATCCTGATATATTAAGGAAGCCTCTAATGCTCCCAATACATAGTACTCAAAATTATTAATCCTTAATGTATATTTCTCCCGCAGTTTGGAAAACTTCAACTTATCTTATGGCAACTTTGTCCGTAGGAACCCTTTCAAAATATTGTGAAAGAAGACTATGAGAATGTCAGTTTCAGTTGGAAGGAATCAGCGTCTGTTGGATTCTTCGCATATAGATTCCGAAAATAATTGTGTTAAATTGTGATTTTCGATTATTGATAATTATTCGTAGTGAAAGCAATATGTTGCAAAACAGGTTAAAAACAAAGTTCAATATTAGCGATCTTACATTGTTTCAGTGTTATTGTATTTCAACTTCTTTGTAATGAATTGCAGAAAAGTTTGCAAATAAGTCATATGTAGATAGTAGAAACATTACATGTAGTATTTCATTGCGTTTTATGTTTGTTGTAAAGGACACTGTTTTGAAAGATGTGAAGGATTTCACTACTTATTTAGTGTCAACATCTTCCATAGTAAGTGACGATTCTCCCGCAAGACTTCCAAAATATACTGATCCGCACCATTCCGTTTATGTGTTCTCGCATTTAAAAGTACGGCATTCAAGGGCAAGATTTTATGTTTTGGAGCTACGGCAAGGATTATTGTCGCGCATTATCGCTTTGCAGAATAAAATTATCGTAAATTTCAGAGTAGTATTGAGTTGTTTCTTCACGTATCGAGATTAACTTAAATGATTTTATATGACGTCGCTATAATGAATCGAATACCAAAAGTGTATAATTCAAAATTGCGGATCAAAGATGGTGGACAAAACACAAAACCCTGCTGTGGAACTGAAAGCGGTTTTCGTGGTCGCGGAGTACGAATTCAATGTTAAAAGTGCAAAATGCAATATGTCGGATCCAATGTGGCGGACGGAAAGAGCAAAGAAAAAAAAATATGTACAGAAAGGACATGTGTGATTTTTACACATGTAGTAAAAAATATCTATAGTACATAACGGGCCAAATAGGGGCAGGTGATATTTTACAATAAACAGGGAGGTATTTTGCTATACAATCATGCCAAAATTGAGGCACGGGATGCAGGATAGATTTTGTAGCGACCAGGAATTTTTAATGATACAAACAGATAGCAATCATAGACAATAATTGTTTTACTACGAACTCCCTCCCCTGCCACCGAAGATATATTGGGAATCGACATGTGATATACGTATATCGTTGAAAATCTCGCACCTAGTACATTTTGCATCTGTAACATCTCGCTTGAATGGCGCCTGTAGAGTACGTTGCGATTATTTGAGATACCATCTGAGGATCCGAACAATGACAGTGAAAAGTGCGATTTGGGATTTGAAAGATCATTATGCTTCCATAACTATATTTCCGGTTTCACATTATACCATGTAAACTTGTGAGATATATATGTGACAAATGCCCTCTCTCTCATCTGTAGGGATGGTAGGCCTATCGACACCGAGACTAGTCTCGATCTTACATCGGTCTCGTACCTAATTCCAAATCGAGACGAGATGGAGACTCATCCCAGGGTTGGTTTCGATAGACATATGTCCCTTCTGTATGTCTGCACTTTTTATCCGCCATATTAGATCCGTCATGTCGCATTTTGCACTTTTAACGTTCAATTCTTACTCCGCGACCACGAAAATCTCGAACTACTTGCTTTCAGTACCGTAACAGAGTTTTGTATTTGTTCATTATCTTTGATACGCAATTTTGAATTTTACATCTTTTTGGTATCTGATTCACACATAGAAATACAACAGTATTGTATATCTGTGCATTATTTTCTTGTGAATTACTTCAATTTTTCTTGTAACTATTGTGAGCAAAGTGTTTAATAGTGCACAATCTGTTGTTAAGAAGAAGAAAATAGATAATATGTTGTTGATTTTATTTATAATTAATGAGTAATCGTGGGAGCAGTAATTACGAATAGCTGTTTGTTTCGAATTGCTATTAGGAATAGCTGCTTGTCTCGAGTTGCTATGACAACTGTAAAATTAATTAATAGAGATTTTGAAAAAAAATAAAAGGTAATGGTAGTGTGTGTGTGATGATTTTAATTTCATGTTTGTGCAATCAATAGTTCTTAGTAGTGACTGTTATTTAGTATTCGAACTGTGGGCTATAAATGTAACGAAAGAAGTACATAAAAGGGAGTAAAACATTAGATAACAAGAAATTCGTTGCATATATAGATGGTGTTTTCCGACCAGGAAACATTGAGACCTGTTAGAAGCTAAGTAAGCAGTCTCATAACAGTCATCTCGGAGTACACTTTACAAAGAAGTAAAAGGAAAATATATAGAAAACCCAAAGTGGATATTTCCAGAGGTGACAGTAGTAATGATGAAGCAGTGAATATCGAAATATCAGAATCACACAGTTCACCCAAAGTGGATATTTCCAGAGGTGACAGTAGTAATGATGAAGCAGTGAATATCGAAATATCAGAATCATACAGTTCAACGAACGTGGCTGAACTTATAAAGTAGTCAGGTCAGCGAATCCATACTCAATTTCAACACATGGACACTAAATTTGAGCAAAAATTCCAACAGATGAACATTAAATTTCAACAAATAGATACTAGGTTACAGCAAAGTCTCTGACGCAGCAAATGGATAATAAATTGGAACAAATAAATCAGCAAATAAACAATAAATCGGAACGAACAGATTTTAGAATGGAACAAATCCTGCATAGATATACAGTTGTACAAAGTTCTGTGGAAGTGGTTGAAACTCAAATTAATCAGCATGCCCATCAAATCGGAGAAATACCGGAAGAAAAACATGTTATCCAGGAAAAGATTAGTACCGGCAATCCAGATCCAGCCCTCATAACAAATGTACCAAATGAATCCAGGTTAGCTGTAGAAGACAGTGATACACCCGAAAATTATTCGGAGAAGGATGACAGTGCTACTGTATTGAGAAAGAAGAGAGAAGAGCGCATTCTTCACATCGCGGAAAGAACACATATGTAAAGTCTAAACGTTTGAAACATTCTAATAATAATAATCCTCATCTTAGATTTAGTGAAATAAGATCTTTAACCAAATTTACTGGCCGTTCGGAAGACATACCGACAAGCACATTTTTGGAAAAGTTTGAAGAAGGATGCGATTGATTGGCGTAGATAGATCCAAATTCCTTAAACTTTGCCTCACGTGTTATTATCACCTTGTTCCGTTTGGTTCAAAGCGATCAAGGGTAGTTTACGTGATTATCTAGACTTCAAAAACGCATTACTTTCAAATTATGAAAATGATTTTATGTTGGCAAATCGAGACTCTTTAGTTCGAAACAGACGTTATGACCCAAAGATTGACAAAATTCTTACTGATTTTTTATTTCTGTCTATAATGAATTGAAGTTAATTAATCCATATCAACATGAATCAAGGGTTATAGCATCAATTCGAATATTGTTACCTTTTAGGTTGCAGCAAATGCTGATCTCGAAGTTGCAAGGTAATAATAACCAAAATCAGGCTAATACTAATCGAAATCCAGTTAGTCATATACATGTTCGAAATATCAACGTGAAGGAAGAGTGTGATCCTAATGTCAGAAGTACTGTTAGATTTAGTACCGGTAATATAACCGAATCTAATTTCAGGAGAAGCAGAAACAATCCCTCGTACAACATTGAGGAATCAGACAAACAATAAATTCAATTTTCCTCGAAATAGATTTCGCAGAAACTACACAAATGGCAGACATTTCCAGAATAGGAGCCAAAAATCTGATGAAGTAAATAACTTGCAGGGCTGTATTCAAGATTATGTGATTCAATGCAACCTATGATATATAACACATGCAGATCCCAACGTACCACTTCAAGTACTCGTGTAGGCACGAACTTCGTCTCATGCGAATTGCCTATCTTGTTGAGCGTTATTGGTACGTACAATCAGTTTTCGAAGGAAGACAGTATCCCGTGGTATGCCACTGCCGCTGGTTTTTCAGTGACCAATTCATACCGTCACTGGAGAGTAGAGCTACATACCTTTATTAAATCCATTTTTGTATATAGGAATCTACGAATGGTTTTGCATGTAAAAGGATTTATTTCCTAGAAATAACTTGTAGGTTAATGTCAATATTTTTGTTATCTTTTTCCCACCTTTTGTTTTAAAAATGAGGTGTTTTCAAAGAAGTTCATCTAGTTTATATTTTGATGTGCTATACTGAATTGTTTATTTCTTATGTGTGTAAGTGAATCTTCTTGCCTTAATACATACAATGATACAAATATTGTGTTTCGAGCATGGAGAATTTATTGGCTGTCTGTTGTGGGGGCCTATCTTCCGAGGGTTTGGAATACTCCTGAATCGGGTGAGGGGTCTGGGAGTTTTCCTGCAGGAAATTGTAAATATAAAAACTCTATTTTTGATCATTTTCGTGTATATTTCTCTATAATACAACATAAAGGGATTTTTTTTTCAGAGAGCTGTTGGTGGGGGATCAAAGTCCCTCCATATGATTCCCCGTAACTACAAAGAAGCTCTCTTTGTCATTATTATTTGTTAATTAATGAATGCCACTTCTAGCTTATGCCTATTGTATATATATGTTAATTACTGTAAAATGATGAATAAAGGAAAACTCTCTTAGATCAACTACCAATTTTATAGCATCTGAAATTATGATGAAACACTTTCCCGAAGAAGGGCGGAACCCTTTAAACCGATAGACGACAAAAATATCACATAACCGGAACGTAATCCAATTCAACCAGAAATGATGTAGGGTTGGCGTGAAAGGCCTAGTTGTTAGTGCCAGATGTGGAGTTGGCAAACACGGCAATGCGATTAACGCCACTTAGTTTAACGGTTTAGACAAAAACATCTGAAGATTTGTTGTTAGTAACCAGATATGATATATTGCGTTGAGTACAGAGAAATGTCGATTCCGTAGTTGATGAATTGTGGGATTACCAGATGTATACGTGATTTGAGAAAGTTAATAGAGTTGTATAGAGGTAAATAAGTGTTAGTAAGATATTTATATATAATACACGGGTTGGTTTTGTGCTTACCAGATGAATTGATTTTATGGCTAAGTATTTGAAAGTTGTTATGTTGATAATAAAGAATAAGCGACTATAACGGTACAAGATTATTCTTTTTAATTCTTACAATTGGCGACGAGTATATATGACAGAACCCACAAAGTTAAACGATGGCAGAAAACAAATTGGTACCATATTTTGAGCCACTAGGTACTGATGAACCCGATGTCGAAACTTACATTGAACGGTATGAGCAGTATTGTCTAGCGAATGATGTACCATAGCACAAAAAAGTATGCATATTATTATCTCTGATTGGAGGCTCGGTTTATCCTGAAGGAGCTAGCAGCTCCACGCAAAGCACCAGAATTGGATTATGAAACCATTAAGGATCTTTTGATAAAGCATTTCCAGCACACATCGAACTTCATCGTCGAGAGATATAAATTTCATAATATGAAACAAGAACATGGTCAACAATTTCAGGACTATATTCTGCAGCTAAAGAAACAAGCAAATCGTTGTAAATTTGGAACCTTCCGAGAAGACGCATTGAGAGATCAAATAGTATGTGGTATCGGCAGTGAAGTTGCACGAAAGAAGATGCTTTCAGTGTCTGATTTGACCATGCATTCTGCTATAGATATAGCCAATCAGGTAGAATTGCTTGAAAAAGAAGTCACCATATTTTATAACACTGACACACGATTGGAACAAATACGAACTCCAGCAAATCGTTGTACTTCCAATAAAAACAATATTTCATCACGGCAGACATACGGTTGTGCGGCATGTGAAAGACAACATCCCATATACCAGTGTCCAGCGCGAGATACACGATGTAGAAGTTGTAATGCATACCATCACTTTGCTAAGTGTTGTCCAAAAAGAAAAATGTACTCCTCAAACAAAGAAGTTAATGAGATACCAATTGTGGAAGACAAACACATGGAGGATCGAAATTTGTTTAGTGAAGAAGAAATTCGACAAGCTTTGGATAATTTTGCAATGGATCCAGCAGAAATAAAAGAAGAAAATTGCTATACTATGGACGATTTTATAATAAACACTCTACATAATAGCAAGTCAGAACGACTGATGCCCGAAAAGGGGAGCAGACAATGTCAGTTGGTCACGAGAATTGCTGAAGTAGATTATGAACAGAAGTTTAGTAATGTTCGTTATAATCAACATCGGATGAAGCCGGAATACAGGTACTTTCAGTACACTCATACAGAGGCACCAGGAATATGTAATCAAGAACAAATGAACGGTATTTCTCAGGACAGGACAGAATTCAGGGTAGCTGAATACGAATATACAGGTTATTCGCAAGACAAGAAAGGTTTCAATTATGTAGATCAGACGGGGCAAGGTCAAATATGGAACAAGCAGCTAATAGAAGAAAAAGCAAAAGGTTGGGTTGTGAATCAGGAAGTAGCTTTGGAATCGGAAAAGATAGAAGAGTCGAATATATGGTTGTTGGCAGCTGAAAGAGAAGATAGCAGATATGATCTTAAAAAGAGGGAAATGGAAGGTAAATTTGGTAGAGACTACAGTCTATGGAAGGAACAGATATCGATGACAGGAAGATGGCACAAAAAAGGGGCCACGGGACGGAATTAAGAAGAAGACCGTGCAAAGACAGACGAAGTGAAGAAGGATTGTGGAAAGTCGAGTCAGTAGTGTCGATGTCTCGAAGAGAAGTAGTAAAAAAAAAGGAAGGGAGAATGTTGTAGGTTTGGCGTGAAAGGCCAAGTTGTTAGTGCCAGATGTGGAGTTGGCAAACACGGCAATGTGATTAACGCCACTTAGTTTAACGGTTTAGGCAAAAACATCTGAAGATTTGTTGTTAGTAACCAGATATGATATATTGCGTTGAGTACAGAGAAATGTCGATTCCGTAGTTGATGAATTGTGAGATTACCAGATGTATACGTGATTTAAGAATGTTAATAGAGTTGTATAGAGGTAAATAAGTGTTAGTAAGATATTTATATATAGTACACGGATTGGTTTTGTGCTTACCAGATGAATTGATTTTATGGCTAAGGATTTGAAAGCTGTTATGTTGATAGTAAAGAATAAGCGACTATAACGGTACAAGATTATTCTTTTTAATTCTTACAAATGACAGTTCTACTCCGTACAACGGATGCTTCAGTCCCATTCTCACAATCTATTGCTGCACCTATCACTGTGGAAAACTTCCTGTGATTCATTGCGCTTAGTTTGCAAAACATTATTCCATTCCAACGTCAGCTCATTCTTGACCATGTTATTGCGGCGGGCTCTGTTATTTTCCACGTTAATCTATATGTCACATATTCTGGTCCCTTTGTTCACTTTCATATTGTACCACGCGATACTGCAGTTTAAAACCGACTCCTTCTGTATCAGTATGGGTCTTGCTATTCTTTTTATAAATATTCGATCTTTGACTCAACATCCAATTCTGTTTGAACAACTGCTTCTAGAAGAACAGGTCAATATATTTGCATTGAACGAGACAGCTCTTAAACCTTCACAATCCATACGCTTTCCCAGGTATCAGTTTGTACGGCATGAATACCCAGACACCAACGCCAGAGCATAAGGCGGGCGTAGCAATTGGAATACGCAATATCCATCGACATCACTCCGTACCAACGTATGCTGAATTATCCGAGCACTTAGTGACAACAATATATCTACCAAACTTGGCTCTAACTGTGGCTACGATCTATGTACGTCCAAGACATATACTTCCACTAGAATTCTTTCGATACCGGTACTTTTTTTCTCAGTATTGTCATCTTTTAATCGTAGTAGATCTGAATATTCACAGTAAGTCCGATAGAGATAAAACTCAGTTTCCTGATTCTATATCTATAGGTTTGCATGGACAATCTACCCAGACACACCAGGCCCAGTAGTCAACTCCCGATGTTCTTATTAGCACAGCTTAATTAGTTGCTAAAGTCACTATAACTGTTCTTTATTGTATCGGTAATGACCTACAACCGATAAACATCCAAATCAATCAAGCACGCCAACCATCGTCTCCATCAATCACGTGAACTATTTTCTTGTACTATAAAGCTAACTGGCAACATTATAGAACTTATATAAATATTGCGTTGGATCAGTTGGAACCACCAACATCTGAAATTGATTTCAACAACGCCGTTCATAACATTACCACTGCACTTGTTGACAGTGCTAACAAGAATATCCCTACCTACCATGGTAAAACATATCAATCAATATTACCACCTCAGTAGCTCACACTTGTAAGAAAATCCAGGCAGTATTTTCGTGAATACGACAGGACACAAAACCTAGAATATTTAGCTCAAGCGCATGGTTGGCAACACACAGTTCACAACTACATTCTTGCCAACAAAAGACTTAGTTGGAGTAAAGCGTGCAACGAGCTGAACACAAAGATGCACCCTACTAAATACTGGAAGCAATTTAACCTATTGACTGCACAAAAACTTCGTACTGCTTACCCTCTTGTACAGGATTATCACATTTTGCGGACAGATCAGGCAAAAGCTGCTGCTTTTGCATCTCATTTCTAAGTAGTCTTTACACCGCCTCCCTCCACACACCGTTTAAGTCCCCGACTATCTGAGTTGGCACTTAACCGATTCCTCCAACCTTCGACACCGCATTAGCTAGATACCTCCAATCCTTTGACTCAGGAGATTACTTCTGATGAAATACGTGGAGCTCTTAAACAAAGGTAATACTGCTCCTGGATTTGATTCTATATCTTACAGAATTCTTAAAGAGTGCTTAGTATATTTTTTGTCTTCTTAGCAACAATATATACGTTTATTCTACGAACTGGCTATTATCTGCAAGACTGGAAGATGTCTAAAGTTTGTATGGTCTTAAAACCCAACAAATCACATCACTCCGTGACATAGTATCGAACAATACACTTAACGTCTACGTTGGGTAAACTACTTGAAAAAATCCTGGTACACCGTCTCCATCCATATCTTAATGAGGTTATCTACCTTCTCAGCAAACAGGATTCCGGCCGCTATATATTATTAATGGCCAATTACTTAGCCTTACTACTATTATTACAAATAATTGTAACAAAGCACTACATTCTTGTCTCATACTTATGGATCTAGAGAAAGCTTTTAACCGCACTTGGCATTACGGCTTATTCTATAAACTTTTGAAACTAAGAATTCCTCTCACTTATATCTGAGTTTTTATTCCTTTATACTCAACCGTATTGCCTATGTGGTCATCAACGGCTCTCTATCGCATCCTGTATTTCCATTCACTGGTGTACCACAGGATTCAAGGTTATCACCTCTATGCCTTCGATTTGCCATGTCCAGTGCCTAATACATAAATGTTCCATTATGCGGGTGATAATGCTTTTCTCACTCTTGGTAAAACAATCCAGGAAATTAAGTCCACTTACAGGTTACAATAGCAGCATTTCTTCGCTGGTACGATAAATGGAGACTCACTGTTAACGAAGACAAAACACAGGTTATAGTAATTTTACCGCCCAACCGCCGCAGCAGGGTTAATCGGAATCCAAATTTCTTACGAATATGTGTTGGCAATGATCATTTACAGCTTACTGAAACTGTTACCTACTTAGGTATTGTTTTCGATGATAAGTTGCGGTGGACAGCCCAACTTCAGAAACTTGCTGTGGTTCTACGTCGTCTTGTGGGTTAAAACTGAGGTTTAAACTCTAAATTATTACTGAATACTTGTAAAGCCTTTATTCGTAGTGTCCTTACTTTTGCTCATATAGCCTGGTGCTGCGCTCCGCAGAAGTTTTATAATATATTAGAAATTCTTGAACGTTATGCCATCAGACTCGCATTTCTTATAAAACTACCATACCCCAAGGATGACCTTTATAATAAGATTGATTTACTTGTCCAACACATTGCTTTCTTATGCCAAAAATATATAGCCAAATTTCTCCATTCATATAAAGCTATATTTCTCGACACCATATTCATAGACTTGGAACAAGATTCTCCGTGCCGATATTGCTATACACCTCTCAGTGTCCACTTTTTCATTTATGTTCGACAATTTCCAGATGATCATCATCATGCAAGATTTTTCGAACGACACCTCATTCATCATGATATTCCTCATCTTTTACCAATATAACACTGTCTCCCACAACACTAATAAAGGCTTCTCAACGTTTTTCATCAGCCTTGAGCCGCCCCAAGACAGAAGACTAACCAGCATTTGTCTCACTTAATCATCATCATTGTGTGGTGATGTGATGTGCACTGCATTCATTATTATGAGCATGAAAATCTTCCCTTTTGATACGCTTATATTTATTAACACTTTTGTATACTCATGTTTTGACTATTCATTTATTTTTTTGCTTTCTCTGCACCTCATATTTATTTTACGTATTTATTCTTTTATACTATTTACGTATTAGTTTAGATATTATTACTGTTCATAAACGTTATTTTGTTTCAAATATTTTCGAATATTAATGTACGTATGTGTGTTTGCAACATTTTGCTTTTTGTATATTGTTACTTATAAACATTTTCTTTTGACAGCTCACTACCCAACTACAATGCAACCATAAATAATTGATGCTCCCACATCCCAGGTCAAGAGAGGGGGGCGAAACCCTCTAGTGCCAGTTTTTCTGACTCCCACATGTTGAATGACAATAAAGATTTCAACCAAACCTGTCTCCCTAAAAAAGAATCACATAAGTAGAACTGAACAATAAACTTAGGTAGTTGTTACCTATTTTAATATTGCATTTTTTGATGTTATCACATTATCAGGAATGTAGCTGAAAGAATAATAAAAATTATTGTAACTAATTAAAAATATGTTATATAAATCAAAATACGCGATTAGAAAGTTGATGTACCCTGTTTCGTTAACCGATCAGTCGGTTGTTGTAGCATGCTAACTTGGTTACCTGTTAGAGGCTATGATTGGTAGTGGTAACTACGTGATCGGTTAGCGTACCTCTGTGTGACCTAGCAATATTAACCTGTAACACAGAGTTGCGATCACCTTCTCTCGTTAACCTTTTTCTCTTGGTTGCTGGGACACAGTCCTTTGTTGTCCCTATATTGACAAACTAACTTGGTTATTATCCACCGTCAGATTGCCACGAGGCAAGCAACAGTGTTTCTTTATTTATGTGTAACAGAGCAATGAGGTCGAGCTTAATCTGATGCTGTTGAAACTCAATAAATTCTGGGAGGAGTTCATTGAGGTACTTTCAGACGCTAAGTTCATGGCGTAGCACATTATAGAAATGTGTCAAGTAAGTAGTTTCCGTGTAGGTCATGCTACTCTGAATTGTATTACACGGAAATATGAGACATAGATTCCTGAGCTCTCCACACTGACGCAAGCAGTAGAACTGTTTCACAAAAAGGTTCATGATATTGGCCAGTTTCTAGTACAGCGGAAAAATGCGTCTCCGAAAAGTGGAGCAAAACGGTAAAATCACATGTCCTGACTGAAACGTTATCAGCATGAAATCTCAACCTTGTAGGGACAAGATTTAAATCAGTTTGAACTGTACCAAGACAAGGGATCCAGCCACACGTCTCAAACATTGCTGGAATTCTATCGCCATATGGAATAGGAAACTGTAATTGTGGCATTTTGCTCCTCTGGTACCTCTGTTAAGAATTCAGATGCCAATATAATGTTCTATTTGTTCTTTCGGACATTTCTAGCGGCGAGTGTCCATTGTAGAGTTCACAAAGTCTCTGGGCTATTAAAAAACCTGTAAAGAGAAGTGGAGTGCAATACCCATGGTCCAACAATGCAAACTTTGATACCAGGCAATAGTCAGTGAAGGTGGCCTGCAGATCGAATACAACCTGTGGTGGTATCACGGAATTTACTAAGTAAGAGATACATGCAAATTCGGATCAATATAACTGTATTGACTTCTGTATAACTTCTTGTATTGCAACTGACGTTTGTATGAATATTGGAACTAATTATGTTTGACGATTAAGAATTAAACGTTTCGTGAAACAATTTCTTCACCTGCATGGGAAACTACAAGCTGCAATGAAAAATATGTGCATCGTCCCATGATTAATCGTAGGATGTTAAGTATTTGTTCAGTAGCTCATAAACAGCTCAATTTACACGCGTATTTACTAATGGGTTGTCAACTACTAATCCTGCCAGGTTCTATGCTCTATAAGAAATTTGTTATTAACACTTTAGTACACTGCAGTACATCGAACATGTACAAGTGTTTAATATGAAATCAAACATAGAACCATCCAGATGACTGCTAACTTAATTTTCCTTATATGAAAGGAACTTTTAACAGTAAATAAATAAATAACTTTTTAAAACGCATTAACATTAATATATATTTCTACAGCATGAAGATATTCCTCTCTACAGAACTTCAAAACTCAATATATACGTTTTTCCAATATCGAACCGAATTACTTTGTGTGGCACTTTTTCAGTCGTTTCCATTTTCCTCTTTAAGTAAGAATACTTAAACAAAGAAAGAGATTAATGATTTTTGGTAATTATTATCATACGCTATACTACTCCATACCAGTATTCCCCAAACTGATGTGCTTTGACTAACTTTCAGGGCCGCCGAGAAATATTCGAAAGCTCCACACAGGAGTAACCGTCTGATGAATATTAAAGAATAACTTATGATACTTACATGCAAACGCAGGCGTAAAAATGATTACAAATTTTCTTCGATTTGCAAACTTGAATGGAAAGTTCGCATTCTCAGCCTAAAAGAAAAAGCAACTCCTAAGGATACGTTAATTCAGGTTTCTGAACTTGGTGTCGCGGAGAAATGCATGGTGTTATTGAAAGGAGATGAAAAAAGATATGTATTTAGGATTTAGTAGCGGATATTTAAAAAAAATATATTTTGAATTTCATATTTTAATAGACATTTTTATGTCCACGCTTTCAAACTCAGCCAAATAAATTAAAGAAACAGTTAAACCATTAAAGTACTGCTGAAAAAGACAATTGACAAAAAAAAAAAAGTAAAGCTGGTGAAAAACTGCATATTGAAGTTTAAAAAAAAAATACAAATAAGTACAACAAAAACTGGATATTGAAATAGAATTCAAAATGAAGGCTACAACTGTAAGCGATAATCATCAATAATCAGAAACTCATTACAAATCGGAAATTATTTTTGATGGGCACTGGGAAGAGAATGTCATATGGAATACGTTGAGAAAGCTTGTATGAATTAAAACTTCATAGTGTTTTCCTATGTACATGTATGTGCGGTGCTATACAGAGCCGTACAGCTTGAATACATATTGTATTGCAATCCGTATAGCAGGTTGCTGGTTTTAGAAGTTCATGCCTTGGTTTCGTATACTGTATTAAATACCCTCGCCAAACTATTTCCCTCTCATTTCTCTATTGCCTTTTCACTACAGCGTTTAAAATACAATGTTGACAAAACTGCAGTGAGAAGAAAAACGTATGTGCAATACGTAAAACATAGGTTACATGCGTAAATTCTGTATTTTTTGAACTTTACGTACCACCATATTTCGTCCATAAATTCACGATTCCGTCCAAAAAGAGATTTGAAATTCTTCGTATAACGTTATAGCAGTGGCGGATCTAGAAAGTAAAAACTGGGGAGGTAACCAGAATCCAGACTATGAAAGGTATATATCATGAGTTTAATGTAAACTTTTAAAAATATATAAATAATAGATTAAATTTTTTGTCATTAAAAAAATTGAGGGGATTAGGACCCAAGGCCCGAGGCTAGATTCGCCACTGCCGTATAACTATAATATTATTTTCAGATACACTAAGGTTAAAGCTTTCTTGGTACAAACTTTCGTAACACTGTGTTGAAAATGAAACGTGCTGCTCTATAACGATATACGAAGAATTTCAAATCGCTTTACTGTAAAATTAAAAACATGCAGATACGCTTTTCCGCGAATTTACAAACGATGTAACATCCGGCAGGAAACGTTGAAAAACGTTTATTTTATACGTACTTTTAGTATAAGTGATCCATATATACGTACTTTGTGTACGACAGAAAAATTGTATATACGCAGTCAGGGTATCACATACAGATGGACGTATATAACATGTAGCTGCCATGTGTAACATACGTATACGTATGTAACATGCAGAAGACTGTCTAATGTCAAACATCCTGTAGCGGCATGGTGTAACATCATAGCAGGAAAAGATCAGTACTTATGTAGCGTATGGATAATGTATGCTTCTTACAGATTTAAGTAATAAACATAAGGAATCCGTATATTTTTACAATATACCGCCCTCTGGATAAAGGACTTTTCTCAGTGTGGCTGAAGAAATAACACATTGTTATCTGACAGTCGAGGTCTGCACGGGCCAGAATTTTTCAGTCGGGTCCGGCCCGGCCCGTGAATATAAAATATAAGGCACAACCCGAGTCTGAAATATGTTTTAGCCTTTAGGACCGAGCTCGTGTGATAATTAAATAAGCCTGAAGTACAGAAACTTAATAATTAACGGAAAATAATTAATAAAAGGGAAATAAATAAATAATTTTAATTTTAAATATAAATAATAAAAGTTCCAAACCTTATCATAAAACAAGAACGTATCAGTATGTGAGTATTGGTAATTTGCCAACTTCAAACCATTTTAGAGTTACAGGTTGCATAAATATCTATGGGAAATATTTAGATATTCTTAATTCTTATTATAAAAGCAAGATGCCGCAAGACACAGTCCTGACACTTCCCAGCAATTCTCAATCAGGCAAATAGATGTCGCTAGCTATTGTCTCCTGTCTGCCACCAAGAGATGTCGCTAGTGAGTAGGCGATATGGTAGAGAATTAGAGAGCATATCTGAGAATTACACCCTGTAGGTAATACCCTGTATACCTATTGAAAATTGACGAAATATGCACTTTTGGATTGTGTATGCCTGGCTTCATTTACTTTGATAAAGACTACCATCCATCATTTCTGGAATTCGAAATAGGGCCTTTTGAAACTTGGCTTTTTCGTGATTTTGGATAGCCCTAGCTCTGAAACTATGCACTTTTCACTGTGGATGCATGAGAACTTTTTCTCTTATTTCAAATGACCTCTTACAGTTTGTCGATATAGTTCAATATATATATATATATATATATATATATATATATATATATATATATATATATATATATATATATATATCAAGAACCAGCAAGAGGTTATGTACATCCAATAACCCATTCTCAACTAATTAATGTGTAATCACTTCTATTATTTTTAGCGTTATAATTTCTGAATTGACAGTCAAACCAGGGCCATAGGTTTTAAAAGCACATATTGCTTACGATTTAATACTGTTCCAAGCAACAATCAATTACATGATAACTCTAATGGTAACTAACTTATCTTGCAATTATTTTATATTATTATCATCTCTCAGCAATCTATATACCATTTGTTTTAAAACTGAATCTTATTACTCTTTCCGGCTACATAATTAGTATTAATGAAATATGAATTATATAGAACGGATCACATCAATAACATAAAACATCCTATAGCAACATATCACAAACTATTGACTATTCTCTAGCGTTCTTGTTCACATAGCTAACAATTCCATATATTGCCAACCTGAAGTGATAATTACCGCCAATATACAGAGCTATTGTCATTAAAGTCCCAGCTATAAGCTTATCAGCTGTTAACAGTTGCTCCTCGTGATATCATATATATATATATATATATATATATATATATATATATATATACTGACATATATTTCTTTTTAAAACCACAAAAGATAAAAGTCATATTCTATATAATAAATTAACATTATAAGGTTCATATATTTATTTTTCAGATTTGGAAGTCATAAATTTTTAAATTTTGTTATTCAAAGGTGAAATACGGAAAGGGTGATTATATGACAATGGGATGAGTATGTTTACACCAGAGTGTTCACAAGCTATTAAACAGAACTTTCCATATAAGTTTCTGTGCTGATGCATTGAGTAGCGCTTATATACTTTTGATTTACATTGTTCCAAATTCAAATCCTAGTGGAAGAGAACATTATACACTTTACAGTACTTACAATTATACCTCTTCAAGTGTAGTCCACGTCCAATATACCCTCGGAGCTAAAAATGGAAACTAAACTTTAACAAATAAAGAAAGAGCAAACAAGGTTTCAGTACATATTCCTACCTTGTATCCGGATCACACAGTAAGACATAAGATTTCGTCCGTTACTGTGTATGGTAACTTTAAGTTAGTTAAGTTTCTAGTGAGATAACTATTGCATCGTCTAAAGAGAATGCCATTTTTCTCCAATCAGATTATAAAGAATATGTCATTAATGTCAGTGTTTAGAACCGCAATGAATGGGCAGTCAAAATTGAGGACATTTTTCACAGACATGGCTGGGGAACTTGTGAAACCTTACATCATCAGAAGAGAAGAGCGTACCTAAACTTCAAACTCATGTTTCGGTGCTCATGAGAAGATATGGAATTTTCCATGACCAAAATGAAACATAAACAGATGAAAGGAATCTAAAAATGTTATAAATATCTGACAAACAAGGATAGAAGAATCTATAAACTATTACATAGAGCGTAAAGAACGTTTCTGCACTGAACATTCTGATGTATTTGTTGTTTGTGAAGACAATGTAAGGAAAGATCTATTTCAGTAACTGAAATGAAGGCACAGAACTAGACCTTACACCATGCTATAAATTCAAATATTGAAAATAAAGACTGCAGCAGAAATAAATTTCTAATTTTCAAAAAATCTACTGTAAAAATTGTAACTTAATGATAACCAACACCTTATATAAATAAATATATTTCCTTTCTATTTTTTACACAAGATTTGCTACTATTTAAGTAATACATTTATTATAGTATCTGTGTTACTCTTTTGGATAATTGGCTTAAGTAAAATCTAAAATCTATTCTATAATTGTATTCCTGAAACTAAAAATCCAATAATATAAGTAAATGTAAGTTAATGAATAAACTTGTTTTCAAATCATGATATCTAGTGGACATACAACATTACAATTAACTACGGGTAAAAAAGACACATACAATGGGTACTAAGATAAAATGTATGTTATGTATTCTAAGATTATGGAGTAAAGCACTACAAACATTGTATATCTCTCTGCTTTAATTAGTAAATTATTCTTTCTTAAAGAGTGTATAAATTTATGGCTTATGTTTAGGAGAAGGAGTCCAGCTCTTTTCTCTTTTATTGGCATTTGGCCTTGGATTTCTTTTATAAAACATAAACAAATAGTAATTTAAGAATAGTAATGAAAGAAAAACCTTGAATAAGACTCACCTCACGAGTAAACTACAGCTTTTAAATTTTTCAGGAGACATGGGGCTCATGTCACATACTATTGTAACCATCGGCACAAATCTGTCTTCAACACTGAGGGGGACGGGTAGGACCGTTCCTATATATATATATATATATATATATATATATATATATATATATATAAGCGATGTTCAAAATATTTGTGAAGTTGAAAACAATGCTGTGGAGGATTAGGGAGCAGAATTGTCTTCAGTGGCGTATTTAGGAGGCTGTCGGGCTCAAGCTCCCCCCGAAATAAATTTGTTAGTTTTTGCATTCCACGTACAACAATAATCCTTACCATTTCTAAGAATGTCATTGACTTTCCATTTTCTTATGCTCTTTGTTCAGTCATCAGTAACACCAAAACTAAGAGGAGTTGATAAGCGAAACTGGTGTTCCACACCAACTTGCGCGGATATCAATATGACAGGACTTTAGTTATTATAACAAAGGAAAAATTATATCGTTTAGTTATCTTTAAAAGAAGGAAATGTTTGAACTAAAGAAAATCAAAACAGGGGAATAATTAGCCCGGAAAATTAGGAAGGGCAAGAGGATGCTTTCTTTTTCTTGTGTGAATAGAATAAAGAGTTAGATTCACTCCTAAATTTTTGTATATCATATAGGATTTATCGGTCTGCATTTCTTGCCATTATAACTTCACTTTATGCATAAATTAAAATATATTTAATTGTCAAACTCAGGTGGGCAATTGCCCACTTCCTTCCTTGTGTTGGGCATAGTCCCTCGAAACAAAATCCTAAATACGCCATTGGTTGTCTTTAACACTGGGAGGTGGGCAGATTTGAGGCTTATTCTAGAGAAGGGAGATGAAACTCATATTACGGTAGATGAATCTGATTTCTGAGGTGAACCTCTTGTATATTATATATCAGGCGATGTAAATGAAGTAGTAATACATATCAGTATTACAAATCACTGCCGTGAACACATTCTGAAATCTGAATATAAGCATATTTATAGTTGGTATGTTTCTAATCAGGCATCCACAAGGATTCACGTTAAAATTGTTTTAAAATAATATAATAATATAAATAATGGCTTCCCCAAAACTATGAAGAAAGAATATCAATTATATATGACGCAACAATACTCTTATTTGAGCAAAATGATGATAATTTCGGCATCTAAGGCCATTTAGCCCGTTACGATTTGAGGGATGACGTCCCTTGGCGAGCAGAGTATCCGGGGAAAGGGAAGGAAGGAAGCGACCTGGGACCTGTAAGTTAGGTACCATCCCGACATTTGCCTGGTGTGAATGAGGAAAACCCAGGAAAAGTTCATTCAGAGTGGCTGGCCTGAAAAAAGCGTGTTACACTTTTTCAACCGAGTGACCCCACCGGGAATCAAACCCGGGACCGCTCGCGCCGACTCGCAGTATAAGTTGTGACGACTATCCTTCATTAATTGACGTGGTGGCTCAGGGATAGAGCGTTCACGTGCCTCAGTGGTAGAGTGTTCGATCCCATTTCGCGCCAAGTAAACTTTGTGGTGGAGAAACACCGTGTGCGTGGGTTTTCGTGGATTCTCCTGTTTCTTCCCAATTCCTTCATTCCATCATTTCCTTCATTTGTCATCATTACGGTCTCCTTTAGCCTAGCTGGCATAACCGTGGAACGTAAAACTTAAAGATTTCATTTCATTTCATTTTCCTTCATTAATTGAATTCTTACAACTACATTTTCAAAGTTTCCTTTCCATGGCTTTCTACGACGTAATCAATTATGTTGACTCTGTAATAGACAAAAAGCTAATTTCCAATTATGTATTTTTGGGAGATTGCATCGAAGCAACAGATGAACTTGCATTGCTTTGAAATTTGAATTGCTTTGAGAAACATTTAGGATATTTACTGATAATAATATCTCGCCATATCAAGCGTCGCTTTATCTTTCGAGTACAGAAAATTACCAGGAAAATGATCTAAAGGTTATGCATAAAGTCAGGGAGAAAAATAACCTTCCATATTCATAAAAATGTTCGAGCATATCGCCATAATTCAAATGTACACATAATCTTCCTCGCTGCTTCGTTTAGACCTAACTACACCAGCATTACCATGCGGTGGAATTAGGAACTTCAAGAGTTCCAGCAATTGAAGAGTTTGATGCAATAAGAGCGTTAGTCTGAAACATGCAGTTGGAGAGAAAAGATGTTGAAAATTTCAGTAATGTTTTTTTTCCCTTACATAAAACAATGTAATATGCAGCATTTTATTTCGATATTGAATTGAAATGTTACAAGGAAGCTAAACAAGCATGGCAAAAGCCACAAATGCATTTTATGCAAAAAGGGCGTAAATTCGCTTACGCCCTTATTATATCAAAGTTCTTAATTAGTGTTCGGAGCGTTGTGATAGAGGAAATGATTGATAATATTAGGTAGTCTATAAGTTCCCTAACAGCACAATTACATAGCAGGCATATGCCTATCATGTTCCCTCAGGTACGTGTGAATGTGTCTAGTATGTGCCTTATGTACCTCAGAGAGAAATCACAGGGATGGCAAGTGACAGTCACAGTCTATGTCCGGCCCTAGGCACATGCCTGACATGTACCTGGGGAGTGTGCCTAGTATGTTGTAGGTATGTTCCCCATGCCTTAAGAGTCAATGAATCACAAAATTACTCCCTAAAATATGTTAAATCGTCTATATGCGTAATGTGTTTACATTAAAGTGAGACTAACAAACACTTAAACAAGTAAAAGAAATGTGTACCCTAGGGTGGGCGTGAACCACCAACCTTTGGATTACTAGCAGCGTGCTCTTCCGACTTGGAAACGGAGGCGATGAAGAGAATGTCGCTTGAAGAGGGATAAATTGTGAGGAATTTGGCTAATCAGAGTGCTCTTTTAACCTCGTATATTCGACGATAACCGTTTGGGATCAGATAAAATCTGCTCGCCGTGTAATTTTGTAACAAAATGACGAGTGTCTATTTACTTTATTTCATGGCTCTTCCATATTCACTTTCAAATGATCGGCGATAGTTGCCATCTAGTAAAGTTGATGCATTTGTTGCTTCTAGTACACAATGGCTTAGAAAAAGAAGCAACAAATGTGGAGATGAATTTTGAACACGTAAATGGCACATGCCTAGCACATCTTGTGCTGTTAGGGTATCAAACAGTATGCGCGTAAAGGACGTACATAGAACGTGGCAGATATATATGTTCCAAGTGAGGACATAAAAACAAATGACTGTTAGAGTGCGAAACAGAACCAGGTATATAAATGCTATATTTGTGGTACATAGTTGCAATTAGGTGTAACAAGTACCTAAATCTGTAGGTAGCTGAAGTACATACTTAACACATTAATATCATATATGCCAAGTGTCGAGTACCTAAAAAGGAGCTGGGACACCTAAATGGCACATGCCTAGCACATCTTGTGCTGTTAGGTTAGTAGATCTAAGATTTTTGAGCACGAGACACAATTAGTCCAAACTTTCAGGCTATATAAGTCACAGCGTTTCCCGTATAGTGTCATTCGACAACCGTCACTTCAAACTAGTAAGCGCGTAAAAAAAAAATGAAATTCTTATGATCAGAGGTAAGGTATTGTGCCGTGAAGATAAGTGCGCTTTCCACAAAACTACGGTTCATTTACAATTTTCTTTCAATGCTGCGCAACCTCATGAAGAAATATGTGCTGTTTGTGGACGAGATACATTATCTAAACAATAGGAAAAATATACAGTAGTTCAGTCGATTTCGTTTTGAAAATTTCAATGTTTAGTATGCTCCTCGCAGTGGACGACCAATCACAGAAAAAAGTAAATGATATTTTGGAAAAAAGTCACAAAAGAGCAACTTCTAAGCAGTCCCAATGACATAAACATTCACCATCAAATAGTGTTAAACAAGGATAAAAGTGGATCTGAAATGGTAGGGAGATGCATGACGCCACCCTGCCCCCGCGCCTATCTTTGCCCATTGTAATTATTTAGGAAGCGGGGAACACCATAAATATTTTTTGGTAGTGGAAGTACGACGTCCCTCCGCATTCCTCCTCAATTTTACCTCTAGTGTTAATCCATTTGGAGAAAGCAGGCTATAAAGAAATACCGTGACGTTAGGATGCTATGCTATCAGACTTAAAATCTATACTGAAAAGTAACGATTTCGAGCTGTTTCTGAAGTGGTTGATCATGAGTGATAAACCGGATGGCCTGCGACAACAATGTGTTTTATGAAATCCTGGTGGAAGCTCGAAGCTCCGCGCTGTGACAAAGCCCAAACTAACGCCCAGGAAGCTTATGCTGTGCATTTGGTGTGATGGAAATTGTACTGTATGTATCACAAACTGCTCGACAAACTCGAATCTGTACTGCAGGCAGTTAACACAGACTCCAGCCATAAGACCCGTAGGAACGGCGTGTCTGACGGCTCTTCTCTTCTCATTTAGAATTTATGCTAAAAAACAGACATTTTGAAAACGGGTAGACATTTTGAAAACGGGCGGTTTGGTTGCAATGTTGCCATCTCTTATCTCGCATTTTTCATTCTTGTCGGATATTACAGAATGAAATTTCCTTGCTATGTTCATGAATATTCTCTTCTAATCTGAAACTTGAGATTCAAAACCCAAAAATAATCATGGGCGAACATTTTGAGAAAGCAGTTAGCATGTTTGCAGTGTTGCCATCTGTCATATCACTTTTTTTTTTCATCAGATGCTGCCGGGAAAATATTTACTGTTTTGTACCTTAATGTACTCTTCTGATCTAAAGTTCATGCTTCAAAACTAATTTAAAAATCGTGAGTAAACATCTGGAGAACAGATGGTTTGTTTGGAGAGTTGTCAACTCTCATCTCACATTTTAACTTCTTCCCGGATGCTGTAGAATGAAATTTCCTTGCTTTGCACATTGATTCTCTCTCTCCTGATCTGGAATTCGTGCTTCAAAACTAGTGATAAGACCATGGATAAATATTTTGAGAAAACGGGTTGTTTGCCTGAAGAGTTGCCATCTTCTCTTATATCACGCTTTCTACACATCATATACTGCTCAAAAGAATTTTCCTTTTTCTGTACTGACGGTTCTCTTCTGAATTCAAGTTTATGCTTCAATATTAATGAAAAAGTCGTGAGTAAACATTTGGGAAACCGATGGTTTGTTTGCAGGGTTGCCAACTCTCATACCACATTTCTTCTTGTTGTTGGATGCTGCAGAATGAAAGTTCCTTGTTTTGTGCATAGACACAATCTTCTGAACTGTAATTCGTGCTTCGAAACTAATCAGATTACCATGGATTGATTTTTTCAGACAACAGTGGTTTGTTTTCAGTGTTGCCATCTTTCATGTTACGTATTTTACTCATCAGATGCTGAAGCAAGAGTTTTCTTTGCTTTGTAGCTGGTTGTTCATATTTCAATACGGCTCATATGTATAAGAGCTGCATTTTAAATAATGTACAGTGTAACGTAAATAATGTACAGTGTGCGCTAGCTTATTTTTGTATATTTTTAGCGTTACACTATAGCCACAGTTCGAATATGTCTAAAATCTACTCTACTATTTCATCAAAATTCACTTAAAAACTTCATCCTGATATTACCTTTTGTTATAATACGTCATGAAGGAAACATTTACACCCTTTAAATAACATACTTGTAGATTATACAAGATGGATCCTTTGTTATATCTTACATCTCTCGTTGCTATGACGACCAATAACACATATCATCAAATTACCATGTCGAGAGAACATCAATCATAATATTAGAATAAAATTAATTCTATGTCTTCTTATATTTTCTTCTTCTTCTTTTAGCTAGCTTGTGCATATTTTAATAACATATTGCCCGAAAATACAGGTAAAGGTGGTAAAAAAAATACAAGTAATGATATTAAAAATATGCAATATCGTTATATAATGTAGCCTGAACAATATGACTTTTTTTGTTTACAATAAACAAAAAGAGAATCCTGGACCGCTAGATATTACATATTAATTACATAAGTTTTGAATGGCCCTCGTATATATATAAAATTACATTTCATATAATTATATATCATAATTTTTATATTAATATCATTTTCTTATTTATTCTACTTCTCATAATTAATTTTCCGTTAGTCAGAAACATATATTATTCCCATCCATACCCTTGCGACTTCATGTGGCGAATTATGTAATGCCATTCTTGCCATCAATAGCAGGTTGTGGTGTGACTAGTAAGGTCGGAACAAAAGCAGCAGCTCTGAGGGTTCATCCTGAGAGATATTTGAGATATGTTGGCTCCCGTATACCATCAACAGACGAGGATTATAAGCTCGGGGCGGAGTACTTGGTCCAAGTAATGAAACCAGGCACAGTGTGTAAATCCTGTAATGAATTACGTGTCCACACATATCAAACCAGTAAGACTGTTAATCTTTTGACACTACCACCTACTTCATCTACATTACCTGGCCACATCAAGCGTTCGTTTTACCAAATATATACGTGTGTATCCAATATAGGGTCATTTGAAGACTTGAATCCGGAAGATTTCGGATGGAATACTGTAAATGGAGCTCTTACCCGATTGAAACCTAAATACCATACCTGACGATTTGACAATAACGTGTGGTTATAAACAGTGCAATACAAGAGGTGTCGATGCGAGAAATCGTCAACATCCTGTGTATCCTACTGCAAGTGAGACTCATCCTGCGAAAATAAGTAGCCTTCCATAATAACATCTATCGGCTCAAATGGAATATTAATAGTAATTTTCCTATCACTGTGTAGGTTTTGTAATATACAGTAATACGTGTAGATGTTTCTAAGCTGATGTAAGTGTTACACACAAGTATCACGAACTATAATATTACACTTTTTTCGTAATTTTGTTCTCTATCTGGAACTGATTATTAGGTGTTACATTTATATCATTTCTTTGGGTAGGTTCTCTAAATGTCACTATAATTGAAGAGGTCAATTCCAAAAGAACCTAAGTCAAAAAAGTGAGCTTTTCAGGAGACGATAGTTTGTGTGCGTTTCCATCATTCTATTTCTATGAAAGAAAAGTAATCTACGTAAAAGAAAATTGTAATTGCCTACGTTTCGTAAGATAATGGTGAAATTATCATTTATAGCAAGAGTTTTATAAGTGTTTGTAGGCATAAGTCAGAAAATAACTTCAGAGAATGCTGTTCACTAAGGACATTTTGGACAACAACGCATTTTTTATTGCCTACAACTAATTTGATGTATTTTGTTTTGGCATGAAAGCCTGTTCAAGATATGAAGATGCTGAAATGGAACTTAATAGAACAAATATCTCAAAATTGACAAAAATTGACTTAGAATCTTTTGGAGTCCACCCCTTCAATTGTCGGATACTTTTACCACTATTATTTTGTTTTCTGAATTTTCTCAAGTCCCACATATAAAAGTAAAACTAAAATATATTTTACATCTCTACAACTTCAGTTGTGTTATAAATTTAATATAGCAAAGAGATTACTATTATATTGGTTATTATTATTATTATTATTATTATTATTATTATTATTATTATTATTATTATTATTATTATTATTATTATTATTATTATTATTATTAGCTTGATTTCTTAATTAATTTAAATTACATGTTACACATATTTTCTAGTTTTCAATAAAGTGTAAAATGTGACAAACTGTCAAATTTTCCTACTATAGAATCAAATTCTATTATGAAAAAATATACAATAAACGAGAGATTTAAATGAGCATGAACAATTATTTTCATCTTTATATCAATTTTATCCTAGTAGAGCATATACTTTTCAACCGTTTAACCTACTAACGGCATGTTAAAAAGGCGTTGCACATCAGAATAATAGTTTCACAAAGAAATTTTCACGCCAGTTTGCGGCAGCAATGCACAAAATGATGAAAGTTTTCATGCAGTATCCGACAAGGAGAAAATGCGAGATGAGGGATGCCAACCCTCCGAACAAACCATCTGTTTTTCAGATGTTTACTCACGATTTTTTCATTAATTTTGAGGCATAACCTTTAGATCAGAAGAGTGCAGTAAGGTACAAAACAAGGAACATTCTCCCGGCAGCATCTGATGAGTTAAAAACGTGATATGAGATATGGCAACACTGCAAACATACTAACTGCTTTCTCAAAACGTTCGCCCATGGTTATTTTATTGGTTTTGAAGCTCAAATTCCAGATTAGAAGACAGTATTTATGAACATATCAAGGAAATTTCATTCTGTAATATCCGACAAGGATGAAAAATGCGAGATAAGAGACGGCAACACTGCCGGTTTTCAAAATGTCTACCCACGAATTTTTTATTAGTTTTTAAGCATAAACTTCAAATTAGAAGAGAACAGCCGTCAGACACGCCGTTCCTACGGGTCTTATGGCTGGAGCCTGGACTAAGTAGCTAGTAGTTCAAAAGATACGACCAGAACTGGTCAACAGAAAAAGTTGTCGTATACCACGCTGACAACGCGAGACGGCATTACATCTTTAATGACCTGTCAGAAATTGAGAGAACTCGATTAGGGTGTTTAATTGATCCATCGTATAGCCCGGATATGGCACCGTGAGATTATAATTGGTTTCAGTCTCTGCAGAGCTTCCTGAATGATATTAAGTTAGTGTCAAAATAATTCTGCATATACAATGGAGTCAGATTTTTTCACCACAAATCACACGAGCTATACAGCTCTCGATTTATAATGTTGCCGAAAAAATGCCATAAAAATCTCTATAAATGTATTCTCAATTTTGACCTCTAAAGGTTCAATTTCTTTTAGATAACCTGATACCGGTGTTTTAAGATCTGATTCTAAACTTTACAATTAAAATAAAAAAAATTAAAATATAAATACAAAAGTAAACATTATTTTCCATCTGAGAGCTTTGTCTAATTTCCGTATTTAAAATTTTATTTTATGGTTTATTATTGTTTATATTTTGAATTGCGTTGATAAACTAGATCGACAAATTGAAACAGGCGATACCTGTTCATTTTTCACTTAAAGCTTTGGTCGTAATGGAGCTCAATAGATAACAGAGCAAATGACACAAGATTTAATCTATTGGTATCTTTTCTATTAACCTTAAAATTACTTGATGATCCCAGAAATAATCACAAATTATTACTATACCCACCATAATTTGTCGCCTTGTGCACTGTCTCAAGAAAGCATGTGATTGGCCCTATATTCTTTCACGCAATTGCAGATTAGTTTACTTTTAGATATTTGAAAGGTTCTATGATCAGTTAATACGTAAACATTACAGTATATTGAAGTAAACTGGTGCATAAAATTTAAGCAACTCGAATAGCAGAAAATAAAACAAGATCACTGTACCAAATATAATCAATCAATAGAAAGCTCGTACAGATGCACAATGGAACACAAATGAGAGACAACAATACTGTTACGATGTACAAGGTGGCCAGAATGTTCAGAACCATAATACCTCGACATGTAAAACTGGACTGTGGAGGACATAGGCAGTCAATATTGTGTGTGACCACCACGAACAAATACACAGGCACGACATATGGCCTTCATGCTGCAAATCAGAGTGTTTGTCAAGTTTTGCGGCAGATGGCGCCACTCCTCGAGGAGACCTGTTCGCAGTTCAGGAAGAGTGCGTGGTGGTGGATTGCGATGTGCTATTCACCATCCAAGAGCATCCCACACATGCTCGATTCGATTTAAATCCGGTGAGTATGCAGGCAATACGTGTAATGTACGCTTCGTAGTAAAATCTGTTCACCGCGGTTGTGACGGTTCTATGCACGCCCTATAGAGGGCCTTCGCCTTGCCTGTGTGTCTTTTTATATGTGCATGCCTCCTACTATTGTTCAATGGGCCCCACATGTCACTTATCCCACGTTCCCTCGGGTTGCTTAAGTTTTGTGGAGCAGTGTACTTCCATATAGGTCAAAGCTCGTGTTATTTTAGTTTCTAAATGTTACATTAATTATCAAAGGTCTATCAGTAAGTACCTTGGTCACCAAATCTAAACCTTCTCTCTCTTTTTAAGTAAGGGACAGTGTTCCTGGAGAATGTAGATCGCTTCAACTACCATTGTAAATTTATTGATCAGTTTCGGGAGACAACTAAAGTTTGTGTTTTACTTGATCTTAAATGTATTTCATATTACATAAATCAAAATACTCAAAATTACCGTTTGAGACGTGTAACGTCGTTGGACGTAGTTATCTTGGAGGAAATTATTAACACCTTTCTAAATTTTGACTATTTCCAATATGTGCGTCTCTGTACCACGTGGAGGTTTTCACATTATAATGATTTATCAAATCTTAGACGTATTGAAAGATTGAAACTTGTAATCATTTCTATATGTAACGAAGCTATGGAATAAATTTCATTTGATTTGGAAGTACCTTTCTCAGTACACGTTCTCAGTAATTTTCACAAAGAGTTTTGTGTATATGAGGGTATTTCCAAATATTCCCCGTCTAACATTGAAATATTGGGCCACTGGTAATAAGAGGTACTGTATATAGTATATAGTGTCACGTATGGAAGAAATAATATAATAAGCCGTTCATGGCACACAGTGCCATCTATGGAAGAAATTATGTACTGTCTAGCTGCCTCAGCTTGAAGGATCAGTCGCTGTGTGTTGATTCTACGCGCATGGTATGATAATGCTACAGTCTATACAGCTGTTGTAAAGCATGGCGCAAAATTTCCGATCTCCAGGTCGCCATTGGCGACTAGAAATTTAGAACTGGCGACCAATGTTCAGTAGGAATGTTTTCTGTCTAAACTTACAGGGCTGCGCAGTTTTTGTTTCGCACGAAAATAATTGTCAGTGAGAGAGAGAAAACACGGAATGTGAAGTCTTTACAACGGATATGCACAGCGAAGTTTTCACAACGTTGTAATTCGCCTCTTGTTTCTATAAGAACTTAAGGACTTTGATCCGAAAACTGAAATCGACAAGTGGTACTTAATTGCAGAGAGACAGCGTATACAAACGTGAAGTCTTAAGGTAAGATATTTTTAAGATGTATATGAATTGTCTAATTCAAAATTTATTATAATGAATCTAATTGTCTGGTTTTGAAATTTTATGTCCTGATGTAATCTCTTTCTTTGTCAAACCAAAAACCGAGGGGGAAAGGGGAATCTCTCATAAGTACGTGAGAGATACTGGCGACCATCATTTTTGGATTGGTGAGTGTGTCTGACTGAAATCTTGCGCCCTGTGTAAAGGATATATTGAAACACTGTGGTTTCGACAAGATTCAACACCCATTCCACAGCCCAGTTTATTACTACTATGCAAGGGGTCGTAAGTCCTTGCAGCTCAAAAAAAAGTGAAAATTTCTGGATTTAGAGCTAAGAAACCCATCACAGAATTTTGTGAAATAAAAATTTAGAGCAAAAGTATTGGGATCGAGACCTGGGTTGCTTTGAGTAATGAGATCCAATACTTTCATACATTACAGATTGTGATGTTTGAAGCGTGAGAGAAAAGGGAATGTTGTAAGGAAATGGACGAGATCTACACAGTACCTGCTAGACTTGGTAGACGATCTTTCGTCGACGATCGTCTCACGTATTGACATTTGAGTCTTGACTGTGGAAGGCGAGACAGCTTCGAACAAACCTCGGCACGGAGGCAACACAATTAAACTGAATTTAGAATGTATAATAACTTTGAACACAAATATTTTAAAACAACGAAATCATATTTTTTTTTTTTTTTTTTGTAAAATAATACATAACGTACGAGGAGCTGCTGAAAACTTAGTAGCTCAATATAGAAGGAGTGCATGCAGGCCCGTATCCAGGGGGGTCTATGGGGCGGGCCCCCCTAAAATTTTCACGGTAGGCTTGCAAATGAACTATAATATGGTGACGAACATAATACAATCGGATCGGGCCCCCCCTAACTTCAGCCCTCCCTCCCCTATATATTTGGGTTTGCTACGGGCCTGAGTGCATGTAGAATGATGCAATTATAAATTTTTAATAAATATATCTCCGTATGGACAAAAACAAACTTTCATATTAATAACAAATTTCTTATTGTGTTTTTCAGGCTTCTGAAGTGATCATGTGTACCCAATAAGCAAATTTGACGAACATCAAGATCAGAGCTCTCAACAAATTTTGTTCCATCAAGGAAAGACACAGAAGCAAATTCATTATAAAATCAGTGAAATACTACTAGAGTATCCTCCGTCATATGCAGTGGTGAGGAAGTGGAAGACATAGTTTGAACGTGGCAATTTCTAACAAGTAATGCTCCCAGGGGCATCATTTCAGACTTCGCTTCAGGGGGGCAAGAGCACCATCGACATAAGATTTTCTCATTTTGTACTATTATATTAGGAGACAATCGATTAAAGTATATGTATTCCTCAAATTCTTGGGTGGGTAATTGCCCCCTCCTGCCCCCTAAATGACACTTATGTATGTTCCTTGTGTAGGAAGACGAAAATTAGTGACTGTCCTCGAAATTGTGGATGAAATTCACATATATTATTCTTAAAAATCACAAAGTCTCAGAAAACGTGTGGAAGAATTTGGGGCATTTCTTATTAACGCGTCAGTAGCATAATTCATATTAATGACTTGGAAATGCACAAGCCCTCGGCAAAATGGATTCCCAAAAATATCTCAGGAAATGAAAAGCATGAAAAAACCACAGTTAAAGGGAAGTCATATCCCATTTTGACCGCAATATCGATCAATTTCTATCACGGATGGTAGCCATGGACGAAACATGGCTGTACCACTATAACCTTACACCTAACAACACTCAATTGAATGGCGCCACTCAGGTTTTCCTCATACCAAGAATTTCAAGAGAAGTCGGCTGGGAAAATGTTTGCAACATTCTTCCAGGCTTAGGATGGAATCATACCCATAAACTACCTGCTCAAGGATCAGACATTTAATGAAGATTATTATTTTGCATTATTCACAAAATTGAAAGACAAAATGAAATTGGAATTGCGCGGAAAATTGAGAAACGGAATGTTGTTCTTTCACGAAAATGCCTATGTTCACGCAGCACTGCAAACACAATTGACATTGCATGATCTAAGGTTTTAAAGTCTACATCACTTTCTTAATTAACCAGATCTAGCTCCGTCAGACTTAAATAACATTTGAAATAACGCCGTTTTGGATCTGATAAGGAGGTGATCAGTGCTATGGAACGTTGAAACGAGAAACATTATTTCTTTAAAGTAATTTGCAAAAATTTAGCACTGTGCAAGGAAGCGTATTAAACTTCGAGGAAAGTATATAGAATAATTGTAAAATTTCATTATTCCATATGCCATCCATCTGTGTTAGGTTACGAAATTTCCAGCAGCCCGTTATAGAGTACGATATTCTTCCGAACTTGGGCAAGATCAATGCGTTGAAAATCGTATATCACGGAACGTACAATACATTTCTACATCGTAGTCGTTGTCGAAACATATGTAAGCGACGTGTCCCCCATTGACAATTTGCCGTCATCGATGGCGGACTGCCTTTTACTTCAGCGGCCAGGCCGTCAACGCAGGCGATGTCAAGGTGGGATGTAGGCGTTGTCTGCTTACGCCGTTTTGCAGCTCTTTCCGGCTGGCGGCCCGCCAGCAACAATAGCAGCTGTTTCGCTAAAATGCCCGCGATGCAGTTTTGCAGCTATTTCGCGTGGCGGCCGCCAGCGACGATAACAGCTTTGCCTCTAAAGAGCCTGATTGGAGAAATCGTCATCTGGTCGCGTTGCCTGTATCTTCGGTTCGCGTTCTTCATTTGTTACGTGGTGATGCAGCGTGGGTGGACTCCTTCAAACGTTTACAGAGTTCACGCGTTTACAAGAAGAAGAACACGTTTTGTGAGTGATAAAAATGTACATACATTATACCGTAGTGCTTTTCAAAGTGAACAGTAGTCTGGTGACTGTACCAAGTTGCTGGTTAAGCGAAAATGACAAGAACATAATGTGTAAGTGGCCCCTGGTGGAGTAGACGACGAATAAAGTAAATGTTAACCGGCTAATAGTATTCTATGTAAAACCTGAATAATCGTAGCTTGTGTACAAAGTGGAAGAGTGTGGTCGTAAAAACCACAAGTCGCTGACCAATCTGCGTGTGACATTTTTGCTTCAGCAGACACGATACCGCTAAGCGGGCCGCCGGCGGAAAAAGTGTAAAGTCCTTAGCGGGACGCGTTCGATACTGACTCGTGGCCCACTGTTTGGCCGTTCTCGGACAGCCAGAGGATTGTCATTGGGGTCATGTAATTTTGTTAAAGAGCATAGGCCATTAAATTCCTGGTTCATTGAATCGATGGCAGGCGATGAAATGGTGTTCCTGTCGGTTAACGTCATAAAAGGTAATCCTAGGAATGCGGGTAGAGGAAAACAATATGTAAGTTTATTCATTCAAAGATACAAGGAAAAGGAAAAGTAAGCATAATGAAGATTTTTTTTCCTGACTGAGAATGGGAATGAACTGTGAGTCGTATTGAATAAATGATTTTTTTTTTTTAAGTTAGTATCGATCAGATTTAAAACAATCCAATGTCTATCACAATAAATTGATAATGTTCGTTAGTTTTAAATAAATTTAGTATAATATGTCTCATATCTAGGTTATTATTATTATTATTATTATTATTATTATTATTATTATTACCAGAGATAAAGTGAATCTGAAAAGGCAGGGGACGCTTGACGTCGCGTCGACCCTATGCCAATCTTTGCCGATGGAAATTTGGAAGTGGAGGAACGACGGCCGCACTTGTTCCCAATCACTTTTTCCCGTGATTATATTATTTCACAAATCACATGTTCTTTCATGTTCAACAGGATGTCTTCACACTACAACGTTAGTAACGACAACCGTATGGACTTTATATTATTATACACAGTATGAGAACTCAACTCAAAACAACTGATTTAAATCCCTGCCTTCAATGAATTCACACGGTTAGGCAATTCATAGTGATACATTATTTCTTCCATAGATGGCACTATATACCACGTACTGTTTACTTTCAATGGCACATGGAATTATTCTAGCATAGTTTTCCTATGGACTTGGGAGTATACAATGTGTTAAAAATTAAAATTACGTTTCCTTCACATATTTTTCAGAACACATGTTATTGACATGCAATTTGATGGTTGGAAATTGTTCAAATGCAATTCAAAGAATAAAATATTGTTAGATGAGAACAATATATCACGAAGAATACATTGGATAATATTTGTCCTCGTGTTTCCTTCGTGTTTCACAGTCACACTCAGGGCCGTGCTGGGATACTAATGAGGGCGGTGGACAAGTCTACTAAAAGGGCGCCCATACAAACGGGAATATATATATATATATATACATACATATATATATATATATATATATATATATATATATATATATATATATATATATATATAGAGAGAGAGAGAGAGAGAGAGAGAGAGAGAGAGAGAGACTTTCAAAGAAGGTATGGGTGCCATTTTATATCAAAATCACCACCAAATTTGTTTTACATTAGTATTAACGTAAATAGCTAACCTCGAATCGAAATCCTCTTCACTACAGAAAAACATTGTAGTTCCTGTAATAACATTTCTGTCAAATAAAAAGAAGCTAAACGTATCAAAAACTTAATATAGCACGTCTATGGACGCAGGAGGCTCATTGCCGCGTTTACAAAAGCTCTCCATTGATTTCTGTCCTTAGAAAACTGAATCCAGTTTCTACTTTTTATTTCAATCTCTGCGAGAACCATTTTAATATTGTCCTCCCATCTGCGCCTCGGTCTTCCTAACGGTCATTTTCTTATTTGGATTTCCAGTTACAACTTCGAAAGCGTTACTAATTTCTTCCATTCTGGCTACATAACCTGCCCATTTGAGCCTCTAGACTTGATAACCATAACAATGTTTGGTAAACGGTATAAAATTATGCAGTTCCTCCTTATGAAGTTTCCGCCTTTCCCCATTCCCGTTCCTTTTGGAGTTCGAATATTGGTTTAAGAATCTTGTTTTTTTAAAGACTGGTTTAAGAATACTTTCAGTCTGCGATCTTCCCTCAGTCAGTGACCATGTTTCGCAACCATACAGCATAACAGGCATGATTATCGTTTTATATTTTGAGCTACAATTCCTCAACAGAATTAGCGACGACAAAAGATTTTTAGCTGAATAATAGCACGAAATCCCTGCTTTCAGTTGACGTCAATTTTTTTAGTGATTATGGTTTTGGTCTGTTAGATATTTGAAAGTATCCAAATGATCCTAGATATTTGAAAGTATCCACTTTGTCGAAAGAAAATATTATTTGCTATTTTAACGCATCCATAAAATGCAGTATTACGATCTCGACAAACTTCTATTTATTTAGTTTTCGCTGCATTTACTTTTAAGCCTATATCCCTGGAAGCGTTAATTAAGATTTCTGCATTCCTTTCTATTATTCTATCATTACCTATTAAATTTACATCATCAGCATACGCCATAACCTGGCAAATACATATTCAGCTCTAGGACCTGATTGCTGTCTTTGATTTTCCTTATCGTGTTCTCCAGAACAAAGTTAAATAATAATGACGACAACGCATCTCCTTGTTTCAGGCCATTCTCAACGTGAAAGCTCGTGAACAAGAATTAATCTACTCGAACCTTACTTTAGGATTCATTTAAACATATCTTAATTAATCTACCTTTTTCGGTATTGCAAATTCTGTAAGCATGTTGTACAATGTTTCCCTCCTACCAGAGTCTAAAGTTAATAATTGATGTGCCAGGATGTTCTATTCTCTCATATCTTTTCAAGTATTAGTCGAATGGTAAATATCTGGTCGATAGTTGATCGATTTTACCTAAATCCGTTCTGATAATCTCCAATAATTTCATCTGCGTATGGAGTCAATCTTGTTAATACAATGTTTAAGAGGATTTATTGGATGTTGACAAAAGAGAAATGCTTCGATAATTATTAAATCTGTTTTGTTGCTTATCTTCTGAACTGGAACAATGATTGACTCTCCTCACCCTTGTGGTAATTCCTCCTTGTTCCAGATAATGAGAATGAGCTTGTGTATCTTGCTCTACAATTTTTCCCCTCCAGCTAAAATTAAGTCAACCAGAATTTCGTCTACACCCGGAGATGTGTGTTTAAATTTTCTAAATAGCGATTTCTATGTCTGGTTATGTTCTGGAATATGTTTATGCTTCATGCATTTCACATTCTCCACGCGCATTAGTTTTTGACTATGTGTTAAGCAAATCGTCAAAGAAACCTTTCCTTCTATTTAAGATGCTATGTGTATCAGTGAGAACTGATCCTTTAGGTTTCTTTAATATATAAGCACGAAGTTGATAGCGTTTCTTAAGTTCGTTGATGCATTTATACATGTCCCGAATGTTTTGTTTTCACTATAATCTATTGTTATCACTATTATTTCAAAAGTCGCGTTTCTTTGTTCTAAAAGTTTTAGAAGTTTTCTGCCAGATGACAATGAAATTTTATGTAGTTATTTCGTTCGGATTTTGTAGCCAACGCAGTTTCTTCTGTTTTCTCTTCTCTGCTACTTTAGTACATTCCAGGTTGAACCATGGTTTGTTCCTACGTATTTCTGCCTGTCCCAATATTTCTTTTGCTGAAATTTTAATGTTATCTCTAATTTCAACCAAGTATCTTGAACACTAGTGCACTCCGAACCTTCTAAAACCGAGAATCTATTCGACACTTCAATCTGGCTCCCCTCTCATCTGACTCTCCTCTATTTAAAAAAAAAAATAAACCGCTCCGTTTTCAGATATTGAATATTTCATTTATTCAACGATAATCTCTCTCTTACCATCACAATCAACTCCTCTGAACGACCGAACATCAGTTGTGCAAGTATATTTATGAATATCGCGATATTGGAATTTTGTAATCTTCACGATAAGGTTTCTGGATATTGTACAGTTCACGAGTCTAACGCCGTTGTCACAACCTTCCTTATGCAAACATGTATTCCCTATCATCGGTTTGAAAATACCCTCTGGTCCTACCTTCGCATTGAAACAGCCTAACAAAATTTTCATATGGTATTGCAGGAGATGATCAAATACCCATTCTATTCTTTCGTAAAAACTAGGGGGCGCGGTGGCTCAGTGGTAGAGCGTTCACCTCTGGTGCTTGAGGTACCGGGTTCGATCCCAGCCCCCGCCAAGTGAACTTTGTGGTGGACAAACACCGTGCTCGTGGGTTTTCTCGGGGTTCTCCCGTTTCCTCCCACTTTCTTCATTCCACCATTTCACTCATCTCTCATTATCACCGTCTCCTTTAGCCTAACCGGCATAACCGTGGGACGTAAAACTCAAAAGCTTTTCTTTCGTAAAAACTGTATTTTTTTAAATCGCCATCCTTATTTTCTGTTGGGGCATGTACATCTAAAACAATAATATTACACCACCGACCCTTAAGAGAAGTAAAAGAAAATCTACCATTAACAAATTCAACCTATGTAATTGCTGATATTACGTATTCGTTTGTGAACGGAAAGCCCTGTTTCTAGTTGGTATTTTTAATTTGTTCCCCGTAAAAGAACGTAAAATTTCCCGACTTGACTCCTCCATTTCCTTCTCATCTAACTTTCTGATAAAATCCCACTAGCTCCAACCTCTATTTCTACTCATTTGTTTACAAATTTTAACGTGCCTGCCCTATAGACTTCTTATATTTCATGTTCCAAATCTCAAGTCGATTTTACTTTGCGGAGTTCGTGCCAAGCTATCAGTTCTGATCTGAGGATTCTGCAAACTTATGTGAACAATCCTTTTTTTTATATACAGGATGAGGTTGTTAGCCTCACACCAAATTCTCAAGCTGGATTATCACCCCTTGTCTGTCCGCGACTGCTTACTCAGTATATTCGCAGCTAACCTCTATATTCCAGAGGCCTTCTCCTCGATCCACAACCTGAGGACGCGCCGTGCCGTGGTGACAGGAAGACCACATTTTACGGAAATTAATACAGCTATATTTCAGAAACACAACAGGTACTGATTATCCGGACACTGCTTTAAAACACACAGGAACAATCAATATGCTCGGATATATGGATGCATATTAAGACTGTGAAAGTTTCGATGCCGTAAAAATCGTAAATTAGAGACTAGTGTCAGTGTAGTATTCCATGAATGCATCGTACGTTTGACTATCCGAACTATTCTTGATGTATCACATTGTTTCATTTTATAGCTATATAACTTTATAATATTTTTGTAAGTGATTATACCGTTTATCTGTTCTCTACTAATAGCAACTGCATGAATTTATAATACAAAACTGAAATACACAAGAATAAAATAAAAGAAAATGTGATATTTCGCAGGGCATCTTATGTAAAGGGCGCCTTGTATTCTTCACAGGTTCTGTACTACCAGTCAGTATTTGAATTTATTAAACAAAGCTGGTATACAAAATAACTAAAACATCTATCTATAATGTGATGTTTCGTAGGGCGCCTTATGTAAAGGGCGCACTGTACCTTTCACGGGTTCTTCGCCAACACTGTGTGTATTTATTGTACAGAACTGTGCTATACAGAAGAGTAAATAAAATCGTTCATCTTTGATGTGGTCTCGGAAGGGCGCCTAATGTAAAAGGCGCGCACTGCACCTTTCACGGATTCTTTACCGATAAAACTGTAAGAATTTATTACTAAAAACTTGTACCTTTATTTATACTTTGATATTTCGGAGGGCCCACCGGGACACGTCCCGGTGTCCCGGTGGGCCAGCACGGGCCTGGTCACACTTCTGTATGATTGATAAGCGTTTTTCAATTTCCATCTCAAAATAGTTTACAAATGTTATCAACTTTAAAAGGTGAAAGTGATTTACATATACGGAATGAAAATAAAGTAATCTCTTCAAAGTCTAAAAAATCAATACAATTTCTGTAGAAATCTTATTTTCTTTCTTTCGTTTTTATTTTATTTCTTATTTAAGATTTTGTCTAGCATAAATATTTCAGCCGAAGAAGATATGAAAATAGATTAAATTTTATTCTTCGTTGTGTGTCTAATTTTCCTTACAAAACATTGTGTTAACATCATTCTTGAAATTCTTTTCTGAATATATTATGTAAGAACTAACTTTAACACTCTCAAAAAAAGTTTTCAAATATTAGGTTGGTATGATTCAAATGTACGACCGATGGCCATATGTCATTTTTAAAAGCCCCGCAAGAAAGGATAAAAAAGATACCTGATTAGTCAAAATAGTCGCACACTTTCTCCATCATTCACCCAACGATTGCATTACAAGACGATGGACATCTGGAGTTTTCAATGGCATAAGGTCCTCAACCAGATAATGCATCGTGCAGTCGTCATGAAGTTCTTCTCTAACAAGAAGTGATTAGTATTGCGATAGAGATGGTAGTTGGTGGGAGAAGAGACCGTAGAATTCGGTAGGTGAGAAAATGTTTCATACTACAGTTCGTAGAGAGACATGTGCGCATGTCCTCTGAGAGACATATGCGAATGCGCTCTCATGTAACGTCAGGACATCATGTCTTTTGGCCAGCCAACACTATATAGTTTTGGACAAGTTTGCAGTGTATTTTACTCCTATGAAGTTAAGCACTGTAATGATCAGCAGTTATAGCTTTATCTCGACACAGAATGTCATGATGGACTATCCCCACAATAGATCCCCATACCAGTAAAAGCAAGTTCTGTGGGTAAGTGGGTGGTTTCGGACTTCCTGACTTACAAGACAAACCAACTTATTTTGTGAACTTGGGCGCAGTTTGTGACATTGTACATTTAACATTGTAGTTCATCCGTTGGTTGAATTACAGCGAGTGGCTTCCCACCAGACGTAAAATTGAACATTTAAACACGCACCAACTGAATAGTTTTGGAAAGTTAAAAGCCTTGCTTGGACGTAGATGGAGTAAGGGTATTTACCAATATAGATGGAATTAACTTTTTTGATTACTACATTACTATTTATACTATCTTACTACTTTACTATACTATTGATTAATAAAAATGTATATAGGTCAAGGGGAAAATTGTCCCCCAAAATGACGAAATTAGCAGTGTTATTTCACTGAATAGTCACTCTAGTTTAGGCGTTAATATGAAAAAATTCGAGGAATTACCTACAGATGTAAAGGTGAGGGGCAATTTCATTCATCCGTGCACCAAGTTTTACACGTGGCTTCATGGTTTTTGTACGATATTATTATAAGGGAAAATTGAATCTATGTCGCATTGCCAACAATTCTATCATTTATAACATACAAAGTTCCTACAGTCTTGGAGAGAACATCAAGTGGTGTAACAGCGTTAAAACAAGACGTTCTCTCACACTGTGAAGTCATCGTTAGTGTTCAACAGGATAGAACAGGGATTTACCTTATTTTTCTCAGCGACATCCTTGAGAAGAGTCCCAACACCAGTTGTGAAATGGGGTCACGATGGCTCAGTGGTAGAGCGTTACCTCTGGTTCGTAAGGTCCCGGGTTTGATCTCTGGCCAAGTAAATTTGTGGTGGACAACATCTTGTCCATGGATTTTCTCGGGGTACTCCCGTTTTCTTCCATTTTCTCATTCCACCAATTCTTCCATCATCATTCACTTACCTTAACCATCGTCTCCCTTAGCCTAAAGGGTATGATCGTGGGAGGGCAAATTGAAAGATTTCATTTAAAGAAATAAACCAGTTGTAAAACTGTTCCTTCTTCTAAGCTTTGTACACTTTCAGGCTTTTTTAAAGCTCCCCGCAAAAAGAATGTGCAAATTTCCTTTAATACATCTAAAGAAATCTACTCCGAAGTAGGAGGTTTCTAAATTTTGTTGAACTGAAAAAAGGACGTCTCACTTGAAGTATTGTTATTTGAAACATAACTCTAAAAAAATAAAATAACCTCAACTCAATGCAAGCAATACCGAACTGAAAGACGAAATAAGGAAAATCATATGGTGTCATCCTGAGGGCCAATATCAAAGCATAATAAGACCAGTGGTCACGTACTTCGTTCTGCTCGCCACTTGCGCAAACACATTTAGAATATTACTTGTGATAAATAACCTAGTTCTGATTATTTTTCTCTAAAAAAAAATCCGAATACATTACTATATTGTAAAGCATCCGCTTGGAGGTATTTTTCAGCAACAAACAAAGAAGACGTGTTATAAAAAAAAGGATGCTTTCTAACCATGCTGAAATGGAAAGTGCGCTATCGTTTGGACAATTCGGTAGGATTACTGGTTGAGAAACAGAGCATAACCAATAGTGGAAAGTTAAACTATTTGAAGTGACTGCATATTTGAAAGTCGTCTGAATCAAAACAATTATAGTTATGTTAACTGAAAAAGTGAAGAGTAGACCTTCCCAATTGATAGAGAATTCAAACATTAAGTTCCGAAAATAATTTTTTGGTATAAATGAATAAGTTTCAAAGATACGATATGATAAAATAATAAATGTCAAGAAATGACTGAAGACAATTTCCTTTCACTGAACATGTTAAAAATCTAGTCATTTTATTAGAACGATAGTCAATCTTGCACTTTCCGGCGTAGGATACTATTTAATATATTTTGGTTTTTTTTTCTCCAGGGAAACTTCTTTCTTTGAGCACGACAGTTTAAACTATGCCAACACTGAATGGTCCAAGGTATAAATTTTGAAATGAAAATTAATTTTGTACATTACTTAGGAATAAAGTTTAGAACAGAAAATACCATTTAGAGAAAGTTGTGCATACTAATTTGAAGTTTTAACTCTTGCCATCTCATGTTTGAAGTGGTACTTTTCCTCGCGTTATCCTCTGCAAGTGAATCAAACATATTCATGTATATAAAAATTAAAAAAAAAATCAAGTGAATACGTTTTACCTTTCACTTTGTAATTTGTTTATATATATATATATATATATATATATATATATATATATATATATATAGATAGATAGATAGATAGATAGATAGATAGATAGATAGATATAGATATATATTTGCATTTTTGGCCAAACGGTTGTGCCGGCTAGGCTAATGGAACGGTGATGATGAGAAATGAATGAAATGATGGAATGAAGAAACTGAAAGGAAACGGGAGAACCCCGAGGAGAAAACCCACGCACACCTTGCTTGTCCAGCACAAAATTCACCTTGGCGTGAGCTGGGATCGAACCAAGGACCCCATGCTACGGAAGTGAACACTCTACCACTGAGCCACCGCGACCCCATTATACACTCTGTAAAGAAAAAATAGCGACACCTCAATTTTCAAGGTAACTTACACAGAAAACCATAGTTGTAGCCGACTAGAAGATGAATAGAAGGAAATTATGAATGTGATAGTTCATTTGCATTATCTGTGACATCTATGGTGTACAACGGCGGTTACGAATTATTTACGTATCAGTAATATTCTCTCCAGATGGCACCGCAGAGCGTCTCGTAAATTATTGGAGTGAGAATTCTGTATTGCATTTCTGATGAGTAGGCCCAGGTAATTAGCATTGTGTGATTGTTCTCTGCTTTGTCATTGTTTTAACAGTGTCAAGTGGCAAGATTTTTGTTGTGCAGCGTTGTTTTTGTATGAAATTGTTGCTACATGTGGACTGTAAACGAGTATGATGGGTAAGAAATGTGACTTGTCTCCACGTGAACAAAACATAATTCTTGCTTTGCACAGCTAAGTCACATCTCTAAGGGAGAAGACTGGAATATTCAAAATCTACCATTCGATGGCAGAAAGAGTAATTTACAAGCAAAACAGTACAAGAAATCATCCTTTCGTCAACAGTGTGATAGAAAAAAGAAAGCATCACTATTTCGCCAAATAAAATCAATAGCACTGCAGAATTAAGGAATGGCTTCCCCAAAAATCGTTTCTATAATTTGAGATGATATTGGAACTGCAGTTACTCGTACAACTGTATTGTCTTAACTGTATGAAGAGGATATTACGAAGAAAAAAACACCTGGAAAGTCGAAACTGACAAAAACACAGAAGACTTCAACACGTAGGTTTGTGAAGCGATATGCTACTTGGACTTATGACAACTGGAAGCATGTTGTTTTCTACGTTGAAAAAAGTGTAGAATAGTAGGAAACGATAGTGGTGTGAAGTTGTGGATACGAATGAGCGAGGAACTTGATACGGATTTTGTTTAAGAGATGCAAATATTCAGTTACTGAGTAATGGTATTGGCTTGCTTCACCGCCAAAAGACGTCAGAATAATGGATATATGTGAAGAATCATTTGATGCACAAAAACGTCTTCAAATTCTGGTACGTAAAATTCTTACAATAGCTAAAGATAACTTTCCTGAAGAAAATATGAACTACTTCGTTTTCCAGGACGTCAATGCTTCATATTACCGAGCGAAAATCGTTAATACGTGGTGCAAGAATATGACTATTCAAAGACTCATGTGGCCTTCAAACTCACCTGACATGAATTCAATTGTAAAATTTGGGTTAATATGGGCAGAAGACTCAATATACAACTATCTCGGATAAAATGGAATTCACGGAACAGATAATCCGGGAGTAATACCATGAAATGAAGGTTGCATTTTTCAATAGCCTTGTCACCAAAAGGCCTCGACGATTCCCTGCACTTCCTAAAACCCATGGTCTACATACAAAATCTAGTTTGATGTATTGTACCTCTCAATGTTCGTACACAATATACATTACTCTTGAGAAATTACATTTTTTGTTTTGTGCTACTATTGTTGATTTTTCATACTTTTATGTATAATTCTTCCAACAGCCGCTTTTGCTGAAAACACACCTAACTACTAATATATGCATATAAATTAATTATATGCATATAAAAAACCTGAAATTGCGGCACAAGTATTAAGAATTAACTGCTCATTAAGAATATTCATTGTAATATTATCAACAATTCATGTAAAAACTCATATTGGTTAATGTAAGTTGTGAAAACCATATCCGAGCAAGTGTCGCTATTTTTTCTTTACAGAGTGTATATATATATATATATACACGGACTGTCTTATTAATGCATACAAAAAATGTAACGGTAGATAGCTGATGTCAAACCAAGAAAAAAATCCTCAGCAACTTTGGCCAAAAGTCCATAGTTTCGGAGATATAGGGTGCCGAAAACAAGGGAAAATGAACTTTACAGATCTACATCTTCACTATCCTAAACGATAGAACAAAAGTGGAATGGTCAAGTCAAATACATCGAATGTGCTCTATCCAAAAATGCTTACGACACAATCCTGAAACCCGTGCGCAAATGATTCCACAAAGAAAGTGGGAAATCCTCGTCAATTCTCTTGTGAGAGAGAGAGATCTACATTAGCGTGGTTCAAAGATTATAATAACAGCAAATGGTAATTCGTTGTCGGGAATTCAACATGGCGCGAGAATTTTGTAGTTAGCTATGTGGGGTTGCATAACTGTAACATCAGTAAGAGGTAAAAACATATGCTTTAGTTACCATAAGAGAGAGGCGGGCGATTCGAGATGAAGTAGCAGGAGCACAGTGTGTGTATACCTGCAATAGGAATAGGCGTGGGAACATGAATGAAAAGAGGGTGCAGTAACGAAAAATATAGGGAATATGAGAAACTACATAAAAGAGCATGCACATGAACACCGTGTATTAAATACAAAAATGAAAAGAAATGTGTATCCAGTATGTGGCAAAATAAACGAAATAAATAGGGATAGGCTATACATAGCTGCATTGTACTCACCATAAACAGGTTATATTTGCCAAATTGCTATTTCATATTTCCAATATCCACCTTAGTCGTTTCTGTGTTCTCGTGGTATGTTCTCAATATGTCCTCCACCAACTCGCTCACACGCATGGGTATAATGCAGCAATGACTGACGTACATTATCGAGTACTTCGGGTGTATCACGAATCGACTGGAAAGTAGCCTGGATTACGTTGTAAGTGCCATGGATATAACAGCTGTTCATGAAACAGGCGCCAAATAATATTGTGGGATACGCCTTCTGTTGTAGCTTTTGACGTGTGCTAATTTCTAGCTGCCGTGTTACTTGATTAAGAGTCCTTTCCTCGTCGGTAGGTCGAACAACATCATGTGGTCTTCCACGATCCGCGTTTCCACGGAAACTACCTGTTTCCCTGAGATATCTATCAATGGAATCAAATGTCCGATCATTTGGAACCAGAAGGTTTGGGAACGTCTCACGGTATAAGCGTTGTGCTACTAAAGAGTTATCTTCAGCACGTCCATAAACTAGGTGCAAATCGGCTAGCTCACAAAACGAGTACTCATTTATATTGTAGCACTGGAAACGTCAGTACCCTTTCGTTCGAAAAACAAAATTCAAATAGTATACCACTCACACAGTAGAAACCACAGCACTGCACTGTAATCGGGCCATAATTTTACTTATTATAGTAGCACATGATTCAGTTAGTGTCAGGCACATTTTGTGTTTCGTGTCGTTAAAGATAACCTATTTCACTAACGTCTTTCAGACATACAGATTTTCTGTTCTAGGCGCGTGTAACAACAGTATACGACGATTGCAATCTGTTTCTGCCACCTCGGTGTTCTCGTAAGTTGTACGTCACAGATTAACTGCTTGTGTACTTGAATGGAACAAACGTGAAAAGAGGTCTAAGACACTACCCCAATTAAACACAACTACACATTTGTGATTGAGTATTAGTCTGTGTGGTTGGAAGGTTTACGTCACTAGACTTCCAATTACAGAGCCCCGTATTCGAATCTTGGCTGGAACAGAAGCTCTTTGTGTGTGTAATGGTAGTAAGCAAAAAGAAGCTACTACTACTACTACTACTACTACTACTACTACTACTACTACTACTACTACTACTACTACTACTACTAATAATAATAATAATAATAATAATAATAATATTATTATTATTATTATTATTATTATTATTATTATTATTATTATTATTATTATTATTATTATTATTATTATTATTATTATTATTATTTCACAACTTGGTTAGTTTCGTTGCCTTTCACAGTAGGTTTTTTTTTTTCAGTACCACCTAAACTACATTCCAAGCAAATGAGTGTTTTAGGAAAGGTGTTCTTATATCAATACTTGCTTTCCTTGCTTTTTTTCCCCCCTCATCGAACGAAATCAATTGGTATTTCGGTGTCGCTATCTTCTGGGTTGCCTGCATATAAAGAAAGCAAGCTTCCTTTTTATTTCCATCCACCCATTAGTTACATCAACCACACTTTAACGTTATTTTGGTTCATCTGACAACAGCAGGCCCGCGGGCCATATGCGTCCCGCCTAACCCTGTCTTCCGGCTCGCTGGTCAGTTATTGAAAACAATAATTATTATAATTTTCCTTTTTTACAAAACCTGTTAAGAGTGAACTGGAAATTTCCCTCGGTATAAAGATTGCTAAATGCGTCGACAAAGTTCTAAATACATTATTCTGCTCCTTTTTAGTTAGTAAATACAGTATTTTGGTTACCAGTAAAACAGTTGTTTTGTGTTATTGTGATGAAAATTACGATGAACATGTTCCATCATTTAATACTATACTATTCAATTGTCGTAAGATTGATACCTACAGTGCGGCCTGCGACGCCATTTAGTGCTCCGTGATTGGCCCGCCCACTGTTCCAAGTTTCACACCTCTGCTGAGCAACTTGCATGCTGATTAGTATACACTTTTCCTCATGTGCATGTTCTTTTTAGTAGTTTTTCATATTCTCTATGTTTTTGGTTACTGCACCCCCTTTCTATTCATGTTCCCACGCCAATTCCTATTGCAGGTATACGCATACTGTGTTCCTGCTACTCACCTCGAAACTCTTATGGTAACTAAGGCATATGTTTTTACCTCTTACTAATGTTACAGTTATGCAACCCCACATAGCTTATTACAAAATTCCCAATCCATGTTGAATTCCTTGAAGATATCACATTGCCGACAACGAATTTCCATTTGCTGTTTTTATAGTCTTTGAACCACGCTAATGTAGATCTCTCTTTCTCAAGAGAATTGACGAGGATTCCCCACTTCCTTTGTGAAATCATACACACACACACACACACACACACACATATATATATATATATATATATATATATATATATATATATATATATATATATATATATATAACGGCGCCGACTTTCCAAAGTTTATGTAGGTGCATATCAATGGACTAACGTGTTAGCCTATGTGTTTCCAGTTGTCTTGATATTTGATTGATTTTCTTTTAGTTTAAATCTGTTATGAACACTGTCAGCTGTCATAAAATGTGCTGTGATAAAGAAAAATATACGGGTACTATAACGATAAGTTGGGGCTGCCCTAGCTCAGTCTGGTACACAGCTGACTCAAACGCAAGAGAAACGGTTTCAAACCTGGATCCAAACTAAAAATCTTGTGGGTGCGTGCCTATTACCATTCGAAATAGTAGCATCATTTCATATTTTGTCACGAAGTGGAAGGAGGGCAACATTGTCCACCGAGATATGAGTTCCACGTTTTTATACTACAAAAATTATTACACAAGTGAAGAAACTTGTATTTCTTAATCTTAAGGGGCAATTTCCCCTTGTTCTCCCATATGACGCCTCTGATCAGGAAACACATCACATAACTCCTAAAGATAATAAGGAATCTGTTCTGTTAATAGCGTTATTCTTTGTGTGATATGTACAAGAACATAACCTGTAGTGCAAATAATAGCAAACAATCGATTGTCTTAATACAACTCAATTTTAATACAGGCCAACATGTGTAACACTTAAAGTATTACATCAACACAAAGAGTTGTATATTGTGGTTATCACAGACCCGGTGTTACCGGTTTAATACGTACCCAGTGTCTTGGTGGATGAGAAAATAATTTCGCGACAGCGTTAAAGAACTATGTGAATACACGAAAAAAAAACGTGGAAATACAAAAAAACGCGACAGTGTACTTTCAATGTGTATTATATGCCGTTAGACTTACCAAAACAGCTTGGTGAACTCAAATTATTGGGACATTAATATTTATAATTGCATTATTCGTAAGTAATTAGCAAAATCTTTCATTTCCTATAAGGACAAAGCCTAGCAGAAGTATCACAGCGCCCTCAAACTCTGTATCTGTCATACAGATACAGATATTTTTTAGAGTGTAGCTTACTTGGGTGGATATTGTAAATATCTATTGAAAGTAACTGACAATTAGAATTTACAGTAATCAATGTTAAAGCATTGCACTCTGCTCTCAGGGTTTCTTGGTTCGATTATAGACTATGTGAACTTGTGGTGGACAATACGGTGTTTACAGGTTGTCTCTGCATCTTTCTGTTTCTCTCACATTCTCATTCCACCACGTCTTTCATAGCCATTCATTTTAACTTAAATCATAACCGTGATCATGATTTGCAGAATAGAAGCGTGGAATATAAAAGATGCAATTTCATTTTCAACTTTTTACTTCCAGTATTTCTTTAACTTTCTTTCCATTTTTCTTTAGAATTTTTACTTCCAGCTTACTTTCTCTCTTTGTTTTTTTTTTTAAAAAAAAGATAATTTTAAGCCACCTTGTGATATTACCTGTTAATCCTTTCGAAATATTTGGGTTCAAGTCCATAATAGCTAACATAAATGACGGGGTAGAATGCATGTCTTTGGTTGGAATGCTAAATTGTACATATATTTATTCAATATTCTGTTTAGCTTGAATAGACGTGAAAAAATTAGAAGAGGCCGCCAGTAACTACCTTCACTGTGAGCCTGTCGTAAGATAAACTGACACATTTTATGTTTCATCTTTGGTGGTTTAATTGAAAATGCCATTTGTACTAAATAAAGCAAACTCTCAAACATTTTCGCTAAGGGGAAATATAAAGACAATGTTCATTTTCTAGGTTTCTCATTTATCACATAATTAGATATCTTTGAAACACAAATTATTTTACTCCCTCTGCCTTTCCTGTAGCTAATTGAAATTTACCTCTTTCTCAACTCACGGTAACAGAAAGTAACGAAATACATTTGCCACCTACAAACGAACATGGAACACGTGCTTTATACTAATATTGTATTATCTTAGAAGTTGAGATTGTATTGTTTGTCATTGTCATGACGAATCCTATAGTTAAAAACTAAAATTTGTTCCTGTAACCATGTAACAAAACTAATTTTACATAAACACAATCTCACCGGAATGCTTATTAATAAATGACAATACATACTTATCAAAAGGAAGTTCAGTGTGCATGAGTTTAATGGATTGTTTTCAATCCAAGGTGGAAATCCTATGCAGGAAAATAAGTTTCCATTAAAATACTTTTTTCCTCCAGTGGTCTACATTTAATTATCTCGAAGTATTCAATCCATTTTCGCTAACATAAACAAGTTCTTGTGCAATTCTGGAATGAAGTAAATAATTTCTATTTTTTTTCCATAATTTGTTGAAAGCATGAACGTATTAACCAGCTTGGTATTAGCTCAGGTCACATTGCAACGTGAAATAAAATTAAACATTACTTATTTTACTTCAAATTACTTTTAGTGTATTTGTGTGGAAATCAATATAGAAAGTTAAATTGCTAAGTAAGTTGGTAAGTATATAATTTTTACGTTTGATTGATTTTGCACCCTGAAAAATCAAAGAAACTATACATCGTGCGAGTTCAAGCGAACTCATCCGACCTGGATGAAACTTTGCCTGGCTGTGAATCTTGACCTTCCCTAAAAACTTGTAGAGTATTATGCTATGCAGACTTTTTCCTGGAATGTATGTAGTGAAGTTAGTGGTTTTCTAACAATAATTTTAAAGATTATTTAATAAGAAAAAATCAATGTCAGCAAACCAAAATGCAAACTGCTGTGCCTAGGACAAGAGCGGTAATTTCGCCACTACCTCCCTATTCCTATCCCCACTAGTACATTCATCACAACATTTCAATTACGTTTTTTCTACTTCCTTTGTTAAACATCTCTATAACTTGACTCTGGAGTTAAAAAAATATAACTCTATTATTTAAGATACGTTATTCAGATTACCGCAATCTTTTTACAAATTCTAAAGCTTTGAGAGGAAATATTGGAGAATGATGATTGATAAGTAATTTGAAGAAACTTTAACATCTCAATTTTGGTATTTTGATATTATTATTTTTATAAACAAATTGCTATGAGCAGCCGCAGCCAAAGGAGTATGTGATGTTATTTTAAAACAAATAAACCTGCTCTTCCATTTTACAGACTATTTTTCTATATCTTCATTTCTGCAGAAATCTAATTTTGATCAAATTAGTATTTCGTTTCCCGAAAAAAAATCTTAAATAAATGTACAGAGCGCTTTCCTGTTTTTGATAAAAATGAACTTCGTACTAAGCTTAATGTAGTTTATGCAAGAGAAGAGATCAGAAATTTTTGTGGTGAATTTCCTGCAACATATTATGAGCAATAGTCTTGCTTCCACTTTTTCTCAAGTGCTAAAATTTGAAAATATTCATAACGCTGCCCCCAACTACAAGTGAACCTGAACGATGCTTTTCTATCCTGAAAAGAGTGAAAACTTTTCTAAGAAATATAATGGGAGAAGAACGGTTAACGGCATTTGCCATGCTATCAATAGAAAAGGAAATTGTTGAAAAGAACCCTAACTTCAATGATAGAGTTATCAATAAGTCTGGTACAAGAAAGTACCGTCGTATGGAACTAATTTTTTAAAGAGTTGTTTTCTTTTATGTAGCCCTCCTAAGTATAAGTAGCACGAGCCGCCACTGGTGCACGTGCAACCTAGGTAACGCTTTGACTTGTCTCAAGACGACCAACAGCTCTTCCACGATCATAATCACTAATAACAAGCCTTTGCTCCATTTTCCAACAGACCAATAAGCTTGCACCACAATATTATTCTCACAATATTATTATCTTTATTGTTTGTGTATCATATATGTTCACGCGATGTGTATGAGTTAAGTGATGTCTTTTCTGATCAGAGGCGTAGTTTAGGAAATCAGGGGGAAATTGCCCCTTGAGATTAAGAAACACATGTTTCTTTAATTGTGTAATAATTTAGTAGTAAAAAACGTGAAATTCATATGTCGGTGGAAAATCTTGCCCTCCTTCCTCTGCGTGACAAAATATGAAATGATGCTACTATTTCGAATGGCAATAGCCACGCACCCACAAGATTTGTTAGCTTGGATCCGGGTTTGAAACCGTTTCTCTTGCGTTTGAGTCAGCTGTGTACCAGATTGAGCTAGGGCAGCTCGAACTTATCGTTATAGTACCCGTATATCTTCCTGTATCACAGCACAACATTTTATGACAGCTGACAGTGCTCATAACAGATTTCAACTAAAAATAAATCAATCAAATATCAAGACTTAACTGAAAACACGTAGGCTAACACGTCCGTCCATTTTTATGCACCCATATAAATTTTGTAAAGTCGGCGCCGTTATGTATACAGGCGGTATATATATATATATATATATATATATATATATATATATATATATATATATATATATATATATATATGCAGGCTGTCCTATTAATGCGTACAAAAAATATAAGGGTAGATAACTCATGTCAAACCAAGAAAAAAAAGTTCTCTACAACTTTGGCCAAAAGTCCATAGTTTCGGAGATATAAGGTGCCGAAAGCGTGGGAAAATGCACTTTAGAGATCTACATCTTCACTATTCTAAACGATAGAACAAAGGCGGTATGGTCAAGTCAAAGACATCAAATGTGCTGTAAGGGAAGATGCTTACGACGCAATTCTGAAACCTGTGCGTAAAGGATTCCCCAAAAGAAGTGGGAAATCCTCGTCAATTCTCTTGAGAAAGAGAGATCTACATTAGCGTGGTTCAAAAACTATAAAAACAACAAATGGTAATTCATTGTCGGCAATGTGATATATTTAAGGAATTCAACATGGTGCGGGAATTTTGTAATTAGCTATGTGGGGTTGCATAGCCGTAACATCAGTAAGAGGTAAAAAAAAATGTTTTAGTTACCATAAGAGAGAGAGGCGGGCCATTCGAGGTGAATAGCAGGACAGTGTGTGCATACCTGCAGTAGGAATTGGCGTAGGAACATGAATGAAAAGAGGGTGCAGTAGCCAAAAATATAGGGAATATGAGAAACTGCTAAAAAGAACATGCACATGAGGAAAAGTGCATACTAATCAGCATGCAAGTTGCTCAGCAGGAGTATGCAACTTGGAACAGTTGTTCGGACCAATTAGAGAGCACTAAATGAAAATGAAATGAAATCTTTGAGGTTTACGTCCCACAGTTATGCCGGTTAGGCTAAAGGAGACGGTGATGATGAGTAATGAATGAAATGGTGGAATGAAGAAAGTGGGAGGAAACGGGAGAACCCCAAGGAAACCCACGCACACGATGTTTGTCCAACACAAAGTTCAATTGGCGGGGGCTAGGATCGAACGCGGAACCCCAAGCTCCAGAGGTGAACGCTCTACCACTGAGTTACCGCGACCCCCAGCACTAAATAGAGACGCGGGCCTCACTATAGGTATCATTTTTACGACAATTGAATAGTACAGTATTAAATGATGGAATATGTTCATCGTAATTTACATCACAATAACACAAAACAACTGATAGACTGGTAACCAAAATACTGCATTTACTAACTAAAGAGGAGCAGAGTAATGTATTTAGAACTTTGTCGATACATCTAGCAATCCTTATACCGAGGGAAATTTCACCCAAATACCTGCGCTTGCCAAGTGCTTTTCTTTAGGGAATTACCACGTTTCGCACTGTGTGTTTGATGGAGAATTTCCCGTTCACTCTTAACAGGGTTTGTAAAAATGAAAAATTATAATAATTATTGTTTTTAATAACTGACCAGCGGGCTGGAAGGCATATGGCCCGCGGGCCGGCTGTTGTACAGATAAACCAAAATAACTTTAAAGTGCCGTTGATGTAACTAATGGGTGGATGGAAATAAAAAGGAAGCTTGCTTTCTCCATATGTAGGCAACCCAAAAGATAGTGACAGCGAAATACCAATTGATTTAGTTCAAAGAAAAGAAAAGCAAGTAAAGGAAGTATTGATATAAGAACACCTTTCCTAAAACACTCATTTGCTTGGAATGTAGCTGTAGGTGGTACTGAAAAAAACTTGCTGGGAAAGGCAACGAAACTAACGAAGTTGTGAAATAATAATAATAATAATAATAATAATAATAATAATAATAATAATAATAATAATAATAATAATAATAATAATAATAATAATAATAATAATCACAGCTTCTTTTTGCTTACTACCATTACACGAAACCTTAAATACACACAAAGAGGTTCTGTTCCAGCCAAGAGTCGAATACGGGACTCTGTGATTCGAAGTATAGTGACTGACGTAAACCTTCCAATAACACAGACTAATACTCAATCACGCGGGAGTCTCACAAATGTGTAGTTGTGTTTAATTGGGGTAGTGTTTTAGATCTCTTTTCACGTTTGTTGGATTCAAGTACACAAGCAGTTAACCTGTGACTTGCAACTTACAAGAACACCGAGGGGCAGAATTTGTTCTGAAAGAAACAGATTGCAATCATCACATCCTGTTGATATACGCGCCTAGCACAGAAAATCTGTATGTCTGTAAGACATTAATGAAACAGGTTATCTTTAACAACACGAAACACAAAATATGCCTGACACTAACTGAATCATGTGCTGCTATAATAAGTAATATTTTGGCCCGATTACAGTGCAGTGCTGTGGTTTTTGTTGTGTGAGTTGTGTACTATTTAAATTTTGTGATTCGAACGAAAGGGTAGTGACATTTTCAGTGATACAATATGAATTAGTACTCGTTTAGTGAGCTAGCCGATTTACATCTAATTTATGGACGTGCTGAAGGTAACTCTTCAGCAGCACAACGCTTATACCGTGAGACGTTCCCAAACCTTCGGGTTCCAAATGATCGAACATTTGATTCCATTGATAGACGTCTCAGAGAAAGAGGTAGTTTCCGTGGAAACGCGGATCGTGGAAGACCACCTACCGACGAGAAAAGGATTCTTAATCAAGTAACACGGCAGCCATAAATCAGCACACGTCAAACATCTACAACAGAAGGCGTATCCCACAATATTATTTGGCGTTTGTTTCATGAACAGTTGTTATACCCATGGCACTTACAACATAATCCAGGCTACATTCCAGTCGATTCATGATACACCCGAAGTACTTGATAATGTACGTCAGTCATTGCTGCATCATGCCCATGCGTGTGACTGAGCTGGTGGAGGACACATTGAGAACATACCACGAGTACACAGTAACGACTAAGGTGGATATTGGAAACATTAAATAGAAATTTGGCAAATATAACCTGTTTACGGTGAGTACAATGCAGCTACGTATAGCCTATCCCTATTTATTTCGTTTATTTTGCCACATACTATATACACATTTTTTTCATTTTTGTATTTACTACACGGTATTCATGTGCTTGTTCTTTTAAGTAGTTTCTCATATTCCCTATATTTTTGGTTACTGCACGCCACATATTCCCACGCCAATTCCTATTGCAGGTATACAGACTATTCATCTCGAATGGCCCGCCTCTCTCTTATGGTAACTAAAGCATATGTTTTTACGTCTTACTGATGTTACAGTTATGCAATCCCACATAGCTAATTACAAAATTCCCGCGACATGTTGAATTCCTTGAAGATACCACATTGCGGACAACAAATTGCCATTTGCTGTTTCTATAGTCTTTGAACCACGCTAATGCAGATCTGTCTTTCTCAAGAGTTTTGACGAGAATTTTTCACTTCCTTTGGGGAATCCTTTGCGCACGGGTTTCAGGATTGCGTTGTAAGCACTTTTGGATAGAGCACATTCGATGTCTTTGACTTGACCATACCGCCTTTGTTCTATCGTTGAGGATAGTAAAGATGTAGATCTCTAAAGTGCATTTTCCCACGCTTTCGGCACACACACACACACACACACACATATATATATATATATATATATATATATATATATATATATATATATATATATATATATATATATATATATATATATATATATATATATATATATATATTTTAATATGGCCGCGGTGGCTCAGTGGTAGAGTGTTCACCTCGTAGGATGGGGTCCTTGGTTCGATCCCAGCTCGCGCCAAGTGAACTTTGTGGTGGACAAGCACCGTGTGCGTTGGTTTGCTCCTCAGGGTTCTCCCGTTTCCTCTCCCTTTCTTCATACCATCATTTCATTCATGTCCCATTATCACCGTCTCCATTAGCCTAGCCGGCATAACTGTGGGGCCAAAAACGCAAAGATTTATATATAAACAAATTACAAAGTGAAAGGTAAAACGTATTCACTTAAACATTTTCTATTTTTATATACATTAATATTTTTAATGTACTTTCCCAGAGGATGAAGCAGGGAAAAGTATCAATTGAAACGTGAGATGGCAGGAGAAAAAACTTCAAATTAGTATGCACAACTTTCTCTAAAGGGTATTTCCTGACATAAATTTTATTCTTAAGTAATGTACAAAATTCATATCCATTACAAAATTTATATCCTGGAACATTCAGTGTTGGCATAGCTTAAACTGTGGTGCTTAAAGAAAGAAGTTTCCTTGGAGAAGAGAAGCCAAAATATGTTAAGTAGCATCTAACGCCGGAAAATATAAGATTGACTATTCGCCTAGCAAAATTTGTTCTATCCTAACAAGTTCACTGAAAGTAATTTGTCTTGAGTCCAGTGTTGCCAGATCTACTGATTTTGCAGATCTCCTGCTTTTTCTACGTTCTATTGATCTGCGAAAGAAAATGAAAAGTGAACAATCTCCTGATTTTTCCTTACTTCGTGAAGTTGAAGAAATATATTATTATTAATATTGAATTTTCAATGTTTCCTCACATAAAAAGATGAAATTTCTCTGTCATAATACACAAAGCTCTGTAGAGCATATAGTTATAGAGCTTTACTGTGTATAATATGAATCCAAAGAATACAACTGTACGTCATTCTCTATATGCATTATGGTTAGCGTTTTTATGACTTTCTGTAAGATTTAAAAGTAAGTGTTGTTTAAATTGGGACTTGGGCTGGAAGAGTGACTTGGATCGTTTCTCTGCGATCGTCAGCAAGAAATAGTCTTACACCACGGTCACGTGTGACTGGACAATATAGCTACGTTATCGCTACGTGCATGAAAAGACATTTTCCCACTTCACTTTGCTCTTTCACTACGTTTTGCTTCACACATGTTTGTATCAAATAATATTAATATAAATCGGGACTTTTCACTTTCATTTTGCTCAACGTAGTTCATCGGAAATGAATTCTGGATTGCTTGTTTTGACTACTGTCCTCTTCGTTACCATATGCTTACAAAATAATCGAACTTGTCTAACGTGAACGCTAATTCAATATTCCGTTGTTGGTCATTGTTACCATATGGCTGCACCTTTCCGCTTCGTACGCTGACTCGTTCTGACACCTTGTAGTGGGTTCGGGTAGCTTTATGTGGGAAAGATGTGTTGTGTTTGTTAGTAGAAGCCAGAATTCACAGAGTGTGAAGAGGAAATATTCCTGGTTGTTAGGTAAGTAGCAGTAATTTTGTTTTGTTGACTTCTAGTTGTTTATAAAGCCTAATTGAAAGATTTTTAATTTAATTTTATCAATTATATCAATTTACGAGTACGTTTAGGGTTGTTAAACCTCGCGTAACCATATGGTTACATTGTTCAATGAGGAAATAAAATTATGTTATTTATTGAGCTGTATTCTTCGCGATTTTATGTATAAGTGTATTTACTGAATTGTTGATATTCATACATGGAAGAAATGCTTTATGTGTCTTTACTCTGTGAAATTTTCCATATTACAGTTTGGTTCATCAATTTGTTTGATTAAGGCGTGTCCATTTTCATTTTCGGCTTTCGTAAATCTAGTAAACTGTGATCAGGGGCGTTGTCAGTAAAGTTTTGTTGATATTACACCATTTCTAATAATACTTTTATATAAGATATCGTTAAATGTAAATGTGTTTTAAGTGCAATTTGTGTACCCCTTTTTTCTTTTACCCAGATCTATCCTGAACGCTGATCTATGAGAAATAAATTTATACCTTACTGACTTATTATATTTTTTAGTTTGTTCATTTCAGAGTTCAGTTCGTCGTCGCTCAAAATGGATGGGGATGGTATCTCGGTCAATGTGTTTTACGAAAAAGTCTTAAGGAGCAACAGCTGTCATATCCGATTCATCTCAGTTGCCTGACATTGATTCGTCCGAATCTGATGAAGACCTAAGTTGCAGTGATTCTGATCAAGATTATGTAACTGACAGTGAGGTATGTTGAATCATTTAGCACCTATATATGTTTATGCATCTCGTAGAAGTATTCTGCTGTTGCAAATTTTCTTTGTGTTGCTGATAAATTCTGGCATATTATATGCTTGATATTGAATATACATTTCAAAACTACTAGTAGAATAAAAGTGGATAAAAACCCTTCCCTTTTTGTTTCTTACATTTTCACTATTCTCGTCCATTGGCGTAATATCTATAACTTGCTACTGGTATTTTCAGTAAATTCTATGTAACATAATACAATTCTAAATCACGTTCTTTGAATCCAGATATTTACTAAAATCTATTTCATGTTTGAAGGTTTTATTTCATAAAAAGACAATCGAAAAATATCTGATTTAGAATAATTTGACCTTTGTTTCTTTTTTCAGAATAATAGCATTCCAAAAGGTCTTACATCTCTACCGGATGACGTAATCGATTCTGATGCTGACTTCGAAGTTTCAAAGAGAAAATGCATGTTTAGCGCCTAGTCATTATCAAACGATAAAAAAACATATAGGGGCAGTGGATAAATCAAATATGCTAAATATAATTTATCGTACAATGAAAGGCAAACATTGGTACCTCAAAATCTTCGGCTACATCCTAGACTTGGCTGTAGTAAACAGCTGACTGATATGCAGGAGAGACCGTAAAATTGTTAGAGAATTACATATATAGTTGAAGGTATATCGTTCTGATATTACCTACGTACTTGCTACGTGTGGGAAAGCAAAGAGAGGATGGTCCTCTGTAGAATCGACAATGGAACCGCAAGGAAAGACAGGTCGACCACTGAAAACTTCGCCCGAGCGATGATACTACAACAGAGGAAGGTCTAAAGGAAGTCCAAACGTCTAAAGGAAGGTGTAGGTTTAGAAATATGGTACTAGTCGAATTACGTGCATGAAATGTGATGCAACGTTGTCTTGTACTGAAATAAAAACAAAAACTGCTTTCTGGTATTCCATTCGTAGAAACTAACTATACTAACTAACTATACTGCTCTAAAAAAAATATTATATGGTAAAGAAATATGTCCATAAGCACTACATTACAGTGCAAGAAAACAACCAATACCATAACCAGTATTTGTAATTTATTTAGTCCAAATAACTACACTGTCATTTTTATACTAACTTGCACGCAAAAAAGTCACCATCATTTCTTGACAAGTGGCTGTAAGTTGTATTTATATGCCCCAGATATTTGAAAACATGACTATTTAGGAGCTGTAACATAAAAGTATTGTTTGTAACTGAACACGGTTTAAAATATATTCAGTATTTTGCAACTGGCCTCTATTTCAATTTACTATCGTACTGCTCTAGTAGAAATGGTTTTTACATAACAAGCACACCATATTGACCAATGTTACCATATGGTTACACCTATGAATACAGGCATATCGTACAATGTAACCATATGGTAACAATTCATAACTCGAAGAGTTTTGGTGGGAAAATTTTCAAAATCAGTAGAGATGATATAGAGTGCCAAAATATCATCCTGTACAAGTTTAAGATTTTTTGGTCAACTGTAAGTCATAGTGAACAGTAAAGGGTTCATAATGGCAAATTTTATTGCCCCCCCGGGATTTACATACCAACGCCACCACTGTATGTGTCTACTGCTTTCTCCTGTTTTTTATCTTCGAATCTCCTGCTTTTCCAACTGACTGGTCTGACAACACTGCTTCAGTCACTTCTTGACATTTATTATTTTACCAAATCGTATCTTTGAAACTTATTCATTTATACCAAAAAAATATTTTCGGAACTTATGTTTGAATTCTCTATCAATTGGGAATGTAATACTCTTCACTTTTTCAGTTGACATAACAATAATAGTTTCGATTTAGACAACTTTCAAATAAATGCAGTCACTTCAAATAGTTTGATTTTCCACTACTGGTTATCAGGTCTGTTGCCAGCTCCAAAATGTAGAGGGGTTCGGCTGAAGTTAGGGGGGGGGGGGGCAATCCAACCATATTATAGTTCATCACCATACTATGGTTCATTTGTCAGCCTAACGTGAAAAATTTAGGGAGCAGCCAAAATTTAGGGGGGGGGGATCCTAGACCCTCCGTGGATACGGGCCTGCTGGTTATGCTCTGTGTCTTAACCAGTACTCTTATCAATTGTCCAAACGATAGCGCACTTACCATTTCAGCATGGTTACAAAGCATTCTCTTTTTACAACACGTCTTCTTTTTTTGTTGCTGAAAAATACGTCTAGGCGGATGCTTTACAATATGTGTTCGAATTCTTGTTTAAAAAAATAATCAGAACAAGGTTATTTATTACAATTAATCTTCTAAATGTGTTTTTGCAAGTGGCGAACAGAACAAAGTACGTGACCACTGGTCTTATTATGCTTTGATATTGGCCCTCAGGATAACACCATATGATTTTCTTTATTTCATCTTTCAGTTCGATATTGCTGGCATTGAGTTTATGTTATCTTTTTTTTTTTAGAGAGAGAGAGAGAGAGAGAGAGAGAGTTCTGTTTCAAATGAGACGCCCTCTTTTAAGTTCAACAAAATGTGGAAACCTCCTACTTTGGAGTAGATTTCTTTGGATGCATTAAAGAATATTTTTTACATTCTCATTGTGGGGCGCTTTAAAAAGGCCTGAAAATATACACACCTTAGGAGAAGGAATAGTTTCACAACTGGTTTCTTTCTTTAAATAAAATCTTTCAATTATACCCTTTAGTCTAAGGGAGACGATGGTTAAGGCAAGTGAGTGATAATGGAAGAATTGATTGAATGAGAAAATAGGATTAAACGGGAGTACCCCGAGAAAATCCATGGACAAGATGTTGTTCATCATTAATTTACATGGCCGGAGATCGAGCCTGAGACCTTACGAACCAGAGGTAAGGGCTTTACCACTGAGCCATCTTGGCTCCCATTTCACTACTGGTGTTGGGACTCTTCTCAAGGCTGTCGTTGAGGAAAATAACATGGATTCCTTTCCTAGCCTGTAGAACACTAACGATGACTTCACAGTGTGACAGAACGTTTTGTCCTAACGCACTTACACCGGTTAGTGCCCTCTTCAAGATTATGGAGACTTTGTTAGTATAGATACAACTAAAAAATATTGCAGATAATATACAGCATTGGTGGCAATGCGACATAGCTTCAATTTTCCCTTATAATAACATCCTACCACAACCATGAATCCACGTGTAAAACTTGGTGCACGGACGAACGAAATTGCCCCTCACCTTTACATCTGTAGGCAATTCCTCGAATTTTCCATATTAACACCTCAACTAGAGTGACTATTCAGTGAAATAACACTGTTAATTTCGTCATTTGGGGGACAATTTAATGCTTGACCTATATACATTTTTAATCAATAGTATAGTAAAGTAGTAATATAGTGTAAATAGTAATGTAGTAATCAAAAACGTTAATTCTCTCTATATTGGTAGTTACTCTTACTCCACCTACGTCCAAGTAAGGTTTTTAACTTTCAAAAACTATTGAGTTGGTGCGTGATTAAATGTTCAATTTTACGTCTCTTGGGAAACCACCCTCTGTAATACAACCAACGGATGAACCACAATGTCAAATGTACAATGTCACAAACTATGCCCAAGTTCACAAAACAAGTTAGTTTGTCTTGTAAGTCAGGAAGTCCTAAACCACCCACATACCCGCAGAACTTGCTGTTACTTGTATGGGGATTTATTGTGGGGATAGTCCATCATGACATTATGCGTCGAGATAAAGCCATAACTGCTGATCATTACAGTGCTTAACTTCATAAAATACACTGCAAACTTGTCCGAAAACATTTAGTGTTGGCTGGCCAAAAGACATGATGGCATGACGTTATATAAGAACGCATTTGCACATGTCTCTCAGAGGACATGTCTCTCTAAGAATTGTAGTATGAAACATTTTCTCACCTACCGAACTCTGCTATCTTTTCTCCCATCAATTACCATCTCTATCGCAGTACTATTCACTTCTTGTTAGATAAGAACTTTGTGGCGACTGCAGGATGCATTATCTGGTTGAGGACTTCATGCCATTGAAGACTCCAGATGTCCATCGTCTTGTAATGCAATCGTTGGGTGAATAATGGAGAAAGTGTGCGATTATTTTGACTAATCAGGTATCTTTATTTTTCCTTTCTTGCGGGGCTTTTAAAATGACATATGGCAATCGGTCGTACATTTGAATCATACCAATCTAATATATTCAAACTTTATCTTGAGAGTATTAAAGTTAGTTCGTGCTTAACATATTCAGAAGACAATTTCAAAAATGATGTTAACACAATGTTTTCTAAGACAAACTAGACACACAACGAAGAATAAAATTTAATCTATTTTCATATCTTCTTCGGCTCAAATATTTATGCTAAACTAAATCTTAAGTAAGAAATAAAATAAAAACGAAAGAAAGAAAATAAGGTTACTACAGAAATTGTACTGATTTGTAGACTGAAGAGATTACTTTTTCATTTCGTATATATATATATATATATATATATATATATATATATATATATATATATGACTTTCACCTTTTAAATTTGATAACATTTGTAAACCATTTTGAGATGGAAATTGAAAAACGCGTATCAATCACACAGAAGTCCGAGTGTGAAACATGAAGTTATGGACATATGAACATATGAACATATGTTATGAACATATGAACATATGGACAAAATGTTATCCAACATATTATTCGTGATATATTGTTCTGATCTAACAATATTCTTTATACTCTGAATTGAATTTAAGCAATTTCCAACCATCAAAACTGAATGTTAATAACATGTGTTTTGAAAACTATGTGAAGGAAACGTGTCCCTATGAAAACTATGGGAGAATATTTCCAAAAAGATCCAGCATGACACTGAAACATTGTGCCATTGAAAGTAAACTCTACGGGGTATATAGTGCCATCTATGGAAGAAATAATGCATTACTATCAATTACATAGCCGTGTGAGTTGATTGAAGGCAGTGATTTAAATCAGTTGCTTTGAGTTGAGTTCTCACACTGTATATAATAATATAAAGTCCACGCGGCTGTCGTTACTAATGTTATATTGTGAAGACATCGTGTTGAACATGAAAGAAATATATGATTTGTGAAATAATAATAATCAGGGGGAAAAGTCAGAGGGAACAAGTGCGGCCGTTGTTCCTCCACTTCCAAAAATATCTAAGGCGTCCCTCCACTTTCTACAAACAATTTCCATCTGCAAAGATAGGCACAGTGTCGACGCGACGTCAAGCGTCCCCTGCATTTTCAGATCCACTTTATCGCTGATAATAATAATAATAATAATAATAATAATAATAATAATAATAATAATAATAACCTAGATATGAGACATATTAAACTAAATTTATTCAAAAACAACTAACATTATTAATTTATTGTGATAGACATTGGATTACTTTATATCTGATCGATATTAACTGTTTTTTTAAAAAAATCATTTATTTAATACGACTCACAGTTCGTTCCCATTCTCAGGCAGGAAAAAAGTCTTCATTATGTTTACTTTTCCCTTTCCTTGTATCTTTGAATGAATAAACTTACATATTGTTTTTCTCTAGCCGCATTCCTAGGATTAACTTTTATGACGTTAACCGACACGAACACCATTTCATCAGCCTGCCATAGATTCAATGAACCAGGAATTTAATGACCTATGCTGTTTAACAATACTACATGACCCCAATGACAATCCTTTGGCTGGCCAAGAGCGGCCAAACAGCGGGCCTTGAGCCAGTATCGAACTCGTCCCGCTAACGACTTTACACTTCTTCCGCCGGCGACCCGCTTAGCGGTATCGTGTATGCTGAAGCCAAAATGTCACACGCAGGTTGGTCAGCGACTTGTGGTTTTTACGACTACACTCTTCCACTTCGTACACAACCAACGATTTCTCAGGTTTTACATAGAATATTATTAGCCGGTTAACATTTACTTTTTTCGTCGTCTTCCCCACTAGGGGACACTTACACATCATGTTCTTGTCATTTTCGCTTAACCAGTAATTTGGTACAGTTGCCAGACTACTGTTCACTTTGCAAAGCACTACGGTATAATGTATGTACATTTTTATCACTCGCAAAAATCTTTTCTACTTGTAAACGTGTGAACTCTCTTAGTAAACGTTTGAAGCAGTCCACCTGCACAGCATCACCACGTAACAAACGAAGAACGTGAGCCGAACATACAGGCAACGCGACCAGATGACGATTTCTCCAATCAGGCTCTTTAGAGTCAAAACTGTTATCATCGCTGGCGGGCCGCCACGGGAAATAGCTCCAAAACTGCTTCGCGGGCACTTTAGCGGAACAGCTGATATTGTCGCTGGCGGCCCGCCAGCGGCAAACAGCTGCAAAACTGCGTAAGCGGGCAACACCTACACCCCGCCTTGACACAGCCTGTGTTGGCGGCCTGGCCTCTGAAGTAGCGGGTGGTCCGCCATCGATGATGGCAAATTTTCAATGGGAGACACGTCGCTTACATATATTTCGACGACGATTACGATGTAGAAATGCACTGTAAGCTCCGTGATATACGATTTTGAACGGATTGATCTTCCCCAAGTTAGGAAGAATATCGTACTCTATAACGGGCTGCTGGAAATTTCGTAGTCTAACACAGATGGATGGTATATGAAATGATGAAATTTTACAATTATTCTATATACTTCCCTCGAAGTTCAATACGCTTCCATGCACAATGCTAAAAATTTAGCAAACTTTTTTTTTTTTTTTTTAATTAAGAATGTTTCTCGTTTCATCGTTCCATAGCACTGATAACCCCCTTATCAGATTCAAAATGGCTTTCTTTTAAGTGTTGTTTGAGTTTGAAGAATAAGTAACAGTTTAACGGAGCTAGATCTGGTTAATTAAGAAAGTGATCTAGACATTAAAACCCTAGATCATGCAATGTCAATTGTGTTTGCAGTGCTGCGTGAACATATGCATTTTCCTGAAAGAACACTATTCCCTTTTTCAATTTTCCGCGCCGTTCCTGTTTCATTTTGTCTTTCAATTTTGTGAATCATGCAAAATAATAATCTTCATTAAATGTCTGACCCTTGAGCAGGTAGTTTATGGGTACGATTCCATCCTAAACCCAGTGGTGCCCACCCCCCTGATGTCCATGACGCACCCCCCTCAACTGTCTATCTGTAGGTGTTCTTCCATGAAAAAAAATCTTTTCGATTAATTTTTACACCCCCTCAAACATATTTATATAGATTTTTACCTCCCCCCAAATATTTCAATGACGCAGTTTGCGTCATAGCCCCCCCTTGTGGGCACCCCTGCTAAACCTGGAAGAATGTTGCAAACATTTTCCCAGCCGACTTCTATCTCTTGAAATTCTTGGTATGAAGGGAACCTGAGTGGTGCCACTGAATTGAGTGTTGTTTCGTTTAAAGATTGTAGTGTTTCGTCCATGGCTACTATCCGTGTGAAAAATTGATCGGTATTGCGCTCAAAATGGGAGATAACTTCCCTTAAACTCTAACTTTTGAATTATGCTACTGACGCGTTCCTGAGAAATGCCCCAAATTCTTCCACACGTTTGCTGAGTTTTAGTAATTTTTAAGAATTATGTATGTGAACTTGATCCACAATTTCGGGGACAGTCACTGAGTTTCGTCTTCCTGCACAAGGAGCATACAGGAGTGTCATTTAGGGGGGCAGAAGGGGGCAATTGCCCAGCCAAGAATTTGAGGAATACATATACTTTAATCGATTGTCTCTAATATACTAGTACAAAATGAGAAAGTCCAATGTCGGTGGTGCTCTTGCCCTCTTCAAGAGAAGTCTGAAATGAAGCCTCTGGGTGCATTACTTGTTAGAAATTGCCACTTCCTCACCACTGCATATGACGGAGGATACTCTAGTAGTATTTCACTGATTTTATCATGAATTTGCTTCTGTGTCTTTCCTTGATGGAACAAAATTTTGTTGACAACTCTGATATTAATGCTCGTCAAATTTGCTTGTTGGGTACACATGATCACTTCAGGAGCCTAAAAAACACAATAAGATTTTTGTTATTAATATGAAAATTTGTGTTTGTCCATACGGAAATACATTCACTAAAAATTTACAATTTCCCTCATTCTACCTGCACTCCTTCTGTGTTGCGCTACTAATTTTTCAGGGGCTCCCCGTAAGTTACTTATTATTTTACAAAAAGCAATAATGATTTCGTTGTTTTAAAATATTTGTATTCAAAGTTATTATACATTTTAAATTCGGTTTAATTGTGTTGCCTCCGTGCCGAGGTTTGTTGGAAGCTCTCTGGCTTTCCACAATCAAGACTCAGATGTCAATACGTGAGACGATCATTGAAAAAAATTGTCTACCAAGTCTATCAGGTAGTGTGTAGATCTCGTCCATTTCCTTACAACATTCCCTTGTCTCTCACGCTTCAAACATCACAATCTGTCATGTATGAAAGTTTTGGATCTCATTATACAAAGCAGCCCAGGTCTTGATCCCAATACTTTTGTTCTAAATTTTTATTTCACAAAATTCTGTGATGGGCTTGTTAGCTCTAAATCTAGAAATGTTCACTTTTTTTAGTTGCAAGGACTTACAATCCCCTGCATAGTAGTAATAAACTGGGTTGTGAGATGGGTGCTGAATCTTGTCGAAACCACAGTGTTTCAATATATCCTTTACACAGGGCGAAAAATTTCAGTCAGACACACTCGCCAATCGAAAAATGATGGTCGCCAGTATTTCTCACGTACTTATGAGAGATACCCCTTTCCCCCTCGGCCTTTGGTTTGACAAAGAAAGAGATTACATCAGGATATAAAATTTCAAAACCAGACAATTAAATTCATTATAATCAAATTTGAATTGGACAATTCATATACATGTTAAAAAATATCTTACCTTAAGACTTCACGTTTGTATACGCAGTCTCCGTCCAATTAAGTACCAGTTGTCGATTTCAGTTTTCGATTTCAGTTCAGTTCTAAAGAAAGGAGGGGCGAATTACAACGTTGTGAAAGCTTCGCTGTCCGTGTCCGTTGTAAAGACTTCACATTCCGTGTTTTCTCTCACTCACTGACAATTATTTTCGTGCGAAACAGAAACTGCGCAGCCCTGTAAGTTTAGGCGGAAACCATTCCTACTGAACACTGGTCGCCAGCTCTAAATTTCTAGTCGCCAATGGAGACCTGGGGACCGGAAATTTTGCGCCCTGTTTTACAACAGCTGTATAGACTGGAGTATTATCATACAGTGCGCGTAGAATCAACACACAGCTGCTGATCCTTCAACAAGCTGAGGCAGCTAGACAGTACATAATTTCTTCCATAGATGGCACTGTATGCCATGAACGGCTTATGTTATATCTTTCATAAATGTTACTGTATACTACATATCTCTTTTTACCAGTGGCCCGATATTTCAATGTTAGACGGGAAAAATTTGGAAATTCCCTCATACGAGGGTCACTACGAAAGTTTTGAGATGTGAAATAACTTACATACTTAAAATCAATTTAACACTTACATATTCTCAAAGTATTCACCATTACACTGTATACATTTTTGCATCCTCGAAAACCACTTTTGGAAGCAGTGCTGCCAGTCTTTTTCTTCAAGTGTTGAAAATTCATTCTCGTAAGCCAGTACAGCTTCTTCAGGACTGCAAAATCTCTTCCCACGCATGCGATCTTTGATCCTGGGGAACAGAAAAAATCACACGGGACCAGGTCAGGGCTATACGGCGGACGTGTCAAAAGGTTGACCTCCGTGGATTCTAAAAACTGAATTGTGATGTTGGCCGTGTGTGCGGACGCGTTGTTATGATGAAGCAGGATCCCACGCAACCCAGTTCTTGGACGCCGTTCCCGGAGCTTCTGGAACAATTTTGTTAGGCAAACAGTGGTGTACCACTGAGCAGTAGCAATCCTTTGTTCGTCAAGTGGAACAGTTGCAACATGGCCAGATTTGAAGAAGAAAGTTGCGACAATCTTCTTACCCACACTTCGCGGTCGCTTCACTTTCGTGGGTGGATATTCGTCTGGAAAGATCCAAACTGTAGACTGGCGTTTATTTACAGGGTCAAATCGATAGATCCGAGTCTCATCACCAGTAACAATGTCAGAGACGCGTCGAGAATTACCTCCATCAAATATTGCAAGCATTTCTTCACACCATTCCACACGCATGCGCTTCTGCTGTTCAGTCAAAGTGTGAGGCACCCAACGAGATGAAACCTTCCTGAGCCGAAGATGATCATGAAGAATTTTTGTTACTGCTGGCTATCCAATGTTCACTGTAGATTCAATGTCTTTGAAAGTTGTTCGATGACTTTCTCGAATCATTTGTTACACAGCGGCAATGTTTTCATTTGACACAGCTGTCTCCGGACGTCCAGTTCTCTCTTCATCTTTAAGCAATGTCCGGCCTCTTCTGAATTCACCAAACCACCGAAAAATCGTAGTACGGGAAGGAGCAAGGTCCCCAAATTCCCCTACAAATGGTCAAGGCTTTGTGTCTCGTTCAAACCACTTTTGAAATCGTAAAGGATCATTGCCCGAAAATGTTCCCTGTCCAGCTCCATTCTAGACAGCCGAATACTGCTCACATCAACAAACAAGTGAAGGCGATACGGCCACGCTGATAAGCGAGGTGAGTTGAAACTTGCTTCGCTTCTTCACTCTAGATACCACTACCGAACGCAATTATTGGAATTCAAATACTGTGCCACAACAATGCGTATCTCTAACTTTTCGTAGTGACCCTCGTATACACAAAGCTCTGTGAAAATTGTAACACTGAGAAAGGTACTTGCAAATCAAATGAAATTTATTCCATAGCTTCATTACATATAGAAATGTTTACAAGTTTCAATCTTTCAATACCTCTAAGATTTGATAAATCAGGATGATGTGAAAACCTCCATGTGGTACAGAGCCCCTATATTGAAAATAGTCAAAATTTAGAAAAGTGCTAATAATTTCCTTCAAGATAACTACGTCCACCGACGTTACACATTTCAAAGAGTAATTTTCAGTATTTTGATGTATGCAACATGAAATACATTTAAGATCAATTAAAACAAAATTTAGTTGTCTCCCGAAACTGATCAATAAATTTACAATGGTAGTTGAAGCGATCTACATTCTCCAGGAACACTGTCCCTTACTTGAAAAGAGAGAGAAAAAAATGACGACCAAGGTACTTACTGATACACCCTTGATTAATGTAATATTTAGAAACTTAAATAACACGAACTTTGACCTATATGGAAGAACTTCAACATAATGGGTGATATCAATAAAAATAAGTAACTACTCCTGAGAAGTCCTGCTCGAGAATCAGAGTAACTATACCTGGAGTAATCTCCTCCCTCAATTTCGTATCAATAAAACAAGCCACTACTCAGGTCTAGTCTGCTCCAGATTTATGAACGTTTACTCGCGCTTCCTCTGCACGTAGCACTGAGTCGTATCAATAAAAGAAGTGATTACTCATTTCTCCCATTCATCGCGCAGTCATGTCGTTGTTTTTAACCTATGGCGTAGTATCTTAAAAGCCATGAAACGGGCAAGTAGCAACGATAGCTTCAATCAAAGTGCATTTGTAGATATTCTAAAAGAGTTTCCAGTGGTACTTTCAAAGTCACAGCTACCAGAAAGTAAACGAAGGAAAGCCAAAACTTTGAAGGTAATTACAGTGAAATGCAACGAAATATCAAATACATCTACGACTGAGACACAAATTCAAAAGAGAATCTTTAATATTCGAGCGAGAATAAAACAAAAATAAAAAAGAAGAAAAAAATAAAAAAAAACGGGAAAGAAGAAAGGAATACTGAAACCATGGGAACGAACCTATTTGAGCTGATGGATGTTGATTGGAATCCAGCAATATCAAGATTAACACGACAAGCGCATATCACGTGTTGTCCAAGGTCTTTGTAGATTGTTTGGCTTTAAGAACGAAATCAGACACTTAGCTCCTTTGTTTTCTTTTTTAAAAAGTCCAGCCACCCACGTCATAAATCACGTCCATCTGATTGCGTTTTCCACACCATACTTATCCCCTTTCGCCTTGACATAAACAAAATACATTCTCATGTATACACCCTTTCTATCAACGTCGAGTTGAGTTGATTATTAGTTTAACGTCCTTTTCAGTAGCGTGCCTATATGAGACAGAACCCACTGATTAACGTGGAATCCAAACCACATGAGCTCCTGCCGGGAATCGAACGCGGGTCTCCTATGCCAAAGGCATGTACGCTAACCGCTTAGCCACGAAATAGCTCTTCCTATTAACGTATTACTCTCCAAAATACTAGGTTTCTTTAATGCCACTTGTGTATAGTCAGATGCTCCGATAGCACCCGGAAATGTATATTGTTCTTGCCACTCTGCCTTTGCTGTTTGTATATTACGCACACTTCCGGAAACAATCCATTTTCAGGTAGTCATAGACAGTACTTTGAGCCACACCAGAATCCTCTGACATTCCGACCTGGAATCCCGGTTCACTCACGTAAGGCAAGAAAACCAAGGGCACCGATTTCTCTGTAAATTGGGGGGGGGGCATTCAGATGCAGAAGGTATATAGGCGTATATCAGGATTTCAAGACAAATTGCACTCTAATTATGCCAAATATTGTATATTCATAAATACAATAGGGGGCCCACATGAGCTTTGGGGGGCCCGGGCCCCCTAGCCCCCACAGGATCGGCGCCCTTGAAGAAAACCCGCATCTTTTCATCATTACGTAGTCCACCACCCCGAATTTCGGTTGATTCTCCTTTAAAAATGTTGTGCTAATCACTACATTTTCTTTCATAAACTTATAATGCTTTTTGTAATCTCCATTTCCAACATTTCTATGCAGTTTATAAGTTTTTCTACGTAGTAAAACAATCATATACTCTGCCATATTTCGCACGGAGTCACCTATTTAGCTTGCTCCACAAATTTGGAGAAGTTACTAGCATCACAGAGGAGTCTTTGATTTTTATTGATATCAAACGCGTAGTAGTTACTCGGCTCGAGAATAGAGGTGTGGTTACTTCAAAAGGGCGGGGCTTCTCCGAGGTCAGCCGAGACGACTAGTGCTCAGTTCTCTTTTTATTGATACCAATGCGAGTAACTACTTCAAAATTGGGCGTAATGAGTAACTTCTCCGTTTTATTGATATCACCCAATGTTTACGCATTAACTGATCATAGAACCGTCCAAATATCTAAAAGTACACCAATCTGTTTGCAGTTGCGTAAAATAATATGAGACCAATCATATGTTTCCCTGAGACAATGCACGAGACGACAAATTATGGTGGGTATAGTAATAATTCGTGATTATTTCTGGGATTGTCAAATAATTTTAAGGTTCATAGAAAATATACCGATAGATTAAAACTTGTGCCATTTTCTCTATCTTCTATTGAGCGCCATTACGAGCAAAGCTCTAAGTGAAAAACGAACAGGGATCGCCTGTTTCAATTTGTCGGTCTAGTTTATCAACACCCTGTATACGCAATTTGAAATATAAACAATAATAAACCATAAAATAAATTTTAAATACGGAAATTAGACAAAGCTCTCAGATGGAAAATAATGTCACCCTGTATACGCAATTTGAAATATAAACAATAATAAACCATAAAATAAATTTTAAATACGGAAATTAGACAAAGCTCTCAGATGGAAAATAATGTCACCCTGTATACGCAATTTGAAATATAAACAATAATAAACCATAAAATAAAATTTTAAATCTGGAAATTAGACAAAGCTCTCAGATGGAAAATAATGTTAATTTTTGTATTTATATTTCAAGCTTTTTATTCTATGAATGGCATTTGAAGAAACATCGAAACTGCATGTCCATAACATGTGCTCTGATGAATATGAGAAGGAAAAGTTCTTTTAATTTTTAAACTTTTCTTGTAGGCCTTATATCTCGAGAACTACATATAGTGTAGCCAAACCAAAACTACCAATTTACTCAGTATGATGTGCTTATTCCGTAAAAGATAAGAAAACTCGATTTAAGGACCGCTTAAAAATTTTGAGGTCCATGATCCAAAAAATTCAGTATATTTCATGCATTGAAACATTTTCTTGTATGACCCATATTTTGAGAACTACATATAGCGTAGCCAAAACAAAACTACCAATTTACTCAGTATGATGTGCTTATTCCGTAAAAAAAAAAAAAAAAAAAGAACTTGATTTAGGGTTCGTTTAGTGGTCCCTGATCCAAAAAAGTCAATATATTTCATTCAATCAAATATTTTATTGTATTCCTTATGTCTGGAGAACTACATATAGTGTAGCCAAACTCAAACTGTCACTTAACTCAGTATGATGTGCTTATTCCGTAAAAAATACTAAAACTCAACTTTGCCGATATCTTTCACATGTCCAAATTATTATGAATTGTGCTGTTTCGTTTAAAGATTGTAGTGTTTCGTCCATGGCTACTATCCGTGTGAAAAATTGATCGGTATTGCGCTCAAAATGGGAGATAACTTCCCTTAAACTCTAACTTTTGAATTATGCTACTGACGCGTTCCTGAGAAATGCCCCAAATTCTTCCACACGTTTGCTGAGTTTTAGTAATTTTTAAGAATTATATATGTGAACTTGATCCACAATTTCGGGGACAGTCACTGAGTTTCGTCTTCCTGCACAAGGAGCATACAGGAGTGTCATTTAGGGGGGCAGAAGGGGGCAATTGCCCAGCCAAGAATTTGAGGAATACATATACTTTAATCGATTGTCTCTAATATACTAGTACAAAATGAGAAAGTCCAATGTCGGTGGTGCTCTTGCCCTCTTCAAGAGAAGTCTGAAATGAAGCCTCTGGGTGCATTACTTGTTAGAAATTGCCACTTCCTCACCACTGCATATGACGGAGGATACTCTAGTAGTATTTCACTGATTTTATCATGAATTTGCTTCTGTGTCTTTCCTTGATGGAACAAAATTTTGTTGACAACTCTGATATTAATGCTCGTCAAATTTGCTTGTTGGGTACACATGATCACTTCAGGAGCCTAAAAAACACAATAAGATTTTTGTTATTAATATGAAAATTTGTGTTTGTCCATACGGAAATACATTCACTAAAAATTTACAATTTCCCTCATTCTACCTGCACTCCTTCTGTGTTGCGCTACTAATTTTTCAGGGGCTCCCCGTAAGTTACTTATTATTTTACAAAAAGCAATAATGATTTCGTTGTTTTAAAATATTTGTATTCAAAGTTATTATACATTTTAAATTCGGTTTAATTGTGTTGCCTCCGTGCCGAGGTTTGTTGGAAGCTCTCTGGCTTTCCACAATCAAGACTCAGATGTCAATACGTGAGACGATCATTGAAAAAAATTGTCTACCAAGTCTATCAGGTAGTGTGTAGATCTCGTCCATTTCCTTACAACATTCCCTTGTCTCTCACGCTTCAAACATCACAATCTGTCATGTATGAAAGTTTTGGATCTCATTATACAAAGCAGCCCAGGTCTTGATCCCAATACTTTTGTTCTAAATTTTTATTTCACAAAATTCTGTGATGGGCTTGTTAGCTCTAAATCTAGAAATGTTCACTTTTTTTAGTTGCAAGGACTTACAATCCCCTGCATAGTAGTAATAAACTGGGTTGTGAGATGGGTGCTGAATCTTGTCGAAACCACAGTGTTTCAATATATCCTTTACACAGGGCGAAAAATTTCAGTCAGACACACTCGCCAATCGAAAAATGATGGTCGCCAGTATTTCTCACGTACTTATGAGAGATACCCCTTTCCCCCTCGGCCTTTGGTTTGACAAAGAAAGAGATTACATCAGGATATAAAATTTCAAAACCAGACAATTAAATTCATTATAATCAAATTTGAATTGGACAATTCATATACATGTTAAAAAATATCTTACCTTAAGACTTCACGTTTGTATACGCAGTCTCCGTCCAATTAAGTACCAGTTGTCGATTTCAGTTTTCGATTTCAGTTCAGTTCTAAAGAAAGGAGGGGCGAATTACAACGTTGTGAAAGCTTCGCTGTCCGTGTCCGTTGTAAAGACTTCACATTCCGTGTTTTCTCTCACTCACTGACAATTATTTTCGTGCGAAACAGAAACTGCGCAGCCCTGTAAGTTTAGGCGGAAACCATTCCTACTGAACACTGGTCGCCAGCTCTAAATTTCTAGTCGCCAATGGAGACCTGGGGACCGGAAATTTTGCGCCCTGTTTTACAACAGCTGTATAGACTGGAGTATTATCATACAGTGCGCGTAGAATCAACACACAGCTGCTGATCCTTCAACAAGCTGAGGCAGCTAGACAGTACATAATTTCTTCCATAGATGGCACTGTATGCCATGAACGGCTTATGTTATATCTTTCATAAATGTTACTGTATACTACATATCTCTTTTTACCAGTGGCCCGATATTTCAATGTTAGACGGGAAAAATTTGGAAATTCCCTCATACGAGGGTCACTACGAAAGTTTTGAGATGTGAAATAACTTACATACTTAAAATCAATTTAACACTTACATATTCTCAAAGTATTCACCATTACACTGTATACATTTTTGCATCCTCGAAAACCACTTTTGGAAGCAGTGCTGCCAGTCTTTTTCTTCAAGTGTTGAAAATTCATTCTCGTAAGCCAGTACAGCTTCTTCAGGACTGCAAAATCTCTTCCCACGCATGCGATCTTTGATCCTGGGGAACAGAAAAAATCACACGGGACCAGGTCAGGGCTATACGGCGGACGTGTCAAAAGGTTGACCTCCGTGGATTCTAAAAACTGAATTGTGATGTTGGCCGTGTGTGCGGACGCGTTGTTATGATGAAGCAGGATCCCACGCAACCCAGTTCTTGGACGCCGTTCCCGGAGCTTCTGGAACAATTTTGTTAGGCAAACAGTGGTGTACCACTGAGCAGTAGCAATCCTTTGTTCGTCAAGTGGAACAGTTGCAACATGGCCAGATTTGAAGAAGAAAGTTGCGACAATCTTCTTACCCACACTTCGCGGTCGCTTCACTTTCGTGGGTGGATATTCGTCTGGAAAGATCCAAACTGTAGACTGGCGTTTATTTACAGGGTCAAATCGATAGATCCGAGTCTCATCACCAGTAACAATGTCAGAGACGCGTCGAGAATTACCTCCATCAAATATTGCAAGCATTTCTTCACACCATTCCACACGCATGCGCTTCTGCTGTTCAGTCAAAGTGTGAGGCACCCAACGAGATGAAACCTTCCTGAGCCGAAGATGATCATGAAGAATTTTTGTTACTGCTGGCTATCCAATGTTCACTGTAGATTCAATGTCTTTGAAAGTTGTTCGATGACTTTCTCGAATCATTTGTTACACAGCGGCAATGTTTTCATTTGACACAGCTGTCTCCGGACGTCCAGTTCTCTCTTCATCTTTAAGCAATGTCCGGCCTCTTCTGAATTCACCAAACCACCGAAAAATCGTAGTACGGGAAGGAGCAAGGTCCCCAAATTCCCCTACAAATGGTCAAGGCTTTGTGTCTCGTTCAAACCACTTTTGAAATCGTAAAGGATCATTGCCCGAAAATGTTCCCTGTCCAGCTCCATTCTAGACAGCCGAATACTGCTCACATCAACAAACAAGTGAAGGCGATACGGCCACGCTGATAAGCGAGGTGAGTTGAAACTTGCTTCGCTTCTTCACTCTAGATACCACTACCGAACGCAATTATTGGAATTCAAATACTGTGCCACAACAATGCGTATCTCTAACTTTTCGTAGTGACCCTCGTATACACAAAGCTCTGTGAAAATTGTAACACTGAGAAAGGTACTTGCAAATCAAATGAAATTTATTCCATAGCTTCATTACATATAGAAATGTTTACAAGTTTCAATCTTTCAATACCTCTAAGATTTGATAAATCAGGATGATGTGAAAACCTCCATGTGGTACAGAGCCCCTATATTGAAAATAGTCAAAATTTAGAAAAGTGCTAATAATTTCCTTCAAGATAACTACGTCCACCGACGTTACACATTTCAAAGAGTAATTTTCAGTATTTTGATGTATGCAACATGAAATACATTTAAGATCAATTAAAACAAAATTTAGTTGTCTCCCGAAACTGATCAATAAATTTACAATGGTAGTTGAAGCGATCTACATTCTCCAGGAACACTGTCCCTTACTTGAAAAGAGAGAGAAAAAAATGACGACCAAGGTACTTACTGATACACCCTTGATTAATGTAATATTTAGAAACTTAAATAACACGAACTTTGACCTATATGGAAGAACTTCAACATAATGGGTGATATCAATAAAAATAAGTAACTACTCCTGAGAAGTCCTGCTCGAGAATCAGAGTAACTATACCTGGAGTAATCTCCTCCCTCAATTTCGTATCAATAAAACAAGCCACTACTCAGGTCTAGTCTGCTCCAGATTTATGAACGTTTACTCGCGCTTCCTCTGCACGTAGCACTGAGTCGTATCAATAAAAGAAGTGATTACTCATTTCTCCCATTCATCGCGCAGTCATGTCGTTGTTTTTAACCTATGGCGTAGTATCTTAAAAGCCATGAAACGGGCAAGTAGCAACGATAGCTTCAATCAAAGTGCATTTGTAGATATTCTAAAAGAGTTTCCAGTGGTACTTTCAAAGTCACAGCTACCAGAAAGTAAACGAAGGAAAGCCAAAACTTTGAAGGTAATTACAGTGAAATGCAACGAAATATCAAATACATCTACGACTGAGACACAAATTCAAAAGAGAATCTTTAATATTCGAGCGAGAATAAAACAAAAATAAAAAAGAAGAAAAAAATAAAAAAAACGGGAAAGAAGAAAGGAATACTGAAACCATGGGAACGAACCTATTTGAGCTGATGGATGTTGATTGGAATCCAGCAATATCAAGATTAACACGACAAGCGCATATCACGTGTTGTCCAAGGTCTTTGTAGATTGTTTGGCTTTAAGAACGAAATCAGACACTTAGCTCCTTTGTTTTCTTTTTTAAAAAGTCCAGCCACCCACGTCATAAATCACGTCCATCTGATTGCGTTTTCCACACCATACTTGTCCCCTTTCGCCTTGACATAAACAAAATACATTCTCATGTATACACCCTTTCTATCAACGTCGAGTTGAGTTGATTATTAGTTTAACGTCCTTTTCAGTAGCGTGCCTATATGAGACAGAACCCACTGATTAACGTGGAATCCAAACCACATGAGCTCCTGCCGGGAATCGAACGCGGGTCTCCTATGCCAAAGGCATGTACGCTAACCGCTTAGCCACGAAATAGCTCTTCCTATTAACGTATTACTCTCCAAAATACTAGGTTTCTTTAATGCCACTTGTGTATAGTCAGATGCTCCGATAGCACCCGGAAATGTATATTGTTCTTGCCACTCTGCCTTTGCTGTTTGTATATTACGCACACTTCCGGAAACAATCCATTTTCAGGTAGTCATAGACAGTACTTTGAGCCACACCAGAATCCTCTGACATTCCGACCTGGAATCCCGGTTCACTCACGTAAGGCAAGAAAACCAAGGGCACCGATTTCTCTGTAAATTGGGGGGGGGGGCATTCAGATGCAGAAGGTATATAGGCGTATATCAGGATTTCAAGACAAATTGCACTCTAATTATGCCAAATATTGTATATTCATAAATACAATAGGGGGCCCACATGAGCTTTGGGGGGCCCGGGCCCCCTAGCCCCCACAGGATCGGCGCCCTTGAAGAAAACCCGCATCTTTTCATCATTACGTAGTCCACCACCCCGAATTTCGGTTGATTCTCCTTTAAAAATGTTGTGCTGATCACTACATTTTCTTTCATAAACTTATAATGCTTTTTGTAATCTCCATTTCCAACATTTCTATGCAGTTTATAAGTTTTTCTACGTAGTAAAACAATCATATACTCTGCCATATTTCGCACGGAGTCACCTATTTAGCTTGCTCCACAAATTTGGAGAAGTTACTAGCATCACAGAGGAGTCTTTGATTTTTATTGATATCAAACGCGTAGTAGTTACTCGGCTCGAGAATAGAGGTGTGGTTACTTCAAAAGGGCGGGGCTTCTCCGAGGTCAGCCGAGACGACTAGTGCTCAGTTCTCTTTTTATTGATACCAATGCGAGTAACTACTTCAAAATTGGGCGTAATGAGTAACTTCTCCGTTTTATTGATATCACCCAATGTTTACGCATTAACTGATCATAGAACCGTCCAAATATCTAAAAGTACACCAATCTGTTTGCAGTTGCGTAAAATAATATGAGACCAATCATATGTTTCCCTGAGACAATGCACGAGACGACAAATTATGGTGGGTATAGTAATAATTCGTGATTATTTCTGGGATTGTCAAATAATTTTAAGGTTCATAGAAAATATACCGATAGATTAAAACTTGTGCCATTTTCTCTATCTTCTATTGAGCGCCATTACGAGCAAAGCTCTAAGTGAAAAACGAACAGGGATCGCCTGTTTCAATTTGTCGGTCTAGTTTATCAACACCCTGTATACGCAATTTGAAATATAAACAATAATAAACCATAAAATAAATTTTAAATACGGAAATTAGACAAAGCTCTCAGATGGAAAATAATGTCACCCTGTATACGCAATTTGAAATATAAACAATAATAAACCATAAAATAAATTTTAAATACGGAAATTAGACAAAGCTCTCAGATGGAAAATAATGTCACCCTGTATACGCAATTTGAAATATAAACAATAATAAACCATAAAATAAAATTTTAAATCTGGAAATTAGACAAAGCTCTCAGATGGAAAATAATGTTAATTTTTGTATTTATATTTCAAGCTTTTTATTCTATGAATGGCATTTGAAGAAACATCGAAACTGCATGTCCATAACATGTGCTCTGATGAATATGAGAAGAAAAAGTTCTTTTAATTTTTAAACTTTTCTTGTAGGCCTTATATCTCGAGAACTACATATAGTGTAGCCAAACCAAAACTACCAATTTACTCAGTATGATGTGCTTATTCCGTAAAAGATAAGAAAACTCGATTTAAGGACCGCTTAAAAATTTTGAGGTCCATGATCCAAAAAATTCAATATATTTCATGCATTGAAACATTTTCTTGTATGACCCATATTTTGAGAACTATACAACGATAACGATGTATATAGTATTTGCAATCTGTGCCAGCTTATAAAAAGGGATCAGAGGCGAATGATTTGAGCAGTATTACATATAAAGAAAAGAAAGACACACAAAGATATCGAGAGATTATTGTGTAATCGTTAACTAGAAAAAGGGTTGTTGCTATGGAAACATAGTAAATAAGTGTGTGTATGTATGTAGACATCTTGTTAAATATGCATAAAGTTGATTATGTACGCTTCTCATGGTTGAATATTAAAAATTCAGCTAAGAAAGTGATAAAACGTATAAATTATTTTGAAGATTACTAAAATTGAATTTACGAACCACCTTCTAACTACATATAGCGTAGCCAAAACAAAACTAACAATTTACTCAGTATGATGTGCTTATTCCGTAAAAAATACAAAAACTTGATTTAGGGTCCGTTCAAACATTTTGTGGTCCCTGATCCAAAAAAGTCAATATATTTCATTCAATCAAATCTTTTATTGTATGCCTTATATCTGGAAAACTACATATAGTGTAGCCAAACTCAAACTGTCACTTAACTCAGTATGATGTGCTTATTCCGTAAAAAAATACTAAAAACAATGAGACTCCGCTGTATTGGATTTACAACACCATTGGGATAAAATTATATTAACAACAATAATTGATAAAGAGTTGGTTCCTGAAAATGCATTTGATATTGCCCGTTTTAAATCCTTACAAAGGAAAGAATCTGGCCACCGTCAAGAAATATTGGAACTCTCTTAGACAAAAACACGTTTCAAATGTGTGTCGCTCTACGTCTCGGCTTAAATATCTGTCACAGTTTCAAATGTACATGTCAAGAACAGGTTGATGAAAAAGGCTTACATGCACTAAGCAGCTCTAGGAGTGTAGGTCGAATTTCTCGTCATGGAGAGCTGAATAATATAATAAGACGATCCGTTGCCAGCATTGATGTTCCAAATATTTTAGAACCATCTGGAATGTCCAGAGATGATGGGAAACGACCAGATGGAGTGACATTAATCCCTTGGAAAATGGGGCAACGACTGGTATGGGACGTCACCTGTGTAGACACATTTGCACCTTCCCATTTAGCTTCATCATGTAAAGAGGCCGGAAATGCGGCTGAGACTGCCTGTAAGCGGAAACACACGAAATATTCCAAATTAAAAGAAGATCATATGTTTATTGCCTTTGCTATGGAAACCATGGGAGCTTTTAGCAAGGAAGCTAGGGAATTCCTAAAGGAAATCGGATTGAAATTAAATCTGAGGACAGAAGATCCAAGAAGTGCACAATTTTTATTTCAACGCATTAGTCTAGCAATTCAGCGAGGTAATGCAGTTAGCATTTTAAGTTCCTTCCCTTCTTCTAAAATGGAAGAAATTTTTTATTTGAAATGAACCAGAAATTATGAACATTTTGGACTGAAAATTTTGTAAACTATTTAAGTTTTGTTAGCTGCATGATATTTCTCATGCTACTTCCAACGATGAGGAAGATGTACTTATTCGCTCTTCTCAATTATAAAAACTCAATTTTGCCGATATCTTTCACATGTCCAAATTATTATGAATTGTGCTACTGACGCGTTATCGAGAAATGCGTAAAAGTTTTACCAGATGTTTTACTGGGACTCTACGATTTTAAAGAATAATATTCTGAATTTCATCCATGATTTCGGGGAAAGTCACTGATCTTGGTGTTCCTGCACGTGAAGCTTAATCGATTGAGAAATCGCCATATTTAAATTATCATCGACTTCCTCACCACTGCATATGACGTAGAACAATAGCACAATATTTCGTGAATTCCTCATGAATTAGCTTCTGTGACTTTTCTTGACGGAACAAAAATTTGATGGCAGCTCTGATCTTGGTGTTCGCGAAATTCGTTGTATGGGCACACATGATCAATTCAAGAGCGTGAAAAACACAGTAAGAATATTGTTGATAATATGAAAAGTTAGTTTTTTATTTGTGCATACAGAGATACACTTGTCCGTGTAACGTGGGTTCCTATCACCACGGCATGGCGCGTCCTCAGGTTGCGGATCGAGGAGAAGGCCTCTAGATATAGAGGTTAGCTCCGAATATACTGAATAAGCAGTCGCGGACAGCCGACTAGGAGTGGTCCTCCAGCTTGGGGGTTTGGGTAGGGCTAACAACATCATCCTGTAAAAAAAGCACTTGTTCAGAAATATTCACAAAAGCCTCGGACAAGGACTGATAACTTGGCACGACCTCAGCAAAAGAAAATGGACGTGAGATTTGGAACATGGAATATTAGGAGTCTTTATAGGGTAGGCGCGTTAAAATCCGTAACGAGGGAGTTAGAGAAATACAGGATGGAAGTTAGGTGGGAAGGAAATGGATCTGAGAATTCCGGAAATTTTACGTTCTTTTACGGGGAAGGAAATAAAAATCACCAGTTAGGAACAGGGTTTTTCGTTCATAAACGTATATTACCAGCAATTAAACGGGTTGAATTTGTTACTGACAGACTGTCATTTATTACTCTTAAGGGACGGTGGTGTGATATTATTGTTTTAAATGTACATGCCCCAACAGAAGATAAGGATGACGATATAAAAGACAGTTTTTACGAAGAAGTGGAACGGATATTTGACCAACTCCCGCGATACCATATGAAAATTCTATTAGGGGATTTCAATGCGAAGGTAGGACGAGAGGATATTTTCAAACCGATTATAGGGAACGAAAGTCTGCATAAGGAAAGTAATGACAACGGTGTTAGACTCGTGAACTTTGCAACATCCAAAAACCTAATCGTGAAGAGTACAAAATTCCCACATCGCGACGTTCATAAATACACTTGGACATCACCAGACGGGAAAACACATAATCAAATTGATCACGTTTTAGTAGATAGAAGAAGGCAATCTAGCATAATTGATGTCCGGTCATTAGAGGGGCTGATTGTGACACTGACCACTACCTGGTAGCAGCGATAATACGAGAGAGGTTATAATTGAATAAAGGTAATATTCATTGTCCGAAAACGGAGAGATTCAATTTAAAGAAATTAGAAGAGAGCCAGGTAAGAGAGGAATGTCAGATTGAAGTTTCGAATAGATTTTCGGCTTTAGAAGATTCGGAGTGCACTAGTGTTGAGGATAACTGGATTGAAATTAGAGATAGCATTAAAATTTCAGCAAAAGAAAAATTGGGACACGCGGAAATACGTAGGAACAAACCATGGTTCGACCAGGAATGCATAAAACTAGCAGAGAAGAGAAAACAGGCAAAATTACGCTGACTACAAAATCCGAATGAAATGACTACACTAAATTTCGCAGATATCAGGCGGGAAACTTCCAAAACTTTTAGAACAAAGAAACGCTATTTTCTGAAAGCTAAAATTAAGAAACTTGAAGATAATAGTAAAAATAAAACATACGGGACATGTATAAGGGAATCAACGAATTTAAGAAAGGCTATCAACCTCGTGCTTATATATTAAAGAAATCTGACGGTACAGTTCTCACTGATACGGATAGCATCTTAAATAGATGGAAAGATTTCCTTGACGATTTGCTTAACACGCAACCAAAAACTAGTGTTCGTGGAGAAAAGGAGATACACACCGCAGAACCGTATATTCCAGAACCCAACCGAATAGAAGTAGAAACCGCTATAAAGAAATTAAAGAAACACAAATCTCCGGGTGTAGATGAAATTCCGGCTGAGTTAATTTTAGCTGGAGGCGAAAAATTGTGGAACAAGATACACAAACTCATTCTCCTTATCTGGAACAAGGAAGAATTGCCACAAGAGTGAAAAGAATCAATCATTGTTCCAATCCACAAGAAAGGCGACAAAACTGACTGTAATAATTATCGAGGCATTTTTCTTCCGTCAACATCCTATAAAATCCTTTCAAATATTCTGTTAGCAAGACTGACCCCATATGCAGATGAAATTATTGGAGATTATCAGTGCGGATTTAGACGAAATCGATCAACTATCGACCAAATATTTACCATTCGCCAAATACTCGAAAAAAAGTGGGAATACAATACCCCGGTACATCAACTATTTATTGATTTTAGAAAGGCGTACGACTCGGTTAGGAGAGAAACATTATACAACGTTCTTGCAGAACTTGGAATACCGAGAAAGCTAATTAGATTAATTAAGATATGTTTAAATTAATCCCAAAGTAAAGTCCGGGTAGGAAAATTTTTGTCCACGAGCTTTCACGTCGAAAATGGCCTGAAACAAGGAGATGCGTTGTCGCCATTATTATTTAACTTCGTATTGGAATACGCTATAAGGAAAATCAAAGATAGCAACCAGGGCTTACAGTTGAACGGTATTCACCAGGTTATGGCATATGCTGATGATGTAAATTTAATAGGGAATGATAGGAGAACAATAGAAAGAAATGCAGAGATCTTATTAAACGCTTGCAGGGACATGGGTTTAGAAGTAAATGCAGAGAAAACTAAATACATGGAAGTGCGTCGGGACCGGAATACAGCAAATTATGGATATGTTAAAATACTAAATAATACTTTTGATAAAGTGGATACTTTCAAATATCTAGGATCAATATTAACAGAGGAAAATCATATTCACGGAGAAATTAAATGTCGACTAAAAGCAGGGAATTCGTGTTACTATTCGGTTCAAAATCTCTTGTCGTCGCGTATTCTGTCGAGGAATTTGAAACTTAAAATATACAAAACGATAATCATGCCTGTTGTTCTGTATGGCTGCGAAACATGGTCACTTACTCTGAGGGAAGAACATAGACTGAAAGTATTTGAGAACAAGATCCTGAGACGAATATTCGGACCCAAGAGGAACGGGAATGGGGAATGGCGGAAACTTCATAACGAGGAACTACATAATTTATATGGTTTACCCAACATTGTTAGGGTCGTCAAGTCTAGGAGGCTTAAATGGGCGGGTCATGTAGCTAGAATGAAAGAAAGTAGAGACGCTTTCAAAGTCTTGATTGGAAGACCAATCGGGAAACGACCATTAGGAAGACCTAGGCGCAGATGGGAGGACAATATTAAGATGGATCTCGCAGACATTGGAATACAAAGTAGAAACTGAATGCAGTTAGCTAAGGATAGAAGTCAGTGGAGAGCTTTTGTGAACGCGGCATTGAACCTCCGGGTTCCATAGGCCATAGAGTTAGCTAGTTAGTTAGTTAGAGATACACTTGTTGACAATTGTTGGGAATGAAATACGTTTTCAGTCGTAACTTTTAAGAACACGGCTTCGTGACTATTTATGGCATAAGGCACTGGTCAGCTCTTTCATCCAAGAGGAGAGGTAACCGGACCATGCGATGTTCCTACTCACGAACAAACCCAAGATTGAATCAAACAGTTGGACTCCAAAATACGACCAAACACGACCCCTTTATCTTCTAATCTAGCTCAAATTTGAAAAACGGTGGAACACATGTTTAGCTTTTTTAAATGACAATTCTGAATACCAAATTTGAATTCTCTAATTTGCAACACCGCTCGCAATCGGCTAATGCGCCTTGTTTTTGATCGTTTAGTTTCGAACCGAAGTTGGTATATATTTGATTTAACTTTATTTTCTAACCATTTACAAACAATTACATAGAATACAGATAATTAAATTTCTTGCTTAAACAAAGAGAAAAAGAGATATTTCCAGAAATGGATATTCCAATAATTCATTTCCCTTCTTATTATTTTTCTCATATACTGAATATTTATACTATTTAAAATGTTGATAGATGACAACATTCTCTTTCAGTAAATCACGTACATTTTTTCGTACCAATTTCTCATTTATTTTTCATCTATCATTGATAGTCATGTACCAATTCTTTCTTCTCTGAATACAGTTGTTGTTTAGTTAGATTTATTTCTTGTTTTTGTTGACTGTAAAAATAACATCCTTAGACACTCGCAACTAGGATTGAATGTCATTTAGATTTATACGAATTTGTGGTCTAAATGCTATTAATTTTGTAAATATAGTACTCGTTGCAGGATAGTTGTTAAAATTATTTTATAAATATGGCATCATTCAATTTGTTGTACCGTTAACATAAATTTGTCATATTGCTGTAAGCTGCAGAAGATTGTTTTAGATGAGTTTGATGTAATTTATTTTACTTAAAACTGAAGTAATCATATAAATGTTTGGAGCAAGGATTTCCTGAATTTTGCACCGCGACATTTAGTTTGCTTTGGGTGGCTTACCTGAGAGCCACAAAAAAATTGGAAAGTTTTACTAAAATCACATATTATCATTAAAAATATCATATGATGCACAGTTATTTGCATTTTGTGTTCACATCAACAGTTGTCAAATGATTTTCACTGTAGAAAGTGTTCTTTAATTTAAAATCTGTGCTCCATTTTCTATTTTGTCTTATCCTTACGTACACCTAAGTTCTGACTTACGCCGTGAAAGACACGTGTTATAGTAGCGTACGATACGCGTTTCAATCAACATGAAATTGTATTAATATTGTCATTGGTTCTCTGTAGTTTCTTCTCCCCTCATTACTGCCACTACAATTCGTTCTCTAATCTCTACCACATGATTGTCTCTTCTTGTGCTCTTCTGGATCTAACGTTGACTTACCATACCTACTTACCTTACTACTAAAACACATCTAGTTCCAAGATATTTAAATACATAATGACTCACAAACTCCAGCCGTCTTAGTGTTTTCTTAATAAAAGTAAAAATGAAGATTTTATTTCAATATACAAATCTGACTCAGCAAAATATATAAAATTCTTCACTAATTACATTATATTATTAAGCGTGTTTTTATTATATTATAGCAATTGAAACTGAACAATACATATGTTTCTTACAATTAAAACTTCCATATTTTTAATCCTACGTTAGGCTTATACCCAACCTTGTGTACGATACAACTTGAAGCATTCTGGCACTTACGGAACAACGTTGCATTTAAAAGCGGATTTTTCCTCAGCTTCTGGGCTCTACTTATAAGTTTTGTATGAGTGGAATACAGTAGAATAAGTACTGTGCTGTAACATAAAACTGAACGTACAATACTGGTAATGTACAGTACTAGTATTGTACTAGTATCTACCATAGTACTATAGTCCCGTACTAGCATTACCTGTTACAAGGGATGAACTCAGTTACTATCTTCTGTGGTAGTGAAGAGAGCCTATTGGATGACTCGTAGTTTCGCCATTGTCTAATAAACATTATATCGGTAGGTGTAGCAGTAGCCTGTTGCACTAGGTATCGTACATATATTGTAGTCTGTTCTACATATACTGTTGTATACATGTACTGTTATCCTACATATACTGTAGTCAGAAAATGTGGTTTGAAATACTATACGCTATGTATTGTAACATAGTAGTCCTGTTCATCGCTTCAAACCGCGATTTTGCTGTTATTCCGGTTAATTTGAACAGTCACGTAATCCGAGTAGGGTTCGGTCCCAATTAGTTCGTATTAGCGGAACTCCACTGTACTAATTAGCAAAGGTGTACAGTATTATTTCCTTGGTCATCGAACCTATATATCATTTAAATGTTTTTAAGTAAAGGACAGTAGTGTGAGAAAACCGTGAAAGAATATGGTACCAATCATCGTTTTGCTGAGACAATGATCGAGATGACAAGGTGTGGTGGATAAAGTGATAATCGGTGATAATTTCTGAATTATCGAATAATTTTGGAGGTTAATAAAAAAATCCTTGTAGATTAAAACTTATGTCATTTGCCCTGTCAACTGTTGAGTGACATTATGACGCAAAGCTTAAAGTGAACCAGTATTTTGCCATAGGTCTGATCTTCCGCTTTGTAGTACATACAGTAAGAGTGACAAGTTCCTCCGTCAACCTAATAAATTATTCTGAATGCAGGGATTTAATGGCGCATAAACTGGAACATGCGTATATCCACCTGAGAATTTTATAGCCCAGCCTCAAATTTACGAAAAAAAGAACGAGCGTATATGGGAGGTGAGTGGGTAGAACAATTAGAATTTTTGGACTTTCTACCACTACCTTTTATCAAAACATATTATTATATAAATGTAGCATAAATTAAGAGATACAACTGTGTTTTTTAGACCAAAATAAGTTCTTCTTATGGATTTTGCTAGTAAATGGATCGTGTGTATTACAGGCAGTAAAGGGAAAGAGTATTCCAATGCTCCAGGTAAGCTAAGTGAGCAAGTAACCTCAGAACTCTAGGCAAACTAAGCGATTTGAGTTAGGTCCGTTAGAGCTCCAGGCAAGCTAAGAGAGAAAAATATCAGAGCTTCAAGAAAGAGCTAAGGGCTAAGAGGTAGGAGTGACCACTTAGAGCTAATGCCTTCGAATGAGTTGGGGCTTTTTCTGTATAACATCCTTTTGAGTTCTCGTAGAACTTCACGGTAGTGATGGCGATTGTCTTTTCCCGGATCACGTGTCAATATTGATCCTGTTGTTTGCTTGTTTGTAGTAATAATATTGAAACACGTAGATAAATACGAGACACGCGTTGAAGCAGGCTACATTTGGTGGACGGCATCAAAACAGAATAATCGTCTTTTAAGACGAAGAGGTTAGATGAAGACTGTGGAGCAAGAAAACTCCTCAACTGCGGCAAATGACATGCAAATGATGGCAGAATACGTATAATGATGATGTCCATTGACATGAATTTCTTAACCTAGTTGGTGGTGACTAGACTGAACTGAGAAATTATCATGCTAATTTGATTAAAATGCGTGGAAAGTGGGGATCCTAAATTTATGCCAATGACAGAATATTTCAGTCTGTAACAATGGATTTATTAATTATTATATTTTGATATCCATTTCCCATGGTTACGTTCATAAAATATTTTCTTTTTTTCTAACGTAGTCACAAACCATAGAGTGCAAGCGAGAAAACGAACAAACTTAACACATTTATTGTAATCCTTTGCGTATGCTATGCACGCTCAAGCAATATTTCTACGAGCGTCCCATGCATGTGAATAACATACGCACTTTTATTTCATTGCATACACTGAGAATGATGCGCATTACAGGAACTTCGAGATCAAAGCTGGCATTATTTTTTCCACCTAGTTTTAAACGTGACGATTTCTCAACAGATGATGCTCCACGTGCAGGAAGAGTATCCCGAAATCGTGGATAAAATTCATTATTCTTGAAACTCGCAGAATCTCATCAAGACGTGTGACAGAAATTCTGATTATTTCTTGAGAACTCGTGAGTAGTGTAATTTATACTGACTTGAGCATACGGAAGCTTTCGACAAAATTAGTTCCTAAAAATCTGGCAGCAGATGAAGAAATAACGACATCAAGGAAAGTCATGTCCCATTTGGACCGCAATGACGACCGGCAAAACACCGGCAAAAACATTTTAGCACCGTGCAAGGAAGTACATTGAACTTCGGGGAAAATATGTAGAATAATTTGAAAAATTTCATCATTTTAACAATGTTTGGTAACGGGTTAAATTAAGCGGTTCCTCGTTATGAAGTTTCCGCTATTCTCCATTCCCATTCCCCTTGGGTCCGAATATTCGTCTCAGGATCTTGTTCTCACTTTCAGTCTAAGTTCTTCCCACAGAGTATGCGACCATGAAGAGCAGGCATGATTATCGTTTGTATATTTTCAGCTCAAATTCCTCGACAGAATTCGGGAGGACAAAAAATTTTTGAATTGAATAATAACACAAATTCCGTGCTTTTAATCTACATTTAATTTCTTTGTGAATATGATTTTGTTCTGTTAATATTGATCCTAGATAGTGGACAGTATCCATTTTGACGAAAGTATTATTTGATATTTTAATGCATCTATCATAATCTGCAGTATTTAGATCCCAGTGAACTTCCATGTAATTAGGTTTTTGTGCATTTACTTCTAACCCCATGTCCCTGCAAGCGTTTAAGAAAACCTCTGCATTTATTTCTATTGTTCTCCTAACATCTCCTATCAGATTTCCATCATCAGTATACGCCATAAGCTGGTGATTACCACTCAACTTGTTGCTATCTTTTATTTTCCTTATAGTATACTCTAGTTCAAAGTTGAATAATAATGTCGACAACGCATCTCCTTGTTTCAAGCCATTCTCGGCAAAGCTCGTGGACAAGAATTTTCCTACTCGGACTTTACTTTGGGATTCACTTAAACACATCTTAATTAATCTAACTAGCTTTTTAGCTATTCCAAATTCTTTAAGAATGTTGTATAATATTTATCTCCTAATACAAACGTAAGCCTTTCTAAAATCAATAAATAATTGATTTACCGGGGTATTAGAAAATATATTCCCATTTCTTTTTGAATACTTGTCAAATGGTAAATATCTGGTCTATAGTTGATTGATTTCGTTTAAATACACATTGATAATTTCCAATATTTTCATTCACGTATGGGATCAATTTTTCTAATCAAATGTTTGAGAGTATTTTATAGGATGTAGACACTAGAGAAATACGTCGCTAATTATTACAATCGGCTTTGTCGCCTTCCTTGTGAATTGGAACAATGATTCATTCTTTTCACTCTTGTGGTAATTCCTCCTTCTTCCAAATAAGGAGAATGAGTTTATGTATCTTCTTCCACAATTTTCCCCACTAGTTAAAATTAACTCAGCCAGAATTTGGTCTACACCCGAGGATGTGTTTTTCTTTAATTTCGTTATAGCAATATGTACGCTCTGAAATTTAGAGTTCTGCTGTGCATTTCTCTTTTCCCATGAACATTAGTTTTTGGCTGCGTGTTAAGAAAATCGTCAAATAAATCTTTCCATCTATTCAAGATGCTATCTGTATCAGTAAGAATTGTTCCGTTGTCTTTCTTTAATATATACGTGCGAGGTTGATACCTTTTCTTAAATTCGTTGATGCCCTTGAACATACCTCGATTTTTTATTTTACGATTATCTTCAAATTCATTAATTTATGTTTTCAAAAGATCGCGTTTCTCTCTTGTAAACATTTTGGAAGTTTTCCGTCTGATGTCAACGAAATTTATTGTATTTATATCCTTTGGATTTTGTAGCCAACTCAGTTTCGCCTATTTTCCTTCTCCGTTAGATGTTTGCATTCCTGGTCGAACCATGGTTTGTTTCTACGTATTTCCGCGTGCCCTAATTTCTCTCATGCTCAAAGTTTAATGCTATCTCTAATTTGAATCCAAATATCTTCAACATTAGTGCTCTCAAAAGCTTCTAAAAACGAGTATCTATTGCACTTCAATCTGGTATTTTCGTGTCGCTTGGTTCTTCTCTAATGTCTTTAAACTAAACCTCTCCGTTTTCAAATGTTGAACATTTTCTTTATACAACGATGATCTCTCTCTCTTGTTATCGCTGCTACCAGATAGTGATCAGTATCACAGTCGGGTCCTCTGAACCAGCGAACATCAATTATGCTAGACTGTCTTCTTCTATGTACTAAAACATGATCAATTTGATTGTGTGTTCTTTCACCTGGCGAGGTCCATGTGTATTTACGAAAATCGCGATGTGGAAATTTTATGATGTTCACGATAAGGATTTTGGGTGTTGCGAAGTTCATGAAACTAACACCGTTTTCATTACTTTCCTTATGCAGATTTTCTTTCCCTATAAACGGTTTGAAAATATTCTGTGTACCTACCTTCGCATTAAAATCATCTAATAGAATTTTCATATGGTATCGCGGGACTTGGTCGAACACCCGTGATATTTCTTCTTAACAAGTCTTTTATATCATCATCCTTATCTTATGTTGGGCATGTACATTTCAAACAATAATATCACACCATCGACCCTTAAGAGTAATAAAAGAAAGTCTACCACAAACACATTAAACCCGTTTAATTGCTGACATTAGAATAATTGAAATTAAAATGCTATTTGTATGGTCACATACAGAATAAAATTACAAAAGTTTACAGTTATTACTGGAAATTAATGCAGTCAGTCATTTCGAATATTTTAAAAGCACATAGTTTCTAATATATTGAAATTTCATTTCTTATCGATAGTATGAAACATTACAAATAGTTGTACTGTAAATCTCCATAACTGATCTCCAAGTGGATCTCTTACCAACCAAAGGTAATTTTGTCAAGTTTAACAAAAAAAAGTCTAAAATACGCTTTTTGAGAACAGCTCTTGTTTGTAAAAGGATACATAATGATCGATTTTGGCTCTTGAAATGATCTGTGTAAACAAAAATCAACATAGTATAAACAACAAGAGCTGTTTCTTTTATATGTAAAAAGGAGGAAATATTTGATATGGTGAATGTAGGGGTGCGGAAATTCTTTGCTCCGGGTGCCGAAATCTTACTGCTCTGATTGTAAGAAAACTGCCTGTACATATTTTTCACCAAGATAAAAGGCCGCTCGAGAAAAAGGGGGCTTCTTGTAACCTTGCATTAATGAAAAGTGCGCTGTCCGATAATTATTAAAAGTTTTGGTTATAACAAAGAACATAATCAGTGTTGAAAAGACTAACTATTTTAAGTCAATGATCATTTGAAAGTTGTCTGTATAGATATTACATAACACTGTAGTAACCAAAAAGTGAAGAGAATTACCTTTCCAGCTGAAAGAGAATTCAATCATTAAGTTTAGAAAATAGTTTATAGTATAAATGCATATTAGTTTTCAGATACAATATGATCATCATCATCATCACAGGTATTCTGCCATTATTCGCAGGTCACTTTCTACAGCTGAGAAGTTATCATGCTCCACGGTCTTCCGCTAATCTCTTCGTCTTCATCTACAATTTCTCTGTTTTGATATTGTCTATTAATTGTAGTCACCTTCGCCACCTTCTTCTCTTTCTTGCCATAATAATATATTCTCTTTCTTGACATATACCCTCTAGCAAGTCCCTAGTGATATAGTTACTTCTTGGCAAATGTCCCAATCGGTTTCTCTTCCTTTGCTTAACAATATCTAAAATTGTTCTTTTCTCTCTCACCATTTCTAACATATCATTCGTTTTCCGCTCGACCCAGCTAATTTTTCCCATTCTTTTCCACGCCCACATTTCGAAAACAGGTAGTTTTTCATCATTTTTGCGTAATGTTCATATTTCTGACCCACACAGTACAATGCTCCATACGAAGCCTTTATGAGACTTTTTCTCAATTCTTTATTCAAGGTCCCACAAACTAGTCTGTTCTTCCTTCTAAAGGCTTCTTTCGCCATGCCTATCCTTGATTTTATTTCACATTCACATTTTATATCATCACTGGTAATACTACCTAACTACTGAAAACTAGCCACCTATTCTCCCCTCCCACTTCTATATTTGAAACCAGCCGCTTCGTTCCAAACACCATGGCTTTTGTCCGCAACAAGCACCATATCATCTGCAAACCGTATACACCTAATTATTCTATCTCCTACTGAAATTTCGTTTTCATTTTGTAGACTCTTATTCACTATGTCTTCTAGATAGATATTAAATAATATAGGCGAGAGATAGCACCGCTGTCGAACCCCCCTTCCAATTCCACTGCCAATGTCACTTCCAATGTCACTTCTTCCTCTACTCTAACACTTATTTGTTGGTTCATATACAAATTTCTCATGAGTCTCCGATCTTACCATTCTAACCCAACCTACCTTAGAACTTCCAACAATTCCCAATTCACGGTATCGAAAGGCTCTTCTAGATTAATAAATACAACATACACCTCTTTCCTTTCTTTCTATGAATCTTCCACCGATCACCCTTAATAATCCAATTGTATCACTTCCCTCTCAACTTGTCACTACATGAGATATGAGACTAATAGATCTATAATCTCCACATCTCTTTGGCTTCGATTTCTTAGCCATCAGTATCATGATCGTCTTCAGGAAGTCTTTCAGCCACTCTCCTGTTTCATATATTTCATTGCATAGTCGGAACAATTCTTTCTTGTCTTTGTCTTTCATGTTCTTAATGAATTCTGTTGGTATATAATCTATCCTGGTTGCCTTTTCATCCCTAATCTCGGACATAGATCTTTCAAACTCATCCTGAAGAATGCTAAATCGTTTATCATCCTCGCGTACTTCATTTTCAACTTCAACTTTTAGGTCACATAGTCTATTCCTACTGTGATTTAAGTCCTCAACATATTCCTTCTATCTTTAAACACTTCACTTCTCTCTCTCGCTGACTACACCCCCGTACTTATTTTCTACTACCACCATAATATCCCCTTGCTTCCTCAGAAGTTCCATAGATTTCACTTCCTTGTACATTTCCTATATTTCGCAACTCTTTCTAATTCTTCTTCCTCGCATTTTCCTTTGTAAAACTCTTATCTTGCTCTATCTGTTTCCCTTCTCAACTTGTTGTTTAACTTCGTGTACATCTTTTCCCTCTTCCATATCAACCTATTTCCACTTCTTCTTTATCTCATTTTTTGCAACATATATTCTGTAACCCACGGTTTCTTATTCGTGGTAACCTATTACCTCTTCTGCAGCCTGCTGTATCCAAAATTTAATATGCTTCCACCGTCTATTATAACTGCACTTATCGTTTCCTTGTTTCAGTATTTTTCTTAAAATTTCTCAACGAAATAATTTCTTACCTCCTCGTTTTTTAACATTTCAGTATTGAACATCTTGTTGCCCACTTTTTTTCTGGCTATATTTTCCAGTGGAATATCCACTTACTCACCACAAGGTTATGATCAAAGGAAATGTCGGCTCCGAGCAGGGTTCGCTTTCTCTAAGTTATTCCAATACCTTTCCCGAATCATAACGTAGTCTATCTGATATCTTCCGCCACCTATTGGTGATTCCCATGTATATTTTCTTCTCTTGCGCCGATTGAACCACGTGTTCCCAATTACTAGTGAATTCACTCTACAGAAATTGACCAGTAATTCATTTCTTTCCCTTTTATTTCTTTCACCTAAACCATATTTGCCTACAACGCTACCTTTCTGCTTTTCTCCCACAACTCCATTGAACTCTCCCATTACAATTACACGTGTACCCTCCTCTCCTTGTCTATAATTTCTTCTATTGTTTCATTATTTTCCACTATTTTTTCAATTTTATGCGAAGTCATCGGTGCGTATATCTGTATCACTACTAGATCCTTTTAGTCTTAACTCTATCACCAATACATTCTACTTTTACTACCTTCTCTTCTAAGCGCTTACTAAGAATTATTCCTATACCATTATCATCGACCTTTACATTATATGACTAAAACATTCTATATCCTTCGCTGTACAATACCCCATTACCTTATCGTCTGACTTCACAAACTCCTACCATATATAGATCATTTTGCTTCATTTCCTCCTTAAGATTTTCTAATTTCCCTCCCTGTAAGTGTTATGTATGTTTCATGTTCTTATTCTAAACATTTTGCTCTTGCATGTCTTTCTTTTCCAATCTATCTATCCCACCTACATTTAGGCAATTTTTGAGCCAAACCTGGACAAAAATAATAACAAAGCGAAACCACTTTGGTTAGGTTCAGTATGCTTTCCAGAATATATCCTGCAAATTCCCACCTTCTCCCACCTTGGGAAAATCCGCCATCTTGGATTCAATATGGCGAACAGACCGAAATATCGACTTACATTTAAATGGCAATATCTACTCACAGAATTAAGCTAGAAACTTCATTCTTGTTTCAATTTCAAGATAATAGTATATACTAATTAATGCAAGTTTCCATCATTCTATGTATTGCATCAACATTGAAAAATGGCGGACATTACGTTAAAAATATATTTATTCTCCTTTTACAATAATGTTTTATTGAAATATAACTCAGAAACTAACCGAGATATTAAAAAATGCCTCGAAACAAACGCGATAGAGAATAATCGTAACTTTCAAGCAATACAACTTATGTCGGTCTATCTTAAAAAATGAGGGAGATAGTCGAATTTTTGTGACACTGGGTGGTGCAATTTTCGGCACATTATTCTCAGGTGCCTGTTATAATGGTTTCGTATGCACTCACATGCCACATCTATTTGAGTTATGATACGTGCTTAAAGATCCTGGAGCATAATAAAACATTTAGTCAGATAACTTAAATAGATCAGTAAGTCAGCCATTTTGGATTCAATATGGCGTCCAGATGAAGAGGCCAATGTAACACTTAGACAGCAATATCCTATTACAGAAATAAGCTGGAAACTTCGTTCTTTTCGTCAATTCCTAGGTAATAGTTATTTCCTTCTTACCTATCGTTGCTATATTAAAAAATAGCCATTATTGTTCCAAAAGATCATTTTTTTCTGATTTCTAAATGCTGTATAAATGGCAATTCTTTCTGTTGCAAAAGACATTGAAAAGCTAAATCAGAGAATAGTTTTCGTAACCTTTAATCAGCCAATTCGCCATAAAGCCTTTGAAATTCTGTCGTCGGCTGCTCCTGAAAGATCCTTGTCCGTCTGAGAGGATTTATCCTCTTAGTGTCTTTTTTGAGTTCAATCGGTATTATTATGCGAGGAAGTTGCTTAGAAGACCTTCGGATTATAAGGTATGCAAGTAACAGTATAGTACAAATAATGAACTGTCAAGAGTTTGGCCAACAAATGGTCAAGAGTTTTACGTACACATTTTCTCACACAACAAGCTTTGGCTAAGTTAATTTTGACCTATTAACTGAAGATGTTATTAGGCATGAGTTGGATGCTATATTTATTTGTTGTTAGGAATGTATAGTTGCTTCCAAGTTCTTTTAGTGAAAATACAAAGACTCAGTTAGCACTTACATTGTTCTATCAAAAAGTAGATCAACTGATAACTCTCAGTCAAACTTCAAACTTATAGGTCCAATATTACCATCTTGTAGAAATTGTGCGACTTTATATTATTGCAAAACATGCTGGTGATTGGAGTCTTTACATGCAATACATCCAAATGATGTCGAGCTTTTTTCATGCAGCACGACATTTGAATTATCCAAAGACAACACATTTATTTGCAGTGCACAGTGGCTCTAGAACACGAAAAGTCTCCTATTGAATACATAAAATATGTAAGGAGTTCCTATTTTACTATAAGAAGAACTGATAAATATTGGGCTAAAACTTGGTGAGACGTAATTATTGAGCAGTTTCCTTTGAGCTCGATTAAAAATCCATTGGCGGATGAACGTTAAGTAAGTCCACAGTTGCTAGATGGATAAACTCTACATTAGCTATGACTAAGGTTGCTGATAACTGAAAAAAATGCGAAGTGTTACATTCTTCTTTAGATCGGCACGTAGAACTCTGATGATCGACTGGTTACACATACACAATCCCTAACACAAAGATTTGTTTGATTTATGGTCTCTTGTTAATGGATTTGTTGCTAATTTTTATATACTGTGATTCGGCTAAATAAGTTGGCCTCCATGAATAACTGAAATCTATGACTGGCAAATCATTTAATAGTATTCACCTTAAGAGAAAAGACACGGTCAAAACTTTTGGAGTTGTGAGGAAAGGTATGAAAATCAGTGAAGACGTTGTAGATGTTAATTCTATCCAGCGTTTTCATCACATACTCTGCGTTGTGCACTCTGATAAACAACTTGAACCATATCTTCGATTTGAGATTGCAGCTTGGTCTCCGGCAATTTTTAAAGAATGCATTCTCAGAGAAGGATAGAGAAACTCTGCTCTTATTCCAGTCTTGGAGAGTTATTCAAAGCCAGAGCATAGCTTTCCTATGTCCAATTTGAGAGTTACGCCATCGATGAAGAATACTAATTGCTTACAATAGTTTGGCAAGAAAATCAAACATATAAACAAATAGTGAAGAAATATGTTACATACGATATAAGCTACTACGATATGGATGTGACAGTTGTGTTTGATAATTACAGTACGTTTGTGTTTGATTGTGTTTGATGATTTACTAATTGCGCATGCTCCTTCTCAGAATTATATTTTCATGTTTGCCCCAAGCAAAAGGAAATATACTCAGAGAATATACAGTAGCAAATCACTTCAATAATCTTTGGGTTAGATGAAGGACTTCATGCTTTTTCTTCATGATGCAATAGGATGTGACACTATTTCGACTGTGTATGGAAGAGAGGGAAAGCCGAAGATTTCATAAGCTTATGAATGATTCATTACTACTAACGAAAGTTACTCTTTTTAACGAAGAACAATTGTCACCGAATGATATTGCAGATGCTGGAGAAAAGTTTCTTTGTGTACTATACACTAGAAAAGTTACTGATAACCTGAATCAGTGTAAGCTCTACTTGAAAACTGGAGTAAAACAGAGTGTTACAAGTACAAATTTCAATCTAGCTACTTTACCACCTACCTCAGGCTCAGCAAGACAATATTCATTAAGAATTTTCTTACAAGTTCAATACTGGAAGTTAGTAAATCTACATTCCACTCAATGGGGGTGGAAATATTACGATGTAAAGTTAATTCCAATAGCAACTGCGAAACAACCTGCTCCACGAAATCTTATTCGCCTATTGTAACTGTATAGAAGGATGTAACACTAATAATAATTGTGAACGCAGAAAAAATGGATTGTAGTGGTCTAACATATGTTGATTGTGTACAGGACGTGGTTGCAGTAACAGCTTAATTTTAGTAGATGATGATGATATAGAAGATGCTTCCAATATAGGATCTATGTTGATTTCCATAATTCGCAAGATCATACACATTATTCTTTACAAAAAATCACGTACAATATTTCTTATTTAGCGTTCTGTTGTATGTTGTAATCAACAAACATAATTTCCACAAAATATATATTTGTATTGACTAGTGTGGTTACTCTGTTACTGTTATGCAAGAAAGTTATATTTTCCGTTAAATTTTTGAAATTAGTAAGTGTGCAGTTAAAACATTGGTATATTTGCAGCAATTTTCCTTGATCATTGTAGATTCAAATTTATTTGCCATTCAAACAGCATTTAGAAATAAGAAAATATGATCTTTTGGAACAATAAGGGCCATATTTTAATATAGCAACGATAGGTAAGAACGAAATAACTATCCTCTAGAATTGACGAAAAGAATGAAGTTTACAGCTTACTTCTGTAATAAGATATTGCTTTCTAAGTGCTACATTGGCCTCTTCATCTGGACGCCACATTAAATCAAAAATAGCGGACTTACTGATCATATTTAAGTTATCTAACTAAATATTTTTATGCTCTAAGAACCTTAAGCAAGTATCCTAAGTAAAATAGATGAGACATGTGAGTGCACACGAACCCATTATAGCAGGCACCTGAGAATAGTGTGCCGAAACTTGCACACCCAGTGTCACAAAAATTCGACTAGCTCCTTTATTTTTTAAGATAGACCGGCATAAGTTGTATCATTTGAAAGCTAAGATTGTGCTCTATCATGTTTATTTCAAGGCATGTTTTAATATCTTGGTTTTTGTCTGAGTTATATGCCAATAAAACGTTATTGTAAAATGAGAATTACTATATTTTTAACGTAATGTCCGCCATTTTTCAATGGCGATGCAATACATAGAATGAGGCAAACCTGCATTCGTTAGTCTATACCATCATCTTGAAACTGATACAAGAACGAAGTTTCTAGTTTAATTCTGTGAGTAGATGTTTTCATTTAAATGCAAGTCGATATTTCGGTCTGTTCGCCATATTGAATCCAAGATGGCGGATTTTCCCAAGGTGGGAGAAGATGGGAATTTTCAGGATATATTCTGGAAAGCATACTGAACCTGACCCAAGTGGTTTCGCTATTATTTTTGCCCAGGTTCAAGAATAAATACATTGGACTGCCAAAGACCATTGTGCATATGTTCTAGGGATGGCCAAACGGATCCGGATCTCGGATATCCGGATCCTATAAGATCCGGATCTCGGATCCGGATCCGAAGTTTCGGATCTTGGATCCGGATCCGAAGTTTCGAATCTTGGATCCGGATCCGGAATTTCGGATCTTGGATCCGGATCCGAAGTTTTGTATCTTGGATCCGGATCCGAAGTTTTGTATCTTGGATCCGGATCTGAAGTTTTGTATCTTGGATCCGGATCCGAAGTTTCGAAGTTCAGATTCGGACTCCTGTTTTGAATATTTTAGGCCTTAGATTGAGACACAGAACTAAAATATCCATATGTATAAAATTTACTAGGTGAATTTTATCTAACTCAGTGGGAAGACAATTCAATTTAAATGACAAAAGATTACATCAACATTTCATTTTCACATTTTTCGGGGTGTAGACCATTGTTGCGCACACGCCATCATTTAGTCTTTAGTATATCTTTAAACGTACTACAAGTATGCCACTTTCATCTCAAGTCAGTAGTTGTATAGATCTGCCTTTTGTTATATATTAATCGAGTTAGGATTAAAATTCGATTGTTTGTGAGACCTATGATAATATTTTCAGAATGAGTTATAACGTTGAAAAACTGCATAGTAATGCTGCATATTTTCTTTGTGCCACATTGGAATTTAATGTAGTCTACCTTATACAGTCGGCTCTTATGATTAATTCAATGATCTGAACTCCTGCAGCATTACGCTAAAATCATGGATGTCTTTGAATTTTCGTCATCATTTCTAATTTTTTTATTACGAGCAAAATAAATATCATAAGCGGTATTTTACATAATACATATAGACGCAGATCAGTCAGTTGATTGCTTAAAGTTTATAGGAAAGCTATTACATTTCTAAGACACTGGCGGCCTTAGAACAAAATCCATGGTTTTCCCATAAAATCTTAAATCTCTCTATATAAAAAGGGCAAAGTCCTGAGTGACTGAGTGAGTGAGTGACAGGTCACCGTACAGGCCAAATCGCTTAAGCTACAAACTTGAAATTTGGACAGTTTATAGGCTTTGTGACGTAGGATACCACTAAGGAAGGACTTTGGGAAATTCGACGAGGAAGGGAGGAAATGGGGTGGAAAATATTGATGATTCTTGACGTTAGATACTTCAAATTTGATATTTGGGTTTCTCATTGAAAATAATTTGATACTTGTTTAAGTGCTGTTTGATATTTAAATTAGAAGGAGCAGGGAAGATATAGGAAGTAAAAGGGCGGGTGGTAATTGCAATTATTGCAACTAGTATAATAATATGCCTATATCTCGGAAACTTAAAGGGTTAGAAACATGGAATTTGGTATTTGGACTTCTCACTTAAAATAATTAGATACGTATTTCAACGTTTTATACGTATTTCAAAGTTTTATATATATATATGCAGAGTTGTATATATTATGGCCCAGAAGGGAAGAAAAAGGACGTGAAGAAAATTAAGTGGGGATTACAATTACTGTATTAATATGTTATATCCTTTAAGGTTAGAGACTTGAAATTTGGTATTTGCATTTCTCATTGAAAATAATTTGACATGTGTTTCAGTGTTTTTTGACGTTTTAGTAAAAAGGAAAAGAAAAGAGATAGAAAGGAAAGAGAGTGGGGATTGTAATTATTATAATAACATGTCGATTTCTGGGAACCTCTGAAGGTTAGGAGCATAGAATTTGGTATTTGGACTTTACATTTGAAATAATTAGGTATGCACTTAAGCGTTTTTTGATGTATATCTTAGAGGAGAAGAAAAGGGGCGGGGAGAAAAGACTTTTATATCTCGGAATCCTGGAATGTTAGAGAAATGAAACTTGTTATTTGAACAAAAATTCGTTATGAAATGAAATCCTTGAGTTTTACGTCCCACGTTTATGCCGGTTAGGCTAAAGGAGACGGTGATTATGAGAAATAAATGAAATGAAGAAAGTGGGAGGAAACGGAAAAACCCCGAGAAAACCCACGAGCACGGTGTTTGTCCACCACAAAGGCCACACGGCGCGATCTGGGATCGAACCAGGGACCCCGAGCTCCGGAGGTGAACGCTCTACCACTGAGCCACCGCGGCCCCTTAAAAATTCGTTATGTTTGCAGGCGTATGATGTGCGAGGCCGTAGACCGAGCAAATGTGTGGGCTGGGGGGAAAGCCCCCATGTACTCGCACTGAAATTCGGTATGTCTTGGGATACCAGATTGTTATTACATAGAATTTGATATTTGAACTGAGATTCGGTATGGTTGTAGGTTTACGAGGTACGAGGTCATAGGCCGATCAAATGAGATATCAGAGGGTCTAAGGGCAAATCCCCAGACATTTCTTTTTAAATTGATTATGATTAGAGGCTTTTGTGGTGCGAGGCCCTAGTAACGGGGTCTAGTGGCGAAGCCCCCAACTAGCCGAGATCTATTAAGTATATAAATGTATTTGCGTAATGACTGGAAATTGCATGTATGCCTGTGGACAAAATTGCATAAGTAGCCACGAGAAATGACAATCCTTTAAGATAAAAATTTTAAAAAGCTACCAAAATGTACTCTTGAATGAGTTGTATATTATGTTTGCGCAGGGGCGAATCCAGAACGGACTCCTGGAGGGGGCGGTTGGGGATGCTAGCAGTGAAAAATTACTTAGATGATCTGAAATTGCCACAAATTACTACTAAAGTACACTGTTAATGGTGGCGCTCGGTAGGGGCGAACGACTTTTCGCCCTCCCCCTGCATCCGCCACGTGTTACTGCTCGTGCCTCCATATGGTATTTTGTATACACATACAGTACATTAATACACTGATTTTGATACATTAATTGCCATTTAGAACTTCATCTCTACTACAATTCTTAATTCTAACTGGAGTGGTACGGTCACAGAGAAACGTATTTTTAAAGAAAGAAAAAAAGCTCATCAAAAGCAAGAAAAGAAAGTAGCTCCTTAATTTGATTTGATCTATATTTTATGGGCTGTTCCATTAGCAATGGCCTAGCCCATCACGACTAGGAAATGGCCTCATTCAGTGACCACAATAACTCAGAAAAGAATTAGAAAAGTAAGCAGCCTGAGTCTAATGAAGAAGCTTGGGCTTGAGACTAAGGTTTCATCCCAGCATTTGACTAGTGTTACAGAAAACAAAGGACAAATTTCCATCAGGACGATCGCTTTAAAAAAGATTTACTACCTTTTCGGTCAAGTATTCCCACTAGAATCGAATCTGACAATGAGATTGCTCTCACCTAAGTCGACAGTTTTACTCAATCAAATTTGGAATGAAGAGAACGCAAGGCTGTCACACGATCAGATACCAAAAGTGCCTTAAAATCTTATTTTAAGCATAGGAATGAAAATCACTTTGTCAATAATTTCGAAAATTTTGCTGATTCGGAACACCCGAATTTTCTGACACGGAGTTTCGAATCCGAAATTTCGGATCCGGATCCAATTTTCGGTTTCTCGAATCCGGATCCAAGATCCGGTTTTTCGGATCCGGATCCAAGATTCGAAATTTCGGATCCGGATCCAAGATCCGTTTTTTCGGATCCGGATCCAAGATCCGTTTTTTCGGATCCGGATCCAAGATCCGAAATTTCGGATCCGGATCCAAGATCCGTTTTTTCGGATCCGGATTCAAGATCCGAAATTACGGATCCGGATCCAAGATCCGAAATTTCGGATCCGGATCCAAGATCCGGATTTTCGGATCCGGATCCAAGATCCGTTTTTTCGGATCCGGATCCAAGATACGGTTTTTCGGATCCGGATCCAAGATCCGAAATCTCGGATCCGGATCCAGTGTCCGGATATCCGGACCCAAGTGGATCCGGATCCAAAAATATCCGGATCTGGCCATCCCTAATATGTTCTTTTTCTGCTGTCAGCAAACTAGGGAAAAATACAATGGTGGTTTCCGGTTGCCTTCCACCCTCCAGTACCCCAGCCGTTAGTGACTCTGATTACGCCTGGAACTAATATCTGAATTACCGTACCAATCACTATGATTTTCGTAAACTTGGCTACTAGAGAATTGCTGCCTTTTCCCAGAACACTCTTGATCTGCTACTCCATTTTTAGACCAATTCCGCAAGGGTAGCCCTAGTGAACTACCGCTGACATAACTCTAAATTTCACTGTGTCATGCAATCCTTGCCTCCCAACACATGTCTCTTCGTAAAGGTGTTAATTCCTAAAGACAGAAAATCAATGTTGAGAGTTTCGAGTAATATATATATACATTACTCAATATTAAGCACGTACCTAAACAACAAATATTTCAGGAAATCTGTTGTAATACCAAAATCTGATATTCGTGAAAAAGATAGTACTCATATTCACTGTTGGCGTTAGATACTAAATAGCAGGTTTTAGTCATCTCCTCTACGGGAACGTCTTTCTTTGAGTACTATATTTTAAGCCATGTCAACACTGAATGGTCCAAGATATAAATTTTCTAATGGACGTAAATTTTGTACTTTATCTTCTAATACTTTTTTTAAACAAAATATAACCTTTATACTATATTTTGTGTACTAGTTTAAAGATCTTCATATTGCCATCTCATGTTTTGACGCGGTATTTTTTTTCCATCCTTTGAGATAAGTACATTGGAAAATATTCATGTACCGGTATATAAAAATAGAAAATTTCTAAGTGAAAACGATTTACTCCTCAATTTGTGATTTTATATATATATATATATATATATATATATATATATATATATATATATATATATATATATATCCACGAGGATAATTCAATAAGTAACTCTAATATTTTTCTGTTAATTTGAGGTTTGTCTTAAGGCATTGTCTGAGCAAAAGACGCTAGGTTGGTTTCTCCTGTGGTAGGTTGAAGCGTTATGGCATCAGCCTGCTTTGCGCTGTTACAAAGTAAATATGGTCACGCCATTCTGTTTGCAAAAAAAAAAAAAAAAAAAAAAAAAGGAAGAAGAAGAACAGCATTCTGTTATCACTTTTTTGTGGTCTGAAGGAGTGTCCGGATGAATACATCGTCGATGTTTTGATAAAGGAAGTGTTGACCAGTGATTCAACAGTCCAAAAGTTTTCGAACGAGTATGATGGATGAGAAAAGAGCAGAGCGTTCAACTACAGCAACACTTGATGATATTATTGAACGAGTCCCTGCCTTGATTCTGAATAACAGATGAGTGACTGTTAATGAAGTTGCAATCCATATGCAAATTAGCCATTGTTCTTCATATGACAAAATGCATAACATGCTCAACTTTCATGATGTCTGTGCGAGATGGGTTCCGAAAAAAGTCGATGAAGTGCACAAGCGAAACCATGAGAGAATCTGTCAACACTATTGGACCGTAATGCTAACGAAGGTGAAACGTTTCGGAGACGAATCACCACTGGAAATGAAACGTGGATTGATCTCTTTGAATCTGAGTGCAAACGCCAGAGCATGGAATGGGAGTACCCGGATCTCCCGTCAAGAAGGAACTCAAGAGTCAACGTTCTGCAAGGAAAGTGATCCTCACATTATTTTGGGACTCACAAATGCCAATCTTGGAACATTAACTCGAAATGGGGTCAAGTATAAAGTGTACAATAATATGCTAGTATGCAAATTGATTTCTGCACTCGAAATAAACGCAGTGGTCGATTGTCGGATGATGTTCTTGTGGCGCATGAGAATGCGCATTCACATACCACCGCTCACATCGCTCCAACTCTCCAGACCTGAGTTTCGAGGTGTTGGAACATCTTGTACAGTCTCGATCTCGTTCATTTGTTTGATCCACTTAAAGATGCTCTTATACTGCTTGTAGACGATCCAAGAAAGCTTGAACAAGACTCTTGTTCAAGACCATTCAAGACTATTTGATGAAAAAGACATCAGCACTGACGTCATTTTTCTCTTGAATTCAATAGTTTCGTTCAAGAAATTTCGTTTCGGTCCTGTTCTAAACAATCCAATTCAAGAGCATTCAATAGCCAATCAGCGTTCGAGTTTGAGTGCAGGAAAATACAAAACAAGTAAGATGGCGTCGTGAGACAGAGTTGAAGTTGTATAAATATCTTTTCGTTACTCTTTTCCATAATTATATGATATTCCAAGTGTGTATTATGATAAACAAAGCTAATATTTGCGCCGGAAGATATCGTTAGTATTTTTTGTTGATAATATTCACGATTTATATAGTTATAATTCTTGCATGACCATAACTTTTGTTAAATTTGGAGGCAATGGGAAGTATAAGTATTAATTTGAGAATTTAATATACAAGAATACCGAGTGTAAATTAAGAAAGAAGAGTCCATTAAATAAAAAAATATATAACTGATTTTTCTTGATTTAATAAGATGTTTTGTACTGTTATTAATCTCTGATAATATCAAATAATTGCGTACAGATTGATAATATGCTCACAAACTGAAGTATCCTGGAAATGATTACATGTTATCCTACTGTAATCTAAGTATTTTATCACGAAATCCACACGTAGTATTTGAGAAGTTATTTCTTAAGGTAGAGGTTGCTTTCACGTGTGCAGATTAATTTTACTAGTGCTTTCCCGTAAGGTACAAATGTGCATCCTAACATATGCTACATACAAGACTGAGCAAAAATAATAATAAATAAATAAAATCGAGATGCTATTTAACAGTGTCGGGGCAGGAGCATTGAAGGGGGTCCACGGGAGAGTAGTCCGTACGGAGCAGGCGCGTCATCGATTGAGGTTATAGTACAAGAATAAGAATAATGTATAAATTAGAATAGTGCAACAAACCCTTGACATCGTATTCATTCATTTGAACTGAACTATAGCTCTTGTAATGATTTGATACTGGTAACATTAAACTTCTAAACATAAAATACTGGTTTCCTACATTATGCAGACATGTTTCGACAGTGGGAATTATTACGGTATCTCAGATAATTCTGCTTCATACAAACTCAAACATTTTAACAGCAAAAATTACTATTCGTTTGACGGCTTATTCTTAACCAGTACCAAAACAGGGATAAATTTGTGAAGAAAGTCTGATGCAGATATGGGCGGTAAGTCCTGTAGCTGAAAAATATTATCATTGTTTCGTTTGGTTTTCTGTGATTTCAGCCTTTTCTTTAAACAGTCTTAGATGCAAAGCATACATCAAAAGGCAGTCCTTGCCTCGTGATACACACAATTTTAGGAAACTTCGATTTTTTCTTTCTGAGTGTGGTTCTGTCATCAGCACGCCATTTGGAGAATCATATTTTTTTTTTAAAAAAAAAAGCTTAGTGTAGGGAACGATTTTATACCAAAGCAGCACTTTACTTTTATAACGTCACCTAACCTAACTCGCATTTAATGTAAAAGGGACAAACTACTTAGTAAAAATTCGATGGGATTGCTGCAAAATCAATTGACCTGTTTTCTAAATTATTTAATATAATCTATTAAATTACAAATGTCTGCAGAAAGTTAAGAAATATATGCTAATATTATAGCTATTCATGCGCAGGTCTGAACTAAATCACTACGCAGTTGAGCTTTCATTTGTTTTCATAGTTACAGTCTCTTGTTTTGGACTGCCATCTATTAACAAGAATATAAAACAGATTCAATACCTCTATGATCGTGTAAAAGTTGTTTCAAGTCCGTTCGAGACTTTTGTTCAAGTGTCTCGAACAATACTCCTTTGAACGTGTAAATTTGAGGCATTGAATGGTCTTGTTCAATCTTTCTTGGATCGTCTACAAGCAGCATTAGAGGTGCGGCTACTTCTAAGAAGCCAAACAGAGATACATCGGATGGCCCGAGAGAGCCTTCGTGGAACAGAAACCATGGCAGGACAGACTACCGTAGATGTCATGTACAGGACAAGTAACGATCCATTAGGAGACACGATATTTCACCACCAGTGAAACGAATGAGAACTGAGCTTAATTTTACCAGTAATGTAAACGAACATAATCCTAATAGCAACAGTAATAATAATTGTATAACCGAACCTAATCTTAGTAGTAATAGCAATGGCAATCATACTACATGTAGAAAGCATGCAATCATTAGATCTGATTTTCTTCGAATTGGATTTTGTAGAAATGGTAATTGGAACTTCAGAAATAGCCGGAATCACAACATAAATAATATGGTTTTTCACAATCGATTCGTAGATGGCAGAAATTACAGTAATAAAGGTAAGAAACGAAGAACCGTAGAAGTTAATAACGCGCAATACTGTATTCCTATTTACGACTTTCAATGTAACTTATTTGAAGTCGTTGGTCATGTAACTTAAGGTAAAGTTACGGCGTCTGAACAAACCGTACCTTATTTATGTACGCAACGTTTGATAGATGGTACGTAATCTCAATAGAGAAAACCAAGAATCTTATTTATATCTATTCTAACTTATTGTGTTGTAATTTTTGTTATTTTATATCCAAACTTATATATAACCTAATAATTCTTCTATCTATGTTGATTGTATTTCCTGATGTTGAATTTTGTTTCTATGTTCAATAATAATTCAATCCCAATATGTATTTCATTAAGTATAAAATCGATCCTAATAGGTATAGCACGACGCATACTCACCTGGCGACTATAGTCGAAAGTCTATAAGTCGTGGGATTAGGCTAATTGTTCGTTAGTTTAGTTCTTTCTTCTAACGTGCGGAGGATTGTTACAATCGACATCGGCCTTCGGGTCCGAGCCGCACAAATTCTTATCTAGGGCATTTTGGTGATTACTAACTTTGGTTTGACAGTCAACTTATTCCCTGAGCGGGGCACAGCACTTTTGTGTTAGTGAAACGCCAGGTTATCTACTAACATCTAGACGAGGACGAAAGCACTTCAGTGTTTTGCGGTACGCTTCCTTACTTCAAGCTCCTCGTAATCTATATTATCTTCCTCGGCGGCGCTCGACCGACGAAAGGCTCTGCTTTTCTGAAGTCACTTATCGACGACCATGCCTAAGACTCCGGACTTTTCTTCCCAGGGCAAACACCAAGGCTTACCGGTAATGGCACCACCTAGGGAATCTCGTGGAGAGGCGGCCCGATCTCAAAAACGCACCAAACCTGCTAGCACCTCCCAATCATCCGATGGCTCTCCACCTAGGGATCGCGAGCGCTCTCGCTCCCCCACGAACCCTTCCTATACTGAGGCTCTCAAGAGTCCTCCTAAGTCTAAACCAACTGCATCTGATTCTTCTTCTTCTTCTGTTGCCAGCGCTTCTGTCGCCCAACCTATGGATGTTACTAATCCGACGCCTGCACAAACTACCATCCTTTTTACTCAGATAGATCCGTCTCTTCATAATATTAAATCCTATTATCTGAAGCTGCTCCGATACTGTACTCGCCTGGATTTACAGAGACTCATTACAACACAGAATGGTATTTTCCTTAAAACTGCAAACCCAAATCTGTACCAACATCTTATTTACAAAGTTGGACCAGCCATGTTCGGCACCAATACAAAAATTCAGCTCTTATAGTCTCCTGGCTTAAAAACACCACCTCCACCCAAACGTTCTCCTTTACTATCCGTCGTAATTCGTGGGGTTGACCCTAGTATTACTGAACAGGAATTGCTGGAAGAACTCAAAGCCGATAACATCCATCCGAGTCGTGCAATTCGTATTAAGAACGCCGAAGGTCCTACATACATGGTGAGACTGCTTACAGACAACCAAGCGCTTATAGACAATCTTCTTCAAAATGGTGTCTTTATCTATCGTTGTCACCATCGCGTCGAGGCATCTCGCACGCCACCTCCTCTCTCACGGCGTTGCGAAAATTGCTTAACATATAATTCCCATATGACCACTCAATGCACTCTTCCACCTAAATGTGCACACTGCAAGTTCCCACACAAGATTAAAAACTGCACACTTCTCCAACAACCTCCGGTATGCAACACCTGTGATGGCGACCATCCTACCTACTCTTACAAATGCAAAACCAAACCGAAACCGCTGCCGGATAAACCCGAGACAGTCGTGCCGCTCCGCCTCCACGCTTCTTCCACTCCTGTCAATACTTCAACTGGCACCCAAACATCCTTACTTCCTCCTCCTACAGTCGAAAATATCTTACAATTTATCACGCTAGTCTTGCAAAATGCCTTCCCGTTCCAACGTGAAGCCATTTTGTCACACGCAACAAAAGCTGCATACGACATCTTTAATATCCATATGGCAGCCACTTATTCTGGCCTCTACTCTCACTTTCATTTCCATTCTGAATCTACTCCTTCTGTTCCAGATGGTGGGGAACAAAAATAAGAAGGTAGTCAAGCTCCTATTTTCCAATATCCGCTCGCTCAAGACAAACCGGGTATTACTTGAAACCATGGCATCCTCCCTAAATGTAGACTGTATTGCACTCAATGAAACTTTCTTGAAAACTACTGATCGGTACTACTTTCCACAATATCACCTCTTACGGTGTGATCTCCCTAACAACATTGCTCGTGGTGGAGCCGCTCTTGCCATCAGGCACTCTTTACCTCGTCGTCTTATCATCCCACCATATTCTGAGCAATACTCTGAACACGTTATCAGTACCGTCTATTTTTCAGCTCTTACTTTGACCCTAGCAACCATCTATGTACGATCTACTCAACCATTGCCATACCGCTTTCTCACTTACTTGGATATCAACTTTAAAACATACGTAGTTCTTGCGGACCTCAATTATCACTCACGTACTGCGGCGCAAAAGCAGCGTTTCCACGACTTCCTTCAAACTACCCATAGTTCTTGTCTTCCTCTGCCACACCACACTCGGCCTGCGAGTCACACCACCCCTGACGTGGTTATCATCAGTAACAACCTACTGCCCAAATCTTCTGTGGAGGTACTTAGCTCCGTAGGCAGTGATCATCTCCCGGTACTACTTACAATAACTCCATCTAACACCCAATCCAGGGAACCACCAGCCTCCCCTGCAACCTACAATTTCGCCAAGGCCGACTGGGAGAAATATCGAACGTACATCACGGAGAACCTAGCTTCTACTTCCACTGCAGTCTCGTCTCTAGCTGACATTGACCATGTCTCCACATCTCTTAGTACTCTCATTGCAGGCGCTACTGAACACGCAGTTCCTAAACGTACCTTACACTCGCATCGCCCGAGCCTACCACATCATGCCGTCACTCTACTTCACCGGTCTCATGCCTTTCTGACCGAATACAGGCGAACTCACGATCGACACTTTCTTTTACTACATCGACAGTTTCAACGCATGGTCCAACACTACATCATAGCCCGGAAACGCTTAGATTGGCGAAATTCTTGCAATGAGTTGCGCAATGAAACCAATGCCACTAAATTCTGGCACCTGTTTAAACGGCTCACTTATCAACGCCGGGGTTCCCAATATCCTATTCTGAGCGATGGCAATGTTCCTACTACCGATTCCGAAAAAGCGGCCGCCTTTGCTACTTACCTTGAGGATGTCTTCACACCACATAATGCTCCATTATTTTACCATCCATCTCACCGCCGTATTACCACTTTGGGCAATCCTGAGCGAGTGTTATTTACACCAGCAATAGACTATAAACTTGATCACACTAATCCTTTGACAGCTCCGATTACTAGTGCTGAAATCGTCACTGTGCTTCATCGACGCCGCAATACAGCTCCTGGTGCCGACACTATTACATACAACCAACTTCGGCAAGCCGGAGAGGCATTCCACCATGTTCTCGCCCAGTTGTATACAACTATTTTAACAACTGGCTATTTTCCTCCTCTCTGGAAGCTCGCCAAAATAGTGTTTTTTTCTGAAACCTCAAAAAGATCCTATCAATATCGGCTCCTATCGCCCAATCAGTCTCACCAACGTCTTCAGTAAGACCATGGAGCGCATTTTGGTCACCCGCCTTCATCCTTTTTTAGAAACTCATCATCATCTGCCTACAACGCAAGCCGGCTTCCGACCATCTTTCAGCACCACGGATCAGCTGCTTAAGCTCTCGAGCCTCTTGACTAACCACTTCAACAAACGACTACCTTCTGTCCTAATCTCATTTGACATTGAGCGAGCATTTGATACGGTATGGCATCAAGGCCTTCTTTTTAAACTGCTACATCTTCTTCCTATACCGTACGTCCGCCTCATAGCCAATTTCCTTCATCAACGCCCAGCTTTTATACAAATCAACCAGGCTCAGTCTCACCATTTTGTTCTTAGTGCTGGGGTGCCACAAGGTTCCGTGCTCTCCTCCTTACTCTATATCTTATATGTTGCAGATATGCCACAACCTCGGCCACCCATCCATGCACTAGAATTTGCTGACGACACAGCCTATCTCGCCCTGTGTTCTTCTGTGGATTGTATTAACACTACTCTCCAACCAGCAATCGATCAGTTGGTCACCTGGTGTCTGAACTGGAAACTTAAACTAAACCCCGCCAAAACCCAAATGGCCTTATTTGCCCACAACCGCAACAAATTTTGTCTAACACGAAATCCTGAGCGTCTCCATCTTACGCTTCTCGGTTCACCGTTGACCTTATCGAACAGTGTGAAATATCTAGGCGTCATTTTCGATAAACATCTCACCTGGAGAGCCCACCTTTCTCAGTTACAAACTAAAATTCGACGCCGCATAAATTTGTTGCGAAGCCTCTGCGGTACCAACTGGGGTCTCAACACCAGGCTTCTTCTTCATACGTATAAGGTATTTGTCCGCCCAGCTCTTACCCATGGTCATATTGTTTGGTTTTCTGCTCCTCAGCACTTCTACACCAAATTACAAGTCCTGGAACGTCATGCTCTGCGCACCGCTTATTTCTTACCGGCAAATACTCCTACTAGGGAGGTCTATCGGCACACCACCATACCCACGCTCTTAAAACATCTCTATCGTCTCCGCACTCGCTATATACAGAGCCGTATCGCTGAGGCCCATCCAATTCTTGGTGCACTGCTCGATCAGACTCCTGCACGACCACTACATGCCTATCCACCAGTTGACCATCTACTTGCACTGCATGAGCTTGACCAGGCCACGCCAACCTATAACCCACGTCGTCGCATCTATCAAACCCATCAGCATATCTATCGTCCATAATCTCTTCTACCCTGCACTTCTTGTACTGCATCTAAAGATATAATCATGATCATACATCACCACCGTCAATAACTTCCTGTATCCCATCTATAAACAGGCACCTCTAACACTTCAGTTTTTCTCTGGCCCCGGAGAAGGCGTTACCTTCTGTGGCCCGCCCAGTTTCGACTGGGAATGAAATTGCAGTTTTAAAAAAATATAGCACGACGACCACACAAGAATTATTAATTCGTTAAACATGCACTTCAGTCTATTTGGATATTATGACACGCCGATAAATACTAGTGACGTCACTTACGCGCAATTTTCCCATTCCCTTTTACGCCACTAATTCATATCAAGCGAAATACAATAAAAGTAGTGATCAAGGGCACTCAGACGTTAGGTAAATCAGGTTCGCTGATATTTTTAATAAGTTACAGAAGATTAAGTTCCAAAGATGCCCGTCCGTTTCTACCAAAATTATGAAAATTTACAGGAAAGAAATGGATACTTTATTTATTTTTCTGCTCGATAATATTACAGGTGAGCAAAAATTGTGTCTATTGTCTATATAAGTCATCAAAAACATGAAAGTATTTCGAAGGCGGAGGGAACTATTTGGCATAGGGTTACTGCATAGTTACATTATGGGATAGTAACGACCATTTGTATTGCCAACACAGAACATGGCTGTATATTTCATCTTTTATGAAGTGCAATTATTTTCAAGCACAGAACGCAACGAACACTACGGAGCTTCTAACTCGACCTGCCACTACTACTACTACTACTACTGTAATTAATTTCGAGAACATAACCCAACGAGTCACGCGGAGCTTCTAACCCGACTTACTACTACTACTATTACAACATATCACTACTACTGCCTATTACTACTATTACTAGTAGCTTTTATTTTACTTTCGGTCGAAAATCAGGCAAATCAGGTGAACGGTCAACTTTAGAATAAATGTCTTTACAGATAGATAGCAATTAGGCCTAACTTCACTTCCTATCCTCCATAGGTTTCTCACCACTAGTATAGCGGAAGAACATATAGTCCCACGTATATCTATGTATTTCATCCTAAATACAATGGTTCGTGACTCCGAAAGTTATTCTCTTTGTGTTCCCCGACTGAAACACACTTTCGTTAACACCACCTTCCTCATATAAATTTGACTTTACTTGGTGTAGATAAGCTGATCCGAACCCCAAATCGTATTGATTCTGTTGGACGCAGTAAGGATCCTATGCGGATATAAAAATAACCTTGTACATATTCAACCATAGGCATACCTGCTTCCTTTCTCGTTCGAGATACAAAGGCCATAAATTAAGATTTCCTAGTGATCACAATTTAAAATTTTGTTGGTTTCGCTATTGAATCCATGAAGTCACTCCTGTAAAGGATTACGCAACTAGAGTCACATCAAGTCATTATTATTATTTAAAATCGTTATAAAGAATGATGAGAATTACCTTGGAATTACTCGAGCAGACGGTTTTACCAAATTTTGACACATGTATTACATTTTCGGGTTCGGTTAGAGCTTTGTATTTCTTTCAACAGAACATGCACTAAATGAGAAGCTCCATTACTACTTGCAGATTGAATTCTGGAGGGCTCAGTAAATACAGTGTGACATATGGCATAAAAACTACAGTGCATATAATGTGAACCAAATTGTACTAGGTGGCCATTAGAAAGCACGAATGCTATCTAACCGAATTAGGGCAGGAGTGCAGCAGTGGGAATCAGCGGTAACGAGGAGGTGCGTCCGTAGAGAGCGATGGGAAGTATACGCATAAACGAGGAAAAATGGAAGAAGACAAACATACAATACCTTCACCATTACTCAAAATTCGGGTTCACTCGAGCAAACGGTTCTACCGAAAACAAAATTTATATGTAAAATACGATGTAAAACACTTTTCATAAAAGTAGAAGAGTGTGTATATGAGTAATTTCTGTTATTGGATATCATATTGAAATACAGTTTGAATGGCAGTGAACATGTTCTAAGTGTAACTATTTACTAAAGCGGAAGGCGGAAGAATTCAAAAATGTGAAGGTGGAAATAAACGGCAGGAATATTCTGTTCCTGTTAGCATTAGACGTTTGCGATGGAAGTAATGCAAACATAGATTTTATTACAAAGAATTGTGTGATAAGGAGCGTCATGTTAGAAAGTTTTTGCAGCGTTGTGGTATTTTGAAACGTAACATCTACTGTGCGAAATGTGAAAAAGAAGCAAAAATTCAGAACAGACGAATTTCTCCTCGCAGCGAGCTATTTCTACCCGGGAAAGCAATGAAGATAGGAATTATTACAATTATTTAGGTGTTTTTGAAGATAAAAATTACTGCGGATATTTTATGTATTTTTCCACTGTTCTCGTTTGTGCGTATGCCCTCCATCGCTGACGCGCCTGCTCCCTATAGACGCACCCCCTACTGCGCTCCTCTCTGACTCATATTCAGACCCTCATCCTTCACGAAAAAAGTTTCACAACATATATTTGGGTAAACTTTACAAGACACGCTCCAGCTGCGCATCGATAAGTAGAGCCCTTTTAAAAAGTATAGTAGAGTAGGGTAGGGTATAGTGGAGTAAGATAGAAATAAGTACGGTAGGGGTTAGAAACGGGTTAGCTTAAGGTTAAGTAAGTTTTGATCCATTTTCATAAAATTATTAGAGTGTAATTTCTCCTTTGTGAGTGAGTATACCTGCTGGAGCGGGCGCTGTAAAGTTAACCCATATATGTTACCTATAAATTTTCTATTTGGTAGAACCATCTGCTCGAGTGAACCCATTGCCTTAAGTTACTTGTGCTGATAGGGGCATTCTTTTATGTGTGCCCTTCGGTTTTACAATTATCGAAAAGGATTATGTCCTTAATGAAAATGTCCTAAATTTATATATGCAGGCCTACTGTTGGGTCTGCTCTTTTTCTACCGCTTCTCAAGCGAACCGTACATTTGAGTTTTATTTTAAATCCCTTTAGTATCTGTGGCTCAGACCATGCACCGTACATATAATGAACAAATACCACGGCTTTAATTTTGGACAAGACAGGTGTATGTTCTCGTGCACTTTCGTTGAGTATGCATAATATAAGCTGATGGCCTCGTTCTGTAAGCAAAACAATCAGCTTGATACCTATGAATTACATTAAGGATGAAAACTGATATTTCTTCACCAAGTTTAGGGAACACATTTAAGCACTTCTACATAATAATTATTCAATAGATTTAATTTATAATAAAGAAAGTAATAAAGAAATACAACTCACCTTCCCGCGCTCCACTTCAACATTGAACTTATTTTCTTTCACTCCCAGAATTCTCATTCCTAAACTTCAGCTAACAACGACGCAACGAATCGCGAGACACTTCTGTTAGTGACACAAATTGCAAATAAATTTAGTGCATTATCTGGATGCACAACAAATGGAATTGACAATATTTAAACGAAATATATAATTTAGATCTCTCTGTTCAATTTCTTAATTTCAGAATAGGAGACAAACTCCCGATGTAGGGCAGGAAAAAATGCCGACAAATATTGGCAGTCCTTTTCTGGACGACTTTGATTATCGGGCCGATATCGGTTAATCGTCCCAAAAAAGGATGTTTTTTCCCAACAATTTCGAACATAGGGCGTACGTCCTACATTGTCCCGAAAAGGACCAAATGCCGACCAAAATAGTACATTGGCCTGATGGTCTGTGCTACTTGGGTAGCCAGCCCAAAAATATAGGGGGGGCGGTAAATGTTAGGGGGCCCGATCCAAAAATATTATAATTCCTCACCACATTATTGTTCATTTTCAAGCCTACCATGAAAATTTTAGGGGGCAGTAGAAATTTAGGAGGAGCCCGGATCTTCTACATTCCCATTGGATACGGGCCTGTCACTGTTACTGTACGCGCCAAAAAGTGGAAGATCCAACCTGTTTGCGACATACAGGTTTTACTTAAAGCTTTGATTGTAATGGCGCTCAATAGATGACAGTGCAATTGATGTAAGTTTTAATCAATTGGTATCTGTTCTATTAATCTCCGAAATCATTTGATAATCCCACAAACTATCATGAACTGTCAACATACCACAATAACTTGTTGTCTAGTACAGTGTTCTAGGAAAATACGTGATTGGCCCATATTCTTTCACGTGCGAGTGAACAAATTTGTGTAGTTTGGGATATTTGAAAACTGCTGTGGGTAGTTAGTTGATGATCAAGGTTCGGACTATTAATTTAGGTTCCAAATGTTACACTAATTAGTGACAGTAATGCTAACCCGTGGAAAAAGTCTCATATTGTGGGATATATTGACATTAATTTAATGGAAGGAGATAAAGGGAATTTTTATTCAAATTGGTAACATAATATGATATTCTTACATATTCGCGCCAATGTAATTTTCTATAGGCAATATATATATATATATAATTAGCCAAATAATAAGCGTGAAATCAGTGTTGTTAAATTTTAAGAAAATTTTTTTAACAATGAAAGTTTATGCTACTGAGGAAGTGATTTGTGGAGTGTCTGATACTCAACAATCAACTGCCCAAGAACAAAAATTGTACTCTGTTTAAGAAGCGATAAAGAAGCGATAAAGAAGCGATGAACCATGGAGCGATAAAGATACTGCAATTCTGACCAAAAGAAAAAAATACTTGTCTTCGATTAAGGAAATACTTATTCACAAACTATCTTGTAACCTATACACGGATAACCGAATGGTTTTATATTCATATATTATCATTATATTATTAAAGTATTATATCTTGTAGTTAGCACAACGTGGGAAATTCAAAAGCAAAATGGGATTTTCTGACTCTCGACATGGTATTTTATAACTTTTCAGGTTGGCATCAGGGAAGGTTAACTGATTAGTAAGGGTCTATCAGTTCCTTGAACATCAGATCTACTATTCCCATTTTTTTTTAAGTAAGTGACCGTAGTATGAGAAAAACAATCTATATGCGTTCCTGAAGAATATAGATCGCTTCAACCACCATCATAAAGTTATTCATACGTTTCGTGTGACCCTAGTATTATTTTACCAGAGTTTATTATTAGTTGTTAGAAATATAGCCCTTACTTCTTGTTCTCAATGTTTCAGACAAAATACACGGTAAAAAAATGAGGTGTTGAAATAACACAAATTGACTACCACTTTGGCGTGTTAGTTGTGTATCAATTCAACACCAAGTTTTTTTTTCCGTTTACCCGGTTAAATGGTTTTGCTCTTTCTTGGGGGAAGTAATTCATAAACATTTTGGACTCCATATTATTATAATGAGTCTATGGGCTTTTTAATTTATTCATTAAGAATTAAATAATTTATACATATATTCAATACTAATAATGATTAATCAAGGGAACGATAACTAAACAATAACAATAATAACAAAAGGTAATAGGTTCACAATGAGTATATAAGTGAAAAGTAGAACAATATGTATATAGGCTAACAAAGGGGAAAAGGCGAGTAACGAAGTAGAAAACATAATATATAACTGAAAAGACGATATGATGAAATGAGAATGAATGAATTGGACTAGACGCCACATCACGACGTTTTGTTAGTGGATATATGCCGTGTCAACCCCCCTTGTGTGCCTTTTATAGCAATCGCGTAGCTCATAACATAGGGAAATTGTCCTCTGAACATTCTCTATAATGTCCAGGAAAATTTTAGTGAACTTATATCAGGAAAGCAAACACCATGCAAAGTTTCATTATTAAAAATTTATATTTTCAGTAAAGTGTTTTGTCATTAGTGTGTACTGTGTTTTGTGTGTAAAGAATATGCAAAACATTATCAGATCACAACTCGCGAAGCCTGATTATTTTCTCTATTTGATAACGATGATCAGATAGCAAACACATACCTCTCGAATTGACGTAGTTAGTTGTCCTCTGGAAACAAGGTGCAGCTTAACAAACTCCAACAGTTTGGAACGATGTAACTACCAAGATTTTAGAACTTTAAACGATGGTAGAAGTTATAATGTATAATAGTCCACCATGACTAGTAACTATTCGCTGACTAATACTCTCGTTGTCTGCTGACTTTCTCCGATCTTCTCTGAATGAATCTCTTTGAATAATCTCCTTGGAATGATCTAGTTCCATCCTTGGTAGAGTATTTATTTGAAATACATTGATTTCTAAACTGCTACCTTGATTCACGCCACTCCACGTGTTTGCTTATCTCATTACCGAAATTCACATTTCTGCAATGATCATCAAATAGACAAAATCTCCAGACGTCTATCTACGTAATCTAACAGTTTTGTCACATCCAAAAATTGTGTTGATGTTAACAAATAAATTTTACAATGACTCTTACAATAGTTCTTACTCTGCAATTTATTTATTTGTTGTCCTTCGTCATTATAACATTACAAATCCACATGTCTGTGTTTACAGCTTACATAAAACAAAAACAATAACTTGGACAACATTACAATCTCATCATAACTTTGAAATATCTCATTAATGTCTTTCTTTCACTTAATTTTAAATTTTGTAATTTCTTGGCTTTTAATTCTGTTACATCTTTTTGTCTTTATTTTAACCAAATTTAATAGATTTTTTGAAATATAATTTTTATCTAAATCTAACTCATCACGGCCGCTTTTGAAACTCAAAGGTGCTTCGTAGCTGATCCAATCGAAGTATGAGATTGGAAAGACGACAAAATACAAACAACAATAAAATATAAACATTTTCCATCACAGCAAATTTAACATAATATCATAATAATGTTGAAAAGATAATAATCAAAATATATATTTGCATCAGGTAAATAAATAAAATTTCTATATTTACAATTTCGCGCGTCAATCTATCTACAAAACATTCACAGGATCATTTTCCTGCCATCTATAGTTTTTATTCTTGAACTACAATCACTCAGATGCTCTCAGAGTACTTGAATAAATTATGCTTTTCATTTATATATATATATACATATATCTTAATCTGCAGAGTCCTTCATGGAAAATTCCTTTCGCTCTTTTGTGTCCATGGTCTCCATCTTATACATTTTTACTGATCTATATGAGTTTTAATTTTACATCACCTCACTGTAAAAATATACTAAATAAATCATTGATGATTAATTTCACACACTTGCAACACACTTTATTATTTACACTTCACAGTCATTCACCAAAACACTTATCATTTTATGGTTTTAATCACCACACAACTTCATAAAACCAAAATTATTAATAAAATTATGATAATCCATCTTCATGTATCTGGCAACGCTGTCACTTCCGCAATCTTGTTGAATGTTCAAAAATTCCAAAGCTTGCCCTTGAACGAAATCAAGTGCAGATTTCCGATCTGAGAACGCGTCACTTTTAGTTGTGTAACAGAATCATAGTTCAATTACAGTAGTTAACAAAGGTTTTGTTACATAAAAGAAAATACCTGTTCTTAAGGGAACTTTTTGCGCTGAATTCGAATATGCACTCGGTTTTTCTCCATCACGTAAGATTTTCCCGTAACAGAGGGATTTTCGGGAAAATCCCTCAAAAATTTCCCTTTTCGTTTATTTTACACCCCAAGATCTTGTCCCCTTGCATATACTAACATAGAAATTATACCCAAGTATACTTTGATTCATATTTAACAAACCCTCCAAGTTTCGTAATAATCGCTTTATTCTTTCTAGAGAAATAAATATGTTTGTATGTATACTGTGTGTACTGTTTATTGCACCTTATAGTAATGCTTTCAGATCTCTTAAGTTGAGGTAAAACGTTTTGCTTTATTACCACAAACACATATATAAAATATAATACAATATAATTTACAAGTGTGACAATTTACAATAAACAATAATACAAATGTACCAAAAGGTCATGAAAAGACAATCAAAACTATCAGAATATATGAAACTTCCATTGGGTTACAAAAACGTACACTACTTCCTTCTTTTGTAAGAAATGTTGCATTCTCTAACAAGACCCCAACAATAGTCCCCCATCATTGAAGGATCCCATCGTCCCTGGTACCTTTTCCCCATTGCCATTATATCTTGGTGGAATCTTTCCCCCTGTTCGTCGCTGAGAGCACCTAGGTTAGCAGGAAAGAAGCTGAGGTGGGAGTGCAAAAAGTGGATTTTTAAAGACATCCTACAACCCAACTCTTTGTATTTCTGTATCATGTCCTGTACGATTTCTGTGTAACTCTCAGCTTTGTTATTGCCCAGAAAGTTGCGCACAACACACTTAAATGCTGTCCAGGCAGCTAGCTCAGCACTGTTTAACTTGCTGTCAAAGCTATCACCAAGCATTAATTTCCTAATTTGGGGACCAATAACCACTCCCGCTGAAATCTTAGCATCACTCAGGTTAGGGAACTTATCTCGCAAATACTTGAAACCTTCATCAGATGTGTCCATGGCTTTGACAAAGTTTTTCATAAGTCCTAACTTGATATGAAGTGGCGGTAGTAATATCTTATTAGGATCTACCAAAGTAGCGTATTTTACGTTGCATTCTCCAGGTACGTAATTCACTCTAGGTTCCCATTCCTTCACTTCATAATGTTTGTCATCAGCTCGGCTATCCCATAAACATAAAAAACATTGGTACGTCGTGTAACCGCACTGCAGTCCTAATAAAATACCAACTACCTTGAGATCACAACATATTTGCCAACAATGGTCCTTGTAATTTATAAGATTTAGCAAAGTTGACATGGTGTCATAGGATTCCTTAATCTTCACTGAGTGCGCAAGTGGTATAGAAGGTTTCTTATTTCCATTATGTAAAAAGACAGCTTTAAGGCTGACCTTTGACGCGTCGATAAATAACCTCCATTCTTCTGGAACGTAAGGAATTCCTAGCTCCGTCATCAACCCATTTATATCCGTACATACGCACACATTATCTTGCATTGAGAAATAGCTTGAAAATTGAACATGCCTTTTCCTGTACACTGATATGTTCGTTTCTGCATCCAATAAGTTCCACTGCTGGAGCCTTGATCCCAGAAGATCCGCCTCTTGTTTTGTCAGGTGCAAATCACGGACTAGGTCATTAAGTTCACATTGCCGGATGAAATGTGGCTCGCGAACACAGTCAGGGATGAACGTTGGATCCTTGGATGTACATGTTGATGTCGATGGTTCATCAAGGTCATGATCATCATCAGAGTCTTTTGGCCATATCTCTTCCCAGTTGGTAGGGGGCTCGGGAAGTGGAAGTTCATCCCCGTGCGGAATAGGTCTAATTGCGGATTTAACGTTGGGATAACTTATTGCGTATTTGCTTTTTTTAGAATGTCCCTTAACTACTGTGAGACAAAAATAACAATCATCCAGATGGTTGGTGGGTTCTCTCCACACCATTGGTACAGCAAATTTCATGAACCTCCGTTTCCCTTTGGCCCATGCAAGTAAAGTGACGTAGCACGACGCACAAATTATGTTGGGTGCCCAAGTTTTGTCCTGATCTCCCACACGACATCCGAAATATGTATAATATGCTAGTTTCACCGATGGCGTAATGGATCTGCACTGTCCTTTAACTACAAACTGGCTACACACATAACAAAAACTATTTGGTGAGTTAACACACGAACGCCGTCCTCTTGACGCCATTGTACTGATCACAAACTAAACTTCTGGTCTTAGTTGGGTATAATGCCGTTAAGATCAAACATGAAAGCACTCTTAGCAGCAAAGACAACTTTAAAAGTGAAGTAGTGTTAAACCACACGTCAATATAAAAATGTACAAAACTCCCTCACCAGGTGTCAAGAACACAAGAAAGAAAGAAATGCGCGGGGGGAGGGGAGAAACGATACCGTAGTGGAAAATTCAGACTGTATTAGTTCGTTGTTGTCAACAATGAGTCTGTATTCCATTCTTTCTTTCTTTTGCATTCTGTTACATTTGATAACAAATACTGATAACCATTTCATGAACAAAACGAAAAAACTTGGAGAATTGTATATATATGTATTAAGATCTACATATACTGTACGTTTAAAAATAATATACGTTGGAAGTACATTCTATTTTTATACACGTTTCTAATTTACAGAGAGCAATTCAAGTGTGTTGTTGACTATTGTAAATATTCATTTTTATGTCTGTGTTTGTAGTAATAAAGCAAATCGTTTTTACCCCAACTCAGGAGATCTGAAAGCATTACTATCAGGTGCAATAAACAGTGCACACAGTATACATACAAATACATTTATTTATCTAGAAAGAACAAAGCGATTTTTACGAAACTTTTAGGGTTTATTAAATATAAATCAAGGTATACTTAGGTATAATTTCTATGTTACTATATGTAAGGGGACAGGAGCTAGGGGAATAAAATATCTGAAAAGGGAAATTTTTGAGGGAATTTCCCGAAAATCCCTCTGTTAGGGAAAACTGTACGTGATGGAGAGAAAGCGAGTGCATATTCGAATTCAGCGCAAAAAGTTCCTTTAAGATCAGGTGATTTTTCTCATGTAACAAACAAAAAGTTCAAATTTGTTAACTAGTGCAGATTTCAATAGTTTTACAGCTATATTACTAAGATTTGACACGGAACGTAATAGTTTTTATTTGTTTTTGTGTCTTTTTCGGTTGACCGTGTTTTTACCATATTCTTGGTCCGTGAATGATCAAAATCATCGTGTTTTGACGTGCTCGTGGAATCTGCTGGACCTGTACCCTCCGAAATTTCAGTGGTGTCTTCTTTCTCTGTGCTTTGTGGCTTACTATCTGAAAACTCGTTATTATGTGAAATAATCGTTCTCAGTGAATTGTGATCTGCGCTATTGCTATTACTATTGTGTGTGAAAATAGTGTTTGATTGTATATTTTCATGTGTGTTAACTTCTGTGTGAATTTTTTACTATTCTTATTAATTTTGGCATAAATTGGCACAGACAAGTAATGTTTACTAGATACTGTAAATAGGCTTATAATCGGCTTCTCATAAAAGCTTTCAGAATTAGTTTCACTTCTGATACTAACAATCTTGCATTCTTTTCTGTCTAAATTCCCTATTTTAACTAGGATATAACCCATAATTACGCTAATCATAATTACTAGTACAATCAGTACTAAAATCGCAAGATAAAAATATAATTTGCTGTTATCCATTATTCACGATAATCTGTAATAAACAGAGGAAAAACTATAAGCTTCATTTTATTGACTTGACAGTACTGTCAATTATTCTAAAATACTAATAATAATACTACTCTTATTTTTTGTCTACCAACTCATTTTGACTGTATTTTACAATCCCGTTATTCGTATGGTAGGCGCATATGTTCTAATTTCTTATTCAATTTTCTTATGCATAAGTATGCTTCCTAGATGCAATGCTTTGTCTATCGTTCATCTGTTATATGTATGTATAAAAAAGGTAAAAATTGCAAGTACTCGCGACTAATACAACAAGATATTGAATATTTGTAAGAAGCAACGGCGTGTAGCTTGTCTGACATTCCATAGTCGTTCCAACAGAGACAGAACAGATTTCTTGAACTTCATCACCACTGCTACAACGGGCACATATCATCAACTGCCGAAACCAACACGCCCAGATTCTAACACAACTACTGACATAGCTATCACTTCAGCTACCTTAACACAGCGCACAATAATTGAAGTCTTAGACCCTTTAGGAAGTGATCATGTACCGATGAAGCTATGCAGTCAAAGTCGCACTCCACGACTTGTTGACGCAACTCCACCTCGCATGATCCCAAGGTATGATAAAGCAGAGTGTGAAAAATATCGCTCATATCTTTCTAAACACCTAGAAGGCCTTGATCCACCTACTCCAGAAGATGAACTATATTGTATATTGGATACTATTACACGCCATATGAATCACGTCTCTGCACAATATATCCCACAATCGCAATATACATCACATAAACCTAACTTCCGCCGCAATATCTTGCCATGGTGCAGCGATCCCGACAATTTTTTCGTGACTATATTCATACAGAAAGTTGCGAGGCACTTTGTCATCACGTCATCCTTCAACGTACAGTACAAAATTATGTCAAAGCGTACAAAATACGCCAATGGGTAAAAACCTGTAACTCTCTCTCGGAGACATTCCATCCTTCACGTTACTGGAAGCGCCTCAATGCACTTTCTGGCAAATTTAACAAAACTTCCTATCCACTCATTCTTAACGACACATCACTACACTCTGGTCTCGATAAAGCAAATGCTTTCGCCACATATCTTCAAGATATCTTCACACCACTTAGTCCTGATCGGCCTGTTCATAATCATCCGGTAGATCGCTTTGATTTTTCATCCGCTCATCTTCAGCCAGACGCTAACCATCCGCTGAATATTCACAGACCACTAACAGTGACTATCACACCTGACGATACCACTTCAGCCATAAGAAGGAAACGTAACACAGCTCCAGGCATAGACTCCATGTCTTATCGCCACATCAAAGAGAGTCCATACATAGTTCTGTACCTTCTCTCACTCATCTATACTTTCATCCTCCGTTCTGGATTTATACCATCCCACTGGAAAACGTCTAAGATCTTGAATTTCCTTAAGACTAATAAGCCAGCCGACAGTGTCTCTTCATATCGCCCTATCCAATTGACACATGTATTCAGTAAAATTCTCGAAAAAATCTTAGTTCAACGTCTACACGTCCATCTTACTCATTATAATCTTTTACCACGTTCACAAGCCGGATTTCGTCCAAACTACAGCATTAATGATCAGTTATTACGTCTCCTCAATCACATCACCAACCATTATAATACATCACGACCATCTTGTCTTACCTTATTTGATTTGGAGAAAGCATTTGATAAAGTATGGCACGCCGGACTTATGTACAAACTTTTGAACTTTCGTCTTTCTATCACATATCTCCGATTTATCTATAACTTTTTGCACTGTCGCCTTGCATACGTTTCTATTAATAACACATTCTCTCATCCCATATTCCTTTACTCTGGCGTACCCCAAGGATCTTCACTCTCCCTTCTGCTTTATCTTCTATATGTAGTCGACTTACCAGCATTGACTCCTAACGTTCATGTTTTCCAATATGCAGATGACACCACCTTTCTAGCACTCGGCAAAACTGTTCATCAACTTAACATTTCAATGCAGTCCGCAATAGATTCCTTCGTTAACTGGTGTGAAAAGTGGCGCCTCAAAATAAACGCTCTGAATACCCAGACTATAGTTTTCTTGCCGCCTAAAAAGCGCACGAAGCTTCACCGAAACCCCAACCTACTTAATCTCACAGTCGATGATACCCGTCTTCAACTCAGTAAATCTGTCAAATACCTCGACACACATCTCACTTGGAAACCACATTTACAGGACGTCATTGCCAAAGCTTCAAACCGTCTCAATTTATTAAAACGTCTCACAGGTACTACTTAGGGTCTCAGTTCCACAACTGTGCTAAATACTTATAAGTTTTCTTTTGCGTTCAATTCTGACATATGCTAATCTGGATCGCTGCACCTCCTTCCTTCTACAACAAATTGAAGATTATGGAACGTCATGCACTTTGCATTGCATACCGGATAAAACTGCCCAGTCCGACATACGAATTGTACGAAAAAACGCCTTTTCCACATATTCTTTTTCATCTCGAATATCTTAGTCTCAAATATATCGATAAACATCTGCATGAACGACATCCGCTCCTTATAGATACCATGAACGCCCACATACACAGCTATCTCTTCTCTTCACGATCTACCATTACACTCTTCCCCCAAACCACAACTATCTTCCCTTAGCAGAAGAATTAAAGACCGACGATCTCCAGCCCCACATCTGTCCATCATTCGCACTGTAATACTTCTGTCACTAATCTGTGCTTCCTCTTGTCTTTCATCAATGCTTGGGGCAGCCCCCAAGCGAGAAGATTAACCAACGTCTGTTAACTAACATAACCCAGTGATGTATTGTCTTTTGCACTTCACAACATTACATTTCGCCTTTTTCATCTCCATCTCATGATTGTGATCTAAAGATCACAATGTTCAACCTGACAATATTTGAAATAAATAACTAAAAAAAATCCCTCTCTATAATTATCCTACCGTCTTTCCTTAATTTTTTTCTTTACCCCTCCTAAGTATGATACTATCCCATAGACCAGCTACAACTACTTCTATATCTTCCTATTATGCCACCACAATCCTTCCCATAGAGGGCGTAACCCTCGAGCGGGTAGCTAGCTCCGGCTAGCAAAAAAAGTGTAGCTTGTCGGAACTCGACTCAGAATTCAGGATCGATTATCGATTCAAGGTCTGGGAACGATTGCTATCGCCCTGCGAGCATTTACTATCATTTTTGTTCACTTAGGGAGGATTGTTCTATTACAGACAATCGACATCCTCTTGCAGTCCGTATTGCTGACTCAACTGAAAGCCTGTGGGCATCATCACATAGTCGTCTCCCCACCTTTTTGTGGAGGGCCAGTGCTTGCACTGACCGACATCTCCGCGAGGACATATTGCTGCCTCAAGTGAGAGACACAGTGGGCTTCCTCTCCGCATCTACTTAGTACGATTGCCTCGAAACTCTCAGTTCCCTCAACTTAATACACGGGCAACACTCCATGAGTGCAACGTTTTTGCTATTGTAACTGTCTTCTCTTGTTTCCACCATGCATAAACTACCAGGAGTGTGTCGACCACCTTCTTCAAAACCTGAACCTAAAGAAAAACCTCATTTCACCGACCTTTCCCGCAAAACACGAACCTTATCAGGATCTTCTGACAAATCAACAAGTTCCGAAAAACGAGCACGCTCAAGATCTCCAGTTTACACTTATCAGGTGCCAAACCAATCTTCTACTGCAGACCAACTAACTGATATGGACATGGAACATGTTCATAATGAACCATCTGAAACTGCTTCTGCCATCCATAATTTCCTGCTCACGAAATATGATACTAAATTTAAAACACCAAAACTTGTCTATTTTCAACTTCAAAAATATATGCCGAGAGCAGATATTGCTGACATAATCTTCACCCGGAATGGGATTATTCTCAAATCTCCGGACGTCAACTTCCATACAAAACTTCGAAATAAGGCCTCTTTTGAAATATTTGGCTCACAGGCTACTATGCAACGCCTTTCATCTTCCTCCAAAAGACAACCGCATTTTCCTCGGCGATCTCCACAACTATCAGTCGTCATTCGAGGTGTACCTCCAGACTACACTGACGCAGAAATCGAAGACGAACTACGCTATGCTGGACATGAAATCACAAAATGTATTCGAATCATCGGCCAAAATGGACCTACCTATATGGTACGAGTGCTCACCAATTCTAAAGATACCATCGATGGCCTCCTTCTTTCCGGTGCTTCCATCTATTGTAAAATACATCGCGTGGAACCTTCTAAAACTCCATCTCCTTTATCAGTACGCTGTGCACGTTGCCAAGAATACAATCAACATACCACTGCTCAATGCACCAAAACTCCTATCTGTGGATACTGCACTGTCAATCACAATACCAAATCCTGCCCCAATCTACAAGCCGCTCCTAAATGCAATACGTGCTCCGTAACTCATGCTACCTATTCCTACAAATGTAAGGCTAAACCGCAACCTCTACCAGATAAACCAAATCTAACTGTATCTGTCCGTACAAACGACGAATCAATTCCTACCAATAACTCCATCAGATCCCAATCACCATAGAAGACATGATACGATTTACTACCATCGTTCTTCAAAATGTTCATCCATTTTTTAGAGATCATATCCTACTACAAATCACAAACACTGCCAAGTCTCTCTTTAAAGTCCAGCTTCAAGCCACCTACTCCGGACCTCACGTACACTTCACTTTCCACCCAATTGAACCTCAACATGATTTGGACTCTTAGATTTATGGTTTTCACTTTCTTGTTCTTAAATATTCGATCCGTCTTAAAAAAAAAACACAAACTCGTTTTCGAACAACGTGAAGAACAAGTATGTGCCTTTGCACTCAATGAAACATTTCTTACACCCAGTTCACCATTCAAAATTCCTGGATATCAGTTATTTCGTTATGACTGTGCCAGAAATATTCTTAGAGCGCAAGGCGGAACAGCAATAGGCTGCTACCGACATCTTCCTGTCCGCACTCATACTTTACCCCATAATCTCCTCCAGCCTCTACCAGAACATAATCTTAATACAATCTACTTTAAATCCCTAACCATAACCGTAGCTACTATCTATGTTCGTCCAGGACATCCAATTCCCTATGACGTCTTTCATTACATCAACAATCACTTTCGCCATTATATCATTCTGTCAGATATCAACTTCCATAGCCGGTCGAATCGAGAACGTACACACTTCATAGCCTATGTCCAAAATCATCTGACAGATGAAATCAAAGATCTTCCTTCTGCCTCAAGACCAATCAGCAATACAATTACTGATGTCATCATAACCTCTACCACGCTCAATAGCTCAATATCGCAAACATTCGTGTTCTCCCGCCTTTTGGCAGTGATCAGGCTCCAATTTTGATGATTATGCACTGTTACAGCATTCAGATTTCTATTAGTGTAATTACTGTTATCTGTAAATCGATTTTGTGTAAACAGGCGATGATTATTGTTCCTATTGAAATTTCGGTTACTATATCTAAAAATCCTGTTTCCATTTCTGTTATTAGGTTGCATCTGATTACCGGTAACATTGTGACCTTTTATTCTATTATTAAAACAATACGAGTTAGAAGTATTTTCAGGTTGTATATTTAAGTTGTGAACCGGTGCATATTGTATATGATTACGGCCAGAATTACCTTGACCTCTATCCTGCCCTCTATTACCATTTTGCACTGCAGATTGACTCTCATAATTTTGAACAATCATAATCAAATGGTTAAAATTGATACATGGCCCAGACATTAATAATTGTTGTAACCTGAATGGTAATAGAATTCGAATAGAAGCAATGATTCGGGATGATTCGGATTTAATTATCTTAATTCATTATATGTAGAGACCACAAATTCGGTAACGCTTTTATGGATCTAGGGATTGAATGGTTTCGTTCTCAACAAGGCATACCTATTCGCTAGCATAAAATCATTTTCATAATTGGATAGTAAGGCGTTCTTAAAGTCAGAATAGGTACAAAGACTACTCCTAATGGCCTTAAACCAGGTTAAACAAGGTGGCAATAATATGTGCGGTAATAATTTTAAAAATTGAGACTTATGTACGCCCATTAAGGTGCATCACCAGGTGTTCTCGGTGCTATGCTAAATGCTATTTGTATAGTGTGGCATTGCCAGATAGTGTCCTGTGTTTATTTATGCCAGATAATAAAGGAAGTTATCATGGAATTCTGTTTGGATACTTACTGGAGAAATTAATTTTAGACCCTTACCGTAATTCACAGCTAAGCTTCGCTTCTCGAACTGCAACGCTAGAATCCAGGAATTAAACGTACATATTTGGCAACAATGCATTATGGCGTTCTGCGCAAGTTTCTTCTCAAAATCTATTTTCTTAAGTGTAAATTAATATTTAAATAAAATGTAAAATATAACACGAGAAACGGTCAAACAATATATCTATTTCATAATAAGATTGTTACTTTAACGTACTTTACATATACAAATAAACATTTCATAAAAATGAGCACTTCTAGTAAGATCTAACAGCAAGTGCCATCTTGTGTGCTCATTTTAAAACCAATCTAATATTTTCTTTTATTTGTTACATTTTTCGATACCAGGAGATACAACCAAATAAATCAGTGTCCTGTGCTGTAGCTGAAACATAACTCTATCTTATAGCACAATATTTATAATATATAACATTTCATTGCGCAGTAGTTAATTAAATAAACTAAAATATGTTCTGACTTCCGGGTGGTGATCCACCTTAATTCGCACTCATCCTCAATTTTTTCAAGGAATCCCCTCGCAGGCATGTCTTCCGGTACACCACTAAATATAGTAAGTGATTTGACTTCACTGAACCGTAACGGTTTACCTGTATTGGCCCTCAAACACCTGTAGAGGTTACGTTTCTGTCGGGATGATCGCCTCATTCTTCTTTCTCTTTCGGTACTATCTTCATTACAACCGCTTCACAACAACAATTACATTACGGAAGATTCATTACTTTCGATAGTTGTTCTGTGATGACGCGTAGATTCCCAACCGATAGATGTAGGATGTACAGCATTCGTGTGCCCACCGTTTCGCACTGCACTTTCGTGTATACACTTTTCTTTAATAGAGTTCACTTCATCATGCAACTGCTTAATTTGGTTGCTACCGCTGTCTCTATAATATCTACAGAGTCTTGAACCTCGGTGAATCTCTGTACTATCTTTTCCATTTCTTCATCATAGTGTTCAAATTTGACTGCAATTTGCTGGTTCATCTGATTTAATTGTTGTTATATTTGGTCGCATTTGCCGTCGTTACGTTGATGCAATTGCTCTAACTTTTCGTCAAAATGTTGAGCTTGTTGATTCATTTTTTGGTCTAACTATTCAAACTGTACATCACTTCGTCGAGCTTGGTCCTTAATTTGTTGGGATATTTCCCTTAAAATGTCTATCATATTTTCAGAAGAATTCATTTCAGTATGGATAGTTTGATTATCGGTCACTTCTCTATCCGTGGCACTCATAACATTCCCATTTATTACTTTGCCACTTCTCAAAATAATACAGTTAATGTTAGGCTCAATGTTGGTCTCTTTACTAATCTTCTAAACGACACAACTATTTTTCTCTCTCGGCGTTTCGACACCAATTTATAACGATATTTAGTTCGTAAACATTAATATTGTGCCATTAAACACACAAAATTTTATTTTGCACACTTTGTTTAATTATAATAAAGGAGAAGCGTACAGTTTACTTTCTACACAAATTTCTAAGATGTCTGCTTAATCAACTGCCTAATTCTATTTAATTTCTTATGTCATGACATCAAGATTACATAAAAACATTTTAACATTTTTTTATATATTAACATTATAACTATATTATTTCTTTATCTTTCTTTTCTTCCATTAGCAGAATCTGCCTAGTATATATTTAAAATAAATTATGGACCAAAATTACAAGTAAATTACCATTGTTACAAGTAAAATATACAACATACTGTCGTAATGTAGATATCATTGAAAGTCCAATCCAAACTAATGTTGGAAGCTACGTAGGCAATCGATAAATCTTGCCAATTTCTATCAATATATTCAAGCAACCTTGGCTTCTTTATAAAACAACAGGCATTCAGGCATGCAGAAATATAAAATTTGGTTTCGTTTCGTATGTTTAGGCTTAACAACCTTATGTAATACCAAGGTTATCAAGGAGAAGACTTAAGGATGTCGCTTAAAGTGACATCCGAACCTCTACTTTGTTTACGCATGAAAGAAGTTTTGTGGTTCGACCGAGAATTGAACATGGGACACCTTGATTAAAAGGTGAAAATGAAATAGAACTAATGCAGATGGTTTGATATGTGAAAACGTCACCATGAGGTTCACACGATTCGCATTTTTCGTTCTTTTTATTTATTTTTTTGTTTAAACCAGTTATTTTTTTAAAATAAAAGCTGGTGTAAACCAGCCAACCCTAAAATAAACACTTCTTTTAAAAAAATCATACACAAATAACTAGCAAAATTGTATGTAGTATTTTACTTCTAAATATTGCATACATTCTTTTTGAAACAAAATAAAATTAAAATAAAACACAAGAGAAATACTTTGATTTATATGATACACTTAAGAGTCTTCATCCCGGCGAAATTAAAATACCGCTAATTTTACAGTAGTTATGTAATTTTTTCAAATAGATAAAAGATAATTGAAATGTGGAACAAGAGCGCCCTACACAATATTATTTTGCGTGAGGTACCGTTATCACAAGTCACCTAGCGGCTTTCTGTTTTTAGCAGTTTAGAAACGCGAAAATAAATGCCGATTTTCAAAATGGATCGAAATCGAAAGCAGATAAGGAGTCGTGATAACGGTTTCTCCTGTAAAATAATATTGTCTGGGGCGCTCTCGTTCCATATTTTAATTATATTTTATCTATTTGAAGATATCACATAATTACTGTAAAATTAGCGGTATTTTAATTTCGCCGGGATGAAGACTCTTAAAGGCTGCACATCTAGAGAGCTTTTGGTTCTGTATATTCTTGAAATTCTACAGTTAAATTGTATACAACCACCATCACGGTTTACCCAATCCTCAAGTTTTCTGAATTTTTAACAAGAGGGATTCAACATATCATTACGGAACTCCCCCCTCCTAAAAATGTACTACAGAACATATTTATTTTAAGCTAAATACAACTGCACAACAAACATGACTGAGTGGTTAGCTTTTGTACCTCTATCGGCAAGTCAAGGATTCAACCCAGCATTCGACCATTCTGACAAAACCTTTCTTCATTCCATCTGTGAATGTAGAAATAGTGCATGTACTGTGAGTTGACCGACTTCCTTTCTTATTGTTTTTAAATCGTTATTATTACTAATTACCAGCAGTGACAATTTTGCGAACTTTAGGGGGGCTGTCTTTCGGACTGAAGCATGTTCCCCAAAGTTACGGAATGTCTAAAACAAACGAAATATCTATTAGTTATGCATTTTCTCATAAACTTTAAGCTCCATCAAATAAAAATTATGAATGTTTAGAAAAACTAAACATTAGTAAGAAAAACCCTCCCAAAATACTTTTCTAAATCCGCTACTGATTCTCAGTATAAAATGATCTTCAAGGTTGTATCCGGAAGATTATTGCTAAACATATAAACGAAACGAAATATTAGTTATGCCTGTACTCATAAACTTCAAGCTCCTCCCAAATAAAATTAGAACTTTTTAGAAAACATAACAATCAGAAAAAACCCTCCCAAAATACTTTCCTAAATCCGCTTATGATTATTTGTATAAATTGGTATTCAAGGTTGTATCCGGAAAAGTATTGCTAAATCATTGCACAGCTACAGTATAACAGAAATGTGGAAATACGGTTTGACGGATATATTGAAAAACGTACGTTTTGACGGATATATAGAAAAACGTAAGTTTAACTTTTGCGCTAGAAGTTAGAGTACTAAGCTCTTAGAAACTAAACACTGATGACAAAGTAAAATGATTTAGAGAAGAAAAAAATGTCGATAACTCAAAAGTAAAAATAAGGTTAAATAGCCTCTAAAATTGCCCTAAAATACTACATTCTTCATCTTAGCTTTAATTCGTAAAACATGTACTCTATCCATCTTGATGGTGAATTTTAGAGCGAAATATCGCATTAAGGTCATGGAATTCTTATCTAATTATAGAATATAATATAAGAAAGCTATTTAGATAGAAAAATCATGAAAATGCAAAAAGCCAAAAAATCTCGTTTTTTTTCAAAAAAAGCCGGCCTTTTGTGTGAAAAACATCGATTCAAAAAAAGCTGGGTTTTTTGCATCTCTAATTTTAATTGATAGTTAAAAGTTTACGCTTTATATGTAAAATATCAATGTAAATCCAACTTCCATTTCAAAGTACTAAACATTTACATTGTTGGTACTCTTTTTAATTTATTCATGCCAGAGGTACAAATACACTAAGGCAACGCAAATTTGCCGAACTCGACTGAAGAGGCGCTCGCTATAGTGAGAACCAGCGAAACTCCTCCTCCAAAACAGTAACTGACTGAACCAACCAACAAGATTAAACAGCAAGAGGGCGGTTCGCCAGTGAGCGACGTACAAGATTCACATTCTCCAAACATTGTCACTCCTAAAGAATCGTCCCTTCCAGAGAACAGTGGTTCGAAAAGAACCATGACTCCTGAAGAGCCATGACTCCCGAAGAACAATGACGGGCCACGACTCCCGAAGAATCATGATTCCCGAAGAACCACGACTCCCAAAGAACAACGACTCCTGAAGAACAACAACTCTCGCAGAGTAACGACTCTCGAAGAATCGTTGCTCATTTCTAGTGAATAACGACTCACTCACGCATCCAAAAGAGTCAGAAGAGTCTGCTCACTCGCGAGCGATACATCACTAGATTGATATTCATGCTGTAACTAGAGATAGTTATTTGTTTCGTGTTGCTATGACAACAGAAAGATTATTCATGAAATTTTGAGAATAAAAAGTTAATTGTGCTATACATTTAATGTGCCTAATTTTCAAGGTATGCAGTTATTAGAATTTCCAATTACATATAAAAATTTAAGTGCTGAAACGTGTTGACATATAGTGATTCGAATTGTGGGCAAATATATGTGTAACAAAAGAAATCATAAATAACGTTATAAATGGTCCAAGATATATATTTTGTAAGGGATGTAAATTTTGTACGTTATTCTCTACAGATTAACCTGGAAACACTTGAGCTCCCATTGGGAATCGAACCCGCGTCTCCCATACACTAACCACATAGCAGTGACAGTTGTATTATAGGGTCCTGCATTATTTTCGCAGTCGTTAATGGCAGCATTAAAACAGAATGTATTATTGTCTAGAAAGACCCCGAACTTTGAATTAAAATCTTGCAACGAAGTGACTGTTTCATCAACGTCCATGAGAACATTTTAAAATGATTTCTTCGTCACTCTTTCAATCGTTTGATTAGCGGTTAGCTTCTTATCTCCCGACTTTCACCATGCAGATTTTGAACACATATCTCAAGTCCAACATCTTATTTTTGAGTGATCCAATCTTTCGTTCAAGGTGATCTTCAACTAAAGACTTATTTCAGCATAAAAAATACCTTTCAGATCTTTAAAATTTAGGATCGTGTCATTAACGTTCACCTTACGACAATGGAACCTAGTGAATAATCTCTTCAATATATTACCTCACTTATTTCTTATGCTTGAAATGGAATCGAACTAAAGAAACTTCAAATTATATGTGAGCACTCCATCACTGTGTGATCGCGACCCTTTTCCTATGCAGACATTTGTAGGCCTCAATATGAATGGTATGATAGTGACAATCACAACATTTCCAATTAACATGATTTGGAAATACAGGTGTTTCAAATTAACGAATATACTCTTTAAAACAGAATATATATCACTAATCGAAGCATATTGGTATAGAATTTTTGTATTATTGTGTGCCTTAAGGACGAAAATGGCGTTTGACGATAGAGATAGGTATTACCTTCAATACGACAGGGCGCCATTATACATTTATATTTTCTGGATCGCACATTCCTTGCATGATGAATAGGGTCAAGAGGAAATGTTGAGGAGTACCTACCTCGATCTCCGGATTTAAAGCACTTAGATAGAAAAATATGTATTCTCTTTTTCTATCACTCGTCTCCTGTCTGATTTCTACATTTATTCATTCCGTATTTTCTTAAAAGAATAAAATAAATTTGAATTAATGCATCTTTTAGAAAAATCTATATTGTACTATTTGTATTTTGTACTACAGAGTGACACATTGCGGTTTGAGGACCAACAAAAATTTATAGGGATAGGCCCCCAAACCTTCTTTTATTGCGGGCTTGTTGCATATTAAACCTTCCTAGTACATAGAGAGCGACACGAAAAGCATTCCAAGAGTTCCATTCGTGTTCCAAATATTGTACAATGGCGATTCTCTCATTGATTTCTAATAAGGAGCTTTGTTGTACAGAATAATTTTATTTTCTACACGCATGTTGTATGATTATTACTACTACAAACTCACGTGTTTCATTATTATTACTACAAGCAAGCAAAATACAATCTTCATTATCAACATGTGATCTGGAGAAAACAAAACTCATCACGACCCAGAAGTTCTAAGAGGACTCTAAAGGATAAAGTACATAAAAAGCCACAACACATTCGAAGGCATATAAGTTCTAGTTGCTCACTCCTACCTCTTAGCTTTCCTGGAGCTCTGAAGCTCCTTGCTCACTTAGCTTGCCTTGAGCTCTGAGGGACTTAGCCCAAACCCCTTAGCTTGTTTAGAGCCCTGAGGTTCGTTGCTCATTTAGCTTAGCTGGTGGTTAGGCCTACCTCTTAGCTTTCCTGGAGCTCTGAAGCTCCTTGCTCACTTAGCTTGCCTTGAGCTCTGAGGGACTTAGCCCAAACCCCTTAGCTTGTTTAGAGCCCTGAGGTTCGTTGCTCATTTAGCTTAGCTGGTGCTCAGGCCTACCTCTTAGCTTTCCTGCAGCTCTGAAGCCCCTTGTTCACTTAGCTTGCCTTGAGCTCTGAGAGACCTAGCCCAAACCCCTTAGCTTGTTTAGAGCCCTGAGGTTCGTTGCTCATTTAGCTTGGCTGGTGGTCAGGACTACCTCTTAGCTTTCCTGGAGCTCTGACGCTCCTTGCTCACTTAGCTTGCCTTGAGCTCTGAGGGACTTAGCCAAAACCTCTTAGCTTGTTTAGAGCTCGGAGGTTCGTTGCTCATTTAGATTACTTGGAGTACTGGAGTACTTTTTACCTTTGTCTGCCTATGACTAGGGACCATCCATTTGGTAGCAAAAAGCCATACAAAAACATTAGTTTAGTCTGCATATCGCAGTTGCTATTTTTACATAAAATAAAATTTTTGATAAAGGCTGTAGGAGAAAGTCCAAAATCCCGTATGCTAATTGTTCTACCTAATCACCCAACCTATACGCTCGTTCTTTCTTGAAAAGGTGAGTACATGCTGTACTATTTATTCCCTTGTACGCTCGATTATATCACTGCAATACGGAATAAATTGTTTGGTTGGCGGACGGATTTGTCACTTACTGTACGCGCCAGAAAGTGGAAGTTCCAACCTGTTGCGACATACAGGTTTCACTTAAAGCTTTGATCATAATGGCGCTCAATAGATGACAGTACAATTGATGTAAGCTGGTATCGATTGATATCTGTTCTATTAATCTCCAAAATTATTTGATAACCTCATAAATTATCACGAACTGTCACTATACCACAATAACTTCTTTTCTAGTACAGTGTCCCAGGAAAATAAATGATTCGGACACATTCTTTCACGTGCCAGCGAACAAATGTTTGTAGTTTTGGATATTTGAAAACTGGTGTGGGGGGTTGGTTTCAAAAACACTAATGATCCTAAAACCACATAAAACTGTTGCTTCTGTCACCTCGTAACGCCCTATTCAATTAAAGTCAACCTTTAGTAAAATACTGGAACGCATCATTGTTAAACGTCTTCATCCGTATCTCGTTGGTACAAAATTCAATTGGCCACTCAAATTTATTCCTCCTTCACTTTTTCTGCTTTGTACAAAATTTATCCGTTGCTCCGTTTACAAGTTCTCGATGGTCATTATTTTCGAACTTGCAGTGATTGATGACCAATTACTAAATGTGGCTCAGTTTTCGAGTTATTAGGTTTTAAGTATGTTGACGTTTGACCTCGATGATCATTATTTTTGAAACTTGTAGTAGTTGATAACCAATTACTAAATGTGGAAACAGCACCTCAATATTTTGCTCAGTTGTCGAGTTATTAGGTTTTAAGTATGTTGACCTTTGACCTCGATGATCAGTATTTTGGAACTTGTAGTAGTTGGTGGCCGATTACTAAATGTGGAAACAGCACCTCAATATGTGGCTCTGGTTTTTAGTTATTAGGTTTTAAGTATGTTGACCTTTGACCTCGATGATCATTATTTTTGGAACTTGTAGTAGTTGATGACCAATTACTAAATTTGGAAACACCATCTCAATATGTGGCTCCGTTTTCGAGTTATTAGGTTTTAAGTATTTTGACCTTTGACCTCGATGATGATTATTTTGGAACTTGTAGTAGTTAGTGGCCGATTACTAAATGTGGAAACAGCACCTCAATATTTTGCTCAGTTGTCGAGTTATTAGGTTTTAAGTATGTTGACCTTTGACCTCGATGATCAGTATTTTGGAACTTGTAGTAGTTGGTGGCCGATTACTAAATGTGGAAACAGCACCTCAATATGTGGCTCTGGTTTTTAGTTATTAGGTTTTAAGTATGTTGACCTTTGACCTCGATGATCATTATTTTGGAACTTGTAGTAGTTGGTGGCCGATTACTAAATGTGGAAACAGCACCTCAATATTTTGTTCAGTTGTCGAGTTATTAGGTTTTAAGTATGTTGACCTTTGACCTCGATGATCAGTATTTTGGAACTTGTAGTAGTTGGTGGCCGATTACTAAATGTGGAAACAGCACCTCAATATGTGGCTCTGGTTTTTAGTTATTAGGTTTTAAGTATGTTGACCTTTGACCTCGATGATTATTATTTTTGGAACTTGTAGTAGTTGATGACCAATTACTAAATGTGGAAACACCACCTCAATGTGTGGCTCTGGTTTTGAGTTATTAGGTTTTAGGTATTTTGACCTTTGACCTCGATGGCCACTAATTTTGGGACATGTAGTATTTGATGACCAATTGCTAAATGTGGAAACAGCACCTCGATATGTTGTTTCGTTTTTGAGTTTGACCTTTGTTCACGATGGTCAGTAGTTTGAGGACATGCTTGTGTCATTTCTGCTATGTTAAAATTAGGGGTTGGGAACGAAAACAGCGCTACGTTAAAATAGGGGTGGAGAATGTGTTCATAAATTTCTGCTATGTTAAAATGTTCAAATAGGGGTTGAAAAAGTAATCATAAAAGGGAACGAGTTCACCCTTAAAATATGCTCATAAAAGAGAACGAATACACCCCCTAAAAAGTGCTCGTAAAAGGGAACAAATTCACCCCTAAAATGGAAGTCGTAAAAGACCGTGGTTTCACGGTGTGCGGTGCTCAATTTCCCAGGGGCTCCTGAGTTGGCTAATGTTGTTCTCATATGAGCCAGATCGATCCATTTTCTACTACTCTGGTATATGAATTCCGAATGTCACATATTCATACAGCAACACACACACACACATGTGCGTAAAAGAAAGGAAAAAGTACATTCCAAATCATCCGTCTTGGTTGTTACTCAATGCACAATGAACACTATATACTTCCACATGAGGCGAAACAATGCTTATCAATGTGATATGTTCTGGAAAGGAAACCTCGAGACCCGCGAGATGTAGGATCAGCATGTAACAGAAGCCAAAAATCAAATACCACCAAAACAAACAGCATTGCCAGTTTATACGCCCAGAAATGTTAGCTGGGAGGGGTCCAAAGTATTTGAGGAAGGTCCAGTACGTCTACGTAATATCGAACCTGTCTTATACTGCACCCGAAAAGACGATAAGTAATTCTTAATTACTGTCACCTATATTTTTAAGAAAAATGGTAGAACGATTAAGAAAGGAAAGATTACATGGTGAGGCGTAAAATAAAATATTTAGCCTATATCAATCTTTTCTTTGTTAAGCAAGTATAGTTCGATAGGAAAGCCTACAAATGTTAGTCAAGTTTCGAAATTTTTCAGAGGACCGGACCCAGTGGACCCCCGTCGTGGCTATGCCCCTGAGCATTGCTAACTAGTCCCAAATTCAATGTGGCGTTCCCCATCATATAGTTTTATGTGGAAATTATGAAGTGTATAAAATATTTTATAAAAGAAATATTTTTATACTAAAATACTATCCACAGGGGGGGGGGATTCTACATACTGACTTATTAATATTTGATTCACAAATTACTGTAGAAGAAGCCTTCATTATCAATAGCTAAGAATTAACTTGTAAATGCGGGTCTACTTTAATTTGTTTTCTCCTCTACTAGATATTTTCTTTCTTATTTTGTAATTCTGCAGTCACTCTTTTAATTGTCAATATATTGATTTGCTTCAGTATGGTCTCGTAATTTAAAAATATGAATGCATAAAAGCAAATTCCATTTGTTAATTGTTAGTGAAAGAAAATTCAGAAATCTTATTTAGCGCGAAAAACCTTCTCGTTCAATGGAAACCGTGCTGTGTTGCAGAAGCACTGCAACGACCAGTCCCTTTAACTTCTGAGATAGGGGAAAGGAGACTTAACATTTGCTCCAATTGCCGTGCTGAAGAAATCTGGTCGTTGTATGCTCGCTGCAACACAATATAAATTAGAGACTCTGTGACGGACTATTTTTCGCTTTTTAAAACGGATTAACGGAACGGACAGTTACAGAAGTACAAAATATGTTATTTAAAGTGTATATATGCGAGTATTAAAAAGTATTTTTCTGTTCTTTACTACTATTGATAATAATATTTTGTTTCTTGAAATACTTTGGTTGTTGCGCAACGCTGCAACACTAACATTAGCCGCCACTGTCTAAATGGGAAGTTGGTACCAGAGGTAGTGCTGCTGCATGTCGAATCCATCTTTCCACTTCAGTGCTCTCTTTGTACAATTGAGAAAGTCCTAACGGCTGAACCTTCCTCCAACAGACTGAGAGAAGTGGAAGGAACATCCTCTGATTTTAACTAGGAAATACTTTATTTACAGCATTGATTGCTACTTTCTCAGGATCAATAGAAACTTCTTTCAATTTGAAACGCAGTCCAAATTTCTCAGCTTCTTCCCTGATTACCTCCTGCAATCTTACATGTGTCTTGCTTTTTACTGGGAAATATGCAGAAGAGGAGAACAAATACCTGGCCGAAATATTTTCCGTGCAGGGAGAAAAGGCGAGGTACAGTCTTAAGTGTCCCATCCATTACAATCCTGTCGTACTGACAAAGAATCTCCGAAGTTCCAACAGTGCCGAAACCCTATTGAAGATAGAAATAACACAAACATTGTAAAGAAAATGCTTTAATATTAATATTCTTACTTCTATTACTATTGTTATATCAGATTTTCACGATTTCAAAAAAAAATTTAAGAAGAAGGTAGGAAACGATAAACTATTTTCTTGATTACTAAAATATAACTCACAAGAATTATACTGGTGTCAACGCCTTCATCCCTCAATAAAAGTTTTGAAGTCGTGCGCTTTGCTCCACGATCCTTTCACCTTCAATTTACTCAATCTTTGCGATTGTGGTGCCCGGTTCATGCTCATACGTTATATAGAGAGTGTTTGACGGCACGAAAAATAGGGAGAACAGATGCAGTTTCACTACAGTAACTTCCCTTAGCAATCTTCTTCCTGGAGAGAAGAAAATAAATTCATTTTAAACATCAACAGAAAAAAATGTCATACTTGACGGAATATTGCTTAACTACAACCGGTTGTGTTACGCTATAAATAAAAAAATATACTATGTATTTGTGTGCTAGCTAGGATGCCATTTAAAAAAGGTTCCGTACCTAAAGTTCTAAAATAAAGTTTGGAGAAGTTGCAAGAATAAATATTAGAAACATGCAGAGAAGCTTCAGTGCCAAAATTACTTATACCTTATTACAAATATTATATATACTTACCTATATGTCTTAGTAATTGTTGATGTTCGTTCTTCCGCCGCTCTCTTCTTCATATGTGAGGTACATATACAAGGCTACATGAGCAATTTTTTAAACAGTGACGCAAATAACACAGTATTATGAATACTTGCTTTGATTATACGCTGTTCTGTTCGTTCTAACGTAAATACTACTAGCCTTACAAATGTTTTCCAAAATGACACTAAATTTCCCTATCAGGATTTGAAAATTCCCTTCGCTGGTGTAAGGCGAAATGGAAAGGGCGAACGGGAATTCCTGTTTCGCCTTACAATCAAATTAGCATATACTATCTTAGCATCATAGCCTGAAATAATGAAAACAGGCACAAGGTGAAACGGGAAAAGGCCAAACGGGAAGACACCCAAAGTTTCATTTTAAAATCATCTGAAAGAATTGATCACTTACATTTTCTTGTGTTTAATTATTAAAGATATATTTTGCAAACGGAAAAATACGTGGACGTTTCGAATTAGGTACAAAAATATGAAAACTGTTTTTGTGATGTATAATTACAATGTTCTAAAAAAAAGTTATATTTCTGGGATAAAAGTCTGCAGGTCTATAGTAATTTTACCATGTTAAATTCAAATCTGAAATCAGAATTTCGCTATCAGGGTCACTTTCTCAGTAATATATGATGTTACGTAAGTACACAACGCATGTTCTGGAAAAAAAACTGAGAATGGAACAGTAACTAAGACGTTACTGGTTTAGCCTGTAGCATGTTTTGTAGTGGGTATGTCTCTTGTCTCTACTGACACATCATCAGAAGCGTTCTTACATGCTGAGTTATGTTTCTTTCATTTCCCATTCATGAAACTGAATTTTAATTAAAAAGAAGTAACAGTCAGTTCAAATCTCATAATCAAATTGAATTCATTGGAAGAACATAACACTAGTGGAAAATCCTGTTAACCTCTGAAAAGTTAACCTGATAGTGTTGCCAGAAATTACATTTGAAATTTCCTTTTCTTATTATATGCTGTGTTCAAATGTTACTATTCACATTTCGGAGGAAGAAGCATCCCTTGACAAACAAGGGAAAATGACCTTCAACAAGGTAAGACTTCCCAAATTGAGTGCAGTGATGTGTTACGTAATAATGACAGCAAGTGTGTTGTAGATAACGCAAAAAAATGATAATTTTCTAATGTATTATATGAATGCAAGATCACTTAGGAACAAAGCTAGTGAGTTTTCCAGCAACATTTCGTTGAACAATTATGATATCGTAGCAATAACAGAGACCTGGTTGTCTTGTGATTACTTTGATTCAGAGAATTTCGATAACAGACACCTAGTGTATCGTAAAGATAGGGACTATAATACAAGTGGTAAAACAAGGGGGGTTGCTGGCAGTACAGAACCTGGAAGTGAGTCAAGTGGCTGTTACTGACCAGAGCCCAGAAGGCTTTCTTGTGAAAACTATGGTTAATTACAAACCGCTTTATATCTGTGTTGTGTATTTTGAACCAAACTCAGATCTTTCATTATACGAATATTTTTTCATTTTATCGAAAGTAACTGTACAATAGGTAGCACTATTCTCCTTGTAGATGATATGAATTTGCCTGAAATAACTGGAACAACCTTTGATTTTCTACAGTCAAGGAGTAAATCTTAAAGTCTCTATCATTTTATGTTATATCATGACATGGAATCACTCAATAATGTTACAAATAGCTTAGGGAGAACATTAGATTTAGTAATAAGTAATCTTTCCAATGTAACAGTAATAAGAGAACCACACCCATTAATTAAAAAAGATAATTACCACTCACCTATTTGTATAAGCTTTCCGCATGTTAAATCATCTAGAATAAAAAACAAAAGAAACATATTTGGTTTCAATTTTAAAAAAGGAAATTATGATAAACTCTATAATGAGTTAGCGAGAATAGATTGGCAATATCTAAACGAATATACGGATCCAAATAAAGCAGTAGAAGAATTCTATAAAGTAATTTATGACATATTTGAGAAGTGCATTCCCATGAAAAGGCCGACGCAAAAAAGGTACCCTTGCTGGTTTAGTAACAGTATAATACAAAAAATTAAACTTCAATCGCAACATCGCATAAAATGGCTTAAGGGGAGGGGAACGACTAATCACCAATATCATTATAACGAGTACTGCAGACTACGTAGAGAAGTGAAGCGTGAAATAGCAATAGCGCATAATGATTATATCTTTAATGCTGAAAATAATATAACCGAAGACCCACAACACTTCTGGACCTACATTAAAAGTAAATCCCGACATCTTTCTTCTGAGTCTATGACCTGTGACGGACGGAGTCTGACTAAAAATGATGAAATTGCGGAAGTTTTTGCTCAACACTTCCAGTCCATTTACAATAAATCCTCCTCCGCAACTAAAAATAGTATTGACTCACATGAGAAAAAATACCTACATGGGGAATATCAGAACTTATTTCATATCATGGAGATTAGTTCAAGAGATATTGAGAATGCAATAAAGAAACTGAAACCGAATAAGGCAATTGGGTCTGATAATATACCACCTTATATTGTAAAGGGTTGTAGTAATATTTTGAAATATCCGCTATATACCTTATTTAACCTCTCAATAAGGACAAATGTTTTTCCGGACATATGGAAAGAGTCAATACTATGCCCAGTCCCAAACCCCGGCAATAAAAATAGCATAGAAAACTATCGTCCAGTAGCTATATTACCAACAATTGCAAAGGTATTTGAAAGTGTCATTTATGATCAGGTCATGCATCATGTTAAATCTTCCATCTCAATATATCAACATGGCTTTCTACAGAAGAGATCCACGATAACTAATCTCACCATCATTTCAGATTTCATAACTTCATCCTTAGATAATAATGGACAGGTAGATGTAATATATATGGATTTTCATAAAGCATTTGATACTGTGGATCATGACATACTAATTCAGAAACTTGCCACTTTCAATTTTATTCCCCCCATGATAACTTTTTTCAATTCGTTCTTGAGTGAACGTAGACAATCCGTTCTACAGGGTTTGTATGATAAGTAATGAGACCAGGTCTGGAAACATTGTTTTATTGATCTGATCTGTACAGGGACTTAAAAGCTTTCGAAGTACTCTCCTCTTGCGTCGATGCACTTCTGCAATCGATGTTTCCACGCTGCAAACGCCCCCTGGAAGTCAGCAGCCGGCATGTCCTTTAGAAATGTGGTCACGGCTGCTTGGATGGCTGTGACGTCTGCAAAACGGGTTCCTTTCAAGCGTGGCTTCAGCTTCGGGAAGAGGAAGAAGTCGGCCGGGCTCACATCTGGGCTGTAGGGTGGTTGTGGAAGGACTTCCACCCCAATCCGGGTCAAAAAGGAGGTCACTAAGAAGGCGGTGTGGGCAGGGGCATTGTCGTGATGCAACTTCCACCGGCTAGCGATCGCCGGTCTTTTCCGCTTGACGCTCCTGTGCAGTCTCTCAAGGACTTGTTTGTAGAAGGCGGCGTTGACGGCTTGTCCTTGGGGTACAAACTCCTTGTGGACCACCCCCACATTGTCAAAAAAAACAATCAACATTGTTTTCACCTTTGACTTCGACATTCTGGCCTTCTTGGGGCGCGGGGACGCAGGAGTGTGCCACTCCGCGCTTTGACGTTTCGTTTCAGGGTCGTACTGGAACACCCACGACTCGTCACCTGTTATGACGTCATCTTCAAAGTTAGGGTCACTGTTCATGAGGTTCAACAGTTCCTGACAACAATCAACACGTCGTTGCTTTTGTTCGTCAGTCAACACTCGCGGCACCAGTTTCGCACAGATTTTTCTCATTCCCAATTGTTCCGTCACAATCTTGTGCACTGTTGTGTGGTTCATATCGAGTTCATCAGCAATCAATCTCAACGATAATCGACGGTCTGAGTTCAGGAGATCCCTCACTTTTGCCACAGTTTCGTCCGTAGTCACTGTTGTCGGGCGTCCAGCCCTCTCCAGATCCTCAACGCTTTCCCGGCCGTTCCGGAACGCACTGTGCCAACGAAACACCTGGGCTTTGGATAGGGCTTCCTCTTTGTAGGCCTCCGTGATGAGAGAAAGCGTCTGAGTAGCCGTTTTCCCCAGGCGAACGCAAAATTTGATCGCATAACGCTGTTCAATGGAACCCTCCATGTTTGTTGATTTTCCGCCGTGACAAGAATGTTCACAAGGGCTTTGTCCAAGGCTTGTCCGCGCTCCACTAAGGCTCGGAGCCAACTGACGCGCGGTGCGTTGCTTTGCTCGGACCCCCCCTACATCCTCCATCACCGACAAACCCGCTCCAGCGACACGCGCGCCGCGGCGCGGCGAGTCTCATTACTTATCATACAGACCTTGTATATAAAGAATTTAAAACTAAAAGCTTTCGTGTAAATTCCGGAGTCCCCCAAGGATCTAATCTTGGACCTCTTTTGTTTTTATTATTTATTAATGATCTGCCATTCTATATCCATAACTCTCACAAATTACTCTTTGCAGATGATTTAAAAATATTTGCAAATGTGAAATCTATAGATGACTGTCTACTTCTGCAACAGGACCTGACTAATATACTAAACTGGTGTACTACCAATAGACTTGAAGTAAATATTAATAAGTGCAAAACCATGACATACAGTAGACGTGAAAAACCGTATGACTTTGCTTATTCGATAAATGGAATAAATTTAGAAAACTTAGATACAATTAAAGATTTAGTGTGATATTTGATAAAAAATTAACCTTTGCGCATCATGTGCCAAATATTACCAAAGATGCATATAGAAATCTTGGGTTTATTATAAGAACAACCAAAGAATTTATAAATGGTAACACTTTAAAATTGCTTTATTTTTCTTACGTAAGATCCAAAATTGAATATGCCTCACTTATTTGGAACACTTCTGTGAAAACACGTAGGCAAAAAGTAGTGCAGATACAAAGCAAATTCATACGTTTTCTCACATACAAGAGGACAGGACTTTACCCAAAATACGAACCATATGATAATTTACTTGATAACTTTACACTTCAGACACTTGAACAAAGACGGACGTTAAACGATCTCCTTTTCTTACACAGACTTTTGCACAACAAAATACACTGTATAGACATAACTACAAAAATAATGATACAGGTTCCATCCATCAAAACACGCAAGGGAAATAGTGGCCTATTCTACTGCAGAAAGGCGCGTACAAATGCACTGAATATGTCACCTACATGGAGAATTTGTGCTACATACAATAAAATCATTAAAGATTACGAAGATGTAGACATATTTCATTGTTCAGAAAAATCATTCAAAAAACTAGTATTGAGTGTTCTGTAAAAAAAAAAAAAATTAAAATGTATTATTTTAATTTAGTATTATGTGTTCAAGCATCAGGTTCACTATATATACTCTATATATATTGGTATTCAAGTTTTATGTTATACTGTAACATTATGTATGTAAGTTCATATGTAGACACTGTAATTGGGCAGTAATGCCTGTTGTGTTGATAAATGAATAAATAAATAAATAAAAATAAATAAATTTCCCTATCGTGTCCCTGAAACGGAAAGTTTGAGGGGAAAATTGAGGCTTTTGGGAAAAAATTCCCTTTTTTCTATTTTGGGTCCCTCCGGAATACCCTGTGTTAACACACAGATCTCAAAATCTACTGAAAAATATTGAATGGAGTACGAAACGTGTGTACAAATTTTCAAGCTTCTATCTTGAATAGTAAGCATGAAAAAAAAATTACCAATCAGCTAAGAACATCCCCACAGTGGCCCAGATCACTCAAAAAGATTCGGATGTAATATAAAAGTTTTCTGAGACATCCTAGGGTCATGTTTTACACTTCATTCTCTTCAGAATACAACAGTCTTTCAAACGGTACCATTCATATGTTTCTGTCATGTATCTGAGGCGGGAAACTTTGCAAAAAATAGGATTTTTGTTAAAAAATATCCAATTTTTCTTAGCACCCCTCGGCCCCTCCTCTCTTTGTTAACACACAGATCTCTAATTCAACTGAAAAATGTTAAGGGCATAGTTAATAAGTCTACAAAATTTCTAGCTTCTATTTAGAAACACAACTTGTGGCAACGCAGAGATCTGAAATATATCTGCAAAATACTAAGGAGTACACTGAATGTATGTGCAAAATATCAATCTTCTAGGTGCAAAAGTAAGCCTGCCAAAATATAATATACCCACAGTACCATAAATTCCCGTTTAAAACAAGATCTCAGGTAAAAGTTTCCTGAGACATCCTTATTTATACTAGGATTATGGTTCGTACTTCATTCTCTTCAGAATAAAACAGCCTTCTAAAACGGTACAATTCGCATGTCTCCGTCGAGTATCGGGGAAAATGGAGAAAAAGATAATTTTTCTTCTTCTTATTATTATTATTATTACATTCTTGCACCTCTGAACTGCCCCTGTGTTAATGTAGAGATGTGAAAAATATTAAGGGGTGCACTGAATGTTTGTGCAAATTTTCAATCTTAATAGGTGCAAAAGTCAGTCACCCAAAAAATAGTAAAAATAGGCCTAACAAAAAATTCTTTTGTTTTAAGTTATGACGCCATCACACCCTATGTTTCGACCCAGAAAGGTGTGAAACCATACGTAACGTGTTCTACAGTGCTTCCACGCTAAAAAAAAAAAAAAAACTTTTTTGGTACTTTTTAAATCGAATAATGAAAATACTACCTTAACGTATAAACATATACGATATATGTAAGGGTTAATGCCGTGCTACTGTTTTTAATCTTCAACTTATTTCCTGCTCAATAGTAGGCATACCCGTGTTTTGTCAATATTTACTTCAATATCACGAAATCGGGGCTTTTCGCCCGATACTGTAACCAAAACATCACAATTACGTGAGCATGTGTAACCTTTAGTAGGTACTCTACTATTGGTATGTGCAGGACAAGGGCGCCGTTTTCTGTGTAACTTTGGGGGGCCCTATGAAAGATATGCATTAGTAAAAGGGAAAAACGAATGACCATGTACTGTAGAAATAAGAGAACCTGCTTCAACTTAGCAATTTGGGCCCCCTCATTAGAGGTCCATTTCAATTTTGCGGGTCCCAGGCCACTAAACCCCCCAGGATCGGCGCCCTTGGTGCAGGACTACCAACTTATGCGACCTAAATGAAATTTTTCTAAATAATCAGCCTTCACCTAATAAGAATATTAAGTAATAATAATAATAATAATAATAATAATAATAATAATAATAATAATAATAATAATAATAATAATAATAACAGCGGTTCGGAGTTCACGCATTCATCGGATATATTTAATGAGAACCTGGCAGCCAGCACCATTTTAGTTTTAAAGCTGAAATTATTTTCGAAATCATACGTACTTTTATGTAAATTGGTAGCATGAGTCACTTGCATGCACTCGTCACGAATTACTGTTGTGTTGATACTATGAATTTTGTCAAGTGATTTTTTTTTAACTTCTTGGAAATGAATCACGAGCAAGTGAGATTCCTTATTTGTTCACTCCTTTGTGGATTTGTGCAGAAAACGAGTTCCTTCTGAGAATCCCTTATGATTTTGTCTCTTTTCTTGTTGCTATTTTTGTTTTGCTAACGGTACTTTTCTTAAAACTACATACTTCCACTACCTAACACAATAATATAGTATTTTAATATACACTTACCTCCGTTTTTCTTAGCATTTAGCACCCAAACAAACGAACACACACAATAACAAGTCAGAATACATAACAACACGAAAACCAGTCGAGCATGCGCAGCAAGTGCTGGAGACTAGCTTCAAACAAAAGACGACAGGTGACGCTCTTATCAAGAAGAAATGCATCTGCAGATGCAAAAATCTGTACCAATTGAGTAATCTTAAACCACAATGCATTTAAATGTCTCAAATGACCCGTTTCTTATTTTCGATCGTTCTCTCGGGTTGAAAATGCTGCGCATCAGTGACAAAAACTAAATTTATACATATTAACGCGCCATTTGATGCACGTAAATGTTTCAGATTTCCTATGATGCACTTGTAGTTCATAGTTCCGGTACGATTCGTTCCAAAAGAACGAATACTTCAGCGCAGTGAAATGATTGAAATTGTATTGACTTGACGGAATGAAAAGACGGAATTGTGCAGAGTTATTAATAGACGGATTCATTTTACATAGTTGACGGATTGAGACAGACGATTCGTTAGTTAACACAGAGAATGGAACCAAACAATAGACCCGATGACTCAGTTTATGGATTAGTATGGATACAACTGGACAAAAGCAATATTTCCGCAAAGAAGTAGTTTTTGTGACGAACAGTGGCGTATTTAGGAATTTGTTTCGGGGAGGGCTATGCACAATCCGAGTATAAGCACTTAAATTTTTCCTTTTGGGTGCCGACAAATTTTAATGAGGTTCTGAATATAACAAATTTATTTGGGGGGCTTGAACCCGATAGCCACTCTCCTAAATACGCCACTGGTGACGAAGAATGTAATAATAAACCTCCTGAACATGTGTAAAAGAAAGAAGTAACCTTAATTTGTTTTCCAGTTCCTTCTGCGCATATATCAAGCAAGATCTTGAAATCAGGGAAAAAAGCGGAACTTCCGGCGCATGTCTTGTAACATTGCAATTGTGTTTTGTGCCCTGCTACTTATTATTAGTCACCACGTTACCGCCTTTGACCAATGTTACAATGACTTCTTATTTGATATAAGTGAGTTTGACTATATAATTTGGCTGAACGGAGGAATCATATTGAATAAACATGTAAAATTGGAACTTGGAATTATTCAATTCATCGTACTCAAAAGAAATCCCTCCAGAGGAATTGCCAAAATCTTGTCTGCAGAAATCGGATAGTAAACCGCGGAAATCAAATCGGAATTACACTCTGTAAAGAAAAAATAGCGACACTTGCTCGGATATGGTTTTCGCAACATACTTTAATCAATATGATTTTTTACATGAATTCTTGATAATATTACAATGCATATTCTTAATGAGCAGTTCATTCTTAATACTTGCCCCAGAGTTTCAGGCTTTTGATATGAATTTATATGCATATATAAGTAGCTGTGTGTGTTTTGAGCAAAATAGTTTATAGGAAGAGTTATACATAAAACTCAAAAAGATCAACAACAATAGCAGAAAACAAGAAATGGAATTTCTTGAGGGTAAGACATATTATGTGGAAACATCGGGAAGTACCATACACCAAACTAGTATTTTGTATGTGCACCATGGGCTTTCTGCAATGCAGCGAATCATCGGAGCCCTTTGGTAACAAGGCTATTGCAAAATGCAACCTCGATTTCACGGAATAACACCCGGATTATCTGTTCCTTGAATTCCATTCTGTTTGAGATAGTTGTCTATTTAATCTTCTACTCATATTGATCCACAAATTTTCAACTGGATTCATGCCAGGTAAGTTTGTAGGCCATATGAGTTTTTAAATAGTCATATTCTTGAACCAAATATTAAGGATTTTCGCTCGGTGACATGAAGCATTATCGTCCTGGAAAAGGAAGTAGTCCAAATTTTCTTCAGTAAAGTCGTCTTTAGCTGGTGTAAGAACTTTACGTACCAGAATTTGAAGATATTTTCGTGCATCAAAAGATCCTTCACATATATCCGTTGTTCTGACGTCTTTAACGATGAACCAACCCCTTACCATCACTCAGTAACTGAGTGAGTAATTGCATCTCTTAAACAAAATCCTTGTCAAGTTCCTTGCTTGTTCGTATCCACAACTTCACACCACCATCGTTTCCCTCTATTTTAAACTTCTTTTCAACGAAGAAAACGACGTGCTTCCAGTTGTCATAAGTCCAAGTTGCATATCAACTCACAAAACTAGATGTTGAAATCCTCTGTGTTTTGTCAGTTTGGACTTTCTACGCGGTTTCTTCTTTGTAATATCCTCTTCATACAGTCAAGACAATACAGTTGTACGAGTAACTGCAGTTCCAAGATCATGTCAAACTACAGAAGCGATTTTTGGGGAAATCACTCCTGAAATCAGCAGTGCTATTGATTTCATTTAGCAATCTGCTCTGGGTGATGCTTTCATTTTTCTTGCACACTATTGACGAAGGGACGATTGTTATGCTGTTTCCACTTGTGGATTACTCTTCCTGCCGTAGAATCATGGATTTTCAATATTCCATCTATTCCCTTAGAGATTTGCCTTAGCTGCGCAAAGCAATAATTATGTCTTGTTCACATGGCAACAAGTCACATTTCTTACTCATCTTATTTGTTTACAGTCCACATGTAGCAACAATATCAAATACAAACAACGCTGCACAACAACAATTTTGTCACTTGACAAGCAAAGAACAATCATAAAACGCTATTTACCTCAGCCTATAGATCACAAATGAAATACAAAATTTTCACTACAATAATTTACGAGACGCACTCAGTGCCATCTAGTGAAAATATTACTGATACACAAACAATTGGCAAGCGATGTCGAACACCACAGGTGTCACAAATAACGCAAATGAACTATCCCACTCTTCATTTCCTTCTATTCCTCTTCTAACGGGCTGCAACTATGGTTTTCTGTGTAAGTTCGCTTGAGAATTGAGGTGTCGCTATTTTTTCTTTACAAAGTGTATATGGCTTGCCGGAGCCAAAGAACTTCATCCACAGAGAAACGAATCTTGTTTCGAATGGATTAAAACAAATAGATTCCAGATAGAATATCAGACTAAACGTTCTTGCCAGTGTTCGTAGGTTCCCTTAAGAAAATTTCCTTCGGCTGACATACTCTTTTCTTATCAAATTTTCCCTAGTTTCTTGAGTAGCCAATTTCTATGACAGAAGTTCTGTCATAAGGTTAATTTAGCTACAAAGGTATCCAAGAAAGTTCTGTCGCTTTATCAACCATTACCTTCGAACATCGACATGTCACTTAAGGTGTACCTGGAAGATCAAAAATAGTCCCCATCAGCATCGACAACCTTCTGCCAACGTTCTGGAAGGGCATGGATTCCATCCCGGTAGAACTTGGTGGGACGTGAAGGGAAGAAAGTATCAAGTATATTTTGCACCGCTACTAGTGATGTGAACTGGCGTCCTCCAAGGTGTCTGTCCAAGGAATGGAACATGTGATAATCGGAAGGTGCAATGTCCGCGGAATATGATGGATGCAATAGTGTTTCGCATCCAAGGCGCAGAATTGTGTTCCGGGTCATCCTAGGGACGTAGAGCTTAGCGTTGTCCCGTACAGGAGGGCCCTTTGCGGTTCAGAAGTGCTAGCTCCAGAATTTTGTGGTTTTCTTGATCACGGTTCAGTTGTTGATAGTGCACAGTTGCATTGATGTCCTGACCAGCTGCTAGCAGTTCCCCACGCACGATGCCGCGATTAGTCCACCAAACACAGAGGAGGACTTTTCTTCTGGCGCAGTGCTGGTTTCAGCTGTTTTGAAACCGGTTCATGGGATGTTGACCAATGATGACGGCGCCTTGGAGCTTTGTACAGGACCCGCTTCTCATCTTATAGCAACCTGTCCAGAAATGGCTGCTTGCTGTGTCGAGACAGCAAAGAAACACAGGTGTCTACTGGCGTTGCCTTCTGGCCTGAAGTCAAATCATGTGGAACCCATTTACAAAACTTGTAGTTTGTCTCAAGTTGATGGAGGTGTTGCCGAATGGTTTCTTCACTCACACTAAATTATAGTCCCAGTTCGTTACATGTCTGGCCACTGTTCACCTCAATTGCTCCCTGAAGATCTTCAGCTCGTACATGTGTTTGTCTTCCGGAACGCGGTGTTCGTCACCGTCCTTAAAGCTGTTAAACCATCGCTGCACTTTCCGCGTAGTCACGATAACCTCACCAAAGGCCTCTCATATTTTACGACGCGCTGCAGAGGCGTTTGATCCCAATTTGAACTCGTAAAGAATCCATGCCCTTATAACGCTCTGTGGAGGTCCAATGTTCACTCTGTCCTTACGCAAGTTCATGGTGTAACTGAAGTGCCACAACTAGGTAGTATGTTGGATATACCCAGACCAACAATGACCTTCGACTTATCTCTATTCACGTTCAACTCACGGTGTGAGGGCCAATTGAATACAGACCTTCACAAAAAGTGACATAATTTTCTTGGTTACCTTTATATATTAAAGGAAGTACCAATCACATTTATTTTATTCATTTTCTATTTCTTCTATTTTATTTTGTCCTTCACTTTTTTTAACAAAAAAGTATACACAAATACACCCAACCAACAATGAGTGCAAATTATGCTACTTTGAAAACACACACAAACTATTGCCATTGTGTTGGTTCGTTTCTGAAGAACAAAGAAAAATTTAAGTATTTATATTGATCAATCAGTCAGCTACAGAATTTCTCTAGATTTAATCGTTTTATCGAAAAATTCCCTTTTTGCTAACTTTTTACCTGTCAAATTTCCCTAGATTAGGGAACTTTCCCTCAAACTAGAACCCTGGTTATTACACCTTTCAGTTATCTCAAAATCATTGCTCAAAACATTTATGAGAAGTTCATAACTCAAAATCAAACCATTAAACTTTAATCTGACTGAACAAGCACTAATGGATCTAGGAACTACTATTTGATATTAGTAGTTGTTCGTAACTTAACATAATTGAGAGGTCCAACATTTAACATTTAACTAAATACTGTTAAAAAAATAATGAACAAAATAATGTCTTACCAATCCCTTAAAACAAGTGAGATTAACTTGTCTGTACATATGTAACGTTTCTTGCATAAGTGTAAAATTCGACTATGATTATAACTGTTGAATATCTGCGCTATCTAAGATCTGAAGCCAGAATACAAAACTCGAATATTTAAAATTTCTGAAGAGAGCTATTTCATTGACAGTTAAGAAAACACAAATAGTTGTTAAGTATTACGTCTATTTATCTTCCTCAGTCAACTGTAAGTATCAAATGTATGCCTTACAAACAAAAAAAAAATAATAATTTCTGAGTAAATCACAATATGAACACAGGCAATAAAACAGGAATTTTTGTGCCTCTTAGCCTCTTATCTAGACCTGAAATTTCGGATTTATAGATGGAATCGCGCTAAATAGCTACGAGATAAATATTTGAGATCTGGAAACCGAAACATGTGCTAGCACCAAGATCGTAGCCGAAGTAATGTGAACGGAAAGCACTTGTCCTAACTCTGTACGTACTTTGATGAACACAAGAAACTAAAAAAAAAGATACATATTATTTTTGAGGCGAAGTTGTGCTTTAACATGACTTTTCATGAGTATTGTGTTCAAATACGGAAACTGCAGTGGCGATTTGTTTGAAATAAAGGTCTTTTTTTCATTTTAAACAATAAAGTTAGGTACTTTCACATTGGGGAAAACTAGCAAGGCACATTCCAATTCCATTGACTATAGGAGTTTTCATTGACCCGGAAGATTTCCTCGTGCGGGTATCGATTTGCTAAAATTCATCTTGCGGAAAGGCGTAGTTTATCAGAAGGTCGGCCAAGATTCTTCTGAATTTAGACTGCAGTCTCCTCTGGTTTCAATTATTTCCATATAACAAGACTAACTAACTATAGTATATTGGAAATGACTTAAAATACCACTAATTGAACTTAAGGAGACAATCATGATTTAAATATTCATGGAGATGTGATAGTTAAGCGAAAAAAATCCGATAATTCCGGGCTGAAGTTATTTATAAGAAACCTAAAGATAGCACTTCTTATGTTACATTTTCAAAGCTAAGATTAACAGTTAATCTGTTTCTTGAAGAGGGTTTCCGATAACAAAGAAAATTATAAATCCAGTCATTGTAAGTAGTACCTCATTTAACTGTCTTCGTTTACTTCTATGTCTGTTGTGGTGTCGCAATGGTTATGGTATAAACCGTACAGAGCGTTTAGCTAGTTAAATAGAGATAATTTGGTAAAAGAAGGTTACCTATTTTTTAAAACAAAATACAGTGATTACCGCTTGTACCTTCGATGTCCGTGGGCGCGGATTCAATTCCCGGTGAGGCACTCAAAAATTTCGACGCTGAACCAGCATTATGAAGTCAATTGGGAACTAACTGAATGAAGAGGAATCGAACTCCAGTCTAGAAAGATTACATTATGAACTTTAAGTGCTGTTTCGCTGACCACACATCACCACTTTGAGCACAAGCCCCCTGGCAGGTCCAGGTCCAGGTCAAACCAGGAGTTTAGTTGTTTTAATTATCTTAAATACCTTGTATTTAAAATTAAATTTTACCCAGTATTTCCTTTTCAGCCGGTTTGTAGAACTTAGCGCTACTTGTTTTCTTTTTAATTCATGTCCATAGTTAGTAGAACTAACCGCTACGAAGAAGAATCTTTTCAATGAATTCGTCTTGCATTTTTCGTAGTTTCAGGTTAGGTTTGTTCAGTTGAAGGGCGTTTTATCATTTTTTTCCTCTTATTTCCCCTATTTCTCTAGTTTTACCTAAGTTTTCTTTGTACGGACGTTGAGTCCATAGAAACATGCTTAGTGTGTCTCTTTATAAAGCCGGGCCTTCTTCCTGACACTACTGTACAGGGTGCCCATAAAGTATGGGTACATGGGATAAAGTATATTTTAGCCAATTTAATGTTAATGAATAATATTTTCAACGTGTTTTCCGTGTTGTTCAATGCATTGTTTCATGCGCTTTGCAAGATTAAGGTGAATTCAATGGAATAGGTTTGAATTGCTGTCGATTTCAACATATTGACTGGTAATGCGTTCTGTCAGGTGGTTCAAATTTCTAATTCTCATTGAGTAAATTTCTCGTTCAATATACCTCAGGAAAATAATTCAAAGGGACAAAATTCTTGCGAACAAGGGGACCACATGACCTCTTCTACTATTCCAGTGAGGAAAACTGTCATTCAACCAATTTCTAACAGCTGCAGCAAAATGGGCAGGGGCTCCATTCTGCTGAAACCAGTCTGGAAGTCCCTCACCCAAACGCTCAATTTAAGGCAACAATTTGTCTCTCAGCATGTTCAGATAAGTCTCACCCGTTACATGTTCATCAAAGAAGAAACGTTCTAGCAAATGAGCTTTCCACATATCACACTACACCACTACTTTTTGGCAGCCCTGCTGTTTGGAAGAACTCATCCAATGTAGATTGCTTTGAGACCTGTACGAAGATTTTGTCTGTTCACTTCACCATTGACATATAACACAACTTCATCACTGAACAACACACAGTCTTTAGTAAAATTGATATTTTCATCCGATTTATATGTAAACCATTCACACATCTGCATGCGTCTATAGGAGTCGTCTTGATTTAAGTGATGCAATATCTGTAATTTGTACGGATGAAACTTCTCCTCTGCCAGGATTTTATAGTTGGTTGACCTTGGAACACTCAACTCCGTGGATGTCGGACGACACGATTTTTTTGGGCTAGCATAAATCTTAGCCAAGACAGTCTCTTTCGTTTCGTCTGAAATCTTTGGTCGTCTGGAACGGGGTTTGTCCCACACACTAACTGTTCTTTAAACTTGGTGATTAATTTCCCGACGGCAGTAAAACCAATAGGTTGACGATGAGGGTGTTGAAGGTTAAATTTTTCCACGATTTTGCGATAGGACGATCCTTCTCGTCCACTTAAGAGTACCAACGCGACCCGTTCTTCTTTAGACAGAGCCATCATTCAATTTGGAAAAACGAAAAACAAATTGTTAGAATTCCGTTTGTACCAAGACTTTATTGACACAATGCATAGAAAGTAAGAGTCCTCTATATCGGAGAAATATAAATTTACATATCTAAGTGAATCTATTTGTAATTAAGTCAAAATTACTCAGTTTTTGTATCGTACAAAGTTTTCTCCTCATTATTCTCATTAATATTTTCACTCTTGCTTTCTGAATTCCAGTTTTAGTATTCCCCTTTGAGCAGAGAACATTTAATGGTAGCTGGGACCAAGGGAATGATGTCTTATGTAGGCCTCTTAACTAAACATCAGCAGTAAAGAAAATAGGGTTTAATTTCCACTAATTTTAGAACATTACGTTAATTCTTAGCTAAATTATAATAATATCCAGCGAGCTTAGGCTAGTTGTTAAGATTCATGTTTCAGGATCGATGATACTGAGTTCGAATCTGGAGACCAAACATCCTGACTGAGAATTTCCAGATTTTTCTTCAGTTACACTAGGTAGATGCTTGGATAATATTTTAATTTAAAGCGCTGGTGACGTTTTTTCCACTTCCTTTTCCAATATTGTTTTCATCTGCTGATAACTCCAATCTAAAATGTCCTCTGGGTATGCATCATGTAGCTTATAGTAAACAAACAACAATGACATAATATATCTTCATGAAACTGTGGGTTAATTTAACTACAACCTTACAGTCCCAACAGATAGCTTAAGTGTTTAAGTCAATTTCCTGACTTTTAAATATTACTTTCATTGTTATGGGATGTTATTAGATGCTATGGTACTTGGGTACAATTCTTGGTAACGCTACGATATATTATGTTATTGAAAGTAATTTCACTTAATTTTATTTGCATAATCACTTGTGTTTATTAAAATCATGTTACTTGACAAAGGAAGGAGGAAATAGCGTTATGAAAATTATTTACATTGTTCATGAATTGTTATCTTTGTTACGAAAAGCAAAAACTGCAACTTAGTAATATTACGTTAAAGAGAATTTACATAACGATTTCATTATATAACTGTTAAATAATCACTATTAAATCAGCATTTTATTACGGAAATGTTTGTAACACTGTAAGAATTTTTGTATTCATCTCTTCCAGAAATTTCTTAGATTAACAAAATTTAAATTATCCGGAAGATTGCGTCTGGAGATTTTAAGGATTTTTGATCAGCGGAATTTTCTTTCTCAACTGAGTTTTCTCAGGAGTTCCACGTGCTTGCTGGAGCCATTGTTGTCCTGAAGTATCTCGGAAATCTGCAATCTCATGTTTTCGATTACACAAAATTGTTTCCTTGGAAATAGAGAAGTTAGTAAAAAAGATCGGAAGGTTGAGAGCCGAGAGAGCGCGGACCGTAGAAAGAGTTGCGACGAACTAGTAAAACGCGGTGAGCCGTAAATTAAAAACAAAACGAACATGTCACTTTGTGATACAGTACTACACTCAAAGTAACGAGACATAATTAATAATTTCAGTTTAAAGTGTCCGAAAAGCTCGTGCACAATTCTTATTCGAGAGTGTTCAAGGTATGACATTCTCTTTGACCAGATTTCCTTTCTTTTATTTCACACAATCTTTCAGACATTTAAACACGTTAAATCTGAGAACGACATTCTCTTTCGCCAGATTTTGTTTCTTTTATTTCACACAATCTTTCAGACATTTAAATACGTTAAATCTGAGAACACTGAAATTAATGCCCAATAAACTTATTTAAAATGAACACTAAGTATTTCTGTAAATTAAATGTCAGCTTCATTTGTCACAACTAGAATTAATTTTAGTTTTCATTACACACGATTTGTCTAAGTTTTAGGGGCATGCTCATGAGAGAAATTTCAGATATTTCTCTAAATTTGGTCTGATCTCCTCACTCAAGCTACAATCCCCACATTCACTTCGAACTAGAGTAGACCAGGCTAACAATATTGTATTATCTCCCAATTGTCTGATTTATGCCCTCACCTGAAAGTGAACCTGAGAATATGTTAAATATTTTTGTACATTTTAATATACAAAATAGAAAACACATCAACGCACAGTGGATCAGGAATCACGAAAACCTGGCCAAAATATGAAGTTGATTTTACGCTACTTTAATACACTGCTATTACTTAACTGCTATGAAGCTTTGTATACATAGATTTGAAGGGTCGCTCAGTACGAATTTAATACCAAAAAAGGAAAATTCAAAATGGCGGATACGAATTGCAAAAAATATGTATATATCTGTAATATGGGTATAGATATTATAGAAAAATCGGATGTGAAAACAGCAATAAATGAACTCATATCTGTCATACATTATTATGTCACGAAAGTTCGCAAACTATTGCAGTGGCCATGAGCGATAATGCACTGATCATGAGCAAGAATATTATGAACTGATGCCGGCATGTAGAACCACGGGTAATTTGCAATATACAGTTTCTGGATATCATTTGCTAACTCTTCAAATCTGTCTGTGTTGATGTCCATCTCTGAGGATAGTGCTTGTAATAACACAGAGCACTTCTCGATGAGTTTCGTGTGGAGATCCGTTATTGTCGGTACCGTTTCCGCATTCTGAAAAAAAAATCTTCTAGCTTCGTTGCCTTCATTTGATGTTGGCCGGTCTTGGATCATCAATATGGGACCTAAACCGGCTTTCAATTTCATTTGTGTGTATTCCTTCCTTTTCATCATGACTGTATGATCTTTCTTCAGAACTTCCCATTTCTTTATGTCTAGGCTACATGAAGCGGCCACTCCCTGAACCTACTGAAGGATTCGGGATATTCAAGCTTGCTGATGGAGGTCTTCTTGTAACTGTTCATATCTTTATGGTTTGTGCCGCGGTGCAGATATAGTATGCGTGATAGCGTTGCAGACTTTGACATCTACCATCGTCAAATGGAGATTATGTTGGGATTGAAACGCCATATCTTCAACGAACACCTTACTTGGTATTAAGACTAATATTTGTTCTTGTACTCATTGCACCTCCTCTCACCCCAGGTCCTTGGTTTCTTTCTTGAATTGGAGCCGAACTGGTCTGCAGAATCTTGGTAATGATGGATATGGATTCTGCCACACCACAACACTTACACCTTTCTTCTCGAAGGGGGCCGCGGTGGCTCAGTGGTAGAGCGTTCACCTCTGGTGCTTGGGGTCCCGCGTTCGATCCTAGCCCCCGCCAAGTGGACTTTGTGGTGGACAAACACCGTGTGCGTGGGTTTTCTCGGAGATCTCCCGTTTCCTCCCACTTTCTTCATTCCACCATTTCATTCATTACTCATCATCACCGTCTCCTTTAGTCTAACCGGCATAACCGTGGGACGTAAAACTCAAAGATTTCATTTCATTTTTTTTTCTTCTCGAAGAATAGCTGCAACGCACACAAGAAATGAAGAAAATGTCTGAAACCTGAAACCCAACCTACTTGCATTGAGCCTGGTCACTAGACCCATCACAGCCCCACTTGCTAATAAACGTTAGACACATACGTTACGTACGTGGCATGCTCTCCGAGATTGGCTCTTGAACCTGCAAAAGCCTTTTCACAGTATGATCTAGTAGATTCTGAAGTGATACTTCCGACAACGACTCACTCACTTGTATGCTCTCTGGGTAGCACTTCTTCTTTGCGTTCCGCACGTGATTATAAGCGGAATAAGTATCATGGCCTAATTTCTTCGCTTCACTCCTAAAAAGCTGCTACCAATATTTATCTAGATTCGTTTCCAAAAACAATGACATAACCTTATCTGAATTGTACGACGTTGCAATGTATCTTTCGGATTGTGTCCAGGACTTGCTAATATTTTTCGGACTTGCCTCGATTTCTTGTAGTGCTTTTTGACTTCTGTGAAGTTCTCTTAGTGAAGTTCTCTTTGCTCTCTGTACTTCATCTCGGCTACGTAAGCAAGCGTGATTCCACTCTCGGCTGACTGAATTGCCTCAGTCTTTCTCCTCTTTGATCTTTCACTGCTTTCTGCAAAGTCTGCCTGTCGGCATCCGACTTTTGCCGAGGTCGATTACTGTGGTTCATTATCACTCAGATTAATATCAATATCCATCGAGTTCACACATTTTCTTCTACTTTTCCGGAGTCTCAATTGCATTTGTCGAGCTTCTGGAACATTTTATAGCAAAATATGACTTCTGCTTCTGGCTCATCATTACATAACATCTCTGCACCTGATATTTCGTCTTCCACGGCGTGCAAGAGCTGCTGTTTTTGGCTCTGTTCCGTTCTGAATTCTTCCGAAACTCAAATAGCTTTCTTCTAGTTATTTTAGGTGGCATTGCTCTGGAGAGAGATGAAACTTGCTATAATATGGTGTATTTTGGTTAGAAAATTTACACACCATCCACAGTAAATATGCACTTACAATCTAAACGGGCAAAATTGGTTCACTGTTCCAGAAACATAAATAATTCAAGCACCACTTTGGCAAAAATAAAAAAGTCTTGTATCCGCTTTTCTCGAATTAAAAATCTGCGATACCATATATATGTGCTTTTCTTCGTGATTTATAAACTACTTCTCCATAAGCATCCATAGAATTGATAAATTACATATAAGATCATAACTACTTGTTTATCATTGAATTGCGATATACACAGATGGAATAAACTATAGTTACCCACTCGTAGATAGCCCAGTTTACTAGTACTGTGGAGGAGGCTGTCAACCTTCGCTACTCAGAACGAAAAATCGAGAAAATTTCGGGATTTAGAGCTGACAAGTCCATCCCAGGATTTTGTAAAAATTAACATTAGAACAAAGGTATTGGTATAAAAACTTGAGTTGATCTGAGTAATAACATTCAATACTTTCATTAAATACAGATTGTGATGCTTGAACGGTAAGAGAGGAAAGAATGTTGTAAGGAAATGGACAAGATATACACAATACCTGCAAAAGTTGGTAGATGATCCTTTATAGATTATCCTCTCATAGTATTGTTATCCATCCTGTGGATTATGGAGTCTAGACTATGGATGGCCAGACAACTTCGAACAAAACTCAGCGCGGAAGCAATACAATTCAACTGAATGAATTTAGATCACGAATATCTTCAAATAACAAAATTGTTATTATCTTTTCTAAAAGAATGCGTAACTTCTGAGCGAATGCTTAAAAATTCGTAGCAAAACCTAGAAATAATGGAGGCAGAATGATGAAATTGTGGAGTTTTTAAAGAATATATCTCTCTATGTACAAATATAAATTTTCATTACAATAACAAAATTCTTACTGTGTTTTTCAGACCCTTGAATGGATCATGTGTACCCAACCAGCGAATATCACGAACATCTAGATCAGAGCTGTCATCAAATTTTTGTTCCATCAATGAAAGTCTCAGAAGCAAATTTATGGAGGAAATCAATGAAATGCTACGGGACTTTCGTCGTCATATGCACTAATGAGGAAATGGATGGCACAGATTAAGCGTGACGGTTTCTCTACAGATAATGTTCCACGTCCAGGAAGACCAAAGTCAATGACTGTTACCGAAATTGTGTTTGAAACTCACGATATTATTGTTGAAAATTTCAGAATCTTTGCAAAACATGTGGCAGAAACTTTGGTTATTTCTTCGGAATGCGCCAGTAGCATAATTCATAATGACTTTGGCATGTAGAAGCTCTCGGCAAAATGGGGTTCCGAAAAATCTGTCAGTAGATCAAAAGTATGAAAGAATGAGATCATGTCCTATTTTGATTGCAATTCCGACCCATTTCCCTCACGTATAATAACCACAGACGAAACATGATTGTACCAGTGCGATGCTGAAACGAAACAACATTCAGTTCAACAAATTGAAGAAACAGAAGTCAGCTGGGAAAGTATTTGCAATGTTCTGAAATCAGGATGGAGTCGTACTCATAGAATATATGCTCTAGGGTAACATATTTAAAGTAGAATATTACTCTGCAATACTCACGAAACTTAAAGACAATTGAAAATGCAACACCTCGGAAAATTCAGAGAAGAAATTCTGTACCCTTCAGAACAATGTCTTTGTCCATAGAGCATTGCAAGCACTACAGACATTCTATGATCTAGGGTTTTAAAGTCAATATCATCCTCTTATTCTGCAGATCTACCACTGTCAGACTATTGCTTATTCTCTAAACATGAACAACATTTGAAAGGAAGCCCTCAGTAGTGTGCGGAACAGTCCTCAGATTTTTTAACTCCTGCAAAAAAATGGAGCACCACGCATAGAAGTAGGGGAGACCGGGGCTATTTGAGTATAGTAAGGGAAAACTCAAAATTTCCAAAAAACTACGCACTTAAGAGTTTAAATAATTAGGCCATAATCTACGTACATTATTATAGTACAACATATTAAAGAATAAAGAACCTGTTAAATCATGGAAATTCAGGAAACGAATTTAAAATAAAAATGGCAGAATTCGAGACTAGTAAAAATCACGGGGCTATTTGGGTTTCTCATGGGGCTAAATGGGTACTTCACTGTATCAACATTGTTTACATTAATTACATTAGTGTTCATGTATATTCTGAAAGTATACCCTTTTCTATATAATTTGTAAAAAACCTAACTTCATAGTAAAAGAGAATAAGTGAAGCAATTCTTTAGGAAAGGGTGTTCAGGATAAGCTAAAGGTCCTTCAGCATTGTAATAATACAAGACTTTTAATTTTCTTATATGTTACATAATACCTTACACCTATAGATTTATCTTAGAATGATTTGACTTATTCTCTTTGAAATAAACACTTGTAAAAGCAAATGATAACAAAGGGAACTCCTGACAGAGTAACATAAAAAGAAACTTCGGATAGTTTTACTTTTTCTACATTAATTTTTAGTAAATAAAAAGAATACACTATAATGAAAATTATAGTTCAAATTTAACTTTTAAAATAAAAAATGAACTCACAATAAGATTTATGTTCAAAATTAATTTAACGAGTAGTCTTGTCAATTAAAATTAAGTGTATAGTAACATAAAAATCAAAATTTGTGCTGGAGAAAGCAAGGTGCATAAAAAATATTTTTTGTACAAACTTATGAAAAATCACTAATTTCTCGAACTTCTGAAGTACAAGACAATAAAAGTTATCAAGGAATGTATAAAATAGAGGCACTTGTTGCATACAAACTGTTTTTCCCATAAGGTCCAACACATATCTCATGGTACCACTGTTTACAATGTTGGCAGAAAATACATTCTTCTTTGCTCATAGATTCTTTAGAGTAATATTTCACCTTACAGAATCTGCATGGTTCATTGTTCTCGGATTCGTTCTCATTATCATAATAACGTGTAACGTAACACTTGAAGGTACATGCTTATTTATTTTTGTCTTCTTAATGCTTTTTGTCTTCGAGCAAGCTTTACCAGATACCTCCATTTATAACTTCTGTTTCGTGCGAAGCTGTTGAACATTTCCGGGAGAAGTAAGTAGACCTGTACTTTGCTTCTTCTTCGTGGAGACACATTTGACAATTTATGCAAGAGTGAGAAGAATTTACATCATTGTACAGTATATGATGGAGTCCATCATATGCTGTACATCCCATGTACTCTTAATTATATTTCCCAGACTAGATTTTAAAATTCGATTATCACTTGAACTTCCGGGCTCTTATGGACTGATGTCATAGTAATACGCAGTTCTATCCAGTGGTTGTAATATTGTAATACATGAGTGGTCACAAAAGTTCATTGCCATGTTTCTCACAAAATTTGAGAGTTTGTAGCGAACAGTGAGAAATATGTCCGTCCAAAATTAACAAACATTTTCCCTCAGCTCAATTTGTTTTTTAAAAACTCTATCCAGCAAACAAGCAACTCTTTATTAACGTAACCACAATCTGGTGAGGAAACTTGAGAAGCCGGTGGTAGATTGTTTACAAATTCTTCATTCATATGCTGATCTTTAAAATAATAAATTGTGGGATGTATTGTAAAACTGCGTTCCAAGCGACTGTCATAGTGACATTTTTGCCTCTCTCAGCGTAAATACCACCCATTCTCACACCTTCTTGGCAATGACTTTGCTTCATCCACATTGTATACACGGTGTTGTTTTTGTGTTGAGACCCCATCGTTGAAGTAACGGATTTCAATAATTGAAAATCGGACTCCTGCTTCCTCATTAACGCCCTCAGCACGAGCTCTTGAAAGTCCCTCAGGCTTTCGTAATAATAAATTCAGATGTCTTTTCATCGAACTTGAAAACCAATCTTCAACAGCTAGTATCTGAAAGGTATGTATAAGAATTTAATTTATTGTTACATATCGATGCACAACTTTACGAATCGTTTCATGGTGCAGCTTAGTCCTTTTTTCCGTGAGAATCATAATTCGCAATATCAACTTCCTCCTGTTCTTCTGTCAGTATTGTGGACTGTCCTATGACTTTCGGTTTTGTACATTGAATTGTTCCATTATTACCACCCAAACTAGACTCACTCTTTCGAACTGCACTTTCCTTCGCAAAGTTTCAAAAGGTAAATTGCAGAGCTATGAAGCTCCACGTGAACTCAAATCACTTTTTGTTACACTTTGCATGGCCTTTTCCATATCTTCATTATTCCACTTGCTGGATTTATGTTCTGATTTGCATTTTCGTACTATATAAAAAGAAAATGAAGTGTTTCCTTTTACATACATGCATTACATAGGAGGTTGAACCATAAATACAAAACTAAAATTCATAAATTAAAAATATTCACGTAAGTTTATACCTGACTCAAATAGCCCCGATTGGCTCAAATAGCCCCAATTTTTTCGACTCAAATAACCCCGTTTTGCACATATATACATAGGAATGTACTGTTTTCACATTAAACAGCGGAGAGAGCCAAAAATGGCGATTATAACATGCGGACGTTCTGTTTTACGCGTACGGTAATAATTTTACAAAAATATGCATTTACACAGATTCAACACCTTATATTATACATACGTTTTTTAACATCAGACCAAAATACGAAGCATTGCAATCCACTTTGCTTAGAATTGTCTCATATTTGCAGGAACTGATGAGAAAGCAGCAGATCAGCGATACATACAAACTTTCCTTTACTAACGAACTCACAAATGAATGCAAATTCAGCTCATTGATGCGCATATTAAGTGCGCAGTGACATTTTTTCTTAAGTTTGACCCAAATAGCCCCTTGGCTCAAATAGCCCCGGTCTCCCCTATATTGAACTTTGGGGATGTATGTAGAATAATTGTTGTAACCTTCAGTTACAGTTGAGGTGGTAGAAATTTTTTTCGGTCCGAATAATTTTTACCCGTGTTGTGTGTTATTAGGTTTTACTGTATAATTTTCGGTTTACGTATTAAATCCGTTTTGTTTTTGTCCAAATAAAAATTAGTCCACAAGTTTCAGAATAATTAAGAAAATTATATTTTCAGGAAATAATTTGTTTTATTCATATATTATTTTCTTTGTAAATTTTTGTGTATGGGTATTTCATTTGGATGATTATAAAAATTTACATTCTTATTTCGATGTAATTCATAGGTTAGCAATTGAATAGAATTTTCTAAATTTTTCCGCCAATCCAATATATGGTAGGATATTTTAGACCCCTTTCGTTCTCATTAGATACCCATATCCTGCTAAAATACGGGTTGACCAGTTTTCACTATTTTTCATTTGTTTTATATTTCCGCCGCGAAATGTTCTGCGCTGTGATTGGGAAGTATTTCCAGCTCAGTGTTCTGGCGCGTCTTTACCTCGTTCTTTGTCCTCTCGACTTCGTGGGAGAAACAGACTTTACATCGCCTCCGTAAAATTTGACAAATTTAGCAGAATAAATCTACAATAAACAGGTAATAATCACTTAAGGGGATAGACTACTAAATATTTCTTTTGCCAGTTTTCCGTAAGTGAAAAGAGATAATGAAATGTAACTTACCTCAGTAATAGATAATGTTGTAATACGAGTCGAAAGAATTTTCAGTGTTGCCATCCAGTGCGACCAGAATTTGAATTACCCAAAAATCCAGGTTATGGCAGTGACTAGAAAAATGAACTAAACGGTGATTAATGACTTATCATGTTGTCTGTGTTCCTTGTTAACTACTTTTTAAATAATATTTGTACTTATTTTTTAGTAAGTTGTTTATTTTTCTAATAACGCATGAAGTTATTACAGAATAAATACAAATATTATTTAAAAAGTAGTTAACAAGGAACACAGAGAGCATGATAATTCATCAATTACCGTTGAGTTCATTTTTCTAGTCGTTGCCTTAACCTAGATTTTTGGATAATTCAAATTCTGGCCACACTTTAATTTTTATGGATGACAACACTGAAAATTCTTCCCACTCCTATTTTCGAGTGTAGAACAACATTGTATATTACTGAGGCAAGTTACCGTTCATTATCTCTTTAGACTTACGAAAAATTGGCAAAAGAAAAATTAGCTTTTGAAAAAACATTTGGTAGTCTGTTCCCTTAAATACGCGTAGCTATATAAACAGTTGGGAAGCCCATTGGTGTCCTAATCCATTGGAATTTCATCGGAAAAATAAGCAGGAAATATGAAAAATGAAGTTGCATGTTAGGATCGCCATATGTGATTGCATGGACAGGTGTGAAGTGCCAGTGGTTTAATTTCCGAATTATGTGAGCTCGTCAAACTAAGATTTAGAGATTTTGTAAACGTTTAAAATATTCCCTCCACCCTCCAAAATTCAGTTAGGTTGCGTTAGCCTGTTCATATACAGTTTTGTGTCTGTGTAGTATATTTGATTTTCTTTTCGACATTGCGGAATATTTAAGTTTTGTAGTAGTCAAGTTAAATTTTAAAATATCGGAGTAAACTCTAATAGGGACTCCTACAATGGAAGTCATAAGTATTCGTACACCGACTGCAAGCTATGATTAAATGCTTGTAGCTCCGACTTTATTGGAGATAGAGCATTGAAACAAAAGGCATTGCATTTCCCATTAATTTCTTTATTATGTACAAAACAAACAAATGTACAGAATGCGAAAACATAGACACATAATGGCAAAAGAAACCAAAATAAACATGGTTTTGATGTGTCAAAAGTATTCGTACACTGAAATTAAAGACAAAAGCGTCCAGCTGTTCGAGCTGTTGTTCACACCCTCTGGCGGTTAGAACGCCCTCTGGTGGTTTGCAAAGCTAAACACAACCACAAGCCAGCGAAACATCATTCAAGATCAAAGACTGATTCAAGACGAAAGACATAATGGGTCGAAAAGGGACAGAGACAACAGAAGCTGAAAGAAAAATAATTATAAGGCTTCATAACGACTGCAAATCCTTACGGGAGATATCAGGTATTATCGGAAGACCACGTTCGACCGTGCAGTCAATCATAGATCGATACTGCAAAACAAAAACAGTCAAAAACATGCCGCGAAGTGGACGTCCACGGAAGATCACTGGACAATGTGCGCGTATACTAGTGAACGAAATTAAGAAGAACCCAAGAATCAGTGCTCCGCATATAGTGGCAGAAGCAGCCAAATCAGGTATGTCAGTTTCAGAAAGCAATGTGCGTCGTGCTTTCAAAAAACAAGGGTATAATGGGCGTGTTGCTCGAAAGAAATTTTTTGTTTGCGAAGTGAATAGGAAGAAGCGGCTCCAGTTTGCAAAGTCTTACGTGAACAAAGATGTGACTTTCTGGAACAAAGTGGTATTCTCAGACGAGAGTAAATTAAATGTTTTTGGTTCCGACGATAGACAAATGGTGTGGCGGAAGTCAAATAAAGAGATGGACCTGAAATATCTGCGGCGAACCGTCAAGCATGGAAATGGGGGAGTGCTAGTTTGGGGGTGCATGAGTGTTTCGGGAGTGGGATTGTTGACAATTTTCGACAGTACTATAGAACAGCATATGTACATTGACATCTTGAAGAAAAATCTACGTCCTAGTGCTGATCAAGTGGGCCTGCAAGATAACTTTATATTTCAACAGGACAATGATCCCGAATATACGGCACACAATACAAAGCTTTGGTTACTATACAATGTGCCACAGCAACTGGCCACTTTTCCTCAATCGCCTGACCTCAATCCGATTGAGCATTTATGGCACTTACTCGAAAAGAAACTAAGCAAGCGCAGCATTACGAGTAAACGTTCTTTGCAAACTGCACTCGAAGAGGAATGGGCTTCTATAAGAGTCGAAGATACGCGACGTTTGGTGCAGTCGATGTCGAAGCGCCTTCTAGCTGTAATAAGAGCCAAAGGGAACCCAACCAAGTATTGAATCATGCGCAATCTTTTTCTTTCTGAACGTTTCTTAACTGTACGAATACTTTTGACACATCAAAATCATGTTCATTTTTGTTTCTTTTGCCATTATTTGACTATGTTTTTGCATTCACAGAACTTTTCTTTTGTAAACAATAAATGACTTAATGGATAATGCAGTGCCGTTTATTTCAATGCTCTATCTCCAACAAAGTCGGAGCTACGGGCATTTAATCACAACTTGCAGTCGGTGTACGAATACTTATGACTTTCACTGTATATTACTCTTGATTTGATCCGGCTTCCAGTGTAGTATGCATTAAATAATTTCGTGAAGGTTCATTTCTCTTCAAGAAAGGGATCTTCCTTATTTTCTTTGATATGTCCCTCCGGGGTTTTTACTACTAATATTATAATGGAAGAAACGGGTTAGTTTTGGTGCAAGAGCAATCTGGCCCTAACTATCACCTCTTTTTATTGCATCAGAGCCGATTCAAAATGTGGTGATGTTTAGTAAATTGTTCACTGTAGATATGTGGTAGATGATTTTGTGTAGTAATATGTGTTATATGTGTAGTTTTGGCTAATTATAAGGTAGCATATATGTATGTATGGGTGTATGTGTGAGTATTTTATTAACGTATTAAGGACAGTGTATTTTTGATTTCTTAATTACTTATCTCGTCTGGTCAAAGCTAATAAGTAAATTGTCCGTAAGTCAGATCTATCCTAATTCTGCATCGTTATTTAATAATATACAACATGTAACTAGTTTTTAATAGAGTACAAAACATGTTTTCTCAGTACAAAGTTTATTTTCATCTTTCAACGTCATCTAACGTCAAGTAAACAATTGCCGTCGCTAGTGTTTTGTTATCTAGAATAGTTAAGGTTCTACATTATCTTAAAACTATCCCTTTCTACGATTATTTGGAGTTATATGATAGTCATAGTCTATGTGAGTAGTTAAATAAATAAAGTACATTACTGGTTATCTATCCTGAAGAGTATTATACGTTCTGTAGTTAAATAATTAAATAATAGATGATAGATATTAGATAATTTTACGTTAGCGTTTAACAACAAGCCATTATACAGAACGCTACTCCATAGGATCATAGCTTTAAAATTTTCCTTTCCTTCATTTCTGCACATAATCCCATTGTTGATTTCATAATACAAGTATAGGTATAAATTAGTGTAGTACAGATTTATAAATGATTTTACACAGCAATTTGCATGTTAGAGGTGTGAATAAAAGTAAATAATACTAAATTTTGCTTGCGTGTGCATGTTTACCGAGCTGCAAAGTGTAGATATAGAGTGTTGCTCATATTGGAAGAAGTGGATCTTGGTTCATACGAATTTTCATGTAGTGGTCAGTGATTAAAAATTTCATTTAGTGGCGTATAGATTTTAATGTATAGAATGTGACTGCTTTAGACAGTTTTGGGCGTATTTAAAGAATCAGGTGTCTTAAAATGAATATACGATATGAAATGAGGATAAATATAACCGATTAATATATATAATACAGTGAGTGTAATTAAACGATAGGACACCTTTATGTATATATTAGCCCAGTTTATTTTTTGCCACAAGTTAAGGTCGTGACTGTTTATGTATGATAATAAATTTTCGAGCAGTCACTTCTAAATGTTTGAGTAGTGACCCCTACATGAAACAATTCGTATGGAAAGGAGTGTTGTGTACAAATGACTAACTATTTTTGTATTTGTAATCGATTGGTTAACCGTAATTATTTAAATTGAGCCGAAGAAGTGTTTTAAAGGAATCGTAGTGCTAGAACGATTAATATTTCGTAAATTTTACGCAATGTTTCCTCGTTTACCCATTTTAGTAATTCAAGTGAACTTGATCGATAAATATTTGTATGTATTAACTGCCTACTTGGTTTGACGATGTGAGTGGTGTTTGTGGAGTAAATATTTCAGTATAGTTTAAGAGCAGTTACAGAACGGTATAACTGATTCGCAATTATATTGCAGTTTAAGAATACTTGTCCAACCTGCAACTTGGTATAATATTTAGTTACTATTTGAGATTTTTCTCAAATGTTACTTTGCTACGTTGAGTTTATCACCTTTCATAGAGGTGATGGGATGAATAAAAGTGCATAGTATCGTAGGTTTACTACAGTAAAATTTATTAATCACGTACCAGAATCCATTGTCCCTTCTTTTATTGTATAGCTATTACTAATGATATTTATAAACTATTTTTTTAACGAGGACTCCAAGGTTAGCGCCCTTGCGGTATTGGAAGCTCTAGCAAGAACTTGGAAAACAATTTGCTAGTACAAAATTATTTTATTCTTTTTATTTTGGCTACCCCATTTAGGATTTTCTTTAGTTACCAACATCTACACTATTTTCTCCGTACATTAACTTAAGTGAATCTATTTCTGAGGGGCCTGATATTTTTGTGTTAGAAATTTCCAAATTAAGAGACCATACCTACCTTCTGGTATTTCTGGGATCTCCAATGGCTTGGCCGAATACAGTGAATGGTAGGATTGCCATACAGCCCTTGTCTTTGTGAAAATCCTATTCTGGGCACAGACTTGCACTCGCATTTGGAGAGATATCTTAGGCTATGCATTTAGTAGGCCATCCATTTAGGCATATTAAAATACATGTTTGGCTCTGAAGTCGACGATTGTCGCATAATTTTCTTTAGATTCAGCCGCTTTTATTTGTAGAATCTAGGGTTCTATCTTCTTCGACACGCCTCCATCTGTTCTCTAGCTACCTTTCTATTCTCTTCTCTAAGATTTGTTTCAACCTTCCCCCCTGTTTTGTCAATTTATATAAGCTATTAGCATATCTGATTTGAACTTAGATATTCGTTTCAGATGTTGCAAGATATAATTCGTAGCGTTATTTACGTTCGTTATATATCAATGAGCCGTTTCCATTGCTAGTTGACCTGCTGTAGTCGTGAGCGATCGCCCGGTAGACGATTTAACTTTGCTTTTGTTTTCTCCACTATTCCTGACTAAATGCTTCGAACTTCACCATTGTAGTACTCATTGTGTCCATTCTTGTGACAATATCGTGCCATAGAGATGGATTTTCTGTGTACATATATGGGCCCATGAATGATTGTTTAATTTTTAAGGTTTCATCATCTGTATTGCAAACTACAAAAATTTTCAGTATCACAGATCAGTTTAGGTACCTGCCTGATACCTTTAATGCATATTATTTCGAAATCTGTAAACATGTTTATAGTATTGCGCAGTTACCCGTCTTATGGTCGAGTTTATTTCGTGGTACATAATGTAGTGGTGCAACTTGGAATTTTATTAAGCGGGGTAATTAATTATAAATTGTAGGAAAATGACTAAATATATGTATATTTAATTGCGAGGCAGGATAAAATGAAAACCTAGAAGTTTATTATAAATTTCAAATGTAGTTCTATTGTTTTTAAAGTTAGCAATATTGTTTCTAACAGTATTATCTTTCTTCAGTAGGTGGCAGAAGGGTCTAGTCAAACAAGCGCCAGCACAGGAGCAGTTTCAAGATAACCGCCTCACTGTCCAAATGCACCGCATTAGAACAGCGTTCGGTGATCCTGTTTTTGTGTAGTGAAGGTGGGAAACTAATTGAAATTCATCGCAGGATGGCAGCAAAGTATGGTGATTCCTGTTTGTCCCTGCAGCAATTATACGAATGGTGTAGGAAGTTTAAAAGTGGCGTAACATCTGTGGAGGATGCTCCTCGACCGGGACAGGCTCATCGCGTAGTGACTGACGACAACGTTGAGCTAGTGGCACAGCTTGTAAAGGACAACAGGTGTATTACCCTGAAGGAAATCGCAACAATAATGAAGATTAGCTTTTGTTCAGCTCAACACATTGTGCATAATGTTCTGCATTTCAATAAGGTATCAGCAAGATGGGTCCCACGTCAGTTGACTGCTGAATTGAAAGATCGTCGCGTCGACGCCTGTGAAGAAGTTTTGCGTCATTTCAACGCCTAGGGCGATGCATTTCTGGACAGGATTGTTACAGGCGATGATACCTGGGTTTACTATCATCAACCAGAAACCAAGTAAGCGAGCAAGGAATGGCGGCATAGCTCTTCGCCGAAACCAAAAAAAAAAAAAAAAAAAAACCGGACTCAACCATCAGCAGGAAAGGTCATGCTCACTCTCTTCTGAAATCCTAATGAAGTAAGTTTGGAAGAGTACATGGAAAAAGGAGTGACAGTAACCAATGCCTCGTATTCAAACATGCTGAAAAATCAACTTCGCCCTGCAATCAGGCGTAAACTTTTGTCCTCTGGAGTACTCCTACAGTATGACAACGCCCGATCGCCCGTTTGACCGTTGAGACTATCGATAACATCAAATTTGAGTGTTTCATTCATCCACCCTATTCACCAGAGCTTGCCCCAGTGACTTTCATTTGTTTGGACCACTGAAAGAAGCGATGGACGGTAAACATTTCAATAGTGATGAAGAGGTGAAAAATGCAGTGCACGAGTGGCTAGAATCTTGATTAAAATAATTCTTCCACCGAGGTATCCATGCACTTCTGAAACGGTGGAATACTTGCATTGAACGTCAAGGGGACTACGTTGAAAAATAAGAGGGAAGATTTCCTTTTCATTGTTACATTCTAACATAAATATGTAAGGAGTGTGCTATACTGAAGAGTATCGTATAATGTTGAAATACTTTGACTAATGTAAATAAAGGGTCTTGTTACCTATCCCGAACTGTTGCGTTTGTTTCTTTAGTTTCGTTTAGTTTCGTCCGATATAAGAAGTAGTATTGTGCGATTTGCAGTATACCGCCATATATTTAAATATCACCCTCTTTGTAATGTGATTAACTTATATGTGGTTATTATATTATGTCATTAATCGCATGCTGCATGTAAAAATGCAGGTTATTGTAACTCGGAAATACCATCAAGTATAACCTTAATTAATGAACGTGGAACCTTCCCATATAATCGTATCTCAATTCCCTTGTCATGTGCGAACCTTCAAAACCCAAACACTGTTCCATCTCAGTGATCGTAATCTTAGTGCAAAGGTGATAAGTAATGTCTGAAATACCGTACGAAATATTCTTCAATTATTATAACAAATACCCTACGAATTCGTGAAATTTTCTTTTCCCTAAATAGTGCAAATGTGACTGAAAAGTGAGACTTAAGTTATATTGATTTGACAAAATAACAAACTAAATAATGAGATGAGTGTTTCAGTCGAATTGAATCGAATGACACAAATTTAAGATTTTTCTTATTTTACGAACGGATATAGATATCTGGATAATTATATAGACCGATATATGTATAATTATATAGACTAAATACTCATTAGTCACAAATAAATATCATATGTGTATACTGAAATAAATATAGACTACGTGGATGGACGCCAATTATATGAAACTACGAGAAAAGGACTCGTTTAACTTTTTTTTTAAATATTAATATGGGAGATACGTTTTAATATTTCCAATGTTTAATCTATGATTTTCTTTTTTCCATCTTTGAATTTTGATTGATATAACTGAACATTGTATGTACACTAATATATATCTATATGTATATGTATTTGCATGTAATCAATCTCTTTCCTTGTGCTTTATTCTTAATATTGTAAGGAATATTACAAAATTGTAGCTAGGTGATAGTTTCCTTCCAAGTAAGTTTTTAACCTATTTACCTGTACCAATACATTGTCGGATGTGCGTGTGTGTGAATGAATGATAACTCTAGTTTTAAGTGGTGAAGTTAATATAAAATAATAACATTTATTATGTCTGTGTATTACTATAACATGTTTATATCCGAGCCATGACAGAGGTCATGAAGGTAACTAATACCAAATTAATCCAAATCGGCTCTGAGAGGCAAGCCGAAAGAACGGAATAAGCTGGACATAATAACAGTTTCTTCAAAATTTCAGGAACTCCGATTTGTGGAAAATATATGTATCATTTGAATTTTTTTTCTTTTATTCGCTAACTCAAACATGTGTTCGACCTTCACCATGTAAAATCAGTTACTGGATGAAAGTTACTTAATGCTCAAAAATAACAGATAAATGATTAAATTAGTACTTCTCATTATCTGGACTGGGTCAGGGTAACTACAACATGTGCAGTTACCTGAATCCAGGTCAGAGTTGAATGTGGGAATATGTGTCTCATCTGGAACAACTCAGAATTGATTCTCGAATAATAAACGTTCTCTTCCTCTTTTACCTTCTTCTGTATTAATCATAGACTATCTAACATCCCTTTCCTGCAACATTTTCTTCTGGTCTTTCCCTATCGCCGACATAATAGGTTTCTTCAGAAGACCTTTCCAAACCTCCTTCTCCCTTCTATTCTCCTTCTCCCGCTTCTATCTTCCTCTTGACTTACTATATCTCTTTCTCAATCTTTTCCTATTTTAAAATAAAACTTAATGGAAGTCCTGACTGGGAGTTGTCACTATAGGCGCGGTCAATAAATTCAATTACATTTCTCTTCGGAAGTCCGATATTGAATTACAATTAAAGAAATATATGTAGAATAATAGAATGATAAATTGTTTCAGTTTATTTACCGAATCGAGATATTGAAGTTCAAGTTGGCCACAACTTAGTGGATCTTTTCCCAATCACGAACGACTTCGCTTTCACTGTGTATGCGATCTGCACAATATCAACCTGCACAAATACACTGCAGTAGAATTATTTCCTGGTAGAAACAAATTTCTTTCAAAATTTAGCAAATTTAAGACACCGTTTTCGGCAGTAGAATCGATTAAATCTAGCACTCAATAATACACATTTTACTATAACAAGCGAAAAGGAGAACTACTTATACCAAAGCTGTCTTGGAAACCGCAGAGTCTCACTCATAGAGCGCTCACCTCAGGTACTTTGGATTCCTGGAAGGATCCCAGTTGGCACCAATTGAACTTTGTGGTAGACAAACACCGTGTACATGGATTTTCTCTACATCTTTCCGTTTTCTCTCACTTTGTTCATTCTACTATTTAATTCATAATCATCTTCATGATCACCTCCCTTAGCTCCGGTGTATAATCGTCTGATAATAAACTGAAATTACAACAGCGTCTTGAAAAACTATAACTTTCTTGTTGCTTCTCATTGGATTGTCAATATCATTTTACCTGCTAGATCCTAGACGTATACCCAAACACAAAAAGAACATTCTAACTTCAGTCAAAATTTGCGTATTTTGGCACTTGTTTTGTATCTTTTCTGATATCAGTCTTTTCAAAATTGGCAGGTATTTCGTCTATTTTGCTTACTACGGTTACCTTGGTTCAATTCGATAGGTTTCATTTTACTTATGTTATCATTAGGGAATTTGTGTAAACATTTTACTGAAAAATGTGTATTATATCTATTTATCACATTTCCTATTAATTTTTACATTTCTTCATCTCATAATTTCTTAAAGGAATAAAACGAGGTAAAATTATGCATTATTACAAATAACTAGATTGAGTCGTCTTATATAGCCTCGCTGCTTAACGAGAAGTTAAACTCAAAATAGTTTCAAAATAGTTTCTTTGCATTTTATACTACATAACGGCATATTGTGGTAAGGAAGGCAACAAATATTTCGTGGAATAGGCTCTCTAACCTTCTTTTGTTGCGAGTCTCTTCCACACTAAACGTTCTTAATATATAGAACGACACGAAAAGCCTCGCAAGGGCTGTGCTCGTGTTCCAGGTACTGCAGAATGTCGAGTCTTTTATTGAATTCCAATAACAAGCTTTGTTGTACAGAATATTGTTATGTCCTACACGTGCATTTTTACTATATTACTACAGAGAAGCAAACAACATGAACCATTATCAATATGTGATTCGGAAAAATATAAACATCATAATCGCAATGAAATTCTGCGAAGACTCAAGAGGTAGGATACATAATAAGTCACAATACCTTCGAAGGCTGGTTGATGTTACTTCTTAACTTTCCTGTACACAGAGAAAAATCCGTTCTAAGAACAGCGGTATATTGTACAAATGTACGGTATCCTCTTGCTTACTATAGAAATCAGTACGGAACATGCGTTATCCGTATACTACATAGGCACTGCCCTTAAGTGTTACATCATGCCGTTGCAGGATGTCTGACATCAAAAACAGTTTTCCGTATATCACATGCATATACTTATGTTACCTTCGACAGCTATATGTTATATACGTCCATTTGTATGTGAGATCCTGACCCCCTACATTGTTTCATATGGAAAGTACGTATAGGTGGAACACTTATGCAGAAAGTATTACAAAGTATGCATTTTCAGTTATACGTCTGTTGTGAGTTAAGTCCAAAAACTACAGGAATTACGCATGTAACCTATCTTTTTAAGTATACCACCTACATTTTTTCTCAGTGTAGCAATGAGGTTCTTCTCACTCAGCTTGCCTGGAGCTCTGAGGGACATAACCCAAACCTCTTAGCTTGCCTAGAACTCTGACGATCCTTACTTACTTAGCTTGTCTGGAGCTCTGTATATACTTAACCACACTCCCTTTGCTTCCCTGGAGTACTGAAAGTTCTTAACCATAATTCCTTAGCTAGCCTTTAAAATTGTCTATGACCCTTGGCTGTCTATGCCTAAGGATCATTCATTTACTAGCGAATCCCATAAAAGAATCATATTTTAGTCTCCAAACCACAGTTATAGTAATTTATGCTATGTTTAAATAAAACGAAAGTTTTGATAATAGGTTCTGGGAGAAACCAAAAATCCCGTATACTAATTACTTTACGTACTCCCCTCTTTCGTAAGTTTAAAGTGAGAATATGCTCGACTATAAAACTATTAGTGGGTATGTGCCGTATATTCCCGTATATGCGTCATTATATTTCCGTAAAAGCCAGAATACAGAATAATTGATTAAGTTGACGGATAAACATGTGACCCTTACTGTACGTGGCAGAAAGTCTAAGGTCCGAGTTGTTGCGAAACACATTCCATTTAAAAACTTTTCCTGTCATGGTGCTAAATAGATGGCAGGGCAAATGACATAAACTTTACTTTATCAGCAGCTTTTCTATTATTCTCCAAAATTATTTAGCAATTGCAAAAACTATCACGGATTATCACTGTACCTACCATATCTTGTTATCTCGTTCACTGTCTCAGCAAAACTATGATTGGTCCCATATTCTTTCACGTGACAATGAGGAGATTTATATGCTTTTAGATGTTTAAAAACTTCTGTGGTCAGTAAAGTTATGTTGAAGTTAACATTAGAATTGTTTCTCTTTTCAAGGTTAAGGTTCGTATTACTTTTGTTTCTAAGTAGTCGAGAGACAGAATCACCTCTTAGGATCGCCGCTCAATAGTTCGCTTACTAAAATGAATCGATTCATTTGAACGACTCAGTGACACACTTATATTTTTATAACGGGGGAAGGGGGAAGTTAAAACCTGAAATTGTATTATCAGACTAAATGCATTACATAAAATGAATTTAAAAGGTATAACTCCAATTTTAGATTACAAGCATACTGCTATTAACAAATTTAACTTTAAAAAAATAACAGGAAGTTAGACTTTTAAACTAATGCAAATTACAATTAACAGATGTAACACACAAACATGCAATTCAGATACAAAATACATATAAAAATTAGACTAAATAAAATTACTATTAATAAGTGTGAAAATACATCACAAATGCAAAAAAGCTATATGCAAATTACAGCCTAAACGAATCAAAGTACGGAATGAAAAATATTACAACTGTAGACTCAATGCTATAGCAATACAATTTTAAGTGTTACAACTTTAAATTCAATGCCAAAAATATTATAATTTTATTACAACATAGTGAGAAACTAAATTGTTCCTAAAAATTTTGGCGACCACATCCCCCTTAGAATACACATTTTAATCAAAGTAACAAGTTTCCCCGTGGCTAAGCGGTTAGCGTACACGCCTTTGGCGTGGGAGATCCAGCGTTCGATTCCGGTTGGAGCACATGTGGTTCGGGTTCCACGTTTTCAGTAGGTCCACGTCTCATATAGCCCCGCTGCTGAAATAAAATGAAATATTTTAGTTTAATGGCAAACGATTAAGCCCTGTAGGTTAAGGAAGACGATGATTAAAGCAACTGAATAATTATGGAAGAATTGGTGGAATGAGAAAGTGGGAGGAAACGGAATACTTGAGAAAACCCACGGACATGATGACCACCACGAACCAACTTGGCCGGGGAGCGAACCAGGGACAAGACGCACCAGAGGTAAGCGATTTACCACTGAGCTATAGTGCCTCGCTACTGAAAAGAACACTAGACTCAAAACCAAATCAAATCAGGCCCGTAGCCAGCCCAAAAATGTAGTGGTGCTCGGTGGACGTTAGGGAGGGCGATCCTACCATATTATATTTCATCACCATATAATAGGTCATTTGCAAGCCTACCGTGAAAATTTTAGGGGAGACAGTAAAAATTTAGAAGTGGCCCGGCCCCCGTGCCCCCGTGGATAAGGACCTGAATCAAATCAAAGTAACATGATAAAAACTGGATTCGAAGTAGTGTTAATAACTATATCAAAAAATTAATTTTAAACGGTTCAACTGTTTTCTCTTGGCGTGATTACAAGATTCTTGTCATTTTTATATAATAGACGTATTGTGTCAATAACATAACATTGCGGTTTAAGAACTGTTTTAAGTACAGAAAACTTTAACAGGGGCATCGGTCCTACCCATCGGTCCTACCCACCCCATAACTGCTTCCATAAAATGCAGTTATGTAGTAGGTACAAAACGGGAAATACGTTTTGAATTTTGTACACCACAGTCTTAAAAATTTCCATATAGGCCTATATTATAAAAGTATCTTATAATACCCTTAAGTAGACCTTCGTTATTTAAGCTGAAATAACCTTTTGCAACGAAAATAATGAACTAAGACAATCGGGATCAATTCTTCCCTATTATAAAATATATTTAAAATTTACTGTAATTATTACGAATTTATTTGAATTACATATGCTCATTTTAACATGCCATTTTCCTTAAGAATTGTATAACACATACTTTTGTTTAAAACTAACAGTTGCACAATATTGAAGTACGAACAAACGCAGAGTGACTAATCTCTACTGCTGGTGCGCTCTCGTTTTCATTAATTTCTCTACTGAATATTCAATTGTCTATGTGCGATTGCAGGAGCGGATCCAGGAAACAAGAAAGAACCGGCTCTTTCGGGCTTTTACGTACTTGACCTACTCACCCATTCTGCAGATGCGATTATAATTGTTAATTAAAAGTTTACGCTTTATATGTAAAATATCAATGTGAGTCTAACTACCACATCAAAGTGCTAAACATTTACATTGTTGGTACTGTGTTTAATTTATTCATGCCAGAGGTTCAAATACACTAAGGCAGCGCACATTTGCCGAACTCGACTGAAGAGGCGCTCGCCATAGTGAGAGCCAGCGAAATTACCCGTCCAAAACAGCAACTAACTGAATCAACCAACAAGAGGGCGGTTCGCGAGTGAACGACGTACAAGTTTCACGTTCTCCAAACATTGTCACTCCTAAAGAATCGTCCTTTCCAGAGAATAGTGGTTCAGAAAGAACCATGACTTCTGAAGAACCACGACTCCCGAAGAACAACGACTCTCAAAGAGTAACTACTCTCGAAAAATCGTTACTCATTTCTAGTGAACAACGACTCACTCACTCATCCAAAAGAGTTAGTCAGAAGAGTACTCAATCGCGAGTCATACATCAATAGCAGAATCTGGAAGTCTCCAACATAAGGAGTTCGATTAACCCGAGAGAATAAAACCAACCGGTGGTCCTAAACGATCAAATCCACTCTCCCGATCTTTTCAAGAACGCCGGTCGCTTGATACGAGCGGAAATTTCCCCCGTACACCCCCTCAACCTCTATGAAGCTAAAAAATAAGAGTTTCAAATAAAAGTCCATATCCCCGAAACTAATCAAGATATTAATGAATTTCTTTTTCCAATTTTATCTCTAAGGAGTGCTTTACGACTTTGTCTATTCATGCTTTGGATAGGCATAACGAGTTTTTGGAAAATTTAACTTAAACATTAAAAACTGACATATTTTGTCCTTAATATTTTCTTTTTTTCCCTCTGTATCTACCCAATAAGTTGAGATATGGAAAGAGCATCCGTAATTAAATTTGTAGAGCATTAATTTACCTTTACAACGGTACCAATATTGTTAGGTTTACTCCCAAAAATAGCCGTACAGTGAGGTAAAGTTGAAGGAAAGTTCACTTTGATTCGAATGCTGGTGCTCCGAATGGCACCACTGAATTTCAGCTCACGTCAGTCAATAAAGGTTTTGTTTCCGAGATAAAAGTTGATTTTTTCCCCAATATTTGAAGAACAGTTCTCAACCTTCCCCCTTGAGCTCTCCTGCACTGTCTTGATCATTTCTAGATCTCCGGTCACTTGATACGACCGTGCGTTAAGGATCACAAAATTTTGATATAAGTAGAAATGTCTTTTATATTGTTAAAATCCATTTATAGTTGATATTCAGATATTCAGATTTTTCAACTGTATTTATGTGCAGTATTTCCAACGGTCGTTGAAAATAATTCCTTATTTCTTTAACATAAATCTTTATCTTACCATAATGAAAAAGCAGAGAATATAAAGAAGGTAAGAACATATGTAAAAGTGTCTTAAGTGAGGGTAAACACCATTTACAGGTGATATATAGGGTGATTGTACACATAACATCGTACACATAACATCCTAGGGGATAACATCGTTATACACTTGAAGAGTATTTCTAAAATCAAGAATGGTATGTATTTTCTCAATGGTCACTTTAAGAAATGCTTCTGCAGAAACTTCAATAACTCCATTTGTATGTAATTTATGAGAATATTACATCGAACTTCATTAAATACTTACTAGTTAATGGAAACAAACAAAACTATAATAATATTCTACATTATGATATCAAATGTGCGCAAAATTATATATTTCTTTAGTCTTGTGAATCGTCATGAGAGAAATCATTTTCTGGTACATAAGTGTTTATAAGTATTTAGTAACACTTCTTACCATTACAGCTACAGGCTTTCATGCACTCCACTGAAGCCCGCATACACTTGCAATTGTTTGTGTCCCACGTATCTTTACATATACAAGACTTTAACTTTGGGCAACTTTTAGCCATATACTCCTGAATAGTCCATTTGGGCATCAACTTTCCATTCGTAGTTTGCCAACCAAAATGTTCGAGTTGAAGGAAGTCAATATTCGAGTCACTGGCGTGCCAAAAATGTATGTATGAAGGTCTGTTCGCTTGATGTTTAGTATTAGAACACACTTCATTGATGGAAGATGGTCTAGGTTTTTGTGACCGACCAAATCAGCGCAGACAGCAGTTATCAAAGATTTTTTTGAGTCGGTGTGGAGATTCATCACCAATTCTTGTGCTCGTACTATCGTCTGATCACCCACATTACCAGATCATAAATTACTTAGCAACTATGATTTTTTTTAAAAAAATATATAGATACATTCCATGCTTTCTGTTTCCCAAAGTCTGCTAACTGACTGGTGGTGTTTTTTGGATATTTTTGTAAAATGTGTGCTGAACTTTCTAAATAGGGCGTGCTCACGAATTGATGATTTATTCGACCATTTCGGTCCATGTTCTATTATAGGAGATACAAGAATTAGGCGAATAGCAAGTATTGACTGACAGATCCGGATAAATATTGAAGATCGAGATTGTCCGCTTACTCAGCATTGGAAAAATGTATTATTGATTTTCCTAAAAAAAAAATTGACCTCCCAGCATTTCTTTCTTTAGAGCTGATTAGGTTCTGTAGGCAAACATTGAAAGACGAACAGTTAGTTTTCACATCAGGTGGATTTACAGAATTACTTCACGTGAAGTCATTTTTGTTTTTGTTTTTCAAGTCCATAGACATTGTAGAAGACCTTACGTATGGTTTCACACCTTCCTGCGTCGAGACATAGGAGGTGATGACGTCATAATTCTAAAATATATTTTTTCTTTTATTAAGCCTATGTTCATTATTTTTTGGCGGGCTTACTTTTGCCCGTAGAAGATTGAAATTTTGCACAAACATTCAGCCCATTTAGTTGAATTTATCAGAATTTTTTCAAATTTCTGCGTTAAAACAGGAGGGGTCCAGAGGGGCTAAAAGTTGAAAAAAGGGATGTTTAGACCCAAAAAATCAATTTCTTCTGGATTTTCCCGCCTTAGATACATGATGGAGACACGTGAGTCATACCGTCTGAAAGACAGTTCTATTCTGAAGAGAATGATGGGCGAAACATGACCCTAGGGTAATTAGGGATGTGTCAGAGAATTTTTATCAAAATATACTTCTGTATAGGGGAATATGGGCATTTTCGGTATATATATTTTTGGGCGGACTTATTTTTGCAAATAGAAGATTGAAATTGTGCACAAACATTCAGCCTACCGAGTAGTATTTAACAGATATTTTTTCAGATTTCTGCGTTAAAACAGGGGGGTCCACAGGGGCTAAAAGTTGAAAAAGGGGATATTTAGACCAAAAATCCCTTTTTTCGGGATTTTCCCGCCTTCGATACATATGGAGACATGTGAATGGCACCGCATGAAAGGCAGTTCTATTCTGAAGAGAATGAATGTCATATTATAGTCCTAAGGTAAATAGCGATGTCTCAGGAATTTTTTTACCTGAGATCATGGTGTTTTGCGGTAATTTGGGGCATTATGAGAATTCTTGATAAAATTTCTCCCGCTCTTAGTATTCAAGATAGAATTTGAAATTTGGCACACACATTCAGTATACCAAGTACTATTTATCAGATTTTCTTGAGATCTCTACGTTTACACAGGGCCGTTCCAGAGGGGCCCAAAGTCTGAAAAAAAAATCCTTGAAATTTTCCCTTAGACATCATTGTTCCCTCTCCTGGTACGGTATGAGCATGCAAGTGGTACCATTTGAAAGCCAGCTCCATTCTGAAGAGAATGAGGTATGAATCATGATCCTATGATAAATACTGACGATGCAGTAGCTGTTTGACTGAAAGTCTAAAAAATACCCCAAAAACCCCGGTTCCCGTAAGGGGTAAACAGTCAAGATGTTACTTCAGAACTGTTGGAACATATAGGCACGCGCATTCTTGTGGGGATTATTTGAACTACTTCCACAGTGGATTCTAGATAGTCAGTTCTTCCACTGACAGTGAGTAGTGCTAGCCATATAGGCCACATTTATACATTAACCGAACTTTTCTATTTTTGGCACTTAACACTGATTTTATAATTGTTCTCAATATTTCAGGCAAAATAATTCTAATTTAAATAAACCAGTATAAGCAAATGTGATTTAAATCTTTATAGCGAAACTAAATTTTGTGTTTAATTTATCTTAAGTGTATTTCTATATGTAACGAATCTCTGGAATAAATTTAATTTGTTTTACAAGTACTTTTCTCAGTGGTTTAAATTGCACAAATAGCTGTGTGTATATGAGGGTAGTTCCAAATATTTCCGGTCTGGCACTGAAATATCAGGCCACTGATATAAGCCATTTATGATATACAGTGGCATCTAGGGAAGAAATAATGTAACCAGAAATTAACGGCATACAGTGCTATCTATGAAAGAAATGATGTAGGGGAGACCGGGGCTAGTTGTTACAATTTTCAAATTTTAATTTCTTGTGAGGTACATACTGCAAACAGATATAAAAATAAACTCGCATTTTATACATCGGTCCTTTGTACACATTTTAGGGTGAGTATTATTTTGCTGTGCATTTTGTGAAACCCACAGTTTGCTACTTTATGCACGCAGATGAAACGTAACAATTTACCCCGAATTCGGGTAAGTTGTTACACACACTGGGGCAAGATGTTACAAAATACATGTTAACTAGAATCTTACTCTTTGCTACATACATTATGAAACTGGAGAAAAGTCAAAATAAAAAGTAAGCAAAAATGTGTTAAGTTTTTTAAAAAGGAAACTTTTATTTAGAAAATGATGTATTTGTATTGTAGGCTATCAATAATTGTGACAATAACATATGCTACATTTTGTGTTAATGTTAATATAGCGTTGGCATACGAGTAACTTGCTTATCAAAACACCAAAATAAATTTAGTTTGTTATTGAAAAAACAGTCTCTCGATTTTCATATTCTCTAGATATTATCAAATAAAGAATAGCCTAATGGCAAATGTGAAAGAATATGTTAAATACCGTTGTATCACTCAAAGTTCAAAAATAACACACAGTAACGAGACTTAATTTTTATCATCTGTGGTTACATTAGGCCCACCAGAGGAACAATGAATACAAATGTAAAATTTATCATTATCTGCACATCTCTCATGTGCCCATCTTTTACATTCTAGACATTGAACCCAGGTTTCTCCAGGCTTACTCTTTGAGTATGGACCTAAACAGACTATACAAAGGCAATCTTCATCGTCGTCTTCCTCGCTGGAAGATAGTGTAATTCTTTTTGTTCTAGACCTATGTGACTTCTTCGCTCGCTGTTCTTTGAATTGCAGTATTATTTTTCTTTTTGGCACATGCTTCTTTCCTTGCTTTTCTTTCCTCCTTCTCTTGCTGCTCTTTACATAACATTTCCTTAACCGGTGTATCCGTGAGGACTGCATATTTCCTTTTTCTTGCTTGTCCTACGTTCTTCCGAGGGAGAGCCTTTGGAAAAGGGCGACTTGTTTCTGGAGTAGTAACGGTAGGCCTATTTTCATCTGGAGAGTCTATGGCAGAACATTGTCCACTTGTTGAAGGCAGGTCATTTGGATGGTTGGCAATGTTGGACGGTACGATTTGTTGATTATTCGGTTCGACAGGGAAAGATCTGTCAGTAACACTAGCACTCAAAAAATCAGGCTCTGTGTACACATTTCGATTGAAAGGCCATATACCAGATTTCTTAAAACCTGCCACAATATTCTTCGGACTCAAAGAACAAGCAAGAGCTTCCTTTGCAATGTATGGAACGTCGTAGATTGATATGGGTGTTCCAGGATGCGCATTCATCCAGTCAGAGCAAGCGGTATAATAATATTTTTTGAAAGGGCCATACACACTTAAGTCTAATGGCTGAAGGCGGTGGGAAGTATGGGATGGAAATGATAGAAGTACAATGCCATTCTCGTTATAGAAATCCAACACTGACAGGGACAAATGAGAAATATGGTTGTCCAAGGTTACTAGAACGGGAGATTCGGGAGAAGATGGCACATGCCTGTGAAAATGTCGTATGAATTGTAGAAAATTTGGACCGGTTATCCATCCAGTAGGATGAACAGCGCCTACACAACCAGCTGGTCCCGAACTAATGAAGTGGGGTTTGAAGTGCACGCGGGGGAAAACAAACATTAGAGGCACGAAATTTCCTATCGAATTCACTGCAAGAACCATGGTAACAACTGTCCCCTTTTCTCCTGAAGTCGTTCTTCCAACTTGTTTCTTTCCCTTCTCATCAATAATTTTTGATGGTCTATGGACGGTTGATGCTCCTGTTTCATCTATATTCCATATTTTATGTCCTTCAAATTTGTGTTTCTTGAAAAGAGTATCCAAGTTCTCGTAAAATATGCTCACATTGTTTGCGTTAAAACTTGTAGCTCTGGCAAGGCTAGTTGCCTCCGGTGTACGTAAGGAGAGTACTGGTTGCCTCTTCATAAATCCTAACAGCCAATCTTCAGTAGCCATTTGCGTGGTGTCCCAGTTCTTTGGATAATCTAGCTCGCACGCAGTTGCGTGCTCATAAGCTAGGCGTCTTGTGTCCTTTGAGGTCAAACCATGATAAATGCGACTACAATGAACAAGGTATTCCTTTAATTTTTCCTCGTGGATATCCGAAAACACTTGTCTGTGTTTCCTATAACCAACAAACTGAGTTCTTCCATTTGATGTTTGCTCACTTTCCTTCTTTCTCTTTATGTATCTCTACAGTGTCATAAAATTTATGTGATGTTCTTCTGCAGCTTTCCTAAGCGATTTACCCTGTTCAACCTCCCTTGCTGCTGTCATATATATTTCTTCCTTTGTTTTTCCTCTCTGTGTCTTCCTCTTGTACGTTCGTACCATGCTGTTAAAGAAAATGAATGTAGGCTACTTTAGAATATTTTAAAAATATATTTCATATATATATATATTATACGGGGCACATTGTTACAGTGTACCAACTTGCCCCAACGCCGGTGCCACAACTAGCCCCGTCCGCCACCATTTTACATCATTTCATATTACGCAAAAACTTCAACAAGCAACACGGTGATAGCATGCAAGCTCATAGTTAACGAACATTAAAATAAAATGCATATATGACATACAACTTACCTATTGTTTTATTTGTAGGTATGTACAAGGAAACGAAACTCAAAAAAATTACTTTTAACTGCAGAAAACAGAAAATTTGCTATAATACACTTAAATAAACAATCTCAAAAATCGAACTAACTGTGCTTCCTCTTTCCCGACCGCGTCACGTGTTACGGTGGCTGAATGGCTCGCACGTGTTGCCAATACCACGAAAAACACAGCGTTGCAACATCTCTGCTGTAACAACTAGCCCCGGTCTCCCCTATGTCTCAACTGTCCAGCTGTCTCAGTTCGTTGTAGAAAGTCATTTGGATTAGTCACTGTGCATTGATCTCGAGCACCGTATGACAATGCTCCAATAGCTACAACTGTTGTTGTAAAAACTATAGTAAAAGACTGCAACTTTGAGGAGTTTCATCGCCTATCTTACAGTCCAGTTTACTGCTATTATGTACTGGGTTATTAGCTGTCGCAGCCGCGGATCCAGAATGTGATCAAGGGAGGGAATAAATCATAATTTGAAGCTTTATCCAGTGTAAAGAAAATAGGTTTGCAGCTGATTTCATCCAATGTACCTAAACATCAAGGGGGGTTATAGCCCCTACGGTCCTCTCCTTGGATCCGCGCCTGATCCCTCGCACCGAGCCAACAAACCCATTCTCAGCTTTTGTAAAATACACTTTTAGAATAAAATTTATTGGGATCTAGCCCTGCGTTGCTTTAAGTAATGAGATTCAACACTTTTATAGAATGCAGATTGTGATGTCTGAAGCGCTAGAGAGAAGGGAATGTTGTGAGAAAATGGACCTGTTAGACTTGGTAGACGATCTTTATCAATGAACTGCCACTGAAATATCAGGCCACTGATATAAGCCATTTATGATATACAGTGGCATCTAGGGAAGAAATAATGTAACAAGAAATTAGCGTCATACAGTGCTATCTATGAAAGAAATGATGTATGTCTCAACTGTCTAGCTGTCTCAGTTCGTTGTAGGGAGTCATTTGGATTAGTCGCTGTGCATTGATCTCGAGCACCGTGTGACAATGCTCCAATAGCTACAACTGCTATTCGGATCTAGCCCTGCGTTGCTTTAAGTAATGAGATTCAACACTTTTATAGAATACAGATTGTGATGTCTGAAGCGCTAGAGAGAAGGGAATGTTGTGAGAAAGTGGACCTGCTAGACTTGGAAGACGATCTTTTATCAATGAACCTCTCGTCGTATTGACATCTATACTCTGGAATATGGAGTCTTGACTGTGGAAGGCCTGACAGCTTGGAACAAAATTCGATGTGGAGGCAACACAATTAAACTGAATTCAAAATGTAAAGTAACTTTTAAAGTAACAATCATTATTATCTTTTGTACAAGAATACGTAACTTACGATGGACTTCTGAAAAATTTGTAACCCAGCCAAGAAAGAGGGCAGATAGAATAATGAAACTGTACAGTTTGAAGAATATACACTGATTGACAATTGATAGGGACAAAACACATTTTCAGCCATAGTAAGTGACATATATGAGTAGAGATGTTATGTAAGCTTAATTTATAAACTATGACATCAATTTCTCATCATGTAAAGGTACAGGACGTAAGAAACCAAAGACACACATGGAGAATACTATGAAGTAATAACATGAAATGTCAGGTGTCAGGACTAAAGATTAGCCCTGAGCAAATCAGTAAGGCGTATAAACCCCTCGGGTACAAATGCATATTGCACATCTGTTTGCGTGTTGCTCACGAAAGAGTTCATGAATTCCACGGGTATTTTGTCCGATTCTTCCCTTAGGGCAGTTTTCGGGCTCTGAAGAGTCAAAGATGGAGGATTCTTCTGTGTAACTCGTCGTCCAAGAGCATCCCAGGCGTGATAAATGGGATTAAGATTACCCTGCAAAAATGTGTAGTGGTGTTCGTGACTCCCGCTCATACCATAACACCAGTGCTTCCTTACCTGTCCCATTCACGGATGTTCGGTAAATGCTAACGAGTTCCTCGTTCTCGCTACACTAATTGATGGCCACAATCACTGGACACACAGATCCGTGATCATCTAAGATCACAACATTTGCCCAGTTCCCCTCGTCCCAATCACGATATGCCATACACCACTATAATTTGGCATAGTGGTGGGTGCGGGTTATTGGAACACACTTAACGGGCTTCTGCACATACAACCCGACACTATTAAGTCGTAGTGACATTTTTCGGGGGACACATGAACACCTGACGTTTCTGCAAACTCACTAGCAATTTGCACAGGAGTGGAACGTCTGTTCCTTCTTTCCAATTGGTCATTGCAATAGCGATCCTATCAAGCTATTGTACTCGTACACCATGCACGCGTACAGTGATTCCTATGGTCACAAAAGCTTTCTTCAGTCGGGAAGTAACGCTTTATGCTGCATCTGTGCACATCAGCGGCAATCGGTGGGGAAATGCTGTAGGACTGCAGCCCCTCCAACGTAATTCCATATTTCTGATTCGAGACTTAATAATCAGTCTTTATATTGATGTCCTTTTTACGCGCATTTTGTTGTTCAATTTTTCATCTCCTTTTACCAAATTCGTTCTTTCATTTCACCGCCTGGGACTGTCAGTACAATCTCCTAACCTTTCTTTCGATACTGTGATTCCACTTCCTCCTCTTTTTGACATGTCTTTACTGGCAGCATGTGGACTGCTTTACATCTGCTTTACATGCAGTCCTTACGGATGTTTGACAGTTTGCGCAAGCGCACTCTCCTCATTTTGTGTTCGTCTGCTTTGTTCAACGATGAGTGTGTATATTCAGGCTTGCCAACTCTAGGACTATATCCTCTCGCCAATCTTCTACAAAACTTTAGTTTCTGGTTTTAGCTTCGAGTTGCATAATCCCCCTTTCTTTAGTTAGCAATGCTGAGTGCACTTGTGTTGTTTGGGATTTGTACGTTTGTCTACTGGCTTGTTTGTCTAGTAGGCAACTGATTTATTCTGCGCGATATTCGATTAGATTTAATTCTTTGAATATGAGGTATTCCGTTCCTGCTAGTATTGCGTGGCGTCGTGCGAGTGATCTGATATCACTTGTGATTTTTATCTTCTGTATCAGTGTTCGTAAAGATAAGTGAAGAAATCTATGAAATATGAAACTATATAATTAAATTTTCTGCAGTTCTTATTAGTGGACTTCTTATTGGCCAAAGGTAAGATGGCACAGCTATTGAGTCCAGGCCAAAGTGACAGAGATATACCCTAATGCTTAATTTGTGCAATGTTTAGCTCATCAAATTAATTTTGTAATGGAGAAAGTCACCAGACAAAATAATAAAGCCAGAATATTCTTTTTAATATTTCTGCCATCTCGGCTTTTTTCTCGCTCTCCTAACAGAACAGCAGATTTAGATTCTTGTATTGCCAATTTCATACCCAATGGTGGACAAATGAGATGAAATGTTCAAATTAAGAACTTTAAATATGGTGTATGAAAAGCGAGAAGAACTAAAAGAATGCTTCCAAATTTTGTCAGAATAAGAAATCTCAAGCATTACAACAATAAATGATGCATTTGTCTTGTAGTGAAACCGGCTTATTAAATGAAGAAATTTGTTTCTGGCTATTTTTCACTTAGTTATGCAAAATCTATATATTCTACATAACCAACTACAGAGTCATTATATAGATACAGCAAAATTTCAGTCATATTTATCTGCCATCGCTTCGGAAATTAATAAAATCAGGGAATTAGTAGGATAATTGAAACCGAAACGTAAAATCAAAACAAAAATAGAGTTGTTTCAAATATACAGTCAAGAACAGGCGCAGCCAAAGGAGTCTGTGATGTTATTTTAAATAAGTAAACCTGCGCTTCCATTTTACAGACTACTTATCTATATCTTCACTTCTGCAGAAATCTAATTTTGATCAGATTAGTACTTCATTTCCCGAAAAAAAATCTTCAGTAAATGTACGCTTGTGCACTTGCAACATAGGTAACACTTTGACCTGTCTCGAGACAACCAAAACTCTTCCACGATCATAATCACTGATATGAAACCTTTGCTCCATTTTCCAACAGACCAATTTGCTTGCACTACAGTATTATACTCACAATAGCGACTATTGTATTTGGTCGTATTTTGGACTCCAACTGTCTGATTCAATCCTGAATTTGTTCGTGAGTAGGAATATCGTATAGTCCGGTTGCCTCTCCTCTTGGATGCAATTGCTCACCAGTGCCTTCTACTGATATATCTATGCCATACATAGTCACGAAGCCGCGTTCTCAAAACTCACGACTGAAAACGTATTTATTCCCAACAATTGTCAACAAGTGTATCTCTGTATGCACAAATATAAGACTAAATTTCCATATTATTAATAAAATTCCTACTGCGTTTTTCAGCCTCTTGAATTGATCATGTGTGACCAAACAACGAATTTCACGAACACCGAGATCAGAGCTGCCACCAAATTTTTGTTCCAACAAGGAAATTCACAGAAGCTAATTCATGAGGAAATCATGAAATACTGCGCGATTGTTCTTCGTCATATGCAGTGGTGAGGAAGTTTATGAGAGTTTAAATGTGGCGAGTTCTCAATCGATTAAGCTCCACATGCAGGAACACCAAAATCAATGAGTTTCCCCGAAATCATTGGTGAAGTTCACAATATTATTCCTGAAAATCGTAGTCTCAGTAAAACGTGTGTCAAAACTTTTAGGCATATCTCGGTAACGCGTCAGTAGCACAATTCATAATAATTTGGACATGTGAAAGATATCGGCAAAATGGATTCCTAAAAATCTCTCAGCAGGTCACAACTGTGAAAGGATGGGGCCTCAAGGAAAGTCATTTCCCACTTTCACCACAATGCCGATCAATTTCCATCACAAATAGTAATCATGAACTAAACATGGTTGTAGCAAGAGAATCCTGAAACGAAACAACAGGTAATGGAGTGACGGCACTTAGATTCCTCTCGCTTCAAGAAGTTCAAGGGACAAAAGTCGACTGGGAAAGTTTTGCATCATTCTTCCGGAATTAGGATGGAGTCTTATTCGTAGACTACCTGCCCAAAGGTCAACATTTAATACAGAGTATTGCTTTGCATTACTCACGAAACTGAAAGACAAATTAAACATGTAACGGCAAGGAAAATTGAGAAAAAAGAAGTTCTCCTCTTTTGAGACAGTGCCTATGTCCATCAAGCGCTGCAAACACAGCTGATATTGTATGATCTAGGCTTTCAATGTCAATGTCATCCTCCTTATTCTCCAAGATCTAGCTCCGTCAGACTATTACTTATTCTCCAAAGTCAAACAATACTTAAAAGGACGTCATTTTGGATCTGATAAGGAGGTGATTAGTGCTACGGAACGGTGGTGCGAGAAACGGCCTTCAAATATTTTTTAACTGATATGCAAAAATTGGAGACCCTGCAAAGAAGTGAATTGAACTTTGGAGAAAGTGTGTAGACCAAATGTAAAATTTGATCATTCCACGCGCAGTCCTTCTGGATTGGATTACGAACTTTTCAATTGCTGCTAGTAGAATACGTTATTCATTTTATCAACTTGAGTAAAGTATATGTGTCGGAAATCGTATATCAAGGAGTGTACCTATTTACAACGTAGTTATCGTCGAAGTATATCTCAGATGACGTATCTTGTAGTTTCGTTAAACAGCGTAGGTCATTGAATCCCTGGTTCATTCAATTGACTGCAATCTGATGAAATAGTGTCTGTATTAATCAACGTCATAAAAGTTGATCCTAGAAATGTGGATGGTGGAAAACAATTTTAATTTTATTCGCTCAGAAATACAAGGAAAAGTAAAAGTAGACGTAATGAAAAAATCTTTCTTGCCTGGGAATCCGAATGAACTATGAGTTGTATTGAATAAATGAAAATGTAAAATGTAGGTTAGTATCGATCAGATTTAGAATAATCCAATGTCTATCACACTAAATTAATATTCGTAGTTTTTGAATAAATTTAGTTTAATATGGTACAAATCTAAAAAAAATTATTATTATTATTATTGCTGTATCTAGGTTTAAACCTGTTTCAGCTCAATAATCTTAACGTCGTCTCTGGCAAGTGTAGATTATTTGAAGAGTTCTTCTTTTCCAAAGAAATTCATGTCATATGACAGGTATCTAGTATTACTGATTTTTGTAGGTTTCTTAGATGTTTTGCGTTTATTCCCTCAAGTTGCATCATAGTACTTTCAGAGACAATTGCAGTTGCTGAGATAGTGATTGGTCTTAATATAACTTTCTGACATTTCCATAGTTTTCTGCTTTCGTCTGCCTTATTATTATTATTATTATTATTATTATTATTATTATTATTATTATTATTATTATTATTATTATTATTATTATTATTATTATTATTATTATTATTATTACGCAAATCACATAAATTATCATGTTCAACACGATGCCTTCACACTGCAACTTCAGGAACGACCAGGCTCGTATCCAGGGGGGTCTGGGGGGCCGCATCCCTAAATTTTTACTGACCCCCTCTAAAATTTTCACAGTAGGCTTGCAAATGAACTATAATATGGTGATGATCTATATTGTTTTTTGATGCCCCCCCTAAATTTCACCGCGCCCCCCTACATTTTCGGGTTGGCTACGGGCCTGGGAACGACTGTCACGTGGACTTTATATTATTATACACAGTGTGCAAGCTCAACTCAAAGCAACTGATTTAAATCATTGCCTCCAACGATCTGATACAGTAAGGCAATTGAAGGTGGTACCTTATTTCTTTCATAGATGGCACTTTATGTCATGAACGGTTGGGAGCACCGTCGTATACTCTCGTCCCGGGTGCTGAGATCTACGGCATGGCACTAAGCTGGAAATCATTTGGAAATATCCTCGCATAGTTTTCTTATGGACTTGGAAGTAAATAATGAATTAACAATTAAAACTAAGTTTCCTTCACATATTCTTCAGAACTCCTATACGTACACGAAATGGAAAAAAGGTAATCTCTTCAAAGTTTAAAAATCAATATAATTCCTGTAGAAATCTTATTTTCTCTCTTTCGCTTTTATATTATTTTTTCTTAACATTTTGTGTAGCACGAATATTTCAGCCGAAGAACATATGAAAAGAAATTGGATTTCATTTTTCATTGTGTGCCTAGTTCTTCTTAGAATATTATCTTGATTTCAGTTTTTTAAATTGCTTTCTGAATATGTTATGCACGAAGTAACTTTAATATTCTCAATAAAACAAATACAAATATTGGATTCGTATGATTCAAATGTACTACCGATTAACGTATCTCAGTTTAAAAGCCCCACATGAAAGGAAAAAAGATACCTGATTAGTTAAAATATTCTCCGACTGCCGCAGCCACACATTTTTCTCTATTCCTTACCCAACGATTGTATTATAAGACGATGGTAATCTGGAGTCTACAATGGTAGGGAGTCCTCAACCACATGATATATCGTACAGTCGTCACGAAGCTGTACTCTGGCAAGAAGTGATTGAAATTCCGATCGAGATGGTATTTCGTGGGAGAAAGGACAGTACAATTCGATAGATGATAAAATGTACATACAACAACTCTAAACTGATTTCCTTTGTCCCTGTACTGTAAGAGAGAAGACCTTCTCTGGATAGTGGGCGGTGTAACTTGTGATTCAGGATTTCTTCTCATTGCAGAATCCAGACTTCTTTCGCTACGGGATTCAATCATAAACTCAGCGATAGCAAAATACTGTGATTGCAGACGGCGACACTTTTGATTAATCAGGTACTGATTTCTTTCCTTTGGAATTGACTCATATGGGATGGATATTTCATTCGCACCAATCGAATATTTATCATATTGAAAGTTTTAAATTAATACACAATCGATTTTTTCCCTCACACTTCGCTTTTGATCACTTCCACCAATATTACTAACAAACAAATTTACAATGTTGCTTGTATGCTTACATACACGAAATTTAATATTAAAAGTAGGGAGTGATCACGATTTCGGTCGAAAAGGTGTAGAATCCAATTCAGACAAACTGTCCTGAGTAACGTTTCTCTTGTGTTTTCTTCATTCACAAGAAGTAAATGGTACCTACCGTTATGATACCTAACGTTAAGGTCCCAGGAAACTGCCTTACTTCCATATTCTTTTCTTTCTTCCTCATTTCCTCGGGTTATGTGATAGCCAAGGGAGCCATGCCTACGTGACGAGCTTAAAAGGCCATAGATGCCGAACGGCCTAAAATATAGTTCCTAATCCTATGTTAAAACTAGTATATGCCCTCCCCTCACGTGTTACTGTTTGTTTGCATAATTTACATTCATATTTCCGCGCCTTTCAGATGGATTTTGACTCAAGTTGACGTCTCCCACAAAATTTGAACATATCATATGGTCATCTTAGTGACCAGCCACACCCCTTTTTCTTCTACACTAGCCCAAATTTGAAAAACGCTGGAACACGTGTTTAGCTTTTTAAACTGAACATTCTGAATATCAAATTTGAATTCTCTAATTTGAAACGCCGCTGGCAATCGGTTAATGCGCTTGTTTTTGATGGTTTAGTTTCGAACCGAAGTTGGTATATATTTGATTAAATTTTATTTTCTAACGATTTATAAACAATTACATAGATAGAATACAGATAATTAAATTTCTTGCTTAAACAAAGAGAAAAAGAGATATTTCCAAAAATGGATATCCCAATAATTCATTCCCCTTAATATTTTTCTCATATTTTGAATATTTATACTATTTGAAATGTTGATAAATGACAGCATTATCTTTCAGTAAATCACGTACATTTTTTCGTACAAATTTCTCACTTATTTTTCGCCTATCATTAATAGTCATGTACTAATTCTTTCTTTTCTGTATACACTTGTTGTTTAGTTAGATTTATTTCTTGCCTTCGTTGACTGTTTAACATCCTTTGACACTCGCAACTAGGATTGAATGTTGTTTAAGGTTTATATACATTTGTGATCCGCATGCTATTAATTTTTTAATTACAGTAGCTTCTCCACCTGATAATTGTTTAAATTATTTTATAAACATTTTATCATTCATTTTGTTTTATCGTTAATAAAATTTGTCATTTTTCTGTAAGCTGCAGATGATTGTTTTAGATGAGTTTGATGTAATTAATTTTACTATAAATGTTTGGAGCAAGGATTACCTGAATTTTGCACCGCGACATTTAGTTTGCTTTGGGTAGCTTACCTGAGAGTCACAAAATAATTGGAAAGGTTAACTAAAATCACATATCATTAAAAATATATGATGCACAGTTATTTGGATTTTGTGTTCACATCAACAGTTGTCAATTGATTTTCACTGTAGAAAATGTTCGTGAATTTAAAATGTGTGCTCCATTTTCTACTTTGTCTTATCCTTACGTACACCTAAGTTTTGACTTACACCGTGAAAGACACGTGTTATAGAAGCGTACGATACGCGTTTCAATCAATGTGAAATTGTATTAATATTGTCATTGGTTCTCTGTAGTTTCTCCTCCCCAAATTACTGCCACTGCAATTCGTTCTCTAACCTCTACCACATTATTTTCTCTTCTTGTGCTCTTCTGGATCTATCGTTGACAAACCATACCTGCTTACCTTACTACTAAAACACATCTAGTTCCAAGATATTTAAATACATAATGACTCACAAACTCCAGCCGTTTTAGTGTTTTCTTAATAAAAGTAAAGATGGAGATTTTATTTCAATATACAAATTTGATTCAGCAAAATATATAAATTTCTTCGCTAATTACGTTATTCTATTAAGTGTGTTATTTATTATATTATTTCAATTGGAACTGAACAATATTTTTCTTACAATGAAAAATTTGGTAGTTCTAGTCCTACATTGGCCTTATACCCAGCCTGGTACGATACAACTTGAAGCATTCTGGCACTTAGAGAAGAATATTGCATTTAAAACGTCACCATCACTTGCTTTTCAATTCCTTTCATATCTTAATTTCCATTATAAAAACACTCCTTGCAATAACTTTCTTGAATTCCGTAGCCGAATTAGCCTATTTGATCCTATGACGTCACAGGAATGTGTTTAGCTTTAATTCCACTGTCCTCTTGAATCTAGCTTCCCATACTACCTGTAGAAGTACATTCTTCTTTGTTGTTGCAATTCTTAGTTTCTCTGTATAGAATGAATCATAAAAAATATTTAGTTTTTACACTTAATTCTCCTCTTTAAAAATATAGTCGACTACTAGATGTTCACTTGTAGCCACACCCAATTTCGTGTATGTTGTAGCTCAATATTGCATCTGATTCTCTCTACTTGACAGGATCTTCTTTAGATTTCACGGTAACTCGGATGATGTAGCACTATGTTTAGTTGAAAGCATTAAGTCATATTCTGTCTTTGTATTGGAGGTATAACAGATGGTATTTCCGCCTATAATGCACATTATTCTCAGTGTATGCAATAAAATAAAAGTGCGCACGGGACGCTCGTAGTAATATTGCTTGAGTGTGCATAGCATGCGCAAAGGATTACAATAAATGTGTTAAGTTTGTTCCTTTTCTTGCTTGCAGTCTATGATTTGTGACTACGTTAGAAAAAAAGAAAATATTTTATGAACGTAACCATGAGAAATGAATATCAAAATATAATAATTAATAAATCCATTGTTACAGACTGAAATATTCTGTCGTTGGCATAAATTTAAAATCTCCAATGTCCTCTGACTATACGCATTTTAATCAAATTAGCATGATAATAACTCAGTTCAGTCTGGTAACTACCAAATAGGTTAAGAAATTCATGCCAATGGACATCATCATTATACGTATTCTGCCATCATCTGCATTTAATTTGCCCCAGTTGAGGAGTTTTCATGCTCCACAGTCTTCATCTAACCTCTTCGTCTTTACGTACGATTTTTCTGTTTTGATGCCGTCCATCAAATGTAGCCTACTTCATCCGCTTCTTCTTCTTCCTGCCGCCATACCCCCCTAGCACCTCCCTCATGATACAATTTCCTCTTAGCCAATGCCCTAACTGTACTTTTTAACCACCCTCATGCAGTACAATATTTCACACTGCTAGTAGACAAGCAACATTAAATTCATTTTCGCTATAAACAATGAAGTGCGATTTGTAGTAGACAAATAACAATGAACTTTGTGTTAGAGAAATACCGTGTACATGGATTTTCTCTGATTCTCCCCATTTTCTCCCACTTTGTCCACTCTATTGTTTAACTCATTATCGTCTTCATCATGTCGCTTAGTCTTAGTGTATGAGCGTAGGGAAACAACGCTGTCTTGAAAAACTATAACTTCCCCGTTGCTTTTCATTGGATTGTCAATATCATTTTCCCTTAGACGTAGGTCTATACACAGACACAAAGAATCCTAACTTCAGTTGGAATTTGCGTGTTTGGCACTTGTTTTGTATCCTTCCTGACATCGGTCTTTTCTAAATCCGTATGTGTTTTACCCTATTTCGCTTACTATTTAAAGTATAAAGGATTCGACACGAAAAGTCTCCACAGAACTGCGTTAGTGTTCCAAGTTCTGTAGAATGGTGATTATTTGATTGAGTTCTAATGGAAAGCTTTGTTATACAGAATATTGTTATACAATATGAGCGCCTCGTATTTATCCACGGGCTTCAATTTTATTACTACAAACAAGCAAATAACAGGATCAATATTGACACGTGATCCGGGAAAAGACAAACGTTATCACCACCGTGAAGTTCTACGAGAACTCAAAAGGATAGGATATAGAAAAAGCCACAACTCATTCGAAGGCATTAGTTCTAAGTGGTCACTAATACCTTTAGCTCTTAGCTCTTTCTTGAAACTCTGAGATTTTTCTCTCTTAGCTTGCCTGGAGCTCTGAGAGACTTAACCCAAATCTCTTAGTTTGCCTAGAGTTCTGAGGTTCCTTGCTCACTTAGCTTACCTGGAGCACTGGAATACTCTTTACCTTGGTTGCCTGTAATACACACCATCCATTTACTAGCAAAATTCATAAGAAGAACTTATTTTGGTCTAAAAAACACAGTTATATTAATTTATGCTACATTGATAAAAAGTAGTGGTAGAAAGTCCAAACATTTCGAGTTCTAATTGTTCTACCCATTCACCTTTCATATACGCTCGTTTTTTTCGTAAATTTGAGGCTGGTCTATAAAATTCTCAGGTGGATATACGCCGTATGTTCCAGTTTAATGCGCCATTAAATCCCTGCATGCAGAATAATGGATTAGGTTGACGGAGGAACTTGTCACTCCTACTGTATGTACTAGAAAGAGGAAGATCAGACCTATGGTGGAAAGACTATAAGGTGGTTGCATGTGCATGTCGTCTGGAGCGCTGTCGTGGCTGTGACGTCATCTGGTTTGCAAGAGACAACGGGAAACTTCGCGGCTTTAAGTGACAAGTGGAAATTCTTTGTTACTTTGTTCTTTTAAATGATAGCGAGAATGCCTAACTGTGCAGTGTACGGCAGTAGTAATTATTACAGGAAAACTAAGGGAACTAATATAAAATACTTTAGATTTTCTCAAAAAGAGGGGAATGTCTCCAGAAATGGATTTTAGCTTGCAGGCGAGAGGACAAAATAAACCTAAAATATGATAAGTTTTACATAAAAGTAATAAATAAATGCAATGTTAAATGAAATTATAAAAAAGCGATTTCATTATGTAGTTTCTTTTTAGTATTAATAGTATATAAGGCTACAGTAGCTTGTGTTGATTCTGCATACAAAAATCCAATAGTACGATTTAAAAAGACGAACTTTGAGGCAAGACCCGGATTCGAAATCATGAGGGAGGGGATCCGACAGAGGTGATCATTTCCTTCTACATAAGATATTGAGATAAAATTTTCCCTACAGAGGCAGGCATGTAACTCGAGAAAAGAGGCACGATGTTCTAGGAGGCTTACCTCCCTTGAGTTACGCAAATGGAGAGCATTGAACGCATTAAAGTAGTTCAGGTCTCATTTCATTCTGGAGGTCTGCATTCCCTGTAGCCTCGGTGCTAAAACGGGACGTAGCACTTAAAATTAACTAACAAATGGAAGGTTCGTAATAACGATTAACGGGTACAAAGATATATAACAATGTATTAGATCAAGAGAATAAAGTATCCACCTACCATGTCAGGGCAACAATGTCAGGACATTTTTACACTCAGATTTTGAAATTTTTGTTCATTTAATCATAACTTTGGATAATTTACTTTGGATACATATTTAGAGGTTCCCTCCAAAATTACAAAATTAAGAATGACTGCAGTAAATTTAAAAATATCGTAGATTCTCAACCAATCAAGGAAGCACGGTGGCTCAGTGGCAGAAGGCTCACCTCTGGTGCAAGGGGTACTGGTGCGCTTCTTGGTCAAGTGAATTTCTGGTGGACAACATCGTGTCCGTGAGTTTCTCGGGGTACTCCCGCATTCCACCAAATTCCACATAAGCATTCACTTTCATTTATTTTTTGTCTTCTTTAGTCCACGGGACAGAAAAGAGAAAAATTATCAAGAAAATTAAGAAAATTGTGTAATTTTATGGTTTATATATTTTCTAGTCTAGCTGTAACACCCCCACATTGTCTTCACCTACGCCTAGTATTTTGTTTCTTGCTTGAAATAGTCATGTTGCAATTTCTTTGTTTGGAGTGCTTTGTATATACATATTTATTTCTACATATTTTTAGAACACAATAGTATATGTAACGTTTTATTTCGTACAAAATGTTTAATAATACAGTTTGTTATGGCGTAAATTTTGACACTAATATTCAGAGAACTGTCAGTTTCACCAAACCTTTTGTTCAGATACAAATTCTTCGATTCAGATCAGCGACTTCAAATAAGATGATTTTTTTTATAAATCAAAAATAAAAATGATGTTTAAAATATTAAATACGTGCGTCCCTGCTCAATAAAGTTTTTAACCTCCCCTGAGATTCTGACGAAACTTACATGGGAGCAACCTCTTAAAAAAAACTGTCCAATCATAAGGAAAATATACGTACGTGCATTTCTGTTTACGAAAAGAATGAATTCTCCCTTGAGATATTCTCAAAATTTATATGGGGTCATCAGTAAAGAATTCTCTTTCAAGAAAAATAATAATAATACGAGGGCTAGTCAAGAAAGACTTGGACTGATTTTTTTTCTAGGCAATTTATTATTACTCAGCAACAGGCACATGATCCTTTTCAAAGTAGTCCCCGCCCATTTGAATGCACTTTTTCATTCGAGTCTTCCAGTCCTCAAACACGTGTCGCAGGCCATTCTTTGAGAGGTCCTTCAAAACCGCCTCCGATGCCTTCAGAACCTCGGAATTATCGGAGAAGCGGCGTCCACGCAGTCTGGATTTTAGGGCAGGGAATAGAAAAAAAAGTCGCACGGTGCGGTAGGCGTCTCCACCATCCTCAAACCTTTGCAACAGCTCCCTGCAAGTCTCCACTCGAACGGCCTTCTGCTCTGGTGTCAGGAGTCGCGGAATCCATCGCGCACACACTCGGCTCATGTGGAGGTGGTCATGCAAAATTTTGAAGGCACTGCCATGAGATATGCGTAGTGCGGCTGCCAGATCGTCGATACTGATGGGGCGATCTTCTCTAACAATGACTGCTGCCGTGTTAATGTTCACCTCAGTAACAGCTGACGCTGATACACCTGGTCCACCAGCTTTCGTGATTGTCATTCGGCCCTCTTTAAACTCTTTGAACCACCAGAACACGGTACTTCGTGGCAGAGCGTCATCTTTGTAGGCTGCTCTCAACATTCCTAGAGTTTCTGTTGCACTTTTTCCCAGGCGATAGCAGAACCGTATAGCTGCAAATTGTTCATCTCGTAATGACTCCATTTCTTCTACAGACTTCTAGAGGCGGCGCAGAACATCACCTGCAATATAAAGTCGTGGTTACCAAACATGCAATGATTCCTTAACAACATTTTATATATATGCACAGCAAGACCCACCCTACTTGTATGCCAAACTATGAAGCTCCAGCGTTAACAGAACTGCCGGGAAAAAAAATCAGTCCAAGTCTTTCTTGACTTGCCCTCGTAGTAAATCAAAACCGATCGATGTGTTATGAAAATATACCTGAGCATACATAAATATATAATAATGAAATATATAATAACGACACACTGTGTTATAGATTATTCAGGCCTATACATACTCGAGTGTATTACTTCAGATGTTTAAAGAAGGAAAGGAAGAAAGAAAGAAAAAGCAGAAAATGTAGTGAGTAATATTGGCTTGTTCGAGCTTCAAAGTTGTTTAATATGAACTGATATTGCTGTTTCTTTTGCTATTGTAAATATCTTTCTTTGAATTCACTTAGCTTAAGCATTGATTACATTACGTTTATATAATTATTGTTTGTACTAAAATTTTTACTTCGTTGAAGATCACTATAAATAGAAGAGAAGTTTGCGTGTAAGATACCAGCGAGCAAGCGCTTGTTAAAAGTCCATCTGTCTCTCGCTGGTCACGTCTGAGACCAAGATGACGTCGTGCGCCAGAGCGACAAGAATGTAGCACTGCATTGCATCCACCTTGTAGTCTTTCCACCATGATCAGACCTATGGCGAAATACTGATATCACTTAAAGCTTTGCGTCATAATGCACCTCAAGAGATGACAGCGCAAATAACGTTCGTATTATTTTTGTTTCCAAATGTTATGCAGTGGAGTCCCGGTAATTCGAACAGATCCGGGAGGAAAATTTTATTTATTTATTTATTTATTTGTGGCGAAAATACGCAGTTTTAGGAAATTAATTACTAAAAGGATAAAAATGGGTGAATGTTTGAGTAGAAAAGGAAGTATACTTTCGTTAAATACAATTTTTTCTTTAATTCCTGTATTTAGACCTTAAGCCACATTACAACAAGTTTGAAATAGAATACAGTGTACGTACTGTACAATATTGAAACTTATTAGTATGAGTGAAATATAGTAATGCTGTAGCATAAGTACTGTACTGTGACATTGAACGTACAATACTGGTAGTATCTACCATAGTACCGTACTAGCATTACCTCTTATAAGACATGAACTCATTTACTGTCTTTTATCGCAGTGAAGAGTGTCTAATAAGCATTATATCGGCAGGTGTAGCAGTAGCCTGTTGTTCTAGGTATCGTACATATACTGTAGTCTGTTCTACATATACTGTTGTTTACAAATACTGTTATTCTACATATACTGTAGTTAGAAAATGTGGTTTGAAATACTATACGCTATGTATTATAATATAATAGACCCGTATACCGCTTCAAACCGCGATTTTGCTGTTATTCGGGCTAATCAGAACAATCACGTAATCCGAACAGGGTTTGGTCCCAATTAGTTCGGATTAGCGGAACTCCACTATACTAATTAGCAAAGGTGCACAGTCATATTTCCTTGGTCACCGAACCTATATATTATTTAAATGTTTTTAAATAAGGGACAGTAGTGTGAGAAAACAATATACATACCTTTCTGGAGAATATAGATCGCTTCAACTACCACCATAAACTTATTGATAAGTTTCGTGTGACACCCTTTGCTATTTTTCCCATAGTTTATTCCTTGTTAGGAATCCAACCTTCACTAATTGTTCTCAAGATTTCGGCAAAATCCTTTAATTTTTTTTTTTTAAAAAAAGACAGTTTACGTAAATGAGATTTAATTTATCTTCAAAGGACAACTAAATTTTCTTTTAATTTATCTGAAATGTATTTCATGCTACATACATCAAAATACTATAAATCGTTTGATATGTGTAACGTCGGTGGGCGTTGTTATCTTCAAGGAAATTATTAGCGTTTTCCTAAATTTTTGACTCCAATATAGAGCCTCTATACCCATGGCCGCCGATCTTGGAGGGTCCGGACAGCCAATGCTCATGTGAGTCCACATGTTCCAAATGTCAACATAATTATTAGAACATAATATTTGTTAGTGAACTTGTTTTAATGTTATACAAACATAATTAATTCTATAATTGCATGGCTTGCCTTCATACTATCTACTTCTACACTGTTACGTGTATTATTATGAATATACAATATTTGGTATAATTTGAATTCAATTTGTCTTAAAATCCTCATATATGCCTTCTTAAACCTTTGTCTGCAACCAAACACACATCTGAATAGATTCATCCAAAGTTACAGAAAAATCGGCGCCCTTGTCTGTATCACGTCTAGGCTTTCACGTTATCCTGATTTAACAAATGTTAGATCTGTTGTAAGATTGAAACTTGTAATCATTTCTATATGTAACTAATGTATGTAATAAATTTAATTTGATTTACAAATAGTTATCTCAGTGTTGCGAATTTCACAAAGAGGTATGTGTATATGAGGATAGTTCCAAATATTTTCGGCCTGACACTGAAATATCAGGGCACTGAAATATCTTTGGAAGAAATTATGTATCAGTTTCAACTGTCTAGCTATGTGAGTTCGTTCGAGGTAGTCATTTGGATCAGTCGCTTTTTGATCTCTCTTACTGTATGACAATACTCTAATCGCTTTAACTGTTGTTGCAAAGGCTATAGTGAAAGACTGGAACTTCAAGGCGCTTCAGCACCTATCTTACAGCCAAGTTTACTACTACTGTGCAGGGAATTGACAGCCCTCGCAACTCAGAAAAAAATCGAGAAAATATTGGAACTTAGACCTGACAAGCCCATCACAGGATTTTGCAAAATTGACATTCAGAGCAAAGGTATTGGGATCGAGACCTGAATTGCTTTGAATAATTAGATTTAACAATTTTATAGAATATATGTTGTGATGTTTGAAGCGTGAGAGAAAAGAGAATGTTGTGAGGAAATGGACGAGATCTACACAGTGCCTGCTAGACTTGGTAGACGATCTTTATTCATGAGCCTCTCATTGTATTGACATCTATCCTGTAGAATATGGAGCCTGGACTACGAATGACCAGACGGCTACGAACTAAATTAGCGCAGAGACAACACAATGAAACTGAATTTAAAATAAAGTTATTATTGTCTTTTTTAAAAGAAAATGTAACTTACGAGAAGCTGCAGAAAAATTCGTAGCGCAAGACACAATGAATGCAGATAGAATAATGAAATTGTACAGCTTTAACGAATATATCTTTGTATGTCCAAATACTAATTTTCATATTAATAACAAAATTCGTATTGTTTTTCAGGCCTCTGAAGTGATTATGTGTGCCCAACCAACGAATATCACGAACGTCGAGATCAAAGCTGGCATTATTTTTTTTCACTCACAAAATTGAGAAACAAATTAAAGGTGCAATCTCGCGTAAAATTGATAAAAAGGAACCCTGTTATTTTAAATAAATGCCCTGTCCATCGAGCACTGGAAACACATTTCACATTGCATGATCTAGAACTTTAATGTCTAGATTGTTCTCCTAATTCCCCAGATCTAGCTCCGTGAGACTGTTACTTATGCCTCAAACTCAAACATCACTTCAAAGAACTCCATTTTGGATCGGATAATGATGATATCCCTGCTACGGAACGTTGAAGCAAGAAACATTCTTCATTTTTTAACTAGCCTGCAAACATTTTAGCACCGTGCAAGGAAGTGTATTGAACTTCGTGGAAAATATGTAGAATAACTAAAATTTTATCATTTTAACAATGCTTAGTAAAGGGGTAAATTAAGAAGTTCCTCGTTATAAAGTTTCCGCCATTCGCCACTCAGATTCCCCTCAGAGTCCGTATATTTGTCTCAGGATCTTGTTCACAAATATTTTCAGTCTGCGTTCTTCCCTCAGAGTAAGCGACCATGGTTTGCAATCATACAGAACAGCAGATATGATTATCGTTTTGTATATTTTAAGCTCCAAAATTCCTCGACAGAATTCCTGACGACAAAAAATTTTGAACTGAATAATAACACAAATTCCTTGATTTTAATCGACATTTAATTTCTTTATGAATATGATTTTGGTCTGTTAATATTGATCCTAGATAGTTGACAGTATCCCATTTGACAAATGTATTACTCGATATTTTAATGCATCTATCGTCATTAGCAGTATTTTGATCGCAGTGAACTTCCATGTATTTAGTTTTTTCTGCATTTACTTCTAAACCCATGTCCCTGCAAGCGTTTAAGAAAACCTCTGGATTTATTTCTATTGTTCTCGTATCAGATTTACATCATCAGCATACGCCATAACCGGTGAATACCACTCAACTCTTGGCTCTAGTTGCTATCTTTGATTTTCTTTGTAGTATACTCTAGTTCAAAGTTGAATAATAATGTCGACAATGCATCTCCTTGTTTCAAGCCATTCTCGCGAAAGCTCATGGACAAGAATTTTCCTACTCGGACTTTATTTTGAGATTCGCTTAAACACATCTTAACGAATCTAACTAGCTTTTCCAAATTCTGCAAGAATGTTGTATAATATTTATCTCCTAATACAATCGAAAGTCTTTCTAAAATCAATAAATAATTGATTTACCGGGGTACTAGAAAATATATTACCATTTCTTATTGAGTTCTTGTCAACTGGTAAATATCTGGTCTATAGTTGATTGATTTCGTCTAAATCCACACTGATAATCTCCAACATTTTCATCCGCGTATGGGATCAAATTTTCTAATAAAATTTTTGATAGTATTTTATAGGACTGAAGCTTAAAATATACAAAACGATAATCATGCCTGTTGTTCTGTATGTTTGCGAAACATGGTCACTTAGTCTGAGGGAAGACCATAGACAGAAATTATTTGAGAACAAGATCCTGAGACGAATAGTCGGACCCAAGAGGAACGGGAATGGGGAATGGCGGAAACTTCAAACGAGGAACTACATATTTTATAGGTTTACCCAACATTGTTAGGGTCGTGAAGTCTAGGAGGCTTAGGTGGGCGGGTCATGTAGCTAGAATGGAAGAAAGTAGAAACGCTTTCAAAGTGTTGATTGGAAGACCAATCGGAAAACGACCATTAGGAAGACCTAGGTGCAGATGGGAGGACAATATTAAGATGGATCTCGCAGAGATTGGAATACAACGTAGAAAATGGATGCAGTTAGCTAAGGATAGAAGTCAGTGGAGAGCTTTTGTGAACGCGGCATTGAACCTCCGGGTTCCATAGGCCATAAAGTCAGTGAGTAAGTGAGTATTTTATAGGATGTTGACACAAGAGAAATACCTCGCTAATTATTACAATCCGCTTTGTCGTCTTCCTTGTGAATCGGAGCAATGATTCATTCTTTCCACTCTTGTGGTAATTCCTCCTTGTTCCAAATAAGGAGAATGAATTTATGTATCTTGTTCCACAATTTTTCCCACTAGTTAAAATTAACTCAGCCAGAATTTGGTCTACACCCGGGGATGTGTTTTTCTTTAATTTCGTTATAGCAATATCTACGCTCTGAAATTTAGAGTTCTGCTGTGCATTTCCCTTTCCCCACGAACATTAGTTTTTGGCTGCGTGTTAAGAAAATCGTCAAATAATCTATCTATTCAAGATGATATCTGTATCAGTAAGAATTGTTCCGTTGTCTATCTTTAATATATACGTGCGAGGTTGATACCCTTTCTTAAATTCTTTGATACCCTTGAACATATCTCGATTTTTTCTTTTACTATTATCTTCAAATTCATTAATTTATGTTTTCAAAAGATCGCGCTTCTGTCTTGTAAACATTTTGGAAGTTTTCCGTCTGATGTCAACGAAATTTATTGTAGTTATATCGTTTGGATTTTGTAGCCAACTCAGTTTCGTCTATTTTCCTTCTCCGTTAGACGTTTGCTTTCCTGGTCGAACCATGGTTTGTTTCTACTTTTTTCCTCGTGCCGTAATTTTTCTCATGCTGAAATTTTAACGCTATCTCTAATTTGAATCCAAATATCTTCAACATTACTGCTCTCAAAAGCTCTCTAAATCTATTACACTTCAATCTGGTATTTCCCTGTCGCCTGGTTCTCCTCTAATTTTGGTCCTCAGAACGAGCGAATATCAATTATGCTAGACTGTCTTCTTCTATCTATTAAAACATGATCAATTTGATTGTGCGTTGTTTCACCTGGCCAGGCCCATGTGTACTTACGAACGTCGCGATGTGGAAATTTTATAATCTTCATGATAAGGACTTTGGGTGGAAACTAACACCATTTTCATTACTTTCCTTATACAGATTTTCTTTCCTTATAAATGGTTTGAAAATATTCTGTGGACCTACATTCGCATTAAAATCCTCTAATAGAATTTTCATATGATATCGCGGGACTTGGTCGAACACCCGTGATATTTCTTCTTAAAAAGTCTTTTGTATCATCATCCTTATCTTATGTGGGCATGTACATTTCAAACAATAATATCACACCATCGACCCTAACCAAAAACCCAGTAACCAAAAAGTGAAGAGTATTACCTTTCCAGCTGAAAGAGAATTCAATCATTAAGTTTAGAAAATAGTTTATGGTATAAATGCATATTAGTTTTCAGATACAATATGATCATCATCATCACAGGTATTCTGCCATTATTCGCAGGTCACTTTCTGCAGCTGAGAAGTTACCATGCTCCACGGTCTTCCGCTAATCTCTTCGTCTTCATCTACGATTTCTCTGTTTTGATATTGTCTATTAATTGTAGTCTCCTTCGCCACCTTCTTCTCTTTCTTGCCATAATATCCTCTAGCAAGTCCCTAGTGATACAGTTCCTTCTTGGCAAATGTCCCAACCAGTTTCTCTTCCTTTGCTTAACAATATCTAAAATTGTTCTTTTCTCTCTCATTATTTCTAACATCTTCTCATTCGTTTTCCGCTCAACCCAGCTAATTTTTTTCATTCTTTTCCACACGCACATTTCGAAAACAGGTAGTTTTTCATCATTTTTGCGTAATGTCCATGTTTCTGACCCATACAGTACAAGACTCCAATTTTTCTCAACTCTTTATTCAAAGTCCCACAAAATAGTCTAGCTACTGAAAACTAGCCACCTGTTCTCCCCTCCTATTTCTATATTTGAACTCTACCTCTTCGTTCCAATCACCATGATCTTTGTCCACAACAAGCACCATATCATCTGCAAACTTCAGACACCTAATTATTCTATCTCCTACTGAAATGTCGTCTTCATTTTGTAGGCTCTTATTAACTATGTCTTCTAGATAGATATTAAATAATGTAAGCAAGAGATAGCACCCCTGTCGAACTCCCCTTCCAATTTCACTGTTCTCTGTCACTTCCTCCCCTACTCTAACACTAATTTGTTGGTTCATATATAAGTTTCTCATGAGTCTCCGATCTTTCCATTCCAACTCAAGCTTCCTTAAAACTTCCAACAATTCCCAATTCATGCTGTCGAAAGGTTCTTCTAGATTAATAAATACCACATACATTTTCTCTTTTTCTATAAACCTTCCACCGATCACCCTTAATAATCCAATTGCATCATTTGTGCCCTACCTCTCCTGAACATGAACTGTTCCTCCTCAACTTTTTCATTTGTTCTTCCTTCTTTTCAGAATTCGAAGAAAACTTGTCACTGCATGAGGTATGAGACTAATAGATCTATAATCTCCACATATCTTTGGCTTCGATTTCTTAGCCATCAGTATCATGATAGTCTTCAGGAAGTCTTTCAGCCACTCTCCTGTTTCACATATTTCATTGCATAGTCGGAACAATTCTTTCTTGCCTTTGTCTCCCATGTTTTTAATGAATTCTATTGGTATATAATCTATCCTGGTTGCCTTTTCATTCCTAATCTCGGATATAGATCTTTCAAACTCATCCCGAAGAATGCTAAATCGTTTATTGTCCTTGCGTACTTCATTTTCAACTTCAACTTCTAGGTCACATAGTCTATTCCTACTGTGATTTAACTCCTCAGCATATTTCTTTTATCTTCCTAAGACTTCACTTCTCTCTCTCGCTGACTACACCCCTTACTTATTTTCTACTACCATCATAATATCCTCCTGTTTCCTCAGACGTTCCATAGATTTCACCTCCTTGTACATTTCCTATATTTCCCAACTCTTTCTAATTCTTCTGCCCTCGCATTTTCTTTTGTAAAACTCTTATCTTGCTCTATCTGTTTCCCTTCTCAGCTCGTTGTTTAACTTCGTGTACATCTTTCTGCCCTCTTCCATTTCAACCTATTTCCACTTCTTCCTTTACCTCATTTTTGCAACATATATTCTGTAAACCACGGTTACTTATTCGCGGTAACCTATTACCTCTTTTGCAGCCTGCTGTATCCCAAATTTAATATGCTCCCACAGTCTATTATTACCTGCACTTATCGTTTCCTCCTATCAGTATTTTTCTTAAAATGTCTCAACGAAATGATTTCTTACCTCCTCTTTTTTTAACATTTCAGTATTGAACCTCTTGTTACCCACTTTTTTTCTGCCTACATTTTCCAGTGGAATATCTACTTACTCACCACAAGGTTATGATCAAAGGAAATTTTGGCCCCGAGCAGGGTTCGCTTTCTTCAAGTTATTCCGATACCTTTCCTGAATCATAACGTAGTCTTTTAAGGGCCTGGTTCGTACTTAAGTTAATCTTCAAAATAATTCAAAGCGTTTAACACTTTCTTAACTGGTTTTTAATATTTGACCATGAGAAGTGTACATAATTAACTTTTCTGCACATACAATAAAATATCTAGACCTTTATACACATACTTATTTACTCGTCCAAATGTCTACGTACATGTACATTTATTTTACGACGTTGCTATAGTAACAACAACTCTTATTTTAGTTACCGATTACACATTAATATCTCGAAATCTCTATATGTCTTTCTTTTTCTTTATACATTATTCTGCTCACATAATTCGCCTCTGATCCCTTTTTGTAAATAAGCACAGATTGTTAATGTTACATACAACGGTATCGTTGTAAATGTCGCCTCGAACGGGACTTCCATAATAGTTCTACTATGAAGGAAAGAACCCTGGGTTAGATATCATGAAACATTTACCTTTTGAATAGCCCTCATATATATAATATCACCTTTAATACGCATATTTTACTTTTCCATTTATATATAATATATTATAACATTACACATTTTTATATTTGTCAATATATCTCAGTATTAATAACGACGAATTACAATTATCATAAGTAAGGCTATTCAAAAAAAATTAAACCTTACTGATAGTTTCCTTCTAGGGTACAAAATTAACTATTCCTTCATATACAAACAACACTATTTGCAAACAAAGATCTTCATAATATTAAATATTGATAGGATTAGAAGTCAACAAAGTTGGAACATATAAACGCATTGATGGTCATCATTTAATACATTAATAAACTTTGAAAAATTAAAAGATTCGATAATTATTATTCTTATTCTTTCCATATAATAAATTGCATCTATTTTATATAAGTCTGTCATTACTTTCATAAGTTTACATTAAAATTATGATCTTTTATTTTTAAATATTCATAATATTCAAATAAGTAATTATGAGAGAACTTTGCAAAAGACATGAAACACAAACATCAAACATTTCCTCAATTAAAGCTATAAAAGGAGATTGTAACAAGACTATAAGGAATAAATTCAATGATATTTTCAGTTAACTGCCATAAATTAACTTCGTCAATATTCCGTAAATAATGAGTTTTACCCATAATCAAAATATTTCATAATTACATATGTTTTCAACGTACATTTTAATAATAAATCGACTGAAGAACATATCAACCATAGACGTAAGCAAAGGTCAATTTAATACAAATCCATCGGACGCCTTTTTGTCAGTTCAAGCTATACGTTCGAAGGGTTCATTTAAGGAACATTGTATAGCACACTCTTGTGTACGTGCTTGTCTTTCATAGGATGATACCATATTTTGATTCATGTTTACAAAATTCCTGCTATCTGCAAATTGATTTTGTGAGAATCGGCGGTAACTATTACTCCTACTGAAATTCCTGTTGTTATTTCTGAAATTCCTAGCTCCAATTCTATAGTTAGGTTGCGTTTGATTTCCGGTACCATTATAACTACTCGTTCTATTATTGAAACTACGAAAATTAGAATCATTTTCAGGTTGTATATCTACATTACGAACAGATGCATATTGTGTCTGATTACGTGCATAATTACCCTGACCTCTATCCTGCATCTTATTGTTATTTTGAATTGCAGACTGACTCTCATAACTCTGAATGAGCATAATTAAATGGTTGAAGTTAATGCACTGAGCCGACATTAACAACTGTTGTAGTCTAAATGGCAATAAGATCCTAATTGAAGCTATAATTCGGGATTCCGGATGATTGGGATTTAATGATCTTAGCTCATGATATGTCGATACTACAAATTCAGTAATACTCCGGTGTAACTTTGGACTGTAGTGGTTCGTTCGCAAAACAGCATCTCTATTTGCTACCATAATATCGTTTTCATCATTTGACAAAAGAACATTCTTAAAATCTGATGTACATAATTAACTTTTCTACACATACAATAAAATATCTAGACCTTTATACACACACTTATTTACTCGTCAAGATGTCTACGTATATGTACATTTATTTTACGACGTTGCTATAGTAACAACAACTCTTATTTTAGTTACCGATTACACAAACAATATCTCGAAATCTCTATATGTCTTTCTTTTTTTTATACATTATACTGCTCACATAATTCGCCTCTGATCCCTTTCCGTAAATAGGCACAGATTGCTAATGTTACATACAACGTTATCGTTGTAGTCTATCTGATATCTTCTGCCATCTATTGGTGATTCCCATGTATATTTTCTTCTCTTGCGCCGATTGAACCACGTGTTCCGAATTACTAGTGAATTCACTCTACAGAAATTGACCAGTCTCTCTCCCCTTTCATTTCTTTCACCTAAATCATATTTGCCTACAACCCTACCTTTCTGCTTTTCTCCCACAACTCCATTGAACTCTCCCATTACAATTACACGTGTATCCTCCTCTCCTTGTCTATAATTTCGTCTATTGTTTCATTATTTTCCAGTATTTTTTCAATTTTATGCGAAGTCGTCGGTGCGTATATCTGTATCACTACTAGATCCCTTTAGTCTTAACATCATAACTCTATCATCAACACATTCTACAATTACCACCTTCTCTACAAAGCGCTTACTAAGAATTATTCCTATACCATTATGAACGACCTTTACATTATATGACTAAAACATTCTATATTCTTCGCTGTACAATACCTCATTACCTTATCGTCTGACTTCACAAACTCCTACCATATATAGATCATTTTGTTTCATTTCCTCCTTAAGATTTTCTAATTTCCCTCCCTGTAAGTGTTACGTATGCTTCATGTTCTTGGTTAGGTTCATCATGCTTTCCAGAATATCCTGAACATTCCCATCTTCTCCCACCTTGGGAAAGATCCGCCATCTTGGATTCAATATGGAGAACAGACCGAAATATCGACTTACATTTAAATGACAATATCTACTCAGAGAATTAAGTTAGAAACTTCATTCTTGTATCAATTTCAAGATAATAGTATATACTAATGAATGCAAGTTTGCATCATTCTATGTATTGCATCAACATTGAAAAGTGGCGGACATTACGTAAAAAATATATTTATTCTCACTTTACAATAATGTTTTATTGAAATATAACTCAGAAACTAACCGAGATATTAAAAAATACCTAGAAATAAACGTGATGGAGAATAATCGTAACTTTCAAGCAATACAACTTATGTCAGTCTATCTTAAAAAGTGAAGGAGATAGTTGAATTTTTGTGACACTGGTTGTGCAATTTTCGGCACATTATTCTCAGGTGCCTGTTATAATGGTTTCGTATGCACTCACATGCCACATCTATTTGAGTTATGATACATGCTTAAGGTTCCTGGAGCATAAAAATATTTAGTCAGATAATTTAAATAGATCAGTAAGTCATCCATTTTGGATTCAATATGACGTCCAGATGAAGAGGCCAATGTAACACTTAGACAGCAATATCCTATTACAGAAGTAAGCTGGAAACTTCGTTCTTTTCGTCAATTTCTAGGTAATAGTTATTTCCTTCTTACCTATCGTTGCTATATTAAAATATAGCCATTATTGTTCCAAAAGATCATTTTTTCTGATTTCTAAATGCTGTATCAATGGCAATTCTTTCTGTTGCAAAAGACGTTGAAAAGCTAAATCAGAGAATAGTTTTCGTAACCTTTAATCAGCCAATTCGCCATAAAGCCTTTGAAATTCTGTCGTCGGCTGCTCCTGAAAGATCCTTGTCCGTCTGAGAGGATTTCACCTCTTAATGTTTTTTTTTTGGGGGGGGGGTCGATCAGTATTATTACGGGAGGAAGCTGCTTAGAAGATTTTCGGAATATAGTGTACACAAGTAACAGTATAGTTCAAATGATGAACTGTCGCAAATCCTCAAGAGTCTTACGTGCACATTTTCTCACACAGCAAGCTTTGGCTAAGTTAATTTTGACCTATTAACTGAAGATGTTATTAGGCATCAGTTGGATGCTATATTTATTTGTTGTTAGGAATGTATAGTTGCTTCCAAGTTCTTTTAGTGAAAATACAAAGACTCAGATAGCACTTACTTTGTTCTATCAAAAAGTAGATCAACTGATAACTCTCAGTCAAACTTCAAACTTATAGGTCCAATATTACCAACTTGTAGAAATTGTGCGATTTTATATTATTGCAGAACATGCTGGTGATTGGAGTCTTTACATGCAATACATCCAAATGATGTCGAGCTTTTTTTCATGCAGCACGACATTTGAACTATCCAAAGACAACACATTTATTTGCAGTGCACAGTGGCTCTAGAACACGAAAAGTCTCCTATTGAATACATAAAATATGTAAGGAGTTCCTATTTTACTATAAAAAGAACTGATAAATATTGGGCTAAAACTTGGTGAGACGTAATTATTGAGCAGTTTCCTTTGAGCTCGATTAAAAATCCATTGGCGGATGAACGTTAAGTAAATCCACAGTTGCTAGATGGATAAACTCTACATTAGCTATGACTAAGGTTGCTGATAACTGAAAACATTGTGAAGTGTTACATTCTTCTTTAGATCGGCACGTAGAACTCCGATGATCGACTGGTTACACATACACAATCCCTAATACAAAGATTTGTTTGATTTATGGTCTCTTGTTAATGGATTTGTTGCTAATTTTTATATACTGTGATTCGGCTAAATAAGTTGGCCTCCATGAATAACTGAAATCTATGACTGGCAAATCATTTAATAGTATTCACCTTAAGAGAAAAGACACGGTCAAAACTTTTGGAGTTGTGAGGAAAGGTATGAAAATCAGTGAAGACGTTGTAGATGTTAATTCTATCCAGCGTTTTCATCACATACTCTGCGTTGTGCACTCTGATAAACAACTTGAACCATATCTTCGATTCGAGCTTGCAGCTTGGTCTCCGGCACTTTTTAAAGAATGCATTCTCAGAGAAGGATAGAGAAACTCTGCTCTTATTCCAGCCTTGGAGAGTTATTCAAAGCCAGAGCATAGCTGTCCTATGTTCAATTTCAGAGTTACGCCATCGATGAAGAATACTAATTGCTTACAATAGTTTGGCAAGAAAATCAAACATATAAACAAATAGTGAAGAAATATGTTACATACGATATAAGCTACTACGATATGGATGTGACAGTTGTGTTTGATAATTACAGTACGTTTGTGTTTGATTGTGTTTGATGATTTACTAATTGCGCATGCTCCTTCTCAGAATTATATTTTCATGTTTGCCCCAAGCAAAAGGAAATATACTCAGAGAATATACAGTAGCAAATCACTTCAATAATCTTTGGGTTAGATGAAGGACTTCATGCTTTTTCTTCATGATGCAATAGGATGTGACACTATTTCGACTGTGTATGGAAGAGAGGGAAAGCCGAAGATTTCATAAGCTTATGAATGATTCATTACTACTAACGAAAGTTACTCTTTTTAACGAAGAACAATTGTCACCGAATGATATTGCAGATGCTGGAGAAAAGTTTCTTTGTGTACTATACACTAGAAAAGTTACTGATAACCTGAATCAGTGTAAGCTCTACTTGAAAACTGGAGTAAAACAGAGTGTTACAAGTACAAATTTCAATCTAGCTACTTTACCACCTACCTCAGGTTCAGCAAGACAATATTCATTAAGAATTTTCTTACAAATTCAATACTGGAAGTTAGTAAATCTACATTCCACTCAATGGGGATGGAAATATTACGATGTAAAGTTAATTCCAATAGCAACTGCGAAACAACCTACTCCACGAAATCTTATTCGCCTATTGTAACTGTATAGAAGGATGTAACACTAATAATAATTGTGAACGCAGAAAAAATGGATTGTAGTGGTCTAACATATGTTGATTGTGTACAGGACGTGGTTGCAGTAACAGCTTAATTTTAGTAGATGATGATGATATAGAAGATGCTTCCAATATAGGATCTATGTTGATTTCCATAATTCGCAAGATCATACACATTATTCTTTACAAAAATTCACATACAATATTTCTTATTTAGCGTTCTGTTGTATGTTGTAATTTCTACAAAATATATATTTGTATTGACTAGTGTGGTTACTCTGTTACTGTTATGCAAGAAAGTTATATTTTCCGTTAAATTTTAAATTAGTAAGTATGCAGTTAAAAAATTTGGTATATTTGCAGAATTTTTCTTTATCATTGTAGATTCAAATTTATTTGCCATTCAAACAGCATTTAGAAATAAAAAGTATAGTCTTTTGGAACAATAAGGGCCATATTTAATATGGCAACGATAGGTAAGAAGGAAATAACTATTATCTAGTAATTGACGAAAAAGAACGAAGTTTCCAGTTTATTCTGTAAAAAGATATTGCTGTCTACGTGCTACATTGGCCTCTTCATCTGGACGCCACATTAAATCAAAAATAGCGGACTTACTGATCATATTTAAGTTATCTGACTAAATATCTTTTATGCTCTAACCTTAACAAAGTATCATAAGTCAAATAGATGAGACATGTGATTGCACACGAAACCATTATAGCAGGCACCTGAGAATAATGTGTCGAAAATTGCACACCCAGTGTCACAAAAATTCGACTAGGTCCTTTACTTTCTAAGATAGACCGACATAAGTTGTATCGTTTGAAAGGTAAGATTGTGCTCTATCACGTTTATTTCTGGGCATGTTTTAATATCTCGGTTTTTGTCTGAGTTATATGCTAATAAAAAGTTATTGTAAAATGTGAATTACTATATTTTTAACGTAATGTCCGCCATTTTTCAATGACGATACAATACATAGAATGAGGCAAACTTGCATTCGTTAATCTATACCATCCTCTTGAGACTGACATAAGAACGAAGTTTCTAGCTTAATTCTGCGAGTAGGTGTTGTCATTTAAATGCAAGTTGATATTTCGGTCTGTTCGCCATGTTGAATTCCAGATGGCGGATTTTTCCAAGGTGGGAGAAGATAGGAATTTTCAGGATATATTCTGGAAAGCATACTGAACCTAACCAAAGTGGTTTTGCTTTGTTATTATTTCTGCCCGGATTCAAGAATAAATACACCGGACTGTGAAAGACCATTGTGCAATGTACATATGTTCTTTTTCTGCTGTCAGCCAACTAGGGAAAAATAGAATTGTGGTTTCCCATTGCCTTCCACCCTCCAGTGCCCCAGCCGTTACTGACTCTGATCACGCCTGGAACTAATATCCGAATTACCATACCAATCACTATGATTTCCGTAAACCTAGTTACTGGAGAACTGCTGCCTTTTCCAAGAACACTCTTGGTCTGCTACTCCATTTTTAGACTGGGGTAGCCCTAGTGAACTACCGCCGACATAACTCTAAATTTCACTGTGCCATGTAATCCTTGCCACCCAACACATGTGTCTTCATAAAGGTGTTAATTCCTAAAGACAGAAAATCAATGTTGGCAGTTTTGAGTAATATATGTATACATTACTCAATATTAAGCAAGTACTTTCTTTGAACATACAAGAAATACGTACCTAAACCACAAATTTTGCAGGAAATCTGTTATAGTACTAAAATATACACAGTAAAAATATAGTATTTATATTAACTAGTTTGCGTTAGATACTTATTAGCAGGTTTTAGGTCATCTCCTCTACGGAAACGTCTTTCTTTGAGTACTGTAATTTAAACCATGTCAACACTGATTGGTCCAAGATATATTTTCTAATGCACGTAAATTTTGTACGTTATATTCTAATACTTTTTTTAAAACAGTATGTAACCTTTATACTACATTTTGATACTATATTTTGTGTACTAGTTTAAAGATCTTCGTATTGCCATCTCATGTTTTGACGCGGTATTTTTATCCATCCTTTGAGATATGTATATTGTAAAATATTCATGTATATAAAAATAGAAAATTTCTAAGCGAAAACGATTTACTCCTCAATTTGTGATTATATATATATATCCAAGGATAAGTCAATAAGTAACTGTAATATTTTTCTGTTAATTTAAGGTTGGTTTTAAGGCATTGTCTGTGCAAAAGACGCTAGGTTGGTTTCTCCTGTGGTAGGTTGAAGCATTATCGCATCAGTCTGCTTTGCGCTGTTGCAAAGTAAATATGGTCACGCCATTGTGTGTGTGCAAAAAAAAAAAAAAAAAAAAGAATGCATTCTGTTATTACTTTTTTGTGGTCTGAAGGTGTGTCCGGACGAATACATCGTCAATGTTTTCACACAGGAAGTGTTTACCAGTGATTCAACATTCCAAAAGTGGTCGAACGAGCGTGAGGGATGAGAAAAGAGCAGGACGTTCAGCTACAGTAACAATTGATGATATTGAACGAGTCCCTGCCTTGATTCTGAATAACAGATGAGTGACTGTTGATGAAATGGCAATCCATATGGAAATTAGTCACTGTTCTGCATATGACATAATTCATAACATGCTCAACTTTCATGAAGTTTGTGCGAGATGAGTTACGAAACATTTGGATGAAGTGCACAAGCGAAACCATGTGAGAATATGTCAGTACTATTGGACCGTAATGCTAAAGAAGGTGGAACGTTTCGCAGGCGAATCATCATTGGAAATGAAACGTGGATTGATCTCTTTGAATCTGAGTGCAAACGCAAGAGCATGGAATGGGAGTATCCGGATCTCCCGTCAAGACGGAATTTAAGAGTCAACCTTCTGCAAGGAAAGTGATCCTCACAGTATTTTGGGACTCACAAATGCCAATCTTGGAGCATTAACTCGAAATGGGGTCAAGTATAAACAGTAAAGTGTACAAAAATATGCTAGTATGCAAATTGATATCTGCAACTCGAAATAAACGCAGTGATCGATTGTCAGAAGAGGTTCTTGTGGTGCATGAGAATGCGCATCCACATACCGCCGCTCACATCGCTCAAACTCTCCAGAACTGAGTTTCCAGGTGTTGGAACATCCTGTTCAGTCTCGATCTCGTCCATTTGTTTGGTCAACTTAAAGATGCTCTTAGATGTCGTATATTCACCTCGATCATGAATAGATTAAGGAAGCGGTGCATATGTGGCATGCTGCGTTTACAGAGAGTATCGGAAATCTTATGCAACAGCAGACCAAGTACATTGAAAAGCAGAGTGACTATGTTGAAAAATGATATGAATAAAATCATTGTATTCTTGTGATATAAATAATAAAATAAATTATAGATACTTATTGACTTATAGATATATAAAATGTTAATTTACTTAATTTGATGTTGTTCTATAAATTTATAACAAACTTAATAATAAATTCTGGTACTTTTATGGGCAAAACTGTAATTATACACCATTTCATATTGGTGATAACAAAGATAGCATATTATCATTATTTAAATCGCCTTTCTCTGTTAAACTACCCACTGCAACATTCACAAAAACGAAACCCAAAGACATTACACCATGTACATCTATGATAGCTATTACTATATGAAACACCAGCATCATTTCATGAAAGAGAAGGGGCAAGATTGTTTATCGACATACGAGTTTGTTGTTTTTTGTTAGTATTTTAGTCCACAATTTAATAAAAACCATGTGTTCCATAAAATCAGGAGAAATTCCTCCCTGTCCTCCTTAAATGACGCCTCTAATTCGAAGACTCATCGTTTAACTCTTTCTCAGGTATATGTTCATAATACACAAATGATACACGAACAAGAAAGAGAATAAGGGATTTGTCCTGCCAATAGCGTTATTCTTTGTGGTATGCAAATAAGAACATTGTACCTGAAGTGTAAGTACGAAGCAAAAAATGATTCTGTTAATTCATCCCAATTTTAATACAGGCCAACATGAGCAACACCTTAGCCTGTTGTATCATCTCCAAGGTTCCGGTATTGCAGTTAACACAGACCCGGTGGTAGCGCATTGATACATAGCCCGTGTTGAGCGGTGATAAAATAATTTCGCGGCGGTGATAAACAACTATGCGAATGAACGTGAAAACGTGGAAATAGAAAGAGCGAAACAGTGAAGATTCAATATATACTCTGTGCTGTTAGCAATACTAAAACAGTTTGTAAACGCAATCTATTGTTATATTAAAATTGATAAGTGTGTTATTCATCTGTGATTAGCCAAACTTCTCATTTACTACTCTGTATGCTACATAGATACAGCTATTTTTAGAGTACAGCTTACTTGGATAGATATCTTAAATATCAAAATAACTCACAACCAGAATTTATAACAGGCAGTTGTAGAGCATTCAACCATAGTGTCTTGATTCCTTAGTTCGATTCTACACCACGTGAGCTTGTCGTGGACAATATTGTGTTTGCGAGATGTTTGTGGATTTCTGGTTTTCTATCACAATCTCATTCCACATTCCTTTCTTAATCATCCATTTTAATTAAATCTGTCTTCTTTTTGAACATAACCGTGGCCAGTGGCGTATTTACGATTTTGTTTCGGGAGGGGCTTTGCTAACTTTCGGGGGGACTTTGCCTGGAAATGTGAAAATTCTGCGAGATATTTCATTTACTTTACTATACTCAGTAAGATTTCGGGGGGGGCTTAAGCCCGGAAGCCACCCCCCTAAATACGCCACTGACCGTGGCTATAATTTGTAGGATAAAAGCATGAGATGCTAAAGATGTAATTTCATTTTCCATTTTAATTCTTTAACTTTCTTTTCATTTTTCTTTAGAATTTTCTTTACCAGCTTTTTTTCTCTCTCTACTTATTCTTCTAGCTAATTATGCGCCTTCTTGTGGTATCAGCTGTTAATCTTCTCGGAATATATGTGTTCGAGCCCATAATAGCTAATGTAAGTGAGGGAGTGGAAAGCGTATCTTCGGTTTGAATGTTAGATTATAGTCACGAAAAGCGTAGAGGAGATATCCCAACTACCTTCACTGTAAGTCTGTGCTAGGATAAACTGACACACATTTTAAGTTTCATCTTTGATTGAAAATGTTATTTGTACTAAACAGAAAAAAAAATCTCACGTTTTCGCTGATGGGAAATATAAAGGCAATGTTCATTTTCTAGGTTCGTCATTTGTCACCTAATTACATACCTTTAAAACACAAATCATTTACTCCCCCCCCTTAACCTGTAGCTAATTGGAATTTACCTCTTTCTCCACTCACGGTAACAGAAGGTAACAAAATACATTTGCCACCTACAAACAAACATGGAACACGTGCTTTATACTAATATTGTACAGGGTGCGGCACGTAAAACCGGCCCGTCGTAATATTCTGGTATATTGCGTTTTTGGCAACACTTAAATAATCTACCTTCCTACCAAGAGATGGCGTGTCGAGGTCGGGTCGACTTACGTGACCTGCAGCAGTCACATGCAGCCGCAGCCAGTGAAACTTGTCGAAACCAGTTGAGGAAAAGGCCTCGTTGTGTTAAGCCGGGTGAGTGTCAGTGTGTGATAATGCCGTATTCGATACCCGAGCGTGTTGCCATTGTTGAAGGGTTCATTCTCACTGGATCTTTTGTGAAAACAAAGAATTTGTTTCGGGAGAAATTTCCAGGACGTTCTGTGCCAGCAAAAACACCATTCAGGAATTGATTGAAAAATGGCGGCGTACAGGATCGGTTCAAAATGCTCCCAGGAACAGACGACCATCTGTCTGCACACCTGAATTAAAGATGCAGGTGGAGGAGATAATGACAAGAAGTCCTCGAAAGTCAACCAGGAGATTGAGTCAACAGGTTCATGCGACTGAGAGAAGTTGCAGACGTGTTTTAAGGGGACTGAAGTTAAGAAGTTCACTTTACGGGCCGGTTTTACGTGCCGCACCCTGTATTATCTTAGAAGTTCAGATTGTATTGTTTGTCATTGTCATGACGAATCCTATAGTTAATAACTAAATATTTTTCCTGTAACCATGTAACAATAACCCGAATGCTTATTAATAAATATTTATGAAAAGGAAGGTCAGTGTACATAAGTATCCTATACAGGAAGATAAGTTTGTATTAAAATACTTTTCTTCTCAATGGTCTATATTTAAGTGTCCTTAGGAATTCAATCTGTTTTTCACTAACATAAATATTAATTCTTATGCTATTCTCGAATGTGGTAAATTATTTCCATTTTTATATATATATATATAATTTATGGAAAACCTGAACATATTAACCACTTTGCTATTCACATGTCATTTGCAACGTAAAATACAATTAAAGTTTACTTATTTTAATACAATTTTCATTTGATGGATTTGTGTGGAAATCAGTAGTTAAATTAGTAAATAAATTGGTGGGTGGCTAATTTTAGTCTTTCATTGATTTTGCAGTTTGAAAAATCAAAGAAACTATACATCGTGCGAGTTCAGACTCATCCGATATGGATCAAACTTGGTGCGGCAGTGGATCTTGACGTTCTCTACAAGCTTGTGAAGTATTATGTTATACAGGCTTTTGGTTTCCCTATAGAGAGTGCAGGAAATGCAGTAGAGAGTGCAGTTACTGAAATTTTCGAACAATAATTTTAAAGACTCTTTAATATCAATCTCAATCAATCAAAATGCAACTTGCACTTATTATTGTATCTAGCATAAACTGCTTCTAGGACAAAAGCAGCAAATTTGTTCCACCTTCCTTCCTATCCTATCCTTACTAGTACATTCATTACATGATTTCAATTATATTTCTTTTCTTTCTACTTGTTTGTTAAACATTATTATGACTTGACTGTGGAGAGAAAAAGGTAACTTTAATATTCAAAATATATTGATCAAATTGTTTAACATTGTCTCATTTTTGATATTATTATTATTTTCATAAATAAATTAAAATGTTATTTTGGTTACTTTTGCTACTGCAAATTTGTCTGTAATGTATTCCAAACTACGTTTTTCAACTTCTCTCTCAACTCGTACAAGTACCTGATAACACAGTCTATCTTGAACTTTAGATTCTTTTTTCAATAAGAAAGAATTAATTTTGTTTGCTAAATGATGTTTTGCAGTTGCCAACCACATGATCGTGCATTCACTTTAGAAGACCGAATTGATAGTTTCGGGCCAATCGAGAGATTACAGTTTCCCTGTCAAGCGCACAATTGTACACGGAGAATCAAACAGCAATAGTTAGCACTATTAGATAGCGATTCGTACATTAAGGATCACATCCTTGTCTGTACACCATACAACTAATGTGAGATCCTCTTCAAAGCCTCGAGAATTTTGCAGCGCAAGTTACTTACAACACTCTAAAGCCCAATATTTCTTTATACGTCTGCTGTGCATCAACATCTACTGTAGGATCCTACTTGGATAGATTCATTTGGGCTTTAGCATCCACTTTAACAAATAAGCTATATAAGAAGTGGACCTACAGCTTAACTTGGAAAAAGAGACAATTCAGCTCCCACCGGGAATCTAACCCGAGTCTCCCGCAGCAAACTCGCGTACACTATCCACATAGAAGGTGACAGTGGTCTTATAGGGTCCTGCATTATTTTCGTAGTCGTTAATGGCAGCATCCAAACGGAATGTATTATTGTCTAGAAAGACCCCGAACTTTGAATTAAAATCTTCAAACGAAGTGACTGTTTCATCAACGTCCATGAGAGCATTTTTAAATGATTTCTTCGTCACTCTTTCAATCGTTTGATTAGGGTTAGTTTCTTATCTCCCGACTTTCACCATGCATATTTTGAACATATATCTTAATTCCAATATCTTATTTTTGAGGGATCCAATGTTTCATCCAGGGTGATCTTCAACTAAAGATTTTCTTCAGCATAAAAATTACCTTTCAAATCTTTTAAGTTCAGGATGGTATCATTAAAGTTCATCTTACGATCCTGGAACCTTCTGAACAATCTCTTCAATATATAATCTCACTTATTCCTTATGATTGAAATGGAATCGAACTAGAGAAACTTTAAATTATATGTGAGCACTCCATCAATGTGTTATTGTGACCCTTTTTCTATGCAGACATTTCTAGTCCTGAACATGAATGGTATAATAGTAACAATCACAACATTTCCAATTAGCATGATTTGGTAATACAGGTGTCTCAAATTAACAAATATACTCTTTAAAACAGAATATATATCACTAATAGAAGCAGATTGGTATAGAATTTTTGTATTATTGTGTGCTTAAGGTCGAAAATGGCGTTTGACAATAGAGATAGGTATTACCTTCAACACGACAGGGCGCCATTATACATTTATATTGAATATAAGAGATTTTCTGGATCGCACATTCCTTGCAAGATGAATAGGATCAAGAGGAAATGTTGAGAAGTACCTACCTCGATCTCTGGATTTAAAGCACTTAGATAGAAAAATATGTATTCTCTTTTTCTATCACTCGTCTCCTGTCTGATTTCTACATTTATTCATCTCGTATTTTCTTAAAAGAATAAAATAAATTTGAATTAATGAATCTTTTTTAAAAAATCTATATTGTACTGTTTGTATTTTATACTACAGAATAGCACATTGTGGTTTGAGGACCAACAAAATTTCTAGGGATAGGCCCCCAAACCTTGTTTTATTGCGGACTTGTTCCATACTTAATCTTCCTAGTACATAGAAAACGACACAAAAAGCATGCCAAGAATTGCATCCGTGTTCCAAATACTGTAGAATGGCAATTCTTTCATTGAGTTTTAATAAGGAGCATTGTTATACAGAATATTGTTATTTTCTACACGTATCTTGTATTTACTCATGCGTTTCATAGAAAAACATAACAAGCCATAGAAAAGCCATAGAAAAGCCATAGAAAAACATTAGTTTAGATTCCATATCACAGTTATGGTAATTTATTTATATTTACATAAAATAAAATTTTTGATAAAAGGTTGTAGGAGAAAGTGCAAAATCCCGCATGTTAATTGTTCTACCTAGTCACCTATACTATATGCTCGTTCTTTCGTGAAAAGGTGAGTATATGCTGTACTATAAACTGTACTGTTAATTCCTTGTATACTCCATTACATCAATGCATACGGAATAAATGGTTTGGTTGACGGACGGATTTGTCACTGTTCAGGGCGGTAGCCAGCATAAAAATGTAGGGGTGGGATGGTAGAAGTTAGGGAGGCCATATATAGTTCATCACCATATTAGTGTTCATTTTCAAGCCTACCATGAAAATTTTAAGAGGGGACCAGTAAAAATATAGGAAGAGCCCGGCGCCCCTAGACCCCCCGTGGATACGGGCATGTCATTGTTACTGTACGCGCCAGAAAGTGGGAGATCCAACCTGTTTGCGACATATAGGTTTTACTTAAAGCTTTGATTGTAATGGCGCTCAATAGATGACAGTGCAGTTGATGTAAGTTTTAATCAATTGATATCTGTTCTATTAATCTCCAAAATTATTTGATAATCCCACAAACTATCATGAACTGTCACTATACCCCAATAACTTGTTGTCTAGTACAGTGTTCCAGGAAAATAAATGATTGGCCCATATTCTTTCACGTGCCAGTGAACAAATATGTGTAGTTTTGTATATTTGAAAACTGCTGTGGGGAGTTAGTTGATGATCTTGTTGTTGATCAAGGTTGGGATTATTTTAAGTTCCAAATGTTACACTAATTAGTAACAGTAATATTAACCCGTGAGAAAAGTCCCATGTTGTGGGATATCTTGACATTAACACTGCAGTGGTCGCGCTTTTCAGATTACGTGTTTGGTCGCGCGGATCACTATTGTGATCCACAGCTTAATTTTATTCAAACGGTTATATTTATAGTCCTGTTATTATATGGTGGGTAGAGAGTATAAAGCAAAGTATAACGCACATTTTAATAATATTCTTTTTATTATTTAAAGAAAACACACTTATTTATAAGACATTTTGTAATTTTAACAAAACTCATAACAAACTTATTACAAAACTTATTCATTTTATTGTCAATCAGGCAAGCAAACGCCCCAACAGGTGTACGAGTATTTTTAGCATCATCCTAAGGGCCAGGTGTATGAAAAGGAGGTATTATATTGATCAATGGAACTTTAGAAGTACGTGGCAATTGAGGCTTCAAATACCAGCTCTCTTTTCTTACCTTTCCCCCTATCTATGTAAAACTCACGTAAATCAAGATTAGGTAGTTGAGGGTCTCCTGTAGGAATTGATTTTACTGGAATATCTGCCTCTGCTACTCCTGCAGGTAGTGGAAGCCTCTGCTTCTTCGTTTATTGAACTCCATTACTGTCGAATTCATAAGACACTTCGTTATCAATCAAGAGGTCTTCCTCTACTTCGTCTGAGTCTTCTATACCAATAATGTTGTCACAGTCAATCTCTGTTTCATTTAACTACTCACATATCTGTTCACGGCCTCGCTCCGACATTTTAAACACTAAATATACGCAACATATAGAAAACAAACATAGTTATTCCAAAAACCAAAATGGGTCAAGTTTTAAAAAATGTAGTCCGTGTTTGGTCGCGTGGATCACAATAGTGATCCAGATGCAAAAACGAGCACCCGGTAAACGCACTTCTGGCAGCAGGAAAGTTGTGACAGCAGTGGTCTGTCCACATGTTGTGGGGGGATGGTAGATGGCTGCTCAAGGGCAAGCATTCTATCAATTCCTAGCGGCAACAAAAGATATAGAGGAGGGTTACCAAAGAGCACGCACGCCCTAAGACGGCGCAGTGCCAATTACGCTGAAGTGGTAACACACAGAATTCTTATTGCTACGCTGTTTGATGCGTCTTTGTGTGAGAGTTGATACGAAGAAAAGGGAAGTTAACGGTTCGCTGGAAACAGAAAATACAGCTAAAAATAACTTTTTTGAATTCTTGATGTAATATTTTAATACTCTTAGTTAAGAAATTATTCTGATATAGCAGCTAACTACAGTGCATGGTAGGAAACATGAATGCAGTTAGAATTGTTTACCATGGCTTTGTTTCGGGGGTCTTGCATGTGCAGCCACATGGATGAATTTTACTCGAGTTGACTGCTGTTTCCCAAAGAGTACGCGTTAGTGAGTTACCAAAGAACGCGCACGTATTCTTTGTGAGAATTTCTTTGATAGTGTGTGTGGGTAACGGCATTCATATTACAGACTGAAGTTATTCTCATCAGTTGCTCTTGGAGTGTAATATGATGTTTGAATGGATTGTAAAATTATTTGTAATTGTTTGTCTTCGATTCAAGCACCAACTGTAAATCATATATAAGAAGTATTTTAAATTCACAAAATTTCTTAAATTACAATGCTGATGTGGTGTTCTGCCCAAAGGTAGATCTTTGGTCCATGGTGCTTTGCCATTGCCTTTCATGGTATGATGATGTCGTCCTAAGAAGTGAGGAAATGATCAAAATAAAGATTCTGGAAGTGTTCTGGATGAAGATGCTGAGTGAAATATGGCTTCGATTACGATTGTAATGAAACCACGAACTAAGAATTAAAAAGACATACACTAAAGGTGTTGTTCAGGTTTTTTCCAGTTGGTGGAATAATGTAATGAAACCACGAACTAAGAATTTAAAAAATCATCATTAATTTTACTCATAAAAATCATAATTTGTTTGTGAAACTAAACGACAATTTTCTTTAATGTTTAAAATTTCGTGTACGTTCATAATATATTCTTTAAAACCACATGGACGTGTAATCAAGAAATTGTTGGAAGCAAAAGCAAAATAGTTTAGAATCGCCTGTATACGAACAATTGGAAGCAAACCTTAGGATAAGTTTACGAAGGGGTTTAGGTTTCAAGTATGATAGGTGTTGAGTGCATCCTCTTAGGGACCGCAAAACGCACTCTTTGGGACACTGGTCCTTAAGAGTACGCATTTGAGTTTTTTTTAATTTTTTAACGTATATCTCCATTTCTACATCTGGTAGTAAACTTTTCTATTTCTTACAATGTAGCCTAAACTTCAATTAAAATTTTGTACAATTTATATAATTTTTGCTTTATTACTTTCGGAGCTATTTCAAAATGAATATTAAGTGCGTGCTCTTTGGTAACCTTCCTCTACCCCTGGATCACAATAGTGATCCGCGCGACCACTGCAGTGTTAATTTCATGGAAAGAGATAAAGGGAATTTTTATTCAAATTGATAACATAATATGACATTTTTACATATCCGCGCCAACGTAATTTTCTATAGGCAAAAAATATATATAATTAGCCAATTAATAAGCGTGAAATTAGCGTTGTTAAATTTTAACAGATTTTCATTTAACAATAAAAGTTTATGCTACTGAGAAAGTGGTTTGTGGAGTGTCTGATACTCAAAAATCAACTGCCAAAGAACAAAAATTGTACTCTATTTAAGAAAGAAGATAAGATAATTAACGTGTTAATGTAAGAAAGAATTTCTCCAATATTAAACAATAAATTCCTAATTGTCCCCACAGAACATATGAAGAACGGAGTTAATATCGTTAGGCTCAGAAAATGAGACTACTGAACCATGGAACGATAAAGATACTGCAATCCTGACCAAAAGAAAAAAATACTTGTCTTCGATTAACCTCCTGAGACCCAAGCAGTTATGGTAGGGGAAAAATGCGCAACTCATATCACCTTTCATTCATTAGTGCCTCAAACCAATAATCAGTCGCCATTTTTCCGCTCCGTCGTCGGCAAAACACAAAGGTGGGACGTACTGCATGCAATACATTGGGCTTATAGTTACATGTATTGCATGCAACACAAATACTATATTTAATAATAAAAATACCTGTTTATTTTTTTTAAATCTATATTTCCCCGTATTTTTGATTTCAAAAAATAGATTACAATGCATTTTAAGATTTTGTAAAAAAAGCCAGTCTTTTTTTAACGTTTCTATTATTAAAATTTTAAACGGAACAAAGTTTTAAATAAAAGTTGTACAAATATTTTATACAGAAATTGTAAAGTTTGATATACACACACTATACTCCTAAAATTGATGAATTCGTTTACTTAACACTGATGACTATTCCTGGACATATTGTTCTTCAGCTAAGAACTTTTCAACGACGGTGGTACTTCCCGATACAATATCTGTCTAGCGAAATACATAAGAAGACACTGCAGGTTATGCATCGGAATCGCGAGTGATAAGGGTAACCAACGTTTCTACATCGTGGAATAGCTTTACCTCTTTCGAATTTGACAGCTTCGGGCATATGCAGCACGTTTCTTCTTATGATCTCTGGGCTTGGAGAGGAAGTGTTTTTTATCCTTTTCGCTGGGGTCTCTTCTTCATGGCTGCTGTCGTCCAGTATCTCTTTGTCTTCAGAGCAACGGATTAGCTTTCTGCCCAAGTATAATTTGACATCCAACAACTGGACATTCTTTGCTTGAAGGTTTAACGCGTCTGCCGTTTCCTTATATTGGATCCAAACATTAGAGCATATTAAGTCCACCATGTGAAGTATTGTTCTGATCGTCCATTTTTAGTACGAGCCTTGGAAGGGAAAAAGCTGATCATTCTGTCAACTAGATCAACTTCTCCCATGTTAATATTGTATTTACGAACAACATGTGGCATTGGCACCTCTACGTGCTTTTTCTCTGATCTTGACCAACGTTCACAGGTTTGAAGAGGGTCGGGTCCGAATCCCGATGAAACTAGAAGTACGCTTCTGTTATCATACCACTTGGTTATGCACATATTGCTACCTGGATCAACTGCAGTTCCAAATGAACCTTTCCCTTTAGCTTTCAATGTTTTGTCGGAGGGTAAGACAGTCTTTGCCTCCGGAGGAACACGTGAAACCATTATTGTGCCTGTTCCCACAAATCCTTTGTCTGTAAGATGTTTTATCAACGGTATACTAGAAAAATATCTGTCAAAATATAATCTATGACCTGGGTTTAATGATTTTATCAAAGCCATGACAGCAGCCCCACCTAATCCAAAACTCTTCTGAATATCGCTGTCAAATGTATTCTTCCCCTGGTAACACACAAAATCAATTACCTTTCCAGAAGGACAAGCTAAAATAAACACTTTTATACCCACAGGGTTAGGTTTTCCGGGAACATACTGACGAAATCCTACTCTTCCATTAAAGCAAATTATTTGCTCATCAATTGAAAGGTCTGTAGTTTTTCTTTGCTTTACGCAGGCCTCTCGAATACAAACCATAATTGGGCCAATCTTCCACAGTCTGGTTTTCTCTTTCACAGCTTCCGGAATGTCATTATCAATAACAACTTTTAAATTGCTTCGAATGGAGAAGAATCTGTCTCTGGACATTGCATTAGCTACCAATGGAATTCTAGTGTCTTTCTGCCAGTACATTCGAATGCGAGGAAGCTGAAAAAATAAGATAGGGCCTATTTTGAAATAGTTAAAAAGGCTAACCTCTTTCATTTTTACTAATTGAACTAATAACTTTAGGAAAAAGAAATGAAAATTAATGATTAGTACTAACTTTTAGACAACTCATCACCATATTGATTCCAAAGAATACTTTTATTTCCTCCTTCGTAAAATTTGGGGACTTTCTATAATCCAAAACGCATCTCTGGTTTGTACAGAAAGCAATGGTTTCATACAATGAATCTGGAAAGTATTCCTCATACATTTTGAATGTGTCTTTCAAATCACATATATTGTCAATCTCCGATGATGGATACGTTGGACTCTGTGAAAGGTTTGGAGTAAACCTGAAAATGAAAAGAAAAAATATCGGTTAAATGAGTTACTATACATAACGTATTTAAAAATTGAGATGATTTAGCAAAAATATACTCATGAGTCAACAGGTTCTTTACCAGCACGGGTATTTCAGGCAGGATTTCAGAAATTTGGAACAGTTTATCCAACATGTTTGAAATGTTCTTTTAGCCGTTTGAAGTTGTTACTGAATGTGTACTAAATTATACCCAAACAATAATTTAAAAACTTTTTGTTTACTGTTTCTTTTGGATCACTCGTAAATCAGTTTGATGAATTATTAAACACTATATCCTTTAGTTATTGCAAACACTACGGGAGATACTATTCGTAGAAAGTATGTTCATAGCAAATGAAAACCCTTCCATAATCTCAGCTTCTGCGCAACGCTTGGCTGAAATGCGTTTAAGAAAATCAACCAAGTACTCTAGTAACATTATTGCAGGTATTCCTGTGAAACTGTGGAGTCTCCGATTTTAAGATATATTATCGGAAATATTAGTTATTTTTCAAGAATGTCTAGAGCTAGGCTATATTTTCCCCTAGAAAGTACAACTAAAAGATTATTTATTACCTTGTGTTGGCACTCCATTTCGATGTAACTACCGGAACCGAAAAGACAGATATTTACTCCGAACGTTCCTCTGTGTCAGAAAATCGTGATTCGTCAGAAGACGCATCTAAATTTGGATCGTATTCGTCGTCGCTTCCGCTGCTTAAGCCAATATCTGAGTCGTCTAATTCATCGTAAAGCGCACTGGGTATTTCGTCAGCAGAAAGATGCCGTCGTGCGCAGCGGCGAGGACGCCCTGTAAAACAGAACACAGAGTATAAGTTCAACAATGATATGAAATCAATGAATGTGCAGTGAATATTTCAAGAACAAAAAAGAAACATGTAATATGACTCCAGGAGAATGATATTTCTTTACATAAATGAGATTTTTTAAAAAACAAATAAGTATAATCGAAAACTTATTTCCTAAACTACAATTATCAAAGTACATCTAGCATTAAAATTAGCATGCAATACAACGTGAAGAAGTCCAAAAGTAATGCAGACAATACAAACATGCATACGATACAAGTGTGAGAAGTCCCAAAGTAATGCAGGCAACACATATATGCAGGCAGTACAAGTGTGCGAAGTCCTAACGTATTGCAGGTAATACATTGTAATTTGTCAAACAATAACTAAAATCTGAAAACAACAATAGCAGAATAAATTCTCTAACAATAAACTTTATTTAATGTAATTGTTACAATTTTATTCAAATTATAACATAGCACCTTTATTATTAATATTATTATTACTTTATAATCAAATTCCTAATCAACTACACATTTAAAAGTTTTTTTCTCTGCAGGTTGTCTATTGGATCTAAAATTTATAAAATATAATATTTAGATTGGAATATACATGTATAAAAAACAAATAGCGAACGTTATAGAAGTTAGACCAAATATAACAATAATAAATAAGCTTTGCACATTTCCAACATTATATTTGTATTTTAGTGGTTCGGATTCTATATTTTACTATAGGTTTTCGTCACATGTAGCCTCGGTGCTAAAAAGAACAATAGACTTCAACAAAGAAACAAACATACATATTGGAAAGGTACTTAAAATTCAAATATAATTTTGATAACATAAGCCTCGCAACAGCATCCTCAAACTTCGCCGAGATTACAGACAAAAGATCTCCTCCAGTTCCTTACCAGAGGGTAGCGTTCCCAAAACTGATGCAACGTTCCCTCTTTGTACTGCCATGCTGATGCGTTGCAGTAGAAAAGAGGTTGCTCTAGCATCTCCTGACGATAAAGAAATGCGGTGACCAACTTCTTTTATAAAGTTAAGGCCTTCGAGACCCCATGAACCACCCGATTCAATAGCTATAGCAACAAAATTATATTTGTCGAGTAAATTGCTATACTTCCTGCGTTTTTCTGTTTCTCGGCGAGCAGCCACGTTGCCAGCTTGTGCTGAGGAAGAATGTAAATTTGAAGGGGCGAAGGTGTCGGAACAAGTAAAATCCCATAGAAGTGCTTTTCCTTTCTTCCACGGTATTAGGGTCATACCATCTGGCCTCTTGCCGTCTGCACGACTGCATCCCAACGGTTCACATATAGAAGGAACGCCTGCTGAAATTAGTGCCCTCATGATAATGTCGTTGACGCTGGAGTGGCGTGAATATCTGCCCGCACTATTGGCACAGGAGAGTCCATGAAGGCCCTTCTTGTCTACGACACTTCTACAGGCAGGACATCTGTGTTGCTCGCAAACATCTGCTCCCAAACGCAGTGCACTGGCAATTCGAAAACTGTCATTGGGAAGATGTAATCCTAAAGAAGGTGACGGGATAGCATGAAGCCAAGCGCCTGCTTCTGGAGATGATGTAGCTAGAAGTCTGGCCTTATCTTCTGGGTTATCGGATGACTGAAGTAGAGCTGAAAAGTGATGACTTATAAGAGGATCGTCCCAAGAGGATTGTAGTCCTCTCTTATCAAGGTCAGGTGGATCTGATCCCACTATAGATGACCACTTAGCAATGCTATCGTTGACATCCGAATCCGATACTAGGCTAAGATCTTGTTGGAGAATGGTCTCGATCAATGGCTTAGCGCCATAGAATGAAGACAGGAAGGATGAAATAGCCAGATCCATGGCGCGACGAATGCCGAGACCTCCGTGGTTAACAGGAAGGGACGCCTGCGACCAAGAGTTATTGTTGAGTGAACAATTCAGGATAGATTCTAGACCGGTTTTCAAGGTGTTGTCATAGCATTCCAGTAGATCAGCATCCCGCCAAGAAGGAGCACAACGAAGAAAGTATAGCAGCCTTCGTAGTAGGTAAAAGGCAGAGTGAGCTGAAATCAAGGAAAGACGTGTAAAGAAGAATTCTAATTTAGAAATTTTGTCTTTTAATATTGTTCGTCTTGCCTCATTAGATAATGCTGCTCCTAATAAGCTGGTGTCATCTGTCGAAATTCTTTGAATCCCAGGCGCGGCTTCGTCAAACAGCTTGAAGAGGTTATTAGACTGCTCATTGGAAACTCCGAGAAAGCTGACCTCACCGTGGTTCTGTGAGAGCCCAACAATTAATTTTACAATCTTTCATTAATCATCTGTCTCCTCTAGCATAAAGAGCATAATCATGGGACGTTAAACTAAAGAAATTTCATTTCATTTTTTCGATGAATGTGAACTCTTTGGGGGAAAAGGAAGTGAAGAAGAAATTTTCCTTAATGTTTTAAAAGGCTACGGGATTGTATAGTTTGTCTTTCGGGATTGCCTTGTAGAACCTGATTGCAATGCATCTTTCTTTTAGAATTATTATAGTAATCCAGCTTTTTCGTAAATGCGAAATAAAAGTATCGATAAAACATCAGCGTATGGGTAATGTAAGCATAAATATCATTGGCTCAATACAGAATAAATTCACAACTTTCATTTATGAGTATAGAAATTCCCTTTGAACTCCCTCTGAATTTCTTTCAGACCCTAGGTCTCTTGTGAAAAAGAATTAATTCTACTATCTGTTTTCATACAAAATATAATTTTGAAACTTGGGAGCTTAGTGTTGTCTTTGTGTCTGTAATACATAATCATTTGTCGATTGACTTTAGAAGACTGAGTTCAGCCCGTGAGCATAAGTTGTATATAGTTTAAACATATCAGATGTACGGTCTTGTTTAACAAATCCTGTGTGTACATATGAAATTCAAAGACAAAGGCAATCAATCGTCTTTAAACAGCTGTATTTTTATTTCTAGTGGAAGTACTAAAATGTGCTACGTATAGTTCCAAGAGAGGATCCTTAAAAAAAAAGAAAGAAAGAAAGAAAGAAAGAAAGAAAAGAAAAAGAAAGAACTGAACTTACGTACCTAACATTGGCACTCATATTCTTCTTCATGATTTGATGTAAGAAGCGGCCGCATGATTCCCGGCCAATTGTTTCATCGCCGGTATCTTTGAGCAATGAGATGGCAGTGGGAGACAAACTTCGTTCTTCTAACTTGATATTTTGAAAAACTTACGCAAGTGGATTTGTTACTTAAATACATATCTATTCACTCTAATCAATTTCAAAAGTACCATTAACTTTATAATAACATAATGAATGTAAGAGTTACCTTAAAAATGTATTTTGTATTTCTTTTTTAATCGCTCCCCTACCGCCCCCAATGTAACATTGGGTTTATTTCTTTTAAATAAATTTTTCAAAATATGGTAGAAATACTGGATTTTTAAATTACCAAACCATGCTAAATAATGACAGGTTAGATATCAGAGAAAGTTATCTTTATCTACCATCTTAATTAGGGGCGGATCCAAATCTCCTTCGGAGGCGGTTAGATTATCAGTTTCTCTGTCACCAGTCTTTTGCAGCACATCCGAAAATGATCTCAATGCAAATTTGTTACTGAAGGTACTGTCAATCGATCGATCACATGGTCCAAATTGGTAGCAATTTCGAAGACGCCTTATCTCAAAACTACACAATAAAACTGGCTTTAAACAATGAAAGCGCAGTTGCCAAAGTATAACTTTGATTCACAAAGATGAACTTCGAGGTTTTGTTAACAGATGAAGTAGGAATTCCTTACACTCTAATGGTACGAAGTTCTCAGTGTTCCTTTGTACAACACTGATGTTAGTTTATTCGCAAGTTATTGCCAAATTAATATGGAAGGTGTATGTACTTTTTTTTTTTTTTTTTTTTTTTTGCAGTCCCTTAAAATGTTCTGAAAATAACTTACATAACTTTTGAAATTGTGTTTGTCTTAACTTGAACATATGCGTGAAGTGGTTTATTATGAACAGGGCAAAAACAACTGTGATAGATTAATTACAAGTAATCCGGTTAGAAACACTGTTGTTTGTGTCTTAGTTCCAAAACCGGCCGCCCGCACTCGTTCGCTGGTCACGATATAATTTACCTGATGAAGTTGTTGCTTCGTTCCTATCCATCACGACGTCACATTTCATACAAGCGGGAAAAAGCAGGAAGTTCGTCATTTACACAAACAACAGTTGCTAGATACAAAACGGTATCTCGTGGCATGCTGCAACAAAAATTACCAAATTCCACGAAACGAATGAGTTATGGTATCGATTTATATAAAATGATGTTTTTGTATTGTACGCAGTACGCTGGGTTCCAGGAGGTTAAGGAAATACTTATTCACAAACTATCTTGTAGCGTATACCCGGAAATCGAATAGATTTATATTCATATATTATCACTAATTTATATTATTATATCTTGTAATTAGCACAACGTGCGAAATTTAAAAGCAAAATGGGATTTTCTGACTCTCGACATGAGATTTTATAACTTTTCAGGTTGGCAACAGGTAGGGTTAACTGATTAGTAAGGGTCTATCAGTTCCTTAGACATCAGTTAATACTTTTTTCCTTTTTTAAGTAAGTGACCGTAGTATGAGAAAACAATCTATGTGCATTCCTGAAGAATATAGATCGCTTGAAACATCATCATAAATTTATTGATAAGTTTCGTGTGACCCTATTATTATTTTACCAGAGCTTATTATTTGTTAGGAACATAGCCCTTACTTGTTGTTCTCAATATTTCAGGCAAAATACGTTTAATTTAAAGGATCAGTATACGTAAATGTGATTTAAATTGTCTTCATAGGATAACTATATTTTGTATTTTAATTGATTGTAAATATATATTTAATGCTACATACACCAAAATACTGAAAATTATCGTTTCAGATGTGTAACGTCTGCACACGTAAAGTGGTATTCAAAATGGTTTTGGATCGTATGGCAATTTTTTTTTCTAGGTCGCTTACATTGTTTTGTATTGTTGCTTTACCCAGAAACATTCCGATTATCGCCTTAGTCTGAATTTGTCGCATTTCTTCAGTGTGTGTCTAGCCGTGAAGCAGTTTACTATAGCGGAATGTGTGCTAATTGTGAAAACTTTTTTTTTTATCAGAACGGAGAAAGTTATACAGCAACTGCCAGGCGACTTCGCGCGGTTGCTTCTAGGGCGAAATGAGGCACCGAATGAATCAACAGTTCGCTGACTTATGAAAAACGAGTTCAACCGTGAACATTGAAAGTCCTGGCCAGCGTCGTAGTAGTCGTTCTGAGCAAAATATTTCAGTAGTTCGTGACACAGTGTGGCTGTTAGTTCAATGAAATCGGTTCTTTGTTATTGCATGCCAGCACCGTAGAGGAGGTCATATTGATCGACGTCATTCACCATACCTGAAATCGGAATGTGTGATGAACATGTTTATGAATTTTGTTAGCGTGTTTTCAAAAAACAAAGTTCATAATTTGATGTAACAAAACCGGCGAGCTTTTTGAATAACCCTTTAGTCATCTTGAAGCCAATTATTAGCACTTTCCTAAATTTCAACTCTTTCTAATATAGAGCTCGTGGACTACGTAGAGGCTTTCACGTCATCCTGATTTATCAATGTTAGAGGCATTGTAAATTTGAACGTTGGAAAAATGTCTATATGTAACGAATCTTTGGAATAAATTTCATTTGATTTGGAAGTACCTTTCTCAGTGTTGAAATGTTCACAAAGAGCAATATGGATATGAGGGTTGTTCGACATATTAACGGTCTGACACTGAAATATCGGGCCATTGGGAATAAGTCATTCATTACATACAGTGCCATCTATGGAAGAAATAATGAGTCCGTTTCAATTGTCTAACTACGTGAGTTTATTGGAATCAGTCATTCGGATCAGTCGCTATCCTTTGATCTTGCGCAATATGACAATGCTCAGGTCCGCACAACTATGGTTGGAAGGGCTATAGTGAAAAACTATGGCTTGTAGAAGATTCAGAATTAATCCTACAACCCAGTTTACTACTAACGTGCTGGGGATTAGCAGTAAACTCACAACTCACAAAAAATAGTGAAAATTTCGGGATTTAGGGCCCACAAGCCGACCTCAGGATTTTGTAAAATACATAGTTAGAGAAAAGATATTTGAATCGAGACCTGAGTTGCTGTGTGTAATGAGATTCAACTTTCATAGAATACAAATTGTGATGTTTGAAGGGTGAGAGAGAAGGGAATGTTGTAAGAAAATGGACGAGATTTACACAGTATCTGCTGGACTTGGTAGACTATCTTTTATCGATGATCCTTTCATCGTAGTGACATCTATCCTATGGAATATGTAGTCTCGACTATGGATACCGGACTGCTCCGAACAAAACTCAGCACGGAGGCAACACGTTCAAAATAAATTTAGAATGTGAAATAACTTTGAACTCGAATATTTTCAAACAACAAGATCATAATTATTTTTGTAAAAGAGTACGTAACTTACGACAAGCTGCAAAAAAATAATACATAATCAAACACAGATGGAGTGCAGTTAGAGTGGTGATATTGTGAATTTTTAATAAATATATCTCTGTATGTACAAATACAAATTTTAATATTAATAATTAAGTTCTTATTGTGTTTCTCAGGCTCATAAAATGCTCACATGTGCCCAACCAAAAAAATTCATGAATATCGAGATGAGAGCTGTCATCATTTTTTCCCATCAAGGAAGGACACCGAAGCAAATTTATGATGAAATCAGTGAAATACTGGGAGACTCTCCTTCGTAATATGCAGTGGCGAGGAAGTGGGTGACACAGTTTAAACATGTCCGGTTCCGAACAGTTGATTATCCTTGTACAAGAAGACCAAAATCAGTGATTGTCCCCGAAATCATGGATAAAGTTCACAATATTATTCTTGAAAAATCGCAGAATCTCAGCAAAACGTGTGGTAAAAATTTTGGGCATTTATCAGGAACAAGGCAGTAGTATAATCCGTAATGAACTAGACATGCACAAACGCTTGGCAAAATGGGTTCCCAGAAATCTGTCAGCACATTAAAAGCGTGAAAAAGTTAGAGCATAAGGGAATTCGTCTCCAATTTTCATCACAATGAAGACAATTTCTGTCACAAATAGTAATCATGGACTAAACATCATTGTACCACTATGATCCTGAAACGCAACAACAGTCAATGGATTGGTGGCACTCAGGTTCCTCCACTCCAAAAACCAGAAGTCGGTTGAGAAAGTGCTGGCTACATTCTTTTAGATTTAAGGTGGAATCGTACCCATAGACTATCTGCCCAATGGTCAAACATTTAATGCAGGGTATTAGTTTGCATTACTCACAAAACTGGAAGACAAATTGAAAGTTCAACGCTCAGAATCAGTGAGAAAATGATACTGTTATTTCAAGACAATGTTCCTATGCATGTAGGACTGCAAACATAACTGACGTTGCATGATTTAGGCTTTCAAAGTCAATATCATCCTCATTATTCTCCAGATCTAGCTCCGCCAGACTATTACTTATTCCTCAAATTCAAACAACTCTTGAAAAGACGCCATTTCAGATCTGATAAGGAGATGATTAGTGCTACGGAACGGTGGTGTGAGGAAAAGCCTTCAATCTTGTTTTTAGCTGATCTGCGAAAATTGAAGCACCGTGCAAGGAAGTGTATTGAACTTGATTTGAAGTATGTAGAATAACTAAAAAATTTCATCATTCCACGTGCAGTCCCTCTGGGATAGTCTACGAACTTTTCAGCAGACCCTCGTAGAATGTGTTATTCTTTTGAACTTGGGCAAAGTCTAATCATCAAAAATCGTATATCACAGAGTGTACCTTTCTAGATCGTAGTTGTGTGGAAGTATAGCTCTGAAGTGTAGGTCATTGAGTCCCTGGTGCATTGAATCGATAGTAGGCTGATGAAATGCTGTTCGTGTTGATCGGTATAATAAAAAGTGATCCTAAGAATGCGGATACGGGAAAATACTGTATAAGTTGATTCATTCATAAATAAAATAAAAGAAAAAGTAAACATAATGAAGAAATCCTTTTCTTATTTGAAAATACGAATGAACTGTGAGTCGTATTAAATAAATAAAAAATTAAAATGTAAGTTAGTACCGATCAGATTTAGAATAATACAATATCTATCACTCGAAATTGATAATGTTCATTGTCTTTGAATAAATTCAGTTTCATATGTTGCATACCTAAATTATTATTATTTTCCAAATCACATGATTTATCATGTCCAACATAATGTCCTTACAGAACAAGTTTACTAACTATAGCTGCGTGGACTCCATATTATTATACCCAGTATGCGAACTCAACTCACAGTAACTGATTCCAGTCACGGCCACCGACAAACTAAAAGAACTTGAGAATTAAAAGTAATACATTATTTTTTTCCATAGATGGTACTACATGCGCCGGACGGCATACTTTCAATTTCACAACATTTCACTGTCAAGCTGGAATTTTTGGAAATATTCTCGTATAGTTTTCCTACGGACTTGTAAGTACATAATGTATTAAAAAATAAAAATACGTTTTCTTTATATATTCTTCTGAACACATGTTATTGACACGCAGTTTCGATGTTTGGAAATAGTCGCAAATGAAATTCAGAAAATAGAGATGACAGAGTTGAGTTGAGTTTAACGTCCCATTCAGCAGCGAGTCTATATGAGACGTGGACCTACTGATTAACGTGGAATCCGAACCACATGAGCTCCCGCCGGGAATCGAACCCGGGTCTCCCACGCCAAAGGCGCGTACGCTAACCGCTTAGCCACGAAGGAGCTCTATAGAGATGACAGAGATGAGAATAATATATTATGAATAATATTGGATAATATTTGCCCTCATGTTTCAGTCGCACTTTGCGTGATTGATATGAAAACATAATCTTTTCAAAGTATAGATATCAATACAATTCCTGTAGAAATCTTATTTTCTTTCTTACTTTTTACTTAAGGTTTTGTGTAGCATATTTCAACCGAAGAATATATGGAAATAGACTCAATTTTATTTTTGTTGTGTCTAGTTTTTTTTTTTTTTTTTTTTTTTTTTTTTTTTTTTTTTTTTTTTTTTTTTTTAGAAAATATTATCTTAACATCAGCTTTAAAATTGATTTCTGAATATGTTATGCACGAAGTAACATTAATATTCTCGAAAGAATGTAAATATTGGTTTGGTTGAATTCAAAGTAAGACCCATTGACGTATGCCATTTTAAAAGTTCCGCAACAAAAGGAAAAAATACCTAATTATTCAAAATAGTCGCACTCTTTCTTCATCATTCACCCAACGATTCCATTACAGGACGATAGACGTATGTAGTCTACTATGCCATGGAGTCCTCAACCAGACAGTTCATCGTCCAGTCGTTACTAAGTTCTTCTGTAATAAGAAGTGATTGACATTGCGATAGATATGCTAGTTCGTGGGAGAAAAGACAGTAGAATTCGATAGGTGAGAAAATGTATCATACCACAACTTGTGGAGAGTGTTTATCATCATTTGAGTGACATGTAGGCATGTAGTCGCATGTAACACCAGGACATCATGTCTGTTGGTCAATACTGGATGTTTGTGGTGCATTTTATAGATTAAGTACCGTAACGATCAGCAATTATATTTTCATCTCGACGCAGGAAGTTACAATGGACCATCCTAATTAGAGATCCCTGTAGCAGTAAAAAGCATGCACTGAGAAAAGTCTGTTATCCGGAATGCGGTATGTTGTACAAATCTACAGAATTCATATCTTTACTACGGAAATCTATACAAAGTTTACGTTATCCATATGCTAAATACGTACTGCTTTTTCTCTTTCTGTCTTAGATGTTACATCATGCAGTTCCAGGATGTCTGACATTTAAGATTCTTTCGTGTTTAAACATATGTCACGTACTTCAGTTTGATGTTATATGTCCATGTGTATATGAGATCTATACTGCTTATATACGGTCATATGAAAGTATATATAAATGAAACACATATGCGGAAAGTATTATAAAACATACATTTTCAGTTATATGTTGTAACAATAACGCTTTAATCTTCAGAGAAAAAAATTTTTCACCCCGGCACCAGCCAGAAAGAAAGAAAAACAAGAAGAAATATAGTAATTAATATTGGATTACTTATATTTTTATGTTTTAAAAACAGACTGTCGTTATTTACTAGTCACTCGACAACGAGTGTATTTTGTTCTTTATGGTTCCTATGGAAATTAGACTGTTATGAGTGATTTCTAGAGATACCGTATAATGCATGTGCAGTGAATTGAGACGTAAAAGTATAGTGACATATAGAATCTGTTGAAGACAAATCTCTGAAAAATATATGAGTATAAAAGCTATTTTACTCTTGTGTTGTTATTTGAATATTTACTGTGTGAATTATGTTTTAAATAGTTCTGTAATTCCGTTTAATGAAATTAGGGGATTTTATAACTATTTGTGTTTAAGGTTATAATGTTTGCTCCAGGATGGCTCATCTAGTCGTACTTTTGAGTCCAAAAACTACAGGATTTTACGTGTAACCTACGTTTTTACATATATCACATACGCTTTTTTTTCACTGTGTGTACTGTGAGTGTAGAGGTTGTTTTGGACTTTCTGACTTACAAGGCAAATCAACTTGTTTTGTGAACTTGTGAACCCAGTTTGTGACGTTGTACACCCGACCGTGACGTTCATCCATTGGTTGCATTATAGAAAGTACTTTCCCACCAGACGTAAAATTGACACTTTAGTCGCACCAACTCAATAGTTTTCTAAAGTTAAAAGTATTTTAAGTTTTGCTTTAGGGGTAGGAGAAGCAACATTCTCAACAGAGTTAACTACCTTCTGGTTACTATAATACTATAGGCCTAGTATTGATTAAAAATATATAGCTCAAATTTGAAGGAGATAAATTGTCATCTTCATTTCCTTAATTGATGCCCCTAAGAGCGCTACCTCATTGTATTAGTGGAACTTGATATCCACTCTAAATGAGGCATTGACATGAAAAAGTTGGAGCAATGATGTACAGACGTGTTGGTGTGAGGATAGAAGCAATATCGTTCGGCAGTGCACCGAAAGTTTTACATGTACTTTCTTGGTTTTGGCTGGATTTCATTGCATGAGAAAATTAAAGGTATGTCGCATTGCCAACAATGCGGTGTATTATCTACAACATATTTTTAGTTGCATTTATACTACCGAAATCCCTATACTCTATGGAGACGACACCAATTGGTGTAACCGTGTTAGAATAATACGTCCTGTCGCACTGTGAAATCGTTGCTGGAGCTCTACATGATAGGACGGGGATGTTTCCCTCAATAATTCATGAGAAGAGTTTCACCACCAGTTGTGAAATACCTTCTTTTCTCGAACAACCTGCATACTTTCAGGTTCTTTGAAATCGTCCTGAAACAGAAGTGAGAAAAATACCCTTTAACACGCTTAAATGAAACCTTGTCCAATATAAGGGCTTCCAAATTTTATTCAACTGAAAAGACTATGCCTCATTTGAAGTATTGTTATTTGAAAAATAACTCTCTTAAATAACAAACTTAACTGAAGGCAAACACTTTCGAATTGAAAATAAAATAAGAAAAGTAATATAGTGTTATCAGAATTTCCAAACTCTGAGAACAAGAAGATCGCTAGTCATTTAATCATGTATTTGGTTCTGCTCGGTACTTGTGCAAACACATTTAGAAGATCACTTCTAATAAATAATCTTGTTCTGACTATTTTTCTTTATAACTCTGAACACATTACTACATTGTAAGAAAATCGCCTGAACGTACTTTTCAGCAAAAAAAAAAAAAAAAAAAAAAGAAGAAGAAGAAGAAGAAGAAGCCTGGAGAAAAAGGGACATTTTGTTACCCTGCACTATAGAAAATGAGCAGTCGGCCAATTGTTAAATGTTGTGAGAAAGAATATAATCAGTCGTGGGAAGAGAAACTATTTTAGGTTAATGAACATTTGGGAATCATCTATATGGAAACAATATGCCGCTGTAGTAACTGAAAAATGAAGAGAATTGACTTCCCCTTCAAAGAGAATTCCATCGTTAAATTTCGAAAATAATTTTGAAAAAAATGGATATTAATTTTCAAAGATACAATATGAGAAGATAATAAATGCCGTAAAAAACTTTTCGAAGTATGATTAAAGACAATTTCTAAAGGCAGAAAGTCAATATTAACCGTTTTGAGTAATACAGGTATACATAAAAAATTTACTTTTCTTGAACATATTACAGATATACATCTAAAAAAAATTACGGGAAATCAATAACTGGGAAGACAAGATAAAGGATCGTTCTCGTTAGAACTTTTTTGAGATACTAATTAATACGTTTCCGTTCCTTTTCCTCTGTGCAAACTTCTTTCTTTGAGCTCTATAGTCTAAGGCATGTCGACACTGAATTGTACATAACATACATTTTGTAACGGACAATAATTTTATACATTACTTCTAATGTCTTTTGCAAACCAAATATGTTTAAAATAAAATTTTGCGGATATGTTTAAAGCTTTATCTCTTGCCATCTCATGTTTTGACATGGTATTTTTTCCTTTATCTAAAATAAGTACTTTGAAAAATATTCAGGTATATAAAAATACAAAATTTCTAAAAGTTTATATATATGAGTATAAGTAAATAAGTAAAGGTAATATTTTCCTTTTTCTTCTAAGGTTGGCTTAGACTGTGGAAGGTTGCAACGTTATCACATCAGTCTGGTTTGCGGTTGCAAAGTAAATATGTCCTCGCTACTCTCTATGTGCACCACAGAAGAACAGTGTTCTGTCACACGTTTTTTCAACGTGTAGCCGAAGCGGAAATTCATAGACGAATCCAGGGTCAATGTTTTACCACAGAAAGCGTTTACCACTGATTGAACAGTTCAAAAGTGTTCGAACGAGCTCGAAGGATGAGCAAAGAGCAGGGTTTCCAGCTACAGTAACAAATTATGATATTATTGAACGAGTCCCTGCCTTGATTCTGAATAACAGACGAGTGACTGTTGATAAAGTGGCAATCCATGCGCAGATTAGTCACAGTTCTGCATATGATATCCTGCATAACAGGCTCAACTTTCATTAAGTCTGCGCGAAATGGATTCCGAAAAAAAGTCGATTGAAAGCACAAGTGAAACCATGTGAAAATCTGTCAGCACCTACTGGACCGTAATGCTAACAAAGATGAAACGTTTCGGAGGCGAATCATCACTGGGAATGAGATGTGGATTGATCTCTTTGAATCAGAGTGTAAACGCCAGAGGATGGAATGGGAGTACCCGGATCTCCCGTCACGACGGAATTCAAGAGTCAACTTTCTGCAAGGAAAGTGATCCTCACATTATTTTGGGATTCACAAATGCAATCCTGGAACATTACCTGGAAAGAGGGTCAATAATAAACAGTACAATGTACAGTGATATGTTGGTAAGCAAGTTGAAGTCTGTAATTCGAAATAAACGCAAAGGTCGATTGTCGGAAAACGTTCTTGTGCTGCATGACAATGCGCGTCCACATACTGCCGCGCACATTGCTCAAACTCTAAAGACCTGAGTTTCGTGTGTTGGAACATGCTCTCTAAGACTCGATCTCGCCCCCATCGGATTGCCATTTGCTTGCTCCACTTAAAGATGCTCTCAGAGGTTTGTCAATATGCTGTGTAAGTTTAAATGTCTACTTCCGTCTATTACAGGAAATATGATGTTAAAATCATACCATTGAAGGTGTCTAGCTGGGGGGGGGGCGAGACGAGCAGGAGATAAGCACGTATTTTTTTCTTTTTTTTACCGTGGAAGCACACGGAGTAAGATGGAAAGAACCATGCGACAGAGCCACATGGTCTATCACATTTGGAGCTCGAACATTCCATCCTCCATGCACATATTCGATTTTTTAGTGTAGCGTTCATATCTCCCTTAGATTAGATTCGAAATTAGAAAGCAAGTGCGAAAGGTGGAACCCGTCGAATGTTCGAAAGCAGAAAACGAATTATCCAAGAGAGGTTCAGAAGTCTACTACTCTCTGTCCCACCCTAGGAAGATTATAAAACGGAAATGACGTTCAACTAGCGCGATGTTGCCACTTATTATGAGTAGGAGGAAGCCGATTTGAGAAAATAAAAAAGAACACAAACCAATCTGCGCAGAGGTAAGCGACTCAATAATAATAATAATAATAATAATAATAATAATAATAATAATAATAATAATAATAATAATAATAATAATAATAACAATATAAGAGGAATTGTAATTACTTACCTCACGTAATCTATTCCTGGAGGCAAGAAGCACCCAAATCTTTACTCCACACAAGTTCAGTGGGAGGGAGTTCGCAATGATAAGGGGGAGACGAAGAACTTAATGCCTTCTATTCTGTAGGAGACTTCTGTGTTAGAAGCAACTTTATTTAACATTTGTATTACTTCAAATTTGTTGCAGCTTGAATCACATTCAACACTTTTCTTTTTAACCACTCTACAATTTCTTTTTTGGAACATGATTTCGTAAGGATTTTTTCGTCTTTTATTGAGTATGTGCGGTCATTATCTATAACAATCACGGAATTTGGTGGTACATTCGGAAAGAGTATTTCTTGGAAATATTCATATTCTGCTGCTCAAATTCTTTGTGATAATCAGCTGTTTTTGTGCCGCGAAAAACGAGGTCAGCTCCAGGAATTTACCCACTCTCAGTCATGGTATGAATCACACTATTACTCCCCCCTTTTTTTTCAGAGGTGCCTTGACGCCTAAGGACAAACCCTCTCTCCAGCTTCACTGCCTGGTTTCGAAAATATGAATAAACGTTTAATAACATGATTTTTTCACCAGTAGAAAGAGGTTTCCCTTCTTTCTTTGCTTCTTATAACAATGTGGGAATTTTTAGCCACTGTCTCCAAAAATACCACTATAGCAGTTAAACACAAAATTAACTACTAACAGCACTAATAATAACACAGATAACACGGAATAACTATAACAAGAAAATAACAAAATAAAACAAAACAGAAGAAATTTGCACAACAAAATTCACTGAACTATCACAGAACACAATGAATCAAAACTGTCATCCCGCTTCCGCCGACGTGGCAACAACTGAGCTCATGTTGCCAAACTTACCTTATCGTAAGAAGTTTAACTGATAAAGAATGAGTTTGCATACCTCTATTATTATTCTAACAGTCAGTCTTACTTTCTTCGTGTATCTACTGCAAAAGTAGCTCCATTTTAAAAAAGTTTTTCGATACACTAATATTTGAGTGAGAGTAAATCTGACAATCTTACTTGTGTCATGCTTCTGCTGTTGTTGTCGGCTACCGTTAGGGTTGCAAGCACTAATATTAATATGCTAGATGAACTTACCAGCTACGCTGGACACACGAACAATTATAAACTGCCGCGTAAGTCAACTCTGAATTTTAATTTGTTTTTACCACAATCTTCAAAAACATTTTAAATTCTGTCACTAATCGAATTCACCAAAACTGTTTTTGGTCTTAAACCGGCTCGTTTTTCTGCTAAAAAACGGTTCGGTTTTCTATTAAAATCGGCATCAGTTACAAACGCAACAGTTTTTAAATTCGAAAGAATTTTCTCTGAAAATCGGAATTTTCATAATCTTCCCAGTTTTTGAAAAAATCTGTCGGTTCTTTTAAAAACCGTTATTTCTTTACGCACCAGTAGTATGGAATACCACACAGGATAGTGGGTGGTCCGGAACCCTCATCCGCAAAAGTTGTTTTAGGCTTCATTTTTTACAAATTTATATTCCCCCACCGCTTCAATGACTTGTTCAAGCGAATTTAGTTTTGCTTAAATACTTTCAATAGAGAAAGGGCAAGCGCATTTAAACAGGTTCTACATCGTAAATAACAATAAAATACATAAAAAATACAGTGCACTGAAAATATGAATAGCATAGGCTATTAACTTTGACAGTTTTAAAATTGGCTACCTATAACCAGGGTGCGAATTACCGGGGGGATGAGGGGGATTTTCCCCCTCAATCACATTTTGTTCCCCCCCAAAGAAGTCAGCTGAAGTATCCCCACCGGGGATGCTCGCTTTCCCCCTCAAACTATGCTTAGTATAACTCCAAATTTCACTGATTTTTGTTATTTCTTGTAAATTTAATCTTCTAGCTGTATTTCGAAATGATCGATGTAAACTGTTCAGTTTTGGTCATTTCTACTTACCACCTAATTACCCACTATTTTCAACGTTGTTTAGTAGAACTATATTATTATGACTACGGTTGTTACTTGCAACTGTACCTTCGTACCCTTCAGTTCGTCATCATTTGTGAATTTGAATGTACTAATTGTGTATAACAAAGTCACATATAGATTTATAAATGTTCTTAGCGGTTGGCCAAGAAGAAGTAAACAAATAGCTTCTTCTACCATACTTGGCGAAGTTCGGTTATGTCATATTCATCCTCTATATTTGTATCGATTATCATCTTATTTTAATTTTTGTTATAACATGTTATTTCATTTTCCAGTGTACTCTTTGTTAGCATATGGTCTTCATTCCCTAGTAGGTTGTGTGTATGCAACTCAAAAGTTGCATTTAATTTGTGATAATTAGCATAGTAATCATTGCTTTTACAGTTTACGGAAATGAACTTTTGAAACTGTACTCAAAATCTGAGATATAGGTATTCTCTCGTAAGTATATGTTAATGTACACGCTGGGGGATACGCTTCTAGTGAGCAGACATGTTAATGAAGGTGATTTTGAGGTGAATAAGCGATTAATTCAAGATTTGTTTCAGCATTTGTTAGTACGACTGGTTCTCCGTGTCATTGTCCGTGTCTGTATAAGCATTTCAACTGGAGCGGGTTTTTTTTTAAAGTTAACCCTTCATTTTTTCCATCTTTTTGCTATACGGTTTGCTGTCCACGCAATTAATGTTATCTGAAAAACTTCAGTGTAATGTTTTACTTTATTTGAATAACTTAGCCCATAGTGAATCAACTCATCTTCAACCTAACATTAAAGTAATTCTTAAGTGTTGACTTTCCGTGCCCATCACGGAATCGATATTTGGAGAGAAAAAAGTCGTGATGAGCACAGCTTTAGCGGGAAGTAGAAGCACAAGCTCGAAATTTGAATTGAGAGATTTTAAATATTTGGCCTTCGATTTGACCTTGATGTGAGAAATCGGGACCAGCCACAATCCATTTCTTATTTGATAGGCTAATATCTAGATTTTCTTGAAAAAAAAAAAAAAAGTCCGGTTTAACTGATAATTTTAGTGGCTTTCACAAGACTGAAGTAGGTTTTTTTTCGCAACCTGTATGTATTAATGCAAAGTGGAAGCTTTCAATATGAGTGAAAAAATTAACATATGCTTGTGATCATGGCTATCGCTCGAGCCGAATTATTAACTAAATAAACCTCAGAGAGCTACGGGGACAAGAGTGAGTACAACACGTTCAGAAAGGTTTAGTGGGGTGTGTGTGTCAGACAATATATATGTGCATAGTTATTGTCGGTAGATTTATTAAATTAATAAATCTCTTATTTATTACAGAGGTCACACACACACACACACACATACACACACACACACACACACACACATATATATATATATATATATATATATATATATATATATATATATATATATATATATGGGGGGTAAGGCATTTATTGTCTCATTTTGAAATTTGAACCTTCAGACTATGTCCTTTGGCCTAATTTTATCCCCCCCCCCCCAATATAGATTATCTAATTCGCACACTGCCTATAACTTTGACAAAAATAATAATGCAGGAATAAAAAAAAAACTTTTAGGGGTGTATAGCCCCGTATCGTCCTCCCTGGCCACACTACTGCTACAAAAGTTAACATAGTTTAAATTTTTGTTACCTTTCGTAAACCTTTCGTGATGAGGAGGGAATCTCATAATTTGTGGATGAAATTAAGAAAACTCAGGGCATAAATAAATTTACAAAACAATCCGAATAAATTTTGAGATAAGACGAGAACTAATCCTTCGATAATTGACACGAGAAGTAAGTCTTCCATGATCGAGACGAGACGAGAAAACCTTATTTCTCGTCTCGTGAGCAACACTATTTGCACAAATTGGAGATTGTCACTATTCATCTAGCGACCACGAAAACTATGAGTTCTACACTAATCTTAATGAGTTTGGACATTTTAATTTTCATCCCCACCATGTGGATGGGGCTAAGCTTAGACTTGAACAGCTTCGGGAGAGTTACTATTTATCTCAGTGACCCCTAAACTATGAATTCGACACTAATATCAATCGTTTTCGATTATTTTTACATATCAACCCACTACCAACTCGTAATATACTAAAAGCGCGACCTCCCACTAAAAAGGGAGTCAATACGTACGCCAGGAACTTTTTCTTCAGGGATGTTCAAAACAAAAGGGGGTGTATTCACAAAGCAATATATTCTGTAACTCAACTATTAGTGAAATAACTGGTTTAATGGTCTCTTCCCTTTCAACCTTCATTTTTCCTTTTTTTTAAAAAAAAAGCTTAATTATTTCTCGGAAGGAACTGCGGTGCCCAAAAGAGAAGAATTAAGGATGTCTATTTTGTTGATTGTCTTGATCGAAACTCCGAAACAATGAAATCATGTGCTTTACAAAACCAGACATGAGCATGTGTTTACTTCATATTTTGAAAGGAAAGAAATTAGCAAACCTTTTTTTTTAATTGATGCAATAAACATACAACACTGATTGATGGAATTGGATTTGAAGAAAGAATTGGATTCCTTTTCTATCCAGGGGTGTGTGTAAAAAAAATTGAATGTTAGAAGGGTTTAGAATCTGAATGGAATTTTCAAAAACGCTAAAATTCCTGGGCTGTCTGCTTATTTTTAAAAAATGTCAAATTTCAGCTTTCTAAGTTGAGCGGCTAGTGAGATACTTAATTTTTTTTGCAAAAATTCGGACTCCTCCCCACTCCTCCTTGGTATGCTATTATAATTAATGTGATATGATAACATCTTAATTGGGATTGGGGTCTAATATAAACCGAAAATCTTTTCATTCTGCTTTGCCGTTTGGCCATACATAAAATTGGATTACACACGCTATTAAGTTATTTTAAGTAAAGATATAGATAACTACATAAAGTGACTTGTGTTGTTCACTTCCCACTTGTTCTACGAATAGAGGCAACCGTAAGGTCTGTAACCTTGTTGTATGAGACTATATGCACATGTATAAAGGGACAATACTCTTTCATCCTTTCTGACAGAAAAGTGCACTTTTTGCTACTGGCTACACTGGTTTGACGCGTTTGACGTATTTCCGTTTTATATTCTTCCTAGGGTGAAACAAAGATTAGGCCTCAGTGTCGATATTCCCAAGCCTGGTTATTTAATTACCAGTGACAATACCTCCTGCAGGTTCTTTGCAGCACCTCAAATAGCTTCGAAGATAACAGGAGTGTATCAGCAGTTAACCACTCGTTTCGAAACTATCTTGACAACAATTTCCTGTGGACATGACATAGATATTGCAAAATTAAACACGTACTGCATCGAAACTGCTCAGTTATTTGTGTGATTATACCCATGGTACTACATGTCATCCACCGTGTTCAAAGTCCTTATTTACAGGTCAGTAATTATGCAGGCCGATCTTTTACCAAAGAGGGGCTTTTAGAGGAGGCCCTTGAATCTAGACACAAGGATGTGCTGAAATACGAAGAACATAACACTCGAAAAATACCAAGAGTAGCCAGTAATTCGGATCTTTCAAAAACTGACGTTGAGTTTGGATCCAGTAATTTCCACCTTGGTAGGATTCCCAAAGAAGAAAACCCAGAAACTTCTTCAGGATGTGAATGCTCTGAAAATAACCACACAAGATGATGAATCTGCAACTACTTCGTTTGAAGCCGAATTACATAGGCTTGTAACTAGGACATTTATTGTGAGTGCTTATTATCAGAATCAACTACTTCTATTTTTGCTCCGCTATATTGGATCCTTTATTTTTAATTTTACACATAATATGAAATTAGCTTGCCTCGTACCGATTTCAGCCTTGTAATCTCCATTTTATACATTTTCACGCCATATTGGATCCGCCAATTTTGAAGTTTACAAATTTAATTTCAAATTCGTAATCTGTGACCATGCAAACCCCTTTGTAAAAAATTTCAGATCCATAATATGAATTTGTCACTTTTGGGTTCGCCATTTTGAATTTTTCATTTTTGATATCAAATTCGTTATCACCAACCTTGAAAACCACCATATACACAGTTTCATACTATTTCAAGAATTCCTTCCTATTTCGTCCACTTTTTTCGCTATTCGGACCACTGTGACTCGCCTTGCAGGTCCGAAACTATGTCCGATAGCCGAAAGTTTAAGAAGACTTCTTATCTTAGTGGCAGGAGTCATCTTCTAACAATTGTAACACTTACTCTGCAACACCCGATATACATACACACACACACACAAATATATATATCCGCTTGAAGTCCGCTTTTCATGCGGTTTGTGGCAAATGATCAAGGAAGGATGGGAGATTATGGGACTATGTTTACTGATTTAAATTCATCCGGGTTAATAGCGATCACGCCTCAAGAAAAACAGCAAAATTTTCGCCAGTGTACCCTACAATTGGAACTAGGTGTGGTGCGATGGGGAGATTTGAGTTTTTTTCTTTAGATATCAATCTCAACAAGATCAAGGAGAAGCAGGAAACTAGGCCGCTGCATTGAGAATTAAGCTGTACTATTCTGTCCTTCTGTGTATGATTAGGGCACAGTGAGAATAGTGTATTCTTTTAGAAACACGAGTTTGTCGTTAAAAGTTTTGAAGAACGGAATTTGTTTTTGCTACGCAAAGGGCATTCAGAAACAAATTTGCTTCATGTTCTGACCCAGACAAGAACATAATGTGGTCGCTAGTAAATAAATTGGAAGAAATAGGATCGCTCCTGAGTGGGACAGGATCGCATCGGACCCCGCAGGTGGCTATTGTAGAAAATGTCAGTTATCGATTCCTTTGGTCGCCCAAGAAATCTCTCCCTCGTTTGTGCCAAGACACCGGCTATAGCTACCACATGTGATTTATGGGTATTACTACTAATAATTAATTTGTATTCTGAGTAACACTTAATTTGTATTTTCCAATTTCGCTTAAAAAATCCAAAACCTCATTACAATTCTAAGGTACACTGGCGAAAATTTGCTGTTTTTATTGAAGCATGATCGATATTAGCTGGGATGAATTTAAAGCAGTACACATAGTCCCATAAATCCCCCATCCTTCCTTGATCATTTGCCACAAGCTGCATGAAAATCGGATTTCACTTAGAAATTCTAGATCTAAATGAAATCCATGAGTTTTAAAAGAATCACCCTGTATATATAGTGTGTCCATAAAGTCTGTTGCCACCCCGTGTATCTTCGAATCGACTGCGAATGTGAGAAAACGCAAAAACACGTCCATTATTATTTTAAGAGGTTTGAATTTTGAGTTATAAAAGCTCCACCTCAGACACCCCATATAGGAGTACGTAGGGTCAACTTAAAAATTTTAAATGGAAAAGGGGGTCGAGTAATATATAGTTGGAAAGAACTCGACAAGAGAAATATTTCGCCGAGAGTTTCAAGTCCCTATGTTGACCTCATCCAAAATGGCGGGGGGCCATATTTCGTGTCCTTAAAGTCCGTTGCAAAATCGTGTATCTTCGGAAAAACTGACAAGGGAACCTTCCGAAAATGATAGTTGCAGTGAAAGATGTGACCTATGCCAATTGAAAGAGCTGTAACAGAGATGTTCATTCCCAAAACATTAGCTGCCCATAGCAATAGGCTCAAGAAATATAAGGGGTGGAAGTTCGGGAAACAGCAAGGTTGGACAAGGGGGAAAAGTGCAAATTCCGCAAAAAGGGGGGAACGGCAAAATACAATGCTGACAAGTGATGTATAGAAAGAGACTTGCCACAATAGGGAACAAATGAAGGCCACCAGTTGGGTTAACAGTGTTGCCAACTGCAATGAAAAGTACATGTTTTGCAAAGAGCACTATATAAAGTGAGTACAATATTCAGTGTCAATCTGTCATATAGAACATAAGATATGACGTGTATAATCAGTGGTGCAATCTAACAAAAGAGAATAGAAATAAACAGAAGTACGAAAAATACGGAAAAGACGGAGTTGGTCATAATGCGCCACATTTGATCATGAGCTATGCACATTAGAATGAACAAAACAAGAAAGCACCAACTATGCAGGAAACCCCAGTACCTAGAGTCGAAAAGAAAAACGAGTTCCAAAGTTGGCAGCACTGGCCGTGAAAATCCAGACAATTCTAATATAGTTAGGCCACTCGCTTCAAAAAAAGAAAATTCCGGCAACAGGCATTAGTCTTCGCATCATTTGTACATGCTCGTCCACATTGTACGTGCAATTGTTCGATGAGACAATCGTCCAAACAGAAGATACATTTGCAGTGAGCACAGCGGAATACTACCAATCCGTCACACATGGTACAATGATCGCCTGTGAATGTCTCGAAACAGTACTCTAGAGGTGTCGGAGCCTTTGGTGGTGTTTATATCACATATCCACACCTGTAGAAAGCAAACATAATCAAAGGGTTGATCTGCTGTGTGTTGTTGTCTGCAGTACTATCACCGCCTATATGATATATCCAGAGTGTCCCACCTAACTCTGCGACTGAAATAGTTTCAAAGAGAAAAAAATTTGACACATCCAGTTGTGCAGGAATGTACCCATGTCAGTGGGCGACAAACTTCTGTGAGACGCAAGTGCCCCCAAGTCCCCCATCAATGGGTCCCAGGGGCCAACTTCAAAATTTCAAATAGCACCATCGGTCGAGTTATATTTCTTTCGATAAATCTTGGAATATGCAACAACGCATATCAGAAATATTTACTATATGGGATTTCAAAATGGCCGCCAAAAATATCTGCACGGTGACAAGAACAACGTGCACTTTCGGCTGCCATTTTGAAACCCGTACTTCATATAGCAAATGTTTCTTATAGGCGGTGTTGTATCTATCCAGAGAAATATCATCCGCCCCTAGTTCCCATTTGAAATGTTGCGCTTGATTCCTCGAGCTTTATGATGGGGCCATGGGGGACTTGCTTCTTACAAAGTTTTCTTGGCCCTCGACATGAGTACATTCGTGTGCAATTGGGTTTGAAACATCTCTTTTCGCTTCGCAGCGATTTGAGATCACAATGTTCGATGCCATGTTAAGACACAACATATATTTGTGGCGGCCATTTTGAAAAAAACATGCTTCAAATAGCAAATGTTTCCTATAGGTGTTGTTGCACATTCCATGACCTATCGAGAGAGGTACCACTCGGTCCCTGTTGCCATTTGAAAGTTTGAAGTTGGCTCCTGGGGCCCTATGATGGGGATCCTGGGGGCACTTGCTTCTCACAGACTTTTATCACCCCCTGACATTGGTACATTCCTGCAAAACTGGATCCGTCACATTTTTGTTCGTTTCGCAAATCTTTCAGGTCACAAAGTTTGGTGGGACACCCTGTATATTCCCACATACGATGCAACCATGACATAATGTTCACTACTTCTATTATCGGTTGTTGGCTCAACCAACCATTTCATGTTCTCCGATTTGACATTGCCTCAATCACTCTAGCATTGATGCATTCCGAGTGATGCCTGTTGCCGGAATTTTCCTTTTGTGAAGTGAGTGGCCTAACTATATTAGAATTGTCTGGATTTTCATAGCCAGTGCTGCCAACTTTGGAGCTCGTTTTTCTTTTCGACTCTAGGTACGGGGGTTTCCTGCGTAGTTGGTGCTTCTTGTTTTGTTCATTCTAATATGCACAGCTCGTGATCAAATGTGGCGCATTATGGCCAACTCTGTCTTTTCCGTATTTTTCGTACTTCTGTTTTTTTTTATATTTTCTTTTGTTAGATTGTACCACTGATTATATGCGCCAGATCTTATGTTCTACATGACAGGTTGACACTGAATATTGCACTCACTTCATATAGTGCTCTTTGCAAAACATGTACTTTTCATTGCAGTTGGCAACACTGTTAACCCAACTGGTGGCCTTCATTTGTTCCCTATTGTGGCAAGTCTCTTTCTATACATCACTTGTCAGCATTGTATTTTGCCGTTCCCCCCTTTTTTGCGGAATTTGCACTTTTCCCCCTTGTTCAACCTTGCTGTTTCCTGAACTTCCACCCCTTATATTTCTTGAGCCTATTGCTATGGGCAGCTAATGTTTTGGGAATGAACATCTCTGTTACAGCTCTTTCAATTGGCATAGGTCATATCTTTCACTGCAACTATCATTTTCGGAAGGTTCCCTTGTGAGAATATGTTAAAATGCAAAAACACGACCACTCGTACCCCTATCTGGGGGTGTCTGGGGTGGAACTTTTATAACTCAAAATTCAAGTCCCTTTAAAATATGATGGACGTGTTTTTGCGTTTTGTCATATTCGCAGTCGGTTATACAGGGTGTTTCAAAAAACACCGACAACGTTTGGGAGGAGATTCCTGACAGCAAGATAAGACGAAAAGTATGGACCAACCTGGGTGCACAAATGCTTCCTTTCGGAGTTACAGGCTGCCGAAATAATGAAAAAATGAACTTTAAAGTTCCATAGCTCCAAACCTATGGGACCTACCGTAGTCGGGTTAAGACTTTATTTAGAAATTAGTATGTGCCTTATCCAAATATCCATGTTTCAGAATCCTAAAGTTCTCACGCAACAATTTTTATAGAGGGAGTTTGATTACATGCACATAATTTGAAGTACTCACCAAGTACCTCTACAAAAATGGTTATGGAAGTACCCCAGGATTATTAAACATGGATATTTGGATAGGGCAATACTAGTTTCTAAGTAAAATATTGACCCGTCTACAGTAAGTCCCATCGTATTGAAGTTATAGACCTTTAAAGTTCATTTTTTCATGTTTCCGGTACCCTATAACTCCGAAAGGAAGCGTTTGTATACCCAGGCTGGTCTATACTTTTCGTCTTATCTTAGTGTCAAGAATCACGTTCCAAACGTTGTCGATGTTCTTTTTAAAACACCCTGCATATATAACTGCTATAGCTGCTTATGAAACATTTCCAAGTATTTTAATTAACTTTGAAAATTTAAATTTATGGTTGTTAAATATTGCTTAATTCATTTACAGTTCTATGTAGCAGAACTCAACATAGTTGTATACACATTATACTCGTACGTGTAATTCTTATTTTCAACATAATCCATGTAGGTTAAGTTGTGTAGCATATATTCATTTTAATGTAAGTAAGCTCTAACACAAAGTATTGAACACTGCACTGGATATAAAACAGTAGTGTACCATAGAAAAAAATATTGTAATACGAGTATACAACTATGTTGACTATGTTTTATAAGTATTTAAAAAAACTTGTTTAAGACTTTAGTTGCAATTGATATAAAGAATAAGGTTCCAAATATTGAACAATCGTCAACATATAATGATATGAAGTATTAGAAAACGTGACGCCCATATTGGAAAATTCACCATAACAGACCTACGCACTCTCGGAGAGTGGTAGACTTTTCAACGCCGTTTCTCTAAGGTATTTTTTTCATAAAGAAGTGAACACTAAATCATGCATTACAATAAGATCAGTGTTTTATTCTTCATAAATTTGTTTGGCTTTCGAGGCCCATATTCCTATTACTATTATATTACACGGTGTTCTCATACAACGGTATACTTCCTGCAGTAAAATCTGTGATACAGCATGAGTATACAACAATTATAATTTTTCAGTAATAAATAAATCGATAAATAAATAACCTCTTTGTAGTTTTTCTACTTTCTTATTGTTCTTCTATATGGTAGGTCAAATAGGGATCAATGGCATAGTTGAAATCTCCGTTCTATAAGCTTTACAACGATGCACGTCACGACACTGTAGTAATTAGGATGGTCGTAGGTTGCAGGGTGTTCTCATATAATGCTCTATTTCTTCCATTAAAATTGATGATACAGCCAATAAACAGTATCCCATATTGGGACACCTTCTTCGGCCTAGATATCAGTGGCTATTGTACGTCTTTCACACAAATGCGTAAGGCATGCAGTAACGTAGTTTTTGTTGCACTGCTGTACACACAGTGTTGCCAGAGGCGAAATATTTTCGAAAAAATCGACTTTTTGGAGATTTTCTTAAAAATTCTTCCACTTCTTCTAGTCGGTGGGCAAAATGGGAAATAATATTACATCGTTGTAATCTGCGTTCCATAAGCTTTACAAAGATGTATTACTCATTTCTCTATGTTAATTAGAAGGGGAACAGGAGGCGCGTAAGTGAAACTTTGCGAATAGTAGTAGCGGTTGGAAAATTCTCCATAGTCGCCTTACCCCACCCTGGAGAGTGGTAGACTTTTCGCCGTTGTTCTCTCGGATGTTTTTCCATAAGAACTCGTTGACGGAAATTGTATTGCAATTTGTTCCCGGTTCAACGATAATTTGCCAAGACTACCATGTGCCACGGGTGATAGCTTCTTTTGTGTCGTACCGCTTCTCGCGGAGTGTTTTTTTTCCTTTTGGCGAAAAGATCGTAATCGCTCGGGTTTATGTAAAATGAATAGGGTAGATGTTACATCTTCCACTGCAACTGACGCAGTGTTAGGGGTGTGATACCATCAAATGTCATAAAGAATGATGGGATCCGTTTCTGAAAGTGCCGTTGCTTTCTCCAGAATGCAGTATGAATATGTTGTCACAAAAACTTAATAGTAGGTTGCAACTCATAAACCTTCCTTCCTTGAAGTAGAATATGTTGCAGGATAACCCAATGCATATGGAAAACCATTATGAATATCACTTTTACATCAACACCGTGTGCACGGCACACAATCTTTGGAAGAGGGGAACGAAGTGTTTCCATTCATTCTATTCCATCCTCAAACATGATTTATACAACCAAACCAAGGATTCGTCCATAGCGACAATCCTTCCAAGAAAATCTCCAGCCTCCCTCTGGTAGAGATTCAGCAATTCCTGTGCAAGTATATAGCGATGTCACTGTTGCACCTTGGTGACTGATGCGATATCCAACGCAATGCAATTTCGTGGAACTCAAGAATGAGTGCAAAGCGTGTAACACTTTTCTGTGGCACACGCTTACGTCCGTAGCTAACTCATACCTGGTCCTTCCGTGATCCTTTCTTTCTTCCTCGGTTTCCCATGCCATATGATCGTCAAAAGAGTCATGCCTACTGACGTTTTTAAAATTCCATAAATGCCGACGCCCAGAAATATAATTCCTAGTCCTAATCCTATATTAAAACTAGCATAAACCACCCACGTGTTACTGTCTGTTAGTATATTTTACATCCACCCTTCTGCGTATTTCGTATGGATTTCGACTAAGTTAACGTTTCCCACAAAATTCAAACATATCGTATGGTCATGTTCGTGACCAGTCACACCTGTTTTTCTTCCGTTCTAGGTCAAGTCTGATCCGAAAGAATGAAAATTCTGATTAGTGTTTAAAAGTAAAACTAATTATATCTGTCATCCAACTTGGATTTCAATTCTATCTTGTGCGTTCTATTAGTGGCCTTATATCGCACAATGGCACTAATCTCAATAAATTATATTATTTTCTAACTGCATTAATTCTTTATATACTCTTAATCATACATTACTTCTTGACTTAATGATTTAACTCCATTCCGCATTAATTACACTATAAACTGTACTTAAACCCAGCCACGAACACTTAAACGACTAGTACCAATAACTCTGACATACGAAACTAATAAACAAACCAACAAACTCCCTAACAACCAGTTTCTATATTTCCTTCTATAAAATTCTAACATTGCCATGAACCGGATGCTTTCATGGCAATTGTCATTCCACATCCTTAAAGTTTACTTTCCTACAAAAAACAAATTTTATTTGCAACTTCATTAGCATTCAGGGGCCGCGGTGGCTCACTGGTAGAGCATTCAACTCTGTGCCTGGGGTCCCGGGTTCGAACCCAACTCCAACCAAGTGAACTGGCTGGTGGACAAAACCGTGGGTTTTCACGGGGTTCTCCCGTTCCTCCCACTTTCTTCGTTCCACCACACTTCATTCATTACTCATCATCATCGTCTCCTTTAGCCTAACCGCCATAACCAGTGGACGTAAAACGGAAAGATTTCATTTCATTTTTCCACTAGCATTCAGATATTATGCCTGGTTTCTGATCTTTTAATTTCGAATTTCAGTTGATACATATTTGATTTAACTTTCTTTACAATTTACGAACCCAATTACATAAAGCATAGATAATTATATTCTTACTTGAACAAAGAGAAAGAGAAAGATACTGAAAAATTGACATCCCCAATAATGCATTTTTTCTTATTCTTTTTCTCATATACGGAAGTTGTTTCACAAAGGTATTACATCAATTTTATCAGAATTTGAAATGTTATTGGAAAAAGAAAGGTTAGTGGTACGTCTGCTTAAATATGATGATAATTTGTGCCAGAACAGTCTGAAACCATATTAAAAAACGAACTTTAGAAAGACGTTTGTTCCTATATATACTATATCTAGCATTTTTTTTTCAAAACCCTTTCTTCATTTCATGTATTTTCTTAATACCTATGTCTTCCTTATTATGGCAAAATGTATTATTCCAACTAAAACAGCCAACCAGTTAGGCTCCTTTTTAAGTATACTGAGAGGGAAATATGATATTTTTCATTTGTAAAATGTACTGAAAGGATTCATGCTTTCATTGGCAACATCGCATTTCGTAACGTTATTACAACACTGCACCAGACATTATTGTTAAGATCATGGTTGATACCACTCTTGTTGCAAGCAGTGTTAGTTTTTAACTAGTTTTGCACATTAGAAGCCGCCAAACATTACACCTTTAGAGTAGTGTTCGTAGTTTGTGCGAAATTTCCCTAATCTAGGGGATTTTTGTAGATAAAAAGGGATTTTTTCGATAAAACATGAATATCCAGGGAAATTCCCGCGCAAAATGGTTGACCGATATAGCTGAATGTTTAAACTTTTCTTTGTTCTTTAGAAAGGAACCAAAACAATAGCAATAATGTGTGTGTGTGTTCATATTAGCACAATTTCTACCCAATCTGAGCTGGGTGTATTTTTTGTACAAGGAAAATGAAGCAAAAAGTAAAATAAATAAAGCAAAATTCTAATGAACAAATCAAATTTGGTTGTCACTTCCTTAATTATAGTTAAATTACTCTTTTCACATAATTTCTGTCTTGGGAATTGGGCAATCAACAAACGAGGGAAAATTTGATAAGAAAAGGAAAAATTATATGGCAGTCGAGGGAAATTTTCTTAAGGAAACCTAAGAACACTTTTCGACTTGTTTCTGCAATACGTTTGTTGTTTGAAGATAATTTAATAAATATCATAATGTTGCCGAGTGAAGAAGTATATAGTGATCATGACGCATATAGGGACTATTGTGCTAAAAAACACCACCAGAACATACACGGAAACGAAACAAATACATTGTGAAATTATATGCATTTATCACATGTAATAAAGAATAATGTCAGAGTGTATGGTTTTAGAGTACTATTTAGTAAGTAATTACTTTAGAAATATAACCTTCTATTATCGTCTTCTGCAATTTTAGTTTCAAAACATACTCTATCCATTCTTTTTAGTACTAAAATATACTAAATCCACATGTAAATCCAAAAGGTTCTATATCTATAATTTCTAAAATATTAAATATTTTGTTAAAAATTACTAACTACATGTATGCACAGAACTATGTATCAGTAAAATAAATTATAATATATTCTACCTAAATAAAATTGAATCATCGTCCTGCATCAAAATTTAATAATCATATTTTTTTTTATTTCTTGAAAACAAAAATCCCAAAGTTGATGTAGTGCATTTTGGAAACAAGCTCATAATATTTTGAATATTTATACCACTTAAATACATTAATAGATGCCAGCATCCTCTTTCAGTAAATCACGTATTGTTTCTTCTACAAGCATCCCATTTATTATTCCCATGTCGATGCCGGTTAAATGCTAATTCTCTTTCTATTTTATATACAGTTATTATTTAATTAGTTGTCTTTATTTTCTTTGTTGATTTTTCAACATCATTTGATACTTGCAACTAATGTGCAATGCGGCTTAGAGTTATATAGATTTTTTGTTCGATTATTAAATTTCTTTTGATTACCGCCAGCATTTGTTTTTCGTTTCTTTTTGCTATTTGTTGTTTTCATTATCAAAATACCCCGTGCAAATACCATAGCAGTCTTTCAGTATTTTCCGTAACTTGAACCTGCATTGAAAAACGCTGTTAAATTGGCTTAGTGAATCCCATGACGTCCCAGAAATGTGTTAAGCACCAATTCCACTATCCTTCTGAACCAGAGCTTGCTTCTTTAGTGGCTGTAGAAAGTTTGCTAAAACCACTTGTTGTTTGTTGTTACAATTTCTAGTTTCTCTGTATAGAATAAATCTGTTGCTGCGAACAATCAGCGAATGGGAAAAGCAATTCTGTTTTAACACAACTCTCCTCTTAAAAAATATAGTTGACTGCTAGTTATTCACTTCTAGCCACATCAGTTTTGTTTATGTTGTGGTCCAACATTGCATCTGATTTTTTCTACATGACAGGATCTTCGTTGGACTTCGTAGTAACTCGGACGATGAAGTTCTATGTTTAGTTTAAATCATCAAGACTATCTATCTCTGTCTATTAGGGGTATAAAGAATTGTGTTTACTTCTGTATTGCTCACCATTCTCAGTGTCTGGATATAATTAAAACTGCGAATGTTATGCGCATGGACACAACGCTTGTAGAAACACCTTACTTCTTGAGCGTTCATAGCACGTGAAAAGCATTACAGTAAATGTGTTAAGTTTGATTCGTTTTCTCCCTTGCAGTCTATGGTTTGTGACTATGTTAGAAACAATAGAAAATATTTTATGAATGTAACATGAAAAATGGATATTTCAATATAATAATTCATAAATCCATTGTTACAGACTGGAATATTCTGTCGTTGGCATAAATTTAGGATCCCCACTTGCCACGCATTTTAATCAAATTGGCATAATAATATCTCAGTTCCATTTAGTAACCAGTAACTAGCTTAAGAAATATATGTCAATGGTCATCATCATCACATGTATTCCGCCATCATTCGCAGGTCACTTGCCGCAGTCGAGAAGCTTCCATGCTCCATGGTTTTCATCTAACCTCTTCGTTTTCATTTACATTTTTTTCTGTCTTGATACTATCCATCAACTGTAGGTTACTTCACCCCTCCTCCTCTTTCCTGCTACCATACTCCATCGCACTTCCTTCACCATACAATTTCTTCTTACAAAATATTCTATATGATTCTTTTTAATAGCATCTCAGCATCTAAAATTATTCTTTTTTCCCCCACCATTCCTAAGACCCTCTTATTCGGTTTTTACTCGACCTAGATAATTCTCTCCAATCTTCTTCACAGCCACATGATAATATCGAAAGCTTCTAGCCGTTTCTCATCATTTTCTGTAATGTCCCTGTTTCTGCACCATACCATATATTACTCCACACTGTTAACGGACAAACAAGATTAATATTTTTAATAATATAGATAAACATTTTTCACTTTCTGTCTCTGTGAGTTCATGACTGTCTCATGCATGTTACTTTTGATGATACAGAAACGAAATTCAAGAAATGAGATTTGATCATTATGACGGATTCTAATATTATAAGGTTATATTTTAGGTTAGAATTAAGAAATGAATGTTGAAAGAAAGCAAAAGCCAAAAATTATGCATTGAAATTGCAACATTAGTAAAATGTTTAGGGTTAAGATCCAAAGTTGGGCGTCCGTTTCCAGCAAAATTTTTAAAATTTACAGGAAAGATATGGATAATTTGATCGTTTGTGTGCTTGACATTATATAACAGTATCGAAAAATCTGTTTATTTGTTATATATAAGCGGTTATAAACATGGTACTATACGGCGAGCGGAGGGAACTACTTGGCGCAAGATAACCGAACAGTTGTACTGTGGGAAAGAAAAGAGCATTTATGTTATCAACATGGCGAATGTACAAGGGCAATGAAGTAACAGTTTTAACATTTGTGAAGCAATACGTTGATAACGAGCAAAATCATTTAAAAGTTTGTGAAGAGCACGGATTAATGAATATAATAACAAATTGGAGAAAGTGTGGAAAGGAGATAGCGAAAAAAGTGGCGAAAGCGGACGCCCAACTTCGGAATATATGCCAATGTTTATAAACAGTATGGCTGTAAAGAGTACATGTGTCACTGTTAAGAAAAAAGTAAAACATCAATCTAAATTACAAAAACTGTCTATCGTAATTAGCAACGAATGACATGTTTGTTAGTGTCACGAAAAGTTTGATTTTCAATTTTCACGAAGATTACACATGCACCGTTACACTCAGGTAAATCATTTTATTAAAGCCAGTGACATCTATCGATAGGTATCTATATAAATCATCTTTGCACAATTTATTTCCGTTAAAGGGTAATACTATTGTAAAATTTTAAACTGAATTACTTTTCAATTACACCTGTATTCATATCACTGCTCAACATGGCCACCGACCCTGAGGATGGACTGAATCCTCCAAGTTTTTCTTGGGTTACCCTAGAATATGGATATTTTTGCTTGAATCTTTGTTTGGAGCCGATAACAAAACATATATACACGAACGGACTCCTCAACGGTTATTCATAAAATGTGCTCAAAATACTTATAATTAAAACCAAGCCTCTAATAACAAGCTATGAAGTTTTGAATTTAAGCAAGTACTTTCATAGATTGAAAGATAGTTGTTTAAAATACGAGTACTTGCATCAGTATTGAGTAGATGCAAATGAAATTCCCCCTTCATGTCTAGTGGGAAACTCACCTCAGTAACAGAACAGAAATGAGCTAAGATCATGAATCTAACGTGACGGTCTGTATAAATCCAGTGAACAGGTGGTGACATGAAGAGGCAACATGTTAAACAGGGTCGTATGAAATTTATCATGGAGAAAACGAGATTAGAAATTATTTTTCTAGACGATTTCAAGCTGGAAATATTTCCATAGTAAGTCACAAAGAACATTAACAGTGCATTTGGAACAGGAATACAAAATTCACGCACCATTCACCATCGGTTTGTCAAATATCGTTCCAGTGACAGAGTATTGCCAAATGAGTTTTGTGGGCACCGACCAACTTCATGTTCAGATGAGCTGCTCGATAAAGGCGTGCAAATGAATCCTTAGAAAAGTGTTTGTGGCAGACGAGTTAGACATACATCATATTACTGTCGTTCGATAATTCTGTATAATTCTGTGCAACCACTGAAGTAAGAGAAAAAAGTTGGACTCGTGAGTGCTACATAAGTTTACACCAACTAAAAAGAATCAGAGTCTGAAAGTGCGAAAGTCTCTGAGAAAAAGGGATAACGACTAAAGTTTACTGCATCGGATTGTCACGTCAGATGAAAAATCGATTTACTATGATAATGGTAAATTGTCAAGGAAAGTGGTTGGATCATGATCAAAGACCTGGATAGCTATGTTGTTGTTGCTAGTTTGGTGGTCTATGGTGCAAATGATCCATCATGTTTTACACAGTGAAACGAAACCACTAATGCAGATCGCTCCATGAAATACACTCTAAACTTGTCCACAATTATTCAGCAGTAGTCAGCAGACATAGTGTCCTAAGGTTGCTTGACAATACACTTCCAGATGTCGCGTAAAGAACGTGTTTCTTCGTATTCCTCCAATATCTCTTCCACTGACTTTCATGCCTTCCCTCACCTCAATAACTTTTTGTGAGGGAAGACGGACATTTCACTCAAACCAACTTCTTTATACCGCTAATTTAAAATCCTTAGTAATTACTAAAACAACCATGTTATAGGGGAAAATGTGTCTATGTATATATAAAGATGGATTCTTTATATTACAAAAACATTTAGTGTGTACTACAGGGTGTCCAATACACAATGAAACTTGAAGTTTGGGATAGTAGAACTTTTGAATCTGAAGAGATACACAAATAATGGTAATACCAAAATGGAGTCTTGTTCATGCATATATTTATAAACTAGAAAGCAACTTTTGAAGTGTATCTACTAGGAATCACACAGTGTTGCCAGATATAACCAAAGGTGTAAATCAGTTTTTTGCAAAACACGTAAATTGTTTCATAACTCATACGTATGGTTGTTCTGTCATTAATTTTCGGTTTGTTTAGTTGGAATAGCTTAAAAACTATAGAGCAGGAAAAAGAATTTTCCATTTCTATTTCCGATAATTGGATGAGGCCGCTGTAAGGGGGAACTAGCGAAATCGTAGTTTTCATAAATTAACCCTCCAAATTGGCAAAACTCCTGTAGTTTGAGTGCATCAAATGTGTGTTAAGAATTTTCCTACATTATCCAATTTTTCAAAACAATGAGAAAAAACTTTGAAATTATCATGATAAAACTTTTACTGACAGGCACACGGCAACACTACTATTCATTTATATGGTGCTACTTAAAGCAAGAGGTAGACAAGAACAATCCTCGAACTATACAAGACCTGAAAACGAACATGCGCAGTGAAATTGAGAACATGAACACTTGTACTCTTCGTAAAGTGCCTGCCAACATGATGAAACGTGTGAATCAGTGTTTGAATCAAAACAGGGGCACTTCCAGCATCTGCTGTAGAGCTGATAACTCATTTTCTGATAATACCAGTGTTACCGGGTGCATTTAAGTAAGAGTTTTATCATGATAATTTCAAAGTTTGTCCTTCATTGTTTTCAGGAGTTGCATAATGTAGACAGATCCTTAACATCCTTTTTGATGCACTGAAACATCAGCAGTGTTGCCAATTCAGAGTGTTAATTTATGAAAACTACGATTTCGCTAGTTCCTCCTTACAGCGGCCTCATCCGATTAGTTATAGGTGGAAATGAAAAATTCTTTTTTTCTGCTCCATAGTTTCTAAGCTACTCCAACTAAACAAACTGAAGATAACGACAGAACATCCATACGTCACACTTTTTTATTTTTTAACCATATCGTGTATAGTCTAAGATAATTTTATTTGAAAAGTTTCAAAAATGTCATAATTGTAACTTACGAGCAATAACACAATTTGTGACAAAACTTAAAACTGTATATTTCCGTACATAAAAAAATAATAATTACAAAAATACAAAAAAACACGCTCTTTATTTTTAACCATACCATGTACGTGTTAAGATGAATGTACAGAAAAGTTTCAAAAGCTTCATAGTTGTAATTTTTGAGCAATGCCACAATATGTTAAAAAAAATAAAAAAAACCTAAAATTTGCTTTGTATGCCCATTAATATTTGACATTTTAACCTTTTGCAATGACGATTAAGATCTGTTGAGAGAGCAAACATTAAACTTTCATTTGACATCTGTATGAGCTCAATAACTTCAAAAATAAGGAATTTATGGTAATTTAGTTCCATGATGCTGAGTGCCAAAAATTAAAATTGAAGCAAAATTCAAATTTTTCAAAAATTTGTCCCCGGCCCATTTCTCATCCAAAAAAATCGGAAAAAATTAATTAGCACAATTTCATTGGTGTTTATGTATGAAAAAATTTTCAAGAGAATGTGAGACAATGAAGCACAGTGCTCTAGGTGATTTCACATGGAATAACCCTCAATGAAGAGCTAGAAATCAAGAAGAAATGGAACTTTCTACGCATGTCTCCTAACATAACAATCCTTTTTGTACCCTGCTACTTAATATTAGCCACCATTCACCCACCCTTGGCCAATGTTACAATGACTTCTTAGTTGATATAAGTGGTTTGACTATATAATTTATGTGAACGGAGGAATCATATTGAAGAAACAAGATGGAAACTTGGAATTATTCAGGAATTATTTAAAGGAATCACTCCAGAGGAAGTGTCAAAATCTTGTTTGGAGAAGATTTTGACACTTCCTCTGGAGTGATTCCAATATCATATAACATTCAATATACTTTCTTTCTTCACGTCAGTGACACTGAGGAATTTTTGGAGAAGAGGGAACATCTCCAAGCTATTTTCATGCAAACGTTGTCTCCAAAGAGCTACTTTATTCTTAAATGCGTCTATTTTATTCCAAAGTGTAAATACATTTGTCATAGCTCCCTGAAGAGATAAACGTAGATCGTTAGGAATAGAAAAATTTCAGGTAAGTACGGAAGTTTAGCTAACCATTCTTGATCAAGGAAGAAGTCTGCTGAAGTTGATTTTTGATTTCACCTCTTCTCGCAATTCGAAAAGAAGAGACAGGATTTTACCCCTCGATAACCATCTCACTTCTGCATGAAACGGTAAATGCTGATGTTGCGAGCCTGTAGACGGACAAAGTAATTCCAAGAGTTTGGAATTGAGGGCATGACCACGAATTTTATTTACGATCTTGATCGCATCCTTCAGGACTACGTTCAAGTGAGCTGATTTTTTTTCAGTTTTTCTGATAGCTGTTCTTTGTGAATCATGCAGTGCGTAGAGCGTGTATAAGATGTCTGGATGTTCAGTACTTTTTATCTTCGCTACTACACGTCAGCGGTACTCAGTTATGCATATTGCGCCATCCGTATACACACATACACATTTGCCCCAGTGTTTCTTATGTAATTATTAAGAGCATTGAATATATCTGGACTGGTGGTACGGCCAGATGATTTAAGGCAGCACAGAAGTTATCTCAAATCTTCACCGTCTTAGGAAGCAGAGCAAAATAGCATTGTTGTTGATGTCAGTTGATTCATCACGTTGAATAGAATAAAATTGTGACTTTTTACGCATTCTATTACCTCCATTTCAACAATTCTTCGCAGTATAGAGTTGTCCGACAAAGGAATATGTTTGTTTCTCAGCAGCCTGAGGTCAGACAATTTCACTCGAGACATCTACTATACAAAGCTTTACCAATTCCTCACCAACCGTGAATGGCCTTTTCGTTTTTGTTATTCGAAGGGGAACATAATAGGTTAATTTCAGAAGAAATTTTTGTGTTATAACTTACTTCATGTAACTTTTGTCATGTGTCATTTCAGAACGCAATCTTACGAAGAAAACTAATGATTTGTTTTTGAGGTGGCCATTCTTAGAATTAAAATGCCGAACAGGTTTTAAAGGTTTCATAGCATCATTAGAAATTGTCTCTAGAAACATACAACACATAATGGACGTGGTAGTTGTTCACTGTCAGGGTCCATAATGAACCTAAACTTCAAATAATCCCTTGTCATAATGCCTAATGAAGTTTCCTTTAATTTTCTTGTTTCTCTCACTCTAGTATAGTTTTATTTCATCACATGGATGATGTTTTAAAGACGATGCAGATATACTTATATCACCAGATTTCTCCTTTCCAGCGTTTCCCGTTGTCAAAATGCTCACAATTGTACGTTTTTCAGCTCTCTTACCATCAATTTTCGGCATAAACACACATCATCAATAATTGAAATAATTTCTAAGAACTCTGTTCAATCGCTCCTTACAGACTGTTCAGTCAATATAACTGTATATTTTTCACATATTTGCAGCAATTATAACAAAAATTAAAAACGATCCACAGCGATAACAAGCGTAAGAAACAAAACACGAAATTTGTCCATATTGAATTTGACTGGAAGTCGGTGACCGAGATTATTTTACCACTCTGTTTCCTGATTTCATGCACTCATTACATTTTTAAAAGCATCAATCAATCCAGTTCTATTTAATATAGACAATGAAAACCTAAAAACCTTTTAAGTGTTGAGGACTTCTAAAGGTCTTAATCCGCCTCTGATAGCCCAGGAAATTACAAGGAGAATAAAATCAAGATTATCAAGACGCTTGAATAATATACTCATAAAAATATTCAAGCACAGTGAATAAAAATAACCATAATTCAAGCGTGTACATAGTCTTATGTTGCTCTACTCTAGGACCTAACTACCTTGTAGTGGAATTAGGGATATCACGAGTTCGACACTTACCGCCTTATACAGAGTCATTTGATTGAAAATGATTGATAATACCAGATAATCTAAAAAGTAGTAAGATCTAAGCCTTTGAGCACGAGATACCGTTAGAACAAAATCTCAGGCTAAAAAGTAACAGGCTCACATCTAGTGTCCTTAAGACTTGCCAAGTTGTAGATGCCCACAAAGTATTGGAATTCTTGTAATCAAACTTAAGGAATTTCGCCGCCGGATAGTGTGATTTCCACAAAATAATGATACAATTATAATTTTATTTTAATAAAGACGGAAACGCTGCGCGGGCCAGTAAACATGTTTGTGCTATTAGGACAAGATACATTATCAAAATCAAAAGTCAAACTATAGTCGCTTTCCTTTTGAAAATTTCGATGATCGATATGCTCCCCGCAGCAAGCGACCATTCGCAGAAAAAGTTGATGATATTCTGCCAAAAGCCGAACAAGACCAGCGTATAACCAATCATGACATACTCAATAACATAAACATTCGCCACCAAATAGTGTTAAACCGTTTGAAGAAAGCTGGCGAATAAAGAGCTTGACGTTTGGATTCTACACTATGTGACTAAAAAATGTCGACCCTGAACGAACTCATTCTGTTTCTGAAGCGGTTGATCATTAGTGATAAACAGTGGAAAACAGTGGAAATACAAATCTGATCAAGAATCAATACAATATTAGAACATTAATAGTTTTCACGTTAACAGTACCTATTTTAATAACATAAATTTCAGTTCGTCACCGGGTTTGGCTATTTCAGCAACAACCAGATCATTGTAAATATTTGAAAACGTCTCTTTCAACTGCAATAAGTATTAGAGAAGAGAGCGTATTCCTTTCAAATATTCTGTTAGCAAGATTGACCCCAAGATTGACCCCCATATCAGTGCGGATTTAGACGAAATCGATCAACTATCGACCAAATATTTACCATTCGCCAAATACTCGAAAAGAAGTGGGAATACAATACCCCGGTACATCAACTATTTATTGATTTTAGAAAGGCTTACGACTCGGTTAGGAGAGAAACATTATACAACGTTCTTACAGAACTTGGAATACCGAGAAAGCTAATTAGATTAATTAAGATATGTTTAAGTGAATCCCAAAGTAAAGTCCGGGTAGGAAAATTTTTGTCCACGAGCTTCCACGTCGAAAATGGCCTGAAACAAGGAGATGCGTTGTCGCCATTATTATTTAACTTTGTGCTGGAATACGCCATAAGGAAAATCAAAGATAGCAACCAGGGCCTAGAGTTGAACGGAATTCACCAGGTTATGGCATATGCTGATGATGTAAATTTAATAGGGGATGATAGGAAAACAGTAGAAATAAATGCAGAGATCTTATTAAACGCTTGCAGGGACATGGGTTTAGAAGTAAATGCAGAGAAAACTAAATACATGGAAGTGCGTCGGGACCGTAATACGGCAAATTGTGGAGGAATTAAAATATTAAATAATGCTTTTGATAAAGTGGATACTTTCAAATATTTAGGATCAATATTAACAGACGAAAATCATATTCACGAAGAAATTAAATGTCGACTAAAAGCAGGGAATTCGTGTTACTATTCGGTTCAAAATCTCTTGTCGTCGCGAATTCTGTCGAGGAATTTGAAGCTTAAAATATATAAAACGATAATCATGCCTGTTGTTCTGTATGGTTGTGAAACATGGTCGCTTACTCTGAGAGAAGAACATAGACTGAAAGTATTTGAGAACAGGATCCTGAGAAGAATATTCGGACCCAAGAGGAACGAGAATGGGGAATGGCGGAAGCTTCATAACGAGGAACTACATAGTTTATACGGTTTACCCAACATTGTTAGGGTCGTCAAGTCTAGGAGGCTTAGGTGGGCAGGTCATGTAGCTAGAATGGAAGAAAGTAGAAACGCTTTCAAAGTCTTGACTGGTAGACCCATAGGAAAACGACCATTAGGAAGACCTAGGCGCAGATGGGAGGACAATATTAAGATGGATCTCGCAGAGATAGGAATACAAAGTAGAAACTGGATGCAATTAGCTAAGGATAGAAGTCAGTGGAGAGCTTTTGTGAACGCGGCACTGAATCTCCGGGTTCCATAGGCCATTGAGTTAGTTAGTTTGTTAGTTAGAAGAGAGCGTATAGTTGGTAATAGAGAACCTTAAGCGATTCTTCACAATTTTTAGCTTTAAACAAAACTCTCGCAACTTACTTGCGTACTGGGCAGAGTCATATTTTTAATGTTGAATACAAATTGGAAACAGATCTGATTAGGAAGAAAGCTCATACACAATTTTGAATGCACACGATAAACATTTTGAGAGTTCTTCTTCATTCATATAGAAGTTAATCGCATTGTTCGGAGTTATCATCTTCTTCACTGTTTTCATCATAATTTTCTTTGCCTTTGAGGGACTTTCAGTTTGTAAAAGTGTGGAGTAATATATGGCAAACTGCTTCACTTCCTGTATAAGTTTCGATCTACTGCATTTCGTGAGTGCGTAGACATTCTGAAACGCATTTTCAGAGATTTCTTTGTTAGTTAGAATCTCATCATATTTTTTTTGGGGGGGGGGTATAGCCAAAAACAGGCAATTAAAATATCCCTGTTTGGGACAATCTGTCAGAAATGCTGTTTATAGCCGAATCTAAAATATTGAAATATATTGTTTTCAATTTTAGAATCTGAAAAAAATCGCCTACTATCATCTTCAGGGAGTTCACCACTCACTTGTTTCCTTTGTATTTTTTTTTTTTTCTCGAAGAGAAGTTTCTGTTTCCATTTTGATGCCATTGTTTAAAAAATGAATTAACGTAATGTATTTTCCCAATTTCTTTAGCAAGTTTTTAAAGTGGTGAAAGTTGTTTTTTATGTTTAATAAACATTTAAAAACTACTTTATTTCTATGTCCAGCATTCGGCGTTATTCGTTTTATCCCCACTTTCAGCACTGTGACCCCCGGACTCGGAAGCCCCTGGCGATTGCCAGGTAGCCAGTCTGACCAGTCCGGGCTTGGGCAGAGTGATAGACTTAGATCTGCATTGTAGGAGCGAGTGCAGCTAGCAATTCAAAAGAAACTGCCGGAACTGGTTAGGTGTCGTATACCGCACTGACAACGTCAGACGGCATACGTCTTTAACGATCCGTCAGAAATTGAGAAAACTTTTGAAAAGTTCGTTTCGAAAGAGGCCGATAAAAACAATGGCGTCACAATTTTTGACCAAAAGCAACAGAAGATATCAGTGGCGCAAATCTGTCTTCTACATTGATGGGGACGGGTGCTTCCATAATCTTTATTTTTTAAGAGATGTTCAAAATATTTCTGAAGTTGAAAAGCAATGCTGTGGAGGATTAGGGGAGCGGAGTTGTCTTCAACTTTGGGAGGCGGGCAGATTTGAGGCTTATTCTGAAGGGCATCAATTTCATCTCACTTTCCTTTGTGACAATCGGACACAAATCACAGATCCGGACAAAAAAATGTGCAAAAAAAGTAACTTTATTTAGCATATTTTACAAATATTAAGTAGAGAACACTATTGAATATCCTTCCAAAATCATGCGTTCTTGATCATATCATCCTACACAACTAATAGAGAAACAAGTTTCTTTCCCTATATAGTAAATTTGTGGAACCGTGTCCGACAGTAACATCGATTAAATCTAGCGGTCAATAATATCAATTTGTCTTTTCTCTAGCAACTGAAAAGTAACACTAATTACACCAACGCTACCTTGTAAACCTGGCAAACAGGAAGAGCTCTCACCTCGGATGCGTGGGATTCTTGCACCAATGAAATGAACTTTGTCTTAGAGAAACACTGTGTACATGGATAATAGGTCTTCCCGTTGTCTCCATTCTACTATTTAATTCATTATAATCACCATCACCACACTCTTAAAAAAATACCGGAATTTTTACGGTGAAATATATGGCAATCGGGGATGCCATATTTTCACCGGAAATTTTGCAGTAATTTCACCGGAATATTCCAGGAATTTCACCTGAGCTTTAGATATTTCACCGGAATATTTGCATGAATTTCCCCTCATCTTCAGACATTTCACCGGAAAATTTGCAGTAACTTCACCTGGATAATTCCATGAATTTCACCTGACCGGTAGATATTTTACTGAAACATTTACAGTAGTTTCACCGGAATAATTCCATGAATTTCGCCTGGACTTTCAAATATTTTAACGGAAATTTTGTAGTAATTTTGCCGGAATATAGATATTAATGAAAGGGGAAACAATCAATTTTTTAACATACCAGATCCTATGTAGATGTGAATTCTATACCCCACAAACAGTGGAAAAAATGACCGACTGGATCGGAACTCGGACCCGGGACCTCTGGCATACCTTATCGATGCGTTAACCATTATACCACCCAGTCCGCCTTCCATAACAGCCACTCACTCTCTCACTCTCGAGGTCAGTGCTCTCCACTCGAAGCACGTGGGTTATACGGAGTCCAAGTGGGAACCACCGATCTCGAGAGTGAGTGGCTGATCTGGGAGGCGGACGGGGTAGCATAGTGGTTAACGCATCGGCACGGCATGCCGAGATCCCGGGTTTGAGTGTTGGTCTAGTGGGTCAGTTTTTCATTCTTTGTGCATTATAGAATTCACATCTACAGAGGAACTGGTGCGTTAAAAAATATGTTGTTCCATCTTTCATTAACATCTATATGAAATCACATCCGTCATAGGTGCTCAGTGTACGGATACAGGCATTGTCCGAGAACAGCAATGGTTCTCTGGTACAATCCATTTTCTGGGTGTAAAGCATCGACCTCGAGAGTGAGTGAATCTTCTGGGAGACGGACTGGATGGCATAGTGGTTAACGCATCGACACGATATGTCGGAGGTCTCGGGCTCGAGTCTCTGTCCAGTTGGTCACTTTTTCACTCTTTGTGCATTATAGAATTTACGGGAATTATAGCATATACATAACCTCAAGTGCTAGATATTTCACACAAAAATTTACAGATATTTCAACGAATATGTTGCATGAATTTCATTTAACAATTTACAGAAACTTCTTCTGAAAAGTTCCGTAATTTCACCAAAACGTTGGACATCTGTTTTCCACATCCATTTGAAACTGCCTCACAGACTGAGTGGAAATCATTATGGTTAAAAACTAGATATATTTTTGTGATTTCGTGTTTAGTTTAGAGCAACAAATCAGCATGAGAATATTTTGCACAGTGATGATTTAATGTATTTATTTGCAGTACTCTTCAACAAGCTTTGAAGTTATTGGCGCGTTCATTCAACAAAGAAATATCTTTTATCGGTACTGCTTAAGAGCCTAATTACACTGATGGCCTTAAGACACATTCTTCCTCGTCAAGTTTGCCAACTTACCGGAGCAGCTACGATATAAAAAGGTTGTGTACCTATTATCTGGCAAAAAAAAAAAAAAAAAAAAAAAAAACTACATCGGAGAAGTTAAATACGACGTAATATGACTTAATCGCCTAAATTCTTATAGACTTCAGTTGAGATTTTTCAACATCAAATTCAAGAAAGCACCTCAAGAAAACAATTTTACAGTGAATAGGCTTAGGCGAGTTATTCCATAAATTATAAAGTGAAATAGAATCAACTCTTGATCCTTGGCCGAAAATGCGGACAAGATACGTTATCAAAAGCAAGAACTGAAATATAGTTCAGTTACTATCAATCACGAAATTTCAATGTCCAAGACGCTCCTCGCAGCCAAAATGGATTACATTATGGCAAAATTCGAGCAAGATTGACATGTTTGACATCGCTAACGATCTAAACATCCATTTACCCAGACGGCCCCTACTACTAACAACTTGGTTTTCTTTCTGGACAATGTAATACAATGAACAATGCGTTTACGCTCTTTCTTTTCCTATCATCTGCATTTTCACATGACAGCAAACCAATATTCACATTCTTTAAACAACACTTTCTCTAATGTCTTCGATAACTGAAGTACAAGATTCAACTTTGCGAGGAAGAAACGGGAAAAAATAATATTAATAAATAATCAATTATTGTGACTATTACTGATAGAGTTACAAGTAAGAATATTTTCAAGTGCACTTTTTCACAAGTATGTTAGGATTACTTTAAATTTTATTTCCCCCTGCAAATTCACACATAATTACTAAGACTATATTTTTAACAAAGAATTACACAAATACATCTATAGCACATACTGGACATATTTTCAAAACTACATTAAAAATCAAATCAAATAGAAACCTCACTTACTCTTTCTCATTAGAAGGGTCCACTGGATCAATAGCGTTATTTCAGGTTTTGACAGGAGGAACAAAATTGTTCACTGACATAAGAGTTTCACGTTTTTCCATTAGAATATTAGTACACAATTTATTAAAAAGCATGTATTTCTCAAACTAAGTGCTAAGTGGGGTGCAATTGCCCCTACCCTTCCCACATGATGCCTCTGCAGTGAATCTGCAAACATTGAAGGCTAAAGCGGTAATCAAGGAAATGGGTAAATTTATCGTTTAATGGAATCTCGTGATTCTGTTCAGTGAAGAAAAACTCTACATGATATGTCGCAAAAGCAAAACGACTCCATATTTTCGGTCACAAAATTGCGGCAAAATACCTAGTCTTGCATTCAGGAATATACAGTAGTTTGTATACAAAAACGTGTATGTATTCACGACGCTTTTTCTTTGTAGCAGTAATACAACCAGAGTTAAGTCTACATGTACAGAGATCAGAAGAAGGTTTTCAGAGAGAGAGAAGCAGGGAATCATTTGGGAAGGACAAGGAGGATAATTACCCTCCTGGGTTTGAGAATCACATGCTCTTCAATAAATTGTATACTAAAATACTAATTCAAAAGGTAAAACTCTTATGTTGATGGACTAACTTACTCCTACCTGGCAAAGTCTGAAATGACGCTACTGAAAAGAAATACTTAAAGATTTAAACATAAATTAACAGGACTTAGTAAAACCAAATGAAAACCATATATTCTTAAATATCTCATCATATTTAATTCTCAAATGATAGTACATGAAATAAAAAAGAAATGACCAGTCTAGTCAATATTCCGTTTATAAACTGACAATGAGTTATTTCATGGAAGTCAAAAATTTGCTACGGATAATCCTTAGAAGTATCATGTTGCTGTATCTTCCCTCGCTTTCCGTGGAATGGATTCAATTTCTGGATTAATTCCAACAAAACACCTGAAATCAGAAACAAATATATTTCGAAACTAGAGAAAAATAGGCAAAACCTATTTTTATTTCTTTCAAGCTGTAAATTGACTTATGTAGCTCTGAGCGCAATATCATGCTTAATGGTGTTTCTCTTATGTCTCTCATATCATTACATTTTCCTTTCCTGTACGATTTTTTAAGACAAACTCTTCTCTGTTTCATAAACAATACTATGAATTATTTATATACCTTTGCATTAACTATTCTATAAATTTACTTAAATTTTGATTAACACTAACCATTCTCATTCTGCACTATTTCACATCCGTGAAGCTGACATAAGAACTGTGGATTAAGATAAATAGAAGTCTCGAAAACAGGTTTGTATTTGTGAAAAACGATTAACAATTTCGCACCATAAAAGGTAATAAGAAATAGTGTATTATCATCAGTATTACAGATTTCACCTAATAGTGCTATCAAACACAAGAAGTGTGTTTTTCAGTTACAAAGGGAAAGCATATGTGTCTGGGATACATAGATATGGACAACATTCATAATCGTACTAAATATGTGAGAGAACCGAATGAGTAAAACTGTGCATTTCACGAACGTCCAACGTGGTGAGATGGTTGCATGCCACATCTAATGTGTAACTGGTTCAGGATACTTAAGCTCTTAAAAAAAAAAAACTCACTTAGGTTGTTGCAGTGAAGAGGAAAAGTGGTGCGACGTTCCTGAACACAAAAGCAGCGTGGACGACCTCGCATTTTGGCCTCCAGAACTGTAGAGCGTTTAAGTGGATTGTTCTATGGAATTGCAATCATCTATCGCCACGCTCACAGTATATCAGGTTCTATTCACCGTAAGTGTTCGGCACAAGAAGTGAAAACTTAGGTCTTATGGCCAAGTAGCTACCCATAAGTAATTTTACTCCGACAAATGTGAAGCCACTTTACTTGGTGTATGGAGCGACGTCACTGGAACACGCAACAAGAGAGAATCGTTATTAACTTGAACTAATCTTGTATACGTCAGTCGTATAGTAACTGCCGAAATTTTCGATAGGAACTCCCGTCTTCATTAAAACACCAACCACTTAACAAAATTATAAATATGTCCGGAAATAAAGTTGTGTGAAAATAAACCTGTTTTGTACCATACAATCTTCAGACTTTAAAGTTTGTGCTCCAGATGACAGTTGATTATTTTAACTCGTTTGTTGTTCAAGTAGTCTTTGTCAAGATTCAAACTAGATTGTTCATTCTTGTACAAAACTATTCATAAACATTCCTCTTAATGAACAAATTTGTTCTGTGTAGCACTTTAATATCATTGACCTATGTTTGAACGCATGAAGATGTTGTGACAAGTCTGAAAGTACCTTATCATCCTCTTTATCGAATCTGGAATACTCTTTGACCTTAGTGGCTATAGGCTTTTCTGTCATATCTATGAAGAACTTTGTTAATACATGTACATTATGAATAATTGTTATCTGGAACTTCAACTATGAAGTGTATGGATTGAATGGTACAATACAGGTTTATTTTCACATCACTTTAGTTCAATTTCGATGCATGGTTAAAAAAATGTGATTGGTTAGTTTGTAGTCTTCATTTCTTTAGGGTGTCGCGGTGGCTCAGTGGTAGAGCGTTCACATCTAGTGCATGGGGTCCTTGGATCGATTCCAGCTCGCGGAAAGTGAGCTTTGTGTTAAACAAACACCGAGTGGGTGGGTTTTCTCGAGATTCTCCTGTTTTCTCCCACTTTCTTCATTCCACAATTTCTTTCATTTCTCCTCATAACCGTCTTCTTTAGCCTAGCCGGCAAAACCACGGGATGTAAAACTCAAAGATTTCATTTCATTTACTTTTATTTATTTGTTGACTTCTTTGTTCAAATATCAGCAAACGACTTCGTTTTAAAAAACCTTTTATTTCATAAAATTATAGACAGAAGTATCGAGAAATTATTGCATACGTATTTTGCAGAAGGTTCGCGTGCTGACTATTCAGCTAACCGGAAGCCCTGTCATATTTATTTCTTCTAATCTTAAAAATTTGATGTGGGATCTACTAATGTTAAGACATTGTTCTTATAAAAGCGAATCATCTCTCTACTGAATCAGGGTCAATTATATAAACGCACTAAGCAACGCTATACTGTAGAATCAAGATAGATGATAGTTAAAATTAACGGACTTTGCTGCTTGCCTCATCTAATATTTCGGCACATATTAACTCTATCTTATCTTCAGCGAAAAGTTGTTTATAATGAAACCCTTGAATAAGTGAAAAAAAGAAAAAAAGTAAATCATTAATATATGGTATGGATGTGTGGTGTTTGGTGAGCAAAATAATTATATATATATATATATATATATATATATATATATATATAAAAGAATGTAAGAAAATATCGCTACAGCATTAGGAATGATTTCAACTTACAGAGTACAGACCGTAATGAAGACAAGCGGATCATAATGTAGCAATTAGTAAACCGAGGTTTTATGTTGACGCACAGCAAAAGGTAACAACTGCCAAGTAGCCACACGATACCATTGTTTCATAATAAGGAAAGAAAAAAAGTTATCAAAGATGTAGTTCAGTTCAGTATGAGCTGTAAATATTTTAAATAATGTATTCATTTTTATAGATAAATTGCCAATCTTTCCATATTATTTGAAATTTTCAGTCTTTCATGATTTTAAAAATTATTCCTTTATAAATACCTAAAGACAAGCATATTTAAAAAAATCCCGTATTTCATAGAAAATTATACTCATAGAAAATTATTTGTTAAAGTTCAAGAGTTGTATTCAAAATGAACACTACCATGCAACTATTTAAACTTATATTAAGAATAAGGATTGAAGAGTAATATTTATTGATAAGTTGTGCCATGCAAAATTTATGAGACAACTGTACATCGGAACATTGAAAATAAGCATGAAACACTTTACGTTAAAGAGAGTTTAACTGTTGCTAAATAACAACGATAACTATAAAAAACAATAATTATTGTATAAAGCAAATGATGTTGGTATGTCTTAGCCAGTAACTCAATATGCTGATTAATATGCCCGATAAATTTCGAATGTTCAGCAAAGCAGTGTATTAAATTGAAAACTTCTTACCAAAAAAAAGTATGTTTACAGGGCTACTGTAAAATTTGTAACCTTAATTCACCTGGCCTTACTCACCTTTTTTTCCTAGCAATCAACTGTTAGAGAAAGGCACGAAAGCGAAGTCATATTCCGATCTCCACTATTTTCATTAACTGGTTAAAATGTGTAACGAAGCCTCCACAGAGGATTTCGAGTTAAGTGCGTGAGAGTAGGACCTGAAATATGAAAAATACGTAAATTTTCAAGGAAAGACATAGTATTTTTTTTTAAATTCACGCTAGATAGTTTAATGTAATATTTTCAGACGTGAAAATCTGCGTGCTGTTGGTACTATTTTCAGCGGATGCATGCTGTCATGAGACATTAGGGTATAATGAGGAAATTCGTTCGGCGTATTCTAAGATGGCAACTCGGTGTTCAATTTCGATTTTGAGTGTTATAAGAATGTGTATTGTGAAGAAAAGAGTTATTATATTTTGTGGACCGGTACGTATTATTGAAATTGAGCAGAAAATATGACCAATGTAGGAAAACATTGAAAATAAAGAAATGTAGAAACAGTTATACGTATATTCAAATGTGTTAATGATATGAGAGAAGTGAGCACATGAAAGGTTATCAGAGGAATTCAAGTCCTCTACCACAAACCAGTTAGTTGTTTATAGTTTCTTAAATGCAGTGTCGGCATTGTACAAATGGTAAAGGTAAGTAATCGTGTGTTAAGAAAACAACCAAATTTATCTAAGTGTTTTCAACGACATCCTTGTTTACGCGAATACCTACCATCGCTGACACGCCTGCTACCTACGCACGCACCCCTTGCTACCACTCGGGCTGCCCTGTCTTGACTCTATTACATGGCATTCGTGCGTTTAATGGCCACCCAGCACAGGTTACTGCAGTTTTATAGCATATGTCCGGACGCAGTATTTACACACAAACGGTAAGGTCCTCTTAAAGTGAATGCGCACCAAGAAACAATTTCTAAGGTAGTGACAGCGAATTTCTTGATAAATAATAAAATTTTAACGTTTATAGGCCTGAAAATACTGGATCTACTCTACGGCACAAAGGCCCAATTTTTTTTCTTGCACTTAAATTGACGGCACACATTACTACTTGCACTAGAACACTTCCGAACGTACTTTTCCTTATGTGATGTTGCATAATATGTGACTTGAACGTCAGTGCGTTATTTGTACACTGAACATGGGATCAAACTTTGGATGCAAAAAACCGAGGTGCTTCATCGGTCAAAACTTTACACAGAAGACGATAATAAAATACTAAAAGAAACTTGAACTCCAATCCGTAAAATATAAGCAATAAAAACCTTATAAATATACTTAAAATAATAGTAATAAATGTACTCACCTATAATGTAAATGAAGAAAACGTATGATCAACAGTCTCTAACGTTGGAATACACACAACAGAAACAATCCCATTACTGGCGAGATTTTTTTTTTTTTTTGTCTTAAATGCTTCAGTTGCGGAAACAACTTTCATTTGTCATAAAAGTATCTTACGACAGTGTCTGCAACCACTAAATATAAGGCTAAAAGTATTTAATAATTCTTCAAATTATTTTGCAATTAAACCAGAAGAAATAATGAAAAACATCTTTGAAAGTTATTTTCTTTCGTATAACTTAATACTCATTCTATTATTCGAAATATGATAACTTCAAACAACTCGAAAGAACTTTTGTCAAATGCTGGATACACTGTTCAAAATTTACAGAAATTTCACCTGAAATGTCAATTCTGGTAAAAGACCTGTAAACTTTACGGTGAATTTTCTGCGAAACCACCTGAATTTTTAAGAGTGCACTATCATCTCCATTAGTACATAATTGTGGGACGATAACTTGAATAACAATGCAGTTTTTTAAAAACTATAACTTCACTTACTACGATTACCTTCAATCATTTGTATTAGCTACATTTCATCGCTGATATCATTGAGGAATTTGTTTAAACCTTTTCGTGGAAAATGTATATTTCTCTTCTATCACTTGTATCCTATCTGCTTTCTCCATTTCTTCATCTCGTGCTTTCTTAAAAGAATAAAATGAATTTGAATTAATGCATCTTTTACAAATATCTAAGTTGTATTCTTTGCATTTTATACCATATAATGGAACATCGTTGTTTGGGGACCAACAAAAATTTAGAGGGATAGGCCCCTTACCCTTCTTTTATTGCTTGCCTATCCCATACTAAACCTTCGTAGTACATAGAGAGTGACACGAAAATCCTTCCAAGAATTGCGTTCGTCTTCCAAATACTGTAAAATGGCGATTTATTGATTGAATTATAATAAGTTTCGTTGTTCAGAGTAGTGCTGTATTATATACGTATCTACCTTGAATTTACAAATGTGTTTCTTTATTATTACTACAAACAAGCAAACAACAATCTTCATTATCAACATGTGCTATGGGAAAAGACAAACGTCATCACCAACCTAAAGATCTAAGAGGACTCAAGATTATAAAGTACATAATAACCACAACTTATTCGAAGGCATTAATTCCAGTTAGTTATTCCTATCTCTTAACTTTCCTGAATCTCTGAGATTTTAATCTCTCTTAGCTTGCCTGGAACTCTGCGGGACATAAGCCAAACCTCTTAGCTTGCCTAGAGCTCTAAAGTTCCTTGCTCACTTAGCTTACCAGGAGCAATGTAGTGATCTTTCCCTTGGCTGCCTATGCTTGGGGACCATCCATTTATTAGCCAAATCCATTAAAAGAAACTTATTTTAGTCTTCAAAACACAGTTATGTTAATTTATGCTGTATTTATATATAATATTTCTTGATAAAAAAAAAGTCGTGGAAGAAAGTTAAAAAAATTTTAGTACTAATTACTCTACCCACTGATCTCCCGTATACGCTCCTTTCTCCGTAAATTTAAGACTGTACTATAAAATTCGCAATTGGGTATACCGCGTATATAACCCTACATACAAAATAATTGATTAGGTTGACGAAAGAATCTGTCACTCTTGCTGTACGCACCAGAAAGTGGAAGATCAAACCTATAACGAAATACTGGTTTTACTTTAGCTTTGCTCATAATGGAGCTCAATAGATGACAGAGCAAATCATAAAAGTTTAAATCTATTAATATCTTTTCTATTAACCTTTAAAATTATTTTAAAATCCCAGAAATTAAGAAAAACTATTATTGTAACCACCATGTCTTGTTGTCTTGTACACTGTCTCGGTAAAATGTATAATTTGCCCCTTATTTTTCACGTGACACTGAATAGATTTATACATTTGGATATTTGAAAACGTCTACCGTCAGTAAAGTTAGGTTGGACAGAATTTTTTAAGGTTCTCCTATTATTTTTGTTTCAATTGTTTGATTACCGTGTCTATTGAATAAGGGGCAGTAATCTATACGCTATTCGCTTCGCCACGAAGGAGCTCTTTGACACTGAAATATCGGCCCCTGATAATAAGCCATTCTTGGCATACAGTACCATCTATGGAAGAAATAATTAGTGAGTTTCAACTGTCTAACTACGTGAGTTTGTTGGAAGCAGTTATTTGGATCAGTCGCTATGCGTTGATCTCGCGCGTTGTATGATAATGCTGTTCTTGCAAAATGCCATAGTGAAATACTGTGGCTTCCAGAAGATTCAGCACCCGTCCTACAGTCCACTTTACTACTACTGTGTAGGGGATGGCAGCAGGACCGGATTGAGGGGGGCTGTAACCCCGAACTTCCAGGTGGAGAGGGGCCTCCACTTTGATCAAAATCTCAACTGACTGTCTAAAATGAATCATGAAGATACAATCATCATAAAATAAAATATGACCACAAATATTGAACATATTCCTTTAACTTTTCTACTGTAATTTCACAGAAATATATTAGATGTATTCATCAGGGGCCACATATTTATTTTAGCACCGGGCCTCGAGATGGGGTAGGCCTACAACAGCCCTGGATGTCATCCACACAACTCAGAAAAAATCGTGAAAATTTCTGGATTTAGAGCTAACAAGCCCATCTCAGGATATTGTAAAATAAACATTTAGAGCTAACGTAATGGGATCGACACGTGGATTGGTTTGAACAATGAAATCCTACACTTTCATAGAATACAGATTGTGATGTTTGAAGGGTGACAGAAAAGGGGATGTTGTAAGGAAATGGACGAGATCTATACAGTACCTGCTAAACTTGGTAGACGATCTTTCGTGAATAATTTTCTCATCGTATTGAAATCTATCCTCTGGAATATGGGACTATTGACGGCCAGACAGCTTCAAACAAACTTCGGCTTGGAGACAACTCAATTGAATTGGATTCAGAATGGGAAACCCCTTTCAACAGGAATATTTTAAAATAAGAAAATCATAATTGTCTTAAGAATATATAACTTACGAACGACTGCTGAAAAATTCGTTGCCCAACCCAGGAGTGCAGGTACAAGGATCAAATTGAACAGTTCTAAAGAATGTATTTTGTTCAACCAAATACAAATTTCCATATTAATAAGCAAATTCCTATTGTGTTTTTCAGACCCCTGAGGTGATGATCACGAACATTGAGATCATGGCTATCATCAAATATTTGTTCCACAACTAACGTCACAAAGGCAAAATCATAAGGAAATCAGTGAAATACTATACGACCCTCCTCAGTCATATTCAGTGGCGAGAAAATGGGTGACAAAGTTTAAATGTGGTGATTTCTCATTAGATGATGCTCCAGGTATAACACTCCCATAAAGATTCCGGAGAGAGGAAAAATATAAACAAACTTACTCAACCTTCCTCAATAGGGCGAATTGGGCAGAGGCCATTCCAAATAACTGATTTTGCGATAAGCTCAGCTTAAACCTATTGAACCCTTACCTTTTCAATAATAAATCAGTAGGATTCTCACCCTCTCAATGGCTCAGCTAAATTATTATCCAATTTAAACAATAGGAGAAAACAGTTATAGGACTATATAACAAGAAATAATAACATACCACCATTCAATTATAACAACTTTATTACAAAAATATGATGAATAACAATCAGTTTATTCTAAAAAAGATCATCTGGAAAATCAAGTAAATAGAGTTTCGCCGATCGACTAGAATTATATGCTTGAAAGTTTAATATGCAAATATTTTTCGTATTAACACCTCAATTTATCCTTTCTTTCTCCTCTAAAAATTTAAATACAAGTATGATAATATTGTGAATCCAAACCTAACTAGGGAACAATTCAAATCCTAGCTATTAACAATTTAAATTTTTATTTGAAAATATACTACTAACTGGGGGTATCCTACTTCAGTCTTTACCTTCAGATTTTTGGATTAATAATATTAAACAAACATTGTTCAATTTTTTTCTCTATAGGAAGTTACTCACTTCAGACTACTTTCTAACGGTTAAGCAGTAATCTCATACATTCAATGAACTGGGATCGTTTCGCTATACGATACATATCAGGAATAAAAAATAATTGTAATAAATATTGACTCAATATTAAAATAATATTTTTAGCTGTGACACAATAGTATCTTCCTTCATTAGCTGAAACAAAAACTAGGATCCAGCTGAGCATTACTTAACAGGATAATTGAGTCGATGGATTACGATTTAAGTATCGGAATATCGGAATTAACGGTCGTAATTCCAGTTATAGGAAACAAACTAAATCACAACCAGACAGCTAGAATAACAATTTCCCTGAACATTGACAATTACACATACAGAAAATTGTTCTAATTCTCACCTTTCAGGGTCTTCGGTTAAACTTCTTACCCAACTATTACCCTGGACTAACCTCCCGGGTGAAAACAAGACTGACTTCTGCAACCAAAATCTAGCCGAATTTTAAACTGCCTAGACAGCTCACACTTTCACAAAGCACAATCACACGGTTTCTTGAGTGATAGATTGCGCTTTATGCGGAAATACTAATTGGAGAAATCCAATTTGCTTCGATTAATTGACAAAAAATACCAGTTAATTAAATTATTAGTCTATTAATATCATTCATTTGCCATTAATATTTCTTTAACTAGACCGGTTAGTCGCACTAGCATTCGACTGAACAAACATGTTACTTTCACTTCACTTTTTTCTCTCTTCTTTTCTTTTCCTTGTGGTTCATCCATTGGTTGAATTACAGAGGGTGGTTTCCCACCACATGTAAAATTGACTTCAATCGCACCAACTCAATAGTTTTGGAAAGTAAAAGCTTTGCTTTGGCCGTAGATGGAGCAAGATTATCCAGCAATATAGGTGGAATTAAATTTTTTGATTACTACATTACTATACATACTACAATACTACATTAGATTACTAAAAATGTATATAGCTCAAATTCGAGGGGGGAATTGTCTCCTTCCCTCCCCCAAATGACGAATTAGCAGTGTTATCTCAGTGAATATCTGTGGAACTTGGTAGTAACTCTAGTTGAGGCGTTAATATGAAAAAGTTCGAGCAATTACGTACAGATGTAAAGGTGAGGGACAATTTTGTTCATCCATGCACCAAGTTTTACACGTGGTTTCATGGTTTTGATAGAATGTTATTATAAGGGGAAATTAAAGCTATGTCGCATTGCCAACAATTCTATGTATTATTTCCAACATATCTAAAGTTGTATCTATACTAACAAAGTCCCCACAGTCTTGGGGAAGACACCAACCGGTGTAACTGCGTTAGTACAAGATGTCCTGTCACACTGTGTAGTCATCGTAAATGTTCTACAGGCTTGGACAGGGATCCATGTTATTTTCGAGTTCGAACATCAGTAGTCAGATGGGGGGCTCAGTGGTTGAGAGCTTACTTCTGGTTTCTGAGATCCCTGACTCGTTCTCCGACCAAGTAACTTTGTGGTGGACAACATCGAGTCCGTGGGTTTTGTGGGGTATTCCCGTTTTCTCCCACTTTCCTATTCTACCAATTATTCCATCATCATTCACGTGCCTTAATCATTGTCTCCCTTAGCCTAAAGAACGTAATCGTAGGACGTTAGATTGAAATGTATCATAAATTGTAAAACCGTTCCTTTCCTCTCGTAAGGTGTACACACTTTCAGGCCTCTTGAAAGCGTCCAGCAAAAGCAGTGAGAAAAATACCCTTTAAACGTCTAAAGAAATCTTCCCGAAGATAAAAGTTTCCAAATTTTATTCAACTGAAAAGATAACGCCTCATTTGAAGTATTGTTATTTGAGACAAAGCTCTCTAAATAGATAATTAAACTCAATGCAAGAAACACCGAATTGAAAGATGAAAAGAGAGAAGTTCTATTTAGTTATGAGATGTGCAAATCTCAAAGAGCAAGAAGACTACTAAACCTTTAAACACATACTTGGTTTTCCTCGACACTTACGCTAACACATTTAAAAAATTACTTGCAATAAATAACTTGTTTTCAAAAAAATCCGAACACATTACTATATGGTTAAAAAAATCCGCTTGGACGAATTTTTCAGTAACTAAAAAAAATTGTCTTGGGAAAAGTGGACACTTTGTAACTATGCACCAATGAAAAGTGCGCTGTCGGACAATTGTTAAAAGTTCTGGACGTGACAAATAACATAATCAGTCCATCATAAGACCAACTATTTTAAGCAAATGATCATTTCAGAGTCATCTGTATGGAAACTATGTCGCTGTAGTAACTGAAAAACGAAAAAAATTGAATTGAACAAAATTGAACAAGAGAATTCAATCTTTAAGTTTGAATAATAGTTTATTGTAAAAATGAATATTTATTTTCAAAAATTCAATATGTGAAAGCAATGTGTAATAAAATATTTGTACTAATAATGATTAAAGACAATTCCTAAAGGCAGATAATCAATTTTGACAGTTGTAAGTGATACATTTGTAGGTCCTACATTAATTATGTAGACTACTTTTATTGAACATATTAAAGTAGTGATGTATCTCACTCGCGAGTGAGCTGACTCTTCTGACTAACTCTTTTGCATGAGTGAGTGAGTCGTTGTTCACTAGAAATGAGCAACGATTCTTCGAGAGTCGTTACTTTTCGAGAATCGTTGTTCTTCGGGAGTCGTTGTTCTTTGGGAGTCATGGTTCTTCGGGAGTCGTGGTTCGTCATTATTCTTCGGGAGTCGTTGTTCGTCATTGTTCTTCGGGAGTCGTGGTTCTTCAGGAGTCATGGTTCTTTTTAAACCACTGTTCTCTGGAAGGGACGATTCTTTAGGAGTGACAATGTTTGGAGAACGTGAATCTTGTACGTCGCTCACTCGCGAACCGCGCTCTTGCTTTTTAATCTTGTTGGTTGATTCAATCAGTTGCTGTTTTGGAGGGGTAGCTTCACTGGTTCTCACTATAGCGTGCGCCTCTTCAGTCGAGTTCGGCAAATGTGCGTTGCCTTAGTGTATTTGCACCTCTGGCATGAATAAATTAAAAAGAGTACCAACAACGTAAATGTTTAGCAATTATATGTGACAGTTGGACTCACATTGATATTTTACATATAAAGCGTAAACTTTTAACTATCAATTAAAATCGTATCTGCAGAATGGGGGAGTAGGTCAAGTACGTAAAAGCCCTAAAGAGCCGGTTCTTTCCTGTTCCCTGGATCCGCCCTTGCAATCGCACATAGACAATTGAATATTCAGTTGAGAGATTAATGAAAACGAGAGTAGTAGAGATTAGTCTCTCCGCGTTTGTTCGTACATCACTATTGTGCAACTGTTAGTTTTAAACAAAAGTATGTGTTGTACAATTCTTAAGGGAAATGGTATGTTAAAATGAGCACACGTAATTCAAATAAATTCGTAACAATTACAGTAAATTTTAAATATATTTTATAATAGGGAACAATTGATCCCGATTGTCTTAGTTCATTATTTTCGTTGCAAAAGATAATTTCAGCTTAAATAACGAAGGTCTACTTAAGGGTATTTTAAGATACTTTTATAATATAGACCTTGTTAGTATTTTCTTATTTCCCTTCAAAATAGTGTGTTTTCTTGACCCAAAGATGGCATTGGAATGCATTTTTTTGTAAACAGTCCCTGTTTCCAACTTTCACCCCAAAGACAACCGTTAAGGATGGGAGAAGGGGGAAGAAGTGTCCTCGCCGGAGCGAAGAGGGTTCGTCGCGAGGAACAGAAGTGAGCATGATGGACAATGTGAGTGCGCGAGTGGTTTGTGTGAGTGAAATTAGCATTTTAACATAGACAAACAATCAAAGTTCTCATAAAACATCTTGCAATACAAAATTGTGTATCAAGAGCAATCAGCGTATAGGCTTATTCAGCCATCAAGGGCAATAGTGCAAGACAATGATTTTTTAACACGTCAATTTCGTGTTTCAATTATAAACAATCTATCAAGTGAAGCAATAGATGCAATTATATATTGGTTTAACTTTATTAATTATTAATCTACAATCATATATTTCTTTAATTAACTTATATCTTTATTCAACTATTTATATATGTGATAAATTAAATTACTATTGAATGAGAATGCGATCATTATTCAACTTGCGTATCCGTGGATGAACCTCCTATGGAAATACAGTTCTGTTATAATTTAACAGTGGTCCTCCAACTATTGCTAATCAACCAGACATACCAAACACAACAAACATTGGTCCTACCAGGGCCGGATACGCGAGTGGAGCTAGAACTCGTTAGTGTGTTGACAGTTTTAGTGGACAAATTAATTCAGTGCATTAGAAAAAACAATATGGCGGCGTACGTGAGCGTCGGGTAGAGCATTTCCCGCGCGTCAGTGTCAGTGCGGTGGTGCCACATCACACCCAGGTCGGAGAGAAGAGGTCCAGGATTGCAGCAGCAGAGCAGCATCCAGGCAGCAGCTTTACAACCAAAGGTCAGTAAGTATTTATCTGGCTCGTCCTGTATTTTCCTTGCTTGTTAAATCAAATTTAGAAATGAGTGAGACACAACGCCTGTTACGCCAACGCGCTGCGTACAAAGGGAAAATTTCGCGCATACAGACATTTATAAATGAATTTGATGAAGCCCAACAAAATGTAGAAGACATAAAGGCACGGGTGGAGCATCTGGACAGGGTGTGGTTAAAACTGCAAGAAATACAAGATGTCATTGAAATCGAACAAGAGGATGATACCGACAACACAGGGGTAGAAATCGAAAACTTGTATTTCGGTGTAAAAGCACAATTACAAACGCTTCTGTCGAAACAAGAACATAAGAATCAGTCTTCAGATCATGACGCATCAAGAGCTAGTACACACACACAGATAAAGTTGCCCGCGATTGAGATTCCTCACTTTGACGGGGATTACAAACAGTGGCTTCCCTATGAAGACACATTCAGATCACTCATACACAATAATAAAGACATTGCCGCTATTCAAAAACTGCAGTATTTGAGATCATCTTTGAAAGGGGAAGCGCTAAAATTAGTACAAAATCTGCCCATCACAGAAGCAAATTACACTGTAGCATGGAAATTACTGTCAGACAGGTACTCAAATAAACCGCTAATAGCTGCATCGTACATTCAAGAAATTCTTAACATACGTCAGGTGCAAAAAGAAAACGCAGCAGAACTCAGGGAGTTTGTAAACACCGCGGCAAGCAACATGAACGCATTACAAGCGCTCAAAACAGATGGTCAACTATTAGACATCATTCTTATTCAACACTTTGTGTCACGATTAGACAATAACAGTAGAAAAGCATGGGAGCTACGCAAAATTGAAACACCATTTCCCACGCTTGACGAATTCCTGTCATTTTTGGAGAAAAGATGCCAAGGGTTGGAAACAATGACTGCGAACACAAGTGAAGTAAAGGGGGCAAGGATACATCAATCTCAAACAAAGGGTGTTAAGGGCAATCATACGAAGGCGTATGTGTCCACAGTTTCTCGTGCATGCCAGTTTTGCAAGGAAGCTCATCCTATATTTGCATGCCAATCATTTATTAAAGCGAGTGACAAACAAAAGAATGAGTGCGTTCGCAAGAATAATCTCTGTATTAACTGTTTGCGGGTAAATCATCGAGCAAGCGAATGCAAATCAAGTTTGTGCAAAAAATGCGGCAAGAAGCACAATACATTGTTGTTACATATAATAAACAATCAAGCGAGTCATCTTCTTCAGAGGGAAGAAAGGCAGAGAATAACAGAAGCAGCAACACGCCCAATGGAGACCAAGAGGAACAAGATAATGTTCAGGGTTCATATTGCACGCTTAAAGGGTTGCATACGTCACAGGTGTTACTCTCCACGGCCATGGTGAAGGTTAAGGACAGCAATGGACAGTGGATTACATGTCGGGGCCTCCTGGACAGCGCATCCCAGAGCCACTTCATTTCGGAGACATTGGTCCAGCGCCTGCGTCTCAAGAAGCATAGAAGACACATACCCATCCAAGGCATAAACGATGCTGCGTCAGAAGCACGGTTTTGTGTTGACATCGCACTACAGTCAATGGTGACGTCATATCAGGCAAACATCAGTTGTTCAGTGTTGCCACGCATCACTGGAAATTTACCGGCGGAAAGAGTGGACCGCAAAAATTGGAAAATCCCAAAGAATATAGCACTGGCGGATCCCACTTTCAACGTTCCAGGGAAGATCGACTTGTTGTTGGGTGCGGAAGTATTCTTCAGGATACTCAAAGCGGAACGGAAGTTGCTGGGAGAAGAGCTTCCGGTACTACAAGACACACAGCTGGGTTGGGTCATCGCAGGAAGCATCCCATCAGAATGCCAAAGAAACAGTCCAGTGACGTCATTCTTCACCAGAACCGAAGACAATCTTCACGATCAACTTCGTCGTTTTTGGGAGCTGGAAGAAGTGTTCACCAACCCTCGGACCGCCGAAGAGTCAGCATGTGAAACGCATTTCCAGAAAAATTTTGTGCGAGACGAGACAGGCAAATTTGTGGTTCGTTTGCCATTGCGTGAAGACAGATCTGTACTTGGTGACTCATTGCAACAAGCAACAGTTAGACTACAACAACTGGAGCGGAAACTGAAGCGTCAACCCGAGCTACAAGCAGCATATGTGAATTTTCTTGAGGAATATGAGCAATTGGGACACATGAATTAAATTCAAGAATCGAAGTTAAGAGAAGAAAACAAGGGAGCAGCCTTTTACCTACCACATCACGCCGTGTTCAAACCCAGTAGTACCACAACGAAGGTCCGCGTGGTGTTCGATGCGTCAGCCAAATCTACAAGTGGCAAGTCACTAAATGATATTCTCATGGTGGGGCCTACGTTGCAGCAAGATCTGTTTTCCATTGTATTGCGATTTCGTGCCCACCCTATAGTGTTTACTGCTGACGTAGAGAAAATGTACCGCGCCATTAGAGTACATCCCGATGACACATCATTGCAACGTATTCTATGGCGAAGATCACCTGAAGAACCAATTCGAACATTCGAGCTTCAGACCGTAACCTATGGCATGGCTTCGTCATCATTTTTAGCTACAAGATGCTTGCAACAGCTGGCGGAAGAGAAATCACATTTATTCCCTCAGGCATCGAAAATATTAAAAGAAGATTTTTTCATGGACGATCTCGCAAGCGGTGCGAGCAGCACAGAGGAGGCCTTAATGCTACAAGCAGAACTCATTTCTTTGCTTCAAGGGGGAGGATTCAACTTACGGAAATGGTGTTCAAATAGTGCAGCTTTGTTGGAAGCCATTCCGCCAGAAAATCGAGAAGTTGAATTTCCCATCCATTTTCAAGATGTGGAGGGCGTCAATACATTAGGTCTATCCTGGCATCCAGGCAAGGTCAAATTTTTCATCAAACATCGGCCATCAGACTTCATTGAAAATTCAAGTAGCATCACCAAGCGACAGGTGGCGTCTGTGGTGGCGACTATCTTTGATCCACTAGGTTTGATAAGCCCAGTAGTAATCACATACAAGTGTTTTCTGCAAAAATTGTGGTTAGAACCAATCACGTGGGATGATGAACTACCACCAGAACTTCACGCAAGATGGCAACACTTGCAGCAGCAATTAGCATTCATTAAAGATATTCAAGTAGATCGTTTCGTTTTAGTGGAAGGAGAACCAGTCAGCATTGAACTATGTGGTTTTGCGGACAGCAGCGAATCAGCTTATGGCGCATGTATCTACGTACGATCAACGAATCAAAATGGCCAAACAAAAACACAATTGCTGTGTGCGAAATCACGAGTAGCACTGCTAAAGAAAATCACATTAGCCCGTCTAGAATTGTGTGCAGCATTGGTACTCGCAACTTTACTTCATAAAATTCTGCCTGTGCTACAGTTCAAGATAGACAACATTTATTTGTGGTCTGATTCCCAAATTGTGCTTGCTTGGTTATCGTCACCGCCCACAAGATGGAAACCATTTGTTGCGAACAGAGTTGCCCAAATACAGGACATGACTCAAATCAGCGACTGGCAACACTGCCGATCAGCAGACAACCCTGCGGATATGATCTCTCGTAGTGTCAAACCTGCTTCCATTCAGGACCAAAAGATCTGGTGGGAGGGGCCTCCATGGTTGTCACAGCCCAAAGAAACATGGCCTTCTTCAGGAAAGAAATCCAACATTCAAGACGTTCCCGAAGCAAGAGAAAAAACAGTTGTAGCTTTGACTACACAAGAGCCTCAGGATGACGTCATCAGCAAGTTTTCCGGGCTAACGAAGCTAGTGCGAGTGATAGCTTACTGTCGCCGTTTCATGCACAATGCAAGAAGGGAAAGCGAACGAAAGACAGGCAACCTATCAACGAGTGAACTAAACAATTCGCTACAGCTGTGTATCAGATTAGTGCAACAAAAGGAGTATAAGCAAGAAATCAAGGACATTAGTGCAGGTCGTCAAATCTCAGCACGTAGCCCTCTCAAAAATTTGTGCCCTCTACTGGATGAGAACCAAGTGCTACGAGTGGGTGGAAGGTTAGAAAACAGTAACCTTCCCTATGAAGGAAAGCATCCAGCCATTATTCCTTCAAATTCGCATCTGGCAACACTGATTTTGGAAAATGAGCATAAAAGGCATCTTCACGCTGGGTTACAATTATTAATATTCTCTGTGCGTCAACGATACTGGATCCCGAAGTGTCGTCAATTAGCAAAGAAAATTATTCATCATTGTGTGACATGTGTTCGTCTCAAGGCATCACCTGTAACTCAACAAATGGGACAATTGCCGTCTCATAGAGTACGGCCAGCACCAACGTTTTTAAATTGTGCGGTCGATTATGCAGGGCCAATAAACATTAAATCAACTTTCAGAAGCAAATCGCTCAAAAAATGTTATATAGCAGTATTTGTTTGTATGTCTACAAGAGCCATACATTTGGAAGCGGTCAGTGACCTCACAACGGAATCTTTCTTTGCAGCCATGAGAAGATTCATAGCAAGAAGAGGCAAATGCAGTAATATTTACAGCGATAATGGCAAAACATTTGTGGGTGCAAATAATGCGCTTAAAGAACTATACAAGATGTTACGAGAGGACGCATTTCGAAAAGGGGTGGAGGAGTTCACATCTTCGGAAGGTGTACAATGGCATTTCATCCCGGCGCAATCTCCGCACTTCGGGGGATTGTGGGAGGCAGGAGTGAAATCTATGAAGCATCATCTCGTCAGAACTACAAAGGGCGCGACATTGACCTTTGAAGAACTTTGTACGCTCTTAGCGCAAATTGAGGCGTGTCTCAACTCTCGTCCTATAACAAAAATGAACGACGACCCAAGCGATACAAACATTTTAAGCCCCGGTCATTTCCTAAGGCCAACCTCTCACCTCTATCCCTGAGCCAGACATAACTGACCTTCCTAACAACAGACTAGACCGTTGGCAGCAAACGCAAAAATATTTACAAGTGATTTGGAAGCGGTGGTCGAAGGAATACCTGAACGGACTCCAGCAGAGAAACAAGTGGTATTTCCAAAAGAACAATATAACCCCAGGTACTATCGTATTGTTGAAGGAAGCAAACATTCCTCCTTTGTCATGGCGCTTAGGTGTAATTGAAGAAGTGCATCTGGGTAAAGACTCGCTAGTGAGAGTTGTTACTGTACGAACGGCAAGCGGCATTTATAAACGTGCAGTGAATAAACTGGTTCCATTACCTTCCCCAGTTTCTTCCCATCAGTGACAATTATGTGTGAACGTGTGTCATTGTTTGTTGGTCGCTATCCGACCAAGAGGGGGGAGTATGTTAGTATTTTCTTATTTCCCTTCAAAATAGTGTGTTTTCTTGACCCAAAGATGGCATTGGAATGCATTTTTTTGTAAACAGTCCCTGTTTCCAACTTTCACCCCAAAGACAACCGTTAAGGAAGGGAGAAGGGGGAAGAAGTGTCCTCGCCGGAGCGAAGAGGGTTCGTCGCGAGGAACAGAAGTGAGCATGATGGACAATGTGAGTGCGCGAGTGGTTTGTGTGATTGAAATTAGCATTTTAACATAGACAAACAATCAAAGTTCTCATAAAACATCTTGCAATACAAAATTGTGTATCAAGAGCAATCAGCGTATAGGCTTATTCAGCCATCAAGGGCAATAGTGCAAGACAATGATTTTTTAACACGTCAATTTCGTGTTTCAATTATAAACAATCTATCAAGTGAAGCAATAGATGCAATTATATATTGGTTTAACTTTATTAATTATTAATCTACAATCATATATTTCTTTAATTAACTTATATCTTTATTCAACTATTTATATATGTGATAAATTAAATTACTATTGAATGAGAATGCGATCATTATTCAACTTGCGTATCCGTGGATGAACCTCCTATGGAAATACAGTTCTGTTATAATTTAACAGTGGTCCTCCAACTATTGCTAATCAACCAGACATACCAAACACAACAAACAGACCTATATGGAAATTCTTAAGACTGTGATGTACAAAATTCAAAACGTATTTCCCGTAAGTTGTATCTACAACATAACTGAATTTTATGGAAGCACACACGGTTGGGATGGGTGGAACCGATGCCCCTGTTAGAGTTTTCTGTACATAAAACAGTTTTTAAACCGCAATGTTATGTTATTGACAAAATACGTCTATTATATAAAAGTGACAAGAATCTTGTAATCACGCCAAGAGAAAACACTTGAACCATTTAAAATTAATTTTTGAAATAGTTATTAACACCTACTTCGAATCAAGTTTTTATCATGTTACTTTGATTTGATTCAGGTCCGTTTCCACGGGGGCACGGGAACCGGGCCACTTCTAAATTTTTACTGTCTCCCCTAAAATTTTCACGGTAGGCTTGCAAATGACCTATCATATGGTGATGAAATATAATATGGTTGGATCGCCCTCCCTAACATCCACGGAGCACCACTACATTTTTGGGCTGGCTACGGGCCTGATTTGATTTGGTTTTGAGTCTAGCGTCTTTTCAGTAGCGAGGCACTGTAGCTCAGTGGTAAAGCGTTTACCTCTGATGCGTGGGGTCCCTGTTCGCTCCCCGGCCAAGTAAGTTCGTGGTAGACATCATGTCCGTGGGTTTTCTCAAGTACTCCGTTTCCTCCCACTTTCTCATTCCACCAATTCTTCCATCATCATTCAGTTGCTTTAATCATCGTCTTCCTTAGCCTACAGGTCTTAATCGCTTGCCATTAAACTATAATATGTCATTTTATTTCAGCAACGGGGCTATATGAGACGTGGACCTACTGAAAACGTGGAACCGGAACCACATGAGCTCCTACCGGAAATCGAACGCCGGATCTCCCACGCCAAAGCCGCGTACGCAAACCGTTTATCCACGGGGAATCCGTTACTTTGGTTAAAACGTGTATTCTAAGGGGGACGTGGTCAACAACATTTTCAGGAAAAATTTAGTTTCCACGATGTTGTAATAAAACTATAATATTTTTGGCATTGAATTTAAAGTTGTATCACTTTTGCAGTAATTCTAAAATTGTTTTGCCATAGCATTGAGTCTAAAGTTGTAATATTTTTCATTCCGTATTTTGATTCGTTTAGGCATGTAATTTGCATATAGCCTATTTGGATTTGTGATGTATTTTCACATTTATGAATAGTAATTTTATTTAGTCTAATTTTTATATGTATTTTGTATCTGAATTGCACTTTTGTGTATTACATCTGTAAATTGTAATTTGTATTAGTTTGAAATTGTAACTTCTTGTGATTTTTTAAAAGTTAAATTTGTTCATAGTAGTATGGTATGTAGTTATGCCTTTTATGTAATGCATTTAGTCTGATAATACAATTTCAGTTTTTAACTTCCCCCTCTCCCCTTTGTAAAAATGTGAGTCACTGAGTCGTTCAAATGAATCCATTCATTTTACTGAACGAACTATTGAGCGGCGATCTCAGAAGTGAATCGGTTTGCCCATCACTATATTAAAAGACAATAAATCTTACAGAACTGAAAGAACAACCATCTTTTAAAGTTTCAGGCGTTAGATACTATTTATTGTTACTATCTTTTGCCTCGTCTTCTCCAGGGAATTTCTGTTTTTGAGCACTAAAGTTTAGGCCATATTAACATTGAATGATCGAAAATATAAATTTTGTAACGAACAAGAATTTTGTGCATTATTTTCAAATGTTTTCTGCAAAAAGAAAATATCCTTTAGACAATATTGTGGATACCGATTTAAAGTTATTTTTCTTGTCATCTAATGTTCTGAGGTAGTAATTTTCTTTTGTATTCTCTGAAATAAGTACATTGAAAAATACTGTATTTATGTATCCTCGTCGCCAAAAGTGCCTTTACATCGCCGTGACGGGTATGTGACACCGCAGTACTCTAAGGAAGGGATGGTTGCATAAGAAATGTTGATTAATTTTGAAGAGTTTTTATTTTGACTAGGGAAATAACGTAGGTATAGGGAGTAAGGGCATAGATTTAAAGCATCAGTGCACTATTTGTATTCTCAGTTTTTCAAATTATTGTCTTATATGTTAAGTTAAAAACTGCTAACAACTGCTACTAGCGCTTTTCACTCTTCAGGAATTTACTACGACATGTTCGGGCTTGAATTATTTCATTCGCCTCACTGTAATTATTTTAAAATGGAAACTGATTACGCTGAACATGAATATGTTTAGTTGTCGTAAAGCAAGGGCCGTAATAAATGTAGATAAGGTTCTTATTATTATATAAAACACATAAGTATTTATTCCGTGTATAGAATAATATAATACAGTAACTAAGCAACATCATAATCACTAACGCCCGCAGGACTTTTTCTAACGGGGGGGGGAGACCGATATAGAGTTTTTCGTTTTATTCCCTATATATATTACGTTAACAGTCATAACATTGATAACGTATATCGTCTTTCGCCGCTGTAGCCTATTAGTCAGAACACTCATCTCCAGATATGTCGAAAGAAAAAATAAATTGATATGAACAGTGATGTGATTAATTTTACTGCGCCCTGGATCGATCAATCTTCGATTTACTCATACTCCTCCAGGCCCCCTGCCTCAGGTATTTCAGCTGCTGCGTTATATATACGGTTCCATGTCAAAAGGGCCTGACAAAAGGGAAAAGACCGAAAGGCCAGAGCCAATATGGCCCGCAACAAAAAAAAAGAGTCAAAACGGCCCTGCTTCAAACGGACCCGGGTTGAAAGGGACCCCGCTACAAAGGGGCCCGAGTCAAAATGGCCCATGTGAAAAGGACCCAGGTCGAAACGTCTCCGCAAGAAAGGGCCCGAGTCAAAAGGGACCATGCTACAAAAGAGCCAGACCACAATGACCCCGCAACAAAAGTGCTCGAATCAAAAGGTTTCCGCAACAAAAGGACAGGAGTCAAAATTGTCCGAATCAAAACGACCCTCATCAAAAGGGTCCATGACAAAAGCGCCCGAGTAAAAAGGACTTGCCTCAAATGAGCCCAGCTGAAAAAGAGCCCTGCTACAAAAGAACCCGAGTCAAACGGCCCGGGCTAAAAGGCCTCCGCAACAAAAGGTCCCGAGTCAAAAGGCGCCGAATCAAAACGGCCCTCATAAAAAGAGCCCGGGTCAAAAGAGACCAACGACAAAATAACCCGAGTCAAAAGGCCGCGGGTCAAAAAGGGGCATCGCTGCAAAATGGCCCGAGTCAAACGGCTCGGCGTCAAAAGGGCCCGGTTCAAAAGGTCTCCGCAAAAATGGGCACGAGTCAAAACGCCTTTCATTCAAAGGACCCGAGTCAAAAGGGTCCCACGACAAAAGGGCTCGAGTCCCAAGCAACCTGCGTCAAACGGGCCCGGTTCAAAAGGTCTCCGCAACAAAAGGGCCAGAGTCAAAAAGGGCCGAAACGAAACGCCCTTCATGAAAATGGCCAGGATCAAAAGAGTCCCGCTACAAAAGAGCCCGAGTCAAAACTTTCCCACGTCAAATGGGCCCGGGTCAGAAGGTCTCCACAAGAAAAGAGCAGAATTCAAAAGTGGCCCCTCTACAAAGGGCACGAGTCAAAACGGACCCGCGAAAAAAGAGCTTGGGTCAAACTTCTCCGCAAGAAAAGGGCAGGAGTCAAAAGGGCAAGAATCAAAAGGGTCACGTCAAAAGGGTCAAACGACAAAAGAGCCCGAGTCAAAAAAGACCTGCCTGAAACGAACCCGGGTCAGAAGGTGCCGCGCTACAAAAGGGCCCGAGTCAAAATGGCCCTAGTCAAAATTGCCCGGGTCAAAACCTCTCCGCAATAAAAGGGCTTGAGTCAAAAAGACCCGAATCAAAACGCCCTTCATTTAAGGACCCGTGTCAAAAGGGTCCCACGACAAAATGACCCGAGTCAGAATGGCCCGCGTCATACGGGCCCGAGTCAAAACACCCCTCATCAATAGGGCCCAAGTCAAAGGTTCCCACTACAAAGGGGCTGGAGTCGCAAGGGCTCTGCGTCCAACGGGCCCAAGTGAAAAGGAGCACCGCTACAAAAGGACCCGAGTCAAATGGCCCCCTATCAAAAGGGCCTGGGTCAAAAGGTCTACGCAACAAAAGGACCCGAGTGAAAAGGGGCCGAATCAAAACGCTCCTCATGAAAAGGGCCTGGGTCAAAAGAGTACCACGACAAAAGGGTCCGAGTCAAAAGGGCCCCGCGTCGAAAAGGCACAAGTCAGAAAGACCCCGCGTCCAAAGGGCCCGGTAAATACGGTTCCACGTTTAAAAAGCTTGAGATCAAAGCAAGAGTGGAGATCAGGCATGCAAAAAATGATTGTGTCCCCTTAGTAAGTTGAAGTGTTTATGCAAATGAAGGAAATATATCTGTAGTTATTAATAACAAATAGGAAATTTGGATGATAATATTAGTTTTGTTTGCTTGTTGATTGTTTTGGAACAATCGCTATCGCTTAAGTCGTTCTCCATGAAAGTTTGCTTGCACTCCCGTCATAGGCAGACTGTGTAAATTAGGGCCTAGGCCGCGGTTATTATGGAGGGAGCTCAGACTATAACACCAATTTCTAAAATAACGTACAATCAGTGGCGGAACGAGCTATGAACTCGGGGGCCCATGCCCTCTCCGAAGCAAACCTGGTCTATCTTATACAGCAGCGTTGCAGACAAATTTTGGTGAAATTTCAAAATAGATCAAACCATAAATGAATATTGAATTAAGTCAAAGCACTGTACGAAAGAAGAAATACCCAGTGAAAACCCCTACATTTATTTCTTAGAGTAATAAATGTTAGTAAAGAGTGCGTCATTTTATGCAAAAATAAAGACGTTCAAAATATTTATTATAGCGCAAATTTCAAAACGTGTAACCGTTAATAATAGGGAATTTGTGAATTGGAATTTTCATTTTAAGGTTTTTTTAGCATGTTAGTAATAAGAATAACTAAATTGCTTGTAATGAGGAGAATTCAAAATTTCAATTTTGTCCACATCAAATGGTGCAGCACGTCGTTTGCAGACTACTGTACTGGATATTCTTTGCCCCTCCCGAAATAAAATCCTGGTTGCGCCACTGCGTACAATGAACTTATGCGATGATCCATCGCGTTGTGCAGTTGTAAATTCGTTGTTACTTGATAGTTTTTGCAAGCTATAATTTATCATTGGTCGTTGAAAATTTGATGTCACAGCAAGCACAGGATTTCCAGAAACAAACTTTCAAGAGAATATTTTATAATTATTATTGCATTGCCACACGGGGTGTCTAAAAAGTCCCCTGACATTTATAACTCTGTTGTTATCAGAGTTACAACAAAATGTAAGAGGGGAAACCGTCTACAAATAATGTTCTTAATAGACAGTAACTTCATTCATTTATGTTGTGGGTCCGGGTAAATGGTAACGTTGCATTTTCATGTAACATTGGGCGCATATAGAGTGTACAGCCCAAACGGCTTGTCCGATTTGAAAAATTCTTCCACTTTAGATTGAAAACATCATATTTGGAGACCGTTTCCCCGCCTATATTTTGTTGTAACTCTGATAATAAGAGAGTTACCGTATGTCACGGGAGTTTTGAGACACTCTGTATAGTAGCTGAAACACTAAAAAATAATAGCGAATAACTTTTACTATGGAATGAACAGGACAGCTTACTAAAAATTGTAACACTAAACAACTAATAATAACTTTTGACTGTGGAATGAACACGACAGTTATACTGAAAATGATAAACACTGCTGAACCACTAAACAACTAATAATTTTAAAAAGTTAAAATTCTTTGCAGTTCAGCTTATGAATCGTGGAGTTTCTGAATAACTTCGTTCACAGACACTAAATTTAACATGTCTCTTTCCATATTCATTAGCAAAAATGTGTCCAAATGTCTTCACACAAACTAGCTCTGAGATTTGTTTACTCTAACTTTAACTTTGAGAAGCACCTTCCACATGTCACTTGTGTGCATGGTAGAGACAACGCACGTTGTATACAATGTATAAATTATTAAAGCAACTAGACTGACGGAAATTGGTGCAAAATTTTCCCTGCACATGACAAACAATTTTTATACAAGGTGTTTGCAGCATCATTATCACTCTTACCGTGAATCCCGTCCAAAGATGTTCCATCTTGCATAGCATGCTCAGATGCATAATCATCATCATCTTCTACGGATTCAGGGGCATCATTCTCTTCAGGATCATCCAAAACGAGAACGTTTTGTGACAGTGAAATACACGACAGAGAACTGCTGGAGCTCTTTGTATATTTTCTCCTGTTTTATATTTAGTTTTTTTTTTTCGGAAGAACTCTGAAAGCTCTTGCAAATACACCATTCTTCTTGATTTCTGAAAAGTGCTTAGGTTCCAGTATTTGGAGTTCTTTCGGCTGCTGAAATCTATCACTGACACATGTAACAGCTGTATTCAGAATTTTCGTTGAAGTTTTTTTTTATTCTGAATAAATCATTTTCACTTATATTTAAGTTCTTTTCCAGTTCATCTGCTCTCCTGGTATTTTCTTTTTCTTTAAGATTCTTCTGTGCAAAAAGTCTTTTTCCATTGCTATCTCTACACCAGATTGCGCAAGCTGTTGATTTATTTTCACACAAAATATTTTTGTGTTTTCCTAAAGCATTAAACAGACATCTTTTGCCTCTATTTTCTTCTGAAGCTGCTGCTGCAAATTGTCTAAAGGTCTCCAGGTGGTAAGACAGTCCAATCCGTGAGACTGCAGGTATTTTGAAACAGGTTCCGTTTCCGTAAATAAGTCCTGAAACATAGAAGTCCTCATTACAGTGTTAAATTCTGTCCATTTATTCAGCAAAGTTTAGCTTAAAATTTTCATTTCGCATTAAAACCCCTGTTCTGTACATCATCACTGAGGAACAATAAAAATGAAAGAAATCTTGATGATAGACAGTCATCCTCGTCTTGGTTTCATGTTTCGTTGCGAAACTCATTAGTGTCCACTACTGCATTGAGTGCCTTGTTTCTGCTCCATCATCGTGTTGTACCAACTTGTTGAACTTTTCGTAGTCTGTCATGTCCCTCGTGGCTTGCATCAATCATTTTCTTACAGACATCCTTTCTTTTGTAGTATTCAGACAGAACATGGCACTGGTTTCAAATAAATTTGCAGCTTCAGGGATCTACTCAGTCGAATTTGTCATAACGAAATTAAGAGCATAAGCCATGCATTGGGTGTAAATGATTTCAGGATTATCCTTCTCCAGTAATGCTTTAACTCCTTAATAGCATCCACTGAAGTTAGCAGCTCCATCAAAAAAGCAACTTACAATACCATCACAAGCATCAAAACATTTTTGTCACAAAGTACTCTTTTGATTTCATTATAAGTTACTTGTCTTGTAGTGTCATTGTTTACCACTGGCGTCTCTGGCATATACAATTTGGGGAGGACATTAAAGAAAGTTATTTAAATGGTACTATCTAGACCAACCTGTTTATTATCTTTAATTCCATTTGTTACATTTCTGCTTACCTTCACGGACTCCGTGAGGCATATCAAGAACTCTGTTACACAGCCTGAGTATTATACGACAAATAAATATAATTATTATTATTTATACGTTATTCTGTCGTTAGTAAATAAATTAAATTAGAACAAAATATTGAATATTTTGTACTTCAAAATATTGGGGGGACGCGTGCCCCTCGTCCCCGCCAGAGACGCCCAAGCTGTTTACGACAACTACTAACAGCCGCTCAAATACTTGACAGTTTATAACGCAGGGAATTACTATTTCCAGCTGATTAAGCCCTGAAACATCTTGAATAGAATCAACCATTATGTTGAAAATGCCCGCTTTCTTGGCGTCTTCCACTGTTTTCTCCTGTTATTTTGTAAACTTTTTGATAATTTTTTTTTTAAATGCGCTGTTTTCCCATTTTTGAAATATCAAATATAGACCTACAAGGTGTATTAACATCCATAAAGAACCAATCAGCCTGTGGCTAAATATGAACCCAGCTACAAACCAGGCGCCAGTCTTCAACCTTGAAAGGGTCGCAACTACCCTACATTATGAAAAAAGGTCCCAGGTCCCAACAGCTCAACATGATGAAAAACATGCCTAGGACCGCAACTGCTCAATGAAATGAAAGAAGGGCCCCAATTGCCCAATATAATGAATAAAGGGCCCAGGGCCCCAACTTCTCAATGTAATGAAAGAAGGACCCAACTGTCCAATATATTGAAAGAAGGGCCCAAGGCCCCAGGTACAAACTAAATCATAGTTTCTGATAATAAAAGACCATAGTGAAAGATGGACCTAGCCACAAATCTAGTAACGAAAGGACCCTATTAAAAAAGATAACTTACTTATTGATGGAAGGGTGGAAGAGGAGTGTGTGTTGGTAGCATAATAACACTGAGCTACCGAATTATTTAGCTCTCTTTTGTTTTAGCTTTTCTTTCTCTTTCTTTATTCTTTCATCATTGTTTTCTTAGAGGGCCTAGGCCGCGATTGCGACCTAAGGGCCCTGGCCAGTCCGCCCCTAACTACCGTCTTTCTGAGTTTGTATTCTCGTGACATAGCTCAATCAAACTTTATCTATTGCTGACTTTTCCCTTACTTCTAAAATTCCATTTCTACTCCTGGATCAAAGTATAAAAATACATACGAGTATTAGTATGAAAAATATTCTGTGGAAAACATTAGTTTAATTTTGCTGTGAGAAGACATGTGGATCTGTATACAGGGTTACTGAAAAGTATTGGGACAGAACAATAACAACGACATGTCAGTTGCATTGATTTGGAGTGTGGTCACCATGGAAGGCATCTTGAATTCCGCCATATTGCATATCACACAATTTTGTTTTAAATGTAAAAGGTTATGATTTTACACTTCAACTTAGACTTGAATATTCCCACAAATGGGAATGTGAATTCATTTTTGACACTTCTTCTGTTTGAGACAGGGTGTGCTATGTTTTACATATTATAAAGGGTGTGTGGGGGAGGAAAAATGAAAGGAAACTCCACCTACACACAAGCCGTCAGATGAACTAAAGTGGGGAATTTAGCTCAGTTCACAGGCACTGGATTCGGACGGCTGTCCTTTGAAGTAAAAGATCATTGGGATATTAGTGTTAATAACGAAGAAATTCTATGAAAGAAGAGAGACAGGGTTAGGGTTAGGTTTATCGGTTAGGGAAGGTGTACCTTCATGACGTCCGGGCGTGCGTTGGTCCCTCTCTGGTCTCCTGGTATCTTGCTATGGATCTGGTCCTGGACTATTGGCGGGATATCGCGGGCATCCGCCAGTTCGTAGGAGAAGTCCGAGATTAGCTTCCACTCCGCACCGTTACTCCCGGCTTCAAATCTATATCGCTACTCCTCGAGACGGAAGTAACCGGGGCTATTTAAGGAGGGCCCCCAGGCTCGGTGACTATTCTGGTTGATATCGAAAGCGAGTCCCAGACGTCATAGGAGGTGTGGTTGTAGGTGTTGGGAGGAGTCAGGAAGGTGTCTCTCGTAACTTTATTACAATAAATACATAACATTCATAAATTGTTGATGTAGCAAAACAACAACCAGTTGACTGTTGACAGTTCAGGACGCAAGCACTCTACACAAAAACTCCACAAAACACAAATAAAATTAATAGAAACCTGTCACCAACATCATTGTCTGCATAACTCAATGCATTATTAATAACAGTCTTTGTGAATCAAAGCAAAGACACATTGATTCCTTTACAATATGTATCAAATAGGGAAAGTATTATGACAGGGCTGTAACAAAGAGACACATAGACGGAGTAAAAGCAAATGTTACAATTTGGCATTGGTGTATAAACTGCGTTAAATGATTTAGTGCACATCATGGCAGCCATCTTGAATTCCGAATATTGTATACCACACAATATTTTTAAATAGAAAGAGGTATGTGTTGAGTTTTGATTTAGAATTTTACGTCCCGTTCAACAGCGATGTTATATGAAAAGAGGTATGTGTGTCACATAAATTGATGCTAGAATCTTCGTACAAACTACATTCATCGTCCGTTTCAAAAGCATCGGAGTCTACATTATTTAATATTTCCATAATTTCTCCGGACGAAAATACGCCACTATCATAAGAACCACGACTTGTCGCGGTGATATTCATTAGGGATGGCCTTTTTAAAAAATCTGTTTTTCGATTTTCGGAAATTCCATTTCTCGTTTTTTCGTTCGTTTTTCGAAAAAAAAATGTTTTTCGCTTTTCCGAAATTTTTTCGTCTTTCATTTTTCGAAAAAAAAATTGTTTTCCGTTTTATCGAAAGATTTTTCCGTTTTCATTTTTTCGAAAAAATCGTTTCTCGAAAAATTCGTTTTCCCTTTTTTGATGATTTTTCGTTTCTCGAAAAGTTTTCGGAATTCGTGGAATGATTATGTGGGAGGAAATGGGAGTACCCCGGGAAAATACACGGACACCATGTTGTCTGCCACGAACTTACTTGGTCTGGGATCAAATGCACAACAGGTAAGCGTTCTAACACTGGGCTACCGTGCTCCTTGGATTTGGATCTAATGAAACGTTGAATTGATTTTGAGTTTAACGTCCCGTTCAGTAGCGAGGCTATATGAGACGTGGACCTACTGATTAACGTGGAATCCGAACCACATGAGCTCCCGCCGGAAATCGAACCCGGGTCTAACACGCCAAAGGCGCGTACGCTAACCGCTAAGCCACGGAGGAGCTTGATCTAATGAAAGGATAGTGTGTAGTGCTACTATTGACGAAACTCATCCAATCACGACCAAAATTAGTATGGTTATGTACTGCAATGTATTTAGTACACATGTTAAATATTACGGTGTTTGGGACTTTGGTTCCAGAGTTATTGCTACTCAAATTTGTGTTTTAAGTTAGTGATATCAAGAAATTTCACTAAGTCGCATTTGATTCAACTCAAATGATCTTGACGAAAGTTGGTAGGATGGTAAATATTGACAAAGCTTGGTATGCATGGAAGCTCATATAAAATATTATGATGTACAGACTTTTTGTTCCTGAGTTATTAGCTATCAATGTTAGGTTTGGAATCAGTGAAATCAAGAAATTTCATTAAAGCGCGAAAGATGGAACTCATCCAATTTTTACCAAACTTGGTAAGGTGGTAGATCTTGACGAGCTTAGTAACTATAACTGTAACCAAGAAAGATCTTTCGCTTTTTCACCCAACACCTTCAAACATCGATATTTAACCTAAGACATACCTGGAAGATCAAAAATAGTCTCCTTCTGCCAACGTTTTGGAAGGCCATGTATTCCATCGCGGTAGAACTTGGTGGGCCGTGAATCGAAAAAGGTATCAAGTGCATTTTGCACCTCTACTAGGGATTTCAACTGGTGTCCTCTAAGCTGATTGTCCAAGGAATGGAACAGGTGGTAATTGGACGGTGCAATGTCCGGGGAGTATGGCGGATGCAATAGTGTTTCACATCCAAAGTGTAGAATGGTGTCCCGGGTTATCCTAGCCACGTGGGGCTTAGCGTTGTCCTGTAAGAGGAGGACCCCTTTGCGATTCAGAAGTGCTGGCTCCAGAGTCTTGAGTTTTTTTATTTTTATTTTTTTATTTTTTTTTTAAACACTGCTCAACTGCTGACAGTACACAGTTGTATTGATGCTCTGACTAGCCTGTAGCAGTATTTTTTTGCTCAAAATACTGTTCAGAAAATTTGGACTTGAACTTAGTTAAATGAATAAATTTCATTAAAACGCGTTAATCTCATCCGATATTGGCCAAAGTTGATATGGTCATACACTTTAACAAGTCTGGTACGCGTGCGAGCTCAGCATGAAATATTGTGATCCATAGACCCTTGGTTCTCGGTTCTTGAGGGATATAAATTAGAAATAATAATTCACAAAGGTAAACAGTGTAAAATTTATATTTTACAGAATATTAAAAAATAATTATTTACTAGTGATTATTAATGTGTTATCGACAATATGGCATTACTGCTGAATCGCTGGACCAATTTGAAAATGGAACAAATGGAGCAAAATATACTGCATTCGGTTATATTTGGTTGGATTACATTAAGTTACGTTAGATTATGTTATTAGGTGCGCAGTTTTACTATACGGATCCATAGTATAAGTAGGAGTAGCAGTAGTAGTAGGAGTAGGAGTAGGGGTAGTGATAGTAGTAGGAACGGATTAGAAGCCCCACAGGGGTTTGTTGGTTTCTGTTCTCGACATGAAATGGGCAAATTAAAGATTTGCTCAAATTTATCTATACATTTTACAATCTATGGATCCGTATAGTAAAACAAGTGTACCTCTCCGCGAAATAGTCCATCCGTCTCCACATACAGTGCCGCTTACAACATCAAAAACAACCAGCAAATACAATCACTATCTGAGCTTTTACTATTCCCCTTACCTGACTTTCAATCACTCTTCCTCATAAACTTAAATAAATTCTCCAATTGACCCGGTAAATTTCCTAAAATTAGTCCGGCGATACAGCAATTAGCCCGACATTATATTTTATAATGTAAAAAAAGACTAACAAATTACCAAATAGAAGGATCCTGTATAAACTGATCGAGATAGTACCAGGCAATTCTGTAATAAATTGACTTTTAACAATTGATTTTAACAAAATATGAAACATGAAGTGATTATACGTACTGATACTAAAGACTTCTCACTAAGATCCCCCATTCATTTCTCTTATTTTCTATAACTAATTAAGTCAGTATCAAAAACAATTTGATTGCTTTCAAAAATAGGCAATTTAATATTAACAAAATACTATTGAATGGTTTATTTGTTCTAAAGATGTTTTATATACGGTAAGACAAAGAACTAAGTATCTGACTATAATAATCTCATCAAACGAGAATTCAAATTTTAAATAGGTGGGTCTTCGTTTTCGTATTAGTTTTCACTGCTACTACTAAGTAGAAGAACTTCAGTAGAAGAATACTACTAAGATGAAATATTTTTTATTTGGTTGTTTGTTGAAGTTCAGCGTCCCTTTTCAGAATCGAGCAAGACTATACAAGACGTGGACCTACATTATAATGTGGAATCCGAACCACCATAACACGTTCAATGTTTTCCCACTCGGGACCCTGTGCATCAAAGGAATACGCGCTAGCCACTAGACCAGTTGGAGGGCTTGAAATCTTTTCTTGGAATTATGAAATTATATATTGAAAAGAAACGTTTGTCGCTTCCTAGTATTTCACTCGTTCTATGAGAAAAAAAGATTGTAACCAGAGATATAGTAAGTATTTATCACTTTCGGTTGCATTAACTTAGAGATGGAAACTATCATTGTGGCACAGAATCCATATCAAAAACTGCTTCCGGCTATCGCCTTTTCTTTACTATGAAATCGGAAATGGTAGTAGCGATAGCGATCGATATGACAATCTTCGAATCCTGGATTCATATATACAAACATATCTCATTATCTCTTATTAGTTTTGCTCTATGGTGATCACTATTGAAATTAGAAGTGGTAGTAAATTTCTATCACAGGATAAAACTTGGACATAGTCTATTGCGAAAGTACTGAATTCATGCTTCTCGCTTGCTCTATGGTGATCAATACTGAAACCGGGAGTTGTGATCAGGGGCGGATCCAGGACGGACTTCTGGGGGGGGGGGTTGTAATACTGCTACTTAGAGCTATTTTTACGAGCTCCAACTCTGGAATGGGTTTTATTTATATACAAAATAGGAGTGTTCTCTTCTGGGGTTCGATCGACCCCTGGATCCCCCCTGATTGCGATACATTTTTCCTACTTCCTGTTTTTGTAGAGAAACAAATGAGTTTCGTTTCACAGTGTAAAACTGCGGCAGACTTGCAATCCATGCGAATTGAATATTCAAAACTTCAGTACAACAAGTAGCACAACTAAAACTCTTGGTTGGATTAATAAAATCAAAGATAGAATCTGTTCCTCGGATGCTGAATCCATATCAAAAAGCCATTATTAGCTATCACTTATCGTTTTTGTTCTATGGCGATAAAGATTGAAAGCAGGAATGGCTAATTTGAACCACTTCCGGCTTGAATAGAGGGTTAAGGGAGGAGACGGAATCTATCTTTAGGATGCTGAATCGATTTCAGAAAACTTCTCGATATCTTTTATAGTTATTGTTCTATGAATATAAGTATTGGAACCGAAAGTAGTAGTAAATATCAAGCATTTCCGTTACAGAAGAGTGGTGCAGGTTATGAAGATATGTTCTCTTAAAACCCTGAATTGATTCCAGAAAATTGCTTGTCGCTATCTATTACAATTTTGTTTTATCGCGACAAGTGTTAACACCGGAAATGGTTAATTTGAACACTTTCGGTTCAAATAAAGTGTTAACGAAGAAGGTGGAATCTATTCTTGGGATGCTGGATTAATTTTTTATAAAAAATGCATCTCGATATCTCTGACCGATTTTGCTCTATGGAAATTAGTATTACCTATAAAATCAAAAATAGTAATAACCTTCAACCATTTCTGCCTTTGTGGAGTGTTGTGGATTGTAATTGTATTTCCTCTTGAGAACCTGAATCGATTGTAGATGAACCACTTGTCGCTATCTATTATCAACTTTGTTCTGTGGCGATTAATGTTGAAACTTGTAATCGTTAATTTGAACCACTTCTGGTGTGAATAGAGATCAAGGGAGAAGGTAGAGCCTATTCTTAGAACGCTTAGTCGATCGCGAAAAACCGCATCACTATTTCTTCAAGCTTTTGCTTTATAAAAATCCGTATTGAATCCCTATTGAATATACTAGTAAATTCAGCCACTTTCAATTTCGATAGTATTGTGCGTTGAGATGATATATAGCTTATATACTCTTGAGACGCTGTATAGATTAAAAAAAAAAACACTTGTGGCTATCTATTACTATTTTGTTCTATATCGATCAATGTTAAACCGAAAATGATTATTTTAAACAACTTCCGATCTGAATAGAGGATTAATGGAAAAGGTACAGCTATTTCTAGATAGTTGAATCGATTGCCAAAATCTAACTCGATATCTCGTAATTCAGTATTAAAACCGGAAATAATAGTAAATATAAACAATTTCTGGTTTTGATTAAATGTTGTGGATAGTTGTATGTTGTCTAAGACGCTAAATTGTTGGCAACAAATCGCTTCTTGCTATCTATTACGATTTTCGTTCTATAGCAATACAAATTGAAACCAAAAATGTTGTTAGAACCACTTACGGTTTTAAATGGAGGTTTAATTTAGGAGATCGAACCTATTTTAGGGGCTCTAAATCGACCGCAAGAAACGACTTCTCAATATTTGTTACTGTTTTGCTCTGACACCTCTCGACAGACAGACGGACAAAGCCATTCTCAAGACTTTCGACACTTATGCATAGCTTAAGCTGCAAGTGTAATAAGGGCGAACATTGAATATATTCTTGGTTCTGGAAAATCGCGTCTTTCTATATGTTACCGTTTGTGTTCTGTGTTGATCAACAATGTAGCAGAAAGCGATAGATCTCTACCACTTCTGGATTATTAAATAAAAGTCAAATGCATTAGATGAATCTATTCGTGTTGCAAACCTACATGTATGCTTCTCGCTATTTCTTGCCGCTCTTGCTCTGATACCAGCTGACAGACGAACGGATGGATAGGCAGACAGATGAGCATAGCCCTTCTATAAGACTTCCTATACGTATGCATAGCATACTATAGTTTGGAAGTACTAACAAATGAAATAAACTCTGTTTGTTTTACAAAAATTATCCGTTTTCCGTTTCTCGGTAGTTTTCGTTTTCCGGTTTTCGGAAAAATTTCGTTTTTCGTTTTTTCGAAAAAATTTTCGTTTTTGAAAAATTCATTTTTCGAAAAAGTATTTTTCGAAAAAATGTTGCCATCCCTAGTATTCATAGCCGAAAGCTCAAATAAAAAGAGGAAGTGAGTGCTAAGCAAGCTACAAGAAGGATGTTGAAACAACGCTTCCACTGGCTAATAGAAAAAGGAAAACAAAAGTAGCTACAGGTTTTTGCCTTTTGAGTACTCATATCTTTTTGGGAATATATACTTGACACAGCATGCCTTTTAAATGTACGCCAGACGTGACCTGTACACATGAAGGTGAAAAATATTGGTGAAAAGTAAACAGAAGAGACTAGTTATATGCTTCTGTTTTCTAACAGTCAACTTCGTGTTCAACTGCAGGAACTGACGTTGATACCTACTACTTGACTCAACGCCTTGTAACAAGAGGGCAACTATAGTTACCCATAGGTCTCTTGCAGCTACACAGCGAGCTGTGTGTGTTCTGTCTCTCTCTCTCTCTCTCTCTCTCTCTGCCCCTGGCTGTGTTTGCTTTTCATGCTTTGGGGGAAGGGGTAAGACACCCTTGCACACCTTCGAACATAAAATGATCGAAAGACGACCTATGTTAATGTAGAGTTCATAGTTTCAAACAGTGGCGTATACTGGTTTGAAGGCATGGGCTACCACTGACCTTGCGTATTATTATTAATAAAAATGGTAATAATAATAAAAGTAATATAATAATAATAATAATAATAATAATAATAATAATAATAATAATAATAATTACAATATGCATAACAATGAACAAAAAGTGATTGATGTGTTTTGTTTAGTGATGAGCAAATTCAAGGTCTTGGTCTTGGTCTTGCACATCGAGCCTTGGTCTTGGTCTTGCACATCGAGTCTTGGTCTTGCACTGGAACCCTTGGTCTTGTATGCAAGAGTCTTGCGAGTCTTTCATTTAAGAAATCTCAAGCTTTTCATGGGTAAATTTTACTATGGATATAAGGGATAATAAACTCTACAAAGCACCAGTAGTAACGGAAATACAATGTATGTTTCTAAATGTAATATAATTTAACGTCGTGTAAGTATGATAGCGTACAACATAGGTTATGACCTTTTTTTTTAATGGCTGCCCATGCTTCACTACTTATAAGATATGCCTAAATCACAAAGTTTCGTAATCTGTTTATATATATATATATATATATATATATATATATATATATATATATATTTAACAGATCCAACATTCCACTGGTTCCCAAACTGAGGAGGCTACCCCCTGTTTTGCATGAAAGAAAATCAGACGACACAGATTATTGAAATACCATGAATTGCAAAATTATTTTTATACTCTAAAGGCGTCAGATTTTTCTTTCCAACCACTCTTAGCTAATTCTTGTATTAAACAAACTTCCAATTAAATATTGAATCTTTGTTTTACTGATTCCAATATGTACTCTATGGGGCAGAGACATTCACATTACGCAAAAGCGATGAAAAATTTGCAGACTTTCGAAACATGGGCATTGAGAAAAAGGAGAGAATTAGCCGTGTTGAACGAAAACGAATGAGGTGTTAGAAATAATAGCAGTAGGAGAAAAAAAGAAGAATTTTAGATATTGTTAAGAGGGGGAAAGGGAACTGTTCAGGATATTGGCTGACGAGGAACTGTATTACAAGGGACGTGCTAGAGAGTATTGTGGAAGGAAAAAGAAAGAGGGAGCGAAGCAGACTATTTGAAAGAAGGTATTGAAACAGAAAATTGCCACGTCAAGACGAAGAGACTAGCTGAGGACCACCGAACGTCAAACCTTGTCTGTTGAAGCAAATAACCTGTCAATAATAGCAGAATAGTTATTATGATGATGATATGTTTAGCAATATTGACTAAAAAAAGAGGGAAAGAAAATTAAAATAATAATTATTATAATCAAACCTCTTAATATTTTAGAATAATTTGAGGGAAAACTGAAAACGACTCAACTGTCTATGTCTTTTGTGTAGACTCAATGTATATAAATACTATTGACCTGTATTAGAAATACAAAATAAGGGCATCAAAGTTATTTGAAGTCTCACTTGTGAATATGGATTACTAGCATCAAGTATCTACTTTGTTGGGTTTATATATATTTCGTTAGTCAATCACTTTTTTACTATTAGTAAAGCGCTCTCTAATATCGGTCATCTTCGATTATTTTTATGTTTCCCTCTCTTCCTCCTCCCCAAGTTGCCGGGCTGAATTTGGATTTAAACGGCATCACAAGTGTCACTGTTTGTGTCAGAGACCACGAAACTATGGATTCGGCACTAATATTTGGTCATTTTTAATCATTATTATGCATCTCCCTCTTCCCCAAATTACGAGGCTGAATTTGGTCGTAAATGGTATAGGAAGTCTCAGTATTCAACTCAGCGACCTCGAAAGCTATGACTTCGACACTAATATTCGCCATTTTCGATCATTTTTATATATCTCCCCTCCCCTCCGCCAAGCTACGGGGCTGAATTTTGATTTAAACAGCTCCGAAAGTATCATTGTTTACCTTAGCGGTCCCCAAAACTATAGATTTCATTTCAATGTCGGTCATTTTCCATCATTTTTAAATATCTTTCCTCTCCCTCTCCCCTAAACTTCAAGATCAAAGTGATATGACAGAAACCATCTCAGGCCCGATCCTCATCTATCTTAAAATAAGATCGAGTTCGATGAGGTGGTTCAAGAATTATTAAGTTATATATATATATATATCCCCTTTCGCTCTTCTCCCCCTAGGTTCTACCATCAAAGTGAACTGACATATAACATTCCAGGCTTGAACCTCATCTATGTTAAAAATTTGATCGAGATTATTCGTTTGGTTGAAGTTATTAAGTTTTATTTATTATTATATAACTCCCCCTTCTCCCCTCTCCTAAGCTTACCGTCAAAGTGAAATGATTAAAACACTCCCAGGCTCAAACTCCATCTATGTTGAAAATTTGATCGAGATCGGTTGGGTGGTTCAAGAGATTAGGAGTCACAAATATAGTCACTTTCAATTTTATAACAGATTTATTGTTGTAGGATAATGTTATATCGCTCAACCCTCGATGTGTCGTATACCTAAGGATGCTAAAAGTTATATTGATAAACAATTATTCAACGTATAAGCATCCGCTCATGAAATCAAACTTGCGGTCAAATGTATTAAGTTTTTTTCAATGTCATGAAAATGTTATTTCGATATTAATTTTATGAGCACACATTAAAAATTCCCAACGGATGCTTGAGTCTGGGAGTCAAGGCCATACCCATGTAGTCGACACCTATGGTGTACGGTATTACCAATGTTCAATACTACATTTCACTTTAGTTTTGGAAGAAAAAACACCACTAATATGTTTTGAAACGAAACGAACTATCTAGTTTAACGTCCCATGATTATGCATCGGGGCTAAGTGAGACGGTATTCATGAGAAATGAATAAAATAGTGGATTGAAGAAAGTAGGAGGGAACATCAAAACACCGAGAAATAGAGACCTGCACGGGCCGAAGTTTTCGGCCCGAGCCAAATCCAGCCCGAATGTACGTAGGCCCGGCCCAGCCCGGACCCGAAACGTTTTGGAGATTTTCGGCCCGAGCCTGGCCCGGCCCTATAAGTTTTTTAAAATTCTTGGCCCAAGCCCGGCCCGGGCCCGATAAATTTTCGAAGTTTCATTTTGTAACATTTTTCACGGGCACACTTCTTCAACGTTTGCCTTTATTCTAATTATCGTTTAACTAATGTCAATAATTATTAAAGAATTGCAATTAATCGGCCCCAGCCCGGCCCGACCTGAAAAGAAATCAATGTCGGACCGTCAAGCCCGGCCCGACCCAAAGAAATAATAGAATCGGCTCGCCCAAGCCCGGCCCGCGGGCAGGACCGGGCTTCGGGTCTCGGGCAAGGCCCGGCCCATGCAGGTCTCTACCGAGAAAACCCACGCACACGGTGTTTGCCCACTAAAAAGTTTCCATGGCGCATGCTAGAATGCAACCAGGGACCCGTATAACCACATGTGACTGCTCTACCACCGAACCGGTACTTGTGCAAGACTCTTGCGCAAGAGTCTTGGTCTTGCAGCCCTTGGTCTTGGTCTTGGTCTTGGTCTTGCATCGGGATTCCTGGTCTTGGTCATGCATGCAAGACTCTTGCAAAAACTGCAAGACCAAGACTCTTGCGCTCATCACTAGTTTTGTTTGATTTTTTGTTTTGAGACTGTTAATGTTTTGCACCGTAAATGAAATTCCATCATACATTTGTGCAGTTAACTTCTTGTGGATTGCGTTCGTAAAACGTTAATTTTTACCAATGTCACTTCCCTCAAGAGTCGCCTCTGTTACTGACGTTGGTTGTCATTCCGTACCAGTATACACAAAAATTCTGCAGATATCATTATAATTGTTATGTTTATTATCGCTATCTAAATCTCAAATTTTTGCGTTAACAAACGATTCTCGGACCCTTTTGTTGCGAAGACATTCCGACCCGGGCCCTTTTGATGAGGGCGTTTTGATTCGGGCCTTCTGACTTGGGTTATTTTTATGAGGGGCGTTTTGATTCGGCCCCTTTTGACTCCAGCTCTTTAAACCAGCACCCTTTTGACACACGGCCGTTTGACTCGGGCAGTTTAGTTGGGGGACCACTTTGGACTCGGCTTCTTTTTATGAGGGGCGTTATGATTCGGGCCCTTTTGTTGTGGAGACCTTTTGAACAGGTCCCTTTTGATGTGGGGCCGATTTCACTCGGGCCCTTTTTGTAGCGGGGCCCATTTCGACGCAGGCGCGTTTAATGCAGGTCCTTTTGACTCGGGTCTTTTGTCGTGAGACTCTTTTGACTATGGCCCTTTTGATGAGGGGCGTTTTGATTCGGGCCTTCTGGCTCGGGCCCTTTTGTTGAGGAGACCTTTCGACCCGGGCCCTTTAGACGCGGGGCCGTTTGACTCTGGCTTTATTTGACCCCGGTCCGTTTGACGCAGGGTCTTTTGACTCAGGTAACTTTGTCGTGGAACCCTTTTGACCCGGGCTCTTTTTATGAGGTGCGTTTTGATTTGGCCCCTTTTGACTAGGGTCTTTTTAATCCGCGACCTTTTGACTTACGGCCGTTTGACTCGGGCCCTTTCGTAGCGGGACCCCTTTTGACTCTGCTCCTTCTTATGACGGGCGTTTTGATTCGGGCCCTTTTGACTCGGCACTTATGTTGTGGAGACCTTTTGACCCGGGCCCTTTTGATGTGGGGTCGTTTTAACTCGGACCCTTTTTTAGCAGAGCCCGTTTTGACCCGGGCTCATTTGACGCAGGGCCTTTTGACTCGGATCCTTTTCTCGTGGGCTCCTTTTGACTATGGCTCTTTTTATGAGGGGCGTTTTGATTCGGCCACTTTTGACTCGGTCCCTTTTGACGCAGAGGCGTTTGACTCTGGTTCTTTTGTAGTGGAGTCCCTTTTGACTCGGGCTTTTTATGAGGGTCGTTTTGATTCGGGGCCTTTTGACTCGGGCCCTTTTGTTGCGGAGACCTTTCGACCCGGGTCCCTTTTATGAGGGGCGTTTTGATTCGGGCCCTTTTAACCCGAGCCCGTTTGACGCAGAGCCTTTTGACTCGTGCCCTTTTGTTGCGGAGATCTTTTGACTCGGGCCCTTTTGTAGCGGGGCCCCTATCGACCCGGGCCTATTTGACCCAGGGCCCTTTTGACTCGGGTCTTTCTGTCTTTGCCCTTTTGTTTGGCCCTTCTGACATGGAACCATATATATAACGCAGCAGCTGAAATACCTGTGGCAGGGGGCCTGGGGGAGTATGAGTAAATCGATGATCGATCGATCCAGGGCGCAGTAAAATTAGTTACACCACTGTTCATATCTATTTCTTTCTATTCTCTCGACATCATGTCTGGAGATGAGTGTTCTGACTAATAGGCTACAGTGGCGAAAGATGATATACGCTATCAATGATAAATGTTATGACTGTTAATATATATAGGGAATAAAACGAAAAATTCTATATCGGACTTCCCCTCCACCCGTTGGAAAATCCTGCGGGTGTTAGTGATTATGATGTTGCTTAGTTACTGTATTATATTGCTCTATACACGGAATAAATACTTATGTGTTTTATATAATAATGAGAACCTTATTTACATTTATTACGGCCCTTGCTTTACGAGAAACATTTTCACGTTCAGCGTAATCAGTTTCCATTCTAAAATAATTACAGTGAGGCGAATGAAATAATTCACGCACAGATTTAGGACTTAGAATAATGTCTTGCGAACATGTAGTAAATCCTTGAAGATTAAAAAGCGCTAGTAGCAGTAATTAGCTTAGTCGTTTCCTATAGTCTCTTAGTGAATTACGTAAATCTTACAGATGTTGTATCTCTTTCTTTCTCCTCTGTATACATCATGTCTGGAGATTAATGTATGGACAAATAGGCTACAGAGGCAATTTTAAAAAGTAAGATGATCTACGCTATCAGTGACAGATGTTGTGATGTTTAACTTAACATATGAGGCAATAATACGAATCTTTTCAGAGATGACAGTGCACTGATGCTTCAAATCTGTGCCTTTACTCCCTATACCTACGTTATTTTCCTAGTCAAAATAAAAACTCTTCAAAATTAATCACAAATTCTTATGCAACCATCCCTTCTTTAGAGTACTGCGCTGTCACATACCCGTCACGGCGATGTAAAGGCACTTTTGGCGACGAGGATACATAAAAATATTCCAAGTGAAAACATTTTCTCTGTTAATTTATATATACATATTTAATGTACTTTAGGAAATTTGATGATTTTTTATAAAATTTAAAATAAACTTGATATTAAATTCTAGTATTTTATGCTCATAACTACTTTTACATCATTTTATAGCTATTATTGATAACAAAAAAAGCATATTACATTAATTTAAATCGCTTTCTCGTGTTAAAACACTAACTGCAACGTGCACAAAAAATAAGAAGAAAAACATTGCATCGTAAAATTTATGGTGGCTACTGCTATCCGAAAGAATAGCGTTATTTTAGGTTTCGCCAGGAAAGTGTGCAAGATTGTTTACTGACATAACAGATTCCAATTTTTTATTACTATATTAGTATGCAATTCAACAGAAACCATGTACTTCTTAAATTCAGGGGAGAAAATTGCCCGTGTCCTTCTCAAAAAACGCTTCAGATCCGAAACACATCACGTAACGCCTTCTCAGGTATATGTTCATAATACATAAATAACACGAAGAAAAAATATAATAAGGAATTTGTTCAGGCAATAGTATTATTCTTTGTGCGATGCGAACAAGAAAAAATTAATTGTACTTCAAAATTCTATTGTCGTAATACAACTCAATTTTAATAGAGGTCAGCATGATTTACACTTTAGAGATTTATATCATCACAAAGTTTCCGGTATTACGGTTAACACAGTCCCAATGTTACCGATTTGGTACATAACTGGTGTTGAGCAGTGAGAAAATAATTTCGCGGTGATGTTAAAGAACTATGTAAATGTACGAACAACGTAGAAATTGGGACAGCGCGACAGTGTGCCATTTATTTTTTTTTAAATATTATATCATGTACCCTCCAACAACGTACCAAAATCTATGAGTAACACTTGATTAATTGCGGAGAAAAAAAACTTATATGAAGTAAAGCAAATCCTGGCGAAACTCTTGAATTTATAGAAAAAAAATTATAAAAAACAGTTCGCTTATCTTCATTTTAAGACAATACATACATGGCTGAAACATTTAATTTCTAAAAAACGGTTTCCTTCTCAAGATAACTTCTTTCTTAGCACTTGAGTCCAGGGATGTACGCAGGAATTTATTTCGGGAGGGTTCCAAAGCTTTTCGGGGACATCCAAACACAATTTCAGCTTAAATTATATTAAAAATTGTAAAATTGCCCCTAAAATTAGACTAAATTTACAAAAAAGTTCGGATTTGGGGGGAGTCCGGACCCCCAGGACCCACCCCTGCATACGTCCCTGCTTGAGTCATATTAGTTGGAACAGCAAAGTTAAAATAATAATAATAATAATATTTTACATAATATAGGCACTTCGATAATATGAACTGGCAGTACCATTAGATTTGCAGGATTCATATCAGCGACCGGACAGTTGCCTATCAACTACTGACAATATCCGTCAATCGCAGATCCTAATATGGAATACAATGTTTTGAAAGAACTCCTTAAACAGTCTTAAAAACTACAACAGAGGTGAGTCAGGTGTACACTCTAAGGGGTCTAGGTCAAAACCCCCACAGCCAAAACCCCCACACTCAAGAAATGTCAAACCGTTGCTAGGTGTGGCTGTTTTGTCCATTTGTGTGGGAGTTATGACCGTTGGAGGTTATGACCGACTACCAGTGTGGGGGTTTTGGCTGTGGGGGTTATGACCGTTCGTGTATTTGGGAGATGTGTCCATTTGTGTGGGGATTATGACCGTTTGTGAGGGCGTTTTGACATTTCTTGATTGTGGGGGTTTTGGCTGTGGGGGTTTTGACCGTTCGTGCGTTTGGGAGATTTGTCCATTTGTGTGGGGGTTATGACCATTTGTGTGGGCGTTTTGACATTTCTTGAGTGTGGGGGTTTTGGCTGTGGGGGTTTTGACCGGTTCCCACTCTAAGAACATTTGATCTAGGGGTATGTATAAAAGCACTTCCAATTATTTGGAGCAATCCAGAAGAATATAAAAGTCATATAATGCTTATTGGAACTTTTCATACGATAATGAACTACTTGAACATAATTGGCTGCAAGATAGAAGGATGTGGTTACTCCGAAAAAATATTAGAAGCCAATTTAGTCTCTGCCGGCTGCCTAAATGGCGTAGTTAGTGGGAAAGGCTAAAATATTGTGAAGATAGTCAGTGAAGAGTTGGAACACTCCCCTAGAATAAATCAAAATGCAACTACACTCTGTTACGCTGTGCTCATGTGACCTTACCGAAGTAAGCATGGATAGTTGCATAGGGTAAGATGATCCCAGTCGAGAAATCACCCCCACGTTCTGTTTTATTACATTTTGTAGCTGAAGCGGAGAGAAACAGATAAGAGTTCACTAAACTCATCAGTATATTCTAGAAACCATATAACATAAATCTCTCTTTCACCAGAAAAATAAAATTTGTTGCCACAAAAATAACAGACTGTAATCTATCGAATATTTCACTAAGTTCTCCATTGAGGTTAAATAATAAGCTCTTATGAATAAATAAGTCTTTATTGGAACTATTCACACATTTGTATGAAGAATAAGTTGACAAAACTGGAACAATTGAGTTTTGATCCACCACAAACATATGTATCAAATGCGACTTACCGCCTTCCATTTAACCGTCTAAAGAATCTCAGAAAAGCTATTAAACGTCACCATAGTCTTCCTATTCACCATTAATAATTCGTAGCAGACCCGCATGTAAATGTAGCAATCCAATTCATATTAAACAAGCAGAGTGAAATAACAACTTCATTTTACTCTTAGTATCCAATTCAACACTTGATATCATGTTCTACCCTTGATATCACCAAACTCAGTATGAAGCGGTGTCTTACGTTTTTCACTAGCTGTCGGTTTAGTTCGTCAACCAAACACTTGGCGGCGCTGATTAGCTATTAACAAAAGAATACTTGAAATCGCAACTTTCATAATTACTATTCACAATTACTGAATACTATTCATAATTACATTTTTAAAAAAACAAAGTTACGACACGTAACAACCCATGTTCAGTAACATATTTAGCATCAGCTGTTCCTAGGACAAAAGCGGCCGTTGTGCTCCTAACTTTCTATTCATATCCCCACTACTACATTCGCATGTAATCAATTACAGAAGTGTTTATATATATTCTTTCTACTTCTTTGTTTATATGATTATAACTTGACTTGGAGGGAAAAAGCAACTCATTATTCATTCAAACTTTATTATTGAGTTTAGTACATTTTTTTCTTTATAAATTCAAAAGCTTTGGAATACAATTATTGATAAATGATTGAATAACGTCATCCCATAAATAACTATAGTATTTTTCATGCAGAAATTACAATGTTATTCTTGTTACTTTAACTGCTGCAAATTTGTCTGTAATATGTTACGTATATTTGAAAACTCCAATCTCAACACTTAGAAGACCAAGATGGTTCAGTTTTTATCTAGACCTTTGGATTCATTTTTAGGAAGAAAGAATTAGTTTTGTTTGATAAATTATCTTTTGCAGTAGTCAATGACATGATCATGGATGCACCTTCAATCTGATAGTGGGCCGAATTTATATTTCCGGGCCAATGGAGATCAGACAATGGCCACATTGGGCGGACAATTCTTCACGGAGAGTCGAAATAGCAATACTCAGCACTTTTGAGTAGCGATTCGCAGATTAAGGATCAAACTCTCATATTCATTTCGTAAACCAATGTGAGAAGCTCTTCAAAGAATTGAAAGTTGCAAGTAATATTCCAAGAGACCAACACTTATTTATATTTTGTGACACCGTTCATAGTCATGAAGGATGATAGTAGTCTGTTTCCGAAAGTGCAGTTGCTTTCTCCAGAATGCAAAATGAAGGTGTTGTTGCAAAAAGTCTCAACAGTAAGTTGCGTCCCTTGAACCTTCTTACCTTGAGGTAAAATATGGTGTAGTATGATCCCATGAACATCACTTTTACTCCAGCACCGTACTTTCACACCTTGCACACGTTCTTTGGGAGAGGGGAGTCAGGATGTTTCCATTCATTGCATTTCCTCCTGAACCATGATTCAGACGACCGAACTCCATAGCGACAATCCTTTCAAGGAAGTCTTCGCAGAAGCTGAATTATGTTGTTTCTTGTTTGGGATCATTCTAAACGTGGTCTGTTTTCATCCGTACCCCTACCTTGACGAAACGCTTTCACACATCACTCCACCGTCCGATACGCAGATGCTGTATCACCAAACGCCTTCTAAAATTAATGAAACTATTGTTGTGCACTGCACCCAGGTGCCACTTGAACCTTGATCCATGCATGTTGTTTGTCTTTCCGAAACATATATTTATGGGGTTTCTACTTTCCTCCTCTACTTCACGGCAATGTTCCTTTTCACTGAATAGAACACAGTCATTATCACTCACCATACTTTATCCCTTAATTCTCTTATCATCTATGAAATCTTGTAGTGCTGACACACACCCCTCTGATATGAGCATAGTGTTGCTTTTTATTCAACCGAAGTATTATCTCAAAATCAATTACTACAAGCGTACTACTTCTAACATCTGCTCTTGGGGTACCCGATCAGAAGTAGGGTCAAATATTAAGACATAGTACTCACCTTTATTGACCTTTCCCAGAAATCTATAGTGCATAAGACATCAATAGGTGAATGAATTCGTCCTAAATACTACGTGAAAGTTAAGATCTCGATCCAGAATGTATTTTTCTGCTTGAAGTAAGTGTTCTTTCAAGATTGGTTCGAAAACGAAAGCAGTTTAATTGATACTAGCAAATTACCTACTGTGGAGTCATCGTTACTTTAAAGTGATTTCTTTTGTCCCTGTGTTGTAAGAGAGACGACCTTCTCTGGTAATTCGGCGGTGCAATGATCGGTTGAGGATTTCTTTACGTCGCAAACTCTAGACTTATTTCTCCACGGAACCCAATATTAATTTTTATTAATCAGGCTTCAGGTATATAGTTTTCTTCCCTATAGATTTTACGGACATTTAATTCCTACCAGCCTACTACTTATGATATTGATAGTTTTAAACTAATACGTAATCGATTTTGTTCTTTATACCTTGCTTTACATCAATATTACAAACAAAAAATTGTGTGGCTTGTATTCTAACGTCCATGGAATTTAACATTAAAACTAGCGAGTAGGCCCAAGTTCAATTACCGTGGTGACACTCGGTCAAAAATTATAAAAGCCTTTTCAGACAAGCTGTTCTGAGTGAGACTTTTTTCTGTTTTCCTCATCTACACCAGGTAAATGCTACAATGGTACCTAACATAAAAAGTCCAGGACGCTGTTTTCCTTTCCCACATCCCCGGATTATGTGATCGTCGAGAGAGTCATGACTACTTGACGGGCTTAAAAGGCCATAGTTATCGAACACCCAAAATATAATTCTTAATGTAATCCTATATTAAAACTAGCATACGTTCTCCACCTGTTACTGTCTGTCAGTATATTTTACGTTCATCGTTCTGCATGTTTCACATGAAATTAGACTCAAGTTGTCTCCCTCAAAATTCGAACATACCGTATCGTCATCTTAGTGACCAGTCACAGCCCTTTTTCTTCCCTTCTAAGTGTAGAAAACTCTGGAAGGATAATCTGCCGCGGATGGCGTCCCCGGATAAAGCAAACATAAATATGTTATCAACGTTGCATTACAATTTATGTGTTCTTACTTTTATATATCTTACCTACAATTACCTCTGTTTCATTTCTTGCCTTCACTATTCACTATTAATAACAAATATTTCTTATTTCCACGTTTCTTTTGCTCATTCCTACACCCATATATATCAATATACGGTAGTATTACTGTGCTAAATTAATACCTTGGAACTGTTAAGTGTTGCAAAGTACACACTACTCATTAATGACTAAAACAATGTGGCCGATTAAATATCATGTCTTCCCAAAGAGTGAGGTTAAGTTTACATTGAAGTAGCATCACCCGAGCGTGTCGTAGTGTCACATGGTATTTAGTCCACTTTGTACACAGAATTTTATTGATAAAAAAGTGTGTGCAGTTTTCCTATAAGAAGGAGGAGCAGGAACGGGTTAGAAGCCCCGTAGGGCTCGTTTGTTCCACTTTGACCCCCACGATAATACAGCAGCATAAATATTCTTAGTTAATAACACACTGGGATTGAAACACTATCTACTGCCACCTCACTTCATATCGCATCAATTCGCGAACACATACAGTCCACCAGGAGCGGATTAAGGGAGCTAATAAAGCCCAGGCTCAGGGGCACCAAAAATTTACTCTCTTTAATACCAAAATATAGCAATCAACTTATTATATTATAGACTTCAGACCCATGCAATTTTTCCCCGCTCGCTACTCTCGCCGTATCACTAGGGTGAGGTCTTCTTCCACCAGCGTCTTCACGATACTTATTTTGTGACAGAGTGAGCTATTTTGGGCCAGGGGCGTCATTTCAGACTTCGTCTGAGGGGTGAAAGAGCATCACCGACATAAAACTTTCAGGTTTGTTCTAGTATATTAGTAGACTATCAGTTAAGACATATGTATTCCTTAAACTCTTGGGGGGGGGAGGCATTGATACCTTCTGACCCCCTTAAATGATGCTCTTGTTTTGGGCCTCTATTCCAAACCAAATTATTAGCTTGTGGTGACAATTCCTTTGAAATATCTCTGTCATTACTTAGAGCAAATCTAGGAGGTTTTCTAAATCTCGTTTACTCTATTAGTGTTTTTACAGGGACTTTTGACCATTGGGCTTGTATTTGGCATTTGTGTGTTACACTGCAGTATATGAGCATTTAACTGTTAACAATGAATGTAAGTCAACTAATTATTGTAAACTTGGAGCACATTAAAATATTACAGCATAGTTCTCGGTGTTTCGATAAGCCTATGAAGATCTGAAAGGCAACAAAGAATTTTTTTCGCTGAAATTATTCGTAACATAAGGTCCCCTTGAAATAGTCGGCTCCAGGGCCCCAAAAGCCTTAATCCACCCATGCAGTCCACAATTTAACGTAAGTTTTCTACCTTATTAATTACCCTTTCTAACATTTGTTAATCTCATTATCACATTTAGTCTGATTTTGTTCATTTCTCTGTAATTTTTTATTTTTATTTCGAGGCCGCCATCTGCGGGAGTTAGCCCCTCTGGAAATACGTGTTTAGTTATTTTAAATGAAAATTCTGAATACCACATTTATATTCTCTGATTTCCAACTCCACTGGCATTCGACGAATTCGCCTTGTTTCTGTTCTTTAGGTTTCAAATCGAAGTTCGTACATATTAGATTTAATTTTTTTTACAACATTACGAACAGTGGCGGATCTCGGCCAGGGCTGAAGAGGCTAGGATCCCCAGTTTTCCTACCTTCCATAGTCTGGGTACTGGCTGCCCCCTCCCATTTTTTGCCTTCTAGATCCGCCACTGCTTACGAACAATTACATAAAATACAGATAATTATATTTCTTACTTAAACGAAGAGAGACAAAAAGAGAGATTCCGAGAAATGGACATCCCCAAAAATTCATTTTCCTTCTTACTCTTTTTGTCATATTTTGAATATTTATACTATTTAAAGCTTTTGATAGATGACAGAATTTTCTTTCTGTAAAGCGCATACATTTTTTCGTAGTTTTCTCATTAATTTTTCCCGTGTCATTGAATGTTAGTGCTTATTCTCTTTCTTTTCTATATACAGTTATTATTTAGTTGTATTTCTTTCTTTTCTTCATTGACTCTTCAATATCATTCCACACTCGCAACTAGAGTTCAATGTCATTTAGGGTTATACAGATTTGAGTTTTGAACGTTATTGAAATTATAATTATACCGGTACCCTCCTCTTGAAGAATAATTTTAAAAATATTTTATTAATGTATTGTCATTTAATTTGGTTTGTAGATAATGCAAAACTTCCAATTTTGCTGTAAGCTGGAACTAATCGTTATATAGATGTTTGGAGCAACGAAGGTTTTCTCGAATTGTGCACCGCGGCATTTAGTTCGCCTTGAGTGGCTTATCGACGCGCCGCAAATTAATTCGAAAGTTTTATTAAATCATAATTACCATTTAAAATATCATATGATGACAGTTATTTGGATTTCGTGCTTACTTCAACCGTTATCAAATGATTTACATTAAAAAAAAAAAAAAAAAATAACAAATGCTCGATAATTTAAAATATGTACTCCTCTTTCTACGGTGTCTTGTCTTTACGTACATCTAAGTTCGGATTTTTGTCGTCAAAATACGTGGTATACTAACGTAGGATGAGCATTTTAATCAACGTGAAATTGTAATAGTGTTGTCATTGATTCTATGTAATTTCTTCTTCAATAATTACTGTTACCGTGCTTCGTTGTCTCACCGTACCTCTGCCGTAAGATTTCTTCTTCCCGTGCTTTTCTAAATCTGTCGTTGGGCTTATGTCTAGCTTCTCTTCTTAACACATTTACTTTCAAGATCCGCCAAGCAGTGCCGGAAGTCTGAAATGATGCCACTGATAATAACTCATAAAGTCCAGCCGTTTTTCAGTGTTTCCTTAAGAAAGTAACGATGTTAAATATTTTACTGCAGTAAAGTTTGATACATCAAAATATATGCAATTTCTTCCTTTTTATAAAATACTAGCAGCGTTCACCCCGCTTCGCTGCGGTCACCCCGGAACGCAATAAACTTTGTTGCTTAGATAATTTTTACTTTTTCGCTTTCAAGTGATATGATAAAAACCATAGAAGATTGCAGTAAATGTTAACATTATATCGCCTGTCATTTATGTTAACCCGCCCCGCTTCGCTGCGGTCACCCCGGAACGCAATAAACGTTGTTACTTAGATAATTTTTACTTTTTCGCTTTCAAGTGATATGATAAAAACCATAGTAGATTGCAGTAAATGTTAACATTATATCGCCTGTCATTTATGTTAACCCGCCGAGTGACACGGTCATGCGGGTTGCATATAAATACGTTTATTTTTACCTGTGATGAACTAACAAAGGATTTGTACGTTATGGACACTTGAATGGTCAATTATCTCAAGACACTGGTAATTAAAAATTAAAGTGATATGATAAAAACCATCTAGGGTCCAAATCCTAATAACCCCCCAAAAATGAAAGAAATTGGTTCAGCCGTATTAGCGTGATGAGCTTACAAAGGATTTGTGCGTTCTCTTTTATATAATAGATAAGTATTATATTATTAAGTGTATTTTTCATTATATTATTGCAATTGAAACTGAACAATTTTTTTTTTTTTAATGAAAACACTGTATTTCTAACAACTTGCAGCATTCTGACATGCAGAGAACATTGCATTCAAAACGCCACCACCACATGTTTTCTTTTTTCTTTTCCTTTTGGCATCTGTTGCTTTTCCTGTACCAAAATACATTTTGCAATATCATGTAAGTCTTTTCCGTAGCTCGAGCCTTCATCTATTAACGCCGCCCAATAAGCCTATTGGAGCCTATGACGTCACAAGAACGTGTTGAGCTTCAATTCTGTCATCTTGTTGAACCAGAGTTCCTTCAGAATACTGTCTGTAGAAAGTCTTTTCAAAGCACTTTCATGTTTGTTTCTTACATTTTTTTAATTTCTCTGTATGGAATGAATCATTTGATGCGGACATAATCAACAAATGAAAAAAAAAAAAGAACAGTTTTGTTTTACCAATAAATTCTTCTCCAAAAATATAGTTGACTGCTGGTTACTCACTTCCAGCCACACCAGTTTTATCAATGGTCTGGTCCAACAATGCATGGTCTGGTTTTCACTATGTGACAGGATCTTCCTTAGACTCTTCCGTATCTCGGATGATGCACCTCTGTGTTTGGTTTAAAGCATCAAAACATATCTTATGTCTTTCTATTGGAGGCATAAAAGACTATGTTTACGCGCATACCGAGCACCATTCTGAGTGTATGAATTTAAACAAAAGTGCAGATGTTATGCACATTCACTGGCCGCTCGTAGAAGTGGTGCTTAAGCGTGCATAGCAGGATACAGTAAATGTGCTAAGTTTGTTCGTTTTCTCGCTTGCAGTCTGTGGTTGATATGTAAGTTAGAAACAATGGAAAATAAGTTATTTTATGAGTGTAGCCTTGAAGAACATGCAATGTGTAAATTCATTGTTGCGGACTGAAACATTCTGTTTTCGGCATACATTTTCAATTTCCTCTTCTCCCTTACTATACGCATTTTGATCAGATTGGCATGATAATATTCCACTTGAATCTAGTAAACACTAACTACGTTCAAAAATTCATGTCAATGGACAAACAATATTGGATTGATTTTCAATGGTAAACATAGAGAATAGTGTTCATTTTGGTTTCACTATTTCTGCGCAATATGATTGACACAATGCAGTAGTTTTTCATTTTCGGGGCCTATGAGTTCATACCTGCCCCATGCGTGATACTTTTAGTAATACAAAAACGAAATTCTACAAATGAGATTTGATCACTATGACTAAATCTAACACTGTTTGGTTATATTTTAGGTAAGAATTAACAAATTAATATTGGCAGAATAAAGGCAATAATATGTAAAGTGGCGAACCTAGAAGGTAAAAACTGTGGGGGGGGGGGCTTACAGAACCCAGACTATGATAGATATGATAGATATATCATGAATTTACTATAAACTTTCAAAAATTTATAAATAACTTCAGTTATTTTTGTCACTCAAAAAACTGGGGGCCTAGCACCCCCTGCCTCGGGTTACATCCGCTACTGACTTTACAACTAGTATCTGCGTAAATAGTGTGTGTCAGGAAAGGAAAAAAGACAATCTAAATGAAAAAGTATGAAATCGTAATTGGCAACGAATGACATGCTTGTTAGTTCTGCAAAAGTTTAGATTTTCATTTTTCTCGAAAACTACGCATGAGTTGTTACACTCACGCAGATCATTTTGTTCAACCCGATATGATCTATCGATTGGTATATAAATCATCGTGGACAATTTATTTCCGTTAAAGAGTAATAAAATAATAAATTTTAAACTGAATTATTCGTACTTTCCAATTATATTCATACCACTGCTCAACATAGGTGAGAAGGCCAAGGTGGGGCTGCGTCCCCAAATGTTTTCTTGTATTCCCTTACGGTCTTGATATTTTTGCTTGAATCTTTACTTGGAGCCAACAATGATAGACATATATATACGAACAGATCCCACAAAGGTTATTCATAAATCGGAGCCACCGCTGCTAAAAAAAAAAAAAAAAAAAATTAACTCATACTGAAAGCTAAACCTGCTAGTACGCAGTTTTGAATTTAACCAAGTACTTTCATGGAAGGATAACTATTTAAAATACGCGTACTTGCATTTTTACTGAGTAAATGCGAATGAAATGCGTCGTTCACGTCTGGAGGGAAACTCACCTCGGAAATAGAACAATGATGGACTAAGATCACGAATATAACATGACGTACTCTGTAGAAGTCCAGCAAACAGGCTGGGGTGCTAGGAAGTCAGGAGGCAGCGTGTTGTTTAGCAGGTCGAATGAAAATGCACCATGAAGAATACATAATTGCGTTACAGCATCTGTACATGTCTACCAAACAGGCTGGGGTGGCCAGACAGTCAGGAGACAATGCGTTGTTGAACAGGATCACATGAAACTGTACCATAGAGAACACATAATTGCATTGCAAGCTCTGAAACATCCAGCAAACAGGCTATGGTGGCCAGACAGTCAGGAGGCAGCGTATTATTGAACAGGGTGGTATGAAAGTGCACCACGGAGAAAACGAAATTATGAGTGATTTTTCTTGACAATTTTAAACTGAGTCATTTTGAACAGTAAGTCGCGAAACAATTTCGTTCCGATGACAGAGAATTGCAAAATGAGTTCTATGGGCAGGTTACTAGACCAACAAGTTGAGATCATAAGTTCACCCCGACCAACTAGAATGGTTGTCTGGAGGTGTGTAATCCTCTTAGAATTCAACCTTAGAATATGGAATAACCGGGAAAGTTTCCTTCGTCAGATTGTCACGTCAGATGAAAAATCCATTTGCGATGAAAATGGTAAAGTGTTAAGGAAAATGGTTGGATCCAAATAAACAACCAAGAAGGCTATCAAATTTAATTTGTTGTGGTTGCTAGTTTGGAGGTCTATGGTACGAGCGATCCATCATGTACCACGCAGGCTAGAGGGAGACCTTCAATGCAGATCATTTCACGAAACACACTCTAAACTTGTTCACAATAATCCAGCAGTAGTCAGCAGACATGCATCTTCTGGTTGCTTGAAAATGCGCAAAGGACATATTCCTTCCTATTCCTCTGATATCACTCCCAGTGATCACCATCCCTTCCGGCATCTCAATCACTTTTTTGATAGGAAAGACCTCTGTGAAGATTGGTCGATGTAACACTGGATTAAGGATTTCTTTACATCACAACCTTTAGTTTTCTTTCGCCACGGAATTCAACCTTTGGCTGAATGATGACAAAAGTCTATAGTTGCAGACAGCGACTATTTATATTAAGTAGCTACTGTAGTTTCCTTTTTCTTTTCTTTTCTTTTTTCCATTATAAATAACACACCTGATATGGACATTTCATTCGCATAAACCTCTTTATAGCGCTAATTTAAAAGATGGATTCCTTACATTACAAAAACACTAACTGCGTACTATTATCTCATGTTTCTCTATTAGAGTTGCTCACGTATTATAGTCCATTAAGATGTGTGCTTTTGCTCTTGCATGTCGGTCCTTTCTGCCTTCCCCAGCTTCACCTATTGAAAATAATTCTGTGGACGTCCCTGATTACGAGATTGAATATAAACATCAAGGTTAACATTCATTTTGATTTCGTTACTTCTGCATATGACTGAGCAGTGGCGTACCTAGTTTCGTCAAGGGGAGTTCAAGCACCCAAGTTCATATAGTTTCAGAACATGTACGACTTTTGTAGATATAATTTTTCTTCGTATGATATATGTATATCTTTTTATAGTACTTTGTTCAAGGAGCGGTCAAAATCTGGAAACTCCTTTGCATATGCCTCAGTAACTAAGATAATGTGGTATGCGTTTATATCTCTGTTCCTTTAAGTTGAGATATGTCCTTCTCCTCATATTACTTTCTTTGATTTACAGAAAACAAATTTTATAAATGTGATTTGTACACTAATTTTAAGAAAACGTAAGAATGATATGACTTGGATTACAATTACGCAATGTATATTGATAGGAAGCAAACAGCAACAATTATGCAAAGGAAGTACGATATTAATAAGGGTTTATTTTAAGTTGGATTAATTTTATTCTTTAGTGATTCCAAGTTCCGGAACGATTCGTTCCGAATGAACAATACTTTCGTGGAATGAATTGATCGAATCTTTAAAAGGAACTAAATTAGCTTTGGACGGAATCATGAGATTGATTCAATCAACATTAGTTGACGGATTCAGATAGTGCATTCGTTCGTATAATCAGAAGATGGGATCAAACAACAGACCATAGGATGGTTAGTGTAGATAAAACCAGACAAAAGCAATACTTATAAGTTAGGGGAATTACATGAAGGAAATAATGAACCTATTGAGTATATCTACAAATATCCAAGGTTCTTTTTTCGTTTTTCAATTCCTTCTTTGTATATATCAAGCAAGAGCTAGATATCAGGTAGAAATGTGTAGCATGCTCAGCTACATTGAGTTGGAGCTGCCTATATTTTTGGAACACTCTGTATATGCTGGTCTCTGGAAGTGAAACGAAAATATGGACTATAACAAGAATATGAAAGAAAGAAAGAAAAATGTATTATATCTGATTGTATAAGTTACTCCTATTTTTGTATTTCCTCGATTAAGAGAATCTATTGTGTTTACGTTTTTTTTAAAAAAAAAAGAAAAAGAGTAAAATTGTAGGTAATGAGAATAAGAGCGAAGGTTGTAGAAGCGAGTTTGTTTGCAACAAACTCAAGGTTAAATCTCGTGACGTAATGTCTGGTCGTTTGCGCGTAGACAGCTGCCTCGCTCGTGAGCGAAAGCCGTGAGCCAGGTTAGTTGCTGCGCTGAATGTCCATCTGGAATGTCCATCTGGATTGTTCTTCTGGAAGTACCTGTCTGTTGTATTTGGTCGAATGTTAACGGAGGACGGAGGAATAGAAAGTTTGAAGTTGATTTTTTCTTCGTTTGAATTAACGGGTCGGAATAATACGAAGTTATTAAATTCGGTTTGGCGTTTTCTAAAATCTTCAGATTTCCTACCAAGTTTTCTTCTATTAACTGCATAATTGGGAACAGTAGAATCGAGTAGAGGAGATTGAGGACAGACGATCCCAGTGACAGATTAGAGCAGTTTGAAAATTGGTAAGTACAAACCTAGCTGTAGTTTCTAGAACCTAAAACTCAGATAACCTTGGTTTGGTTAATTAACTAACAATTTGACTAATACTTTTTTTCCTGCTAACAGTAGAAGCAGCTATTAGACTATTAATTATTAGATTTATTACTTGGTATGAAAATAATTCGTAATTTGATATCTAAAGGAATATTGCATTTAGCATCCCATTAGTCTTTTGATATTTCATTTTGAGAGATTGATTTCGACGTCGAATTAAATTTTTCTTGTTTCTTGCTTTGAGAGTTTATTAGTTTTCGCGTTATATTGTATTAAAATTATTGGATCGAGTCGCGGTCGCTTTTGACTAAATTTCGACACTTTCTATTCCGGGTAAATTTTATTAACTTTTGAAATTGTTAATAGCGTTAGAATTGTTCTTGTTTGGAATTATTCATTTTATCAAAGTATATTTAACTATTTTTCAAGTAACTTTCACCTATTATTCAATTTCAATTAAATTACTTTTTCACTTGTCATAGTTAGAAGCTCATTCACAGAATTAAAATTTGTTGTTGTTAATTTGTATTTATTTCCTTAATATTTGATTATTTGTAATAAAAAGTCAATTGAATATTTTCTTTTATTTAAAATAATATTTAATATTTGTAATCTTGATAACCTTGCATTTTCGTTTGGGAGATTTGAAGCCTGCATTACTTGGGGGATTTTTTTTATTATGCCAGATATCAGAACCGTGTCAAATGATAGTTTGGCTAAACTTAATCACAGCTTATTTGTATTAAATAGAATTAAGGTGGGTGTCAAGCAATCCTCGGCACAAGGTTCGTTACAAGTTCAGCGCAGCAACTCACCTCTGGTTTGATGAGGCATCTCTCCCTGAAATTTGTAAGGCATTTAATTTTTTCATTTTTTGAATTGTTATTTAAAATTAGGGTAACGACTACTACTGTTTTGGTATATTAATGCTATGTATGCTAAAGCGTGAAAAATTCTAGAGAGCGAGGAAACAAAATACGATTGAATTGTGTATATTTAGAACCCTGGGGATAGTTTCTGTAGTATCTCGTATTTTGCTTAGATTTAGTGGTAGTTTGCTTTGTTAATAGTATATGTTTAATAATTTTGCTGTTATTTGTATTTTGCTAGTTATACTTTGTAATTTATATGGAATGAAAATGTCGGAGGAGTACGTTAGCATAAACATGTCCGAGGTAGATTCGAGTTTCGATTGGAATACAATTGATCAAACTGGATTTGACGATAGTATTTTTGATAGATCGACAATGAGTTTAACGCCACCGCTTAGAGATTCATTGTTATTTTTTAATTCAAGAGAAAATAGAGAAATGTTGAATAGCCCGAGTGAAAATGTAGAAGGAGATAGAAGGCAGCGTAATTTGTTTGGTGGATCAAATAGTTCCAGTTTAGAGAATCCTTTTAGTAGAAACTTTAGTTGTTTAGCACAACCTCCTTCAACTGTCCATAGATCCTTTGAAAGAAATAGTTTTCATTCTGGAGGAAATTTGTTTTTGAATGAGCCAGAAGTAGGACAAGCCCCCTCAAATGAGTATTTTGATAATAATGCCACGTTAGGAAGTGCTAGTAATTTAAATCTTTTGGGAAAAGTTTGTTAGAGTGTTAGCAATATAGCTAATAGACAGGTAGGATTTAACTTACCATCTGAGAGTTCTCAACCTGTGGGACAGAGTAAGGGATGTGATAAATATCAACGTTTAGGACAGTATTACAGGAGAGTTTCAGCAATAAAAAATTCTACTCCAGTTAATCTGTATAGTAGAGGAAATCCTATATTAATAAATAAAAGTAATCAACAGATGTGTGAGGGTAGTTCAAAAAGTAAAGAGCATTTAGGGGAATTAAATCCTAAACCGCCTCCAATGTTGTTTTCTGGCAATTATTGCGATCAATTTATTTTTCAAAAAATTGCTGAATTGTTGGATCAGAAATTTAAGAATTTTAGGAAGATTGATGGAAAAAATAGCTATATTATTTTTGATTTGTTGGTCAACTTAGAGCAAATCATTGAAAGTACTAGTTTTCCTTTGAATGCTATTTATAGTACCTTGTTATCTAAAAGTGAAGGAGAGTTTCTAGATGAAATTCAGTGAGCTATTTATTTTAATATTTCTTGGCCGCGATTCAAGAAGTTAATTTTTGAGAAATTTATCACTAATTCAGTTAAGCATGCGTTAATATCAGAAAGGTTATTTAGGAAGCAAAAGGTTAACTGAATCTGTTGATCAGTATATTAATGATATATATTATACTGCTTTGATCTTGGATTGTTGTGGTGATGAAGAACAATTAATGCGTATCATGCTTGATGGCATGAATTCCGCGGTGAGATTTAAAATGTTTGATCTTTCTATTCCAAGAAATTTAGAAGAACTTAGAAGAATTTCTTTAGAGTTTTCTAAAATCTTTCGAGATCAGGTTGAATATAATAAAAGAATCGGAAATAAGTCATCGGGAACTTCAGTTGCTTTGGTAAAGAAAAATGGTAGAGAGTACCATTCTAAAGAATTGAATGTAAATAGACAAAAAGTTGAATCAGGTGATTTTGGTAAAAGTAATTCAAAAAATTTGCGACGATCAATGAATTCTAATGCGGGTTCGGAAAAACAGAATATTGTACCTTCGCAATTAGACGGAACAGTAGCTACCTTTGTAAATGTTCGCGTTAATAATGAGTTAATTCGAGCTTGTTTAGATAGCGGGTCGTCTTATAATTTACTTACGTTATCGTTAGTTGAACGTTGTGGGGTCGTGCATTATCTTGAGGAAACCACTCCGATTGTAATTCGTGCACCTTTGGGATCATTTTATGAATCAAGTAAGGAGATTAAGCTCACTCTAAATTTTTCCGGTTGGTTCGAGCGAGTTAGTTTTCTAGTAGTGAATGATTTGCCGTGCGATTGCCTTCTGGGAACTACATTTTTGAAAAATACCTCTTCGAGTGTGGACTTTGTTCGTGGAAGATTGAATTTGCGTAATAATCGCAAATCAGTTATCCTGTATTTTAGAGACGATACATTATCCATTTAGAATTCGACTTCAGGATTTAAGTCAGTTGATCGTGTTGACCATCAAGGTGGAAGTGTAGGTTGGAATGAACTTAAATCTAAGAAATAGACTTCGTTGTTTTTTCGAGATGATTCGTCACTAAGAAACGGACTTAGATCGGGGTACTCGGTTGGCCAATCAAGATCATATGGGAATTTGGAAAGGAGTCAAACAGTTCATCATGGCAGAATATCATTGGATGTTGGGGTCCAATGTGATATAGAATTATCAACCATTGAGCGGCAACTATTGGAAACACCTACTTTAGCACAACTTGAAGAAATTCATCGTGTTTTTGGATTGAAACAACCTGAACAAAAAGAAACTTTAATTGGACACTCTGTAGATTCCAATTATGTGAATTTAACTGGATCAGTTCAGTATGATGGTTCTTCACATGATTTGAGAAATAGCCAACGTAGACCCGATTATCTTCAGTTTTTGGGGAAAAAATCTGATGGAGATGCGAATCTGAGATCGTTTCCTTCCACCTCTCTGCATCAAGGAGAGTTGGATAAGAAGTTTGGATCTGCACCCAATAATGGAAAGGGGGATACAATGGAGATTGATGTGAAGAAGAAAAAGAAGAGAAAGAAGAGGAAAATGAAGAGTCGTCGAGTTTTGAATAATAATGCTACCTCTTCTGAACTTAGACAGAAATCAGTGGAACGATGTGTGGGAGGAAAGGAAGACTGTGTTGCAGCGGTTCATATGAACTTCTGTGATAGTGATTCGGCAGCTTCAGATATGGATTTAGAGCAATCTAATAAATTCTATGAATTAGTAAAAAAAAATAAAAAACAATTAATAGATCCTGAAGATAAATTGCATGCGGAGTCGTTTTCAAAAGACAATTTTAAAGATATATTGAGAGATTCGGGTTCGGATTTTCAATATAATGATAAAGATATTTTAGAATTCATTGATGGTCTTCGTACTGAATTTTCTGATGTTATTACGGAAAAAATAGGATGTTGTCAAGGCTTTGAAGCTAAACTTTATTTGAAAGAACAAAAACCATTTAAGGAGCATCCATTTCCGATTCCTAAAAACAAAGAAAAATTTTTTTATGATTGTATCGGTGACCTTGTGTCTCAGGGTATTTTGACTGAAGTAGATCATTCAGATTATGGAAGTAGTTGCTTCTTAGTGCGAAATAAGAACGGTTCACATCGCATTGTAGGTAACTTCTGTAAGGCGAATTCCTTGATTAAGGATGACGTATATCCTGCGCCTAATTTAGAAGAGTGTTTAACGAGTTTAGCGGGTAAGAAATTCTTTACGAGCCTAGATCTTACCAAAGCATATTTCCAGTTGCAACTGGAAAAGGGATCACGCGAAATAACCACTATTGTTACCCCACGTGGCAGCTTTCAATATACGAGGGTACCAGTCGGTATAAAGACTGGAAGTTGTATTTTAGCGAGGGTAATTGATAAAATTCTTGGTGATTTGAAGGATCTAGGCGTAAAAACTTATTTTGATGACATTTTAATATGTACTTCTGATGTAGAATCACATAAAAAAGTTTTGAAAATGGTCCTCGAAAGATTGAGAAAATATGGAATTACTGTTTCTCCAGATAAGAGTGCTTTCTTTTATAAAAAGATAAAATACTTAGGATTTGTAACTGATGGGGATACTATCGAAATTGATCCATCAAGGGTTGAAGCTATTAAGAAAATCCCTCCACCTAGAAATAGGCGCGGAGTACAAAAAATTTGTGGATTGTTTTCTTATTATGCTCGATTTTGTAGTGGTCTTCAGGAGTTGATGGGTCCATTAAGCGAGTTAAAATCAACAAAAAGGAAATTCGAATGGACCATCGAGCATCAGAAAACTTTGAATAAATTAAAGCAGGAATTATTAGATAATGTTATATTAAGGACTCCTGATCTGTCCAAGAAGTTTTTCATCCATGTTGACGGGGGAGGAAAAGCAACTGGAGCTTGTTTAAGTCAAATGGATGAGAATAATAATCTTATTCCTGTATCGTACTTTAGTAAAAAGTTGACGGAAGCTGACCGACACAGGAGCATTTATGAGATCGAGTTCATCAGTCTCGTTAAAGCAATTTATAGGTTTCGCCACTATTTGATTAATGAGTTTGTGGTCTTTACCGACAATAAGGCGTTATCCTGGATTTTGGGTAATTCTAAAAGATTGTTAAAATATGGTCCTTTAGTCGAGACTTTGTGTCAATTCTCATTTACTATCCAACATGTTAGGTCCCAAAATAACGTAGTTGCAGATTTCCTGACACGGATGTATGATCCATTTGAATTTGTGCAAGTGGACGGATCTGTGGGTATGGCTATAATGAAAAGGAATTTTAAAATGGCAAATTCTTGGCAATTGCCAATGGTGAAAGAGCCCTTATCGGAGTTACAAAAAGAAGATCCTGAGTTAAGAAATATTATAGAAAGGTTAGAATATGGTGAGAACATTCGAAATTATGTTTTAAATAATGGCATTTTAATGAAAAAGAGTAAAGCCTTAAACCTTCCTTTTAAAATAGTAATTCCGAAGAATTTGCAGAAATTAGTGATCGAGTTCTTTCACGATCACGAATTGACAGGTGGTCATACCGGGACTTTTCGTACTTTAAAGAAAATAATGCGACGCTACACGTGGGACTCGGTAGTAAATGACGTTAAGGACTATGTCAGAACTTGTAAAACCTGTCAATTAGTCAAAGAAAACAACAAAAAGAAAATGGGTCCATTAATATCAAAATTTTCAACAAGAGTTGTACAGAATGTAATGGTCGATATAATATGACCTTTGCCGACCTCTAATTCCTTTAAATTCATATTAATTGGGGTGGATAATGCTTCGAGATTTGTTTTTCTCGAAAAATTAAGAACCTTGAATTCTACTGTTATTTGTAACAGGTTAATGGATGTTTTTAGTAGGATAGGAATTCCGGAATCCTTGTCTACTGATAATGCATCAGTCTTTATATCTGCCCATTTTATATCCTTTCTATTTGGGCTAGGAATAGAACATATTAGGATTAGTCCATACCATGCTGAGGCTAACTTGGCGGAAAGATTCATAAAAATTTTGAAGGCGTCATTAAGAGCTTATTGTGCTGAAAAACAACAACAGTGGTCTAATTTTGTACCTGTGTTACAATATACGCTAAATATATGCGAGCATTCTGGTCTCAAATCGATTCCATACGAATTATATTTTGGACGTCCCTTGAACACCCCATTAGAATTAAAATGGAAGATTTGTGACCAAGAAGTGTTCAAGTATAAGAATGCTGACGTATGGCACAATGCTCTTGAGAATATGGAAAAGGCATGGTTAAAGAGGAAATCTTTATTATCCAAAATTAGAGGTCCAGTTGTAGTTTCTGTCAATGACCAAGTATTGGTAAAGTCTCATATTAAATCCTCTCTTGCTGATAAAGTAGCAAAATCATTGAGTTTTAAGTGGGATGGACCCTTTATTATTCGGAGGTTTTTGACCCCTAATACATTATTGATATCTGATGCTGATGGTTCTCGAGACTCATATAAGCGAGTTCATGTGTCGGATATTAAGAAGTTTTTCCCTAGAAGAAATGTTTAATTACAATCTCTGAAAATTTCAATCAGATGATTTTCTCGTCGCTTTCTGGAAAAAAGGAATTACAGTAATGGTAAGATTAAAATGTAAAGGGAGTAAGATGTCTTTGATAAGATTATATTTTAATTTGTTGTAATTTGATATATTTTGTATGAAATTGTATATAAATTTTTAATGTGTTAATTAAAAATTTTAAAATTGTTAAAAAGATCATGATCTTAATGTTTTTAAAATTTAATGAGAGATTTAAAGTTAAATATTTTGGAAAGAACTTTTAAAATTTGCGATATTAAATAATTAAAAAATAATTTGAAATTTCTAGTAACTTTGAGAATGGTTTTTATTTGGAGTGAAATTTAAATTGTGATTTGTGAATTGTTTTAAATGTAATTAAAGGAGAGAGTGTTTCATTATATTAATGCCTATTTTTGTTATGAAATTTTTTTGTGAGTTTTCCAGCTGAGACATTAAGGTGGATGAATCCTGGTAGCCATACAAAAAAAATCCTACTCAGATTTTTTTTCTTTGGAGGGGGAGAAATGTAGCATGCTCAGCTACATTGAGTTGGAGCTGCCTGTATTTTTGGAACACTCTGTATATGCTGGTCTCTGAAAGTGAAACGAAAATATGGACTATGACAAGAATATGAAAGAAAGAAAGAAAAATGTATTATATCTGATTGTATAAGTTACTCCTATTTTTGTATTTCCTCGATTAAGAGAATCTATTGTGTTTACGTTTTTTTAAAAAAAAAAAAGAAAAAGAGTAAAATTGTAGGTAATGAGAATAAGAGCGAAGGTTGTAGAAGCGAGTTTGTTTGCAACAAACTCAAGGTTAAATCTCGTGACGTAATGTCTGGTCGTTTGCGCGTAGACAGCTGCCTCGCTCGTGAGCGAAAGCCGTGAGCCAGGTTAGTTGCTGCGCTGAATGTCCATCTGGAATGTCCATCTGGATTGTTCTTCTGGAAGTACCTGTCTGTTGTATTTGGTCGAATGTTAACGGAGGACGGAGGAATAGAAAGTTTGAAGTTGATTTTTTCTTCGTTTGAATTAACGGGTCGCAATAATACGAAGTTATTATTAAATTCGGTTTGGCGTTTTCTAAAATCTTCAGATTTCCTACCAAGTTTTCTTCTATTAACTGCATAATTGGGAACAGTAGAATCGAGTAGAGGAGATTGAGGACAGACGATCCCAGTGACAGATTAGAGCAGTTTGAAAATTGGTAAGTACAAACCTAGCTGTAGTTTCTAGAACCTAAAACCCAGATAACCTTGGTTTGGTTAATTAACTAACAATTTGACTAATACTTTTTTTCCTGCTAACAGTAGAAGTAGCTATTAGACTATTAATTATTAGATTTATTACTTGGTATGAAAATAATTCGTAATTTGATATCTAAAGGAATATTGCATTTAGCATCCCATTAGTCTTTTGATATTTCATTTTGAGAGATTGATTTCGACGTCGAATTAAATTTTTCTTGTTTCTTGCTTTGAGAGTTTATTAGTTTTCGCGTTATATTGTATTAAAATTATTGGATCGAGTCGCGGTCGCTTTTGACTAAGTTTCGACACTTTCTATTCTGGGTAAATTTTATTAACTTTTGAAATTGTTAATAGCGTTAGAATTGTTCTTGTTTGGAATTATTCATTTTATCAAAGTATATTTAACTATTTTTCAAGTAACTTTCACCTATTATTCAATTTCAATTAAATTACTTTTTCACTTGTCATAGTTAGAAGCTCATTCACAGAATTAAAATTTGTTGTTGTTAATTTGTATTTATTTCCTTAATATTTGATTATTTGTAATAAAAAGTCAATTGAATATTTTCTTTTATTTAAAATAATATTTAATATTTGTAATCTTGATAACCTTGCATTTTCGTTTGGGAGATTTGAAGCCTGCATTACTTGGGGGATTTTTTTTTATTATGCCAGATATCAGAGCCGTGTCAAATGATAGTTTGGCTAAACTTAATCACAGCTTATTTGTATTAAATAGAATTAAGGTGGGTGTCAAGCAATCCTCGGCACAAGGTTCGTTACAAATGGGACTTTCTGCGCATGTCTAGAAACATAGACTAATAATCTCTCTTTGTTCACCTGATACTTATCAGCCCTCCATTACCCACCCATAACGAACTTTGCAATGACTTCTTGGTTGATAAAAATGATTTTATTACAGTAGTTTTCAAACTGTGCGGCGCGCCACCCTGGGTTGTCAGGGGAGACTCGAGTACCTTTAAGAAAGATCCTACAGAGGAAGATATTTATAATGCAACACCATTCTTAAGTCTGTACCCTTCTTCTTTAGTAATGCATACTGGACTAGGCGTTTGTATCACCTCTGTTCCACATAGATGACCCTTTCACCTTTGGCTTAAACGTGTATAATCCTTGTCAGATGGCCACTAATGAGCTACTTTATCTTTGTAGAATAGTATGTCTTCGAAATTTCGCATGACGCAATGTTAGCTGAATTTTTCTTTCCCTTAATTTCCTGTTATTATTTTTGGGACGATTCTTGAGTTTTAATCTTTTCTAAAAGTACAACTGTCATTCACGAATAGTCTTATTTCCCATTGACTTTGCTCCAAATTTAAATATGCCGGGTTTTATTGTTTAAATTAACTCTCTGTTCGTATTTTCATTTTAACACAAATATCTGACTTACCACAATTTATAGATCTAATTATTTACACCGGCTAATAACATTAAAAGCTGTAATCAGTGTGTAAAACGTAGATCATCTACTTCAATATGATATTTCCATTAATGACACTGTTCTACAAAAACATAAAAATGTTCTATTTCTGGGTAACAAAGTAGTGATTCTGAAAGGATTTTCACTCCTGAATTCAAATCTGATTTTAGTTTTTCTGCATCAGGGATAGTTTTGGAGTAATCAGCACGTAATGTTTGTGTTTGGAAAGCATTACTATATATTGTTGACACTATATATTACATAGAATTGTAGGTATGCGAAACAGCTGTCGACTGTACATAATGGTTTACTTTTTTCTTTTGTACTGAGTGCCTCTCTTGTTTCTAATGATACACCAGCAACAGTCTGCCAGCATGGTGGGCATCCATTTCCCTTCATAGCGTTCTTCAATTGTGGATATATCTTTATGAAATCTTTCTCCGTGTACATCGGAAATGTCACAGCAATTACTGGGGAAATAATCTAAATGTGAGTCCATGATATGTACCTTCAAGGACATTTTGCACACTAAATCCTGATAACCTGCAAGTATTTCATCCACCATCTTGTATTTAGGGTCCCGTCTTCTCCCAAGGAAGTTTTGGGTTACTTTCGTAAAACTCATCCATGCGCGCTTTTCTTTCTCTCAAAACCTCATGCCTCAAAACCTCTATCTTTCTGCAGTTGTCGTATCTGCGGACCTACAAACACGCCCTCTCTTACTTTTGCAGCTGACAGTCGAGGAAATTTGTCAGCAAGATACGCAAAAGCTGGCCCATTGGGATCCAATGCCTTCCCAAGCTGTTTAATAAGTCAAAGTTTTATATGTAGGGGTAGAAAAAGAACATTTCTAGAATCTACAAGACTGTCCCGTTGCACATTCTTTTCACCAACTGTCCAATTGCGTTTAGGCCACTCCTTTTTTACATAGTGGGAAGTTCTTTCCCGACTATCCCATTCACACAAAAAGCATGCATACTTCGTGTAACCTTGTTGCATCCCTAATAATAATGCTATTACCTTGAAGTCACAACACAACTTCCATTTATGTTCACTGTACTTAATTAAGGTCAATATCTTTCTGAAAATTTCATAACTCTCTTTGGTAAAAGTGGCATATGCAACTGGGATTGAAGACAGTTTATTCTCGATATGCAGCAATACACCTTTTAAGCTATTCCTCGAAGCATCCAGGAATAATCTCCATTCACCAGGTTCGTATGTTATGTGCAAGGCTGTCATTAATCCATGAACATCATTGCAGAATGTCACGGGACTATCACTGGCAAAATAAGACACAAAAGCACGTTCTCTGTTCCTGAAGGTTATGTTGGTTGTTTCGTGAAGAAGGTTATATTCCTGTAACCTGGAGCCTAACAATTCTGCTTTCTGTTTACTGAGTCCTAAGTCTCGCACTAAATCATTTAAATCATCCTGCTGTAATACACGTGGCGTGGGCGTACTCGCGCCTTGATACGAGGGATCCCTTCTTTTTTCCGGAGATGTAAGTTCTGTAGTGCTACTTTCTTCACTATCACTCATCTTTTCTATATATGTGGGCCTTGAAGGAATTGGTAAAGCTTCAGAATGTGCCACAGGTCGTCTTGCTGACGGCAGATCCGGATAAACAATATGTTTCTTTGATTTGCTGCTCGTGAATCCCTGAATTTTCGTTAAGCAGAAATAACAGTCTGTCAAATGGTCCCTTAGTTCCCTCCAAACCATCGGTACAGCAAATAATGAAACATTTTTTCCTTGCCACCACTTCATTAACTTACAATAACATGTAGCACAACACATATTAGGTGACCAGTTCTTATCATAATCACCAGCTCCGACGCCAAAGTACTGCTTATATGCTCTCTTGATGATGGGTGTGATTTTCTTCCTGTTCCTCACGAAGGTGAACTCACCACAAACATAACAGAAGTTGTTAGCTACGTACTTACAACCACGAGTGCGAGGCATTTTTTTACTCCACTTAAATACAAACAAAATGAATCAACAGCATTCAGTTTACATACAGTTAGTAGTACTAACGCCCGATAAAATACCAGATTCACACGCTCCGTTTAACTCACAAACAACTCCCAACATCACATTGCAACAACAAAACACTGTCGGGCAAGTTTTACCAACCTCTGAAAAATGAAAGCTGCCAATGTTCCAAGGGCTTACTTTCTAAATTCCCTTTTGTCACTATATACTGTGTTTGACATGTATATGAATATATGTAGTACATGAATGCTTGAATTACTCGTAAACTATCCCTGACGGATCAAATCGGATGTCTCATTTGAACTTACATGTCACATTCCTTTCATAGTACAAAATTTCAATTCAGAAATACAACCCTTGTAAAACAGTATGATTAATAAATGAAACAGTTTATCGTAGTGATAGTCTTTCTTTTAAGGACACATGTATTTATGTTGTTGACATATTTAATTTTTTACAGGGGAGGCGCCCTCAGATTTAGGTGGTTAAGGGGAGCTCCAACTGCAAACAGTTTGAAAAACCCTGTTTTATTAGATAAGTTGTCTGCAAGGAGGAACCATATTGAAGAACAATATGGGAATTTGCAATTATTCAATTCATCGTAACCAAAATAATCGATCTAGAGCAAGAGTCGAAATCTTGTTTAGAGGAATCAATTGAAAAACCACGGGTGTCAGATCGAAATCATTTGGCTTACTGGAGCCAAAGGTTTTGATTCACAGGTACGAATCATTGTTTGGAATGGATTACAAGAAATCGATTCCAGATACAGAACCAAAAAATACCCAACTTTTCAGTTATATCCAAATCATTGCTGAAAAAAGTGTGAAAATTTATACTGAAAATCATAACAGAGACTAAATCATGAAGAACGTCAAAATATACATGTACGCTCACACATCTAAAGGCTACTATTTGACTTTGTAAGTGATGTTAATATTATTGAGAGAATCAAATTTTGATGTTTATTTAAATATTGGTAACCGAGTAATGTACAAAGTAGCGTTCTACCAAGTTCAAAAAATGGGTGAGATTAACTTGTTTGCACATATGTAACATGTCTGAAACAATTATGAAGTATAATCATGATTAAAACTCTTAAATATCTGCACCATCTAGGATTTTGCGGTTTCCAACTACTCTTCTTTGTAGTAAATGAGAATGTTATTACTCAATAGAGTTCCTTTCTCCTTCAAGTCCCTTCTAATGTTACCAGTGGCGTATTTATGATTTTGTTTCGGGGGGGAGCTATGCAGAACACGTGAATAAGCATTTATATTTTCCCTTAGAAATGGTAACAATAATTATTGTTGTACGTAGAATTTCGGAGGGGGGCTTGAGACCGATAGCCACCCCCTAAATACGCCACTGAATGTTACATAATTTTGACACTCAAGTTTCACTGCATATATTTTAATATTATTCCCTTAATTTTACATCGTTTTATATTTTAATTATCTATCTATCTATATCTATATATCTATATCTATATCTATCTATCATCTATCTATCTATCTATCTATATACAGGGTGAGTCAAAAGCCCTTGGACACATAAATTTTAAAATCGACGGGAAAAGTAAAAAGTGATGATGGGAACAGAGGTTTCATGAGGGGCCACAATTTTGGAGTGTATGTCATTCATGGCCCCCATCTTGAAAACCGCCATTTTGGATTCAAGTCATTTTTTTTAAATGGGAAGGGGTCTATGACACATCAAATAACACTAGCTTGAGCTCAGGAATTTAGTGGTGTAATTTGTTTTTTTCTATCTTGTACAGTTTAGAAGTTATTAATGTTCAAAGGTGGGAAATTACCTTGATACTGACCAGTTCTTTCTTTGTTCCAGGTGATCTAAAATGGGTGAACAGAAGATCAAAATCATCTTTATATCAGAGGAACGCAGCTACCGAACAATAGCAGCTGACTAGAACAGACGGCACCCAAACAGAGAACCGGTATCGCACAGCACGGTGGCTCACATGATCACCAAATTCCGGGAGACGGACTCTGTTCAAGATAGGACACGTAGTGGGCGACCAAAGACTGCCACCAATGAGGAAACTGCAACGGCGGTTGTTGCGTCGTTTGTGAAAAGTTCTAAACGAAGTACCCGTCATGTGTCCCTAGCATGTGCAATAAGCCAATCCCCTGTTGTCCGGATATTGCACGCCAATCAGTGGCATCCTTACAAGCTGCACATGCAACAAAAACCGGACGAGGATGACCCTGATCGCCGGTTGGAGTTCTGTATGTGGGCTACTGAACAACACGAACTGGATCCTGCGTTTGCCAAGTGCATACTGTTCAGCGACGAGGCGTATTTCACTTTACACGGGGAGGTTAATCAACATAATTGTCGATACTGGTGTGACGCAAATCCGAACTGGGTTGACCCGAGTCGAGAACATAGTCTATCGAACGTGATAGTGTGGTGTGGCATATGGGACACCCGCATCATTGGGCCATTTTTCATTTACAACTCCTTAACTGCACCACAGTATCTGATGTTGCTGCAGGACCTTGTGTTCCCTGCCACACTGAACACTGACGGCATTTTCCCATCTTATTTTCAGCACGATGGAGCCCCTTCACACTATGGACTTCGTATCCGTGAATGGTTGGATGAACAACTGCCACGGAAGTGAATTGGTCGCCGTAGTCCCGTGAAGTGGCCGCCCAGATCCCCTGACTTAACGCCTCTTAATTTTTATCTATGTGGACATCTTAAGCAGATAATGTATGCTGAGACAATCCGTGATTTGATACACCTGGTGGAACGCATACAACATGCCTGTAACCAAATTTCAGGAGACATTCTCCTCCGTGTGCAGTCAGAGTGGTTGCGGCAACTACAGTTGTGTATTGCACGGGATGGACAACACGTAGAACATGTGTTGTAGCATTCAGTATCAAGGTAATTTCCCACCTTTGAACATCAATAACTTCGAAACTGTGCAAGATAGAAAAAAACAATTACACCACTGAATTCCTGAGCTCAAGCTAGTGTTATTTGATATGTCATAGACCCCCTTCCCATTTAAAAAAATGACTTGAATCCAAAATGGCGGATTTCAAGATGGACCCTCCAAAAGTTGTGGCCCCTCATCAAACCTCTGTTCCCATCATCACTTTTTGCTTTCCCCGTCGATTTTCAAACTTATGCAGGTGCAGCATAAATGTATTTGGTTTGAAATAGCACCATATACAAATGTGCACAAATTTAAAATGCACTATTATCACTAAACATAACAGTGAAGTGTAGTGATACAGTGTAACACACTTTTGGAGCTACATGTGCAAAAATGTACAATGGAGAAGTCTAATATGTAGCAACAAAGGATAATAAAGCAATCTGGGTCTCATATTCAACTGCAGTATAACACTGATAGTATAACATAGCAAAATGTCAGCAGTGTCATAAAAGATTGATGCATTTAAAAAAAGGAAATTGATTGATTACATTTTTACGTCCTGTGTCAGCACCGAAGCTATATTGAACGGGACCTACAGCTTAAAGTGGGATCCGAACCACTATAAAAGACGAAAGATGACAATTAAACGCTAGGTGAAAAGTACAATAAAAACTGTCCTAAGAAGGATTGAAACCTGCAATCCCTAATAAGTCGGTAGGCTAGTCTTCTAGAAAAAACGGTTATCAAAGCTAATTAAAAGCGAGATGAGGTGGTAATAAAATAATTATATTTTCAATGTGAATATAGTAATATTACAGTGTACAGTAACATAATCATATGATGTGTAAGAGAGGAAGTAAAAGAATATGTCACTTAACACGAAAGACATAAACCAAGAAAGTACTCTACCAACTCTGGATAAGATAATCTGGAAACAAATTTTGCAGAATTAGAAAACACGGGTTTCTTTCCTCGCATGTAACATTTTGTTTCCCCGAGTTGTCTGCTTATTACATTTTCAGCTCACGTAGCTCCAACAATGTGCAACATTGTACCACTACACTTCACTGTTATGTTTAGTGATATTAGTGCATTTTAAATCTGTGCACATTTATATATGGTGCTATTTCAAACCAGATACTTATATGCTGAGTCGGCAACACTGCTTCATCTATGGCAACAGTGTTTGTGATTTTCGATACGGCATTTTGTTATTATATTTTACACCTTTTGTTTTGATTGCTTTAATGGTTTTTAAGATATTTACTTTAAACATACATAATTCCGTGAAATAATTTTTTGGCTATTTAAATATTGAAGCAGGGCGGCGCGGTGGCTCAGTGGTAGAGAGTTCACCTCTGGTGCTTGGGGTCCCTGGTTTGATCCCAGCTCGCGCCGTGTGGACTTTGTGGTGGACAAACCCCGTGCTCGTGGATTTTCTCGGGGTTCTCCCATTTCCTCCCACTTTCTTCATTCCACCATTTCATTCATTTCTCATAATCACTGTCTCCTTAAGCTTAACCGGCATAATCGTTTGACGTAAAACTTAGAGATTTCATTTCTTTTCATTTTCAAATATTGTAACCCCATAGATCCATAGCACCTTAAATTTTCATGATACTGTATCATTTCTCGTTTCTCATGATACTGTATCAGATGTGCTTTGTGGCAATCAGATTTGAGCGACAACTTGTGGTACCTTCCCTTGTTAGTATGTTTATATTGGAGGAGTGTAGCTATAAAATGATAATAGATGATGACACTCCTTACACTGATTGTTGAAAACGTTTTGTGGGATTCTTTACCGTTTTTTCACTATTTTACGTACGAAAAACGACAACAAATTCTATTAAATGTGGAAAAATATAACAAAATACCATTCAATTTTATTTGAGTAAGGAAACTTGTTTATGCATGTGTAATCTCGTGAAACACACATATAAATTGTTGTTTGAATAGCGACTGTAAAATACAATGAAAAATTTCCTTACAGATTTCTTGTTCAAAGAGGAATTTAACGCTTATTATGAAAAATTTTCTTTTTGAATTTCTATATACATTCTTAGGTATAGTGTGTACACTCTCATTAAATGGCTTTGTCAGTTCGTTCGTCCACTATATGTCTGTAAAGAGGTATCAGCAGAATTGCTGAGTAATAGCGACAAACGATTTTCCCATATAACTTCATGTAACCCAAAGATAGTTATTTTTTCGACCTTAACAATCTATTGCAACCATAATCAGCAAAAATTTACAAATTCCGGTTTCAATGTAAGTAGCTATAGAGTGAAAAACTATCACATACATTAAGAAATTGTCTCTTCACCTCCAAGATATGCTACGATGGAAGTCTTTTATTTGAGAATGTCCTTCTGCCTGTCGACGGTATCAGAGGCAAGAGGGAAACATTCTCGCACTAGATTCAGCATCACAAGAATATGTTTCAATTCCATTCTTGAGCCTCTACTACATCCGGAAGTGGTACAAATCCACTATAACTTTCGGTTTCGATATTAAGTTACGTAGAGCAAAAATGGTAAGAGATAAGTAAAAGCAAGATTTCTGCAATAGATTCAGTGTCACGAGAATAGTTTTCGTTTAATTTAAACTCTCCATTGATGTCAAAAGTGGTAGAATTCAACCATTTCAGGTTTTAATGTGGATCAAAATAGACCAAAAACGTTAATAAGAACGAAATCTTTTATCATTGAGAAGTAAAAGGCGCAAAGATTAATCTCATAGAGAAGAAGAAAATAGTGACGTGTTTTCGAATAAAAATATTTGCTAGCACTGTGAAAAAGTATTGAGATTGCAACCATTTGCAGATAGTGAATGAACAAATGATTTTTTTTTTTTTGTTGTTGTTGAATGTTCCACGAATACGCCTTTTAGACTAAAGCAGGTGGATAAACTGTTTGCATGTGACAAATTGTTAATGCAGAGGTTGGGATCCCCACGTGAAGACAGCGCCACCAACTTTTAATAATGAAACACTAATTTTGGAGCTATGTCAAAAATTAGTGTTGACGATACCACATAGAATGAAAATTAATGTTGTTTATCTTATCATGAAAATGAAGTACGGTAGCACTTGTTTTCTTTGATGATGCCGCTATTAGAGATATTGGTCTTCGTTTCTGAGCAGTGATTTTTTTTTTTTTTTTTTTTTTTTTTGTAGGATTGTGAGCTCTAATATTGGGTATACTTCTCAAAATTAGTGTTGCGCTTTAAAACTGGGTAGAACTGCCTTCACGTGAAGATAGGCCCATCCATTATAATAATGGAAGATTAATTTTGGAAATTATGCTAAAAGTTAATGCTGTGTATTCCATTATTGCTCTGACCACAAATCCAAAATTTCTAATGGAAACATCAGCAAAGAAAGCAATTGGTACCTGATACTTTTGATGAAATATCGTCATCAGCATATGTATTCTGCCATTATTGGTTGGCCACTTGCCTCTGCTGAAAATCTTGTATGATTCACGATCTTCAGCTGGCCTCTTCGTCTTCACATAATATTTTTCTGTTTTAATACCGTCTATCAACGGTAGCCTCTTTTGTCCCCTTCCTCTGTTTCATGTCAGCGTACCTTACAACACGTCCTTTATAATACAGTTCCTTCTCACCTAATGTCCCAACCAGTTTCTCTCTTTTTTTTTTTTTTTTTTTTGAATTACATCTAAAATTGTTCTTTTCTTCCCACTATTTCTAACAATTCCTAATTCATTTTCCGTTCGACCCAGCTAGTTCTCTCCATTATTCTTCCCCGCCACATCTCGAGAAGTTCCAGTCTCTTTTCATTGCTTTTGCGCAATGTCCGTGTTTCTGCCTCAAAGAGTACAATCCTCCAGAGGAAACATTTTAAGAGTTTTTTTAACTCTTTATTCAGGGATCCACAAAGTAATTTACTCTTCCTCCTAAATTTTTCCTTCGCCATTTCTATCCTTGTTTTGATTTCACGTTCGCAGTTCATGTCATGGTAATAATACAGTATAACCCATACATCTAAAACTAATAACCTCTTCCATTCCCCCTGTTTCTATATTTGACAGCGATCTCTCCGTTCCAGTCGGTATGTTTTTGTCTTTCTATCTCATAGTTTTATCCTTTCCTCGTAAAGATTTCTACTATCTTATTATTTTTTTTCATTTCCGCAATAAGATCCACATCATCTTAAAACCATATATACGTAATCATTCTTCCTTCTTTTAAAATACCATAGTCATCACGCAGCCTCTTCTTCAGTTTCTTTCCAAGATAAATATTAAATAAAATAGGCGAGAAATTACACTCTTCACGGACTCTCTTTTCAATTGTACTCTCCTGTAGTTTCTTCCCCTGTACTAACATTTACTTGTTGGTTCATATATGAGTTTCTTATGAATCTTCGATCTTCCCATTCCAACCCAACCATTTTTAGATCTCTCATTAAAAGACTTCGGTTTTTTGCATATTTGCATGTTGTTTTTTTTTCCTGACGTGCTCTTTAAACAGAAATTCCTTTAAGGTGTTTTGGGGTAAAAGAGCAGAGCTTTTAGTGCATATATTTGCAAATTTCGGAGGTTACCGGTAGTGAATGTTTATGTCGTTATTGCACATAAATGCATGTTTAAAGGAACGATCAAAATGATCATTTTTAACGTCCAACAACTTTCCTTATAAATGGAATTTCAAATTTCTAATAAAGTTTTTTTTTTTTAACTCACGAATTTCATTTGGGTTTAGAATTTCTAACAGATGTCCGATTTTCATGCGGTTTGTGGCAAATTATCAAGGAAGAATGGGAAATTAATATCGTCCACGCCTCAAGAAAAACCGCAAATATTCGCCAGTGTACCTTACAATTGGAATCAAATGCAGTGCGGTGTGAACATTTGAATTTTCTTCGTACATGAAAACCTCGCCAAGGACAACAAGAATAAGAAATAGGAAACTGGGCCGTTATATTGGGAATTGCGCTCTACAATTCTGTGCTACTGTGTGAGTATAATCAGGATACAATGAGAATAGTGTACTCTTTGGAGTTACATGAGTTTATCGTTAAAAGTTTTTGGTAAACGGAATCTGTTGTGTCTTCGCGAAGTGTATTCAGAAACAAATTTCCTCACGTTCTGCCCCAGATAGCAACATAATATATCTATGGTCACTAGTGAGTAAATTGGAAGAAACAGGATCGATTCTGAGTGAGACAAGGAAGCATCGGTCGCCGAAGAAATCTCTTCGACGTTTGTCGCAAGAAATCGGCTGTAGCTATTCAAAATGGGATTTTTAGGTGTTACAGCTAACACTCAATTTGTATTCTCACTAACACTTAATTTGTATCCTGCAATTTCACTTCAAAAACCAAAACCTCATTCCAATTACAAGGTACACTGGTGAATATTTGCTATTTTTCTTGAGGCGTGGCCGATATTGTCCCGGATAAATTTAAACCAGTAAACATAGTCAGATAAATCTCCCATCCTTACTTGATCATTTACCACAAACCGCATGAAAATCGGACTTTAGTTAGAAATTCAAGATCCAAATGAAATCCATGAGTTTTAAAAAGAATCATTCTGTATACGTAAATAGACTCAAGATCTTTAAATGGTTCATTGTTGTCGGTTTAGAATATTTTCCAAGGTCATGTGAAAGGAGAACAAGAAAAGGGCGAGTGATTCATTCTTCTGGCAATGATGCATGTCATCTCGAAAGTTAAAGTTGCTACTGTTTTGTGTGTATATATGGATTTGAAATTGTATGGTCCTGTGGCAGTATAAGAATACCAAAAGAAAAGTCTGAGTCCACTTAGTTGTAATGCGACATCTTTAAATTTTGAATTTTAAGTAGACAGAATTTTGTCCAATTTTTGCCCATTTTTGTAGACTAAGAAAAAAATTCGTACCATTCAAATTAAAAAGGAGGGCCATTTCAAAATTTCGGCTACTTCGATCACCTGTAGTGCGACATCTTCAAATTCGAATTTTAACTAGCTGAGAATTGTGTAGAATTTTTGAACATTTTTGTACCACCAAGAAGAAATTATGTACCATTAAAATGAACCAGAGACAGTCATTTAAAAATTTGGCAATTGGGTCACCTGTAGCGAGACATTTTCAAATTCGAATTTCAACTATCTTGCTGGTACAAAAATTTACAAAAAACAGGGAAAATTCTAAGCTAGTTAGAATTTGAATTTAAAGATGTTACACTATTGATAATCAAAGTGGCCAAAATTTTGGAATGTCCTTCCTTTGTTAATTTGAATGGTACAAATATTTTTGATGATGCAAAAATGTACGAAATTGGACAAAATTTTGAGCTAATTAGAATTCGAATTTGAAGATCTCGCACTATAGGTAATCGAAGTGGCCAATTTTTAAAATGACCCTCCCTCGCCTATTTTAATGGTACAAAAGGTTTTGTTCGTGGTACATTAATTCACAAAAAATTGAACAAAATTTAAGTTTGTTAAAATTCCAATTTAAAGATGTTGCACTACAGATGATCGATGTCACATAATTTTTAAATGGCCCTCCCTCTTTTATATGAATATTACAATAATACTTTTACTAATAATAATATATAATACAATATTATATATTGTATAATACAATTATATAATAATATATAACAATAATAATATAATACTTTTTTCTTGGGTGGACAAAATTCTGAACTAGTTAAAATTCGAATTTGAAGATGTCGCACTACAGGTGATCGAAATGGCTTTCCCTTGTTTATTTGATAATGATACATTTTTTTCTTGGGTAGAGAAAATAGACAAAATTCTGAGCTATTTAAAATTCGAATTTGAGGATGTCGTACTATATTCGATCCAAGTGATCAAATTTTGAAATGGCCCTCCCTTGTTTATTTGAGTGGTAAAAATTTTTCTTTGGTGGAAAAAATGAAAAAGATGTACAAAATTCTGGCTAGTTAAAATTCGAATTTGAAGATGTCGCACTACAGGTGATCGAAGTGGCCGAAATTTTGAAATGGTCCTCCTTTGTTAATTTGAATGGTACAAATTTGTTTCTTGGGTCGTCAAAAATGGACAATATTCTGAGCTAATTAAAATTCAGATTTGAAGATGTCTCACTATATGTGATCGAAGTGGACGAAATTTTGGAATGACCATCCTTCATTTATTTGAGTATTAAAATCTTTTTCTTGGCCGGACAAAAATGAACAAAATTCTGGGTAGTTAAAATTCGAATTTGAATATGCACTACAGGTGATCGAAGTGGCCGAAATTTTGAAATGGTCCTTCTTTGTTATTTGAATGGTACGAATTTTTTGTCTTGGGTGGACAAAAGTGGTTAAAAATTCGACATAGATGTCGCACTACAACTAAATAGGCCCGAAAAATCTTCTACAATTTATCTTCTGAAACAATGGATTAAAATTCAGAGACGTTAACAATTCAAGAAGAAAATATATTTTGCAAAGTGTATGCTAAACAAGTAATATTTTCAAAGTAACTTGTTTTCAGAAGAGGACATTTTTATTTTATTTTGTTGTTTACAGCAAAAGCTCAAGATTCAGCAGCGCTCAATTTTTTGGAGTTCTTATAATTTCATACCAGTTTCAAGTCTGGTAAGGAGTTTATACAACTATGAAACAACCCAGATTTTTTTCATACTCGACAGTTCTCCCCCCCCCCAAAAAAAAACGTTGAAAATGTATTTCGGGAAGAAATGAACAACCCTTTTGAAAATGAGCTCTAAATTAATTAAAATATTTGCTTTACAAAATCTAAAACTTGTCACAGCAGTTGCTTTCTGAGATAAGGAGATAAGTTCCCAAGTTTTCCTTTGAGTTCATGAGAGTATTTAAATATAAGCTTGTGTTGCTTTGATACGCACCTCGGTCTCTCGAAACGTACATTTCCTACTAAGTCTTCTGTTATGTTTTCGATAACTTTACCTTCTTCCCATTCATGTTCCATGTCTCGCTCAAATCATTTTATTCCATTTAAAGTATGAATATTATACATTGTAAATTATTGCTGTTTGAAACGGACAATGTTACGCTAGAAAAAAAAAAGTATTCGAGGATTTACACATAATTGGATACAAAAAGTAATTTCAAGTGGATTGATTTTCTTTTAAACGAGAACATAAAATTTTGGATACTGGCTTTTCATACAGTAAAAACTGCTTTCGACAGCCTTCTTATTAAATGGAAATTTATTTTAAATTGAAATGTTTCACGGTCTCATGAATTTAAAGGTAAAAAGGATGGTTAAATTCTCTTGATTAGGCGGAACCTGTTGAGAACAACGTATGTTAAAATATACTTTTTAACGGAAATTTTAAGTTCCGGAATGCAGCGTTTACAAAATTTTTAGACATTCTGTGAGAAGTTAAATATATGAATTACGTTGTCTGTAAAAGTCTTTGTTTTCTTCTTACTCTACTTACACATTTAACCTTTAGTCCACCGCCATATAAGGCCCTAGATACCGAGCGACTTTTTGAACGAAGCGCAATTTACATAGTAATTTCCAAATACCAATAACTCGTTCCCTAGTTGGTCTAGAGAGATGGAACAAGGAGTATAATATACACAATAGATCAAAAGGGAGCCAAAAGTAGAGCGAGGAGCGCAGAGCTGAAAAGGACATACCATATACTTTTTGTCTTGGCCTTTGAAACCATATTTAGTTTTTTTTTTTTTTTTTTTTTGTCACTGCAAGTTTTGTGTGTACTAATTTGTAGCATAAATAAATACTGTAATTGAATACGATAGACCTATGTACAACATTTTACTTTATCTCACTACGTCCATTAAACGTATGTACCTTTTAGATCTATCTTCGTTAACTTTAAAACCTTTAACGAAAATTTTTGGGAGTTTTGTTCAATTTCGCTAGGCAGGCTTTATTATATGCTTTTGTCAGAAATGTTTATTTAGTTCTCTGAGTATATTTATTCTTTATTGACAGATAATTGGATTTTTTATTTGTAAATTAATATATATAAGTAGATGTATTTTAATTTCACATACTGACTGTGAGCTGTTTCAACTCGAAGAAACCAAATGTATTCAAAAAGCCTTGGACGTTTGCGAAGCTGAAAACATTAAAAGCGACCTTGAGTTTATCAATACTCATTTCAGTTCAATTTCAAAGATCATAACGAAGTCAGAAGAGCGAAAATTAGGACTTTGTAGTGCATTTGAGCTGTTTGATTCGGACGCCACCGAGACTAATTGGAAAATATTTCTTCGAAACGCACAGTCAATAAACGCGAAAAATCAAGGCATAAAATTCTTGCCTCAAGTAAATAAAGTGTTCCTGGAAACAACGAAGCACGAATTTCAGTTTTATCGCCAAGTAACATTGTTTCTTTGAAATACTGCCCTTAACGACCCGTGACACGGAAAGAACATTTTCGACGTACAGTAATGTTTTAATTGATAAATGCATGTTTTGTTGAGAAAACACCGAAAACTAAATAGTTGTGTATAGTAGCATGAATGCATCACAGTTATACAGCAAGTATATATAGTTCAAGGAATATATATAGTTCAACTTTTTTTTCTCAAAAGATAAAATTTCTCATTTAACTTTAGCTTTTGAATGATGTATATTTACATATTTCCAGTGCATATTTGCATATTTGCATATTTGCATATTTTTTTAGTGCATATTTGCATATTTCCAGTGCATATTTTCGTAAATTTTAGCGCATATTTGCATGCATATTTTACCGCTTTTTAGTGCATATCGATCCGAAGTCTACTCATTAACAATTTGCATTTCACCTAGTCAAAAAGCTTTCCTATGAAACACAATATACAGCTTTTCCCATTTTTCTATAAATGTGTCATCAATTATTTATAATAAGTCAATTGCATCTATTGAAACTTTACCTCTCCTAAACTCGAACTGTTCCACCTCAACTTCACTTTTCTTCCTACAATCTACTGCAGCGTTTCCCAACCGGTGTGCCGCGGCACACTGGTGTGCCGCGAGGAAATCGAAACAAAATTATTAATTTTATAGCAACCAAATTGCAAGACATAGGGAAAAAATGGTACATTTTTGTATTTCACATTACTATGAATTTCTACCATGGAAAAAATTACTGTAATTGTAATATATTATTCTACATCTATTACTGTGTAGCAGACAGTATTTCGGCTTGTAAACATTTCCACGTTTAGCTGCTATGTTATGATTCAATTGAGAGTCATACTAACACCGAGAAATGGAAGCACTTGTACGGTACGCGTCAGGTGAACGTTCGTAGAACACTCATTCGCACTAGAATGACAGAACAACACTTTGTTCAACAGCTGTGTTTTGACTTCGACGCATCGCAAGCTGCGTGAATACAATAATATGCACCGGTTTTGGTTAAAACAGCAAAGCTAAAAATACAAGACATTTGTTTGTTCGTTCGTTATTTAGTGATCTTCGTTCTTAGTGAAAGGTTGGATACAGTTTTCGAGAAAGCATATTATTAAAAATCTGAGTCCTATATTTTATTGCAGTTGTTTTCTATTTTAAAATTATAATTTTAAAAAAGCATAATGAACTAGCATAGGGGAAAACCAGCGATCAAGCTTTCATCTCTGTGAGAAGGAGATCAGTAATTACAGAAAAAAATACCATAGTATTTTATATTTGCAAATAATAATAACTAACTAACTAACTAACTAACTCTATGGCCTATGGAACCCGGAGGTTCAGTGCCGCGTTCACAAAAGCTCTCCACTGACTTTTATCCTTAGCTAATTGGATCCAGTTTCTACTTTGTATTCCTATCTCTGCGAGATCCATCTTAATATTATCCTCCCATCTGCGCCTAGGTCTCCCTAATGGTCGTTTTCCTATGGGTCTACCAGTCAAGACTTTGAAAGCGTTTCTACTTTCTTCCATTCTAGCTACATGACCTGCCCACCTAAGTCTCCTAGACTTCACGACCCTAACAATGTTAGGTAAACCGTATAAACTATGTAGTTCCTCGTTATGAAGCTTCCGCCATTCCCCATTCTCGTTCCTCTTGGGTCCGAATATTCTTCTCAGGATCCTGTTCTCAAATACTTTCAGTCTATGTTCTTCCCTCAGAGTAAGCGACCATGTTTCGCAACCATACAGAACAACAGGCATGATTATCGTTTTATATATTTTAAGCTTCAAATTCCTCGACAGAATTCGCGACGACAAGAGATTTTGAACCGAATAGTAACACGAATTCCCTGCTTTTAGTCGACATTTAATTTCTTCGTGAATATGATTTTCGTCTGTTAATATTGATCCTAAATATTTGAAAGTATCCACTTTATCAAAAGTATTATTTAATATTTTAACGCCTCCACAATTTGCCGTATTACGGTCCCGACGCACTTCCATGTATTTAGTTTTCTCTGCATTTACTTCTAAACCCATGTCCCTGCAAGCGTTTAATAATATCTCTGCAGTTATTTCTACTATTCTCCTATCATCCCCTATTAAATTTACATCATCAGCATATGCCATAACCTGGTGAATGCTGTTCAACTCTACGCCCTGGTTGCTATCTTTGATTTTCCTTATGGCGTATTCCAGCACAAAGTTAAATAATAATGGCGACAACGCATCTCCTTGTTTCAGGCCATTTTCGACGTGGAAGCTCGTGGACAAAAATTTTCCTACCCGGACTTTACTTTGGGATTCACTTAAACATATCTTAATTAATCTAACTAGCTTTCTCGGTATTCCAAGCTCTGTAAGAACGTTGTATAAAATTTCTCTCCTAACCGAGTCGTAAGCCTTTCTAAAATCAATAAATAGTTGATGTACCGGGGTATTGTATTCCCACTTCTTTTCGAGTATTTGGCGAATGGTAAATATTTGGTCGATAGTTGATCGATTTCGTCTAAATCCGCACTGATAATCTCCAATAATTTCATCTGCGTATGGGGTCAGTCTTGCTAACAGAATATTTGAAAGGATTTTATAGGATGTTGACGGAAGAAAAATGCCTCGATAGTTATTACAGTCAGTTTTGTCGCCTTTCTTGTGGATTGGAACAATGATTGATTCTTTCCACTCTTGTGGCAATTCTTCCTTGTTCCAGATAAGGAGAATGAGTTTGTGTATCTTGTTCCACAATTTTTCGCCTCCAGCTAAAATTAACTCAGCCGGAATTTCATCTACACCCGGAGATTTGTGTTTCTTTAATTTCTTTATAGCGGTTTCTACTTCTATTCGGTTGGGTTCTGGAATATACGGTTCTGCGGTGTGTATCTCCTTTTCTCCACGCACATTAGTTTTTGGCTGCGTGTTCAGCAAATCGTCAAAGAAATCTTTCCATCTATTTAAGAGGCTATCCGTATCAGTGAGAACTGTTCCGTCAGATTTCTTTAATATATAAGCTCGAGGTTGATAGCCTTTCTTAAATTCGCTGATCCCCTTATGCATGTCCCGAATATTTTTATTTTTACTATTATCTTCAAGTTCCTTAATTTTAGCTTTCAAAAAATCCCGTTTCTTTGTTCTAAAAGTTTTGGAAGTTTCCCGCCTGATATCTGCGAAGTTTTGTGTAGTTATTTCATTCGGATTTTGTAGCCACCGTAATTTTGCCTGTTTTCTCTTCTCTACTAGTTTAATGCATTCTTGGTCGAGCCATGGTTTGTTCCTACGTATTTCCGCGTGTCCCAGTTTTTCTATTGCTGAACTTTTAATGCTATTTCTAATTTCAATCCAAGTATCCTCAACACTAGTGCACTCCGAGTCTTCTAAAACCGAGAATCTATTCGAAACTTCAATCTGGTATTCCTCTCTTACCTGGCTCTCTTCTAATTTCTTTAAATTAAATCTCTCCGTTTTCGGACATTGAGTATTACCTTTATTCAACGATAATCTCTCCCGTATTATCGCTGCTACCAGGTAGTGATCAGTGTCACAATCAGCCCCTCTAAACGACCGGACGTCAATTATGCTAGATTGTCTTCTTCTATCTACTAAAACGTGATCAATTTGATTATGTGTTTTTCCGTCTGGTGATGTCCAAGTGTATTTATGAACGTCGCGATGTGGGAATTTTGTACTCTTCACGATTAGGTTTTTGGATGTTGCAAAGTTCACGAGTCTAACACCGTTGTCATTACTTTCCTTATGCAAACTTTCGTTCCCTATAATCGGTTTGAAAATATCCTCTCGTCCTACCTTCGCATTGAAATCCCCTAATAGAATTTTCATATGGTATCGCGGGAGTTGGTCAAATATCCGTTCCACTTCTTCGTAAAAACTGTCTTCTATATCGTCACCCTTATCTTCAGTTGGAGCATGTACATTTAAAACAATAATATCACACCACCGTCCCTTAAGAGTAATAAAAGAAAGTCTGTCAGTAACAAATTCAACCCGTTTAATTGCTTGTAATATTCGTTTGTGAACGAAAAACCCTGTTCCTAACTGGTGATTTTTATTTCCTTCCCCGTAAAAGAACGTAAAATTTCCGGAATTCTCAGATCGATTTCCTTCCCACCTAACTTCCTGAACTCCTACTAAGTCCATCCTGTATTTCTCTAACTCACTCGTTACAGATTTTAACGCGCCTGTCCTATAAAGACTTCTAATATTCCATGTTCCAAATCTCATGTCCATTTTCTTTTGCTGATGTCGTACCAAGTTATCAGTCCTTGTCCGAGGCTTTTGTGAATGTTTCTGAACAAGTACCTTTTTTTAAAGGATGAGGGTGTTAGCCTTACCCAAACCCCCAAGCTGGAGGACCACTCCTAGTCGTCTGTCCGCGACTGCTTATTCAGTATATTCGCAGCTAACCTCTATATCTAGAGGCCTTCTCCTCGATCCGCAACCTGAGGACGCGCCATGCCGTGGTGACAGGAACCCACGTTACACGGAATAATAATAATAATAATAATAATAATAATAATAATAATAATAATAATAATAATAATAATAATAATAATAATAATAATATCTATGAGTGTGCCGCGAGAATTCAAGTTACACCCGTAGTGTGCCGCAAGTTGAAAAAGGTTGGGAAACGCTGGTCTACTGTTTAGTATTCCAAGCATAATTTTTGCTGCATGCAATTTAAGACTAATAGTTGTGTGATCTTCACATCTCTCTGGATTCGATTTCTTATCCAATGGTATCATGATTGTCTTCAGGAAATATTTTGGCCATACTTCCGTTTCATATATTTCATTACAGGTTACAATAATTCTGTTGCGTTCTTTTCTCTTATACTCCTAACGAATTCAACTGGTATGTTATCTATGCTGGTACTTCTCCATTCCTAATCTCGGATTAGTTTTTTTCAAACTCATCCCGAAATATATTAAACTGTTTATCATCCTCGCATATTTCATTTTCTACGAGTTGAATTGAATTGAATTGAATTGAAAATGCCTTTATTCATGAGGCGAGGTTCAGCCATAGGCTGCTCTACCACCTAACCTCAACAAAAGTACAATTAGGAATGTCACATGGGAATATATATAAAGATATTATACACGCACATATATAACGACAATAAACATATAACGTTTAGTTAACTACAAACTAATATCATATACACACAAATACACACAAAGCCAAGGTAATTTTTACAATACAGAAACGAATAATAAGAATGATGGCGGCTGCTAAACCAAAAGATCACTGCAAACCAATATTTAAAACATTTCGTATACTCCCAGTACCTTGTTTGTACATTTTAAATCTACTGATATTTGTAGAGACATTTAGAAGGTGTTCTTACGCGGATAGAAGAAAAACATGATCATAATACAAGAAACAAACAAAACTTTTCCATTGTAGAACACAGAACCGTATTATATGAAAAAGGGTGTAAATACGCGGGTATCATGCTATACAATAACTTCCAAAAGATATAAAGACTCAAAAATCTGTTGCTAAATTTAAAAAAGAACTACAGAAATATTTACTAAAACACTGCTTTTACTCGATAGAGGAATACATGAATTGCTAACAGAAAAAAAACTACATTATCTACAGTAACCAGTGTCGTTGCTTGTTTTTAGCATTTGATATATGTTCAAGGATTTCTACATACACTGCAAGTAATAATTACTCTTACTTTATTTTTAATAATATCATGCAAAATGTAATGGATAAGATGTAAGGTGTAATGTTTAATTATTAACCTAGTGTGCGTAATTTTCATTATTATTGTTCTTTTTACTTTTGTGTTTATATATAAATGACGTGTCCACTTCATATGCATTGCAATACAATGCTAAATGTATGAAAAAAGGACGAAATAAATACAATACAATATATATATATATATTGAAGAAAACCAATATGAAGCATGAATATAATAGTTGTTTAGATACAATAGGCCTAATACTTGTCTCCTATGTTACAATATGCATACAAAATTGGTTTATTTGCTGCAGGCTAAGACGTAGGTGTTCAAGCTAAGTTTCTGTTCATGTAAAAGATGACCCTTTACCCTACGTTTGAAGGTCAAGAATCCTTTGCACTCGATTATATCGGAAGGTAATGAATTCCAGGCTCTCACAGCTGAAATAGAGAATGATTTCGGTGCTTTTGTTAATGTATGCCGCGGAATGTCAAATGTACGGGAACGTTTTGTTTCGTATGGATGAATTTCATTTCGGAACGTCAGCTTACTTTTAAGATATAGAGGGCCATTATTATGTATGACCTTATGTATCTGGCAGTACAGATGCAACAAACGCCTCCTTGACATAGTTAGAATGTTGTTTTGATTTAGTAAGGGCAGTATATGTTCACACTTTCGCGTATTATAGATAAATCTCATGCAGGCATTTTGTACTTTTTGGATTGACATTGCTAAGGATTTAGTAATGGCTGGTCCATATACAGAATCACAATAGTCGAACAGTGGAAAAATAAGCGTGTTCACTAAATACAGTTTTGTGTTCTGATTTAGAAAATCATTATATTTGTATAATAATCGCAGAATTGATATTGATTTATTAGATATAGTAGATATATGTCGCTTCCAGTTTAACTCACCATCTAGTATTAATCCGAGATTTTTTACTGAAGGTGAGTAATCTAACGACGTGTCTCGAATGGAAATATTAATTTGTCCAGTTTCCAATTTCCTAAGATTTTCTCTTGTTCCCATGACTGTAAATATGCATTTACTTGCGTTTATTTTCAAAGAATTGGACAAGCACCAATCACTAAATATTTCTAAGTCCTCATTGATGAGGGCTGCACTTTGTAAGGCGTGCTCTGGAGACGTGGCTAAGCAGAGTTGTGTATCATCCGCGTACAGATGTATTCTAGAGTGTAGCTTTGGTACGTCTGCTGTATATAGACAAAACAGCAGAGGTCCTAGTATTGATCCCTGTGGCACTCCTCTTTGAAGACTGATTCGGTTTGATACTGCAAGTTTAGGATCTCTTAGTACCACTCTTTGTTGCCTATCTGAAAGATATGATCTGAACCACTGGATCGTGTTGGTGGAAAAGTTATAGTATTTCATTTTAGCTAAGAGTAAGTCGTGATGAACTGAATCAAATGCTTTAGTAAGATCTAATAATACCAGGAATGATATCTGGTTGTTATCTAATACTCGAAAAATGTCGTCAGTGATATGAAGTAGGGCTGTGGCAGTGCTATGTGAATTGCGAAAGCCTGATTGGTGTAGGGGTAAGATATTATTATTAATGATGTAATCATTGAGCTGGTTATGCACAAGTTTCTCCATAACTTTGGACAATATTGGTAATAGGCTAATAGGCCTAAGGTCGTTTAGAGATGATACATTTTGCTTTTTCGCTATAGGCATTACAAAAGCTTCTTTCCAGGATAATGGAAAGGAGCATGTGGTTATGGAATAATTTATTATATGTGTTAAAGGTGATATAATGTGTGGTAAAACAAGTCTAAGCATATTTCCTGTAATGCCTTCGTGTCCAGCTGCATTTGAATTTAAATTTTTAATAGCATTCTGAACATCAAAGTTGCTTATATTACGGAGTTCGAATGAATTCATACTTGAACAGAATTTAGTATTATTATATACAGTTAGGCGGTTTTGAACTGCATTCTCGTCGATATTTCTATCATTACAAATTTCACCAAAGTACGCGTTAATCTCATTGCAGTCTGCAAGATCATCTGGTAATGCTTGTGAATTTTTTCGACTACTAATACCGAGGGTTCTTAATTTATTCCATACGTCCTTGGAGCTCAGATTATAACTATTGAAAAACTGTGGGAAATATGCTCTTTTCTCTTGTCGTATCACGGCTGTAGTAAAGTTCCGTAGTTGTTTGTATTCATTCCAAAGAACATCAGTTCTTGTCCTTCTGAATTTGAGATATGCACGATTTTTTAATTTTATTAGAAGCTGGACGTTGTCAGTTAACCACGGACTGTTGTTTCTTGTAATTCTCGAAGAGCATAGAGGGGCATGTTTATCAAAAATGCTAACTATTGTGTTTTCTAAGAATTGGACTTTCTTATCTACGTCAGGTAGGTTTTCAATTGGTTTCCAATCTATGCGTTCTATATCACTAGTGAGTTTGGACTGATCAAAATACTTAAAATTGCGATATGTCTTTATTTTGCTCTTGTCTTTTGTTGGCTTTTCTAATTGCAAACATATATATGCTAAAGAGTGATCTGAAGTACCGATTGGTAGTTTTACTCCACTGGAGTGAATTATATTGCTATTACTAGTAATAAATACATCAAGAAGTGTTTCAGTGGTTTCAGTGATGCGTGTTGGTTCGTTTAAGATTTGCGACAGCTGAAAGCTATCAAGTATTGAACATAAATAAGCTGTGTCACGCTTCGAAGGCGTAAGGAAATCACAATTTAGATCTCCTATGATGAGCAGATTATCAGTCATAGAGCCTACATTCGTGATTACTTCTTCGAGCATCGCCAATTTAGTGTATGCAACGCTGGGTGGTCTGTATATGGCACATATGCCTAATCTAACCGAATTTATGGTAATTTTGAGACATACACAGTCAATTTCGTCTTTATGCGATACATCAACATTAAGCAGTTTCACATTTAAATTACTACGGAAATATACAGCAATTCCTCCTCCTCGCCTGTCCGTCCGATCACTTCTCAACAAACGATAGTTGTTTATTTCAACGGCTGATGAGTTTAGGGCACTATCGAGCCATGATTCAGTTATGACAATAAGATCGTATTTTTCCTCGTTTGCCAAGATTCGCAATTCGTCAATTCTCAACATATTCTTCCCATCTTCCTAAGATTTCACTTTTTTTGCTTACTACATTTGTTTCCATTCTTATTTTCTAATGCAATAACAATACCCCTTTTTTTGCGAAGTTCCATATATTCCATATATTTCTTCATATTTCGGAACTCCTTCTGATTCTTTTCCATCCTAATATTTCCTTTTATAATACTCTTCGCTTGTTCCGTCTGTTTCCTTTATCAACTCGTTTGCTTTTATCTACAGAGGTTGTTTCCAATCTATAGTGACGAAACTACACAGCTTGTGCAGCACCACAAAGCGGGAAGATAAGGAAGTTGCAAGACATGTGGCCACCTTAGACCATTGACTGTGCGTGACAGGTGTGGTAAGTGCATTCGGGAGGTCGGGCCTGTGGTCACCACGGAGAATCCACTCACACAGAGGAGTATCGCTAACGACTACAGATATCACTGAAGACAGTGCACACCATCATTCATAGCGATTTGAAGTTGGTAAAGCGACAGAAGGGGGTGTTCACAAGCTCTTGCATAAGCACATTTAAGAACGCCACACCAATTGTTGAAAGCTATACGAGCGTTACCTGGCCGGTGACAACTAGACGTTTGTTGTAACACTGGACGAGGCATATGTTTATCTCATACATTTTTTTTTATCGATCAACTGGTGCAAGAGACTTTCAAAGATTGTTTTCTGAATGCAAGGAGAGTTTCGGCACAGGTTTCATGGTCATTGCTGGATACTCATACCAGGGCAAGCTAACCATACATCATGTAGCCAAAAATATGAAGTTGAATTAGTAATATTATAAGGCTAACCCCTGTTTGTCGCCATGACATTCCAGATCTCTATGAGAGGGACAATAATCGTGTGTGAGTGCATCAAGACAAATCGTCAAGTCGCACATTTCTCTCAACCCGGCTTTTCCTGCAACAAATGACAGCAGAAACTGGACTTCGTACCATTCCATTCACAGACATTCCAGTGAAGTCTCCTGATACGTCATCGATGGACCTTTTCACCTTCGGCCTCATGAAACGAATCTTGTCTTACAGGAGACCACGCATCGTTGAAGGGCAATGAAAAGCCTGTCAGGAAGGGTGATTGCGGCTTGACATGACTATACTGCGTGCCAATCTCCTACAGTGGAAACTTCCCTGTCGGGCAATTGCTTAGATGCACGGCCACCAAATAGAGCACTCCTGATGGTGGCGACATGGTTTCTCTTGAGGTAAATGCAGTTTGAAATCGTCACCATAGGTCGGAAGCAACCTCTGAACATGTTCATGTTCTCTTCTATATTTATTTCATATTCTGCTACACCTGTTTTGTAACCCACGGTTTTTAAGTCGTTACCTGTTCGCAGTAGGCTACTACTTTTTCTGCAGCCTGAAGTATGCAAAGCTTAATATTCTCCCACAGACTGTAACTACCTGTATCTATCGTTTTCCAGTTGAAGTACTTTTCTTGGAAGGATTTTTGTTTTACGAAAATGTTTCTTACTTCTTCATTTTTTACATTTTTCAGTATACAACTTCTTTTTGCGTACTTTTCTTCTGGGTATATTTTTCTGTTGAATATCCACTTCGGCTAGCGTAAGGTTGTGATCAGAGAAAATGTCGTATAGGGGAACATCTTCGCTTCCCTCAAAATATTCTGATACTTCGCCTAAGTCATAATGTAGTCATTTTGATACGTTCATCCGTCTATTGAGCATTTTCATGTATATGTTTATCTCTTGTGATGGTTGAACAAAGTATTTCAAATTACTAGTGAATTCTGTCTATAGAAAATTACCATGCCTCCCCCTTTCATTTCTTTCCCTTAAACCATATTTGTCTTCTTTCCTGTCCTACTCCCATAACTGAATTCTAATCTCCTATTACAAATCCTTTTCTCGCTGCCTGTAATTTCTCCTATTTTTTCATAATTTTCCCTAGATCTTCGATTCTATGGAACGTGCTGGGTGCGTATGAATACATCAATATTAGATTCTTCTTTTTCTTTTAAGTCTTAACATTATAACTCTTTCATCAACCAATTTTTCATTTTGCACTACTTTCTGTTTTAGGAGCTTACTTACAATTATTCGCACACAATTACAACTGTTCCTTTCTTTACCTGAGTAAAACATTCTGTATCCTATCCAGCTTCTTGAACTCCTACCAAGCCTAGATTATCTTATTTCAGTTTTATAAAAGATTTTCTAATATTTCTCCTTGCAACTTGGTTTGAACGTTCCGTGTTCCTATTCTAAATCTTTTGCTTCTGCTTGTTTTTTTCTTTTTTCAAGATACGATAAAAGCATTTCATGCTGTATTGTCATCACTAATTTGGTAATAACACTGTGCAACACGAAATTTGTCCTTTACATGGAAATATGATTTTCTTACGTATTTTTGCATGGGAAAATCAAATCTGTAATTACTTTATATGTATTACATACCAATTTCGAGAAAAGCTGAAAAGTTTGAAATTTTCTACTGTGAAGTACTGTAATTTTACGGGAGATAATGAAATGTGATTAATGTTTGGTTTGGTTATTGAAATTTAGCGTACCTTTGTAACAGCGAGATTATATGAGACGTGGACGTACAGTTTCAGGTGTAATCCGAGCCACTTACTCTGTCTTTCAATGTTCTCCTATTGGCTATCGAACCCGAGAATCCAAGGACCGAAAGTGCGCATGCTACCCACTAGACCAGAGGGAGGGAAGAAATTTACTTAACATAAACATTGTTGCATATGTAATATACCTTACGATATACGCTCATTTAAACATCATCCAGACTACAATTTTTCTTCTTTACAGAACGAATGGGCTGTTTAAAGAGGGGTTCTCATAATCCTCCAAGTTTTCCCTACTGCGTAAGTCTTTTTCCGCGTTATGTGGAACACTAATTTCTCATGGATAAATAGATCATGTAAATGACTATTACTTTTGCTTGACATATAGAAAGGGCTTTTCCTCTGAATATAAACGTCAGTACCCTAATTTAAAGTCAGCTATTCGTCCAGTTCCTCACAGTGAAGATCGTCCAATACCTAAAGCTCCAGAACATAACACTATTGACTCAGAAGAATATACCTTAGACGCTCCAAGTAAGAGGGAAGATGTAGACTTTCAGCTATCTACGTCCCAGTCAACGTCATCTCATGTGATCGCACAAGAAGAGATTAACGACCTTGTACGAGATTTAAATCTCATCCCCCCCCCCCAAAAAAAAAGCAAAATTGTTGGGCTTCAGGCTTCAAGGTTGGAATGTCTTAGCTCAAGATGTTAAAATAAGTTTGTTTAGAAAACTACACAGTCATTTTGAGGACTATTTTGTTGAAAATGGAGGCATTGTTTATTGCAACGATGAAGATGGCTTATTTCAGTTTGTTGGACATGAATATAATCCCACCGAATGGCGTTTGTTTATTGACAACTCGAAACTAAGTCTGAAGACAGTGCTTCTCCATACTAGAAATGTCCACCCGTCTGTTGTTGTAGCATATGCGGCTCATACAAAGAAGACGTGTGAAGTTATAAGTGCGATATTGGACTCCACTGAAATAAAAAAAATCAAATAGCATGTGTGAGGACTTGAAAGTTACTGGTTTAATCACACAAATCCAACAAAGACACACCAAGTATTTTTTTTTTTTTTATGTGAGTGGGATAGCCGTGGGATAACAAACCACGACGTCCTTAAATACTAGCCTCAAAGACAAGATTTCATTCCTGGCACCAAGAACTTATTTCAGAAACCAATTGTGAACCATCAAGGTGTATTTTTGCCATCATTACATACAACAAGTGGTTGGTGACGTTGCTTTCACGAACCTTAAGTAGAAATTCAAAAACATAAGTGAGGAATAATAAACTAAAGAAGGAGTATTTGTTGGTCCGCAGATTAAAACAGTCATGCAGAGTGAAGACTTAGAAACTAAATTCTCTGAAATTGAGAAATCAGATTGGCTGTTATTTAAATCGGTATGTTCAGGTTTTCTTGGAAATGTAATGGAATTACGAAGCTGTTGTTAGTGACATGGTTTTCTTTTTTCAACTCATGGAATTCAACATGTCGTTAAAATTTCACTTCTTGCACTCATATTTTGATTTTTCTCCTCAAAATCTCGGCACAATAAGTGATGAACATAGAGATCGGTATCATCAGAACATTGCTATTTGAAAAGCGTTACAGTAGAAAATGGACTGAAAGTATGCTTGCTGAGTATTGCTGGTCTATCATCAGAGAGACTCCAAAAGATATCTACAAGCATAAGCAACAAAACAAAGTATTTTAAAGGGTAACTCAACAAAATTTAATGTTAGTATAGGATGCCTTCCTAGCTTACATTAGATAGTAAAAATATGTAAATATGTATATTTTGTATAATGTATTGTGGTTTGCCCAACAAAAAAGTGACACGATGGAACATTTTGGTTTCCACCAATGAATTCAGCACCTGTCATTTAGTTAAAATCATATAATTTCATTTGAGGGATAAAAACGTTTAAATTTGTTGCACAGTGTAATTTTTGTCAGTTTCCAAAATTAGTGGTCCATTATTAAAATTGGGTGGGTCGTTTTACTGTCTTTAAGTGAAGCTAGTCGAAATGATAGCCCCACCAACTTTTAATAATGCAGCACTAATTTCGAAAAGTTGTCAAAAATAGTATAAAATTTGTGCTTACGAAACCGTATGCAAAAAATTAGTGCTCTTACTAGAAAGTCAAAATCTCTAATTGTGGCAACATGAAGGAAAACAAAAGATACCTCATTTCCACGGTGAGATAAAGAGCACTTATTATCATTCTATGCGGTATCGTCAGCATTAAGATTTGACATAGTTCCCAAAATTAGTGTTCCATTATTAAAAGTAGGTAGGACTGTCTTTCTTAAAGACAACCCCACAAACAATAAATTTAGAATTTTGGCTTTCTGAGAAGAACACCAATTTTCTTTGTATGTCGTATCTTCAACACTAATTTAGCACTAAATTAAGGAAAATGTGTGATAATTAGTGTTCATGAGCGCGGGGCTGTCTTCACGGAGATTTAGAATGACTATTCTGTTTCTTACTCCGAAAGATAATGTTCAAGATTTGTTCTTGTTCCGCTGTTTGACTTCACTACTCAGTACTCTTGATAAGAGAATGTTATTGCGATTATTTTGTGCTGCTTCGATTTTGGTGAAGAAGATTGTTAGTTTTAGTTTCAGTTGATGCTGGGTGAACAATGGTAATTGTATAAATTTTGATATATGAATCATTATATACTCAAAATGAAAAAAGTGCTGATTCAATCTTCATCTTTGTTGCAACTACATTGTGACGAGCCGCCAGTGGTTTATTATAATTATTAGCGCCCAGAAACGAGAAATGGAAATGTCTGGTATTAAATATTTTTTCACGAGATGGTATTAGTGCCCTACAACTCAGAGTATATAAGTCGCAGCGATTCAGAAGTAACACCATTTGAAGCAAATGTTCATGTAGAAGATGATCTTTGAAGTGGACAACCAATTACAGGAAAAGTGGACAATATTTTGGCAAAAGTTGCGAGTGAAGACCGATTAGTATGTAAGCAGCAATGACGTCCCCAATGATCTAAATATCTATCCCAAATAATGAGAAACAATTTGGAGGAAGCTGGCTGTAGAAAGAAGCTCAACGTGTGGGTGTCACATGATCTGCAAATGTCTACTGAAATGTAGCAACTTCAACTATATCTGAAGCGATTGATCACGAGTGATCAAAAGTGGATAACTTACGACAACAATTTGCAAGAAAGACTGCTCGAAAAGAGGAGAAGTTCCACACTCTGTTACTAAACCTACACTGACGCTCAAGAAGTGTCGCTGTGCGTTTGGTGGGATTGAAAGGACATTATGTATTACGAACTGCTGTCGCCGGACAGAACGGAACACTCGGATCTGTACTGTCCACAATCAGTGCAAGTGCGCTTAGTAATTCGAACGAAACGGCCGAAACTGGTCAAAACTGGTATCGTATACCATGCTGACACCGCCAGACCGCATAATATTTAACGACCAAACAGAAATTTACAGAACCTTGCTGAGAGGTTTAATGAATCCACAGTATCGCTAGGACCTGGAACCTTCAGATTATCATTTGTTTCGGTCCCAGCAGAACTCCTGGAATGGTGTTAAGTTAGTTACAAATGAAACCTGTAGAATGTTTGATCACATTTTTTTTTTATCAGTAACTAGCTTAACTACGGAAGTTCTATAGCGACAAGATTATGGTGTTGTCAGAAAAATGGCAGAAGGTCATCTAACAAAAGCATGCATAAGTGATATCATAATGCTATTTCCAAATCATAATAAAGGAATTCTCAAATTTGAAGTCCAAGGCTCAATACTTTTTAGACAACGTTTGTGGACCGAATGAGTGATAGAATAAGCTGCTTCAACACAGTTAGAGAGGTAACTTGTTATTCTGCCCACAAAGAGAATTGTGTAAGACCACAAGATGTTTAAATAAAATGCTTGTTAAGATCAGTCGGTTTGTAATCATCCAATGCTACATCCAGCCCCATATTCAGGTATTTTGCTCTCATGGGCCGAAGAAAATTATACAGCCCCGTACTTGTTCATATCCAGTTATGTGTAGGGCTAGACCTACACAATATTGACGCTCCACTAACATTGACCTACCAGCAAAAGTACGGGATGTACAGAATAAGATACACGGATTACGGAAGCAGCAAATGAGCAACAGCCTCAGCTTCTTTTAGCGTCAGTAGCTTTTAATGAGAAAACTGGATCGCACTGTGTTTCCATGCTAGTCTCCATCAAATTTCACTCTCGTGGGCAGTTTCTTCTTTCCGCATACCATACCTCAATCTTGAGGCTTTTAATATGCCGCCCTGGGTCCGAGCCCCGCTGACCTCTGTCTAAATACATTTACAAATTCCTTAATTTTGATTTAGATTAACTACGCCCTCTAGGATTGCCAACGAGGCAATAGTTGACGCCGTCTCTTCTCGAAATTTTGTGAAAGTGATATTTCACCTCACAAAGTGTACTTATTTCTATCGGAAGCGTTTAAGTGCTTCAATTTCCTTGTTAGTCTCCCTCTACCTCTCCCTCTACCTCCCATTCACTTCCAATGCCATTACTCTTCAGACCACGATGTTTTTGCTCTTCTCATTGAGCAGCAATATTAGTGTTTGTGTACAATATATATATATATATATATATATTATAGGATTCAAGAGAAACTTTTATTGCACTAAAAATAAAGTCGTTCGTTGCCACACTTTGATGCGGATGGTAGCTTTCAATCTGCTGAAATAAATTATTTATTTATTTACCTCCCGTACATAAATATACATATATATTATTAGGTAACAGATACCATGTATTTTTCTTTCATTTCTCCTAACAATAACGCCCGCACTACTTGTGAATCATTAGTACAAAAAGAAGTCAAATTAAGGTCCACCATAGCATTTTGTGAGCAAGCGCAACTGCTGTTGAGCACTCTTGACCTTTGTAAAAGAAAGCACTAAGTTATAAATGGCAACCCAAATTAACTGCGGACAGTGTTTCCTTGAAGTACGTGCTTCTATAAGTGTAGGTTCGATTTTGAAGGACAATTGTGTTTGGCCTTCATTATCTAAGCGACTTCATTATTAAAGCTAATTACAACAGTTCGTTACCGAACTTCAAAGCACTCTGGTTGAAAAACCTCAGAGTGTAGGTAGAAGAGATCTCATCCCTTCCTCGTTTCTAAACCCAAAACGAGAATTCCCCAGTTGCCTTGAACATTACAGCTCACTGAGCCAGAAATCGTCTTTTGAAATTGTCATCAAATTATTATATAATTGCTCTGCATATTCTCTGACATACATCTTTAATTCTGGAATCTTATTTCTGTCGTTTCTCGGGAAAAAAGTCTTACCCACACTTATACACAGAGCTACAAGAATCCTCTTTAACACATAAAAATACTTATTGAAAGAGACAGTGAGTAAATGAGGTTCGTTAGACGTAGAACATCCCTTGTAATCCTAAAGCTGCCGGACTTCAAGGGAAAATATTGGATAGTTTTTTCAAATTATGAGGTAACCTACTTAAAATAATGAGAAAACAAGGGAAGATCACTAAATGGATAAAGAAGCACAAGCTATAATACTTAGCACTGTGATTCTATAAGAGTATTAGTACAAAATAAAAAGTTATGTCCGAAAGAGACATAGTCTGTAATATCCAATTGCGTCAGTTCCGGTTTGGCTTAGGTGGACAAAAGTCTCTACAGATCCAAGAGGAAAGCAGTGGCGGATTTAGCCCGGGACTGGGGACGGACTAGGAATACCAAGTTTTTTTGAGTTACAAAAATAATTTAAGCTATTATTAATGCATTTTTGAACTTTTATAGTAAACTCATGATATACCTATCATTGTCTGGGTTCTAGCTCCCCCCCCCCCCACTCTAGGTCCGCCTCTATGAACATAGTGTCATAAATTTAGGAATGATTCCTTATATCAAATCAAAGAAACAAGTTTTAATAAGCATAGGTCAAAAAATACGTATGCGGAAACGTCTGCTTTCGGAGTTATACAGCAAAATATCAAATATTGCGAAGCAACGCGATTTGAAACACACTGACTTGAAAACTATTCAACTACTTACAAGTGGTTCTAACAATTATGCATAAATTAGTTCGCGCACAGAGACAAAAAGTATATGGCGTACGTAGAAACGTATGTTAGACGCCAAAATCCTGTAAGTTTTGAACTTAACGTACGACTGTACGTTAAGGTAACATAATGCAGGTAACATATAAATGAAAAAGTATGTTTTATAATGCTTTCCGTATACGTGTTCAATCGATAAGTACTTTCCATATGAAACAGAGAAATATATATATGCTGTCAAAATCGCACATACAGATGAACGTATATAACGTATAGTTGACGTATGTAATATATGGATGACTGTTAGATATCAAACATCCTGCAGCGACATGACGTAACATTTAATCGAGAACAAGTCAGTACGTACGCAGTATATGAATAATGAATGCTTCGTACAGATTCCCGTAGTAAATTTATGGATTCCGTATATTTGTACAATATACCGCTGTCCAAATGACTGATTTTTCTCAATGCACTTTATCTAAATACACAATATATAATGTTTCACAATCTCTTAATACAATGAGTACTGGTGCTCAATAAGTACTTGAAAGTGTATGTCTTGCTCCAACTTATTTTATGCAGTTAGTTACACCATACCGGTACCGGAAATTATGAAACATGGATATTTATATAGAGAGTATATTAGTTCCTGTGTAATTTAGTGAACCGGTTGAACTAAGTTCCACAATTTTCAAGCCAGAGCGTTTCAAAACGTAATGTATCTTATTCTCGGCGGTTTATAAATGTGAAAGGAATTGCTTTTCGACTCATTAGAATCCTGAATTGGGATCTTTTCCTTTCAATCTATATAAAGAATTACCTTTCAAGTTTTAAAGCATGGTGCTCATTAACACGCTGAAAATATCTCAAACGCAGGGGAATATCAGTTGCCACATAGAACCCATAAAATAAGCTCCTGGTCATATCAATCAAGATAAGTTGTTGAGCAGAACAAAAACATATGCGTAAGTTGAACTTTTATTTCGCAATTTTCGACAAAGTCAATAAAAGTTACGTGTAATGGAGCTATAAAATATGATTCTACGTCATCAACAAAATGCTGTTTATTGAGATGAAACTGATATTAAGTAGCCCCGCGAAACGTTGCCGCTAACACTCTCGCCTTCGGTGCGAGCGGTCAGGGGTTCGATTCCCGGTGGGGGAATTGGGTAGAAAAGAGTATAAAAAGCTTTTCAGGCCAGCCATTCTGAATGAGATTTTCCTGGGTTTTCCTCATTCACACCAGACAAATGCCGGGGTAGTACCTAACGTATAGATCCCAGGCCGCTTCCTTATCTTCCCCAATCCTTTCGTCCTTACCTTTTCCCGGATAGTGGACTCGCCGAGTGACGTCATCCCTCAAACGTGACGAGCTAACATGACCATAGATGCCGAAAGCCCAGATATCTAAATCCTAAATTTCTAAATCCGTATCTCATACTAGAAATTACTCCTTCAAGTTTCAATTTTGACGCTATCAAGATGATACTATGGTTAATGAGATGTACTAACCTAAAATGACAACCAACTCTTTATTGTTAAACATCTTTCAATGAATTATATCATATTTCACGTACGTCTCGTAATGGTTTTCCAGAAAGGAAAGGTATCTCCCCTAAAACACTGGCAGTACCTTCTTTCTAGTTGAGTGAAAAATAGTGTATGTTGAAGATGATAAATTATGGTCCGAAAGCTTCGGCTCTGTTGTAACGTTTCTACTCTTCAACCGCAAACTCTCTGGTAACTTTAGCTTTATTTATTTGTTTTTACTTGTTCATGAACTAAAGCGTGCATACCTAGTTAAAGTCCGGCTCAAACCTCTTGACGTCTGAGGAAAGCCAATGATGTGCAAGCGCGACGTTGTCAGATTTTGCTTATTTTTGTGTACATGCATAGAATCGTGCCTTCTCCTCCTACACTGTTAAAAATAATTTCTTAAATTCGAGAAACTGTTTGTTATCTGTGAACCGATTCAATATTTTCTTAGAAATAAGATTTGGCAATTCTCATTCATAAGGAAAGTAACAGTATATTTTCTCGTTTCGCTTTATACAATGTCATCTGCTTTTCTTCATTTCTCATTAATGAGAGTTTCAAACTCTTGTCCTAAACATTTGATAACATTATATCACAAAAAAAAAAAAAAAAAAAAAAACTTTTTCGGTTGCAAATAGTATTTCTTCCAACCATGGACTGAAGCAAATCTCTTTTTTACTTTAACGTCTCATGACTATGCCCTTTAGTCTAAGCGAGTCCACCACAAACTTACTTTTACGAGGATCCAACCAGGGGCCCCACGCACCTTAGGTAAGCATTCTATCACTGAGCCACAGTGCCCCAATTGAGTGAAGCAAACAGAATTCAACATCGTCTGCAATTTGCATTGGATATTATGGAAAATAGGATATGCTTTAAAGTCATGAAGTTTGAGCTGAATTTTAGTTGGAAATATATGGGGCAAATGTGTCCAGGAAAATGGCTATAATGTCTATGCTCAAACTTTGGTTCACTCTGTACCAGGGGCGTCATTTGGGGAGGGCAATAGTCTCCTCTGTGTTACATATATATACATTTAAATAAAAAGTACAAAAATATACTAGTGAAAACCATGAGACTCTGAGAGCCTTAGTCCTCTCTCCTAGGGGCGCCCGAAGAAAATTTTCTAGGGGGGTGATCTCTATGGTTGCTATATTGCGTCTGGTATTTCTGGTATTTAAAATACGTTGTTTGCTATATTACGTCTACATTTTCATGATCCAGGGGTCCGCCCCCCTTCCGGCGTCCATGCACCCTTCCCAGCCAAAACTTGATATGACACTTGTACTCTGTATATAAAAATTTCCGAAAAACTCGTTCCCATTAAATATATATATATATATATATATATATATATATATATATATATATATATATATATATATATATATATATATATATATATATATATATATATATATGCATTTCTCTTCAGAAGTGTATTATTCAGATGTAGTAATAAAATTTTAAAAAAGTTCAGGTTTTTACAGAATCGTGTTTTTCTTTACTTTACAACGTATAATTAATACTTGTCTTTAGATTGCTACAGAAATAGCTTCTGAATGAAATGCTTATGATTAACGAACGGAGTAAGAATTGAAAACGAACTTTTCAGTTAGTCACCAAGGAGAGAATGTACGTAACAACAAGCAAACTTTCAGAACATCCATTTTTAATGTAAAGGATTAATGTTTTTTCGTCCCTTTACACTTGCTTGCTTAGTATTTTCTTACTCAAATGCCTGTTCTTGTTTTTTTTCTCGCTGCTGCTGGCAATCGAAGTCAACAATTTACCTCTTAAATTGCCAATATTTTTGTTATTGTCACAGTTAGCCATTAAAAGAAATGTCTGATTGTGTTGACATTGAACGGTAAAATAAAAGATGTGCCGCCCCTTTTTTTTATGAGGTAGAAATAAATGAAAGACATCCCATAATTCTTTAACAATTGACACTTACAAAGTATAACGAAATAATTCTTCCAATCGCACCGCTCCCAATGGACTAAAAAAAGGCGTTTCCTAACCATCATTTATTGCACACGAACGTACTTATTATATGAGAAATTATTGCTTCCTTAGAGGATTACTGAGCAAAGGCTAATGCTCCACATTAATGACGAACAATATAACATAAAATGTAATTTGTTTTGAACCCAAAACATAAGTTGATGTTTAGATTAAGTCAATGTTTTATTATGGAAAGACAAATAAAAGAATTTTGATCTATTGTGAAGTTAAAAGAAATAAAAACGACAAAAGTTCTTTTTGTTGTTGTTTGTTTATTTGTTTCACGTTCAATATCATCATCATCATAGGTATTCTGCCATTATCATTATAGGTATTCTGCCATTATCATTATAGGTATTCTGCCATCATCATTATAGGTATTCTGCAGCCATCATTATAGGTATTCTGCAATCATCATTATAGGTATTCTGCCATCATCATTATAGGTATCCTGCAATCATCATTATAAGTATTCTGCCATCATCATTATAGGTATTCTGCCATCATTGCCAGGCCATTTGCTGCAACTGAGAAGTTTCAACGCTCCACGGTCTTCCGCTAACCTCTTCGTCTTCACATACGATTTTACTGTTTTGATATCGTCAATTAATTGTAGTTTCCTACATCCCTTTCCCCTCTTTCCTACCACCATACCCTCTAAAACCTTCCTCATGATACAGTTCCTTCTAAGCCAATGTCCCAACCAGTTTCTCTTCCTTTTCTTAATAATATCTAAACTTGTTATGTTCTCCACACCATTTCTAACACCCTCTCTCTTGTTTTCCGCTCGACACAGCTAATTCGCTGCATTCTTCTCCACACCTACATTTCGAAAGCTTCCAGACGTTTTTCACCATTTTAACATAATGTCCATGTTTCTGGCCTATACAGCACAATACTCCACACAAAGCACTTTATGAGTCTTTTTCTCAACTCTTTTTTTCAATGTCCACAAAATAGTATTTTCTTCCTCTTAAAGGCTTCTTTCGTCTTGGTTGCATTTCACGTTCACCTTTCATATAATCAATAATAATAATGCTAACAAGAATAGGTTCAGGAAAATTCTAGTGTGATATTTCCACTGCAACAGGGCCGAATTTGAATTTAAAAATCTAGAGGAATTTGTATAACTCTTCCGAATTAGATTACATATTAATTTCTGCTTGCCATCTACCTTGCTTTAGACAGCCATATTCCGGTAACCAAACGAAGGAAATTCTAATACTTCAGCTGTTTTAAAGATTTTAAATGACCAAACAAAATCAAAATTTGTTCGAATTAATTCCGACTGTAGATAAGAATGCAGGGCTCTTCAAAGAGAAGTAGGTGGCCAGATATTTCTAAACAAGACTATACATAGTTATCTAAGACAACACTTTTTAAAATATATGAAAAAGGGACAACCTATATCGTAGGTGCAGCGAGGATATTGTTAATATGAACTATACTAGTGTTTCCGTACATTGTTAAAACAAACGATCCTTCCTCTCACTAATTTAAACTTCAAGCTATAGGGGAAATACCCAAGAGAAATGTTGCAACGCTGTGAGGTGGAGGAAGATGACTATTTCGACAGAGTAGTGACAATGAATGAATGCTGGGTTTATTTTTATGACTCAGGAAAAAGGAAATGAGAAAACAATGGAAACCATCTTCCTTCCTCATCCCTGAAAGGTCCAGAAGTCTGCCGCAAAGGTGAAGCTTTCCGTTTTTTGGGACTGTGAAGGGTCATCATGAGATATTTCCTACAACAGGGGCAAACTATTACTAGCCTCTATAATTCCCATCTCCTGACTAAGTTACAAGAGGAGACGGAGAAGAAATTTCTTGAATTGATCATAAAAGGGGTGCTGGTGTTGGCAGACAATGCACTAGTTCATTCCGCCTATGCATCCATGATGATGAAGGCAATGGAATTAGGATATAAAATATTGCCCCACCCACATACTCACCGGACCTAGCACCAAGTAACTTCTTTCTTTTTCCTGAAATGAAGTGTTTACTCAGAAGCCGCCATTTTGACAGGTGAGCTTACATCATTTCTGACATTGAACTGTGGTTTCAAAACCAAATTGCAGATTTTTACAAAATGTTCTTACAGAAAGTGAAGAACCGCTGGCAAAAATATATAGCTAGATATAGAGACTAATACAATCATGGTATCAGAGATCTTCAGAGTAGATTTTTTATAGGTGACTGCACGAACTTTTTAATATCCAGTCGTAAATCTCTAATGTCAAACAAAACACACACAATGTTCTATAAAAAAAATTATGTTTAATAAATATTTACGAAATATGTTACATAAAATTGAAAAAGAAAAAAAAATCCTTCATTACCATAGAATTTTTATGTAAATATGCAGGGGAAAAGGAGTTAACTGAGTCTTGATATTTGACTGTCTTCAACTGCAAGAAATGAAAGGAAATGAAATCTTTGAATTTTACGTCCCACAGTTGTGCCGGATAGGCTAAAGGAGACGGTAATGATGAGCAATCAATGAAATAGTGGAATGAAGAAAGTGGGAACAAATGGGAGAACCCCGAGGAAGCCCACGCACACGGTGTTTGTCTACCATAAAGTTCATTTGGCTGGGGTCGAACCAAGGACCTTAGGCACCAGAGGTGAACGCTCTACCACTGAGCCAACGCAGTTCAACTGCAAGAGTGGAGAGTGTATGGAAACCTAAATAAACGCATACATTATATTGTGTTAAAATCATATAATATTTACGAAATTTATCCTAGAATATATTTTTAAAACATGGGAGGAAGGATAACTCACTCTCTAATTCTCTAATCCACTAATAATATATAGTATATATACAGGGCCAGATCCAGGATTGTCTGAGGGGGTGCACCAATAACTACCAAAATAACCAATCAAACTGAAACTCTTCCCAAGTGACATGTGACAATATTCTTTACACCTGACAACACTGATGCATAGAACGAAGGAAAGTATTTTGCAGAACGGATGTTTGCAAGGGTTATGCAGGAAAAAATGTTCTCTTCTCCTGGGCTGTGTTTTCTTCCCTACTTGACAATGTTATATTGTTTTACTTGGTGAATCCTTTTCCTTATACCTTTAGAAAATTGACTTAAGCTTTTGCTTTTGCAAAGTTCTGCTTTCGTTTAAGCCCCAAACTGCTAGCTTCTCATTTTAAATAGTGTATATTTACAATGAAGGGGGTGCACGTGAACCTTTGCACCCCTCTAAATCTGGCCCTGTATATATATATATATATATATATATATATATATAACCGTGTAGGTTAAAGGAGAGGTCACGATGGTGATAAATTAAATGGTGGAATGTAGAAAATGGAAGGAAATGGGAGAACCTCGAGGAAACTTACGCACATGGTCATTTACCAGCACAATGTCCGCTTGTCGCAAGCTGGAATTGAACCAGAAACCCAAGCACCAGAGATGAATGCACTATACTGAGAATATGAAATGAAGGAGTTGCAACTAACTGATCTCTTCCCTTGCAATATTGCAATTAGTAATTATTTCAGGGGGTGGTCCAATGGAAATATTCAGCCGGGGCCATATTGTGGTCAATGGGGATTACCTATAATGTCGCAGTATTGCTTTTCATCTTGTATGTATTGGAAGTGAGAAATCTTAAATCAGCATTGTTTCGTATTGTCTTCAATCATACGAACTCTCAGCTTCAAAGATATACACAACTCACAGTATGTTATTAATCCAATGTCAATGTTCATGGAAAACACGTTCTGAAATGTACCACCAAACAGGCCCGTATCCAAGTTGGATCTAGGGGACCGAGCCCTTCCTAAATGTTTGCTAACCCCTCCTAAAATATTCACTGTAGGCTTCCAAATAAACTACAATATGGTGATGAACAATAATGTGGTTGGATCGCCCACCCCCCGTAACTTCAACCGGGTCTCCCTACATTTTTGGGCTGCCTACCGGCCTGTCCCCAAATTTGGCAACTATTGGCTGAGGTTTTTTCCTATTATACCTATATCTGGTTGGTGGCAATGTGTCTGAAACTGCAGGTATTGTGAAGTTTTGTATATAAAAATTTTCACGAACCTCTTTTATAAATCACTTTGAAATTAATTATACTCAGAAAACTCAGTACATGAAACTAAAATACCTGTACATTATTATATACGATACCGTTATAGTATCTCCGTAGTATTTTCAAAGCTTATTATCGAAAATCGCAAACAAAAGAACAAGTTAATAAGTAGAATATACCCAACGTACGAACACTCGTAACAATACTTGAATGCTTATTTGTACTCGCAAAATATATTCAAGTTTCATATATACACTACTTCTTGAGGAGTGTTTAACAATATTTTGAACTCCTTTTTTGCGCGTTGTTATCTAATACTGTAGTAAACAATGAATATCTTCACGTAGAACGTCCTCATTACGTGTTGACATCGAGTTGTTTCATATGTTACTAGATGGCTCTGCTGATCAGTAATCTTCTATAATGAGTCTCTAGAACCGGGAAACTTGAAATGAACACAATACCGTTAACATGAAATTTCCCAGAAAAACATAAAACTTACGAAAAAACCTTAAAATCTGGTATCCCTGATTATATTTAAGCTAATTGTCCCCCCTCTTCCAAGCTTCGGTTTATTTGCAAGTAGTTTGTACGGTAACGACATCCTTTAGTTTTAGATAATAGATAGCGCAGCTAACAACAGCTATTAACCTAACTTTGAACTATTAGGAGTTAGTGTGACTTGATTTTATAGTGGGAATTTAGTTTAAATTTGATTTATAAATGCTGATATATGCCGTAAAACATCATTTGCAAAAAAAGTATGTAACATTAAAGAAATTTGAAGGAGGAAAGACTTTAATTGATCTATAATATTCTCGTTTATTTCAAAGAAAAATAATTCTGCTTGATATGAATAAATTTCCGCAAAATCCTAGATAGTGCAAATATTCAACAGATATAAGTATCGTCATATCTCACAATTATTTCGGAAATGTTACATATATGCAGAAAAATTAATTTCACCCATCTTAAGAATTTGGTAAAACATTATTTTATTCATTATTTGTTAAGGAATGTTTAATTCAACATTAACACTTTAGACTTTCAATTATATTAACGTCACATACAAATACTAGTACTCCAATAGTAGTTCATCGAGTCATAGATACAGTATATATATCTTCAACTGTGAAGTGTGTGACTGTTTTGACTTTTAGTACATGGTGATTCTTTTAAAACTCACGGATTTCATTTGTGATGTAAATTTGCTGTTTTTCTTGAAGCGTGATCAATATTACTCCGCATGAATTTCAACCAGTAAACATAGTCCCATAAATCTCCCATTCTTCCTTGATCATTTGCCACAAACTGCATGAAAATCGGGCTTTAGTTAGAAATTCTAGACCCAAATGAAATCCGTGCGTTTTAAAAGAATCACCCTGTATAGATGCTCATAAATATTTTGAGCAGTAATTTGGGCATAATTGGAAAGAATAGTAATGGCTAGAATGGTTCTTTATCTGGAATCGATTTCCTTAAGTCCATTCCATATAAGGATTCATTCCTGTGGATCAAATCCATTGGTTCCGGTAAGCCATATTACTCCGATCTGATTTCCTTCTGCTTTCCAATTGATTTCTCTAAACAATATTTCAGGCCTTTCCTTTTATATTATCATGTGAGTGTGAAGAAGAATGGCGAGTGAAAAACGAATGAGAGGGTCTTAGGAATGGTAGGGGAGAAAAAGAAGAATTGAAAAAAAGAAAAAGAGAAACTACAGTTAGGACATTGGGTAAGAAGAAACTATACCATGAGGGACGTGCTAGAGGGTATGGTGGCAGGAAAAATATGAAGGAGGCAAAGAAGGTTACAGTTGGTGAACGGTATCAAAACGAATCTTAAGTATAGACGAAGAGATTAACTGAAGACATTGAAGAATGGAATCTTCTCAGCTGCGGCAAGTAATCTGATTGTGATGGGAAAATACGTATTATTATTATTATTATTATTATTATGATTATTATTATTATTATTATTATTATTATTATTATCTCTATTGACATGATTTTTTTTCAATCTAGTTAGTACTTACTAAATTGAAGCGAGCTATTATCATGTCAATTTGAGCGTATATTAAAAGAGATGTGGGGATTCTGAATTTATGCCAAAAACAGATTATCTCACCTCAACAATGAATTTATTCATTATTGTATATAAATATTATCCGTATTTCATGGTTACACTCATAAAATATTTCCCATTAAACCACACAGAGACTGCAAGCGAGAAAACAAACAAGCCAAAGCCATTGGCTGTGATCCTTTGCGCATGTTATGCACTCCCTTATCCCGATCCGACTTGGCCAGGGCGGATGAGGCTGTATTTTCTACGAGTGTCCCTTGTGCACTTTTAGTTTAATGCATACACAGGATGGTGCGCAGTATATGAGAAAACACCATCTTTTATGCTTCCAGCAGAAAGACCTAAGATTTGTCTTGATGCTTTCAACTAAGCATAGAGCTACATCTTCCGAGATACATCAAAGTTCAAAGACGATACTGTCATGTACAGAAAATCAGATGCAATGTTGCACTATACAACATAAACAAAATTAGTGTGGCTAGAAGTGCGTAACTAGTACTCAACTATCCTTTTAAAAGAGGAGTATTAAGTGTTAAACCTGACCTGTTTGTTTCATTTGCGTATTATGTCCACAGCAAATGATTTATTCTACACAAAGAAGCTAAGAAATGTTAAGAACAGACAAGAAAGTGATTTTAACAGACTTTTGTAGAGACAGTAAAGGAAGCTCTAGGTCAAAAAGATGGTGAAATTAAAGCTCAACACATTTCTGTGACGTCATAGGCTACAATAGTTTTTTTCGGGGGGGCGGGGGCGTTTATGGATGAAGGCTTGAGTTACGAAAAAGAATAAAAGACTGACATGATACGGCAAAGTGTGTTTTGATAAATTGAAAGCAACAGAAGGCAAAAGAGAAGGAAAAAAAAAACATGTGAGGGTGGTGTTTTTAATCCAATGCTCTTTTCTACATGGAAGAATGCTTCAAGTTCTAACGAACGGTACGTAGGACTAGAAATACGGTGTTTTCATTATAAAAATAAATATATTGTTCCGTTTAAATTGCAATAATACAATGAAAAACACAGTTCCTAACATAATACTTTTATATCACAAAAGAGAAGCAATTATATTTATTTTGATATATCAAATTTGTATATTTTAGTAAAATATTTAACATCTTTACTTTTTTAAAGAAACACTTAAAACAGGTGGATGTTTTTGAGTTATTATGTACGAAGGCGATTCAAAAAGTAATGCCTCCAAGCCCACTACTTTTCCAACAGTACTGGAAACAATCTAAAATGTTTACTATTAATGCACTGGTGTTTAATCTATAGAATGTCTTGTTCCACCTTCTTATCTCTCTTCGTTCCAGAGTAATAGAGCAATCCATGGTGTCCGATTGAAACAGTGGGCTGTCATTGTATTTCTGACTGTGGAAGGTTTGCGCCCAGGAACATTCATCGTCGGTGACGAATCGTGGATGTCACACCATTACCACAGGGAAACGAAGCGTCAGCCGATTGAGTACCATCGTATGTCCTCTCCTCCGCAAACATTTCAAAGTTGTTTCCTGCTAGCAAAACGTTGTTGATATTTTGCCCCATCCTGCCTATAGTCCTTATCTTGCGCGCTACGACTTTTAGCTTTTCTACAAACTTAAGGATCACCTTAAGGTCCAACGCTACAGTTGTGACGCGGAGGGGGAAGTAGCAGTTCGGCAGTGGTGTCGCCGGTAGCCACCACATTCTTCACCGGTAGGCACCACGGCATGAAGAAAACTTGTTTCGCATTGACGCAAATATCTTGCCCGTAATGGCGACTCTGCTGAAAATGATGCCACCATTTGTAGCTGACATTTGGAAACTTTCCACCGGCGAATTCTGTCAATCACAAATAAAGGTGTCACCTTGGAGGCACTATTTTTTGAATCACTCTCGTATTTATATACCTTGGAACTAAATGTGTTTTAAGAAGGAAAACTAGGTATGCTAAGTACAACGACAGATTTACAACTGCACAGGAAGAGGAAATCACACGGTAGAGGTTAGCCAACGAAGCAGAGTAAAGCAATCATTGGAAAAGAAACTACAGAGAACCAATGGCAACACTAATGAAATTTCACATTGATTGAAACACACATACCTTACGTTAATACACCACTTACTTTCGGTGGTATAAGTCAGAACTTTGATGCAAGGTCGCCGATCCTGGGGGGGGGGCGGGACCCCGAAAGCTCATGTGGGACCCTTATTGTATTTATGAATATACAATATTTGGCATATTTTGAATGCAATTTGTCTTTAAATCTTCATATATATATATATATATATATATATATATATATATATATATATATATATATATATATATATATATATATATATATATATATATATATATACCTTCTGCATCTGAATGCCCCCTCCCCAAATTTACAGTGAAATCGATGTCCTTGCTTAGATGTACATAAAGGTAAGTTACATGTACATAATGGGTATACATAGATTTAGTAAATGGAACACATATTTTAAATTGACGAACATTTTTAAAAAATGTAATTTATTTGGCAATTGTGGATGTAAACACAAAATCCAAATAACAGCCATCGTACTATATTTTTAAATGTTAATTATGATTTTAGTGAAACTTTCCAATTATTCCGCGGCGCGCTGGTAAACCACCTAAGACGAACTAGACGTTGTGGTGCACATTTCGGATAGATCCTTCTTCAAACGTAAGAATTAGTTCACTTATAATTAATCTAAATTGCATCAAAATCATCTAAATCTGTCTTCTGAAGCTTACACCAAAATCGTCAAATTTGCATCATCTATGACTGAAAATTTAATACCGTTTAAGACACAAATCTGTATAAATCTAAATGACTTTGAGTCCTAATTACGAGTGTGAAATGATGTTGAAGAATCAACGAAAAAAGGAAGAAATGTAACTAAATAACAACTGTTTATAGAAAAAAGAACTAGCAGTAGCAGAAGAAAAATAAATGAGCAACTTGTACGAAAAAAATGTATGTGATTTACCAAAAGAGAAAAGCTTTAAATAGTATAAATATTTTTAAGTATGAGAAAGAGAATAAGAAGGAAAATGTAGAATATTATTGGAGAAGCAATTGTTTATAAACTGTAAAAAAGAAAGGTTAAATCAAACATGTAAGAGGTTCGGATCGAAACTAAGAGATCAGAAACCAGGCGAATTAGCCGAATGCCAGCTGTGATGCAATTCAGAATTTTCATTTAATTATTGATTGATTAATGGGGACGTCAGCAGTAAGGCTATTTGTACCCGTCACGATATACGAGGTATGATTGGAAAGTTTTAAGACCGGCCTTATAATTCAAAAATGACAGTACTTACAGTCTATTGCGATGGATCTCCTTCAAAGTAGTCCCCTGCTGAATAAACACACTGATTCCAACGGTGTTTCCACTTCTGGAAGCATTCCTGAAAATTATCTTTCGTAACGGTGTGAAGAACTCTTGTCCTATTTGCCGGATATCTTAAGTTAAGTCACTTCCCTTTCAGCGACTATTTTAATTTAGGAAGCAGGTAGAAGTTGGCAAGGGCCAAATCAGGGTAATAAGGGGGGTTGCGGAAGCACAGGAATATTGAATTTGACGAGAAATTCCTGGATGGATAATGTGTTGTTTCAGTTTTCATACATTTTGCGCAATTAATAATCCGCCACAACACACATACACACACACACACGCTATTAACAGGTTGTTACGTTGCACTGAACAAGGATATCGCACTGATTCTTGCAGCACATATCAAGGTCACACCAAGCCACCGCTTTTACGCTAAAGGGCAATTCTTTCTCTTGAGTGTATATTGCCTGAAATACTGCGATGAACGAAATAAAATACGCTGCAAATTAAAAATAAGAACCAGTGTCAGGAATCAAAATAATAAATATAATAGATAAAACATATTGCAATAACAGTAAATAGATAAAACAATAAAAAGGAAAAAGGAAAGTTGAAATCGAAGCTGCTATAAAAGGAAGGATAAAGAACTAAAAATGCTGAAGCAAGATGAGCAAGGTTTAAGATGTGGACATATGTAAGAACAAGGCCAATGAATCTAATGTTATCCGTCAGGACACGGTCAAGTATGTGAGACATTCTCTAAGTTCTGAATATTCAGGACATTCGATAAAAATGTGCCGAATACTCAGTGGAGCAATATATTTTTCACAATACGGACGGTTGAACCTACGCAACCAATAACTATGCTTCAGATGAAGTTGTCCGATACGCAGATGCACCAGGAACACTTCATTACAACAAATTTTCATTTTAAATAACTAAACACCTGTTCCAGCGTTTTTCAAACTTGACCTAGAAAGGAAGTAAAAGGGATGTAGCTGGTAATTAAGATGGCCATACGATGTGTTTAAATTTTGAGTCAAATTCCATTTGAAGACGCAGAAAGATGAACGTAAAATATGCTAACAGGCAGTAATACATAGGATGCGTATATTAGTTTTATAATTGGATTAGAATTAGAAACTATATTTCAGGTTGTTTTTTATCTATGCCTTAAAAACCCGTCAAGTAGGCATGATTCCCTCGGCGGTCACATATCTCGGTGAAGTGTTGAAACCTTCCTGGGACCTTTTTGTTAAGTACCATTCTGACATGTGTCTAGTGTGGACAAGGAAAACACAAGGAAAACCTCGCTCAGGACAGTTTGCCTCAAAAGTGTTTTACGCCTTTTCGACCGATCATCCGCACGGTAATCGAACCTGAAATCACTCGTTAGTTTTAATATTAAATTCCATGCACGTAAGCATACAAGCAACACACAATTTGGGAAATTTGTTTGTTAGTAATATTGACGAAATTGACGTAAAGAAAGGTATATAGGACAAAATCGTTGCGTGTTAATTTAACACTATCAATATCGTAAATATTAGGTTGCTGCGAATGAAATATGCGTTCCAGGTGCGTCAATTCGAAAGGGTAGAACACTTCATACCTGATTAATCAAAATTAATATTGAGTTCCGTGGCGAAATAAGTCTAGAATCTCGGACGTGAAGAAATCTCAACCACACATTGAAGTGCTCAATCACCTGGGAAGGTCTTCACTCACACAGTACTGGGATAAAGAAAATCACTTTAGAGTAACAACTACTCAACCATAGGTAATTTCTGAGTATCAATTAAACTGCTTTCGTTTTCGATCCAATTTCGAAAGAACACATCCTTCAAGCAGAAAGGAAAAAAACATCTTGAAATGACATCTTAACTTTCTCACAGTATATAGAATGACTAAATCTACCTAATGATATCTTATTTAGTATAGATTTCTGGAAATTGATTTTGAGAAAATACATCGGTTGAATAGAAGGTAGTGGCGACACCATTCTCACATCAGAAGGACGTGTCTCACCACTAGAAGACTGCCGCAGATGATAAGGGAATGTGAGACGACCAAGTGTGGTGAGTGATAATGGTTGAGTGCCTTTCAGTCAAAAGGAACAATGCCGTGAAGTAGAGGAGAAAAATAGAACCATCATAAAAATATGTTACGGAAAGACAAACAACATGCGTGGATTAAGATTGAAGTGGCACCTGGGTGCAGTGCAGAAGAATGTTTGCAGGAACTTCGTGAGTTGCTTGGTGATGCAGCATGTGCATATCGGACTGTGACGCGATGTGTGAAAGTCTTAGTGATTTAGTGAAGCCAGAGATATTGTTAAAGAGGGACCCTGTTTGAGGCGATCCCAAATGGGCAACAGCATAATTCAGTTTCATGGATCTCTGCTGCATGCAAATCACCGTTGGACTGGGTGTAGATAGCTATGAAGGTAAGCATGTGTCACAGAACAGTGCTACATATTTGCTCGACATTCTTGGGCTCCACAAAACTGCAACTTGTTGCATATTGGATCAAATCACTGAATGCAACAGTGGCATCGCTATACACTGGGATAGAAATTGCTGAACCTTTACCAAAGGAAGGGTGGAGACTTCCCAGGAAGGATTGTCACTATGAACAAACGGTTGTATGAACCATGGTTTAGGAAGAAAAGCAATGAATGCAAGCATCCTGACTCTCCTCTCGCAAAGAACGTTTGTTCTGCACACAACTTACAAAAGGTGGTGGTATGAAAGTGATGATCATCATGATCATGGCACACGATGTCGATAGGGTCATCCTGCACCATATTTTACTTCCAAGGAAGAAAGGTCACGAGTTGCAACCTACCGTTGCAACTTCTTGCGACAACTTATTCCTGCATTCTGGTGAAACCAATGGTACGTCCGGAAAAGGACTTCCATCATCCTTCATGACAATGAACGGTGTCACACCCGTAACACTGTGAGGGAGCTCTTATGTCAGTGTCAGTGGGAAATATTGTAAAATCCACCGTGTTCACTTAACATGAACACGTGCGATTACTACCGTTTCGCCAAAATGATGTAACCACTTCGTTAGAAGAGTTACAACACAAGAGAAATCATCATTTGCGCCATGTGGCAGTCTCTACGTGACATTGACACAGATGAACACACTGTTGATGTACGAAATCACGTGTAGGAAAGGAATAGCACACGATTACATTGAAGGAATGTTAAGAGGTATTCTTCTGTGCATGAAGCCAAGTATGAATAATTATAATGCTGTCACTACTTTTTATTCATGCCTTGTAACAGTATACGTTAGAGTATTTGGTGTTATAGAAATAAAGCAGAAGCATACGCAAAGCCTGGTTGAAGTCATCTTGAAGTAACTAGAGGCTGACGAATCATATAAGAGATTATCGGTCCTCTTCTTGAGAAAAAAAATTGCTGCAATCGAAGAATTTGGAAGTGGCAGTAATCAGAATTAAAGAGAAGAATATCTGGCAATATTTGTAAACTATAACAATCACTGACTCTACTTGATGTGTGTACATGAAACAAAACAGGTCACATTGACATAACATGCTTTGGTACCAAAGCTCTCTACACACATTTTCTTAAAACACAACTGTTCTTAGTTCATTCAATACAGTGCTGGCAAAAACTGAAAATTAATACATCCGTAGCTATATAGTTGGAATAAAAAATTAGGAGGAGTCCGAAAGTAGAACTTATTATAACCCATTATTAAGCACACTGAAGAGAAACACTTCCAGTTCTTTAGGTCATGAGAGATGATGAAGAAAGAACAATGAAACAAGTAATGATGCAGAACAATTAAACGAAATGTTGAGGAATTACAGATTTTTAACTCCGTTAGAATTTTAGAACAAATACTTACTTCGACTGATGAAATTCGGAACAGGTTCCAGGATCCTAAGATAAAATTCGATAATACCATCCTGAATTAAAGATAACTTTTACGCGAATAAAACTGTAGTCTAAGGTTACACTGGATGAAGGATTGGATCTCTCTCTCAAAACTAAAACGCTGAAATTAATACAAGTATAAATGTTTAAAAACATTATAAATAGTGAATTAAGGAAATTATTGGTAATTAAGCGCGTGGAAAGAGTAATGAAAGAATTACTTCACCGCGTTCTCATGGTAGTTGCTGGAAGATTCACCTCGTAATAAGATTCCGATTCGAAGTTCCTTGCAAGGTTCTGGTTCCTTTTATACAATAACACAGTGTGTTTTGGTACTGACATTAACGAGTAAGAAAGCAAATGTAGAACCCTACATCAGCTCCCTCGCTATTATAGTGTTAGTGTACACGTCTTTGGCACAGGAGATCCGGGTTTGATTGCAGGTACGAGCTCATGTGATTCGGTCCCCACGTTAAGCTTTAGGTCAAATCTAGATGCTAAACTCCAAATCAATCAATCAAAGTAGAAATTTACAGTAATGATATTCATGCACAGCAAACACATGAATACATTTTGATCTCTTACAATATAACTAGAGACCGGATGTTAGGCAAAATGCCTATTCTTTAATATTAAAGATATGATCAAAAATAACGTTTCAAAGTTTATGTGGGGGGTTATAGTTTCGATTTAAGCCAATTTTATTTTGCCTATTTTGCCTATTTCGACCTTTACTGCCTAAATAATTGCTTTAGTGCCTAATGTTGCCTATTTTATGCATTTTCTTTAAAATAAGCCTTCATTGGGAAAATATATAATTTATACAACATAAATAAAGACGCATATATACGTATAATAAGTGTTTGTAAATACAAACATGTGCTACGTTACAATGTACATACAGGGTGAACTTCAAAGATGTGCATATACTTTGGGAGGTGATTAATTACATCAAAAGAAGACAAAAAGTCCTCTTGTATTTTGTCGAATTCTGTGTCGTGTACGAGTGACAGTGGTGCCAACTTGGAATCGAAAATCAAATCTTGACAATTGGAACGGAACAAATAGGTGTGCACATACGTTGAGAGGTGATTTGTGACATGAAAAGAAGACAAAAAGTCCTGTTGCATGTTGTCGAATTCCTCGTCGTGTACGAGTGGCAGAGGTGCCAAGTTGGAATCGAAAATCGTACACATACTTCGACAGATGATTCGTGACAAGTAAAGAAGACAAAAAGTCCTCTTGAATGTCAGGAAACATCTCCCGAAGTATGTGCACACTTTTATGTCTCGTTCCAATTGTCAGGATTAGATTTTCAATTTTAAGATTGCACCCCTGTCACTCGTACACGACGCGGAATTCCACAACATGCAACAGGACTTTCTGCCTTCTTTTGATATGCATCATGCAACAGGTCTTCTTTTGATATTACGAATCACCTTCCGAAGTATGTGCAGATCTTTTAGGTTTACCCAGTATGTATGAATGCATAACAAGCTTCGTTTTTATATGTACAATAAAATAAGATATTAACAAACAGGTATGTTTCTATATTCTTTGAACATTATCTATGACTTGAACCTATTTTTTAATGGTATTGAGTATTTATCTTCATTATTTCGCGTTACATTTTAGTGCCTATTTTACTGCCTATTTTTAAAAATTTTAGTGCCTATTTGCCTGCCTATTTTACAGGTTTTTAGTGCCTAAACATCCGGTCTCTAAATATAACTAACAGCTCGTGCTGTAAAAATTTCAAGGTTTTCAAGAGCTTCGCACATGGATTGTACGATATGAAGAAAAGACTGTGATTCTTAATCTGCGAATCGCCACCCAATAGTGATAACTCTTGTTACTATGATTCTCCTTGAACAATTGTCCGCCTAGTTAGGCCATTATCGTCTCTCGATTGGCTCGGAACTATAGATTCTGCCCACAATCAGACCGAAAGTGCATACATGATTGGCTACTGCAAAAGATCATTTAACAAATAAAACATTCATTTTTCTGCAAAAGCTCCAAAGGTCAGGACAGACTAAGTGATCTTGCTCTTGAAAGTATGAGAGAGAAGTTGAAAAAAGTAGTTTGAAGACATAGAAGACAAATTTGCAGCAGTTAAATTTAAAAAATAACATAATTTGAGTATAAAAATTGTATAGGATAATGTTAAAATTTCTTCAATCAATTGTCAATCTTCAGAATTTCAAAGCTTTAGAACTTGTAAAAAGATTGCGGTAAATTCAATAACGTATTTTGAATAATGAAGCTGTCTTTTTTCCGTGACAGTAAGGTATTTAACAAATAAATAAAAAAAAAACAATATATATAATTGAAATCATGTGAATGTAGTAGTGGGAATGGGAATGAAAAAGAAGGGGCACAATTGCCGCTCTTACTCTAGGCACAGCTGATGCTTGATACGCCACTGAATAGATTTACTGACATTGATTATTTTAAATAAACAAAGCTTTAAAATTATTATTTGAAAAATTTCACTCACTCCATGCTTCGTATTTGATGAGCATATAATTGGGAAACCAAAAGCCTTCTTCACAGTACAAGATAATACTTCATGCATTCGTAGATTATGTCAAAATCCATCGCCATACCAAGTTTGATCCAGCTCGGATAAGTTCGTTTGAACTCGCACGATGTATAGTTTTTGATTTTTCAAGGGGAAAAAACCAATGAAAGGCAAAAATAAGCTACCCACTAGTTTTTTCACTAATTTAGCCATCAATATTGATTTCCATACAAAAACACTAACAATATGTTGATGTGAAATAAGTAACGTTTAATCGTATTTCACGTTGCAATATGACTTAAGATGGGGCCGTGGTGGTTCAGTGGTGCAGCGTTCACCTCTGGTGCAAATGGAGTCCTTGGTTCAATCCCAACTCGCATCAAGTGAGCTATGTGGTGGATAAACACCGTGTACGTGGATTTTCTCGGGGTTCTCCCGTCTCCTTCAAATTTCTTCATTCCACCATTTGACTCATTTCTCATCATCATCGTCTCCTTTAGCCTAGCCGGCATAACCGCGGGACGTAAAATTTAAATCTTTTATTTCATTTCATTTCACAACTTACGTTAATAGCAAATCGGTCAATATATTCATACTTTCCACAAATTATAAAAAGCATAGAAGTAATTTGAATCATTTGAGAATAGCAATTCTATTTCAATATTTATGTTAGTGAAAAGTAGGTTGAATACATAAAGATAATTAAATATAGACACTGAGGGGGAAAAAGTATTTTAATGGAAACTTATTTTCCTGCATAGGATTTCCGCCAATGATTCAAAACAATCCGTTAAACTCATGCAAACTGAACCTCCTTTTGATAAGTATGTATTGTCATTTATTAATAAGCATTCTGCTGAGATTGTGTTTATGTAAAATTAGTTTTGTTACATTGTTACAGGAACAAATTTTAGTTATTAACTATAGGATTCGTCATGACAATGACAAACAATGCAATCTCAACTTCTAAGATAATACAATATTAGTATAAAGCACGTGCTCCATGTTTGTTTGTAGGTGGCAAATGTATTTTGTTACTTTCTGTTACCGTGAGTGGAGAAAGAGGTAAATTTCAATTAGCTACAGGAAAGGCGGAGGGAGTAAAATAATTTGTGTTTCAAAGGTATCTAATTATGTGATAAATGAGAAACCTAGAAAATGAACATTGTCTTTATATTTCCCCTCAGCCACAATGTTTGAGAGTTTGTTCTATTTAGTACAAATGGCATTTTCAATTAAACCACCAAAGATGAAACATAAAATGTGTGTTTATCTTACGACAGGCTCGCAGTGAAGGTAGTTACGAGATGCATCTTCTAATTTTTTCACGGCTATTCAAATTAAACAGAGTATTGAATACATATCTGTACAATCCAACAGTCAAACCAAAGGCATGCGTTCCATCCCTTACTTATGTTAGCTTTTATGGACTTAGACCCGGTATCCCACGCTTCTATCCTGTAGATTATGGTAATGGTTATGTCCATAAAGAAGTTAGATAATTTAATTAAAATGAATGTTTGTAAAAAAAATGTTGGAATGAGAATGGTAGATAAAACAGAAAGATACAGAGACAACCTGAAAACACATTGTCCACCATAAGTTCACATGGTCTAGAATCGAACCAACAAGCTCTTGCATCAAAGTTGAGTGCTCTACTATTGACTATTGTAAATTCTAATTATCAGTTACTTAAATGTTTACAATATTAATCAAAGTAAGCAGGTCTCTAACCCTTTTATGATTTATGGTTATAGAGCAGCATGGAGTGGTATCGTCTTTGACTCTCTTTTAGGTTCTATAACAGGTATTTATGCCGGGTCTTTTACTGGTCGAGTCAAGGATGGATAAAGGAACACCCCAAATGTTTTTTGAACCGGGTGGTCAACTTGGCGGCGCCAGATGGGGACGGAGGCTCTTTTCTTAAGGCAAACTTCAAAACATTTTCACTCCTTTAATTTTCAAGATATCAGATTGAAACTTTGCGTATGAGTTGTGTGTATCTTTGGGTATTTGTCTTTTTTTTTTTTTTTGAGATACCTATGTGAAACAGGCCCAGGTCCCAGGGGCACAAATGTTCCAAGGTGGTGAGTTTTCAGAAAAACTTTCGGTTTTTTTCAGATTTTCCCATTTCTGGTGTATAATACGGAAAAGCGAGGAAGATATGAAAGTATGCTCTATCGTGAAAAAAAGTAGGTATGAATCATGACCCTACGATAAATAGTAAAGGGGTAGTAGCTGTTTGAGTGAAAGTCTAAAATCTACCTCAAAAAGTGGAAATCCTAAAAGGACTAAACATAAGTGTATCTATCTAGTATACAGGATTTGAGGTCGCTACAAGGGTGTTCATCAATGAGGGGCAAGGTAGGACGCTCGCCCCCTTAGAGGAAATTGTTCTTTCGGAAGATCGAACACCCAATAGATATTTTAGATTAGTTACCGCAAAATTTGAGACTTCATTTGAAATGTCGCTTATACTGGCCCCCTTGGAAACCACAATATGGGCGCCCTTGGGTCCCTATGATACTTCTGCTAAGCCATTGTTCTTAGGAAATGAAAACTTTGCTAATCACTGATGAATAAAGCAGTTATCGCTAGTAATACCCCAATAGTTTGAGTTCTTCAAGCTATTTTGATATTACTCACACCACAGAGTATATATATTAAAAATACACAGATCCACAGAGACGCAGATCCTATTTGCACATTCCTTCGAGGATTTACCTACTTCTTTAACACCAACGCGAAATTTATTTCTCACCGCTCAACATCGCCTATGTATGAAACCGGTAACAGCAGGTCTGTGTTAACCGCAATACCAGAACTTTTGTGTTGATATAACACGCTAAAATGTTACTCATGTAGGCCTGTAATAAAATTCAGTTGTATTAATAGTCTTTTTTTGGCTATGCACTTATACTTCATGTATGTCCGTATTAGCATCACATAAACAAATAACACCATTACCTGAATAAATTTCTTATTATATTTTTTCTTTGAGTATTTTCTATGTATTATGAACACATGCCTGATATGCTTTCGGATCAGAGGCGTCATTTGGGGAGGGCAGGGGACAAATGGCCCCCATGAGTTTAAGAAGCATATGGTTTTTATTAAATTGTATACTAATATACTAATAAAAACATGAAACTCATATCGGTGGACAATCTTGTTTCCTTCCCTTCCTGACAGAACATGAAATGATCCTACCGTTTCTGACGGTAATAGCCACTATAAATTTACATGATGCATTGTTCTTGTTGCTTGTTTTTGTACATGTTGCAATGAGTAATTTAACTGAGAAAGTGGATTTAAATAAATATACCTGTTATAAGCCATTTCTGTTATCACTATATTGAAATGGTGTAAAATTAGAGTATTATCGATACAAGTGCCAGAATTTAGAATTAAGTTTGTTATAAATTTATGGGAAAATATCAAATTTAGTAAATTAACTTACACTCGTGTCCAAAATTATTGTCGCATGTCTATAAATATGTTGTTGTAGGAATATAATTTGATAACGAATTCGCCCGGTATTTCTTATAATCTTACTATGTGTATAATCGGCAAAGACATGTATGTGGCAAATTTCATGTCAAAAGAGCAGTAAATAAGAACAATAAAACTTTCTTGTCTATTTAGCGACATTTTGTTTTACTCATTCTAATTTTCGTATTTATAATTCTTTTCCTATAACATTTACCACAAATATACATTTCTCGATTATACACATAAGTATCAGTATTAAAAAAGTACCCTGCAAAATTATTATCAAATTATATTCTTACAAGAATATAGTTATATATATGCGACAATCATTTTGGACATGAGTGTACGTACATTCATGAATATTTTCCAATATACGTATACCCTATCTCAGAGTATAGAGGAGAAATACACTACGTGAAGACATGAGATGGCAATGAAAAGCACTTGAAATTAATACGCAAAATTTTGTTTAAAAAATATTTTTTATTTGAAAACATATTAAAAAGTAATGTATAAAATTTACGTCCATTACAGAATTTGTATCTTGCACCATTCAGTGTTGACGTATCTCAAACTGTAGTGCTCAAAGAAAGAAATTCACATAGAGAAGAGTAACCATAACAGATTAATTAATATCTAAAGCTTCTTTATTTTATTCTTTATCTTCTCGCATTACATCTTATGTGTTAAATTAGTTGTCTTTCCACGACTGTTTATATTATTTAGCACGACCAGCACTCTTAACAATTCTTGGACAACGCACTTTCCATTGCAGTAGGGTTGCAAACATCCTCGTTTTCCTTGGCGTCTTCTATTTTATCTTGTTAGGAAATGCGTTCACTCAGATTTTTAACAATATAGCAATGATACTTTAAGGGAAAAATAATCAGAACAAGGTTATTTAGCACAAGCAAACTTCTAACTAAGCTAGCACAAGTGATGAACAGAAACAGTCACGTGCTTAAAAGACTAGTGGTCTCCTTGTACTTTGAAATTAGCACTTCTGGTAAAGTAATATGACTTTGCTCCTTTCATCGTGCAGCTCAATATTGCTTGAGTTCAGTTTATCTTGTAGTGTTTTGTTCCACCATTGGAAACCATTGCTTTCAAAATTTCTTTAGATACAGTATGTTAAAGAGTATTTTACTCACTCTGTTGTCGAGTGGTTTCAAGAGGACTCAAACAAAAGTGTGCACAACTTAAGGGAAGAAAGGAGCTGTTTCACAACTCGCGTAGGGACTCTTCTCAAGAATGTCGTTGAGGGAAACAACACGAATTCCTGTTCTAGCGCACAAAACATCAGCGATCATCTCACAACGTGACTGGACGTCTTAACCTAACACGTTTCTTTAATCAAGAGTAAAGTAATATAGTAATGAGAAACTAGTTAATTCCGCCTACATCGGTAGAGAATCTTACTTCCCTTAACCCCAAAGCAAAATCTAAAATGGATTTTAAATTTTCAAAACTATTGAGTTGCTGTGATTGAAGTGTTCAATTTTACGACTGTTAGGAAGCCACTCTCTGTAATGCAACCAATGGATGAACCACACAGTCAGGTGTACAAGGTCCAAGTTCACAAAACAAGTTGGTTTACCTTGTGAGTTAGGACCTCCAAAACCACCCATATATCCACAGAATATGGTTTTACAGGTATAAGTATCTATAGTGGGGACAATCCCTTATGACTTTCTGCGTCGAGACAAACACACAAGTGCTAATCGTTAAGATGCTGAAATTCATAAAATGCACCGCAAATTTGTTCGCAAACGTCCAGTATTGGCCAACAGACATGATGCGCTGATGTTACATGAGAGCGCATGCCCACATGTTGCTGAAAGAACGATGGAAACTCTCCACGAGTTGTAATATGAAACATTTTTTCAAGTACCGAATTCTCCCGTCTTTTCTCTTATCAACTACCATGTTTATCCCAATGTTAATTACTTCTTGTCAGAGTTGAGTTGATTTTGAGTTTAACGTCCAGTTCAGCAGCGAGGCTATATGAGACGTGGACCTACTGATTAACGTGGAATCCGAACCATATGAACTCCCGCCAGGAATCGAACCCGGGCCTCCTACTTCTTGTCAGAGAAGAACGTCGTGATGGCTGAGCGATGTATTGTATGGTTGTGGACTTAATCGCCAGATGTCTATCGACTTGTAATACAATTGTAAAGTGAGGAATGCAAAAGCGTGTCGGTAACAGCAGTTGGCGACTATTTTGACCAATGAGATATTGTAGTTTCTTTCTCCTTCCTTTCTATTTTTTTGGGGGGAGGAGGTTAAAATGACATATATTAATCGGTCGTACATTTGAATCATACCATCCTATTATTTACAAAATCTATTTTTTAAGAATATTAAAGTTACTTCGTGTATAACATATTCAGAATTCAATTTAAAAAACTGATGTTAAGATAATGTTTTCTAAGGAAAACTAGATACACAACGAAAAATAAAATTTAATCTATTTTCATATATCCTTCGGTTGAAATATTCGTGTTATACAAAAACTTAAGGAAAAAAAAAACAAACAAAATAAAAGCGAAAGAGAGAAAATAAGATTTCTACAGGAATTGTATTGATTTGTACACTTTGAAAAGATTGCTTTTTCATTCTGTATAAGTATATGAGTCTTTCACCTTTTAAAGTTGATGACATTTGTAAACCATTTTGAAATAGAAATTGAAAAACGCATATCAATCACACGTAAGTGCGACTGTGAAACATGAAGTAAAACATGAGGACAAAATATCATCCAATATATTCTTTGTAATATGTTATTCTCATCCAAGAATATTCTATTCTCTGAATGGCATTTGAACAACATTCGAAACTACATGTCAAATAACATGTGTTCAGAACAATATATAATGGAAACGTATTTTTAATGTTTAATACGTTATTAACTTTCAGTCCCAAAGGCCAACTATACGAGGATATTTCCAAAAGACTCCAGCTTGACACTTAAACATTATGCCATTGGAAATTTGCCGTTTATGACATATAGTGCCATCTATGCAAGGAATAATGTACCAGTTTCAATTGCCTAACTTTCAGTTTTTTGGAGGCAGTCATTTAATCAGTCGCTGTGAGCTGAGCTCGCATACAGTATGACAATTCTGCAGTACACTCTGCTGTCGTTACTAAGGTAGTAGTGTGAAGACATCATGCTGAATACGATAAATCATGTGATTTTTGCAATAATAATAACAATAGTAGTAGTAGTAATTTAGATATGTGGCATTATTATTATTATTATTATTACTAATTATTCTGCCTGTTGACAGGTCCTGGGACTAATGAGTTTATTAGTATTATTTGGGCCTGGAAATGTTTCTTCAACGTTTCTCGATGTTCAGCTTCCTCTTTTAACTCCCAATATTTTCTTCTGTTTTCAAAATATCGATCATTTATGTTCTTTGTATTTGTCGCTTTGCTTCCATCTTTCCTTCTATGGCGGTATGAAGAAGACAATTTCTTCACAAGGTGTGACCAATCCAATTCGCCTTCCTGCGAAGGATGCTTGCTAAATTCGTCCTCTTCTCTCTTAGCCGTTTTAAAACATTTTCGTTTGATACTCTCTGTCCATTTTATCTCCTCCATTTTCCTCCAACACCATATTTAGAAGCCCTAAAAATATTTCTTTTTTAAATTCCGTAGTGTCCAAGTCTCTGAACCATATAGTGCAATACTCCATATATAGCACATACCAACTTTTTCTTTAATCCGATATTAAGCCTGCTAGTTAAGAGTGATCTTTTCTTGTTGAATTCTTCTTTAGCTATATCAATTGCTGACCTGATTTCCTTGGTGCAGTAAGTGTCTCTCGTCAAAATACTTCCCATATACTTGAAGTGGTCAACCTCTTCAAGTTCTCTTTTCTCTAGTTTGACCCGTAAGGGCTTGTTTCCAAGGGATATTCTCGTGACTTTAGAGTCTTCATTCCTGATTTCTATTGCATACAGTTTCCCTGTGTCAATCATTTCCCGTAGTCCTTTTTTGGTTCTAACTATAATAACCGTATCATCTGCATACCTGATCTTGTTAATGATCTACCTTTCAACCTTAAAACCTCCACTTTCCGTTAATGCTTCCTTCATTAAACATTCACGTTTAGTGTTAAATAATTTTGGCGACATACTACATCCTTGTTTGACTCCTCTTCTAATCTTCACACTATTCTTCATTCAAACGCCACTTCACTATTTGTCCTATGTATAGATTGCAAATGAGTCGTCGGTCTCCCCAGTTGACTCTGACTTTCTTAAGTATTTTGAGAAGTTTGGTCCAATTCAGCCGGTCGAAGCTTTTTGCCAGTCGATGAAGCACATACACAACTCTTCCTTTACGTCAAGAACTCGTTCTGATGTAATGCTCGTCAGCTCAGTAGGATCTCTGGTGCCTTTTCCTTTCCAGAATCAAAATTGATCTTTCTGCAAGATCTCTTCTATCTTATATGTGACATATGTCCGATATGTGGCATATGTGTGACTAATGTGACATATTGGACTAAATTTATTCAAAAAACACCGAACGTAATCAATCTTGTATGATAGACATAGGATTATTGATCGATACTAACTTACATTTTAAATTTTCTTTTATTCAATAATTCTCACAATTCATTCGCATTCTTAGGCAGGAAAGATTTTTTTCATTAAGTTTTCTTCCCCTGTATGTCTGAATGCTGAATGAATAAACTTACAGATTGTTTTCCTCTATCCGCATTTCTAGGATCACTTTTTATGATGTTGATCTACACGAACACTATTTCATCTGCCTGCCATTGATTCAATGAACCAGGAACTCAATGACTTATGTTGTTTAAGGAATGTATAGAACATGTTATCTGAGATATACTTCGACGACGACTACGATGTAGATAGATACAGTCCATAATATACAATTTTCGTTGCATAGACTTCGCCCAAATTGAAAAAGAATAGTATATTCTACGAGTGATTGCTGAAAAATTCGTAGGCCAATCCAAAAGTAGTGTGCACGTGGATTTATGAAATTTTACAGTTATTCTACATTCTTCCATTCAAAATCTATACACTTCTTGCGAAAGAAGCCTTTAGGAGGAAGAAAAGTCTGTTTTGTGGGACCTTGAATAAAGAGTTGAGAAAAAGACTCATAAAATGCTTCGTGTGGAGTGTTGTACTGTATGGGATGGAAACATGGACATTACGTAAAGGTGATGAAAATCGACTGGAAGCCTTCGAAATGTGGGTGTGGAGAAGAATGGAAAGAATTAGTTGGGTCGAGCGGAAAACGAATGAGAGAGTGTTAGAAGTGGTGGGTGAGGAAAGATCACTTTTAGATATTATTAGGAAGAGGAAGAGAAACTGGTTGGGACATTGCCTAAGAAGAGATTGTCTCATGAGGGACGTCCTAGAGGGTATGGGGCGGGAGAGAGAGGGAGGGGGCGGAGGAGACTACAATTAATGGATTATATAAAAACGGAAAGATCATACGCGAAGACGAAGAAGTTAGCGGAGGACCGTAGAACATGGAAGCTTCTCAGCTGCGGCAAGTGACCTGCCAATAAAGGCAGAATACCTATGATGATGATGATCTTGCATGGTGCTCCAATCTTTGCAGATCAGATCAGTTTTTTTAATAACCCTTGGTCGAAACCTCGCCATTCAAAAGCTAACAGAATGAAATATCGCCTGGTAGAAACCTCATTGGGAGAAAACCTCGTTGTAACCATTTATTCAGTGAAGAATATTCAATATTCAATATATCACTAAACATTTCATTCTCACATCAATCGTATCATTGCTCTTACTTCCATTCACAGGTATTATAGTCAATGAATGAAATTAGAACTTGTGAAACTACTCCCTTGAATTTACACTCATAGCTGAGGATGAAATACGTATAAATGAAATGTAAAAGTGTTTAAGACGTTAAGCGATAAATTCAAACAAGTGTTTTAGGAGTGAATAGTATACGCAAAGAGTTTATTAAGTATTCATAAGAATGCATGAAGCACGGAAATAGTATGAAAATTATTCAACAGGATGCTTTGGTTACTTTTGCTAAGGAAAATAAAGTTGCCGCACGGATGTCGCTATGAAATTTGCATTTGTCTCAACTTTGTCCATGTTATTTCTCTTATTACTATTATACAATTACAGAAGATAGCGATAACTATCACTTCGTGTATTTTTAACATTAAATAGGGCATTAACTGCAAACTTTAATACGTACCTTCTACACTGAAGAAATATTTATGACAAAGCTTTGTATATTCTTGTATCTGGCAAGAATTTATCCCAAGGGATTTTTGCTAAACGAGATTTAGGCATGTGATATTTCGGACCTCAAGCTTTTCGGCGGTGACGTTTCGGACAGGCTGACCTCCGAAGTTAAGGTTGCGAGCTTTCGTACCCAATTCGTGTACATTCTCATACAATACTTCAACTATGAAGTTAATCTTTAAAAAAACTTATATATGAAAATGAGATATCACTCTAATGAAAAGGAAGGTAATAATAGTACTTTTTCATGTAATTGTTTGGAGTAAATTTACCTAAGTCCACAAAGTTTGTAATGAAGTACTCAAAGGAAGTTACGAACTATTTCGTGAACATTATTTCAATAAGTTCAATGTATTTTGGTTAATGTTTAATGCACTTCTAATATATTCTCCATTATTGAAATTTGGGTTATTAATGACTATCGTGGATTTGATATGGAGTTTGTTAATACAAGGCCTATTAAAATTAATTTAAAAGAATAGGTAAATAAGTAGAGGTTTCTGTATTATATGTGCTCTTAAGATTGCTTTATGAAGTAGGCCTACTTTTCACAATTTCAGTTGATATTTAAAATTAAAGGATAGAGCAATATTATGAATGCAATATTTACTTAATTTATTTTCACCCTTCGACGTAATGTTAAATCCAATTCTTTTGTATCCTCCGTTTATTTACCTGTACATCATTACATTATTTTAACTATGATAAATCTAGCGAGTGTCTGCATTGTAGAAACAAGTATTCCTGCATGTTTCCTCACACTGCATTTAATCCCAAACGATACGAAGAAACTAGGCCGAATTAACACACTCCTTCCGCAATAAGCAATACTTCTGGAACAACCCCCTCCCTTTAAAAAAATGTATGTAATTTCAAATAGTATATGTCTACTTACCGAAGTCAAATATGCTGTGGTTGCTGCTATAATACACGAAGAAAATATACAGAAATTATATAATACAAGGAAAGACAAATCATATACAAGTAATATAAAGATTTTTTTTTTTTTTTTTTGCAAGTTTCAACGATCAAATTGTAGATAATTCCATTTAGCATTCAGTCGCAACTACATTCAGTTTTGCTCAATACATGTTTTTTATGGCGTTATCACTCGAAAAACGAAAAGGATAGTATAATATGCAACGCAAGAAGGCCAACATGGGAACTTTCTACTACAGTAAATTATTTTTTCTGTAATGCATAAGAAGGAGGAGTGTCAAATATGATGACTCAAGCTCCAGTCTATGGAGTCAAATTTGTTTCTGCGGTTAAGCCTCTTTTTTTTAATAATACACTATATCTGTAAAAACTTAAACATTATTAGAAAATTTTCCCTGTGAAACATTTTATTTGAATCCTAGAGGAAGGAATTGTAATGCATTCCCCTCATTATTGGCACATTTCAACTAAAAGCAGCATAATTCATTAATAATTCTAGAAAAATTAAGCGCAAAAATTCATCAAAATCGATTTATTGTTACGCCCCCAAAAAGCCCCGTCTCCTTTTCTAACTTCCATATCTTAGGCAAAACCATCTTATTTTTTAATCTTTTTCAACACTTGATTTTGATCATCATTATTATCAAGTTAACTAATCATGTGCAAAGATTTTCATCACATGTATTTGGGACCCACATACAATGTGAATTGTTCGACTCACTTTCGAAACCACACTTCACGTATCGTACTTCAAATTCTAATAATTCTGTATAAATTATATTTTTCATAGTATTTTTCTCACATTGAAAAAATTTGAAGTAGGCGACAACATCACATTTTCTTTGTACACTGAAATTAAGATAAACTGCTTGGGAGTCTTACCTTTGACAATATGTGTCCGATGTGTTGGTTTCATGACAAGTAAAATATTTTGTCAATGAAAAAAACTATGAAAGTAATATTAAGAAAGTAATCACTTAGCACATGTAATGCTCTTTAATTTAAGATCACTAAAGGACATTTTTAAACTCCAAAAATAATCTCAATCTACTTTAATTAGAATTATAAACCATTTTGCTCTGAAGGCTGAAATTGCAATACTTTGCGGAGAGAGCATAAGAGGAAACGAGAACACAAGAGAAGGCTGAAACTTGTAATTGAAGTCTTGTGGTGACATGTTTCGACTTGACGTCAGTGGCTGTAGTAAACTGCTCACCATTAAAGAATGTTTTCTTAGAAAAAGGGAAAGATCAAAAATAGCATTTGTGTCACATTATCATAAGTGGAAGAATGACAAATCCATACATCTTCACTAATCCTGATAGAATTCTCATGAAAAAAAAACGAAGAAAGCTTGTACGACAAATTTTGCTCCTATTACTCGTTCATTTTTCAGTAATTTGTGACGCAACAGGTGGTTGTTTTTCAGTCAGTGGCATTGATGAGCGAGAAGCTCAGCCGGAGTTGTGGTGGAAGATTTCCGCAGCAGAAAATCCTTCTCTTCTCTTTTGTCCTTCTCTTTGCACTACATCCCGCTGCCTTCATTCATCTAGCAAAGTTTAATTTCAAAGACAGGAGGTCGCTAAGACTTCCTTTCTCATAACTTCCTTCTCATACCACTTTCCTTTCTCTTATATATACACACACATATATATATTTTTACAGAGCTAAAGAGATTTCTTTCCACTAGCCATCCAGTTCTAATTTTTCTCCTTTCTTAACTCTCCAGCTAAGAAATGCCTTCAATGTTAAGAACAGCCTACGTAACATAGATGCTCTAATTAAATTTTCATTTTTTTAAAAAAAAAAATATATGAGTGAAATAGAAGGAAAAATAAATCAAATCAAATCACAGCTTTTGCCAAAAGTTTTACTTTCTTACATTAGATCTTACACATAAAGGGAAACTTTTACCACTTTTGTCTGACCATGAAATATTAAATAAGAAAATGTGATTATGTAGTTTTGTTACGAACACGAGAATTTAAGCTCATGGATTAATATGCTTATATAGGAGATTAAAGTTTATATAATCCAGATGCTAGATGTACGTAAAAATCTCTCTTTTGTTTGTATATGGTCAGGAAGTTATGCAACCTAGAATATAATATGAGAAAGCAGGTTGTGAAGAGCTTAGTTCATATCAGTTGATACAGAATTGAGGGTTTGTGTTCAATTCTTGCTCATTTTGCTGTAATTGTGTACATTACTGTGTATTCTGGGATTTTCCTTTATTTATGAATTCTATATTTCCACAAGTTAATATAAAATCATATACGTTAACTAAAATGTACGATAGTAATATATCCATTACCAAAAATTTCTCTAACTAAAAGATGGTTTTATCGTATGGGAGAATATTGAGAGAAAAATACTCACAGTTTGTTTGCTGTGACAATTTACTATTCATTCCACAGAAGTTGGCAGCGCACCAAATTAAATGTCATAGCATGGACTATAGTTTACATACAGGACTAAGCTCACTGTTCGTAGGTTTTCTTAAAATTTCCCTCGACTGACTCAGAATTTTCCCTTTTCTTGTGAAATTTCCCTAGTTTTCCAATTCCTTAGTTTTCCACCTGTCGTGCGCACAATTTGCTCAAGTATTCAAGGTAGGAAAATTTACTGAACTTATCAAAACTGCTAAAAGTCCTTTGGTACCAAATGCCTCCGAGATGGTCGGACTGTGCATATGTTTCGCTTACGCTGTACGCTTCGTGTCAATAAATGTCGCTACTTGCACTTTTGTTTTATATTTCAAAAGCGTAAGTATATCAGAATGCAAACATATAAGTGTCCAAAATTTTAACCTGTAATGAGCTGAAGACATTCGGGAATATTACTTAAATTCGAGGCGGGAGATCCAACATAATCTTTTGCAGGAGCGAAGCATCTTGTTCTAAAACAAATCAACACGAGACACCGTCTTTATTATTAGGGTTGCCATATGTTCGTATTTTGCACTGACTGTTTGTATTTTTGGGCCCGTGTCCGTGTCCGTATCGTACAAAGCAAGAAATAGGAAAATGTCCGTATTTGACAGCTTTTAGAGCTACCCAAAAATTTTCGAGTCGGGAATCGCTAAAATTTCGGGCGAAAAGAATTGTGTTTTTTTTTATCATATAACACATTTTAGTTACTTTTAATAAAATAGGTTATGTTTTTTAAAATAGGGTTTTTTGGTTAGATTTAATATTACGTAATTTAATGACATGATTTATTATATTTGTGTTAATGAAAAATATAAAACATGTTAGTTTCCAATGATGTTTTAACTATAACCGTAAACAGTTGTGTGATAACGTGAAAAGTGATTTTTAGGTATAAGAAATTTCAAGATATTTGTTCTGAGTTTCGGCATCGTATGTTTGATGGGTCGTGATGTTAAGGCTTGTCCGTATTTTGGATCAAAAAAATATGGTAACCCTATTTATTAGTAGTATATTCTGCTACATACATATCTATGAGAGAACGTTGTCTCTAAATTGCTCCTCCTAAAAAATACAGTTCTGAGTATTTTTGAATAAAAATGGAATTATTTCGTGATTTTTTTTTATTTGACAGTGGAAAATATGTATTGTTGAAGGAAAGTTCTGCAGCGTAACCAATTTGGGTCTAGGGTTTTCACCTTCGATCAAAGTACTCGTTACATCATTTTGAACGCCGACAGTTTTTCATAGAAGGAGAGTGAAAATTTGTATATAAAAATAGCACATAATAAAGCTCGTTCAATTTATCACTTAAAAAACACAGTAACGCAATCCCGGAATTGAACTCCTTCGTGGCTAAGCGGTTAGCGTGCGCGTCTTTGGCCTGGGAAACCCGGGTTCGATTCCCGGCGGAAGCTCATGTGGTTCAGATTCTACGTTAATCAGTAGGTCCACGTCTCATATAGCCTTGCTGCTGAAAGGAACGTTAAACTCAAAATCAACTCAACTCAGAAATTCCGAAATTCTACGTGTTTCTTTTGCTGGTAAAGTCTGTCCAAACTTTTTCTCCCTCCTCCTCAGCATGGAAGTATCGAATCATACTATCAAGTAAAAAGTGCTGTCAAATATTTCAATATCACCTCATTTCTGTTTTCTTTTTTTTTCTTGATTCTTCTTTCCTTTTTCTTTTTCTACTCTTCTTTCTGTGTGGGTGCTGAACATCTCAACAAAAGTACTGGAGGAAGGGGTTCTCGAACACCGGAGACAGCGCCCCTGATATACTGTATTTAATTTTGTTATAACTACATACATTCAAATGTAAAGGCTTAGTTTTAAATTTTCAAACACTCAATATATTTATTATTAAATATACACTTCAGTAACTATCCATATTTAGTACAATTACCAAGTTTAGAAATGCATTTAAAGTGCCTCGATTCTTCTTAGAAATGCAGTAACCTTCGTTTATGCAACTTGCAGACTTACTGCATGAGTAGACGATGTCGTACAGACCAGTTTTTCCTGAAATTCTTCAACGCATGTAACAGCATCTGGACTACTTTTATAAATAGAAGTACATCATTTCCGCCCTCTCTGTCCCAGTTTATTCGTCACCCATAGATACCGACTTGTTTACTAAAAACACCTTCTTGTGTGCGGAATGTATAGAGTCAGACGATGTTTCTACATGTTTCCAGTTGACTGGGTTGTTTTTATCACTTAATTGAACCTTTTGTATGACAGAAAATTCTATAAGATACATACAGTATGTTCCTTTCTTGAGTTAGGTGGCATGGAATTATCTATGGATAGCGAGAGTACCTTTATGCTGGTCTTTGCTATCGGCTATTCCTTTAAATTAAAGTCCTAGCATTTTGCCGAGTCCGCGTAATTAGTAGGACTCATACTTAGGGACTTGAAGTTTTCGTTTTATTTTATTCCTGAAATAGTGTTATTTCTGCCCAAAATCGGTGTTATTTTACGTGATTTAATAGAAGTAAATAGTGATTATTTGCTTTGTTCTGTAATTGTTTTGAAAAGCAAGTATATTGTAAACATAGAAAAAGTGGTCTGTGAAAGCTAATTAAAATAAAATATAATTTTAAAATTAAACGAATAGTTTTAAATTTTGACATCTTTAAATTTAAAAGAATAAATTACATATTTGAACTTACCATCTGAGAAAAGAATGACTCGATATCCCTCTTAAACATGGATTTATTTGATTGTAATACATATATCGACTAAAAACCACACTGCAGTGTTTCTTAACATATTTTTCACTTCAAAAAAAATCAATTCACAGTATACTTATTTAAAACGTACTTCGTATCATTATCAACACATATTTTCACTTAATGGCGAATTTATAGTTTCTTCAATGTCTTATTTTTCAAAGGACAAAATTGTCAATATTTCCACATTTTCTTCTTTAAGGTTTTGCCTCATTACCGTAACTATGGAATTGTATTCTGAAAAATATCTTTCAGTATCAATGTTGGAAGCTGCAAACTTTCACTGGCCAACCGGTCTAAAAATAACAGGACTGATAGTCTTCTGTGAATCACATTTTGTTGCAAAGGAAACTTGTGTTATTTTATTACTATTACCGGCCAACATGGCGATTTCTTGAATCTATCACTTTATGCAGTGCATTTCGGTATTATTTTGAAAAAAAAAAGTACCGAATTCGCGCTATTTTGCGATTTAAAAACACCAAAAACGGCCTTCTATCATATATTTAGATATATCTGTAGACTTTACTTTCCCTTTTTCAAGCTTTCAATGTTATCGTTAAAACGAAAACTTCACGTCCCTACACATACTTCATTGCTTTGGTCTTGCATAGGAAGTAAAGCAAAAGAAATCAATCAAATCTTTTATTCACTTATTTATTTACCCTTACATGTAAGATTTCCTCTCTCTCTCTTCTGAAGTTCTTTATGTGTGAAAAATTGCTGCAGTTAAAAGGATATTTTGTATTAAAATTTTGCTTTCTTTCATTCCGAAATATTTGGATTTCAACTTCTTGAATAAAATAAAATATACAAAGTTGAATTGAGTTGTTATAATTGAAATGTCCGATTTTACGTCTGGTGAGAAACCAATCTCTGTAATGCAACCAAGGTCACACGTATGACGTCACAAATTTCCTGCATTTCAGGAAAAAAAAAAGCTGTGATGTCCAGTCAAGAGGCAATGTTTTGTTGAATAGGGTCGTGTGAAAATGCGTCATGTGGATACGCAATTGCTACAGTACTTTTTAGATGAGAAGCAACAAGAGCAGTAACCAATTACAAGCAATAGTGCGCTCGGTGTTGCCAGATTGCGGACTTACCTTTCCCTTCTCGCTCTTTCTTCACCGAGGAGTACGATAAATTAATTAGCAGCATTATTTGGAATGTAAAACAGTATTATTTTAGTAAAATGAATAACATTTTCACCATGCATTTTAGAAGTGTAAACAAAGACTTTCCTGCTAGTTTATTCCAGTGTTACAGCTAAAGGGTCATCGTCTTCACCACCGCTATCAGTATCGTCCATATCAGTCTGTATTTCGTCTTGTAAAATTGTTATTATGAGTTCCAAAATTTCGCCACGTTCTATCTCTTTCATGAAGTCATCTTCTTCCGTATGATGCACAAAAGATTCATAGTCTTTTCGTGTTACGTGATCAATTTCTTCGGTAATCAGTTTTCCTACTTGTGACAGTTTGAATATCTTACACTGTAGAAAATTTCCTAGATAAATTTACTAATAAATTGTGGCAATCTGTTTGCCAAACCTCTACGTAAATCTATTTACACCTATAAAGTAAAATTACTAATATAAAATTGTAAAATTACGTTTTTATCGATAAAAATATCCTATTTTCTTATAGATTTACTGTAAACTTGTAAAAAAAACAGCAAATTTTGTAATTTTATCTAAGGAAATGTATATCAACTTATAAAATGAACGGTAAATGATTTTACATTGATGTTTGGCAATTTAATTATAATTTTTTTCAGTGTATTATTTCTCTTTCGAACTATTCGCTTTACTTGAGCTCATATAAGCTCAATCATGTTGTATTTATAGTGATAAAGTGGTAACCATATTATCTCATGTCCTCTTGCGTTGGCAAGTTGGTCTACTTCGTACATTTTAAATTAGTTTTTGAACGACATTACGCGGTGCAATTGCTTAACCTAATTTCCGTTGCCGAAAATTCGACACATTTTTGTTGTAACCATTTAGCAATGGCATCTTTCCTACTTGATGAATTTCGAATTGTGTTTATGTCGGTTGAATGATATGGAATAATATACATTATTATAATTCTACCCTGCTTTAAATAATTTAGAAATCTGTTCAAGAACCAATCTTTAAATGTAGCTGTTATCATTTTTTCCTGATTGTCAGAAGTTAATTTAGATCGAAATATCCACTTACTGTCAGGTATACGCCCAGTTTTCGCAGATCCCACGTGACAGATAATACATTCTGCTTTCTTTCCCAGAGATATCTTCAATCCATCGTCTTTAGGGGAGTCTAACCGAACTGACTTAACGGGATGGTTCTGGTTTATCCAAGTCTCGTCCAAGTAAAATGTTGGTATTGTGTCGTCAGAAGTCCGAATTTGATGCATTTTTCGAAGGAATTTTAGTCTTGCTTTCACGATATTGATATTGCTCATCTCTATCGAAAACGTTTGTCTATTAGATGTTTTCTTATTCATAAAACCTAAAGCGCGGAGAATTCTGTAAGTGGATGAATTGGAACCTATACAGGAAATGATGCTTCTCAAAGTATTAGTAACCTTTTCCAAAGTCGGAATTTTGTATTGGTCATGAAAGTCGAGAACAATCCTATTACAACGTCCTTCTCAAAGTCGTTAAAGTTTGTAAGCCTTTTAAGAGAGGTCCCGTATATTTTAGAAGGGACAGAAACACTGGGGCACTGCTGGTGGTCAAATTTTGCGCCTCAGCGCAGATTTGGGACGATAGCACAATTAATCCTCAAGCTTCTGCTATGAGGCTTTGACACTTTCGAAATTTAAGCTTTTGCGCCCCTTCCTGCGACGGGTATGTCTTTTTCAAAAAGAAAAAGGTTATAAACACAAAGAGTTACTCTTCTAGCTTGGCTTCTTTTAACTTCTTTTCTAGAAATTTAAGCTGTACTTGTACTCAATTTGTTTGGAGATATTTTTCAAATATATGCCCTACCTTCGAAAGAACATACAAACTGTATCTGCCAAGAAAGGAAGCCAAACACTGACAAATATTGTTTATGAAAACAGAGAGACCATGTTCCTAAATAGCTAGATATTTCTTTCATATACATTTTCATAATATATAACAGTCCCTTTCAAGTCATAAAAATATTCCGTTACGTCCCATGTCATACAAAACTATCGTTCGTTTAAGATACGATAATTTACGACATACACACTCGACTATTCACATGTCTGGATGAAACGAAGAGAAGAGAAGAAACCCAAGGAAGCTAGTGAAACGTGGAAAAGAGATTGCGTTCCCGATATCGAATAACAAAGAATCTACTGAATATACTTCAAAATTAGTTACAAAACAACCTTACGAATTCCCATGCTTTTTATTCCTACTGTAATAAACTATTTGATAACGTGTACATCTCGCTACATACATTTTTTATATTGGGTTATTTATTTGATTACTTTGGGGTTTCTCAACCTGCAGGTTGGAACCCCTAGGGAGTCGCGAAGAGAGAGACATGTTTTTATTTCCAACTTACTTTATAATACAGCAATGAATATTAAACAAAGTTGCAAATAAATAAACAATTGTTTGTTTTTTTTAAAAAAATGGAATAAAAGAGGATTTAAACTGGTGGAAACCTTAATATTGAATACAAATACAACTATAAGCAATAGGCAGCGATAATCGAAAAAGTTATTACAAACTGAAAATTACGTATGGAAGTCACTGCCAAGGGGATGTGATAAAATTTGGTCTAATATAATATATGTTGAGAAAACTTACTATTCTATAATAGGAATTATAGCTTTCTGTTTCATCTCATTTATATCTAATCAAAATCTATTGGAAGTTAAACACGAGACACAACTTGTTCCTCTAATTGTTTTTATATCGGAACACTTAAAATCATGTATCATAGCAATCAGTATACATAAAAAACATGTGGTTTGCACGTATCTACTCATAATTATTTTTTTTTCTAACTGCTAAAGTGGGCAATTAATGTGATAATACCTTGCTTCTAGGTAGCGCGTCTGTTGCCGACAACATTCACACTAGCGTGAGAAGTCAGCATGCAACACTGCCTGTCGCAAATTGACAACACCGCTCAAATCTAATTGGAGCGGAAACCCTGCTCAAGGCCATGTATCTTATCATTTGAAAACAACTATAGTGATTTTCCTTTACGGGTTCAAACTGAGTACTTCTGCACAGGAAGCCGAGGAAAATATAAACATTGCATTTGAGGCAGGACAACTTAGTGAGCACTTCACATTACGTTGGTTTGTAGCATTTCGTGCCGGTTAGATAACATTGATAAATTACCCCCACCGCTACCGACTAACAGTATGCTCTGACTACATCCTCAGGAACAATGATTGTTGTGTGTTGTGGTGTTACGTGTATGGCACATAACAGAAACATCCCGCAGAACGCAAACCCTTTTCCAGAATCGTTCGTAACGTTATAGTTATTGTACAATAAGCTACGCCATTCGATTTCTCGTTGAAACGTGCTATTTGATATATCACATGACCGTGTTGCTATTTAATATAATCAATATTGCCCCCGCCAAGATAACGGACAACGATCGAAACCATGTCATAACGTTTCTTTCTCTCTCCAGTATTAATACCATTTGACTTCAGATTCAACCTATATATACGAGAGTCATTCAGAAAATAAAAAATGAAACTTTAGTTATACAAAATAAAAAACATAATATGTATTGAAAAAAAATGTTACATACCTAAAGCTTCCGTCACTTCTCCATATAATCACTATCTTCACTTAAATAGAGAAATTCTGAAGAGTATAACATAGGAATTCTGAAGCTCGTGACCAGATACGTCAAATGTTTAAATGAAGGTGATGGTTATGTTGAGAATTGAGAGAGGTTGAAGGTATGTAATAGTTTTTTTTAATACATACTGTGTTTTTCATTTTGTATAAATAAACGGTTATTTTTCTTGATGACCCTCGTAGTTTGTAAAGTATTCAGGCTTTAGGCCTGTACTACATATACACCGCATCATAATATATGCGTATACCAGATTGTATATTCTATCATTTGTAGCGCATATGCACTGACACACACTTCATTTTTTTAAAAAAAATCTCCGAAACGGCTACTTTTAAGAGGAAAAAGCTAATAGAATGTAGCAAATTTTCAAGACATTTTTTATAACTAATTTTGTGGTAGAATTAATAGATTATGGAATTTTCACGAAAAATCCCCTTTTTATGATTGATGTGCTATAAAAATTATTAGCAGGGGCAAATCGATGAGGACTTTAGACATACTGTATAGAAAAACAATATTAAATTGTACAGAAAAGAAATTCTGGGAATTTTGTCGCAGAGTAATCCTAACTTGACTAGACTATTTACAATAAAAGAAGCGTAAAATAACTTCTTAGAATAATATAAATTACAGATACATACAGTCGTTGTATGAAAAATACAATAATAAGAAAATCACTAAAAAAGTATGTTCTAGAATCCATTTGTTGAATAACCCAATTTTGACGGAAAAAATATATTGCTAAGCAACGTTAAACGAATGGAATTCAAAGTGTGGGTCGGTGGTCTTCATTTGTGAAAGATTGTCAATTCTGAACTTTTCTGTGAATGTTCTTCCATTCAAACTGGTGGTGTCCAGAAGAATATACAAAATGAAAAACACACTATATTTCTTAGGAAAGACTTTTGTGTTTAACATTACAAAATAAAGATTGTCAACAGAAAGAATAAGTTTACTATTGTAAATTTATAGCTGTGTTCATAAAAGTAGTAAAAATTGAACTTATTATGTTCTTGTCAATAAAATTACATCGTCACTTCCTTTCAAATAAAACATGAGAAATGGTGTAGTTACGTTAAAAATCCTTCGTTAAAAATCCTTGTTTCCTTGAGAATTATTACCTCTATAATGCTTTGATAAAGAATCAAATGATAAATATTTTGAGAAATTTATTGGTTTTCTCATACAACTTAAGAAATATTTGGCTGAATACATATTTTAATCATTTTGAAACATTTATCAGGTCTTTAAAGAGGACAATCACATAAAATTACTTCCACTTTTCATCAATATGGAAGTATTTAGGGTCTACTAAAGTTCTTATTTCTCGTCTTCTGCCTTGAGATGTTAGGGTTTATCAGTTCGTGTTCCAAGTAGAAGGTAGAAGATTAAATTTACCGTAAGGAAGCTGAATATATGTATATATAGATAGTCCTGCCATACATTTAGGAGGTTATTTTTGATATCAAATAAAAGGAAATTTTGCAATAGACATGGGTCGGGAAACGCCTTCTTTCAGAGTTATAAACCACCGAAAATCGCAAACATTACGCTTTAAAATGCTCTGACTTGAAAAATATAAGATCTCTTGAAAATAGCCCCACAGGAATTAGCAAGCGCTGTACCTAAATATCTATGTTTCATCATCCTACGGTACCCATGCAACGAATGCTCATTTAGTACTTTAAAAACATATGCCTGAAACCTTAATTTTATACGAAGTGTCACGCCGATACAGGAAAATTGTGAAACATGAAGATTTAGGTAAAACGCATAGTAATTTATGTGTGAATCGCTTGTGAGTTCACATAAGTTTCAAGGCAAAGCGTTTTGAAACGTTATATGTCGAATATTCGGCGGTTTAAAACTCTGAAGGGAGGCATTGTCTGACCTATGTTTATTAGAACTTTCTTCGTTTGTTATAAACAATCATCTCTTTAACTAATGATCCAGAGTTTATTAACACCCTGTATATTCATTTTTAAAAAATGCAAAAGCAACATATATTTAAAATATCCGGTTCCAATAAAAAGAAAAAATGAAATGAAATCTTTGAGTTTTACGTCTCACGATTATGCCGGTTAGACTAAAGGAGACGGTGATGATGAGAGATGAATGAAATGGTGGAATGAAGAAAGTGGGAGGAAACGGGAGAACCCCGAGAAAACCCACGCACACGGTGTTTGTCCACCACAAAGTTCACTTGGCGGGAGTAGGGTTTGAACCCGGGACCCCAAACACCAGAGGTGAACGCTTTACCACTGAGCCACCGCGGCACCCCTCCAATAAAAGGATTAGCGGTTTCAGTAGAGAGAATGAACCTAATCTTCGGACTTAAAATTAGTATTAAAAAACCATTTCCTGCTGTGTATTATTTCTTTTGAGAAATGTGCGGTTCAATATTGCAACCGCAAAACAGCTGATTTAAGCTATTTTACTTTTTAGTGGGGGTGATGAGGCGAAGAAGGAGTTTATTCTTGAGATACTTATAAATTTAATTTAAACGTCTGGAGAAGTTGGATACACGTGAGATCTCTGAGTTTGTAACAGTCAGCTGATGCAGCTGATACGTTAGGGCAAATTCAGTACTGCGTGAGGTTTAGTAGAACGGTAGTGTGTAGTGAACTGAGCAAACGGTGATAATGTATAATGAGCGACTTCTCTGGTTTCAAGAGAAAAAAAACTGTTCGCTCTCGATTATGTGTTGCGAGTAAGTCGAAAGTGTAAAGTGTATTGAGTGTACCGTGACGGACAGTGTCCAAAGTGATGACGGACTAAGAAGGAAAAAAAACTCACCGCAAAATCATATCGGCAAAGAAGAGCAATGGTGAGAAGAAATCCATAAGTGGTAGTAATGTATTACTAGTTCCGTTTTCAATATTGATATCTGAAAAACCAAAACGATAAGAGATGGACAGAAATAGCTTTTTGTTATTGATTCAGCATCCCAAGAAGTTCCATCTAATTTTTGTCCCTCTATTTAAACTAGTGGTGGCCACAAAAACCGGTTTTTCGGTTTTCAGTTTTCAGAAAAACCGAAACCGGTTTTTGAAAATTTTCAAAAAACCGGTTTTGGTTTTTTACTGAAACCGGTTATCGGTTTTCTCCAAAACCGGTTCGTTTTTTCACCTGATTCGGTTTCGGTTTTCTTCAAAACCGATTCCGTTTTTTTTTCCAAAATTTGTTCTATTTCTGACCAGAATGGTGTTTCGTTGTTCTCCGGAAACCGAATCCATTTCCACAGAAATAGTTTTATGTGTTTTCGAAAAGTTTTCACCGAAACCAGTTTCGGTGAAAACCGAACTGGTTTTGGAGAAAACCGAAAACCGGTTTCGGTGAAAAACCGAACCGGTTTTGGAGAAAACCGAAATGTCGGTTTTCGGTTTTTTATAGAAATCGGTTTTCGGTTTTTATAGAAACCGGTTTTGCCTATCCCTAATTTAAACCGGGGGTGGTGAAAATCAATGGAACTCAACATTTAAATTTCTTCGTGCCAGTCTGATGTAGAGTCATGTGCGACATGCTATTTGCGGGTTGATGTCGAGTATTTACTAGCTTTATTTTTTGTTTACTACTTTTAGTGGGAAATCTTTAGATCATGATTTTCACACCTGATTTGTCAGATGGCGTTAATGCGTTAAGTTTGTTTTACGTTAAGGTCATTAGTAAACTAAACTACATTAATTTAGCAAATTAATTAAGACAAGTTGAGATAACCTTGGGAAATATAAGCCATGTAGACATAAACACATTACAGGTGCATTTGGGAGAGCAGCAGAGTTGCCAACCTCAGAGAACAATATTATCGATTTTCATCTTTAAAATTATCGTATATTACAAAATTATCGTATATTCGTTTTGCACGTGTGGGGCCGCGGTGGCTCAGTGGTAGAATGCGTTCACCTCTGGTGCAAGGGGTCTCGGGTTCAAACCCGAAAAGTGAACTTTGTGGTGGACAAACACCGTGTTCGTGGGTTTTCTCGGTGTTCTCCCGTTTCCTCCCACTTTCTTCATTTCACCTTTTCATTCATTTCTCATAATCATCGTCTCCTTTAGCCTAACCGGCATAAGCGTGGGACGTAAAACTGAAAGATTTTCGTTTTGCACGTGATAATAATTGTACAAAAAAGAATAATATTATTAATAATAACAGTAATGTACAATAAATGTATCTAGTAATCTTCAGTTTCGAACTCCAAATCGGCGTCATTGTCCTCAGAATTTTTATCCTTAGTAAACTACTCTGAACAACAATAATAATAAACGTAAACGTAAACGTAATTGAATTTTTAAAATGAATGCAGGAATGCCATTTGCTAATTTTCAAATCGTTATTGATTTATTTTAGCAGGAATTACTAAGTGTGTGTGTGTGTGTGTGTGTTTTATAATTATTTAATGCACATCCACAATTTAGTTGTAGATTCAAAGACTATATAATAACACTATCCATTTTCTTTGCATTGGCTATTGTAACAAAAGAAATTCTGACCAATCCTTCAAAACACACTATATTTTAAACTGTATGTTACAATTTCGTCTATACAGTGTCTGATGAGGAATATGGTGTATATCAGAACCTGGAACATATTATAGTTTAAAATACAGTGTGTGTTGAGGCTTTAGACGGTATTTCTTTTGTTACAATTCAAAGACTGAAAAAAAAAATCTACGTTCTAAAGTTGTATATTCATCTATTATAGCAAGAGCATTATCGTATAAAGCCTGTATGGATGGCAAGTCTGGAGGGTAGTAAATCGTTTGGTGGCCCAGGTTCACATTTGCTCTCCTGTCTACACCAAGGGCGCTGATTTCTCTGTAAATTTTTTGGGGGGACATTCAGATGCAGAAGGTATATATGTAAGGATTTTAAGACAAATTGCATTCAAATTATGCCAAATATTGTATATTCATAAATACAATAAGGAGGCCCACATGAGCTTTGGGGGGGGGGGGGCTCGGGCCTCCGGCCCCCCAGGATCCGCGCCCTTGGTCTACTCCCGTGATTATAAATACGATTAATTTGTGTAAGACATCTAGACATCTGACAAATGTTATACGGACTAGATTGATTTTTCAATGTAGGACAAGCCATAATTAGATGTTAAATATGTAGCCTTCTTTAGTTCCAAGAAGTCAAAAAGGTTGTGTATTTTATCCAACTTTTACTAATCTAATATAAAGAAAATATGTTGTATTGCGATTTGCAAAAATAGCAACATTAAGTTCCTGCAATCTTACAATTGTTATAGAGATGCCTTTATGACGTAAAAGAAAGGTTCCTAATTGGGATGCGTTTCCTTTTGATCGCTCTAGTGGATAAGGAAAGAAAAGCAGAATTGCTCTTTCAATAATGAAAAATGAACCAACAACAACAATAATAAAACGGAAGAAGCTGTAACAGTTAGAATGAGGAACAAATAGCATTGATGTGTATCATAAAACAACTCTGTCACGTCTCAATCGCCTACTTTCCAATAGACGTATGTAGAAAGAGAAAAAAAGGCATTTCTTTAGAACCAATAGGGCGCGTAAAGGAAAATTTTCCAACCCAAAAAACAAATGGTTGTTTTCGTAATAGCAAGCAGTAACATGTAACTTCTTTTCGTCTCCTCTTTCACCCCACATCCTACTAGTTTCCATGTTTCTGTAGCACCCTTACATGTATGTTTGTAGGTGTGAAATGAAGCAAGATATATCAGCTAAATGGCTACTGATAAATGGAGAAAAAAGAAGAACCACTACAAACCTATCTTTTTCCCTGTAATCTGTTGAACAGTTCACGAAATGCACACGAAAATTGGCAATGAAGTGTTACCATATTTACGTCTCTATATTGCTACTTATTGAGCCTTAAAACTCTTTGATGATAGCTTGTTTTTGTCATTTGAACACGAAAATATCTCAGTTTTGCTCTTTCTTTCGATACTCACGTAGCAATGGCTGAGAAGAAATGAATCTATCCGTTTCTGTATATACAGTAAACGACCTGTTAAATTTAGATAATGAAGTCCGATCCAAAGTTTTATTTTCTTCCAATGGACGTTAAAAACAAAAAAAGCTCACAAATACGCGTGTAGCCAATTTGAAGAGTACTTTTCTTGTGTTCTCTAATTGGAATTCACTACAAAGGACATTTCAATTTCTCTTTCAATGTATTCTAGAAAAATATTAAAGTGTTCTTTTGGATTGGTTTCCCGTAAATTTCAATAAAAAGTATTTAAACAATTAACGAAGGTGGATTAATTAGATAATGCACTTTATAGGCGATTTTAAAACTGGCCATAGAAGTATGGTAACACAGTGCTGGAGCGCTCATTCCTGTGTAAGAGGACCTTAGATACAGAATAATCATAAATCCCGTTATCCGCTTATCGCGTATCTACTTATTCATAGATGGTCGCATTGCATTAATCTAGGATCATGGCAGAGGACAAGTTTGAGATAGTGTAACTGTTCTTCGCTATTTATTCCAGATTGTCTATGTGTACACCATCGTTTTCATAACAGAGTACAATTCTCCTCCATGTACGATGTGATATTCTCATCAACATTGCTGGCAGTAAATGCACGTTAAACAGCATCTTTTAAGTTCATCAACTGTCTCGTAACGTGTGGGAGCAGCCTTTTGTTTAAAGAATCCCCATAATGCATTGTGGCAAAATGACAGATTAGAACTTCGGGGTGGCCACTCCAAAGGTGAAGGCAAATGGATAGAACCATGTCCAATCCATTTAACAGGAAATACCTCATTGATATATTTTCTAACGGCAGTAGCATAATGAGCTGGTACTTCATTCTGCTGGAACCATACCCGACCGAGCAGTCTCCGATCTAGCAAATATGGAATAAACCAATCACGCAACAAGATGAGATACGCAATGCGATTCACAGCACCTTCAAAGAAATATGAACCTACCAAGTGGGTTGCAGACGTTGCAGCCCAGATCATGACATATGGTGTGTTGTGTTCAAGTTCTTCATAAAATTGAGGGTTTCCTTTACTCCATAAATAAACATTTCTGGCTTTTGCACTGCGATATATTGCTCATCCAAGAAAAACTCTTCCTCCCCCCCTTCCACCTTGAAGGAAGAGTAGTAAAGACCTCCTGCGGCCTCATCTTCTGATGGGAATGAAACTCCATTATTAAAAAATCACAGTTTTTGAAACTACGCAGACTCAACTGGGAAGCAATTTGCAGAATCAAGAGGAAAGAATAAACATTTGTGTTTTTTCCATTTGCTCAGAAACTGCTCTTCAGAATTTACCATCAACATTTTTCAACTTGACATGATGTATCTATTGAAAAATGTCTCATCATTGGGCAAAATTATTTAAGGTAAAAAATAAAGTTTAAGGAAAGATAAAATCATACTTTTAACTTTTATCTCATTATTCATACTGTTTCTCTTTCTTTTGTCAGCATGAAAATCTTAATATGGGTTAGCGTCCAAGCTATTGGCATAGGAGACTTGGGTTTGATTCCAGAAGGGAACTCATGTGGTTCGGATTCCAAGTTAACCAGTAGGTTCCGTCTCATATAGCCTCGCTGCTGAAAGGTTCGTTAAACTCAAAATCAACTCAACTCAATCTTGATGCGGGTATAATTTAGTATCAATTTCTGTTTGTTAGATAGCGCGCTCATCGTACACCGTCATTTTTGAGTATACAAAATAATTTTTATCGTTTTTCTCGAAATTTTCGTGTAAGAATTTAGAGTAACCCATGTCATTTTGTTCAGTTCATGTTTGGAATATCTTTCCTTAAATACTAATATTATTATGTAGAATTTAACACAACGCACAGAGGAGAGAATGATAATTTGCTGTATCAATTTTCCTGCATTTCTTAACACATTTAACATGTAATAACCATCTTCGTCTCTTGGACGCCAACATCCGCAATCGCCTCAATCTCCTACGATACCTAAAGGACAGGCCCGTAGCCAGTCCAAAAATTTAGGGGGGGCGGTAGAAGTTAGGGGGGAGCCGACCCAATCATATTATACTTCATCACCATATTATAGTTCATTTGCAAGCCTAATGTGAAACTTTTAGGGGGCCAGCCAAAGTTTAGGGGGGGGCTGCCCCCCGTGGATACGGGCCTGCTAAAGGGCACAACTTGGGAACTTAACGCCAAACTGCTACTATACACATATAAAGTGTTTGTCGACCCTGCGCTCACACATGGTCATCTTGCCTGGCTATCAGCGACATCTAAATTCTATGCACGCATACAAATACTTGAACGGCGAGCGTTAAGCATTGCGTATTCTCTGCCCCAACAGACGCCCACGAGAGAGCTCTACCGCCAAACTACCGTGCCCACTATTCTCCCACATCTCCGCCGCCTACGCATCCGCTATATATTTACTCGTATTGTCAATACCCATCCTATTATTGATGAACTCCTGCAACAAACACCTGCGGTACGCAGATACCCCTATCCACCAATCGACCATCTGTTAGCCATATATGAACAGGACCACTCACCTGCGCAATACAACCCGCATCGTCGTATCTACAACGATTATGAACATATCCACCGTCCGTGATCCCAACCTGGCCTCCTACATAGCTTAATATCTCCCGCACACTCCGAAAACTCCACCATTATGTCAACACTTACTAATCAATAGCTGACTTCCATCTCCAACTCACATCTAGATGACCATTTCTATTTCATACCATTCCATAACAGTCTGCAAATTTCTACCGTTCTTATCATCAATAGTCTTTATATATCTCTGGCCACAGAGAAGGCATAACCTTCTGCGGCCCGCCCATCTTTGATGGAAATGAAAGACACATGAAAAAAATTGCACCGTAATTGAATACAGTTAGCTGCATTACAGCAATTCTTTTACATATCCCAGGCTTGCCGATCTTCGTGACATACGATAACTGTAACTAATGCTATACACGATAATGCCCTTGCGATAATAGGTATATAGCCTATACCTTAATTGTAGAAAAAGCACTTTTTTTCAGTTTTTGAATACGCAAATAAATTGTTGATGTGCATTAAATAGTTATAAAACACAGTGAGATTTTTAACAGTTATTGTCGCTAAAATACATCAATAACGAAAAAATAAAATGAAATCTTTCAGTGTAACATCCCACAATTATGTCCTTTAGATTAAAAGAGATGATAATTAATGCAAGTGAATGATGACGGAAGAATTGGTGGAATCAAAAAAGTGGAAGGAAACGGGAGAAAACCCACCGACACGGCATTGTCCACCTCAAACTTACTTGGGCGGGGATCGAAACAGGAGCTCCATACACTAGAGGTAATCGCTCTATCACTGAGTCACCGTGCCCCGTTAAAACAATAACGATTTTAGAATTGGCAGATGGCAGTCCTGTATCTATTCTTTAATTTCAATTACGTTCGCGAGGGGGATATAAATATTGTTGTTGATCAGATTAATATTAATAAGGGTAAATAAAATGGTAAGAACAGTGACACTGATCTGGAATTCAAAACTGAAGATCACTAGATATGTGTAGTATATATTAATGCTATTATTAGTAGTATAGTACGGTACTTTTTTTTTACAATCATCACTTGCGTAATGATTAAAAGATGATTTTGGTAGTATATGATAATCTTCGATAGAAAAAAATCGATAATTTTGTTTTCTGAGGTTGGTAACTTTGGTCTGTTCAAATGTAGCTCTCACCTTGAATGTTAGAGAAATATACAGGTGTTGTTCATTTCTTTCCCACACTTTCTAAAACTGTTTATTGTAGCTCGGAATACCTATATATGTGGCAAAGTCTCATGGTAATGTTACAGCGTTATCGTTCACCTGGTCCAAGGAAGTTGAGAAAGACATGATTGCATGCGGTGTGTTCTGTGATCCGTGTCGGATTGTGAAATGGGTCATGAAAAAGAACAGAAAATCTGTGTTAAATTTTGTTGCAATCCTGGGAAAACGGCTACAGAGACATGCAAAGTGTTTTAAGTAGCATTCGGTGATGAATGAGTGAGTCACACAACGACGTTTCGGTGGTTTGTACGTTTGCAAACTGGGAAAATGTCCGTAGAGGATGATCAGCGTCCTTATCGCTCGTTCGTGAGTCGGAATGAGGAGGAAATTTACCAGATTAATGCGCTTGTGCAATCCGATCGAGTCACCACATCTTATATGGAGACCCAGAGATGCGGCATGTAAGACGAAAATTGTTCCATGTGACCAAACGATCAACAATGAAATCTACATAGCTATGCTACAATGGTTACGCAATTTTGGAAGGAATTGTAAATCGTCAGACATATGGGTATCCGGATAGTGGCGGTTAACCATAACAAATTGCTCCGTGTCACCCTTCAGGAAAAGTGTCATACTTATTGGCCAAAAATAACAGTCTCTTTGAACACCACTACCTCTATACGTCAGAGGTAGCTCTGTGTGACTTTTTCTGTTCGCCACACAGAAATCCAATTTAAAATGAAAACAATTTGACATCTCAGGACATCCTAGACAATACAATAAGGTTAATCCGAAGCACTCCACAATAGGTATTCCAGGACTGCTTCCAACAATGGCAATAGTATTGGATTCGGTGCGTAGATTCATAAGAGAAGTACTTCGAAGGGGAAGGCACGAATAGACGTTAAGATTCCCTAAGATTTTTACAGGATCCTTTGTATAGACTAAGTAGCAGACATGTCATAGTGTTTGTATACATTGTCAGTGTCACAGTAAGAAGTAGATGTAATATTTAATTCGGTACCAAAATTACATTAGTTTCCACTTGGACCTCTCTCACCAAAGATCCGTATGCCCATTCTTTGCAATCAGGGCCGGATTTACGGGGGTTCAAAGGGCACGTGCACCCCACCTTAGTTGTAAATATACACCATCTAAAATGAGATGCTAGCAGTGAAAATAGCAACACATTCCGAAACTTTCTGCCATCACGTATAAGTTTGGGGCTTTAAAGAAAGCAGAGCTTTGCAAAAGCAATAGTTTAAGTTGATTTTCTGAAGGTTGAAGGAAAAGGATTCACCAAGCAAAACAGTAAAGCATTTTTAAAGTAAAGGAGAAAACAGAAGGCAGGAGGAGAGAGGGACATTTTTGTCCTGCATTCCACTTGCGACCCTCTTGAAAACACTTTCCTCCGTTCTATGCATCAGTGTTGTCAGGGGTAAAGAATAATGTCATATGTCATTTTGATGAGTTTCAGTATGATCGATTATTTTGGTAGTTATTGGTGCACCCCCCACCCTCAGACAACCCTGGATCCGGCCCTGTTTCCAATAGAGATTTTTTCCAACTGTAAACCGAGTTCAGAAGATTTCAAAATTGAAATATTTCAGAATTGAATGTAGTCATCTTGTAAAAATATAAATTTGGCAAACTTATAATTACTAATAGAAATAAATGACGATGTTTTATTATCATGTACAGTATAAAAAATGTTGAAATTTAAAAAAGAAAATGAAAAATAAAAGTTCCTTCTGTGTTAACTTGAGGAACTAACAGAATTATTGTATTTGAGTCTAGATATATTAATACGAGACATAGAAAACTAGGAAATCCAACTAACAACACATGGTGCTAATATCGTGGTCCAATCTCGTCATGAGGCGTCTACTTCTGATGTAATGTCTAAAGCCAGAATCAGTAGTAAAGGCTTTTCTCCTTCTGTTTGTTAATAACCGCTCTAGAAATGAATGGTATCAGAAAGGTTTTAGAAAACTTCAAAGAAATGAGATTTCATCTTATTCTGTGATTATAAACCTTTGATTTCTTATCAAATATAAGTTGACGCAAAACTGAATTTATCCTTCCCCCCAAGATGACAGAAATGAAGAATGTTTCTAAGAAGGAAGACAGATAATTATCAGGTAAACTATTTGTAAAAAGTAAAATGCAAGACACTTTAAAAAGTACGGAGTACCACTGAAATGGTTAATTTGTATATGGAACCACAATATAAGTAGCTTTTGGAATTAAACTTGAATTTGGTATATTGTTAGACTGTCACCCTATAAAATTTGTCGTCGAAAGAATAAAAAAAACATTGTCCTAAATGCCTAGCATTTAGCGATATATAGAGGGGTGGATAAACCTAAAGAAAATAGCACACTTTGGAATACTAACCACGAGTAGGTCATTCTTATTTGATATTTTCTTAAGTGCTTAATACATCGTCCTTAATAGGCAATACTTACCATAACTATAAGCAATTAATTCACGGATTTGAGTAGCTTTCGTCCAATCTAATCATACACTACTAAATATTATTTGACTGCTCTAATATAAATGTTAACTATTAAAAACATACTTTGTAATTAATTATTTGCCTAATGCAAATTCTTGTTAAACACTTTTGTCTAAAACTCGATTTAAAAGAAAATAATTTTCTGTAAGTATTTGAGGTTAGTCATATAGAAGAGCTCCATTATCTATTCTTTAGAAAGACGTTTGTGGCTAATAACCACAGTAACAGCAGATAGTAAATTTCTCAAAATTGAAAAAAACGGTATCACAACTCCATACATGTTTAAAGGGATTAGATTAAGCATTCATATATATATTCCAATCCTTTGTTTTATATCTTTTAACATTTAATATATATATATATATATATATCTATATATATATATATATATATATATATATATATATATATATATATATATATATATATATATCGTGTATTTACTTTTATGTTGGTTTATATGTATTGTTTCTATCGCTCATGTGTGATGTATTACCCCCCTGTATTCAATGGTGAAAGTTTGTATTTGTTACACTGCGGAAATATATCTTGAGCAGTTACCTTAGATGTTGTCCCTGATATCTTGCGGCTGCTTTACGTAATAAACCGGAAGATTCTAATCCCTGAGATTAGTCTAAAGAAACCACCACAATTGCGAAGCAGATGCTGCTGTTACATTGTCCAATTTTTGCTAAGTACCAACACGAAATATTAACACCATAATCCTTTGACGCAACGTCTTGTAGAAACTTGATCTAAAAATGAAGATACAGTATGGAACAAAAGTCCATTTTCCTTTCAGATTATACATACTATTGTTGTTTAAAGAAATTTTATAAAACATTAAGATTAAGGGAAATAAATTAAAATTAACAATTTGAAGGGATATACCTTTTCTTATACACTATTCAGTAACTGATAATGATAAATTAGTGAGAGCATGGTAGGTCAGTGGTAAGGGTACGAGACAATCCTGGTTCGATCTTTATCCACGTAAGTGTTTGGTGGACTACATCGAGCAAGTAAATCTTCTCAGAGACTTCAAGTTTCCTCGGAGATCCTCATTTTACCAATTACCTCATAATATTTTACATTTATTAATGGTCAAATTCCTTTAACCTAAAAGACATAAGCATGTAATGCTAGATTTGCCATTTTTGCTGGTGGGGGCATGGGGAATATGCCCCACTTTCAGCATAAACTCAACTCACTTCCCTGAACTTCCTAAAAGTATTGAACTTTCTCAACCCCATACCTGAAGGACGGACAGTAGAGCTCAAAATTTCACAAACATTAAGTTGTTTGTTAGTATGTATGGATGAATGCACAGTTAAGTCATTGCCACCGCCCCCTCCAAAAATGATTTCGGTTTCTCTGTCTTAATGTTCTTGCTACGGAGCAGCTTCCTTCTAATGGGGCCAAAATTAACGGTATATAACAGTTTTCTACATAATAAGTGTGCAATTTCATTTTTTAACTTTTCAGAAATTCCATGCATTTGAAGAAAGTTCATGCATTCAAATTCATACCTACGTATCGAGTTAGTTTACTCTGTATTGATTGAGTGGATTCTTTAGAGTAGTTCTCCTAAAACTGTAGCCTGTGAACTAAAAGTGATCCCCGTGCTCTGCCCTTGTGAACATCTTAGATTGGTTAAGTTGATTTTGAGTTTAGCCTCTCTTCCATCACCGAGGCTATAAGAGACGTTGATCTACTGATTAACGTGGAATCCGAAAAACATGAGCTCCTGTTAGGAATCGAACCCGGGTTTCCCATGCTAAAGGAGTGTATAGATTGGATAGTAGTCATGAATATTACCCCACAAAAGGCAGAAAAAATTCAAGTGACTTTTGTATCAGCTATTAAAGTTCAAAATCTCAAAGGACTATGGGAATTATATAAGGAAGTGTCTTATAGTTTCTTTTCCAACTTTGACAATTTATGAAAATTATTACCCTATCTACCAGAAAATTATTACTCTATGGGAATCTGTAAAAACAGTGGTTGTAGTATCAAATATATGTTAATATTGACTCTTTCTGATTGGCATTTAGCAGAAAAATAGAACCCATTCAATTTTTCTTTGTTCCGTTTGCATTAGTAGTCTGCAATGGAAGGTATGATCTACGCTACCTCCTGGATTTATATATTACGAATCAGTACGTCCAATGAATACCACCGAATTTGCAATCGAACCACGCGCAAACAAAGCATTTCTGTTAAAATTTTGACATTATCCTAGATGTGTTTCAGATGACCACCAAGTTTGGTTTTCATTTTGAACGTGACTTAGTGAATTGTTCAAGCATCCTATAGATATTCCAATAGCCTTGAAACAATACAAAATTCAAACGTTACTTCTATATTGCTGTTAGATTTCTAGGAATGGAACTTTGTAATGTTATTTTTTTCCACTACTTTTAAATTCCATATTTTTATCTATGCTCCCTTTTTCTTCTTATTCTCTCCCATTTTCTCTCTATGTCTCACTTCTGTCTAAGAGATGTCCATCGGTTTCAATTTCTCATTGGGTGTGTGTTTGTGTGTGTTGCAGTTTCTCCCCTTATCACCTTATGAATTTTGTTTCGTCTTACTTTTACTCTTTCATTTTATCAATACTAATTATTTTTCTCTTTGAAATTAGAAGTGCACTCATGTTGTTTGCTGATTTTAGTATGGGAGAGACGGAGGGAGGAGAAAGAGGGATCTCTTTATAAGACACGTTTATGGGATACGAAGGTGTCATTTGGGTGGCCTAGCTGCATGGCGTTTGCTGGTGCAATATTATTGATGCGAAGTGTACATGCTTATGCACGAGTTCCACCTCACCCCGAACCTCGCGTTTCTTGAGTCTTATCCAAATAATATTTAGGTAATATGAACAGGAAAGTGCCTTCAGCACTGTTGTTATGTTTGTTGATTTAAGTATATTTATCGTTGTCGATTTTTATATATTTTTTGTTTCCTTTCAAACAAAGTAAACAATCACTGCTCAGTGTATGTTTATAAGTTATTTATTTACAAAACGTTTATAACGACATTGTTAAACAATAGATAGATAGAATGTAGCATATGTTGTAATTCATGGATCAACCACTTCCAGTTTCAACATTTATCGCTATAAAACAGAAGCAGTAAGAGATAATGACATGCTTTCTTTTTTCTTTTTCAATCGGTTCAGCGTCTCAAGAAATATGTCATTACCATCCGCAACACTCTACCAAAACCGGAAGTGTTTGCAATTTACTAGTACTTCCGGTTCTAATATTAATTTCCGTAGAGCAAAAACTACAAGAGAGATCGAGAAGTGGCTTCTTGTAATCGATTCAGCTCTTCAAGAAAATGTCCTAAATTTTTCGCTAACTCTCCATTCAAGCCAGAATTCGTACAAGTCAGCCATTTATGGAACCAACGTTGATCGTCGTAGAACAAAAACGGTAATAGATAGCGACAAGCTGATTTCAGTAATTGGTTCAGCATCTCAAGAGTACATAAGATTAACATTTTCAACACTACTAAAACTGGCATTGGTTGAAATTTAATAGTACTTCCGGTTTCAATCTTTATTTTCATCAAGCAAAGACGATGAGAAAAATCAATAAACCATTTTAATTAGCACTACACTCAGCGGCGGATTTAAGGGGTGGCTATCGGGCTCAAGCCCCCCTGAAATCCACGTACAACAATAATCCTTCTTACCATTTCTAAGGAAAAATATAATGTTTATTCACGTGTTGTACATAGCCGCTCCCCCGAAATAAAATCCTAAATACGCCACTGACTACACTACTTTAAACCTTTAGGGACGGGAGTGACATATAAGCACATTATATCCTTCTGCTGAGAACGGATGTAGTATATAAGCCCGATCTATCGGTTGAAAACGGGTGTGGTACATAAACACGGCTGAGTTTGGTTAAAACGGGTGTGGTATATAAACACCGCCGATCTTTCTGTTGACAACGAGTGTTGTACACAAACACACTCGATCTTTCTGTTGAGAACGGATGTGGTGTATAAACACAGCTGATATTTCCTTTGAGTACGGATGTGGTATGTAAACAGAGTCAATCTTTCTATTGAGAATGGATGTTTTATATATAACACGAAATCTGGAAATAGAGAATGGATTTCGTTTATAAACCTCATTTGCGTTTAATGCATTAAATATGTCATTCAATATCCAAACATAGACTTCAATGATTTCTAGGGCACCCATTTATTTTTCGTCTCTGAAGAAAGACTTATGGCCGTTCCTAAAGATTAAAATATAAGCAAAACCGTACTGGCCATGCAGTAGGAATGACTCATGGCATGTTTTTCAAACTTACATGCTGAAAATGTTTTCAGTGATTTTTTAAAATTTTTGGGGCCCCCTTGGTTATGGAGGCCTGGAACAAAAATTGAAAACTCGATCCGAGTGACACTCCCGGACTTCCTTTTATTGTCGGGAAGCGGGCTGTACGTACATGAGATGGGACCCTCTAGAAAGTACCTTCCTGTTGGGCCGCCGGGTTGCAGTACGGCCCTGAATATAAGTAACTTCACATGAACATTCTAAGTAAGTATATTGATAAGTACACTCAATTCTTTAAAAAAATATAATAAATAATAAGCTTTGATCCGAAAGGAATAAGGATTCTGTAACCCGTATAATATTCTGACGTTTAGATCAAAATTTTCGCAGGGATGTTTTATTCTGATTTTCGCATGCTGAAGATGGGAAAATAACTCAAATATTTTCACCACATCTGAATTTCTTGCAAATTTATGGTTTACAGCTTCGACATCTGCCATTGAACGAACAATCTTGTGAGCTACGTATCTCTGTTAGCAGGTACTTACAAATTCCTGTAATCAAAAAAGAATTCACCAAGATTGATTGGAAGTACTAAATAAGAAAATGAAAAAAATGAAATCTTTAAGTTTTACATTCCACGGTTATGCTGGGTAGGCTAAAGGAAACGGTAATGAATAGAAATGAATGAAACGGTGGAAATAATAAAGTGGGAGGAAACTAGAAAACTCCGAGAATACCTACGCACCTGTGTTTGTCCACCACAAAGTCCACTTGGCGCAATCTGGGATCGAACCAGGGACTCAATGCATCAGAGGTGAACGCTCTACCGTTGAGACACCTATAATATATTGCAAATTATAATCTAATTCATAGAATCATATATTGTAAATTATATCGTGGGTTATATTTGAAAAAGTTACTAGTTATACGTATATAGGTAATCTTATTAAAAGTGCTCTAGCTAAAAAGAAAACAGTATTACTTTACAATTTTTATATGACCATTTAAAACAAAAATTAATATTAGAAATGTCATTAATTTATTCCCAACTAAACTAGTCAGAAATTAAAAATATTGAAACGTGACACACATTGCTTTTACCTAGGCTATCTGATTTATAAATTAGTTTTTATTTGTTTGTTTTATTGGAAATAATCTGATTCGTAAAATGCTTACGCACTAACACGTAAAAACATGATTTATTTCAACTTTGTGGCAGATTTAAAATGAAATTTCCTGAATCCATTTTTTTTAAATAGGAAAAACATATTTCACGTGTAATTGGAAATATATTGAATGAGTAAACAAATTAATTTTAACTGCGGAGGTTAATTTCTAGCGTATGCAGAAACGCTTTCGGCAAAATCACTATTTCAACTAAACGATCCGTGTCTTTTGGTAAATAATTTAAAACTCTGTTGATCATCTAAAAAGAAAGTTAAAAAAAAAAAAAAAAACATTTGAGTTTAGAAATCGAGAACTCACTACTGTCAGGGAAGAAAGAAGGATTGAAATATTGATGAGAATTTGTGAAAGCGACTTAATCAAGAATTGTTTATTTATGTCGGAGGAACAAGGATAAGAAAGGTCGCTTAAGGGCACTTCCAAATGTGTTTCTTTGATTTTAATGAAGCAATGGTTCCTTTAATGCTATCCAAAATGGTCGATGCTTTAATTTCTTATTCAATTTGCTGACTTGTACAATAGCAAATTGTACTTTGTTTTACTAAGTTACGTCTTGTCCTTCGAAACGAAGATGTCTGATAGCACCGATGGAGTTCAATTGAGTCTCTCTCTACTTTCTCTATTTTTGTGTAAGCGTATCAAAAAACAATCTAATTTCAAAATAGAGGCTGATTGTTTCGATACTAGTCCCCCCAAAAATAGTAATATCTCAAATGCCATTCACTTGATTTTTATTATTCATGTATGACTCAGTGTTGCCAACAACATTTTGGCTAAATCCTTACAAAATATCTCTAGTTTTCACCGAAAAGGGAATGGGGAATGTCGGAAACTTTATAATGAAGAATTACATAGTTTACACCGTTTACCAAACATTGTTAGGATCGTCAAGTCTAGGAGGCACAGATAGGCAGGTCATACAGCCAGAACGGAAAAAAAAATTAGGAACGCTTTCAAAGTTTTAATTGGCGTTCAATCGGGAAAACGACCATTAGGAAGACCTGGACACAAATGGGAGAATAATATTAAGATGGATCTCGCAAAAATAGGAATACAAAGTAGGAACTAAATACATTTGGCTAAGAACACAAGTTAATGCAGAGCTATTGTGAATGCGACATTGAAACTCCAGGTTTCATAGACCATAGAATTAGTTAGTTTCAGCAAAAAATCTCTACGGGAAATTTTAACTTACGGAAAATTACGTAATATTTATCGCTACTCACCAGAAGAACTTTGTGCATGCTCATGTTCTTTCTTATTCATTATGTTAGAAAGACACTCTGACATTCAAAGACACGCTTGTATTTCACATACAGCTCTTTTCTGGTACCAATGGATTTGAATGTCAGGAAGATTCTTCTTCCCAAATCAAACCTCTATAATATTTTGACGTGACTGATCAGTTAGGCCAAAAGTTTCTCTGTACCTTCAAGAAAGAATTTATGACTAAAACCGAGTTAAGAACCTCTGGTTCCATTTGCTTTCTCTTCTTTGGTGTAGTGTAACTCAACATTTTATAACTCAAAAAAAATTCTTTACTGTCAGCTCAAGATCTAAGGTAGTTTTTTTTTCTTTGTTCTTTTCGGAAGTTAGGCTCTGAAAAGAACGAAATTATGATTAGAATTACAATTTTTCAGGATAGTGTGAAGCATGATGACATTAGGTAATTAATATTACCAGCGAAACGATCAATTGGATTTTATTTTCATTCATTAAGTTCTTATTTTAAATGAAATAAAATAGTTTTTTCTTTTCAGTTTAACTTCCACTATTATGTCCTTTAGGCTAAGAGAAACAGATAATTAAGGCAAGTGAATGATGGTGGGAGAATTGGTGAAATGAGAAAGTGGGAGGACATGGGAGTACCTCCTAAAAACCCACGGACACGATGTTGTCCACCACAAACTAACTTGGTCGGGGATTGAACCAGGGATCCCACACACAAGAAGTAAGCACTTTCACTGAGCGACCGTGCTTCCGAGTGGCATCTATAGAGAGTAATCACTGTTCTACGCCTACCTAAATACAATAGAAAAAATGAAATGAAATCTTTGAGTTTTACGTCCCACGGTTATGCCGGTTAGGCTAAAAGGAGACGGTGATAATGAGAGATGAATGAAATGGTGGAATGAAGAAAGTGGGAGGAAACGGGCGAACCCCGAGAAAACCCACGCACACGGTGTGTGACCACCACAAAGTTCACTCGGCGGAGGCTGGGATCGAACCCGGGACCCCAAGCACCAGAGGGGAACGCTCTACCAGTGAGCCACCGCGGCCCCTAAATACAATAGAATATAAACGTCTCAAATTTTAAATGCTGCTCTTTGTGGAAACAAATTAATCTTAGTTGAGAAAATAATAAAGAGGGTTCAGTGGTAGAAAATTCACCTTCACTCTAAAAGGTCCCTGGTTCGATCTCAGACCACATGAATCTGTGGTGGATAACAACGTGATTTAGATTTCCTTGGATTTCACCAGTTTTCTCCTACATTCTAATTTCATTAATTCTTCCGTAATCATCTTTTTCCTTAATGATCCGTCTTCTTTAGCCTTAAAGGCATAAGCAAAATACTTTAAATTAAAGATTTTATTTTATTTTATTAAAAATTTTATTTTATTTTATTTTTTTACAAGATAAGTTTCAGAGCAGGTTTGCAATAGCTGTAGGTAAATGGGTCATTCAGGAAGTAAAAAAAAAAAAAAAAAAATTGATCATACAGAGATTCGTGAGCTAAGCTTTAACAACCATTCAAAAACTGAATATAATTACATATTCTGACACATGCTTGAATCCACTTCCCCACTTGGATATTCAGGCACTTGTTAGACCTCAACGTAGACTGTTTCGTACATAATTGTGACACATAGGCCTATTTGTATCTACAGGGTGGCCCAAAAGTAGATATACATTCCTGCGTTGATCAAGCACAAAATTCTAGTTTATGAGTTTATTTGCTTCGGCTCTTCTGAGCTTAAGATATATGTAAAAGGACGTTAAGAACAAATAATAAAGAAACTAAGACTATCTGATGGATAGCAATAAGAAGTTGTATAAAATGCAATGAGCTAATGAGTACGGTACTGTGTACCTACTTTTGGGCCACCCTGTATTTCTTCACAGAATCGGCTTGTATATTCAGACATTTGTCATACCTTGATGTAGAATGTTCTTACATATTGTAATACATATTTGTTGTCTACCTTCTCACATAGCCACCTTGGATATTCAGGCACTTGTCAAACTTCGACGTAGAACATTTTTCTTTTTCTTGTATTTATCTCGAACATATTAATAACTTTTAAGTGCTATAAAGAATTTAGTCTGAAAACGAAAACAAGATTCTTGGTTTGAGTCTAAGAAGGAATGATTTCATGGATTCAGTGGAATAAGGGCCCATTCTAACCCAAATGCTCTGAGAAAAAAATCGTATGTGGAGCACATAAAATCGTATGTTAGACTTGTAAATCGTGTAAGTTTTGGACTTAACGTACAGCAAACGTATAACTGAAAAAACGCAAGTTATATAATACTTTCTGTATAAGTGTTCCATCTGTACGTACTTTTCGTATGAAACAATATTGGCGGTCAGGAACTCACATACAAATGGACGTATATAACATATAGCTGACGAAGGTAACATACACATATGTGTGTAATATAAGGAAGACTTAGATATCAGACATCCTGCAACGGAATGATGTAACATCTAAGGGCAGTGCCTATGTAGCATACAGATAACGTATGCTCCCTACTGATTTCTGTAATAAGCAAGAGAATTCCGTATATTTCTACAATATACCGCTGTCCGAAGAACGGATTTTTCTCACTGTGTAATTCTTAGTTCTATACAGTATCGATATTTGGTAGCTATATTCTGTTAATGTGTGGAATCTCAACAAATATCATTTATGCATGTTCCATATACTTGAATTAATGTAGAGTCTAATAAATGTTTGTTTTCTCTATCTTACTCATGTTAGGATTATGGTCTATTTCCGGTGAACTCCTCATTTATCTTCTGTCAGTATAAATTGGTTCAACATGCTTTTGATTATATACTCATAAAAAAACGTTTAATGGATAAATTTCTTCTTTGATTATAGAGATATTAATGCTTTCTATTATAAAAATTAAATTAGATTTTTAAAAATTGCAAATTAAAGGTTTTTGTAACTTTATATAATCCAGCAGTTTCAAACCAAAATTTCGTTGGTTATCCCTCTTGTGATTGTGTTATTTCGTATAATTCTCTCTCAATAAGATCCAGACAATGGTATTCAGTAAGATCCTAGTCAAATTAGCCGAAAAGAATGCTAAAAGGCTTGATCGATTATTTTCGAAAGGGTTATATACACCCTGTTTCAAAAAGAATATACGTATTTAGAATGCATATATTTATTAAACTATAAGACCTACGAATATGAAATTTTACACACATATTTACGAACCTCTCAAGTTCAAATTACAGTTCAAAGTTCAAATTACAGATGTTCAATATGTCCTCCATCAGCGACACGAACAATATCACATCGATACTCAAATTCCTCCCTACTCGGGCAAGCATGTCCTGCGTCACTGATGTTATGGCAGTACGGATCCGGTTTTTCAGCTCTTCCACGTTCTGTGGGAGTGGCGGTACACAAAGGTTGTCTTTAACGAAACCCCGCAGTAAGAACTCACTGGGTGTCAAATCCGGTGACCGTGGAGGCCAGCTGAGACATGCTAAGTCGCCAGCTCCTTGACAACCAATCCAACTGTTCAGTAGAGTTTCATTCAGATATTCACGCACTTGGCGACTCCAGTGAGGGGGTGCCTCGTCTTGTTGAAAAATGAATTTGTCTTCGTGCAGCCTTGGAAACAACCAATTATGTAACATAACGAGATACTGCTGACTGTTAGCCGTGTTTCCGTTAAAGAAGAATGGGCCGTACACAGATGATCGGGATATTGCACAAAACACATTGACTTTGGGCGAATCTCGTACATGTTCAATGACTGCATATGGGATCTGTAGGCCCCAAACTCGAACATTTTGTTTGTTTACCTGACCACTAACACGGAAAGTCGCTTAAGCACTGAACACGATGCATTGTGCTAAAGTGTTATAATTGTCAATAGCATCCAGAATCTCGTTACAAAATTCTACACGTTTGTGTTTGCCATCAGGACGCAGAGCTTGTAACAGCTGTAACTTGTACGGCTTCATAACCAACCGACGCCTCAAAACACGCCAAATTGTTGTTGTTGGCACTTATAACTCCTGACTGTTACGACGAGTTGATTTTGAAGGACTACGTTGGAAAGAAGTTTGAATTCGTGCAACATTTTCTTCAGGAACACGAGGGTGGCCAGGACTATTTCCTTTACATATACATCCTGTATCTACAAACTGTCGATACTATCTCCGAATGTTCCACCCATTCGGAGGATCAATTTGGTACCTCAACCTGAAACGTCTTTGCACTGTAATCAAAGCACTTCGCAAACTCGAGAACACAAAATGATTTCTGCTGTGGAGTAGCCATTTTATACATATGACGGTTACCAAGCAAAACAGAAGAGAACTGATATCTAGGGGTTATTAATATAAACTAGGCTATGTATTCGTTTCTCCGAGCCGAAGCGCAGCAATCGATAGTTTGGACAAAATAATCCTTCGTAATACGTATATTCTTTTTGAAACAGGGTATAGTATATCTTCTCCCTCATCATCATATTTCCACGTAGTTTGCAACCAAATCTAACCTGAAATTATCACCAAAGGTGTGAAGAAACTAATCCATTGTATCTAAAGAATAAGTTAAAAGAGTTTTACCAGTTCTGTGGAATTAGCATGATTGTATTACCGGTATATTCTCAATAAGTCTGATTGTTGTTATCAGAGTACGAGGAAAGAAAACAAAAGCCCTCCGCCGACCTGAACTTCAGAATGCATGGCCGCGAGTGACCGCAACAACTCATAAAGATGAGACTCTACGGAGAATGTCGGCACATGAACACGGCGCATGCGCGTTGTTTAGTAATAACAAAAGCAGAAGCGAACCACCACACTGTCCTCGAATGGCAACGTGATGGCAAAAGAAATTTATTGTTTGGCAGTTTCTTCTTTCTTTAGTTAAGGAGAAAGAAAGAGGAGGAAGATTGAAGTTCTATTTTTCATCATTAAATCAAAATAGTCTGAAGTATAGTTATCATATTACCTCTAAGAAAATAAATTAGAGAAACTTATGGCCCCCATATTTATGGTAATCCAAAGCAGGACACTGGTAGGAGACAAATCTTACAAATCATTACACCACTTCTTCCATTTGTAGAAAGCACGTAACATGCAAACGAGCCATTTGTATTCCATTCCTGTTCGGAGTATCAATAATCATGGTTAAAAAAAGTCAGTGACAGACATGGAGATTGGAACGACGTCCCACTAAATTTACTATCTTCGCACCAAATATGAGTTAAGTTGAATTGATTTTGAGTTTAACGTCCCGACGAGGCTATTTAAGACGTGAACCTACTGATTAGCGTGGAATCCGAACCACATGAGCTCCCATCGGGAATCGAACCCGTCTCCGACGCCAAAAGCGGGAACGCTAACCGCTTAGCTACAATGGAGCTCCCCCTCCCAAAATATGATCCAGTTAATTTCTTCAGTAGTTCACGTGCCCTTGCTCGCTCTTCACACTCCCCAGATTGGAAACCGCTGTCCTTGACAATACTAATTAAAGGTTGGAAGTTATACTACGAAAAGGAAGGAAATATACTTAATCAGATAAATATGTAGAGCCGGCAGTTAACGACGAGCATGCGCAAAGATGTGTGCAGACTTCCTTCAAACGATGTGCATAAGCTTTCTTGGTGTGCGGACGTTCTCTGTAGAGTGTCATCTGGTGAAGTCTGGGTTCTGCTGCAATCATAGAATTTTTTTGCTTCACATGTGATACATTGTAGGAATTCGGTATGATTCGTTGATTTTCCTTCCAGACCCACACTAGAGAAAACATCAAAAATAGAAGTACAACAACAACACTGCTGGAGAAGAAAGGGAACTTGAATAACGCTGACGATTATTTGAATTAAACTTAGCAATAATAACAGAGAAAAATATAAAATAACACCAACAACAAAATTAACAAAATGAAATTTAGCGGCAATTCGATATCACTATACCCCCAGGAGATGTTCTTCGTACAGCGAGAGAGACGACAATGGAAAAATTTCAATGAGTTAGTGGAGGTGGCGTTTAACTTGTAGAAACCAGTTGAGAAAAAGGCCTCGTTGTGTTAAGCCGGGTGAGTGTCAGTGTGTGATAATGCCGTATTCGATAGCCGAGCGTGTTGCCATTGTTGAAGAGTTCATTCTCACTGGATCTTTTGTGAAAACAAAGAATTTGTTTCGGGAGAAATTTCCAGGATGTTCTGTGCCAGCAAAAAGCACCATTCAGGATTTGATTGAAAAATGGCGGCGTACAGGATCGGTTCAAAATGCTGCCAGGAACAGACGACCATCTGTCTGCACACCTGAATTAAAGATGCAGGTGGAGGAGATAATGACAAGAAGTCCTCGGAAGTCAACCAGGAGATTGAGTCAACAGGTTCATGCGAGTGAGAGAAGTTGCAGACGTGTTTTAAGGGGACTGAAGTTAAAACTGTACGGGATAAGTGTTGTGCAAGAACTGAAGGAGCCTGACCTGCCGAAGAGGGTGCATTTCTGTTCATGGCTGTTGAGCAATGTTGCCAGTGGTTTCTTGGATCCACTAATGCTCATCATGAGTGACGAGGCGTGGTTCCACCTGTCTGGGTACGTAAATTCCCAAAACAACCGGTATTGGTCGACAGAAAATCCACACGCAATCCACCAGGTACCCTTGCATGATGAGAAGATTGGTGTTTGGTTTGCCATTTCCGCCACACGCGTTATTGGGTCCATATTCTTTGAGACGACAATCCTGGAGGAGGGAATCCTGGAGGAGTTTTATACACACACTTGACCGAAGAGGAGCGTTTGTTATGTTACTTTCAACAGGACGGTGCAGCATGCCACACATCAGCTGCATCATTGTCCCTTGTGCATGAGATGTTTACACCAGAGAGGACAATCAGCAAAGGCTTGTGGCCTCCTCGGTCACCAGACTTGTCCACGTGTGACTTTTACTTATGGGGACTGTTAAAGGGAAGAGTATACGAAACAAATCTACACACAATTGAAGAACTCAAGACCAAAATCCAGGATGTCACCAATAGCATTACAACACAAGAACTGACAAGGGTATATATGAATCTCCTCAATCGTGCTCACATGTGTGTTGAAGTGGGCGGAGGACACTTTCAGCACCTGCTGTGAAGGCTGCTGTGAAGGTGAGTAGTCATATTCAATACATTACATTTCATTTATGTGTTGTAGTTAATCATATTCAATACATTACACTTCATTTTATGTGTTCACTTTACGGGCCGGTTTTACGTGCCGCACTCTGTACTATAATGTAAAAAACGATATTCATTTTTTCATATTCATTTTCCTCACAATTTTGGCAGCTGGACTTGATTCTCTTGTGCTCTGAATTCTCTTACGTAATTAGTTAATCATTAAGTTCCTTGTTATTTGTCTACGTGGTACCAGTAACGGGAATCCAACCTCTTGAAGGCGAGATAGTATGGTGGGGAGTTTCCTATACGGTGGCTATTGATCCGCCTACTATATCGGAGTTCGGATTAATGTTGCTCACGAGACGAGACAAGACAAGACAGAAATTTTCCATGATGAGGTGCAAGAAAAGGCAGAAGTCTTCCAATTGAATCATAAATACTAGGAATGGCCAAAATTTTCCGGAATCCAGATTCTAAAAAAATGTATGTTCCGGAATTCGGAAAAATCCGGATATCGGGAAAATTCCGGAATTTGGAAAAATTCTGGAAATCGGCAAAATTCAGAAGATTCGGAAATTTAGAAAACTCCGTAATATTTACGAAATCCGAAATTTTTACGAATTCCAGGATTTCCGGTGTTTTTGAATTTATCAAAATTTTAGATTGTTTTTGAAATAAGAAATTTTTCCAAATTTCACATTTTTTTCCGATTTTACTGTTCGGATTCCGTAAAGTCCAAGTTCCGGAATTGGCCATCCTTAATATATACTTTTTGAGACGAGGCAGCACTTTCATGACTTCTTTCCGAGACAAGATAGCCTTAAATCTTGTCTTGTGGCTAACATTAGTTCGGATTCCACGTTAATAGTAGATCTTGCCCTTCATAACATCGGTCAGGATGCAAAACACACAAAAATCTCAAAACTCAAATTAATCAATAGGGGTCTACGGTGACTCAGTGGTAGAGCGCTCACTTTTAGCGCTATAAGTCAGTGGTTCGATCCCAGACAAGTGAGCTTGAGGTGGACATAATCGTGTCTATGGGTTTTTTCGGGGTTCTCCCTGCCCTTCTCAATTTTCATTCCACCAATTCTTTCATTATCATACACTTTCATTATTAATCCGTCTCTTTTAGCCTAAGGGACATTATTGTGAGATGTTTAACTATATTTCTTTCATTTTCAATGTAATCAATTACTCTTAGTATATCCTCTTTAACGCTTCTGAGATCGCCACGTTTTGTGTAGTATACACGCGTCCCATAAGCATTCCTTTACCGGGTATCGTAGATACAAAACAAGTCCAGGAGAACTCGTAACTTAAATATTCTTGGACGAGATACGACTATCAATGTCGATCGATGCGACAATGCATCAACTCCGCTGTTCCTGTAGTCTGAGAAATATTGTGGCTGCATAATTTTAGACTCGCGAAACATACGAGACCATTTGTGGACGTAGAGTTTCTGAGCCAAGGTTTCCATCATTAAAGACACATTTTTTTTTTTTTTTTACTTCTCAGCTAAATTTCCCCACTTTGTAAATGGTAATATTTTAGCAGTTAACACGTGCTCATAAAAAAATGCTTGTTGTTTGTAACATATCTGTGTGCCTGTTACTCTCAGAGAAGTTAATCGCTCCAAAGGTCATAACTAACTCTTTATCAAGAAGAGGGGAAATTTCAGGGTGACACACAAACTTGTCAATTTTGATTAGAGTTTCCAATATGTAAAATCATCTAATTGCCCAGGAACTTTATTATTAAATTCCCCATGCATTTTTACGATAAAGTAATACCCATGTATCGCATTCAGTGTCAGGTTCAACACATCAAATCATTTTGGACATATTTTCTCCTTTTATAGCTTGGGCCGCGGTGGCTCAGTGGTAAGCCTCTTATCTCTCTTAGAATTTATGCGTTTATATGGCTTATCTCAATTATATTATTTTACCCAAGTACTGCCTTATTCTATCATCTTGCAAAAAGTTAAGACAATTGTGAGTAATTTTCTATGGAAACCTACGATTTTTTCGTGTTTCCTATCAAGTATTGTGAAACGATTTCCACAACGGTAGATTAAATTTGAAAAATATCGAATTGCGAACTAAAGCACTATTTCTCCAACGATGTTTACGTTTACTCCATGAGCATCCTGATCATCCCACCACTCAGGTCATTATGAACTTATAACACCGTGTTCCACTAGAAGAACTCTTCTATCTTGGACATCTCCCACCTCAATATACTTATCTGAAACCGGTTCTGTATGAGGTTTGTTATCAACTGCTTAATAATGATTTATGCGAAGTGCCCTCTGTCGAAAAACTTCGTATTCGGCTCTTCGCCAATCTTGTACTCTAGCTTCTATTATTGTTACTAAGCATCCCCATCATAATTGGCAACGTATCTGGCGTGTTTTACATATTTTTATTTAACTTATCGTGCAAGATCCGTATGGTTTATTGTGGTGCATCAAGTTGTTGATACTGTAGCCCGACGACATTCACTTCGATTTAGTGACTCTGATCTTCGTGCTTCTTGCCATGTAAAGGACACTATTCAACATCGTCTTACATAATGTGGTGAAACAATAGTGGTGTGGCCTCAGTTTTGTCGCTATATGGCCCACATGTGCCGCACTACTCCCGCGGCTATTTCAATAGATTTAATACTTTTTCACGACTTTACTTTTTTTTCTGAGAACAAAATATCAAGCTGTTAATTGGTTGATTGGCAACACTGTTTTATATTTGTTAGCAGAAACTCAGAAGCTTGTTAATACTTCCTATACTCTGTTTTTATATGCACAGCTAACCCAAATTCCTTTTGCCATGCGCAACAGGTTATTTGCAATTTTTTTAGAGTGATACATACATAATGTACCTGCCAATTTGTATCAAATCTTCTTTATTTTCTTTTTGACTTGTACTGGTATTCAGTTGCAATAATAAAAAGTGGTAGAGCGTTCACCTCTGGTGCATGGGGTCCTTGGTTCGATCCCAGCTCGCGCCAAGTGTCCTTTGTGATGGACAAACACCGTGTGTGTGGGTTTTCTCGGTTTTTCCCGTTTCCTCCCACTTTTCATTCCACTATTTCATTCATTTCTCATCATCACCCTTTCCTTTAGCCTAGTCCATAATCGTGGGACGTAAAACTTAAAGATTTCATTTCATTTTTCCTTTTAGAGCTTAAGAGAGAGTGTAGGTAATTCTTATAACGTAAATAACAATGATAACTTTACCAGTGCTTCAACTTCCATACAAATGTTACATCTCTCTTCTCATAATTTTCGAAATAGTACTTGATTGTCTTCTGCTCTGAACTCCCCCATAACGGGGTACCAAGATGCTGATATTTTATTGAAATTTTAGTGCTGCTGAGGAAAATCGTTGAAATGTCTAAACCGTTAGCTCAAATTTTTGCATATAAAAAAGTATAATTTATTCAAGAAAACCTGTTTCAAGCAAGACTATATAGTGCCGTAATCTAAATCATTACCGTTAAGCATTTTAAAATTAGTACTACTTTTATAGAGGTATATTTTAGGAGAATTAAGAGGCATGGACCATGGTTGATGAAAGAAATATTTTGTAGTCTAAGGGAGAAATTATATATATATATATATATATATATATATATATATATATATATATATATATATATATATATATATATATATATATAGTGGTGATGTAAATGAAATATGGAATAAAAGAAATAATATCTAAGGAAAAGCGTGAGTCGAATTCACTACTGACCAAGTTTTCGCTAATTAAATTTAATAGTGAGTGTCACGAAAAACTGTCTTCTTTTCATATCTTGACGAACATATTTCTCATTATTATTGAGTAGAATTGATTTAGACTTTAACGTTCCATTCAGTAGCTAGCTATATGAGATATGCACCTACTGATTAACGTGGAATCTGAACAATATTACCTCCTGCCGGGAATCGATCCCGGGTCTCCCTCTACAGAGACACGTACGCTAACCGCTTTGCTACAAAGGAGCTCTTCTTACTATTTATGTTGTGCTTAGTTACTGTACAAGTATTCCTGTGATTATCTAATTATGATGAATTTGATAGTTTACATGCTGCATGTAACAGAACTCTATCATAACCAAAATTAACTCTATCTACGACATTAAGATTTTTTCAATACTTCAGAGGTACAAGGAACCTTTAAATCGTTAAAATAACTTTACACATTGACATGCTCTTCAAAGTTAAGAAATATTTTAACTTAGAGCAAAATTGTGGGTTGTTATATTATTTAGGTTAATTTCGAATAGGCAACACTACTGACGAAGGCATCGGGCGCACTGAAATTGCGCAAACTTTTACTCCCTTATCTGTTGACACAGATAAAGCCTTAATGAACAGGCAACAAAATTGGAAATTGCGCAAAAAAATGTTGTGCAACGTTCCCATCATTACCACAAGCATTTTGACAAATAAAGACAATTCGCAAATCGTTTCAGGTAATGGATGACAATGACACTTTTAGTTATCACTGTTATGTGTGTGTGTGCAAGGCGTCGTTAGAGAGAAGGATGGGGGAACATATCCCAGTCAATAATTTTCTGTATGATTTTAAACTGTAAGATTACCTATAAGATTAAGCTGTAAAAATAGTTATTGGGAAACTGTATCGAAAACAAACTTATATAAAATAAACAAAAAAGTATAAATATTTCTAGAAATTTTGATCAATCAGAGATAAGAATGTGTTTACATTTTCCAGTTTTGGCCAATCACAGACAAGCATTTGTTTACATATTTCAAGTGTGTCTACCACATATCTTAGTAACTGTCCTTTCAGCTTTGTATAAACCATGAGAGGTACAAATGACATTTTAAAAGCTGTACGATTTAAATTCCAAAGATTCAAGCTGTAAACGTAAAATGTTCTGTAAATATTTATATTGTGCTTTGTAAATATTAGAATGCAATATATCACAAAGGAATGGCGTTTATACATTTTATTTCGGTGCAAAATTTCACTCAATTTCCTGAATCCTGTTCTTGGTAACCAATTTTCGCGCAATTTCAGCACTGTCTGTTCCTCGTTAATAAGACATAGATTACAGAGATCATCAACGATCTAATCCTCAGAAAATTTGCACAATATCGTTGCGCCGAAGGCATCTCACTGACAAATGCCTGGAGGACACATTCTTAACCAAATTTCAGTTCACCAGATTTATTATGTGATAAGAGGAATATGCCAAACACAGTGGTTAAAATTAATCAGTACATACTTTCAAATATCATTGTGGTACTTTCTATCTGTCTTCGTTTCTCTGAGATGCTCTAGCCTGAACACTTGCCTCTATTTAAAAAACTTCTACGGCACCTACTCTACTACACTTTCCTAAGTCTCAATGCATATCGAACAAGTAGAACTGCGAAAACCAATAATACGTATCATGCAGTTCCATAGGAATGCGTGGCTCCTATACTTACTCTGATCTGTCCATTTCCTTAATAGTGTTATCCTTCTATATATAGTGCCAAACTAAGGGAGACATGAAGGGTGATCATTTGTCAAGTTCTCGAAGGAGACCAAACAGAATTAATCTTCTCAATAGAAGGCAAAAGGAAAATAGGGCCATAAACTTTGGTCTGCAAACTGTATTCCTGGGTTTCAGCATTTTCTATTTAAAAATCCCTTTTACCTTTTTCCACTACAGGTGATACAAAATTTTATGAAGTTAACAAATTTACCCGAAGTAATTTAGGACCTGCAAATGACGTGAAAGTTTATTCTTTTGGCCACGGCGCATGCTTTTAGCGATGAAAAAAGTAGTCAATTAACTATGAGGTAGTTTAGATATCGAATTAATATGCGGTATGAGCTAGAAGCACTGATACCGTCTCATAGTGTATATACAATAGCATACCTACCACTATGAAAGTTCGAACCGTTGTATACACTGCATATACACACACAGGTGGCTATGAAAATAATGGAAACACTTGTAAAAAATTACATTTACAAGGTTAGTATTTCGTAACTCCACCTTTCGTCCGCAGAATTGCTCTGGTGTGACGTGGAATGAAGTCAAAGATGCTTTGAATGGTAGCAAATGGAATATTACAGCATCATTCATTTCCGTGAAAGAGAAAGAAGAGGTGGAAACCTGCGTTGGATTCTTGTCTCCAAAACGGACCAGCGATGCTTATTTATGTTCAGGTTTGGGAATTGAGTAGGCCAAGGATAGATTTAACTTCATCCTGATGTTTTTCCAATCAACCTACAACAGTTTCAGCTCTGTGAACAAACGGGCACATTATCACCTTGGAATGTGGCGTCGTTTCTTAGAAACAATATCTGGACCATAGGATGCACATGGCCCCCTAAACCGACAAAATGATCACCCGGAAAGCGTCAGTGCGTACCCGGAAAGCGTCAGTACAAGACCTACTGAAAGCCAGAATATTGAGGTATTACAGCATCACATGCCGGTTAACATCAACTTACGTTCACGATTGGGTACAGGCCCTTGTACTCAAACAATTAAAGAAATACAGTTATATATATATATATATATATATATATATATATATATATATATAAAAGGACTGGACTTGCATACCTTTATAGAGATGTTATTAAGACAAGTTCAACAAGTTGCAGTTCAAATCGCTGCTTTGTTTTGCAGCGACGTAGACTCTCGATTATGTGTTGCCAAATCCTGACTGAAAGAAGCTGTATGCCGTGGCATTCAGACAGTATGATAAAAAAAATGAATGTCTCACTCCCCAATAAGTTAAATTGCAAGTTCAATTGAACCTGTGTCGTTACTTTCCTTATCCACCTGTTGAGATTCAAACACTACGCTATTAATAATTTCATCATCACTCAAAGTTTCAAATTCTGGAAATCAGTTGAATCGCATTATAACCATTTGGTTATGTCATCAATATTACCAGATCATCAATAGTAATCTTCATTGCACTCGGGATAGCCAGGTTCGTGATGATATCCTGAATATCTTCAAGAGATATTTCTTACTTATGGATAGTTTAGGTTTCGTTACTAGTTTCCTTTCTTCAGCAGTTTGTTTTTCTTTCTTTCTTCTGGAACTTTATATTTATAATTTCCTAATATCAATCCATTTTCCATAAGTGTAATGTAATAAACGGAAAATCTGTTAGGGCAAAACCCAGCCACAATGATTATTTCACTTACACACATATAAAGTTTCAATCAATACTACGGTTCAATATATTCTTAAAACTGTACGCCACGAAAACCGGATATTCATACAGTAGTTTTAGTAACATTATTACTAATATGACCATAATAATAATGCACAGGCAGGACTTTTGGATTTGTTGTTGTTTCGGGGATATTAACTCACCAATCATTGCAGTAAACTTCAATGAAACGGCTGCTTAGAATCTCGGTAGTTCTATTTTCATCTATAATATTTCACCGAGGTTCTTGCATACGCTTCAAGGGCATAGAATGTTGATCATCTAAAGCAGTGAGCCATCTGTACTTTCAAAAGTGATACACAGTGATTGAGAAGAACACAAGATGCTAACAATCCATCATGATGAATACTCTTATAATGAATCCTGTAAACATTAGTGATCGTGCCACTAGCATATATAGACCTTACCAGACTAATGAATGTGTGTTAACCCAATTAACATCTAATGCCTTAAAAATAGTTACAACTTAACAGTTATTAAGTTTTAAACTGAGACAGAAACTAGAAACACCAACAGTTCTACAAGGAAAATAATATGATAAACAAATAGTTCTAATTTAAAAAGAAAAGTCCGTCTAGTTGTTCCGAACACTTTGAGATGGTATAAATTTAATCATGTACAGTGTTTCTTTCAGAAACAATGTTCCGGGGGAGCACACTTAGTATTCCGGGGAGGCACTACTCATACTATTCTATTTATTATTATATTATAGGCGTATTCTTTTGGTCTGCTCCGGTAAGGGGGGCATTCTTAGAGCTCCGGGGAGGCAGTGCCCCCCAAAAACAGGTCTGATCATGTATATTGTTTGTGCTTGAAAGTTCTCAAACTTTACTGCAATGAAAATAACTTCGCCATGAAAAAAAGAAATGTCCGGGCAGCTTGGACGTCAAGCTCGCCGGGACACTTCCAGAAACGAACGTATCCAAAAATATCTATACGTCGATCGCTTGTGCTGTGTTTGTGCTGGAAAATGACCGACCATAAACTTCTTCCCATTAAATGAACCCCTTTATACTTATAGTAAAGCAAAATGTAAGGGTCAAAGTTAGCCGTAACATTTGCAAAAACAAACATATTCAAAGGTTTCTCTATGGCAATATTTTGTGCTGTAAAGTGTCCGAATATGAACTCTTTGCCGTTAAAATTGACGCTGTTATATAAAACAAAATGTCCGAGTTAATTTGAAGTAGATTTGGTCGTAACATTTTCGAGAATAGGCAAATCTAAAAGTTTTCTCTACACGGCAATCGTTCGTGCTGGAGTGTATCCAAGTATGAACTTTCTCTTATGTAAACTAATGACGTAACACACTAAGAAAATGTCTTACCAGCCAGACACATTATGTCCTGTATATTCTAAATAATGAAACAAAATGTTGGTTCCTTCTATGGGAAGGATTTTGGTAGTATCCTACTTGAAAGTGCCCGAGGATGAACTTATTCTCTCTCTCTCTCTCTTTCTTTCTTTCTTTCTTTCTTTCTCTCTCTTTTTTCCGTTAATAGTAACGCAGTTATTTAGTAAAGATAAAGCCTCAAGATGGCCAAGAAATATTGGAAAAGGAATATATTTGAGTATTTTTGGAGTTCAATTATTTATGGTATGACACATAGCTTGTTTATTTTATATTTATCTGCAGTATAAAATAAATTAGAAACATGTCATAAAATGCAGCTTTCTGATTGTTGCTTCATTATCTGTAATTGAGAAACATGTCATAAACGCAGGTTTTTGCTTCTTGCGTCATTGATTAATGTTGTTAGTTAAATTATGAAAATACTTAACTTAAAAATAAAAATACTTTTGCAGCATTGTTAGCTGTAGCTCCATGTCTCATACAGCCTCTGTGCAGAAAGGGACGTTAAATCCCCAATCCATCCAATCGAAAGAAGGTAGTTTAGTTATGTGTATTTCATTTTTAATTATTTGCAAAGCAGCCTGAAATTCAGTAATTTTAGTGAAACTTACGGTCTTGGGAGAATTCAGAAGGATTAATTTAGATTATTAATACTCTTTTAAAATAACAAATCATTCTCCTCTTTATTTAACGTTTCCAAAATCAAGTTTTTTTTTTAGTTTAGTAAGTTTTTATTTTAAAAAATAATCATAAACTAATTTATCAAAGTATGTGTACTTATGTTCATCCCTGTTGCAGATGCAGCTCAGCTTGATGTCAACGACCGGAATGTTTTGTTTTATTATAATGGCGTTAATTTTAACGAGAGAAGTTCATACTCGGGTGCTTTCCAGCATAAAGGATTGCCGTATACGTTTAAATACGATTGTCTTTGAAAATGTTCCGACCAAGTTGACGCAAAGTTGGCCCAGTCATTTTGTTTTATACTAACAGAGTCAATTTTAACGGGCGAGAGTTTATACAGGACACTTTCTAGCATAAAAGATTGACTTAACGAAACTTTTGAATACGTTTGTGTTCGAAAATGTCCCGACCAACGTGAGTTGAGTTGATTTTGAGTTTAACGTCCCGTTCAGCAGCGAGGCTATATGAGACGTGGACCTACTGATTAACGTGGAATCCAAACCACATGAGCTACCGCCGGGAATTGAACCCGGATCTCCCGCGCCAAACGTGCGTACGCTAACCGCTAAGCCACGGAGGAGCTCCCTGACCAACATGAAGTCAAGTTGGCCCAGATATTTCCTTTTTCAATGGCGAAGCTATTTACATTATAGAAACTCTGTAGTTCAAGTACCTTCCAGCACAAACGTAGCACAAATGTAGCATACAAGATCAAAATTGTGCCACCTCAAAGTTATCCGGCCAACTTAATGGGTATATTTAAAAACACTAAGCCACATTCACTACTTGGTATTTTAGGATCGCTGTAAAAGAATTCCTGCCTCCTGTCAAGCATGCTCCTGCCTTATAGCATACCTTGTTTGTTTACATACTTCATCTATAATCCAATTTAACAGTGCCGTGAATTTAAGCTAAGTAAATCAGACAATGCTTTAGTAAAGCAGTTGGATTTCTCAGGCCCAGTCCTTCCTTTTTGTGTGTTCCAATTTGCTTTTTTCTAAAAAAGAAAAAAAAACTATTTAGATGAAACAAGAATACCTTATTTACTTGCTTTTGCTAGGTGCAAAACCAGGACGTTGTTTATTGTGTGAATGGATAGTAAAAAGATATGAATAAAAGGAATGCGGCAGAACGGGTTGAGCAGTGAATTGTGCTTCAAATTAGTATTTCTCTATCTATTTTTTTTAAAGAATGAGGCATTCCTATTGAGCTGTATAAGGTAGGATAACTTGCCATTTCTGATGCGATGTAAAAAATGTGTGTTTAAAATAAGCAAGTGGATAGCTCTCCTTCTTGTCACCCACTGGTTGATTCAGTTGCAAAGTCTGTATATATATATATATATATATATATATATATATATATATATATATATATATATATATATATATATATATATATATATATATATATATGTAAATCTACAGATTTTTGTAGCGATTCGGAAAATAAGAAATTATATTATGATCTACAGATATTTTTAAATGACAAATATATCGATCTATACATACGCTAAATTTCTAATTGATTCTCTGCAGCAACGTTTAGAATTTAGTAATTCGTTAACACAGAATTATACAACTTACCGGTTATATATATTATCATGAGGAAGGCATTATTCTTCCTCAGAGTTATATAGTATGACAAGAAAGATAGGTGGACATGGTGATGGGACCTCGAGGAGGGGAGTTAGAAGGGGCTATCAGTTTACTGAAGAGGTCAATGACGCGGATGATTGGTCCAGGAGTTTGTGTGGTGAGATATCCATGGCTGATGTAGTTCATCTGTGGATATTCACATTGGGCTTACGCCAACTAAGAGGGGACCCAAACGAAACCGGATTGAAAGAGCGCTGCCGTTCCTAGGCGTAGTAGAGAGTTCTCCTGCTAGATGGGTCTAGTAGAGACCTTCCCAGATCAGTAGGCCAAGCGGTGTCTGCGTAGGAGGTTGTTAGATCGTATTATTGTTTTTCTCAACTGTTCTCGTTTGCCGCCTGCGAAATCGTTATGGCAGATTCAAAGGAACAAGGAGTGTGTTTGCTTGCTACTTGGAAAATCGGAAACGAAAACTTACCAAGTGCTTCAACAGGCTTTCAAGAAGGATACTATGAATCCCACACAATTTTTTGAGTGGATTGGGCGCTTTAAGTGTGGTGAGATGAGTGTTGAAGATCATGCTCGTTCTGGATGCTCTTCCTCATTTCCAAACTACGAAAACATCGAACAAATCTGCTCCAAAATCAGCGAGGATCGTCGTTTCATGATCGATGATATTTCAAAACAGGCAGGAGTGAGTTGGAGCTCGTGCCAGCGTGAGGTTTTGCAAATGAAACATGTTGCCGCTATGTTTGTTTCTCGCCTGCTCACACAGGATCAAATCATTCGTCTGAATTTGAGCCAGTACTTGAAAAATCAGATTGAAAGTGATCCAAACTTTTTGACCAAAGTAGGGGATAAATGTATGTTCTAGCGCACTTTCACCCCCACCCCTCAATAACATAGCACACCCCTGCTTCCAAATATCTTCTAATCTACCCCCTAATAATTTTTAACACTTTTTATCCCCCAAATAACTTCTATCACATATCAAATAACTTCTATCTTACTCATAATAACTTCTAATGCATTCTATCACTAAATCTGGTTACAAAAAATCACTAAATCAAGTTACAAAAACAAAAAATCACTAAATCTAGTTACAAAATCTGGTTATAACCGGTTTTGACTTCAAACAATTACTAAATCTAGTTACAAAATCTGGTTATAACCGGTTTTGACTTCAAAAAATCACTAAATCTGGTTACAAAAATCTGGTTATAATCGGTTTTGACTTCAGAAATCATAAAAACTTATATCTAAAATATTATAATGGAATCTTACACAAAATATATTTATAGCATCTTTATCTCCAGTTTATAAGCTTTCATTTGACACTTGAATCATGAAAATCCGTTCATAATTAGCTTTAAAACTCAATGAGAAGGAATACATACAACTTCGGAACAGGTGATCTGTCACTGATTCATTTTAAACGATTCCAGTTCCAGCACAGGACCATCTAATCCGATTCTCTTTCCTTATCCTAACACCAACAGAACTTTTTAGCTAGCACTCGTGAGATGGAGCTGTATACCGATGACGTTGTATAATAGCTGTTAGACTACGTCATATAAGGGTTGCCAACTCAATATATTTTTCGGAACGTTCCAGGATTTTAATTTTTCAAGATATCGCTTTAAAACATATCGGGATGAATTCGCCCCATTACTAATAAATATGATAATTGTTAAAAGTGAGTTGGCAACACTTGCAGTCACCCCCAAATAACGTTATTATTTAATACCTCGGCCCCTAATTAACCGATTTCAAAAATTCAAACGGCAAATGAATACTAATAACATAGCCAATTTTTTAAAATGTATAGATGGTTGCATAACCTACAGGATACTTTTCCCTTTTTCAATATCTCCACAAAATTTCAACAAATCGGAAAAATAAAAATACTATCATAAGTCAAATAAAATTTTAAGACTTTTTTAAAGAATAACATTTTCCCGAAAACTCAAAAATAAACCCGTAAAAAATTCCCGAAATTTCGAGTTTGCTGTAACCATCAAATATTAACCGATTTTCAAAATTCAAACGGTAAATAGTTTCTATTTTCTTATATTTTTTTCTAACACGTTACTGGTTGCCTATGTCTAAGGATAAAATTATAAAAACAACTTTTATGACTTAAAAATATAAATTTTACTTAAAACTAAACTATACATAATTACTCACTAGCACCTATCAACTACATCACACATAAAAGTTATTAAATTTTATTTAAAACTAAACTATACATAAAAGTTAATTAAATTTTACCTAAAACTAAACTATACATAAAAGTTAATTAAATTTTACCTAAAACTAAACTATACATAAAAGTTAATTAAATTTTACCTAAAACTAAACTATATATAAAAGTTAATTAAATTTTACCTAAAACTAAACTATACATAAAAGTTAATTAAATTTTACCTAAAACTAAACTATACATAAAAGTTAATTAAATATGACCTAAAACTAAACTACACAAAAATACATTTTAACTATATCTTGTCCCCAAGCTAATGTACTTATACCGCCCTCTAGTATATATCTTTTGTCATCATTCGAATCTAATGCTAACTTATTTACAGCTATAGTATATACATCATGCTTACAACTTCAAATTAGATTTATATTTTTATATGTTTTCACATCATTGAATAGGGTTTGCTTATAATCATCAAATTGTAACTCTTTTGCTACTACACATTTCGTTATTCCTTTTGCTTTTTTCTTCTCTTTATTTTCAACTTTAAATGCATACATCTTTGATCTTAACCCAATAAATTCTGTCATTATTTTACCATTGTTTTCATCCTTCATCTTTCCTAATACTTTTTTGTTTACTAATGGTATTCCATATTGATTATCCTTTCCATATTCACTTGTATCAAACAAATCAACCATTTCTTTTAAGTCTTTGTAGAAGTCATCTGTATTAATTTCATATATAAAACTATCAGTATCCATATAACATAACCCTATATCAATATCATATTTAGGTTTCATAATGTTGTAATGGAAGTCATACATTAATAGTTTTGACAAATCTAGCACACTCGTACCAACATATATAGGTTTGTTGAAGGTCAATTTTTCTTTTCTCATATGTATCGCACACAAATCTTCAGTAAATATTGTTCTATAATCGAAGTTCGGTTTCGCTATTAACTTTTCCACCCTTATTGGATCACATTCTAAGGTAATAGATGGCCTCTTTCTAATGTTTTCCATTGTTTTACCAAATACGCTATTGTTCATTAATTTGTAAAAATCTTTCTCGAAATCATTCTTAGCTTTTGTTCTCATATTTGTATTTAGATCAATATATTCCTTTAACCAGTTTGATTGCTTGAACTCTAATACTCTATGAATTTTCTTTAATATCATCCCAAGTGACATATACAATTTTAAGTTTCTGTAGCGAATAACATATCTTTCTTTATTGTAAAGCGTTGTTAATAATTTTGAATGTTTCGATCCTGGTGGACACATATTTTCTGGAGCTAATGGTAGATCTGTATGTTTATCATGTAAGTATTCTGGATATTCTAAATCAACTTCTAATATGTAGCCAGTTTCTGAATCATCTGGAATATTCATTATATTTATGTAAGGTTGAACCCATTTAAAGTCTTTGTAAGGCACGTACTGACTCATAGCCCATCCATATAAATTATTTGCATCTAGATAAGCTAAATACTTTGAAGGTTCGTCTTTGTTATAATTTTTCATATACTTATTATTTGCTTTTACATATCTCTTACTACATTGTGAAATTCCACCTCTTATACCTTTTTCTCTTATACCTTCCCTCTTTTTACCTCTTATACCTCTCATTAATATTTTGTCATAGTCAGTTAACATTTCTAGTTTGATCTTAGTCATCTTTAACATTGAATCCCACGATAAACCAGGAGCAGTGAAATACCAAGCAGGATCTAAACCATATGCTTTTAAACACACATCTCTAAAACTTTCAAATACATCAGCTAATATTAATACATCTGTCTTGTTATAAAGTTCTGTATATTCACCTAGATTTTTAATATTGAATAACTTCCAAAGATTTTTCGCATGCTCATAATCTTCATCACTGATGTGGGTTTTAGTAAGTTTATTAAAGAACATTTCTTTTGAAGGTAGTTTTGTTTCTTCTAATCTTTCAATTGAGTCAATATAATCATATGGGTACACACCTTTTTTAATTACTAAATCTAACAAATCATTAGGGAAGTACTTTGACGTTTCTCTATATTGTTCTTTTGTAAGGTTATTTGCTAGTTCTGCTAAACTCTGACATAAACCTAAATGAATCTAGAAATCGTAAATTAATTCCATTCTTTTTATCAACCTTCACATATTTTGAGTATGTTATATATTTTTCCTCATTATTTGCAATTAGTTTTATTTCATTTTATCATAAGCAAGTTCTTTAACAAACAGGTGAGTATCATAACCACTTAAGTTGTGAATAAATACTGGAATAAAATTAGGATTTCGATAGCTTAAGTTACAATAACTGTGAGCTGCACCTCTAAACTTCTCAGTTAAATGATCATGATCTCTTACTTTTGCTTTATTTTTATTTATATCCATTAAACATTTTCCTAATTCATGTTTCCATTCTTCTAACTTTTCAATCATGCTATCATTATCTTTAGCGAATTGTATTTTCTTATTTAACATATTTATTTGTTTTTCAATTGCTGGTGGTAAATCATTCAAGTTTCTCTCACATATATGACAACTATTGGAATTATTATATCTATTTTCTTCATCTTTAAGTAGACCATTCATTTCAACTTTTTTGTTACATATTTTCTTTATTTCTATTGCTTCTTGTTTTAACTTCTCCACAAACACCTTTGCAGCATCTAAACCAATATAACTAACAGGACTTTTATACACACCATTTGAGTATTTAATATAATAACAGAAACTCATTGGTAAATGCTTTTGATACTTCACAGTTTTAGAACAATTATGGTCTACTTCCATTTTACATAACAAACATTCAAAATCGGCATATATCGTAAATGGTACTCTAAATGATCTATCATAATTTTGGAACTGTATTTGAATGTCATATGGTTTTGGAAGTTCTATTCTAACAGATTCATGCTCCTTACAATATAGCTCATGTTCTTGTAATTGCATCTCATTTCTAAAACGTCTTGTTAAACACCTATCACAGAAGTATAATTTTTCAGTATGTTTTGTTACTTGACTTCTTATTAATCTCGATAAATCCTTTATCCAACAAAAATGACTATTATTTTCATCTTTTACATATAATAAATTAACATGTTTGTCCTGCTTATTTTTTGTAATTTGAAGTGGGTATATATTATATTCATCATCATAACTATACACGTTAATGGATATGCTACTTCTCTTTTCAAACTTTACTTTATCTTTTAATTGTACAGGAAATTCAATACCATTAAAATATTTATTTTGTAATTCATCCACAATTTCTGTATAGTGTGAAGGTCGTTGAGGATCTTTTTCTGCTGGTTTTAAATAACTTGCAATAGAATATAAGAAACATTTATTATCTTTATTTTGAACATTAATTACTGCTTTCTTGTCTTTAATTGGTTTAGGAAGGTCAATGTAGGAAGAAGCTCGTAATGGTACATATTTATTTAGTCTGATTTCTAAATGTTTAATTTGATGTAATGTCCATCCTGATCCCCTACCTTGAAATTCCTCCATCTCTCTACATAGTTTTTGTTTAGCATGGGTTATATATTCATCTAAGTCAGTTGATTGTAATATTCTTTCATTCATAGTTTTAAAATTGCGTTCTTGTACTTCTTTATCTTTAATATAATCACAAATGAATACAAGGTTGACTTTTAATGGGTGGTGCTTTAATTCTTCCTTGATTTTGTTAATAACTACTTTCCCACTTATATTTAAAAACTTCACCGGATCTTTATATCCTCCTATGTTTTCAATTGTGATAGTTTGTAATCGTTTCTGTATTGCTGTTTCCTTTGTTTCTACTTTAATTGGTATTCGTTGTGGTTTCGATTTTTCAAAAACATCTTGTTTAAATGGAAATATGTTTTTAATTTGTGATCTGTTTTGTTCATCTTCATATTTTTTAATACGGTCAATAAGTTCAGCTTTTCTTAAGTTAAAATAACCTTTTATTCCTTTCCTTTTACAATGGGTTTTTAATTCATCAACTTTCATTGTGTATATAACTTTCAATTCATCTGGTTCATTTTGATATTGTTCGATTTTTTTGATTAATTCACTCTTATTTAAAGAACTATAGTTACGGATTTTCTTGACTTTACATATTAGTTTTAGTTTTGTAATCGACATCTCCTTCATCTCCTCACCAGTAAAATTAATATTATTTATACTCATCTTATATGAAAAAATACTGTATCGTTTATTTATATATTTACCAAATTTTTAAGTTCATCTTCATAATATTTTTTTCATGTTATATATACCAACATTAGCATACTTATTTTTCCTAACACAACTGCTAATACTTGTACACTCCTGCCATTGTCTACATATGTTAGTGTGTTGTGTTAGTATAGGGCTTTTATGGGATCACCCCATCAAAGTCATTTTAATATGATAAAAACTGAATCATTTTCATAAACTCACTCATCATCATAATTATTATTCACCTTCTTATCCTATTTACCTTTAATGAAATAACTATAAAAGATAACATTTATAATATTATATTACTTTTATTTATTTAATTATTATGCAAATTATTAAAACCCTAACCATTTTATAAACAACTTATCCTTTAATGAAATAACATTTATAATATTATATTACTTTTATTTATTTAATTATTATGCAAATTATTAAACCCTAACCATTTAATAAACATTTTATACCTTTTATGGAATAATCATAAAAGATAACATTTATAATATTATATTACTTTTATTTATTTAATTATTATGCAAATTATTAAAACCCTAACCATTTAATAAACAATTTATACCTTTAATGAAATAATCATAAAAGATAACATTTATAATATTATATTACTTTTATTTATTTAATTATTATGCAAATTATTAAAACCCTAACCATTTAATAAACCCTAACCATTTAATAAACAATTTATACCTTTAATGAAATAATCATAAAAGATAACATTTATAATATTATATTTCTTTTATTTATTTAATTATTATGCAAATTATTAAACTCTAACCATTTAATAAACATTTTATACCTTTTATGAAATAATCATAAAATATAACATTTATAATATTATATTACTTTTATTTATTTAATTATTATGCAAATTATTAAAACCCTAACCATTTAATAAACATTTTATACCTTTAATGAAATAATCATAAAATATAACATTTATAATATTATATTACTTTTATTTATTTAATTATTATGCAAATTATTAAAACCCTAACCATTTAATAAACCCTAACCATTTAATAAACAATTTATATCTTTTATGAAATAATCATAAAAGATAACATTTATAATATTATATTACTTTTATTTATTTAATTATTATGCAAATTATTAAACCCTAACCATTTAATAAACAATTTATACCTTTTATGAAATAGTCATAAAATATAACATTTATAATATTACATTTCTCTTATCTATCCAACTATTATGTGAATTATCAAACCCTAACCATTTAACAAACACTTTATTACTTTTCTTTCTCAATATTTTTTCAACCAAATACTCATCCTTATATTTAGTTTTCAATAATTCTGGTTCATAAAATCTTCCCCTAACTTCTTCATTGTTTAAATCTTTAATTTTATATGTTGGTGGATTAGATGGTATAACTTCATTAATAACAAACACTTCTGTTCACCAATTTGGTGTATATCCTTTTTCAAACAAACCTTTAATTTTACTTATACGAACATAATCACCAATCTTATACTTTAACTTAACAGACTTATATTCTTTCTTTTTTCAATATCCCATGCTCATTTTTCTTATTCACTTCTACACGTTTCATACCAATTGTTCTATGTACTTTGTTATTATATTCATCAACCAAACCTTGCAATATTTTTAACCACTTATAATTACCTTGAACAGTGAATTTCTTCCACATATTTTGTTTAAGTGTTTTCTTAAATCTTTCAACAACAGAAGCTTTTTTACCACTATATGTTGAGTAATGATTGATATTGTTTTTTCCCATCAAATCTTCAAATTCTTTATTGTAAAACTCTTTCCCTTGATCTGTTTGTAAATGATAGGTTTTCTTACTTTTAACACTGATTCAAATGCTTCTGTAACATTCTTACCACTCTTATCTATAACAGGAACAGCAAATGCATATTTTGAAAACACATCTATAATAGTTAGCAAATACTTATACCCTTTATTGATTTTGGAAATATCTTTTAACACACCACTATCCATTTCTACAAGATCAGCTTGCCAAAGATCATCAATACCTTTAACAATAACACTTAACCTAGGATAATTTTTTCTAGATGGTTTATGAATTTCTTCTATAATATCTTCTCTAATACCTTCACCTTCATATAGTCAATCGAGCTTTTTAATGAATTGGGATTTATTAGTATCACATACAACACATATACATTTCTTAACATATCTTCCATTCTTTATCTGTTCCATTCTAATGGTATCTTTCTCTGTATCCGTTGATTTCTTACACTTAACACAATACATCCTATTTATTGTATAGAAAATCATTTAAGCTCTCTTTCTATATACATAATAACTTGCAATGGTTGCCCTTCTTCCATAGATGAATTCTTATTTGCTTGAAATGTAATTATATCACCCTTTTTAATGTTTACAGATAAATTTTCAATCAAAGTATCACCTAAATATATCTCTAAAAAGTATTTATCCAAACTTAATTCCATGTGCATTATTTTCCCATTATAGAGAAATTTGTAACCATTAGAGAGATTAAATATTCTAAAGATTGGTTCCTTAACATTTTTAGCTCTCAATCGACATATTAAGAGTATAGTTTCCTTCTGCATAATCAATTTACTAGTATCCATCCTAACCTTTTGAAAATCTTCTTTCTTTATGTATGTGTCTTGTAATGTTTTTAATACATCTCCAAATTTGTTTCTATCACCTTCCAATTGACTATTAACATTACTATTTATTAAATCTAGCTGTTGTAAAGTTACTACATCATGTTGGTCAATTGCATCACCTAAATTAACAAGTCTTTTGTTTTTGAAATCAACCCATGTTATATTATTTGATGTAAAAACTTCACTTACATGATTGAGGTTTGTAGTCCTCCTTTTAGCATTACCAAAGATGTCCATATTTATTATATAACAATTCAAATTACTTAACAGCAAGTAAAACAGTTATACGAGCTCCACCAAAATCAATCAAATCACCATTCTCATCTTTAATTGAAACTTTCAAATTATTAAATTTATTGTGATGTATTGGGAAAAATATCTTTTCATTTGGTTCATATATAATTGGTTCTCTAAACTCTGCATTTGTTCTAAATGTTGCAATTAAGTCTGTTTCGTTGTGTGTTGTATCATTGTGTTTTAAAATCATACCTTCTGCTAAATCACAGTGAATATTTATAGTATCAAACGGATGAAACTTTGGTGGCTTATCTCCAACATGTTCTATATTATTAGTTAACTTTTTCTCACTAAAACCTAATACAGTATTAATGGTATCTAAGGTTATATCACAAACCTCACTAAATATTTTAACTCTATTTCTCTTCCTGTCTTCCGTAATTTCAAAAGTATCTTTGAATTCATCAGTGTAGAATGGAAGGTTTGATTTAATATATTCTTCTAATTCTTTTAAACTATATTGACCAGGTTGAACTATGGCTTGTCTTGTAACTTCAGGTTCTTCACTGCAAAATGTTAATTTGTTGTTCTTTTCTGTAATGTTTGGTGTTAAGTATGTTGTGTAAAATAAAGGAACTGCTACTTCTAAATCGTTTTCAAATGGGCAATGACATGTTTAATACAGATGAATAACCATTTAAATTAAATATCTTCATTTATTATATAATAAATAACTAATATGGATAATTGGGATATTAAAGTAAGGTTAACAGAAGAAACGGCGAAGAGAAAGAGGAATGGTGAGTTGTTACCTGATGATATAAGATGTTTAATAGTTGGGCCTAGTGGATGTGGTAAAACAACGTTAATGATTGATAATTTTTTGTTAGCACCTAAATGGTTAAAATATGCAAATGTTTATATATATTCTAAAAGTTTAAATCAACCTAAATACCAACACTTAGTACAACTTTTTCGAGATATAGAACGTAATATTAAAGACACAATAGCAATAATAAAAGGAAACAATGAAGATATTATTCCATTAGATGAATGTGAGGACTATTCTGTGGTAGTATTTGATGATTTCATATAAGAAGAACAAAATCACGTTAGAGAATATTTTACTCGAGGGCGTCATAAGGGTTTGAACTGTTTCTATCTTGGACAAACATATTCTAAAGTGCCAAAACAATTAATTGGGGACAATTTAAACTTTCTTTGTATATTTAGACAGGACAATGTAAATTTAAAACATATATATGATGAATTTGTTGCATCTGATATGTCGTTTGAAAAATTACAATCATTATGTAATAAGTGTTGGAGTGAAGAACATGGTTTCTTAACAATAGATATGACTAAGAAGGTGAATAATGTTAAATATAGAAATAAAATTAAAGAATTTCTAAAAGTGTAAACAAAACGTATATGAATGCAGGTGAACGTATATGTTATGTTATGTTATGTTATGTTATGTTATGTTTTTATTTTTTCTTTATATAATAAATGGATGTTAATAAAGCTAAGAAGTATATTAAGTTAAAAGAAGAACTTATTAAAAGATTTAAGGAAATTAAACAAAGTAATCGAAGTAAGTATGAAAAATTTAAAGAACAAGATCAGCCTGTTATTGATGCAATTAAAGATTTAGGGCAAGATATATCAAAAGTAGCAGAAGAAAATAAAAATCTAATTCAAGAGTTAGTTCCAGTTGTGTATAAAAGTGCGAGAGTGGATTCAGGCATATTAGAAACACCACCTATGTATGATAGTTCTATAAATGAAGGTGATACGCCTATAACAGAAGAAATAAAACACATGAAAAACAAATTAAATATAAAGTAGAAGGAATAGAATCTTTAGCAACAACTCATTTTGGTAAGATTGCCTCAAGATATTATGCAACTAGAGATGATAAAAGTTTTGGAATACAACCATATGATGAGGATGGGAAAATTATACATATGATAGGAAATGCGGAAGTTAAAATTCATGGTGATGATTTAGTTATTAATAATCGGCATTATACAGGAACAGAAGGTTTATGGGAATTATTGACAAAACATAATCCAACAAATTATAATGATGATGATCTAGAAAAATATAAACAAATAGTAATTGATTCTAGCGTTGCATTTCATAATAATGATCCAAGTACAAGAAAACAAAAATCTAGTAAAGGTAAAAAATATAAAGAAATTATCAAACCTATTTGGGATGAATATATAAAACCGGCAACACCTTCAAAAAAGACACCAAAATCTGGAGAAGGAATAAAGGTATATAACGAATTATCAAAAGAATACATATGGATGGATGATGTGAGAAAACTGATTGATCGCTTGATTGTTATTGATGGAGAAGAAAAATCTGGAAATGATAACTTTTATAATGAGAAAGTAGGCATAGTGGATATGATTAATTCTAAACTTGCACAATTTATACCTAATGATCCAAAAGGTATAGGTTATTTGATAAAGATATTGAATACGCTGCCACCAAAATTTTGGAATAGTGAAAAGTATGGAAAAGGGTTAGTAAATGATTTGATTAATAAACTTCCATTTGAGTTGCATATTCCAGGATTTAGATTTTGCGGTCCGGGTACAATACTTCAAGAAAGATTAGAAAGAGGTGATGAAGGTATAAATGTATTAGACGAAGCTTGTAAAGAACATGATATATACTATAGGGATAATAAAGATACAGAATCAAGACATATTGCAGATAAGGAATTAGAAAATAAAACTTGGGAAAGAGTTTTTGCTAAAGATGCTAATTTAATAACTGAAAAACTACCTGCTCTTGGAACTGCTTTAGTGATGAATACAAAAGTAAGATTTGGTTTAGGTTTATAAGTAAGATTTGGTTTAGGGTTATAAGTATTTTTTAGATTTAGGTTTATATGTACTTTTTATGGAAATTTTTCATAAAAAGCTTTTAATTATATAATAAATATGCAGTTAAAAGGTTTTACATTTACGATTTCTAATGAGGAACTTAAACAATTAAATATAGATCACATTTTAACTAACAAACAACTCAAACAAAAGGAAGCAAAACTAAGTAAAGGATAATGTATGTCTCTATCTCTTTCTATACTACAACTTAAGAAAATAAACAAAGAAATGAAGACAAATGATAATAAAGTTCATTATGGTGGTTTTATATTTACTATTCCAACGATTTTAGCTTTAATAGGTGCTCTAGGTTCTGTTGCTGGAGGTGCGGCTGCTATTGCTAAGACTGTAGATGATGCAAAAAAGAATAAAATGGAATTAGAGGAACAAAAGCGACATAACTTAGCAATGGAAGAAAAACAAGGTGGTAGGCTTTCAAAAAACGTAAACTCCAAAACAGTAATAAAAAGAAGAAATTAAACCTTTAAGTAATTTAGACCTAATACAACTTGTTAAAAAACTTAAGATAAGAAACTTTAGAGGTGTATTTATGAGTGATGAATTGCCTAAACATCCAAAGAAGAATGAGTGTGGTATTGTTAATTTTGATACGTCTAAAAATATAGGAACGCATTGGATTTGTTATTGGAAAAAAGGAAATAGAAAGTATGTGTTTGATTCATTTGGAGGTAATCCACCAAAAACACTCGTAAAATATCTTGGTCATAATATAGAGTACAATAGCAGCCGTATACAACATTTTAACGAGGTAATTTGTGGACATTTATGCATTACAGTGTTAAAAATGTTTACAGATGGGTATAGTTTTTCAGAAATTATTAGTCAGGTGAATAGAAATAAGGATATTTGGAGAAGTTATATTTAAGTTTTTATGGGCTTATTTTATGGGCTTAATTCATAAAACGATTACAAATATTTTTTTATAATAAATATGGATAAGATAGAATCATATGAATTACAATCCTTTAAACCTAATCAAAAAACAATCGAGAATTTAAATAAGCCAAACAGGTGTATTGAATTTGATATTGACGTGGGTGATGGCTTCATACATCCTTATTATGCTGATATTTATGTAACTTGAAATTAGAGGTAGAGATGCTGATGAAGAATATACTACTGGTCAAAATATTAGACTTATTAATAATTTCTTCCCACATTTGTTTTCTCAAATTCAAGTTAGTAAGCATGGACAGATATTAGATATTATAGATTATCCTGGTTTAACTTCAACAGCTGTAAACACATGTACGATTTCAAAACCAGAGGCAAATCACTATGATGAATGTGTATGGGAAGGAATTACGTGGGCAAGAACAGATGAAGAAATAGTGTTTTTGCTCAGACTTTTGCCAGGATTTTGTTCAGATTTTAAAGATATTATGTGGAAAGGAGGATTGAAATATACATTTAAAAGAAGTGGTTCTGATGATAATGCATTTGCTATTTGGAAAACAAAAAAAGCAGGATGGAACATATGAGAATGATCAACCGCATCCAGGTAAAATTAAGATTACAAATATGGAGTTAAGAATGCCTATTGTTAATTATGAACCTAACTATGCCACCTTGTTAAGATCTAATATGTTAAAAGAAGGTAAGATTCCTATTTCATTTAATACGTATCAATGTTTACAGAAATCAGTTAGTGGAAAGTATTTAGAATTCGATTTAACCACACAATTTAACTCAAGTGAATTTGATATGCCTAATTTTGTGATTGCCTTTTTCCAAACTGATAGAAATGATAATCAAGAAAGAGATTCAAGCTATTTTGATCATTGTAAAGTTCAGAATATCCATTTTCGTAATTCTAGAAGTGAATCTTTCCCATTAGAATCTTTAAACTTAGATTTTGCAAAACATAAGTATTTGAAAGTTTATGAAATGTATACGGTATATAAGCGAGCTACAATTGGAAATACTGAGATGTTGTATTATCCTAAAGAGTTTTTAGAAAATAGGCCGATGTTCGTAATTAACACAAGCAAGCATAAATCAGTAACTGTAAGTGATAGAACTAATTTGAAACTGACTGTAAATTTTGAAAGCGATGTACCAGATAAAACAATTTGCTATGTTGTTATGATTGGTAAGAAAAATTTAGAGTATGATGTTGAGAAAGAAAAAATAATTGAGAAGATATAAACCAATTATATGTTTATTAGATTTGTTTAGTTTGTAAGTGTTTTTATGATAATATCATAAAAACTTATTTAATAAAATGACTATTCCAGATAACATTCCACGTGAGAATTTAATTGTGTTAATTGAAGATACTATATTAAATCTTAAGAAGTTATTAATGAAAAACAAAAGGAAGTTTAAGAGAATAAAATGTGTTTATATTACTCTTATTACGTTATCAATTCTATTATCAGCTTCTACAGGGTTCATCAATGTATTTATTCCTGTTACAGTGTATTCAATTATTACAACTGCATTTGCTTCGGCTTCTGCTGTTATCACTGGTCTATCAACACGGTTTAATATAGCTTCAAAGAAAGAATATTATAAAAATATGGTGAATCGAATTGGGTTGTTTAAAGATGAGCTTAATGTAATTAAGCTCATGAATGGTGAATTAACAGATGAAAATGTAAGAGATATTGTTAACAGAATCAATGACATACTTAACGAAATTCGAGATTATTAGAAAAAAAATTCTATATAATAAATACGATGGCGAGTCATATTGAACTTTTAAATAAACTTGGAAGTCTTGAACAAAAACAGGTTATTGGATTAAGAGAATTAGAATTAAATACAGAATATAAGATTGTGAAAATGGAAAAGATTAAAACTAAGTTTGGAAAGAGCATTTTAGTTGAATGTGAAGAGTTTAAGGTATTTCTTCCACCTAGATTTACAAAACACTTAACAGATAAAATGATTGATGAGATCGTTAAAGATGGAATAAAAATCAAATACACTGGTTTAAAATATAATTATCCAACTGTTGAGTTCTGTATGTGAATCCAAAGAATAATAAAAATGATCAAAAATATGTCGTCAGAAGTAAAAAAATGGAGTGAATAGAATGGATCCTCAAAAGAAATTTATACTTACTAATAATTTCAATGTAATTGTGAAAAATGTGCAAACCGAAGTTCAAGTTGTTTTTGATATTAACGGTTGTCTATTCAGCTTGAATTATGATCAGTGGACAGAGTTTAAGAAGTCATTGTTTCCTATTGAGAACGAGGTTAGCAGAAGATTCCATTATCAGTATCCGAACTTGTAACTATCAATATACTAATTTGTAACTATTATGTAATTATGTAGAATTTAGTTAACTTTTATGGTAATATCATAAAAGTGTTTTTTAATTTTATTTTACTAGATTTAGTGATTTTTATAACTAGATTTAGTGATTTTTTGTTTTTGTAACTTGATTTAGTGATTTTTTGTAACCAGATTTAGTGATAGAATGCATTAGAAGTTATTATGAGTAAGATAGAAGTTATTTGATATGTGATAGAAGTTATTTGGGGGATAAAAAGTGTAAAAAATTATTAGGGGGTAGATTAGAAGATATTTGGAAGCAGGGGTGTGCTATGTTATTGAGGGGTGGGGGTGAACATGCGCTAGAACATACATTTATCCCCTACTGACCAACATGATGACATTTTCCGAGAATTAAACAAAATCTAAAAGAAAAATGTTTTGATGGTGTACAGGCTGTAAAAAGAACTTCGCAGAGCGTATTGGGCGATATAAAAGTTCCAGAGTTCCAGAGGTGTTTCAAACAGTGGGAAAGAAGATGGGAGAAATGAATCGCATTTAATGGAGAGTACTTTGAAGGAGACTAAAAGAATTTTGTAAAAAATGTAATATATTATTTTTTAGAACGAAAGTCCGGTTTCTTTTGGGTCCTCCCTCGTAGACTCACTGATGTCATTGAACTTACATTCACTAAGGGACAGGTTCTCTGATCTAATTTGTTTATGCACACTAACAGCACAGGTGCTTTGATCTCATTTGGCTTACACTCGCTAAGAGCACATGCTCTCCGATCTAATTGGGCTTACATTCACTAAGGCCACAGGCTTACTGATGTCATTAGGCTTACGCTTATTAAGGGACTGGCTCACTTTTCTCAATGGGACTCACGATCGCTCTTATTTGCTCTCACACTAATAACGTGAATCGCGGTCACTGAGAGTCTGGTTGAATGTCCACTTGCAGGGCTCACACATATATACATTCACAATATAATCACATCTTAAGTTTTAAGGCATGGCACGGAAGATCCCTATTAACTACACGTTATCTGATATTAAACATCATTCAAAAACACCTTCAAGAACACTGAGTTCTGCAACTAACCGGCAGCTAGGTTCAGTATCCTAACTTCCGTTAGTTTCTAGTGAATTCACCTCATGACCAGAGGTAGGACATGTGGCTTTTAGCCCTATGTTGTTCGGTCTTCAGCTGGTCTCAGTAGTTTTACCAGATGTTAGAATCTACATAATCGTTTCTTCAAGTTCTCTTCTGACCACCTAGAATGCTGCAAGGCGGGAGGTCCTGACAACTTTGAATGTTCCTTGCAGGGGCGGATCAAGGACGGACTTCTGGGGGGGGCGGTGGATTGTAATATTGCTACGTAGAGCTACTTTTAAGAGCTCCAAACTCTGGGGTTGGTGTAATTTATATATAAAATAAGAAAGTTTTCTCTTCTGGAGGGTGCCATCGCCACGATCGCCCACCCTCCTGGATCCGACCCTGGTTCCTTGTAGGGCTAGGAACTCGAGTGAAGTCTGTACCACGACCGAGTGCTGCAAAAATTGCGGACTAAACATACCTTTCTATTTACTTACACAGCCTCGCTTTTAATTGAAGTATTCCACCAAATTACGCTAACACACTTCAGTGAATTTGAAAAAAAAATGGATTGAACTTGTACAATGTTCCTAGACTACAGCATTTTTCCGGTCAGAGATTAATTTGTCACCACTTAAGCAATGGAGAAACAAGCCTTCCAATATGCTTATCCTTTTCAACACAGCGCTTGATTACACGGGTAACTCAGAACATTTCAAAACGTTATTCCGTGGAATGCTTCAGTTATGCAGCTTTAGTTCGATTAAGCCAAAAACTCGAGGTTTAAGAACCCTTGCCCTAATCTTCTATGGCATAGTCAATAGTTTTGAACAATGAGCAAGATTATCCAAAATTTCTCCCCAGAACTTTTGCTAAATTTTTTTACTGGTTTCTAGCATCATTTAGCACTTTTTTACGCTTTCCTCCATACTAAAATTTCAATTATTCCAATCCTTTCTATTGTATCTATCAAGATGTCCATGTTTCTGACGCAAAGAACTTCACAACTCAATACAAAAGATTTAATTATTCTGTCCTTTTATTTTGCCAATAATACTCTTTAGGCACTTGATTATACTCACCTCATTTACACTGTAAAAAAAAGCATCATTTAAACACTTTTAGTACAGATGTTGAGGGGAAAATTGATGAAGTAGTGTTTAAAAAGTGTGTTTTGCGTGTCCGAAAGCGTTCATTCTACAAAAGCAGTATTTAGTATGAAATTTTTAAAACACTTCTTCTCGGTAAACAGTTCGACAACAAAATAATTTTGCATTTTGAATTTTGCAAATACATCTGAGAGATAACTTGGAAATCACAGTATCTAAAATGCGTGAATATGTGTAATCTGAAGATGTTCAAAGACTATATCGGTAATGTGTAAAGTATCCTACTGTATCTAAAAGTAGTTTCTATATGTTTAGAGTGTACAATAAGTATATGGTCAGAAACGAGTTTTAATAAATATTATATTTATATTTACAACTTTTAAATATAAATAGGACTAAATGTAATTTTAATAACTCTGTTTATTACAAAATAAATAAAAATATTATTTAAAATGTAGTTAATAAGGAGCCAAGATAACATGATAAGTCATTAATTATCGTTGAGTTCATTTTTCTAGTCGCTGCCTTATCCTAGATTTTTGGGTATTTCATTTTCTAGCCACACTGTAATTTCTATGATTGCAATACTGAAAATTCTCCCGATTCGTATTTTTGGGTGTGGAATAATATTATATATTATTGTGACAAAGTTACATTTCATTATCTCTTTTCACTTACGAAAAACGGCCAACAAAAGAAAAACGATTAGCTTTTTGTATCATTTTTGTAGTCTGCCCCTTAATATTATTAGTAATGGATTTAATTAAAAATTGGTTAATAAACGTTTGTGCCGCCATTTTAGCAAAGATGACAAGTATTTCCGAACCAAAATCAAAAATAATAATTAAACAAAATTCTACTTCCAACGTTTGACTAATTTACACAATATCTTATAATTTACCTCTTTACAGATGATTTTTCCTAAACGTTCTTTAATTTCAAGAGATTACTATTACTGTTCTGTGTAGATAACAATTGTTAGCAAATTACTATGATTAAATTCTATATCAGTACTTTACTTAACAATAAAATAAAACATACGTAAGTCACAGTGGCGTATTTGAGAGGGGCTTCCTGGCTTAAGTCCTCCCCGAAATTTTATTTACTATTTTAAAGTAAATGAATATCTTGCAGAATTTTCACACTACCAGGAATAAAGTTAGCAAAGCCCCTCCAGGAAGAAAACCGTAAATACGCCACTGATAAGACGTATTGTAAGATTATTTTATTTAATATTACAGTTTTTGATGATTGTAATTAAAGTAAAAAAGGAAACTATACAACAATTCCTTAATTAATCTATGTATACACGTATGAATCAATCAGCTGTTTTATTGTAGTTTATTAAATTGTGGTCAGATGTCTCTGTATTCGAGTACAATTACATTCATTAGTTGCAAGTAAACAACAATTATTTTGTTACTTACTTTGTTCTTACTTAAAAATGTGCAAATGTAGGTAAAGCAAAATGTATCTGACAGCACAGCCATTGCCTTCAGAATAAAATTTTGAGCAGAATAATTACATTTTCCACATAAATCAATGAGTAACAGGTTTATTTCATTACGCTTAAAGTTTCGAATGCTAAAGTTAAAATAATACAGGGATTTCAAGTTGTAATTAATAGTAATTTTACGAACAGTAAGATTAAATTTAACTTTCCGGCGAAAACTAATTTTTGGAGCTACTCGATAATAAAAAATACTGATTATTACACATACATAAAGTGATTATGTTTCGAAATCATTAAATACGTCTTAGCAAAACATAGTGAACTGATCAGTGTACTACAGGTATCATTCACTTGTCATTTTCACTTTTTTTCGTAAAAGAGTGCTGATTTTAATTTTAGTTAACATTACTGTAATTTACTGTACTAAAAGAAGAACTGCGAATGAACATAGTAAGATAACAGTTGTTAATTTTCACTTATGATATAAATTCTCTTTTTAGGAAATTAACCATTGATCCGACAAATTGTATTTCTAAATATTTGTATGAGTAAGGAATATTCTTTTATTTCATTTCATTATAAATAATTTTCCAACCTTAATTCCGATCAAACTATATATTGGTGAGAATCAATAATTTCAATTATTTTAGTTTGCTAGTGTGAAAGTACTTTTATAACATTAATGTTCAAAATCTAAAGCAATCTTGAGTTAAATACTTACATATCTGATCTTGTCGATATCTTTTTTCTGATATACTATCGTAAGAGGGGCAAATAGCCTTGCTGCTCTGGCTCCTATTATACCATAATAATTGATTCATTAATTCTGTTACACTCTAATCAAACTGAAAAGCTTTCTTCTACTTTAAAAGGATCAGTTTGGAGTTCTCTTGCCCGTAGTTAGGGAAACATGTATATAAATTTATATTTAACCCTTTAACAGCCATGAGACATCAACGCTATGGCCCGCTGTTTTTGTAAATTTTTGCCGCGTGGCACTTATGTATGCCTCACGTTGATTGTTTTCGTATGATGTGTGGTTTCATGAAAGCCCACGGGAGTCGTTTTAATGTATTGAAAACAAAATTACGTTTTGACCCCAGGGATAGTTTTTCTAATACATTGTGGCAGTTAAAGGATTAATCATATGGAAAACTAAACAGCTTTGAGATAATTAAAATAATTCTGGGTAATTTGTAAATTGTCGGAAATTAATCAATCTAACTGTATCCTAGTTAAAGTAAGAAAGTTGGATAGAAAGGAATGTAAGATTGTTAATGCCAGAAGTGAAATTAAGTCTGAAAGTATTTATGAACAGCCAATTGTAGGCCTACCAACAGTAACTAGTAAGCATTATCTATCAGTGCCGATATATGCCAAGGTTAATAAGAACTCTAAAACCTTAACATAAAATAAAACCACACATGTAAATGCACAATCACACACTAGTTTCACAGACACTTGTATTGAACAAAATAGCACAGATCACAAATCAAAAAAGGCAATTATTTCACATAATAACGAGTTTTCAGATAGTAAGCCACAGAACACAGAGAAAAAGAGCACCACTGAAATTTGGGAGTGCACACGTCCAGCAGATTCAACGAGAACTTCGGAACACGGCGATTTTCACCGTTCACGAACTGAAAACACGGTGGAAACACGTTCAACTGAAAGAGACATGACAAGGAAGAAGGATTACTTCATTCCTTGCCAAATTATTGTATTATAACTATAAATTATCGAAATTTAGCGGACACTCAAAATGTGGGACTGTTTCACAACTGAAGAGTGACGCGTTCTGAGAGCGGAAATCTGGACTTGAATTCGTTCAAGGGCAAGCTTGGAATTTTGAAGATTCAGCAAGTGTGCGGAAGTAGCAGCGTTGCCATATGCATAGGAATAGATTATCATGGTTTTAATGATAATTGTGGTTTTTATGAAATTTTGGAACTTTGTGATAATTAAAACAATAAAATTACCAGTGTTTTTGTGGATAACTGTGAAGTGTGAATGTTTGAATGATAGTACAAGTGTGTGAAATTAATTAACAATGATGCTTTTAGTATATTTTTTGCAGTGATGTGATGTGCGAGAAAAACTTGTACAGATCAGTGGAAAAAAATATAGGATGGAGACCATGGAAAAGACAAACGAAAGGAATTTTCCATGAAGGACTCTCCAAAGTAAAAAATATATGAATATGTAAATGAAGAGCTCGGTTGATTCATGTACTTTGAAAGTAACTAAGTGTTCGTAGTTCCTTAATAAAGATAATAGATGTCAGTAAAATGATCCTGTGGACGTTTAACAACAGTATTCATACAGATATGTTGAAGCGGGAAGATGTAAATACAGAAAAATTTTATTTTCTGATGTAAATATATATATATATATATATAGGTCTATATTGATTATTTTTTTTCTTTTCCCCATTACGTTCCACGATATTTATGCTAAAGTTGAGATGATGGTAATGATAAAAAAGAGGGAAAAGGCATATATTTTATTATTGTATGTATTTTTTTATGTTTTACGATTGAAATTATAAGATTTATATATATATATATATATATATATATATATATATATATATATATATATTGTTTTTTTTTCAATCTCATACTTCGATTAGGATCAGCTGCAAGGCACCTTTGGGTTTCAAATGGGGCCGTGATGAGGAGTTAGGTTAAAATAATCCAAAGATTTATTAAATTTGATCAAAAGATAGAGAATTAAAGTTTAGACAGACAAGAAATTACAAAATTAAAATTAGGTAAGGAAAGACATTATTAAAGTTATTTCAAGATTTGATGAGATCGTAATGTTGTCAAAGTCATTGTTTTGTTTTATGTAAGTTAGTAAACACAGATATGTGGATATGTGGATTTGAAATGTTGTGATGACAAAGAACAACAAACAGTCAAGTTGCATTGTAAGATTTGTTGTAAGATTTGTTGTAATTAATGTTTGTTAACATCGACACAATTTTTGGGATATGACAAAACTATCAGATTGCGGAGATGGACGTCTGGAGATTTTGTCTATTTGATGATCATTGGAGAAACTTGAATTTCGGCGAAACACGTGTACTGACGTGAATCGAGGTGGCAGTTTAGAAATCAAAATTGTACAGATAAATACTCTACCAAGGATGGAATGGGGAGTAGAAAGAGAGAAGAAGAAGAGTAGCAGATTCAATGGAGAGTTGCTAGAGAGAGTATTATACAGCGAGTAATCTACGAGTAATATTCAAATATTTAAGAAGTTGACTGTTATCAGTTAACAAATTCTATGAACATTTAAAGTTCTAACTCCAAGTAGTTTCATCCATCCAAATCTTCGGAGTTTTACTAAGCTGCACCTTTATTCAAGAAGACAACCAACATCTTCAAATTAAAAGGTACCGGTATGTGTTTGCTATCTCATCACCGTTATCAAATAGAGGAAATAATCAGGCTTTGTTGAGTTGTGATCTGGTAATGTTTTGCCTATCCCGTACACAATATACAGCTACACATTAATTACAACCAGTTTAATGAAAATACAGATTTTAAATAATGAAATTTGGCATTGGATTTGTTTTCCTTGAGAAACTTTTACTAGCTCTTTCCTGGGCATTTTAGAGAATGTTCAGAGGACAATTTTCCTACTTTCAGAGCTACGCTATTGCAATAAAAGGCAATACGTAGGGGGGTTGATATGGTGCCGTGCACTCAACTATACAGTGCCATGCACTCAAGGCAAGTAAGTCAACCAGTGTTTTACTAAGCAGTTTGGTTTATCGGACCCAGTTCTAGTTGTGTATTCCAATTTGTTTTCTTTTGAAAATTTTTAGATGATACATGATTACCTTATTTATTTACTCTAGCTTCGTACGAAGCCAGGAAGATGTTCATCGTGAGAATGGACAGTAAAAGGATACGATAAAAGAAATGCGGAAGAACGGGTCGAGTAAAGAACTTCTTAAGAATAAGACGTTCCTATGCGCTGTATGATGTAGATTAACTTGCCATCTGTGGTGCGATGTAAAAACGAAGCGTACTTAAAAGGCAAGTAAATAGTGATTCATTTCGTCACCCTACAGTTAGTTCAGTTCTCAAGTCTGCATATTTATATATCTGTTAATCTACAGATTTATTCGTAGCGATTCGGAAAATAAGAACTTATAGCAAGATCTACAGATTTTTTTAAAACGACAAATATAATACATCGATCTATACATACGTTAAATTTCCAATCGATTCTCTATAGCAATTATTATAATTTAGTAATTCGTACATTTAACAGATAATTATGCAACTTACCTTTTTTATGCACTATTATTACGAAGACATTATGCTTCCTCAGAGTTATGTAGTATGGAAAGAAACATAGGTGGAGGTGGCGATGGTATCTCGAGAAGGAAAGGAGTTAAAAGAGGCTATCAGCTTCCTAAACGAGTCAATGACACAGATCATTGGGCCGGGAGTTTGTATAGTATCTGTCTGATGTAGTCCATCTGCGGATATTATCATTACGCTTACGCCCACTAAGGGCGCAGACTCACTTATGTCATTGGGCTTACACTCACTAAAGGCACAGGTTCTCCACTCTAATTGGGCTTATGTTCACTAATAACACAAGTTATTTGATCTCACTTGAAATGAAATGAAATCTTTGAGTTTTACGTCCCACGGTTATGCCGGTTAGGCTAAAGGAGACGGTGATTATGAGAGATGAGGAAAATGGTGGAATGAAGAAAGTGGGAGGAAACGGGAGAACCCCGAGAAAACCCACGAGCACGGTGTTTGTCCACCACAAAGTTCACTTGGCGGGGGCTGGGATCGAACCCGGGACCCCAAGCACCAGAGGTGAACGCTCTACCACTGAGCCACCGCGCCCCCTTGATCTCACTTGACTTACGCTCACTAAGGGCACAGACTCACTGATGTCATTGGGCTTAAACTCATTAAAGGCACAGGTTCTCCACTCTAATTCGGCTTATGTTCACTAATAACACAAGTTATTTGATCTCACTTGACTTACGCTCACTAAGGGCACAGACTCACTGATGTCATTGGGCTTACGCTCACTAAAGGCACAGGTTCTCCACTCTAATTGGGCTTATATTCACTAATAACACAAGTTATTTGATCTCACTTGACTTACGCTCACTAAGGGCACAGACTCACTGATGTCATTGGGCTTACACTCACTAAAGGCACAGGTTCTCCACTCTAATTGGGCTTATGTTCACTAATAACACAAGTTATTTGATCTTACTTGACTTACGCTCACTAAGGGCACAGACTCACTGATGTCATTGGGCTTACACTCACTAAAGGCACAGGTTCTCCACTCTAATTGGGCTTATGTTCACTAATAACACAAGTTCTTTGATCCCACTTGACTTACGCTCACTAAGGGCACAGACTCACTGATGTCATTGGGCTTACACTCACTAAAGGCACAGGTTCTCCACTCTAATTGGGCTTATGTTCACTAATAACACAAGTTATTTGATCTCACTTGACTTACGCTCACTAAGGGCATAGGCTCACTGATGTCATTAGGCTTACGCTCACTAAAGGCACAGGTTCTCCACTCTAATTGGGCTTATATTCACTAATAACACAAGTTCTTTGATCTCACTTGACTTACGCTCACTAAGGGCACAGACTCACTGATGTCATTGGGCTTACACTCACTAAAGGCACAGGTTCTCCACTCTAATTGGGCTTATGTTCACTAATAATACAAGTTATTTGATCTTACTTGACTTACGCTCACTAAGGGCACAGACTCACTGATGTCATTGGGCTTACACTCACTAAAGGCACAAATTCTCCACTCTAATTGGGCTTATGTTCACTAATAACACAAGTTCTTTGATCTCACTTGACTTACGCTCACTAAGGGCATAGGCTCACTGATGTCATTAGGCTTACGCTCACTAAAGGCACAGGTTCTCCACTCTAATTGGGCTTATATTCACTAATAACACAAGTTCTTTGATCTCACTTGACTTACGCTCACTAAGGGCACAGACTCACTGATGTCATTGGGCTTACACTCACTAAAGGCACAGGTTCTCCACTCTAATTGGGCTTATGTTCACTAATAATACAAGTTATTTGATCTTACTTGACTTACGCTCACTAAGGGCACAGACTCACTGATGTCATTGGGCTTACACTCACTAAAGGCACAAATTCTCCACTCTAATTGGGCTTATGTTCACTAATAACACAAGTTCTTTGATCTCACTTGACTTACGCTCACTAAGGGCACAGACTCACTGATGTCATTGGGCTTACACTCACTAAAGGCACAGGTTCTCCACTCTAATTGGGCTTATGTTCACTAATAACACAAGTTATTTGATCTTACTTGACTTACGCTCACTAAGGGCACAGACTCACTGGTGTCATTGGGCTTAAACTCACTAAAGGCACAGGTTATCCACTCTAATTGGGCTTATGTTCACTAATAACACAAGTTATTTGATCTCACTTGACTGACGCTCACTAAGGGCACAGACTCACTGATGTCATTGGGCTTACACTCATTAAAGGCACAAGTTCTCCACTCTAATTGGGCTTATGTTCACTAATAACACAAGTTATTTGATCTCACTTGACTTACGCTCACTAAGGGCATAGGCTCACTGATGTCATTAGGCTTACGCTCACTAAAGGCACAAGTTCTCCACTCTAATTGGGCTTATATTCACTAATAACACAAGTTCTTTGATCTCACTTGACTTACGCTCACTAAGGGCACAGACTCACTGGTGTCATTGGGCTTAAACTCACTAAAGGCACAGGTTATCCACTCTAATTGGGCTTATGTTCACTAATAACACAAGTTATTTGATCTCACTTGACTTACGCTCACTAAGGGCACAGACTCACTGATGTCATTGGGCTTACACTCATTAAAGGCACAAGTTCTCCACTCTAATTGGGCTTATGTTCACTAATAACACAAGTTATTTGATCTCACTTGACTTACGCTCACTAAGGGCATAGGCTCACTGATGTCATTAGGCTTACGCTCACTAAAGGCACAAGTTCTCCACTCTAATTGGGCTTATATTCACTAATAACACAAGTTCTTTGATCTCACTTGACTTACGCTCACTAAGGGCACAGACTCACTGATGTCATTGGGCTTACACTCACTAAAGGCACAGGTTCTCCACTCTAAATGGGCTTATGTTCACTAATAACACAAGTTATTTGATCTTACTTGACTTACGCTCACTAAGGGCACAGACTCACTGGTGTCATTGGGCTTACACTCACTAAAGGCACAGGTTATCCACTCTAATTGGGCTTATGTTCACTAATAACACAAGTTATTTGATCTCACTTGACTTACGCTCACTAAGGGCATAGGCTCACTATTCTCGACGGGGCATAGGCTCACTATTCTCTCTGTAATCACTCTTATTTGCTCTCACTAATAACATTGCGGCTAGCCTCGATGAGATTGAGAGTCTGGTTCTATATCCAGTTACGGGACTCACATACATGCATGGCATGCTAGATCCCTCTAACTGCATGTTAACTATACTAAATATGGCTAAGAAACAACTTGAAGGCTGTTGAGTTCTGAAACTAATCCGCAGCAGGACTCAGAATCCTAAGTTCTTTTTGTTCCTAGTGAATCTACCTCATGACCAGAGATGAGACATGTGGGTTTTAACCCTTCGTTGTTTGATCTTTAGCTAGTCTCAGCAGTTTTACCAGATGTTAGAATGTAGACTCATGTTCAAAATTATTGTCGTATGTCTGTAAATATGTTGTTGTAGGAATATAATTTGATAATGAATACGCCCGGTATTTCTTATAATGTTAGTATGTGTATAATCGGCAAAGACATGTATGTGGCAAATTTCACGTCAAAGGAGCAGTAAATAAGAACAAGAAAACGAAAATAAAATTTTCTTGTCCATTTAGCAACATTTTATTTTACTGATTATAATTTTTGTATTTATAATTCTTTTCCTATGAAATTTACCCCAAATATACATTTCCTGATTATACACATAGTATCAGTATTTAAAGTACCCTACAAAATCATTATCAAACTATATTCGTACAACAACACAGTTATAGACATGCGACAATCATTTTGGACATGAGTGTACATAGTTTTCTTACTTTGTTAGATGTTATATGTTTACTCCCTTCAGTTACAAATGCTTTTGGTCATCATTTCTTCAAGGTTCAATTCTGAGCGTCTAGAGTGCTGTAACCCGGAAGGTGACTATTCTGACAGCTTTGAATGTTCCTTGCAAAATAATTTCATGGGGCTCTGGGAACTCGAGTGAAGTTTACACGACGACCGAGTGCTGCGAAAATTGCGGACTAAATACGCATTTTTCTTTACTTACACGGGCTCACGCTCAATTGAAGCATTCCACCTTATTACGCTGTGTGACACATTTCACTGAATTTCAGAAAAACGGTGAGAACCTGCACAATGTTCCTAGACTACAGTATTTTTTTGCTCAAAGACCAATTTGGCAGCATATAGTACCAGCACTTGGACAATGGAGAAAAGAAGCCTTCCAAATTATACTTGTCATTTTTCACAAAGCACTTAATTGCACGAGTAGCTCAATACATTCCAAAATGTGTGATGTAGCGTTATTCGAAGGAATGCTTGTTATGTAGCTCTAGTTCGATTAAGCCAGACTCGACGTTGTGAAAAGGACATCTGTTCCCTTAACCTTCTATAACATAATAAATGCTTTTGAACAATTGAGCAAGACTATCAGGATTTTATCCCCAGAACTTTTGCTAAATTTTCTTATTGGTTTCTAGCATTTTCTTATTGGTCACTCAGCACGTTTTTGCGCTTTCGTCCATACTAACGTTTCCAATCATATCTTTCAAGATGTCCACGTTTCTGATTCAAACAACTACACAACACAATACTGAAGATTTGATTATCATGTCCTTTTGACACTACTTTAACCGTCTAACATTAAAATTAGGAGCACTTATACTTTTTATTAATATTATTGGTACTTTGGTTTCATCAGGGGTAAAAGTGGATATGAAAAGGTAGAGGGACAGTAGGTAGCGGCATGACGTCATGCCGTTCCCCCTGCCTATCTTCGCCCATTGCAATGTTTTAAGAACTGGCCGGGACACCGTACATATTTTTTCGAAGTTGGGGACGGCGTTATCCCTAGTTACCTCTCACTTTTACTCCTGGGTTTAATTAAATATTCTCCATTTTGTGTCGCCATTTTAGCAAAGGTGAGAAGTGTTTGATACTATCAAAATTAAAAATAAGAAATAAACTTTTATCTTTTGACTAATTTACACAATCGGGTAAATTTACCTCTTTACCGTTGATGTTCCAGAAATGTTCTTTAATCTGAAGAGAATACGACTACCGTTCTATAATCAGAAATATAATATCTAAATAAATTCCTTTAATTAAATTCTATATCAGTATTTTACTCAACAATGCAATAAAGTATTCGTAAGTCATATTGTAGAAATATTTTTAATATTACAGTTTCTGATGACCAGGGTCGGATCCAGGACGGACTTCTGGGGGTCGGTGAGTTGTAATACTGCTACTTAGAGCTACTTTTAAGAGCTCCAAACTCTGGGATGTGTTTTATTTATATATAAAATAAGAAAGTTTCCTCTTCTGGGGGGTGATCGCTCTCATCACGCCCCTTGAACCGCCCCTGCTCATGACTGTAATTTAAAGATAAAAGGAAACAATTTATACAATAGTTACTTTATTTATGTTTACACTTATGAATCAATCAGGTGTTTTATTGTAGTTTATAAATTGCTATAAGATGTCTCTGAACTTCAATACAATTTCATTCATTAGTTGCAAGTAAAGTATAATTATTTTTAGTTAGTTTGTTTTTCCTTAAAAATGGGGAAATGTTGCTATAGCAAAATGTATATACCTGACACCATAGCCATAGCCTTCAGAATAAAATTTTGCACTGAATAAATGCATTTTCCGTATACGCAAATGAATAATACTTTCATTGCTCTTAAAGTTTGTTAAGCAAAAGTTGAAAATTTATAGGTTTTTTCTTTGAAATTTTATAGGTGTTTTCTGTAATAATAATTCCAAGAGGATAAGTTTTATTTCTGGTTAACATTTATATCTACACTGTAAATCATATGGTGTAATGGAACACCCCAAAGTACCCTTTTCAGGTGTGATGTAGCACCTATGAGGTGTTTTTGTGAATAAAACACCCTTAGGTGTCACGTATACACCCTCTCCGTGTGAAAGTTCCACATACAGGTGTAAGGAAAGCATAAGGTGTTACTTTACACCCTTTGAAAAGGGTGTAAAGTTAGTAGGCTAGGGAGTAAACGATTACGCAGAGGTGTAAACTGCTCAATCAGGAAGTTCACATTAGTCGTTTTATTACTCTGGTAAGTATATTATTGTCAGGTAGGCAAATATAGTATTTTTTTTTCAAATGTAAATATTTTTAACTTTGATCTTCAAACGAAATGTACGACAAGTATAAATAATAGCGGGCGGTGTAAGAAATTAGTATGACTAGTTCATTCACGTAGTGCCGGAAACTGAGCTTTGAATTACATAATATTTTGCGTGTATCATACGGGCTTTTGGAAAGAATGTAACATTACAGGTAAAGTTCATAATGATAGTATCATTGGGGATAACATTTTTATTACTTAGTATTGTAAAAAGTTAAGAAATGTTTAAGAACGTTATATTGAAGCAACTCTTGCATGCTGCATTCAAAGCTGGAATAGACATTGTTATATTTAATTCGCAAAGGTTGTAACACGAGATGCACTTTTCTCTGCTACAACTTTGAACCTTGAGCGCAACGCTACAATGGGATGGTCCTAGATTGCTCTTAAACCAATATCTTTCATAAATGACTTCGCTTGGCATTACTGCGAAATAACATTTCTGTAACACTGGGTAGAACATTGCCACAGGTAGGCTTACTGATTTCAGGGAGCAAGTTTAGTAGGCAAGGTTCTACAACACAGGTCTCCCTTCCCACTGAGTTGTAATAAAGATAGAAAACAACGTATCCTGCGGGACTCTAACCCGCCTTCACTCGCTGACGCTCGCTCAACAATCTACTTGTATGTTAGTGTATAGCAAGAAATGCATATTTTTCTATCATTTTCTGTGATTTTCTGCGTCGATAAAAACAGTGTAACAAAACTAAATACGGGGAAGGAAGAGTTTCACTCTGCAGTGTTTTCATCTATTTTTAAATGTTGCAGTTTAGGCCCACATGTTATATGTTTGTGCTTAATAAGGAACGGCATAAATTATATAGTTGTTATTGAATTGAGGAATGGGTCACCTTTCCTGTAGTAATGCAGAGCTATTGTGTATAATAATGACATATGCATGGACATTACAAATTTAAGAACAACGTAAAACATACGTATTAAGCAGCGTGCGGGTTTACGTTCGACGCACTAATCGAAATAATTGTTGAAAAATTATAATTCTTTCACCAATTTCCTTCCTATTGTTTCCTAAAACATTTGTGCTGGGTGTCATGAAAATATCTCAATTTGGGTAGATAAAATTCAAGGGAGCCACCAGAGATAATTGTTGAAAGATTCCAATTCTTTTTCGATTTGCTTATAAATACAGTTTCCGGTTGTATGGCATAAGAACTACAGTGGAAAAGCATAAACCAACCTGTGATAGGTGGTCACTAAAAGCACGAATGCTACCTAACCGAGTCAGGGTAGGCGAAGCTGGTGTGCCCGCGCTGGGTGCGTACGAAGGGAGCAGGCGCGTCAGTGCTGGTGGGTATACGCGTAAGGGAAGATAGTGGAAAAGAAATGTATTTTGGCAAGTATATGAATTTCAATAGCAGTTATCATGGTTTCATGCTAGTAACGTTCCACTTGCAAACATAAAATACTGCTTCTGTATATTGTGCAGAATACACCGCCAGTGGAAAATAACATTTAATAGAGTAATCTCTCTTATGCACTCACTTATTTTATCCACCGTAAGGCTCTTGTAATCATTGTACACTAGTAACCCTACACTTGTAAACCTAAAATACAGCTGTATTACTTTGCATAAATTTTTTCGCCTGCAGAAATATATTCCTTATAAATATATCTTTTGGTACAAAGAATTAAATTTTACCTGTAAATCTTTCAAATTGTGGTGCGCCAAAACGACATCACTACCTTAAGCAGATTGGGTAAAAAAAATATATATATATTACGTTTTATTCGAGTTCATTATAAAACAGGAGCAACCTGTAAAGCACAACACTGACGATGCAAATGACTAAAAGATTGCTTTAGTGTTGATAACTTAGAGACTTACATAATATCTTGTAACTGTAAGTTTAAATCAGTTTAAAGCTCACTATGCTTGAGTTTGTTTTAAATATATTTATCGGTTGACAGATCTTGTTTTAGCCAGGGAAGAATTCAGATACGTTTCCACTCGAGAACTGTGGAAGTCCTCGCCGTTGGTCTCTCGGCTTGTGCATGTGCCTTTGCTGTATCTGGTTCTGGGTTGAATTCCAAGTGAAAACCAAAAATTAATTTTAGAATCCTTTATTTACTAAACATCTGTCTTCTTTATCATAAAAAGCGTAAGCATGGGACGTTAAACTAACGAATTTTCATTTCATATTTTTTTCGATCAATGTGAATCCTTTGGGGGAAAATGAGGTGAAGAAGAAATTTTGCTTTATTTTTTAAAAAGGCTATGGGATTGGATATTTTCACTTTCGGGATTGACTAGTGAAACCTGATTATAGTACATCTTTCTTTTAAGATTATTATTGAAATCCAGCATTTTGGTAAATATGGAATAAAAGTATTGATAAAACATCAGCGTGTGGATAGTGTAAGGATAAGAGTAATTGCTTCAGCACATAATAAATTTACAATTCCTTTCAGATTCTAGGTCTCAAATGGAAAGAATTAATTTTATTGTTTTAACATACAATACAATTTTGAAACTTGGGAACCTAATGTTATCTTTGTGTCTGTTATACATACTTATTTGTCGATTGACTTCAGTGGACTGAGTTTAACCCATAAGCACAATTTGCCTATAGTACAAACATATCAGATGTACAATCGTCTTTAATAAAATCCGACCCTCTCCCTCCTCTACATGAAAAGCCTTGTATTGTTATCCACATATGAAATCTGAAGACAAAGGCAATCGTCATCAACCAGTTGTATTTTTATTTCAAGTCTAAGTATTAAACTGAGCTTCGTATGGTTGTAAAAGGTTGGGTGGCTTTTTTTTAAATCTTGAATTTAGGTACCTAATATTGGCATTCATCTTCTTCATGAATTGATGTAAGAAGAGTCCGCGTGATTTTCGGCCAATTGTTTTATCACCGGTATCTTTGAGCACTGAGGTAACAGTGGAAGACAAACTTCGTTCTTCTCAAGCTCCATACTTTGAAAAACTTATACAAGTTGTATTGTTATTGAAATACTCAAATAGAATGAAGAAATAAGAATCGAGTCTCAACGTTATCTTCTATGCAAAATAGATGAGTTCGCGGTGGCTCAGTGGTAGAGCGTTCACCTCTGGTGCTTGGAGTCCCTGGTTCGATCCCAGTTCGCGCCGTGTGGACTGTGGTGGACAAACACCGTGCTCGTGGGTTTTCTCGGAGTTGTCCCGTTTCCTCCCACTTTCTTCATTCCAGCCTTTCATTCATTTCTCATAATCACCGTCTCCTTTAGACTAACCGGTATAATCGTGGGACGTAAAACTGAAAGATTTCATTTCTATGCAAAATGGAGCTAGGTAATACTATCACCACTGTTTTAATTCCAAAAAAATATATGGCTACTCCAAGAAATCTGAAATGGTTTGGAAACCTACGGGGGACACTGGAGCAAAACTTCTTACCTCGATATGTTGTATTTTCCTTTTTAATGATGATACGCTTTGTTTCTGTTTTTCTATCTGTTTCGCTGTTTCACATTTAGAGGAGTGGCCACAGACTTTAAAGAAAACTGTGTTGAGATTTTGATCTTCCGCCAGTTGGCACAGGATTAGCATAGAGACTCGAGAGGGTATGTAGTTACTGGAAACAAGTTAATTGTTCTGAGATTTTCCCTCTAATTTTTAATAGCCGCAGTTACCTTTAGTATAAGTTACCTTCGCCGTGGCTTTTTGTTTCATCCCGTAGTCTTCGCAGCTTCTGAAATTCTCTAACATTGCCTTAATTTTGATTTTAGATTCCGGGAATTGTTCCATCTTTTTTCTTTTAAGAATACCTTGCAAACGATGTACTAATTGGTTCCTCTTGTCATTTGAAAATTCTATAGTTGAACCTTGCCTGGAACAATCCGCGGAACTCTGGGTAAATTTTGTTACCTCGATAAGTGATACGGTACAGAAATGAAGAAATACGTATTTTCTCGTTTTGACATCTCTTTTACGGGATGGCAGCGGAGTTCATGCCCATCCTGTATATTTAAGCACAGTCATCTTTGGCTTCTCTCTGAAATATAAAGCATTTAGACAAGCAGATATATATATAATTTGTTATCGATTGGTTTGTTTAGGCTTAACACCCTTATTTGACCGCGGGTTGGGGGAAGGGATCTGATCCCCGGTTTGCACCCTAGTAATTTTCTAGCCAACGGGTTTCGAACCCGGAATCTTCTGATTAAAATTCGAAAATTAGATACAATCAACGTAGATGAATTGACGTTCAGATATAGAGACATGTGAGCCTGAAGTTTACACGATTTGTTGCCCTAGTTTTTGGTAAAAACTATTTAAAAAGAGTTTAAACCTGTGATTGCTAACTTCTCAGGACTACGGGGCCATGAAGTGCATATTTCGAATCTCGAAGGCCGTAGCCCTGTTTCAGTTTTTAGTGTCCCTTTTATTTAGTTCATCAAATAAATAAGGGAATCACTTTTGATTGCGATGGTTGATCAAACTACTTGCAGCGGTGTAAGGCTTTCTTTGGAAATAAAAGATTACTTGTCGGTTTTCCGAAACCTCGGGGAAAAATAGAAGCTATATCAGGTTAAAATACCTTTCTGGTTTCAGCAAGAATTCAAGCTGGAATTATTATAGAATCTTGCTGGGTTTTGCTGAATATGCTCGATGCAGCAACAGGTTTCAAAACCGACCAGACATGCTGGAAAATTTTACTGTATTAAGCTGGTTCAGGAAAGATTTTCCAGCGTATATTTAAACCTGTGTAGTTAATAAAACGACAAATGCTAAATCTCTAAAATTGTCAGATATAGTAAAAATGTTAAAAGCCTCCATAATTTAATATTTATGCAGAGTTCCTACTGGTCAGGGAAGTCAGGGAAAATTACTTGAAATCAAGGAAATTTTATAAAACATTTTTTCTAACATTAATTGTAGCTACACCAATTTCAGCTTAGCCAACCATTAATGATCACAGTATGGAACGTTACTCAGATTTATATGGGTGGTAAGTGGAATGTACGTATGAGCAATTGATTAGTGTTTGTCTCTAAATGTTCTAAATATTCACCGTTATTTATTCCTTATTTATATTTCAACGTCATCCAACACAAGCGAGGGAAGTCAGGGAAATTTTACAAAACATATTTTTTCTAACATTAATTATAGCTACACCAATTTCAGCTTAGCCAACCATTAATGATCACAGTATGGAACGTTACTCAGATTTATATGGGTGGTAAGTGGAATGTAAGTATGAACAATTGATTACTGTTTGTCTCTAAATGTTCTCATATATAAATATTCACTGTTATTTATTACTTATTTATATGTCAACGTCATCCAACACCAGCGAGGGAAGTCAGGGAAATTTTATAAAACATATTTTTTCTAACATTAATTGTAGCTACACCAATTTTAGCTTAACTAACCATTAATGATCACAGTATGGGACATTGCTGAGATTTTTATTGTAAGTTAAATGTACATATGAACAATTGATTACTATCTGTCCCTATAGAATAAATGTTCTCATATATAAATACTCACCGTTATTTATTCCTTATTTATGTATTGCCATCCAACACTTGTCATGAAAGTCACGGATTTTTCTACCAAATGTCGGGGAAGGTCACGGAGAAGTAGTACTATTTATTTGAAGCACTATTTATCCAGCGTAGAAAGTGTGGCTTATTAAATCACTTAAGAAGACATATATATCTGTTCTTTTTTTGGGGGGGGGGGGTGCTCGCCATGACCGCCATTTTGTTTTCCGTTCTGTGTGCACCGTCTATATTTCTAAAGTTCAAAGAATTTCTCGATAGCTTCGGCAATTTGTTTTCAATGTAAGTACTATTTTTACCTGAATTTTAACCTGTTCTGTTTAAGAAATGGATGTTTCGAAACTGTGCGGTACTTGCCCAAGGAAAGAGCTTGACGAACCAACAGTAAATTTCATTGGTTCATCATAGCTCTGGGGAATGCCTTGCGCACGCATCGCGCAGTTATCAAACGCATTTTTAAAATAAAACATTTATGATTTCGTAAGTGATTTGTTAAGCTGCATTTCCTTCTACGTTGGATAATATTTGAAATATAGGCCTCTGAAATTTATTTCCCATCCTTTTGTAAGCATATATCTCTGAAACGTATATTTTGTCCAAAGTTCAAGAACAGTTTTTTTTCTTGTTTTCACATCCAGTATCTAACATTCATTTTTTGTATACGTGTTAATCTAACACCCTGTATACACCTGAAAACTTCTAAATTGTGACAAGGGAAAGGCAGAAAATTTTCGGTCGCCACAAAAGTGAGAATATTGTCATATTTCCTTGTAGGTTACTAAGAGATATATTCCTTCTATAGTTTGTATTCAATGTATGTAAATGTAATATTTAGTTAAGTGAAATAAACGAAATAACTTTATGTAAAACAAAAGTTTTCCTTCATTTTGTTAAAAGTGTACAACTTGTAGAATAGTAAAAGATGCACGTTCATTGTATGTATTTTCACTTGTAATCTAGACTTTGTCAAAGTGTAGTGGAATATGCTCCCACCGAAGGTGTAACAAATCACCTTTCAGGTGTTCCCCCTTCGTACAGGTGAATGCTATTTGCATAACGTTACCTGCACTGTATTGTGTTGATTTGTATATTGCTTTACATGCAGTGCACACGGTAAGCCGTGAAGGCCTGTAGTCTCTAAAAACTGGGTTCAATTGGCGGATTTAATCAAGAGTAGTATACGTGAAAGTTTATGCAACTTTTCAGATGTAACTGCTGACTACATCACTTCGCATGATGGGCTGTTCTCCCTTTGTCTTTACTTGTTGGTGTATTTTTCCTCAAACACGAAGAAAACAAAATTTAAAGCACTAGCTCATCATGCGAAATTATGTAATCAGCAGTTACATCTGAAAAGTTGCATAACCTTTCACGTATACTACTCTTGATTAAATCTGCCAGTTGCACCCAATTTTTAGAGACTACAGGCCTCAACGTCTTATAATGTGCACTGCATGTAAAGCAATATACAGATCAACACAATACATTGCAGGTAACGTTATGCAACCAGCATTCACCTGTACGAAGGGGGAACACCTGAAAGGTGATTTGTTACACCTTCGGTGGGAGCATATTCCATTACACCTTTCGCGTGGAAGCATTTACACCCTAAGGTGTAACTCAAAGGTTACACCCTAACCCTAATTTTCCACCCTAAGGTGTAACTATGGTGAAACAAGAAAAAATTGTTTCACCCTAAGGTGTAATGTTACACCTTCCTTTTCAGTTACACCTTCCAACTTGTCAATTGCACCTCAAAGGTGGCAGCATTTAGGTTCCACCTAAGGGTGTAAGTGAAGGCAGTGAAGTTACTCCTCAAAGGTGTTTCTTTACACCCAAGGGGTGATAGTTTTGCGGCAAAATTTGCAGGTTCGTTACACTTTTAAAGTGTTAGGTAGCACCTTACAAGTGTTAGTTAACACTTTTCGGTACAACCTTACACCTCGTGGGTGTAGTTGTGCGAACTCGATACTGTACACCTTTGGGGTGTAACAAATCAGCCGGTGGAAACTTTACACCCTTCACTTACACCTTGAGGTGGAACCTAAATGCTGCCACCTTTTTGGTGTAAAGTTACACCTTTTTGATTTACAGTGTAGAACTATTCAATAGTAAACACTGTTGAATCACTTAGTACAATTGTACCAAATTCAGCCCTTTTTGTCATTCGTCGGCCCGTTGGTACCACGCTAGCATTTTCAGCCCCTTTTATGAAAAAGTTGGTACAATTCTACCCAGTTCAGCACCATTTAACAAAATACATGACACATTTTCTAAAGTGTCAGTAAGACTTTCCCTATATCTCTTTCTTTTGACATCTTTCATGGAAGGTTCTAGGACCCTGGACCGGTTTTACATTTTTTGCAAATGTCAGTTAATATACCTTATATTCTTCTTGCAGTCTATTATCCTTCTTTGGTCTTGAAATAAGCGAGAATAAGGCGCAATAATTTATATGTTAATATTTTATTATAACGTACTGTTTACACGTGAACTCGGAGATGATTGATTTGTTCCTAGTTTTATGTTTTTTCATATATGGCCATAATACTTTTTTGGTTTATTGGTTACTTTGAAACAGAGGAGCGTTTGGTTTCGTTACAATACGTACCGAAGATGATAACTGTTTTCCCTAGTAATTTGCGGCCTCTGTTATACTTCCTACCTGCGAGAAAAGGTTCATCTACTTCCAAGGTTGTTCGGGTTCTTATTTGGATGTTTTTAAAAAGTAATTTTCAAAAAGAACATTTTTTTGATTTGCTTCCTTGGAAGAGGGGGGTGGGAGTGCTCTAGAACATCACGTCTTTTAGTTTCGTGTTATAGGATCATGTATTACATGGTATAATGAATTCAGCCCTTTTTGTTTCAATTTGGTACTATTTTTCAGCCCACTCCAGAGATAGAACTGTGGCAACACTGATAGTAAACGTACCAATTAACACACATACCTAAAATGATTCTGTTCCTAAATAATTACACAGAATCACTTAGCAAAGCATATTGAACTAATCAAAATGCAATACAAGCAAAGGCGCCGATCCTGGGGGGCCGAGGGGGCCCTGCCCCCAAATCTCATGTGGACCCTCTTATTGTATTTATGAATATACAATATTTGACATAATTTGAATGCAATTTGTCTTAAAATCCTCATATATATACCTTCTGCATCTGAATGCCCCCCCCCCCCCAATTGACAGAGAAATTGGCGCTCTTGAATATAGGTGTCATGTTGTGTACACTTTCGCCTCCTTTTCGGAAAATGTTTGGTCTTAGTTTTAGTTAGGATTATCGTAATTAACTGCACTAAGTGAGGAACTGCGAATGAACATAACAAAATAACAGTTTATGCTAATTTTCAGTTTCCAATAAGTTCTCTTTCTTGTAAACTAACCAATGATCCCGACAAATTGTATTTCTAGAGATCTGTATGAGTAAGGATAACTCTTCTATTTCATTTCATTATAAATAATTTTCCAATCTAAATTTCGATCAAACTATGTATTGCTGGGAATTAATACTTTCAGTTACTTTAGTTTAACAATGTCAAGGTAGTATTATTACGTTGATGTTCAAAATCTAATGCGATCTTGAATAAAATATTTACATCTGATCTCGTGGATATCTTTTACTGCTACACCTTCGTAAGCGGGGCAAATAGTCTCGCTGCTGTAGCTCCCATTAAACCACAATAATTCATTCATTCACTCTGCTACTCTGAATATCAGTGAATTTAGCCCGACACAGATTTTTTTTTTTTTTTTTGACGTTTTAGTAACAGCACAACTTTTTCTAACCTTGTAGGTCGTCGGCACCAAGCAGGCAATAATTTTTGGCATGCGTTTAAAATTAGTGTGGGTGTGGGTGGGGTCAGGTTAACAGTCATGAGACACGAAGTTTCATAAGACAAGTCTATTCATTTGTCTGTTAACAAGTATCAAAGCAATCGTAGAAAGATGTAACAAGAAATGTTTATAGAGATATAAAGATGTAGTATAGATATTTAAATAGGTTTAGAATTACCTCTGTTATCCAAAAAGATCCACTTTTTCGGGGTCTAAAAATGGTCTAGAAATTTCTTCTTTTTTTTGGGTGGTTACATGCAATTGCTTAGACGTAGCCTCAATGCATCCGAGCTTAATAATGCAAAATTAAAATGAAATGATTTTTTTTTTTTTAGATTAACGCCTCACGATGATGCCTTTAGGCTAAGGGAAAAGATGATAAAGCAGGCAAATGATTATGGAAGAATTAGTGGAATGAGAATGTGGGGCGAAAACGGGAGTACCTCGAGATAACCCACTGACACGATGAATATGATTGCCAGATTTAATTTTGTCTTTTAATTTGATTGGCGAGACTTTCTTCTGTAATAATATTGAACTTGGACAACTTTATTTACAAATTTACACCTAAAAATAACAGAATGTAGTTTAATTTGACTCTAATATGACGTTGTCTACCTCTGCTATAGTTAAAGAATTAAAATTATGAGGATGATACAGAACACAAAAATTTAGTATGTTTAAGTGTAAAGTGTAAAGAATTAAAATTATGAGGATGATACACAACACAAAAATTTAGTATGTTTAAGTGTAAAATGTAAAGAATTAAATTTATGAGGATGATACACAACAAAAAATTTTGTATATTTAAGTGTAAAGTGTAAAGAATTAAAATTATGAGGATGATACACAACACAAAAATTTAGTATGTTTAAGTGTAAAATGTAAAGAATTAAATTTATGAGGATGATACACAACAAAAAATTTTGTATATTTAAGTGTAAAGTGTAAAGAATTAAAATTATGAGGATGATACACAACACAAAAATTTAGTATGTTTAAGTGTAAAATGTAAAGAATTAAATTTATGAGGATGATACACAACAAAAAATTAGTTTTTTTTAAAGTGTAAAGTGATGAAATATTACAGATACAAATTCTAATTGAAAAATATACAATAGATTTGAATTGACTTTCAATTCAGCGTCCTTTTCAGCAGTGAGGCTGTGTGAGACATGGACCTACAGCTTAACGTGGGATCCGAACCACATGAGCTTTAGCCGGGAATCAAACCTAGGTCTCAAATATACAACAGATATTCACCTGAAACACAACATGGATATTTCCGTAATCAGTATTGTAAAAAGCTTAGTTTATTAATTGTATTTTCTTGTTATGGCGTTAAAATGCTTCTCGGTGTAAATACGAAATTCTTTCAATCTCCTTCAAAGTACTCTCCATTAGATGCGATGCACTTCTCCACTTTACTTTCTCACTGTTTGAAGCACCTCTGGAACACTTCAACTTTGATTTCTTCCAGTTATCTCTTCGAAACTCCTTTTACAGCCTCCACATCATCAAAACTCTTCCCTTTTAGGTATTTTTTTCGTTCTGTGGAACAGAAAATTGTCTTACGCGGCTAAGTCTGGTGAATACGGAGGTTGGGAACCGATAGTTCAACCCTGAGAGCCTAAATAGCGATTCACAGACAAGAACATGTGTGTAAGGAGCACTGTCATGATGAAGGAACGAGTCACCTGATCGCCAAATTTCCTGGCATTTCCTTTGCACATCCACCTGCAATTCACTTTTTACACTCCTTTGCGAAACATTTTCAGTTAACGGTTGTAAGAATTGTAAAATGGCTTAGAAAATAAAATATGTAAGTTCACACGTTGACACCATGAAATATTTTCAAGTTAAGAAAGTTAGAAGCAAAGAACTGATAGTAGAATAATGAATAGAGACTTCTTCTTCTTCCTCTTCTTCGTCTTTTCAATTCATGTATAGTCGACATTTGTGGAATCTTCTTCATCAAGCCCTGTCTCGGATTTTTTCCACTGTTCGACCTTTCTCCCTGCAGTCATTCTTAACCATTCCCACCCACTTGATCTCCTTCTACCTTTCTTCCAATTCATTTCCATCACTCTTATAGTCGTTATTTTTTCTCACTAGATGCCATAGCACTGCAGTCTTCTTTTTTGGATATTTTTAGATCTACAACTATGATTATTCCCCTCACAATCTCAATCCTCACTCTGTCTCTTCTTGTTATTCCACACATCCAGCGTAGCATTCTCATTTCTGTAATATTCAATATATTTTCTTGTGCATTCTTTATTCGCCATCCCGGTTTCATTCCTTGTATCATTTCTACGTCCAAATCTCCATTCTTGGCAAAAGATGACCTTAAATACCTAAATATTTTCACGTCATTTTCATTTCATATAAAATACACTACAAAGATTTTCGGTGGGGTTAAAATCAAGAAACTAAACTAAAAGTATTGGGGCGCAAGCCCTCAATCTTAGGATAAGTGCGCCTAAGTCCTTTTAGGCTTAGTCCCATTTCTTCATTTTAGTTCATATATGACCTTCTTATAGTGCATATAGTCCCACCAGTATATATGGCCTCCTTTTTAATGCATATATGACCTCCTTTTAAGTGCATATAGTCCCACAGGTATATATGACCTCCTTTTTGTGCATGTAGTTCCACCAGTATATATGACCTCCTTTTTTAGTGCATATATGTATTTAATGCATATATGACTTCCTTTCAGTGCATATAGCCTCACCAGCATATATGGTCTACATTTTATTGCATATATGGCCTCCATTTTAGTGCATATAGTCCAGGGATGCAAATAACCACTCGCCCGGAGCGAGTGGTTCACCGGTGCAGGCGAGTTTTTAAGATCACTATTAAAATATAGAAGGTAAGTAAATGATTTCTATTGTGAGATGTGAGCTAGGGATGCGCACGAGACGAGTCGAGACGGGATTTTCCTGACAAAATTCGAGTCGAGACACGGCTCTTCCAATAGAGATATATACATTTTTCGAGTCGAGACATCACTTTTACAGCACATTTTCGAGACGAGACAGCCGCAAATCTTGTCTCGTGCGCATCCTTAATGTGAGCTAATGGGTATTTCTCTTGGGCTGGATTTTTTTTGCTTATTTGCATCCCTTATATAGTCCCACAGGCATATATGATCTCCTTTTAGTGCATATAGTTCCGCCAGTATACATGGCCTCCTCTTTAGTGCATATATGCATTTAATACATATATGACCTTCTTTTTAGTGCATGTATGCATTTAATGCATATATGGGCTCCTTTTTTAGTGCAATTTTTAAAAATATTGTTTTTAAACGTTTTCTTACGGATATTAACTTAAATCAATCCCTAGGTAAATCTATAGCATTTCAGTACTTTTTATCCTTCTAAAACCTAAATGTTCCCCTTTAATTTTTCCATTTCCTCTTGCATATATAAGTTCAATATTTGAAGTAACTCAATGGCTGCATCTGTTATAGTATTAAACTAATCGTTCTTTCCTCTTCACATATTTTATGTACTTCTTGTTCCTTTCTTTTCCATTTCAACCATCAAACTTAGTAAAAGATTCTCCGGGACATTCTTTCTTTTCAAATTATATATATGAGACATTTCTTTTTTATAAGTTCTCTCCTTCCTCCCAATTATTAATTAACTTAATTGGTGTGTTATCTTCCTCAGTTACATTTCCGTTTCATATTCACCTTCTTATTTAAACTCAACCCACAGCTAAGTAAACCTTTCCTTTCTTTGTCTTTACGAATTTCCATTTCTTTCTGAGGAACCAGGAAGAAATTCAGTTTTAAGAGCCATTTATATCTTAGTGTAACCTTACAGTCAATTTACAAACTGAAGTAAAATTATTCTTATCTATAACATTAAAATATACTAGAATATGTTCTACTAAATTTTACATTATCAGTATATATTATAATCTATTTATTAGACGATCATGTAATTAATTTATGATTAACATACGTAACATGTTTTAAAAAAACGATTGTGTATTTGAAATATATTTAGCTATTAACTTAGTCATTTGGATCCGAGTCTCTGGAGTAGTCGAAATTATTTTCTCGTTCTACATTTATTCTAATGCAACTCAAGGGTTTACCATGAAAAGTGGATCTATTTTGAAAATTCTAAACGCACAAAATCGTGGGTTGATCCAGGTCAACTATCAACATCAAATACACAGCCAAAACTGTTCGAAAACAAGACAATGCTGTGTGGGTGGTGAGATCAGGAGGGTGTAGTGTATTATGAGCTACTAAAACCCGATGAAATCGTTAACAGTGATCGCTAGCGACAACAAATAGTCAATCTGAACCATACTTTGATCGCTAAACGACCACAATGGGTAACAAGACACGACAAGATGATTTTGCTTCATGATAACGCACCATCACAGAATTCAAAACTTGTTAAAGCACATTGACTAGGGAACATTATCTCACCCGCTGTATTCAGCAGACCTTGACCCTTCAGCTTACTAACTGTTTCTCTTGATGGCACATGCACTTTCTAAGCAGCACTTCACAATGTATAAAAAAGTGGAAAAGTGGGTCTCCGAATGGTTTGCCTCCAAGGACGCAAGGTTCTATTAGGACGGTATCCACAAATTACCTGAAAGATCGAGGAAATATGTAGCTAGTGATGGCCATTACTTTGAATAAATCACGTGTGCTGTTTCTGTTAAAATTATCGTGTGCTCTTTGCTAAAAGAAAAAAAAATCGCTTTGTTAACCAGTATACCTAGTATCTACCCGCTCAGAAATGAGTATATGAGGAAACCTGAAGGTAAAGAGGAGTGAAGAATAGTGTCCACCCTCTTCAGCATGTACCGAAACTTAGAAAATGTAGCGCCTTGTCTCCAGTCAGTCATTGGGTCTCATATTACCTGTCATGAATGCAGACATTTTTTATCTTTTACTTTTTTTTATGAGAAAATAATTTTAAAAAAAGATTTTATAAAAATGAATTGTCTGTCATATATTGGCTGATATACATTTTTCAGAAATATTTCAGTTTAACGTCCTGCGATTATGCCCATTAGCTTATGGGACACGATGATTAAGGCAAATTAATGATGATGGAAGAATTGATGGGATAAGAAAATGGGAGCAAACGGGAGAAAACCCACGGACACGGTGTTGGTCTGACATGCATGTTGAATACGTAAGTTTTTAATATATTCTTGTATACTGAATCTTTTACCGTTTTTGTTCGTTTGTTTGTCAATTGTAAAACCACAGTAGACTTCCAAATTATGGGGATTTCTTGAAACCGGAAGTGGTAGATCAATTCCGGTTTCAATAGTGATACGATCGTAGATGGAACCTGTTCCTCACACGCTGAATTCAAATAAGAAAACAATGTCTGATTCTATGATAATGCTCTTGCTCAACAAGGAAAGGAATTGAAACAGGAAGTTATAGCAGAATAATACAGTTTCCGGTTTTTCTAGAAAGATAAGGGTGGACTAGTTATGTATTACCCTTTTTATGTGATAATGGATATTGTAAATTATACTACTTGCTGTTCTTGGAATACCAAATCCACATCAAAAATCATTTCTTGGCATCTTTTAACGTTTTTCTGCTTTATGGAAATCAAATTTAAAACGGGAAATAGGAGTAGATTCCTTCAACTTTCGGTTTTAGAATAGCTATGAAGGTAGAAATAGTACCTACCCTTAGGACGCTGAATTCAATTCAGCAAAATGTTCTAAAATAGAAGATCTAGTTTTATAGTCCTATCATTATGAATACATGGTCATTATGTAGTTAAAAGTTGCGAAATAAATTGAACCTCTGATTGGAAAAAGGGAATAAGTACAATTTTTTGCGATTTTAACCTGAGATAGCAGATGTGTTCCTTTAAGATAGTTACATCGTTGAGTAGAAAATAGGAATGTTTGGGCAACTCTATTCCATTGTAGAAGACAAAATCTCTCGCTGATTAGAAAAAGGGAATAACTACGTTTCTTATTCCCTTCTTCGAGTCACTACAGGACACCACCACAACTGTGAGACTGTGTGTAAGTAGACAACCACCAGAGCCTTGTGCTGTCGTTACGATACTTCGCCTTCTTTTCGCATTGCACAATCTATAGACAACATTTTGCCCCAATCAGTTACAGATTTACATGTTTTCAGTGATACAAGTGGTGGTCAAAACTACAATCGTTCAATGACATGAATGCTTTTCAGCCTGATCGTGTCATAACGGTTTAGCACTATACAGCAATATTTGCCTGTCAGAGGTCACAGTTTTTACCATGTGACCGAAATTCTGCTGAAATCAAACCAGAACTCAAACGACACAATCGTATTTATTTACCAGCACAGTATAACCACATGATTGCGAATGCAAGAAATACTAATTTTCCATTTCAGGTTTGCGAAATTGTCAATGAAGAAATCTTAGATTTTAAACATGGATGGAAACCGTTTTACATGGAAACCGTTTTACAAGAAATCTTCAGGTAGCATTGTGGACAAAACAGTGAAATTCCAAGTAAATAGAGACACTGTTTACAAAGCAGAATCTCCAGGTTATGTGCAAGATCATAAGTTTATCAATGGACTAAGAACTGACATTTTTCGATTACTCAAAAGTAATGTCACAAACGTTCCATTGCCAACGTCAAAGGCATACGATTGGCAAGTTCCTATCAATCAGAAAAAGATCAACGATTCTTCACAAATCATCAAATACATACCTGACCAATACAAACAGTTTTATAGGATGATTTGTTCATGGAAAACCACTGACCAAGAAACTGTAGAAGACAAAGATGCACACGGATAGTACCCTATGTAAAGCCATTTTTTTTGTGACAACGTATTTTGCTACGTAGTTTGTTCAGCTGTCTATTGTATTACTTTTCTTGCTGTAAGAATAACATGTGTTGTACAAAAAAAAAAAAAAAAAACGGTGACAATAAAAGTGTTAGAAGCCTAACATTCGTGATAGTTCGGATACATATATCCAAGATTAACATACAACATTGTATTCAGCATGTACATTTTCATAGCTTTCTATCATAAACTGCACATTACATACCCTACACACAATTACAATTTCGTCCAACTCTAATGGATTGGAAAAAGGGAATATTTTTTCCGTTTTAAAGCTTATCTAACGAATTGCAGTGCTGCAATACAACATTTTTCTTCTTGTCTTAGTGTTTGTTAGTTCTTTTGCTACAAGTAATCAATTATACACTTTTTGCAACAAATAGAAACAACGCTTCGGGAAGGTTTTTTTAGCGTTTTTGAAAACTTAGGTCTGATGCACTTATTCCCTTTCTCCAATCAGTGATTCAATTATAGTTGAGGCATAAAAATGAATTGCAAAGGGGTAATATTTGATTACACCAGTAGAAAAGCACGTCGAAACTTTAATTTGACAATACCCTTCTCAGGAAAATTTTAGTTGTTTAATTTAAAGAAAGAAACAGAACGTGATATTTGCCCTACTGGTATTATAATATTTCATAATAATTATCTTATAGTGTAAAGGTACATTGAATATATTCCACAGACATATCTAATAAGCTTTGTTTGTAGAAAATTAAATTTACTGTGGAGCAAATTTCAGAGATGTTGAAAATGAACGTGACGTAACAACAGGTATGCAATGTAAAACAACTACAAACTTACTATTCATTCTCAAGTTGCTTAAATATGTACGCAAATGGGAGACATGACCCCAGTGTTATATAGATGTGTGACGTCACGGACTGGAATATGTGCAACAAAACTTAACAGCAGCGGCGGTAATAGGAGTGGTGTAGATTACATCCTGTGGGACACAACGAAATTGGAGAAGAGACTGAAGAGACTGCATGTCATTACATTGAAGTTCTGTCTCTGTAACTTCCATTGCAGCGGAGAGGGGAAGATATACTATATCACCTTAGCAGTAAAAATGCACAGTTAAAAGCTAGGTGTGAAACACAGTAGAAGAATTTGCAAATTGTATAAACTGTTCAAGAAGACGAAGTCATGTTTACTACATTAAGTACTGTGGTTATCATTTGTTCGTTTTTGAAAGAAATGCTACTTTCTCTACGCTGGTTATTTTATTTTTTTCTTTCTTTTCAAAAATATATTTTGATCAATGACGGCTCTTGAGGGAAGACAAATTAGGGTAAAAATAAAATTTTATAAGGAAAGAATAACTTACCAAATATCCCGATTCATATACGACATGAATGCGCGTTTCCTTCCCTTACAAAGTTTTCTCTCTTACTTTACAGGGATAAAACTGCGTCTTATGCCAGTTTTATTTCCCTCATGATCTGCCGCTTGTCGAGAATTGTCAAATGGTGCAGTAATCCAGCTGTGAGGTATTGTGGCTGAGAAGGGCATTTGATCTTGCATAGTTGTCAGATCTGGATTCAAGTCCAGGTGGAGTTAGAATCCCGTATAGATAGTACTGTATCTCTTGCGCTACATACAATGATGTGTCATGTATAATCTATCCGTATTACCTCTCGCCAAATTAGTCAACCAGGCTGCGGCCAGAATAAGAAGTTGCTATTCGAGTGATATGTGGAAACCTCTCAGTGTTATTTGACCTAATGAATATTATTATGTTTGTCCGCCAATTCTTAAACCACTCGACCCATTTTGAACATTTTTCGAACACAAGAACTTCACGGCCTAACTTAGCTTCTAACGTGTTACTTTGACTAAAACGACAATCCTAAGGAGGAAAAAGTGGTCATACTTTATGCGAAAAACTGAGTGTCTCATGTACGATCCTAACAAATTGGGAAGATGATACTTGGTACTTAAGTTTTTCATTTAAAATAAGCGAACCGATGTCAAAGAGTTTTCGAAAAATTCCTTTCAATGGAGGGAATTTATTTAATCTAAGTGACCCAAACTTCATACACTTATGGCTTCCAAGCTGAAAAAATAGTGTGGGGATAAGACACCCCTAGCGCTCTAAGTGGGATGGAATAGGTGATGTATAAAACTTAAAACAATCGATATAGTCTCGAACTCATAGTTTTTTTTTTCACTAAAATTAACCGTGATATTTTCGATGCCGTTTTAATTCGAGTTCAGCCTCCAGCTGGGTTAAGACACCGCTACCACTTCTAGGGGATGAGAAGGTGTGACATATGAAAATAATCGAAAACAATCGATATTAGTATGGAATCCATGTTTTTTTGGGATAGCTAATATAAATAGTGATAATCATGATTTCGTTAACATATGTGTTCATTCCACATTACCATGTGGGTGATGAAGCGGGTAAAAAGGGATGAAAAATTAAATGTCCAAAATGACGGAGATATGTCGAATTTATAGTTTTCTATGTATTAGGAAAACGGTTGACCCGTTGGAAATGACTTTTGTAAGTTAGTATTAACCTCAAGCTAGGTTTTTATAACGTCACTTTGATTAAAAATTTTATTCTAGGGAGCATTGTGTTTTAAAATGTGTGCCAAAGGTAGTGCACCTTAAACTTTCATTGAAATGTGCATTCTAAGAGAAAAGGGATTATATTTTCCATCTTTCTAAGAACATTTCAAATATTTCTATTAGTGGTGTAAAGGTCTGGAAAAAATCGGAAATTGTGGGTAAAAAAAAGTTTTTACTGTTTTTTCCCGAGCTTGGAAAAAAACGGAAAAATTGGGGAAAAGTGAAATTTTCGAATATTTTACTACATTATGCTTTTAAAATGAGAACTATTTTATATTTACTAGTTTACAGCTAAGATCATTGCGTAGTTATGTTTCTTGAATTAGAATAGGGAAATTTTGTGACAACAAATATATTTACACCACTCCTTTAAAGTTAGCACAGTGATAGAATAGAGTTATGGCTACAAAAGATACTCAAATATAATCCTAGTTAGATTAATTAATATAGTCGCATGTAAATTATCTTAAGTAATCTTATAAAGTTACCGTTTTATGGCAGGGAAGTGTTAAAATAACAGGGCCAGAATCATTTTAGTTAATACCAGTACGTTAAAATCAAACATAACCCTATATTTTATGGAGATACGTATCTTCCTTGTGCTGTGTAAAATTTCCGGAAATTTTGAACCCATTAGAAAAAATCTTTTGTTCGGAAATATTGGCAAAACCCAGAAAATATAACTTAAAAACTATTTCTTCGCCTGATACTAATACTCGTATTATTTGCTATAACGTGTCTGCAACATATATATATATGTTTCGTTAGCAGGAAAAATACTTAAATCAACGGCTTTTAATTTTACTTTTTTATTTTTTGATATGCGATAAAAAATATCTCTTTATTTGTATATATTTTTCGAACAACTCAAAAAGAGAGATGACCTTATTTACATATACACACATACCCCGCACTAGTGCGTAAATTTGTGCAGCGACAAATATATTCAAGAATGCAACATGTGAAATTTCCGTTCGTTATTATTGAAGACTAGCAGAATACCCGTTCTTCGCACAGCGAGAATATGTTTCATTTTGGATATATAAGGAGCACCAAATCTGTCATCAATGAACTTAGGGACCCCAAAAACTATGAATTTTACACTAGTATCAGTCATTCTCAATTACTTTTACATGTCACCTTCCCCCTTTAGGAGTACTAATGGGGGCTGAATTTGGATTTAATCTTCATCACAAAAGTCACTGTTCATCTCAGCCACCCCGAAAACTATGGATTCGATATTAATATCAGTCATTTTTGATCATTTTTATATATCCACCCATTCTCCCTCCTACAAGTTGCGGCGCTGAATTTGGATTTAAACAGCATCGGAAGTGTTAATGTTCATCTCAGGACCCCAAAAAACCATGGATTCGACAATAATATCGGTCTTTTTCGATCATATTTACATATCTCCCCACCCCTAAGTTGCGGGGATGAATTTGAGTTTAAACGGAATCGGAAATGTCACTGTTATCTCAGCAACCCAGGAAACTATGCATTTGACACTAATATCGGCCATTTTCAGTCATTTATATATATATATCTTCCTACCCAAGTTGCGGGACTGAATTTGGATTCAAAAGGCATCGGAAGTGTTAATGTTCATCACAGCAATCCCAAAAACTATGGATTCGACACTAATATTGGTAATTTTCGATCATTTGTGTATATATATCTCCCCTCCCCTAGATCACGGAGCTGAATTTGGATTTAAGCCGCATTAAAAGTGTAACTGTTCATGTCAGCGACCTCGAAAACCATGGATTCGACACTAATATCAGTCATTTTCGATCATTTTTTATATATCACCCCTTCCCCCTCCTAAAAGTTTCGGCTTTGAATTTCGATTTAAACTTGATCGGAAATGTCACTGTTCATCTCAACGGCTCTGAAAGCTATGGATTCACAGTAATATCGATCATTTTGCATAATGTTTATATACCTTCCTCTCCCTCAATTTGTGGGGATAAATTTGGATCTAAACAGCATCGAAACTGTCACTGTTCATCTCAGCGACTCCGAAATCTATGGATTCAACACTGATATCGGTTATTTTCAATCATTATATATATATATATATATATATATATATATATATATATATATATATATATATATATATATATATATATCCCGTTCCTCCTCCCCTAATTTGCAGGCCTGAATTTGTATTTAAACAGCATCGGAAGTGTTACTATTCATCTCAGCAACCCCGAAAACTATAGATTTGACACTAATATTGGTCATTTTTCGATCGTGTTAAGTGCTGTATTTGAATTTAAGCTTCATCGGAAATATCACCGTTCATCTCAGCAACGCCGAAAACTATGCGGTCGACACAAAGATCTGTTCCACACTTCCTTCTTCCAAGTTGCACCTTCAAAGTGAAATGGTAAAATATATACCAGGCCCGAACCTCATCTATGTTGAAAATTTTTATCGAAATCAATCTGGTGGTTCAAGATTTGTTAAGTTACAAATCTAGTGTTCTTCATTTGTATATACTATATATAGATAATTTGTCGCACCAGAAAACAGGTATTTGTTTATAAACAAAATTTTGTACATAAAGTTTATATTAAAGTTTGTATTTGAATATTAAATAATGATAATTATGTGTTTTAGTGTATGAGCATTAGTGAAATTTGCCTACTGTTGTCTCTTTTAAGAACTAATTTGGTTAAAATTAACATTTCACCAGATCAAAGAGCACATTAAGAACTCAGTTTCATTCAAGAGTCCTATTTGTTGCAACAAAAACGCTTCATGATGGTAGATGTGTATGAAATTGTAAAGTTTCTGTAATTAATGCACAACCAGAAGTAAATGACTAAAAGGCACATAAAGGAAATGAGTGGACTACTAATTTCTTATGAATAATTACTACAGTTTTATTTTCGAATGATACTTTTTTTTAAATATTCACAATATTGAAATTTCTCAACTTACATTTTTCACGCCTTCGAAAAAAACAACGGTTCCATTACTAGTAAAACTAACCTAATACAAAAAGTTTTGTTATTTTCCCAATTTTTCCGGAAAGAAACCGGAAAAACGGTTTTTTACCAGCAGGTTCAAAATTTCCGAAAATTTTACAACACTAATCTCTATACATCCGTATGGCATCATTCGAAACGGCATAAACGTAAACGTAAACGTACATAACGAAGACAAAGATGTAGGAACCATATAAATCTAAGATGATTATGATATGAACAGGACTCTCCTAAAAGATTTATGTTATTGTTGTTTCCTTTAGTTATTTTTCTACAATTTTGCACAACAATCTTTTTGATCAGGTATATGTTTTATCTTCATACATATTACACGTATTTGAATAATTAACAAAAGAATTTCAAGGCAAAGTTGTGTGTTATTGTTTTAGGGTACCATTTATGTTAATAATTACAACCTGAGCCCTCGCTAGAGCGCCTAAATAGGTCATTGGACTTTCATTTTCTTGAAATTTTCTAAACATTCTTAAGGTTTCCCACATATTTTCCATTCAGGGAGCAAGTTTGGTTTCATTCGATAAACAATGAATCATTTCAAAAATAATGATACAAACCATAATTTAAGATGATTAGGATAGAAGCAGCAGCTTCTTAAGTAAAAGTTTTAAAAATTCGTGGTTTGCGCTGATTCTGAAAGGTTTAAACATTAACATGTAGCTTAATATGAAAGGCAGTAAAGGCACATCAACGTGGACAAGTGTTTAAGGAAGAGATAAATGATCAACCAAATTGTCTATACACACTGCACGAGGGAAAGACTTATCAGTGAGCCAGCTGCGCTGTGCTTTTCTGCTATGATACGAAATGGTGGCTTCGATTGCACTGGAAGCTGGTGATTGGTGCTACAAAAGGATAGAAAATACATACCATAATCGTTGAGCAAAAACATTCGTTGCAAAAATACAAGAAATACTCTTCTTTTCCAACAAGGAGATTCATTTTTGAGAAAATAAACTGATCATATTACGATCAGCAATAGGATAAATTTGGATTTGAAATCCTAGCAATAGGATTTCTATCACTATTGGCTAAAGTAGTTCGTATCTTTCCATTTGTAAAAAATGGGTACATCGTCATTTCCACAATTTTCCGCAAATCATGTTTTATTGCATTTCGTCACTTTAGATTGGAAGAGCAAAGATATAAACACAATCCTCTACAATGAGCTTTTCCTCTCAATATTTACCTGTACTTGCTATACTCACTACAATAACAAGTCGAGACATTGTTCATCTGTGTTGTCAATCAAATTGTACAATACCTTCCTGTATATTTCACATCTTTGAAAAAAATAATTGGTTTATAAAGGGTATTTACATACTGAAACTCTCCAACCCTAATAACATTTCTATTTGTTTCTAGTATCACAATTACAATAGATAATAGACAATAACCAACAAAATTGGTTAATCAGATTAGTGACACAAATAGCTATCGGGTCACTTGAATCATGAATTTTATCCTGCCACAAAAGGAAGTACTTCACTACTGATGTTTCATAATGAAATATAATTGCATATTGCTGAAGAAGTTACTATTATCGCAAACATAGGTCGATAACAAATACAACTCGACAAAAGTGTGGCTGCTCAGTTATGGCTATACAAAATATTTCTCATTCAAGAGTTTTTATTACTAATTAACAGCGTTTCTATTTAAATATAAAGTACACCTACAGTAAAATAGATTTTGTAGTTGATTTCACAATAGCTATTTTTCATATTGATGTTCCTAATCAAAGCTGATTTGAACGATTCAGATTCTATTGCAAACTATAAAGTACGTTCTGAGAGAAAGCAGTTTGCAGTTCCAGGTAATATACTGCACTAACTTCGGAATTCGTTTTCAAAATGTTGAGTGCAGTTTCTATTGCTTATTTGTTCAGTAACTTTAATTTTCCTATGGATATTTAGGTGTTGCACGGCTACCCAGTTTCGAAGCTATAACTGGTTATGTGTATGCAACGTAATTAAAATTGCATTCCATAATTATTAAGATCACAATGTCTTTTAAGTCACGTAACCTAATGTTAAATTCTAGAGCAAAAACGTCATAGCAGTTAAAATTTTCATTATGTGTAAATCCGAATCTGAATGATGTACTTATATTCAAGAAAGAAAGCAAGCAAGAATTCAAGCAAGAAAATTATATTCAAATACATTTTGAACCACATTTATTGTAGTATTTCAAATGATCTCAAATTGATATTCTAAACTAACTAACCTAACTCTATGGCCTATGGAACCCATGGAGGTTCAATGCCGCACTCGCAAAAGCTCTCCACTGATCCTTAGCCAAATGGATCCAGTTTTTTTTTTTTGTATTCATATTTCTGTGAGATCCATCTTAATACTATCATCTCATCTGCACCTTGGTCCTCCTAATGGCCGTTTTCCGATTGGAATTCCAGTTAAAACTTTGAAAGAGTTTCTACTTTCTTCCATTCTGGCTACATGATCTGCCCACCTAAGACTTGATGACCCTACCGATGTCTGATAAACCCGGATAAATTATTCAGTTCCTCGTTATGAAGTTTCCGCCATTCACCATTCCCGTTTCTCTTGGGTCTGAATATTTGAAATTGATATTCAGCAACAATAAAAGACAATCAATTGTTACGAAATCTTAATCGGAGGTCTGTTACATGTATTTTAATCTTTATTGTAATTAGCATACAGTAGTTATTTTTCTATTGATTTCTCCTGTCATTTTTGATTAAAGAGTAGTTACTTTGCTTTCGGTCTGTAATTTTGTAAGTATTTAGAATGGTTGATATTAAGCAAATAAATAATAACATCTTTGTAATATTTAATGTATGTAATGAAAAGTGTGAAAAATAATTAAAAGAATGATATTGAATATGAAATTCAGTTACGTATTTAAGTAGATATGCTACTATAGCATCAAAAGTGAATAGAATCCTACTAGCAGTAGTGGAACAATGTAAAGTATATCAGTACATTCGATTTGCATGTATTTTCCTTTTAAACTGTGAAGTAAATTAATCTGGCTGTACTTTATGTATTTTCCTTTGAAATAATCAAAACAATTGAAAAAATAACTATTTATTGATTTATTTGAAAGTACACAGACATAAACCCATAACATACCTTATTAACTTAATTAATTATAACCTGAACATTATATGGATGAAAATAAAATGTAAAACATAATTTATAAGAAACATAAAAAACAAAAGAAAAATAAGGAAAAATGGGCCAGCCACCAGAAAAAAGAACATAAGCAAGTTAGTTAACATACAGTAATAAATCACGTATGATCATTATACAGTATTTGATACAGTTTAACTTTTCTATCTGAAACCAGCTCTATCCTCTTATTCAACTTGTTATAGACGCTAAGCACTCTTATGATAGGTACATGAGCATGTATTGCGGTTCTTGACCTAAGTATATATAATATATTTTGATTTCTGGAACGATATGTTGCTACATAGAAAGAATATATTGCAACAATGTTGAACTATTAATTCTATTTGACAATAAACTTATTAAAATAATAGGATTTTACAGTTCTATCCTTTAAGCTACTTAAGTTGAATAGCAAGTGCGAAAATAAAACGGACAATTAAGTTATTGAACCTGACTTAAACGTTATACATATATATAGTCCGCCAGAAAAAATTATACACCCTGTATCAGGATACTGGCATTAACATTTGTTCTGAAATTTAAGTATGTTGCAGTTTTCCGCTCAACAGATGTCGGTGCTGTCAGCACGATTGCTGTGATAAGAAAATGGCAGGAGCACGCTTGACGTTCGAACAGCGTAAGTACCTTTTGAAGTGTTTTTTTTTTTTTTTTTTTATCAGGTTTGAGAATGTCATCGTAGTGTAGTGTCAGTGGAGAGGGAAGTTTGGAAACACCAACCCGCCTAACAACCAAATGCAATGTTGGCAAGTTTGAGGCGCATGGAACGACGACCGTTCGTCGCAGGTACAGCGGTCAATGTACCAATGGAGACCGATGCACATGCCTCTGTAGTCTTCTGGGTAAGGTTCTCGAGCGTCCCAACTGAAAACAATTGCCATATATATATGGCCTATGTTTAGCAGAAGGGGTCCAGCTCTTTTCTCTAAAAAATGTTACAAATTTTGGTAATTTCTGTTCACATTCGGTTAGTTTAGGGTAGGATTGGTTAGTTTAAGTTAGGCTAGGCTAGTTTAGGTTACGTTAGGTTAGTTTAGTTTATGTTATATTAGTGTAGGAGTCCCGCATAATTTTCCAAAAACAAAATCATAGAATTTCGCTTATTTCTACTAATATTATGTTAGTTTAGGTTAGTTCAGGTTAGCTTACGTTAGTTTATGTTAGGTTAGGTTAGATTTGGTTATGTTATGTTACGTCTAAGCACTTGCATCACTCATTTCTCCTGTAAATTTTGTGTTTTTTACGTGCTTCTGGACCCCTTGTACTAAACATACCCCATATACGTATATCCCATATATATGGTCCGTCCTGGATCCACCCCTACCAGTATCCAGATACAGAATGATAAAGAGTGTAGATACATTTTTCTGGAGGACCCATACCTCAGATATTCGTCTTAAATAATCTCAAATAATTGTCTCTTAAAATAGAGACTCCAAATTACTGATCTATAATCCAGCTTACTCTTAGCAAAAGTTAGATGTAAATTGGAATCTACGAAAAAAAATGTATTGATAGTAAATCCGAATTATTGATTTTATATACATAATTAAAAAGTTTATTTTCCTCTTAGAGGTTACACTTTTATACGTACTGATACATACAGTTGCAGTTTGTTTGATTCACAACAAGCTATACTTTTGTTCAAGATTTCTGTGTAAATATTTACTTTGTTGACCACTGTACGCATTATACTTTTCTTTCCAATTAGGTAATTATAATTATAAGGTATTTATTCAGCACCATCTGTTGTAAACTTCAAACCTAATTTTTAACAAGAATTTCCACATAATTATATTCTACACCAAATTAAATTATTTTGTTTTGTGCTGGAATAAAATTCGACTGTTCTAATAGTATTTTCATTAAAGAATGACTATTACTTGTAATGAGATTAATCAATTATTTTAATAAAAAAAGATTTAGTTACTCACGTAACACAAAGAGGGTCCAAGATGTGAAAATACCTCGATAAATTATTATTTTTAATATGAAGAAGAAAATATGGAAAGGAACCGACTTATTAACTAACTCTATGGCCTATTGGGGGGGGGGTGCTGTGGCTCAGTGGTAGAGCGTTCACATCCAGTGCTTGGGGTCCCTGGTTCGATCCCAGCTCGCGCTGTGTGGACTTTGTGGTGGTCAAAATCCGTGCTCGTGCGTTTTCTCGGGGTTCTCCCGTTTCCTCCCACTTTCTTCCTTCCACCATTTCATTCATTTCTCATAATCACCATCTTCTTTAGCCTAACCGGCATACCCATGGGACGTAAAACTTAAGATTTCATTTCATTTTTCTATGGCCTATGGAACTCGAAGACTCAATGCCGCGTTAACAAAAGCTCTCCATTGACATCTATCCTTAGCTAACTGGAAATCAGTTTTTACTTAGTATTCCTGTTTCTGCGAGATCCATCTTAATAGTGTCCTCTCATCTGCGCCTATGTCTTCCTAATAGTTGTTGTCCGATTGAACTTCCAATTAAAACTTTGAAAGCGTTCCTACTTTCTTCCATTCTGGTTACATAGCCTGCTCACCTGAGCCTCCTAGATTTGATGGCCCTCGGTTTACACAAAGTTAGTCAGAATCGTAAATATTTTAATTAAAAGAAATAGTTTATGAGAATGAAAATGAGAATTTGATTACATACTAGATGAAGGAGAAGTCAAGGGCCTAATTCTTTAAAGGGTTACCTCCTTTCCTTCCAAGAAAACTCTTCTTTACAATTTATAAGTATTCACATGGTAGATATATAACGAGGTTGAAACAACAAAGCCTGCCAGATGATGCTCTACCTTTCGTTAACAACATGATATACACAAGAAGTGAGTAAATGAAAAATGGAATAACAAGAATTTTAGGAAAACTAAAAATGGATCAAAAGATCGTGACCTTGACCAATAATTAGTTTTTGGATCAGTAGCCTCAAAATTTTTGAACAGTCTCTAAATCGAGTTTTCGTATTTTCTACGAAATAAGCACATAATACTGAGTTAAGTGATAGTTTGGGTTTGGCTACACTATATCTAGTTCTCCTAATATAAGGTGTACAAGAAAATTTTTAATTGAAATATATTGGATACTTTTATCCAATAGGTTACTGCAAACATTTTATCTTTGAATAATTTTATTACATGAATGCAAGGGAGTACAGATTAAATCATTTATATTTTCTTTTATGTTACTAAGTAATCTCTATATGCGACAAAGACCTGTGTTACTAGAAGAATAGGGAAAAGCATTAAGACAGGGAAAGAGTAAGTGAAACTAACGTTGTAACTTACTAACTAAGAGAGAAGGAAATCGGTCGAGAGTACTGAACTAAAGGAGTAAATTACTACAGAAGTAAAATTTTCATTTACCACTGTAGTAAATTTATTTACTCCACAAGTGGTGGAGAGCACCATCAAAGAGTACACTACTACCTTAGTAACTTTAGGAGTAAATAAGGCCAAAATTTACTCCTAGTAGGAGTAGAGTTAGAGAGTAAGATGAGTTCTTTGATTTCTGCGTGTTAAATATCGAATTCTATGGATTACCTGGTCTACGAAGAATATAAGCAGATGGCAGAAGAGGTACACATTCAAAGAATAAGGCTTTTAATGTAGAGAAGAGATCCATTTGCGATGTATACCGACAATGATTTCAAAGAGCGATTTGGGTTTCGTACGGATTCTTTCTAGTCACTGCTTGGTATGCTGGAGCCGTAACCGTAGCATAATTCTGACAGGAACCGTGCTTTGTCTTCTAGCTGCAACTGCTTCTGTAGCTTGCAAATATTTCACACTGGTATATACGAGTACTTATCAAATTGTAGCAAGGGATCTCATTAACTGCTGGAAGAGCTTTTAACAGAGTGATAGACAGTTCTATTGCCTTAAAGCCACTGTATGTATCCATGCCACAGAACCAAAAAAATATATCAATGAACAAAAGGGAATTCTATCGAATTGGTGGATTGCCGAATGTCATAGGGGTCATAGATTATATATGTATATACCCATACTTTGTCCTCCTGGAGCACAAGCAAAACTATATAGAAATATCAAAAAGCTCTTTTCTATCAATACGCAAATCATTTGTGATGCCAATATGAAATTTTTGAACATGGTAAGCCGTTAGCTGGGTTGCACACATGATACACGCATTTGGGAATAGTAGAGTTGCTGTAGAATTTAATAATAGACAATATGATGGGTTGCTTGTTAAGGAGACAATGGACATGCTCTCTCCAAACATCTTATGACTCCTGTATTTCTACCCCACATAGGAGCCGAAGTGTGCTAGACTAGAGCCCGCATTGCTACAAGATGTGTAATAGAACGTACATTCGGTGTTGGAAGAAACGTTTCCAAATTCTTACTAAAATAATGCGATATAAAGAGAACACGTGTGGGAATGCAGCAGTTCTACACTGCTTTGGAATAGAACTGAAGGCGTGTTTCACCTTAATGTTTTGGATGCGAATGGCATCAACCAATATGCATTTCATACAGAAGCAGATGCTGCAAGGCAATCTGTCAGATGGTTTATTATACTTAATTATTTTTAATTAAAATTGTACCTAATTTTCTAGTAAAATAACAAGTTAGTGTAAAGACTTTTCCTTCTCAAATGAATAAATAAGGCACTTCTTTTATTTACGTATAATTTTATAGTTACGTTTCTCTCTATTTTCGTTCTTTTTTATTTTTTGCAATTAGGGAATTAATATTTTCATTTTATTTCTTACTTCAATACATAAAGTTATACAATAAAGATGTTTTGATAATTTCTAAGAAAAACAAGATGTCTACTTTTATAATTTTGCTAACACAAGATAATGTTAGAATGTGGTAATTAGAAAAAATAAATGTACTAATACTGAAATATTATATCATGTGGAAAACAAAAACACATAAACCACTAAAAAAATATCAAACAAATAAAATATGTTTTATACATATCAAATATATTTATATTTATTTAGAAAAACATAAACTTCTTGAATATATTGCTCATGTGGTTCGGATTCCACGTTAATCAGTAGGTCCACGTCTCATATAGCTTCGCTGCTGAACGGAACGCTAAACTAAAATCAACTCAACTCAACTCGAATATATTGCCTGAAGAACCGGAACCTGAAGTTTGTTCCATTTCATTTTTGAACTTTCCCCTTAAGGTTATGCTCTTCTTCCATGATTTGTCTTTGTCTTTCAATTAACAACACTTTTGCATTACATTCCTCTCGTATTAAACGCATTTTTAACGAATGAAGCTCGTTTGCTTTTTCCAACAACTTCCTGCTCTTCACTACAACCCCATATTTTCTGCCTTTCTTCATAGGAGCATCTTCCGATAAGCTTCAGCTGCCTGTAGAAAACGAAATGCACGTGCCAGTAGTGTGCAGAAATGGCTTACTTCTTTAGTAAAAAGGCGTTACTACTTTAGTTAGAACTAAAGAAGTGAATAGAAATTGAGCTCTCTAACAGTTACCAAAACAGTATATTACTACGGAAGTGATTTACGAAAGTAGTCCAGACTAAAGTGAGAATTACTACAAGAGTAATTTATACTAGTTCGGTGTTAACCCCCGTAAAATATTAAAAAATTATTCGAAACTGTTACTCAAGTTGGCGACAAACGAGAGTAAACGAAAACAATTATACATTATAAGATGCATAAAAATATACAATAATACAAAATTGTATCATTGGTAGATATAATCCATAATAATGTATATTTTAGAAGAATTAGGTTTTGATCATATGTGAAATAATACGAATAAGCTTACTAACAACTTTTACAATTGCATTCTAGTGAAGTACAATGCTCCAATTTTTATGCCTAGCACTAAACGCGTTTATTGAATCCTCCAAGGCGATATTCATTACAATTTTTCTTCCTATAAGAATGGTAAAAACCATTAATGCTAATTTGTGAATTTCATCAAAAGCAATTTTGAAACGATCCACCATTTCAGTAAACAGAGAAATTGTGGTAATTTTAGATTATTCTTTCTCTTCTTATAACACTTTAGGACTTTCAGGAGGACCATTTTAGTTCCATCTTGACATTATTGACGTCACATCCATAATGGTGTCCAAGTGGTTCAATTTTCTCGAACAAGAAGAAGTACTCACCTTTTGGATGATGATTACTTATCTCAAGTGGAACACGTCTTAATGTAAAACGCCTATACATTTCTACAAGTACAAGATGTGATCAAAAGATACAGTGACTGTAATTGCACAGTGCCATCTTTGACTTATCCATTTCAACTAGTAAGCTCGGTAGCCTAAACCTTTGGCACAGTAGGTGTCGAGTTTGAACAAGTTGTGACATGTTGGTTGGCTTCCAGAGGCAGAAGAGTGAGGATGTGTTAAGAGTGTTTCTCACGCACCAACATTAAGTTTTGTTCTAAGCTGTAAAAAGAAAATGCCAATGAAGCTCACGAATTGTCAAAATCAGCCTATGGCGATGACGTGGTGGTATTGAAGATTGTTTACAACTAGTAGATCGATTCAAAAGCAGCAAGGAGTCGGTTGAAAAAAAAACGAGCAATGATCGATACGTACTTCAACTAAAAACAGATGAAACCGTGCAAAAAGTGGCACAAATGATTTATTCAAACAGGCAAGCAACTATTCAAGAGCTTTCCTAAACTTCTCGTATGACTCCGTGAAAAGCATTTTAACCGCAGATTAAACCGGCAAATGGCTTCTTTCTTTACCACCAAAATGCGCCGGGCCACACCTTGCTTTGGATCGGCGAGGGTTTTGGCTTTAAAAAAAAAAAAAAAAAGTTTCCTGTCTGTCCATATTTGCTGTGCTTTCCAGATATAGCACCATGCAACTTCTGACGCTACCCAGAAATCAAAATCGTGCTGAAAGAAAAATGTTTTGATACCATTCCGGACACTGAGAGGGCCACAACAGAACAGCTGCACGCCCTTCCAGAAGAAGCCTTTCAGAAATGCTTCCAGTCATGCATTCAACGTTAGGATAAGTGCATTGTTAGTCAAGGACACTACTTTGAAGGAGATTAAATCAAATTCCATGTAAGCTTATTTCTTTGATTCTAATAAAATTATTCACCGTTTATTTTGATCACACCTCGTATTTTGTAAATTACAGGAAGAAATGTTGTAAATCTGTAGTTTTCTTGGGATTTAATATCTTCTACCTCAATAGACATTTGCCCTGTCATAATATACTGATTAAATTATGGGTTAATTGTTGTGCTCTGAACATTGGACACTGTAAACACAGCCCATTATTTTCTGGAATAATCCAATACTCACCCCACATTGTTTGGAACTCTTCAGCTGTGTTTCGAATATCACTAAAATAACGTATCAGCCAGTATATTCACCTTGTTTTGTAAATAATCTGATAATTTTCTGAATTTTCCAAGAAAAAGTGTGAACAAGTTGAGTTGGAACACAATCTAAAAATTCACTTCACTCAATAGACTTTTGCTTCAGAAGATCTACTGTTATTCTCATTGCTTATCTGAGCAAGTTCTCGTTATCTCTTACCAACAGATGTGATCATTCTCTAAGATTTCATATATTTGAACAATACTTGTTATGTTACTACCTCATCAGATGGCATTGAACTTCAGGAGCTGTGTATGAGGTGCGTACTAGATGTTTTGAAGTTACGTTTTAAAGTAGGCGCAAAACGCGTGAAAGTATTTTAGTGAAATTGTTGAACGTTAGACTTTAAGATATAAATGTATCAGTTTGTAAATTTCTAATCAGAGTACCTTTTTGTTGTTTTTCTTTTTCAGATACGTCATTGAAGAAAATCTCTTGTATATTGGTACGATATTACGGATTTTGTTGTGGAGGAGCAACAAGGGATAATTCTAGCCGACTCTTTAGCAAAAGGACATACAATCATTGGACAGTGCTGTGTGAAACTTTGGACAAGATATTGTTTCCTGAATTATGAGAAACATTAACACACTTCGCAAATCCAGGGGTTTTTCTATACTGGGACAATGCACAGCCATATAGAGCTGTTCGCGACATTTTTGCAATACAAACACATGAAATCTATCACGGACATACTCTATTCTCTAAATTTTGCTCAGTAACTTCTAGCTGTCTTCAAGCTCAAGAATTCCTTGTGGGGCAGATATTTTTAATCCAAAAGATTCCTCGAAACTACATATACCTAGGTACTAATATTTCAAATACACTTCGCAGATGCTTTTGAAAGCTAAATACTAATACTACTATGGTGTGTAGAGATGGGCGGAGATTACGTTGAAAAGTGATGGAAAGTTTTCACGTCGGCACGTAGTTTTGGTACGCACCTTGTGTAAGGCAAATTATACAGTATCATAAGTAATAACATTTTCATATGGAATTTCATTGATTTTGCAGAATGGGAAACATAGCAAGTAGATTGACTGATCAGTTGATTTGAAGTTTTGCGTCCTTTTCAGCACAGAGGCTACCAGGAATCCGCCGGTTTCTCGTATGGCAAGAAAGTAGTTCTCAAAAAGAGGCAGAATAATTATGACCTTGATAATAGATCCACTCTTGCATAAACTTACCTTTGCCACTGGAACATGTATGTGTTAAATATGTAATTTGTTTGAAACACAAAACTCAGAGCACTCGTTCAGGAATAATTTGTTTTGAAATGGAAAAGGTTGTAACGAAAGCAAAGTTTAGAAATGAAATATAAGCATTCATGAAATTAATTTTCTTTAATTCTGTCTTTCACGTAACACAAAAGTCACTTTACATCAATTTAAAATATATGTATATATAATATATTTGCATTTTTATTTGTCCTAATAAATACAAGAAATACAGAATAAGTTTAATATACTTAGTGATATGAATCTTATTCCAATGTTACAGGGTTTATAAATTTACTTATGATCTGTTAAGCTTAAATTTTTAAAGAGTTTTCTTTATTACCTGAGAATGCCGAAAATATGTGACTTGTTTTCTTGATATATGACAGTTGTCGAGCCAATTTATATTGTTTACGTTCTTTCGAGAACATTCCGAAAAAAAGAAGAATGAGGAGGGAGAAATATTATGACGTCACGGCAGGCAAAGATTTGCAGCAGAAAGAACATTGAATGAAGTACACCTTTTCACAACGTTGTTCAAAACAGCTAAGATTTCATATTTGTCTATTATTATTATTATTATTATTTTTATTATTATATTTCAGCCAGGAGGAAAAACGTATGAATAACTCCTAACGCTTAGAAAAAACATAACTGTAAATGGCAAGGAGTCATTCATGCTTTTAAAAAAGGAAAGTCGAAAGAAATATATTTATTTTTGTCTTTTAAGTAATATAGAGAAAAGAACAAAAATTTAGATTAAAAAACAATTCAAAGCTGGCTACATTGTTTGAAAGGAATAGAAGCGTTGGGCCGCAATCATAGTAGAGCAGTTAAAGGCTGGGCTACTATACGCCTTTCATCTCCTCCTTGTCAGGTGTCCCCAAAGCTTGTCAGATCCATCGGACTGCAAGAAAAGAAAAGAAAAATAATACATTAATATAGTGATATCACACTCATTACATTGATTAGATCAACAGTGCTACCAGATATTCATTTTTAACACCAAAATCTAATTAATAATAGATAAATAATTTGAGTTTGCTGTACTGATTCGAATCTCTTTAATCTCTCTCTTTAATAAGGCGCAAATTAAAGTATTTCTAATTGTCAACATCAGTGTGGCAAACATACAATATTAGTTACTGCCGTACTTGTACCACATCGGGTCTACACGGGTTAAGACAAGAATTGCTGAACAAAAATACGATATAGCGTGGCTTCGTCCAGGAAATTACAGATATTACTTAAAAATAGGAAGAACATCCGATCATGGCACTAGTGAAGTACCTACTGCTGGATATATTTCTAAATGAGGTTTCTATATTAATATAACTCCGAATCCAAATAAACTAATTGGAAACTTATTTGTCTATGGCATCGGGGAGAAAAATGACACTAAAGTTGGAGTCTTTGAAGTATTACTTGTGATAAAATGAAAATACCTATGCTTGGATACATTTTAATTGTACTTTTTCTACTAATTTGAAGATGTTAAATCGAATGGAACAATCTTTAAACTTCCCATCCATGGTGTCACGAGAAAAATAATCTCAAAGTTTGAGTCTTTGAAGTATTGGTTACGTCATCACTAAAAGTACCTACGTTTGGATAAATTTCTAATTGGACTCATCCATGGCATCTCGAGAAAAAACACCTCAAAGCGTTGTTTTATTGGTCATGAAGAAGAAATTCGTTGAATATGTTGGATTACAAATCATACACATACTTAACACATATATCGTACTATTAATTAAGCACATACAGACACTTGTGGGCACTTCTTATTGGTGGTATGCTAAGTTGTTGTTTTATAATGTTTAGGAAATGCATCTCCGCAATTTCAAATTTTTTACTAATTTATTTTGAGTTTTACGTCCTATATTTTTTGTTTTGATCTATTAGAAGATGATAGAAAATGAATGATGATAATGATGAAGTTGATAGTAAAAAGACTTATATATAACATCCATGCTTTGACTGAGATTCGAACCCACGTCAAATAGGTCTTGTGATCGTCAATGAAAATGCGTTAAACTACTTGAACAAGTTAGCCGGTAAATTTCAATACCCATGCACATGTTGAAGAGAAAAATAAAATCCTATAAATTACTCTTCTGCATATAAAAATGACCCCTTTCTCAAGTATTTTAATTACGACATTATGTACCAACCTCAGGTGCAAAAATATTGGGCCAAGGTAGAATATTTAAACGAACAATTGGCTAATTGTAGGATCACAAAACTAAACGTTTGCCTATGTAGACTTTTCTACATTGTTAGATTAGAAGCTTAAGCAATTTTATTCTGATTGAAAACAGTAGACGCAACTGTAGTTACTAACAGTAGTAAATTATACTTTCAGCCCAATGTTGATCTAATACGATGTACGTAACTTGCATGCGACGAAAAAACAATTAAGAGGTTTGTGTAGATCCGATGTAAGATATTTCCTCTACCATCACTGACAAGTTGTTCTTAAGTTATAATTGGTACAAAGTTTTTCGAAATACGTAACAATTTGTCAAAATTGGCCCAACCGTTTCCGTTACTGAGGTATAAGTCTCACCAATTTGTTGTTAATTATGTAATTATTTTCTAAACTTATACTTTTATATTCATACGTATAAATTGAATTTAAGTTAAAGTTTTCTTTTTAAAATACTGTCAAATCGAATTACGGTATATATTTATTATTAGACTTCCAAATTATGGTATGCCATACTATTGGAAGTTCTATAGAAAAGCTTTGTCCGCCCATTAGTCCCTTGCCGATAGGTATGTTTTGAGTTTTGGGCTAAGAGATATCAAGTTTTTCTTTCAATCGATTCAAGGTCCCAAGAATAGGTACCATCTCCTCGCTAACTCTTTATTCAAACTACAATTGGTACAAAGTAGGCATTTCCGGTTTCAACGTTTACCACATTCAGCGTTGCCAATGTGTGTGTAATTACACAAAATGTGTTCAATTTTGTCCTGTGTGTATATTTTGTGTGTAATGCCAATCTGTGTGCATTTTGTGTGCAGTTTGGCACAATTCAAAATTTTGATCATTGATTATTTTTGCGAAGTTCCTTTCATTCAAATATTCGTTTCTATTTTTTCCAATGAAAATTGCCTTCTATTAAACTACGAGCGCCAACGCCTTACTCTAAGGTTGTAAATAAAAACCTATCTTGCTTCCTTGGGACCCCACTTCTTGTGTTCAGAAGCGGAGTCCACATTCGCAACCAAAGCCGCTTTGTTCAAGCAAAGCGATATAAATGAATGACCCTCGATATTGACCAAAACATAAGGCATAGGGAGGTAAGAAGTCCTTTTTCGTCTTCGAACCGCTTGTCAAGGAAATGTCATTTTGCACACAGATGAACAACAGAGTGAACGAGAGGGATGGGAGGTCTTTTATTAAGCGAAGGACAAAAATTAAAAATAAATAAATAAAATAAAAGAGAGAGAGAGAAAAGTTAAATCATTACTCTTTCATTCCGCTTTCTATTTATTTTACGTTCCAAATTTAGTTCATCATGAAGTATGTTCTCGGCATTCGCGTGCCAAGAAACGGAGACCTTGGAAAATTTTTGTTAGAGTTAACGGCGGAGGTAGGATTTCAAAGAGTTGCTGTCTTTCTATATAGTTAACCATACGTATAGTTAACTCTAATTAAATAAACTTTATCCATCTATGGACACTGAAAGAAAAAGCCGCCAAATTTTGTTTCAATGAAGAGAAATAATGTATGTCTCTCTTTTAACACATAGAACCAGTCCTACCATGTCTTGATATTTTTAACGGTCAGATAAGATAAGGGGAGGATAAAACTGGTCGCAGTAGAATTGCGTTATTTTGTATAAGGTATGAGTTACTACTGCAACCAAGTTATCTGACTGCATCAACTGGTGTGACTTGACTAAGGTAAAAACTTGGTAGGATGACAGGTCGATGTCCAATTAAAAAATTTAGTATATTGAAAGTAAAAAGAAAGTAACCATGGGCTTGAAGAAGTTGATGGTTTTACTATAATAATAATAATAATAATAATAATAATAATAATAATAATAATAATAATAATAATAATAATAATAATAATAATAATAATAATAATAATAATAATAAAACTGTGAATCTTTGAACAATGGCTGGTGGATGTAAATCATCAAGCACAATATAGCTACATATAGATAAGTAGTTATGTATTGTGCATTTTGTGTGCACTGTCCTCCAGTTTGTGTGTAAAATTGTGCAATTTCGACGGAAGGTGTGTGTAATTTCGCTTGCCGTGTCTGGCAACACTGACGACATTAGAACAAAAACGGTAACAGATAGCAAGAAGCTGAGAAGCAAGAAGCTTTTTTTTCTTTTTCTTTTTCTTTTTCTTTTTTTTTTTTTTTTTTTTTTTTTGCAAATGATATAGCCAATGTTTCTTCCAGACATGTCTTTTTGGGGGCAGTGCCCCCCTTCCCGGAGCTCTGAGAGTGGGACCCCGGAAGAGACCAGAATAATACTCTATATAATAACAAATAGAATAATACCAGAAATGCCTCTCCGACTACTTAGTGTGTTTCCCCAGAACATTTTTTTCTGAAAGAAACAGTGGATATAACGTCTCAATACAACGTGCCATGACTATCCATAATACTCTGCCAAAGCCGAAAGCAAAGGCGCTGATTTCTCTGTAACTTTGGGGGGCCCATTCATAAAAGAAATACATATAGCAATACATATAACAAGGGAAAATACATATTTATAAAAATACAGGGGGGTCACATGAGCTTGGGAGAGGCGGGCCCCCTGTCCCCCCAGGATCGGCGCCCTTGGCCGAAAATGTTTCAAATTTAATACTACTTCCGGTTTCAATACTGATTTCCACAGAGCAAAAATGTTAAGAGACATCGAGAAGCGACTTTCTGCAATCTATTCATTGTCCAAAGGATTAGTTTCCTCTTCTTCATTAACCTTCTATTCAGAGAGGAAAAAATTAACCATTAACCATTTTCAGTTTCAACATTTATAGCTATAGAAGAAAATGGTAGTAGACAGCGATAAATGGTTTTGTGCAAACGCTTCAATGTCTCAAGCGAACATATCATCACAACCCACCTCACTCTATCAAAAGCAGAAGTGGTTGAAATTCTAGTCATACTCGACATAGAACATAAACAGCAAGGCATAGCGAGTAATGAGTTTTTTGGCATGAATTCAGAATCCGTGGAACCGATTCTATAATCAGTACTTATAGAAGTACTACTTCAATTTTGAGCAATCAGTTCCCATAATTTGGAAGTCTACCGTAGTTTCACACAGTGAAACGAATCTCACTTCTATGTTAAGTACGGGCCGCGGTGGTAGAGCGTTCACCTCTTGTGCTTGGGTTCTCGGTGTTCGATCCCAGCCCCCGCCAAGTGAACTTTGTGGTGGACAAACACCGTGTGCGTGGGTTTCCTCGGAGGTCTACCGTTTCCTCCCATTTTCTTCATTCCACCATTTCATTCATTACTCATCATCATCGTCTCCTTTAGCCTAACCGACGTAAAACTTAAAGATTTCCTTTCATTTTTTCTATGTTAAGTACGTAAGCATCGAACGGAAAATGGTAGATATGAAAGCAGCGTGATCCAGAAATTTGGGACCCCTGGATTAAGGAATAAGTTAATATACCCCCATGCTTTCATTTTTGATATTTTATTAAAATGAATGCTAGTATGCGTATAGTAACCCAGTATATCTGAAAGAAAATTTTTATTCGATTAATTAACAACTCTGAATTGTATTCAAACTGCCTTAGTTCTCTGAATCTGTCCAAATGATATAAGGATGTCTGGAAATTTTAAATCGTTTTCCAAGTGTTATAAGTCGAAAATGGTAATCGTATTTGATTTAAAAAAAAAATATTTCACTCGAATGAGGGAGTTTTCAAATTTCGTTTCGTTGGCAAAAGTATCACTACTGGGCAATTGAGACGCGCCCTAGTGACTTCTTACGCCAGTCATCGATCAACTCTTCAATTCCTGTTAACTGTTTAAGGTATGAACACTGTTGAACTATAAACCAGGAGCGTCATTTCCTTGGTATTAGTAAAATTTTGCGTTTTTCACTGATTTACTACTATTCTATTGATAAAATCTATATACATCTCAAACTCAGAGGGGCAAATGCCCCTCCCTGCCCCCCTAAATGACGCCCCTGCTATAAACTTGATGCATACAATGCGGAAGAACAAGGCCACATTTAATACCAGCATTTTTTTTATTGTTTTTGAACGTTATACAGTACTTAGAAATCGGATGATATGTGGATATGTTGTGGAACATACTTTCCAATGATAGAGGTATTATTTAAATACAATTAGCCATTTCCAAGCTATAATACTTTGAAATAAAGACTTTAGGAATACCCTGTGTATGAAGCTATGAGTTATTATTATTATTATTATTATTATTATTATTATTATTATTATTATTATTATTATTATTCATAGCTGGTACTCTTAAATATGCTTATTGTTAAGTAATCAAACATAATGTTATTACTTCCATCAACAATTAATCATGTAGGACAGGAACATACGCATGTGGTGGGTCCTGAGACTCCTGATGTCCCCTAAATTCCGACTTTTTTTTTTTTTTTTTTTTTTTTTTGCAAATTTAGTGTAATTTTACAAATTATAATTTATCCTTATTTTGAATTTGAATTCCCCCGAAAAATTTTGGACCCACGGACGTGCCTGATGCAGAAATCTTTCTCTCTTATCTTGATCAAATTATCACTAAATATTACAAGTAATATTTATGCTAGATACCACAAAATTTGTAAATGATAATAATAATAATAATAATAATAATAATAATAATAATAATAATAATAATAATAATAATAATAATAATAATAATAATAATAACAATATATTACTGTACATTCATTTTTAATGACGAACTTATAATTTTTTTGATTGTTCTAAAAATTAGTATCGCTAGTATAAAATCATGTTCTTTGTATGGGGGGTCTATACTTCATTAATCCAATGATCAATTGATATTCCTAAAATAACGTTAATGAGCACAGCAAAATTAGATGATTACACCAGAGTACAACTAGAAGCAAATACGTAATACGAGTAGGTAACTTAATAAAAAGTTTAAAATAGTATTTTGTGAATGGTAAACATTTTGAGTTTGGTGTATATTTCAACAGTGAGGCTGTATGAGACGTGGACGTACAGCTTAAGGTAGGATCCGAACTACATGAGCTGTGCCAGGAATCGAACCAGGATCTTCTATGCCAAAGGCATGTACTCTAGCCACATAGTAACAAGGGAGCTCTCCGGGATAGTGATCACTCATCTTCTTGTTTGTTATTAGGCGTAAAGTTGCATCAATTCTGACAATTTACTTGACTAAATTCAAAACCTTATCACCATATTGGCGTTCAAATTTTCTCTATGACTACTGAATGTTAAACTATATGAAGCTAGAAATTTAACAATGACTAATCGTCCGTCTAAAACATCTCCAGCAAAGAACGTGAAGTGTCTCTTGCATACTTGAACATTGTGTGTTGCAACGTCCCCATATAAACGTTGTCCTCTTAATTTTGAAATTCCATTTTTATCGAAAGTTATTCATTCTAGCTCGAAATTATCCCCGCCAGGAATGTGGTAACATCACATTAAGAGATTACAGCGTTATCCCTCACCTAAGCCCAGGCAATGTTGAGCGAAAACGTGATTGCATAAGGTTTGTTGTGTGACTTATCTTGGATTTTGAGTTGAGTTGATTTTGAGTTTAGCTTCTCTTTCAGCAGCGAGACTATATGAGACGTGGACCTATTGATTAACTTGCAATTCGAATCACATGAGCTCTCGCCGAAAATCAAACCCGGGTCTTCCACACCAAAGGCGTGTATGCTATCCGCTTAGCCACGGAGGAGCTCTATATTGGACTTTGAAATAGGTGATCGAAAGGAACATTGAATCTGTGATCATACAGAGATGTACGGAATATTACAAATAGAATTCGGTGATGCAACAGTAAATCGTGTCATGATCTTTCAATGGTATACATGTTTCCAAGCAGGAGGAATGTCAGTGGAAAATGATTATCCCTATCCTGGTCGCTCGACCGTGAGTCGGAATGGCATGAAGATTACAAGTGCAGTGCACTGGTGAGGTCCGATAGTCGACTGTCTGATCGTAAAAGTGCTTCAAAGCCAAGGGTTTCCAAGGAGGGGCAAAGCGACGTTTCAAATATAGGTTCAAATTTTGCTGTAATTAATGTAAAAATTCTGTTAGGTTTTCGATATTCTGAAGTACAATTTCCTCTAGGGGGGCGAGCGCCCCACTTTGTCCCCCTGACGGGCAACCTTGTTCAGGGCTAAAACTTTATTTTGTCGGATCATGTATCCAAATCTTACACGATTGATTTGGCAAAATTGATGCCAAAAATTTCCACACAGGATCAGAAGAAGACTTCTCTCACCATAAAGATTGAACAGGGACGTCATGGGGGACTCCAGAGGACAACTGTCCCCCTGAGTTTATTTATGTACACTTTAGTCAATACGATAGTAACGTATCAATGAAAAACTTGAAAATCTACTAGTATCGTAGGGGTTTTAATCCACCCCTCCACCATAATTTGAAATGACGCAGCTGGGAGTGGATTAGAGGTAATAATTGCCAACGATCCGTCATTCTTGACATGTAGAATCGACAGAGAATGAATCATATGTCACGGAAGAACTCAGATACCAATGTAATGTTGTGCCAATTTTGGTCACCTACATTTCAAAGACCCAAGAATGCCACACGAGTCTGATCCCAAGTGAAGTTGTTATTGGTGTTCTTTATTTCTTTTCAATAATGAAGTGTACACGTCTGTATTACAATGGTTATACGATCCCGTTCGTAACAAAAGGCCGGACAAGTTTGTATCTGTACAGTGGTGTTCCCGCCATGACAATGGTTCGTGACACACTTCAGGGAATAATATACAACTTAGTGGCAAAAGAGACATCTCTTCGTACATTAGCCCACCACTACTTGCCAGATCTATATCCATGTAACCTTTTGTTGTTGGTTACGCTATCGTGCATCACAAATTTACTCCACAAGCAAACTGTCAATAATGAAGTGTACACGACTGTATTATAATGGTTACACGATCCCGTTCGTAATAAAGGGCTGGACAAGTGGGTATCTGGACAGTGGCGTTCCCACTATTTTTTGTGACACAGGAATAATATCCAACTCGGCAAAAAACGATATCTCGTCGTACATGACTCCTCCTTTGCTTCCCATATCTAGATCCGTCTGACCTTTTCTTGTTGGCTACGCTAAAATCCAATAGAAAGGTGAAACGATGTTACATCATCTAGGGCATCTTAGATAACCTTATGCGAAAGCTACGGTGCATTTTTCAACATGCGTTCTAAAACTATTCTCAGCGATGACGACAACGCTGAAATCGGTGTGTAGGTGCAACAGGAAAGTAATTTGAACATGGTAAGCACGAATAGGTGATAAGCTGTCCCTATGAGTTTTTTTTTTTTTTAGATCAGTTCGAGAATTAGATGAATAGCTCTTGTGTACCTTACCCCGGACCGGACACAAATTTATGAAAATCACAATAAAATTGCGTCTTAAATGTGAGAGGTGATTCCTGACATCAAGATAAGACAAAAAGTATAGACCAACTGGGTGCATAAATGCTTTCTTTCGGAGTTGTAGGCTGTCGAAAACATGAAAAAATGAATTTTAAAGTCCATAGCTCCAAAATTATGGGACCTACCGTAATCGGGTCATGACTTCACTTAGGAACTAGTACGTGCCCTATTCAAATACCCATGTTTCAGAATCCTGTGGTACTTCCGCAAAAATTTGTATAGAGGTAGTAGGAGAGTACTTCAAATTATATGCCCTGAGCCAAACTCCCTCTATAAAAATTGCTTCGTGAGTACCTTAGGATTCTGAAACTAGGATATTTGAATAGGGCACATACGAGTTCCTAAGTGAAGTCTTGACCCGACCGTGTAAACCCCATAGGCTTGGAGCTATGGACATTTAGAATTCATTTTTTTTTTTATATTTTTGGTAGCCTGTAACTCCGAAAGAAAGCATTTGTGCAGCCAGGATGGTCTATACTTTTTGTATTATCTTTGTATTATCTTGGTGTCAGGAATCACCTCCCAAACGTTCTCATTGGTGTTGTTTTGAAACACCATATATATATATATATATATATATATATTGTTCAAGAGAGAGGTTACAAGACAGAATTCCCTTTTGAATAAGCCACTGTTCGCGTGTATTAATACAGCAATTTCCCGCAACAAACGCGGTTACAACTACGACCAGTGGCGTATTTAGGGGGGCTTCCGGGCTTAAGCCCCCCCCCCCAAAAAAATCTTACTTACTATAGTAAAGTATATGAAATATCTTGCAGAATTTTCACATTTTCAGGCAAAGCCCTCCCCGAAAGTTAGCGAAGCCCCCCCCCCCGAAAGAAAATCGTAAATACGCCACTGACTACGACTATACTTTTCACTCGTTTTCCATACATCATTTTAATGATTACAATGTTTTCATCTTTTCACAATCCATGTTATTAAAATGTACTTTCTCGTTAACCTACAGAACTCAGGAATATGTTCGTACTTCTAATATTAAATTCGAAGTATAGATCAAGTATATACTATCAGCATAGGCCTACCTATAATATGAGGAGTTGATGAAGCTTTGAATTGTAAATTGTTTGATACACAGATCGAGTGCTATAAATGGAGCTAACAACTCATATAGTAGATGCAGCAAATCTATGAGTTCTAAATCACAACAGCAAATATTTTCTTGCTTTTGATACTTAGTAACAGGAACACCTCAAAATTTAGGGCATATTAGAATTTTCAAAAAAGATACTGAAAAAAACATGTGACTCCTAAAGAAATTTTAACACTGAGTTGAGATATGTTTCCAGTATTTCTGCACCAGAAATAATTTAAGAGTAATATAAACATGAATACGTTCGCATGTTTTTATAAAATTCTAATCATACTGGTCGCAATTGAAGAGGAAAGTCTGCCATGTTAAGAAAGTAACAGAAAGTAGGTGGGCACCTAGAATTACTTTGTTTGGTGGGGGGTAGGTCCAATACTAGAAGCCATGTGCCCTTTTCCGGAAATGATTTAAAACGAACCACCATGTTATAATGTATGTGCAGTGAAAATTTCATCTAGATATCTTTATTTTTGACTGCCTAGCAATTTATTTTGTGAGCCTTTGCACCACTGTTTTGGCACACAGCTGACATTTAGACTCTAGCACTGGTTGTTGCTGTGTTCCTTGTAATATTATTAGCCTACGAATGTGGAAGTAGTTTGAAATGGATACTGGAAGTAAACCTGTGTATAAAGAAGAGGCGTGTAGTTTATAGTAACACGAATTTGAAACGTGAAGAATCAAAGAACAGAGAGTCCGTGGTGAGGAATACTTCAACTCGAGTAACAAAGAAATAGCGGCTAAAGTATTCTCCTTGGTTACTGTTTTGTAAAAAAAAAAAAAAAAAAAAAAATGTTATGAGAAATTTCCCCTTCAAAATCAGTGCAATTTGCATGATTCCTTTTATAGTGGCAAAGAAAAGTCTATTCAAGTTTCGTTCTTAGCTTCATGTATGAGGAAGTCGGAAAGTACAAAATGTGCTCGTCAGCAAAAGAAACGACGGCTCCATACATGGCTGTATTGTGTTGAGAATGATGGAATGGCTACTTTCGTATGTCAGAAATTTATTCTTAGTTTATTTAATATTTCAGCGAAACGTTTGCGAGTGATTCAGTCCAAAATACTGGATGGAGGTGATTTCCAAGAAAGACTAGGTACCCATAGTGATCGTCCACACAAATTAAGATACAATATCTTAGAACTGATGGCGAATTACCAACAGTTATTTCCAGTGATTTATTTGTGGATTTTGTAGAAGGGGGGAATGTTTATGTAAGATTGTGTTCCGTATTACAGAACAACTTTAAAGTCGGGTTGGAACAACGTTATTTTTAAACCTACCTACTTTAAAATAATGCTACTAGTTTGATAGGCGGTCCCAAAGTTCATTTTTTTCTCCTTTTTAAAAACAGTTTTATGATAAATATGGGTAGGTACGTTAGATAAGATTTGGTTAGATAGATTAGTTTACATGTGTTTCCTTGCTACTTTTCGTCCTATTGCTGAAGACAAGTGTGCAGCATCCAGTAAAAGCCCTATAGTTACATTGCAATCTGCACAACTTGTCATAACAAGTGTCACACTCCTACGTTAAACAGTTTTGTTATGACAAATAGTTTTTTAGTCCGTTCTAATTTGGTCTTTGAAAACCAAATTTCTCGCCCGAAAAGTAAATACGATAAAAGGTAAGAATTTGCTTTGGGCAGAACAGTGATAGGTGCACATACACTTGAACCTGATTTTATTAAATAGAAGGGGAAAGGCGGTATTAAATGTCATTTCTCATATCATAAATGAGTTTTTGCACTTGCTCCTTCTACTTAATAAAATTAGATTCAGGGGTGTGTGACCATAGCACTGTTCTGCTGAAAGTAAACTTCTGGTCGACAAAACATACTGGTATTAAAACGAATCCAGAATTGAACAAAGACTGTAATTTGGTCTCCGAAGAATCATGAGCATCTATTAAACAATTACCAATATGATGCTATCTAGGAAAAAATACTTTAACTTTTCTTTCACTTTTACTCTCGAAATTGAAACAGCCATTGTAGCCTACAACACTTGCAGTTTTTAGAACAAAATCACAAGAAATGATTGACTGCCAATTTCACCTTGAGTTAAGCCAAAGCATGACTTACAGCGTGTTATCTAACACTGTCTTTGGAAATTAACAATATTTTCACAGAGTACCTCACTTTAGAATTGTGAAGCAATAGGAGGTTCGCTTACATGAGATACCGTCTTTTTCAGTTGGTTTGTCGGTAGAGCATGATATCCACTTTTTATCCAGCTGAAGGCATACTTTTCTGCATTGAAAGAAGTAATGTCTGGCCCATAAACGTTTATGGAAAGAAGAGATTCGAGGGTTTTTACAGATAAATTGCTTCTAGCGTCAGTATGCTGTAAGTTTAAGTTGGAAAAGCCTCTCTTACACTCTGCAGAAGAAATTGAAAGCAATTCTATGAACAATTCTTCGGGAAGCAATTTTATAAACAAGACCAACATAGCTCGTGACAATAAACATACTGAAAAAATAAAGAATCGCTACTAAAACATGAAGTTGAATCATTGCACTTCAAAACAGTTTATAACTTAAGAAAGGGGGAAAACATCTTCCCAGGCTGGGAAGACTGGATTAAACCTAGAGACAGGGAAGTCAAAATTTAGAAGGGGGGAAATTCCCAGGCTTCCCTGGCTACAAATAAATCCCTGGTTATTTCCAACTGACTACAGTAAACGTTTTTGTGGACATAAGTCAAAATGGAACTATTTTGAGAACCCACATCTTAATATCACGATATTGTACGCAATATTTCAAGAATACTACCAGGACAAAACCAATGAACCACTGAAACTATCGTGTGTGAAGTACTTTAAAATGTTGAAGGAGCAGTTTAGATATGGATTTGTTAAACCTAAAACTGACAAGTGGGACTTTTATGCTGAATGTGACCAAAAACTGTCCCGTAAGCCTAATGACGTTCATTATCGGGTTCATAAAAGGAAAGTTGATAGACGCAAAACTTTGAAGGACAAGTTTATTTCTAAATCACACGCAACTACTAAGTGAAGGTAAAGGAAGCCCATCTCATTTAGTGTTGGAGTTTGACTACGGTCAGAACTATCCAATCCCTCTGTTTAATGTTAACAGTCTATTCTACAAAAGAATGCTTTGGTTGTATATATTCAATGTACTTGTATATAACGACAACTCATAATTTTTCTACTGCCATATGGAAACTCATTCCAGTAAAAATGGAAATTCGGTAGCTTCTTTCTTATTTGACTGGTTAAGAAAGAACTTCGGTAAGTTTCCAGGAATAAAAACAGATGCTACATTGTTGTCAGATGCTACAAGTGCACTAAATAGAAACATGAAAAATTGTCACAAGAATACAATATCAAAATTTTGTCCTTGGTTCACTAAAGTTCATAAAGTGGAAATAATTTGATTATATTCTGTGAGTGGACACACGTTTAGCCAGTGCGACCGCAACTTTGGGTTTGTTCGAAACAAGATAAGGAAAAGAAAAAGCTTGGAGCGAATCGGATCTACAAAGAGATAGTTAGATGCCATCGTTACTTGTGGACAGAATCCACTCCTTTTGTACTGACAATGGGTAAAGATTTAATTAAGGATTGGAACACAGCTCGTGCCGCTTTCTTAACTCCCAACCAAAATCAAAAAATTTCAAATACACCATTATGCAGTATGTAATGATAAAGTACACCGTATCAGGTGCTCTTGCTCTGTTCTAATACGTACATGCCATCATATACCCCATTTTCTTAAATTTCAAAAAGTAATATCGAAGAATTGGGAGATAATGACCGTAAGCCTGTCCCTTTTGCTGGAGTGAGCGAACAGGAACAGAAAGATGTTCGGTCCTTAATGAAGTTCTTCTCAGCTGAAGACAGCGACTGGATTGATTTTATATTGATTGAGTACGAGCAGCACTATATCCATAACGGGATACGGACAAAATCTCGCGGCCGAAACATCGCCGCCCAAAACCTCGCGGGACAAAATCTCGCCGGGCCAAAACCTCGCCGCCCAAAACCTCGCGGGACAAAATCTCGCCGGGCCAAAACCTCGCGTTGCCAAAACCTCGCCGCCCAAAATCTCGCCGGGCCAAAACCTCGCGTGGCCAAAACCTCGCCGCGAATGAAACTTTTCTTTAAAATTAACCCAATGAGTTTCTTAATATGCAATTCCACATTACAAATAATAATAATAATAATAATATACAAAAAACATCGTGTGCAGCGAAGACGTTATTTTAGACAAAATCTACACTTTAGCATTGGTAGATTGCTTTGTATTTACGTTCTTTGTCAGCATCAAGTATATATAAGACCCAAGTTTTTGTAAACAGAAAGGCCTATATATTATACCTACACCTTAAAGTGAGTTGATTGATTTCGATTTACGTCATTTCTCACTGACGACGCTATTTAAGAAAACTCTACACTATAACATTGATTGATTGCTTCGTATTTACGTCTTTTGTCTGCGTCAAGTGTATATAAGACACAAGTCTTTTGAAAGCAGGATGGTTATATATCATACCCACACTTTAAAGTGGGTTGATTGATTTCCATTTACGTTCTTCCTCAGCGATGACGCTATTTAAGATAAGATCTACACTTTAATAATTGATTGTTTTCCTTGTATTTGCGTTCTTTGTCAGAGCGAAGCTCTAAAGTTTAAAATTTATTCTTACTTTCAGTTTCAGTACTGATTTCCACAAATCAAAAAAAGTAAGATAGATCAAGATTTTTTTGTCATCGATTAAGCTTCCCAGGAATTGGTTCCATACCCTCCATTAACCCTGTATTTAACCGGATGTTTTACAAATAGCTATTTCAGGTTTCAACATTTGTCGGCATAGAAAACGACGGAAGGCGACGAAACCCAATGGTAATACGTAGAAAGCGACAAAAGGTTTTCTGTAATCGATTCAGAGTGTCAAGAGAACATATCATTATAACCTGCAAGACTCCATCAAAGCCAGATGTGGTTGAATGCACTAATACTTCTTGTTTCAATACTGATGTTCATAGCGCAAAAACTGCATGAGATATTCAGAAGCGTTTTTTGCAATCGCTCCAGCTCTCCAACAAAAGGTTCTATCTTTAGCCTCTATTTAAACTGGATGCATTTCAAATTAACAATTTTAGATTCAACCTTTATCGCCATAGAAAAAAAAACAGTAAGGAGTAGTGAATAAACGATATTTGATATTGATATAGCGTCCTAGGTACAGTTTCTATCTTTGATCTTATTACTCTATTGCAATAAATAATTTACAAGTTTAATATTGTATTCGGATAGTTTAAGGATCTATCGTAGTTTCACTTGTTTTACATTTAGATATAAAGAACATTTTCCTTAATACCTATTCTTCCACAGTAAGTGAGTGTCTAACTGACTGATTTATCAGCATCCAGTAAAAATCACTTAAGCTACTAGCTAGAATTTGGTTAGGAATAGGATTTTTGACGTAAGGTACCACTAAAAAAGGAGTTTTGATAATTGAACAGAAAATAGGGGGTGGTAGTTATCATATTAAATTACCGATATCTCCTAATCCCCGAGGATTAGAAACATTAACTTTTATGTATGATGTTCTGATTTAAAATAACGAGACACGTGTTTCAACCTTTCTTTTTATTAAAAAAAAAATATTTTTCCTAGAAGGGAAGAAAAGAGACGTTAAATATTAAAGCGCACGTGTAAAGTGTCACTGTGTTACTAATTATTCTTATCATTCATTCACAACTAAGTACCTCAACATTCATAGGAGTATGTTGTTAAGTTCTGAGCTGGGCCTAAGCATTAGTACAAAACCAAACATTAGCACACTATTAATTCAAGAGATATTTATTGCAGTGAACTTCCATATTTGCATATAAGAGTTTTTGTTACTAATCGTGCTCCAACTAATCCTCATATGACCATATTAATATAATTAGAGATAGAGATTCCAATCCATGAGAGAACAGAAGGGATTCCTATAAATCCATTTATATCTACAGTATATCTGATTTCAATTCTGCATGATTTTTCACAGTCTCTCTCTAAGTTACAAATATTCAATCTAGAGGCATGCGTCAGTATTTCGTATTCTCTTGTGTCCGTGGCCTTGTAGAGGCGAGACATAAAATTTGATAACGCCAAGACTGAAAGACAATGACTTTTATAGTAAATATATTTTCACGCCTCGTGCATTTCAGATATCCAGTCTGATTGCGTCTGCCATTTGGTGGCCGAACATTAAAATTGGCGTTGTCCTCAAAGAGTACGCAGTGGCCAGTACCCCAAAAGTTCGCATATGTACTCTTTAGGAACACAGTAATTTCTATGTGCTAAAATTCCTTGAATCTATTCTATTTGTTTCAAGATGCCTCAGATCAAACTTTTTCAATAATTTTCTGTAAAATTATAAGAATTTACATATTTTGAATCACAAATAAAATGAAATTACAGTATCCTATGCACATAAAAGCATACGTAAAAGATTAATTTTGTAACAATAATTTTTTTGCTTTTATTTATTTATAGAAGAGCAATACAATACACCAGAAGGAAAGTAGTCAATGTTAAGACATTTTATCTGGGTCTCATGAGAATGATGTCCAGCATCCAAGGAGTTCCAATAAAAGTGCAGTGGCAAAAAATACAGATTGTCGAAGTGTCGATGTCAGCAACAAACAGTCATAATGCAGTATACAAGTATCTGCTTCTGATTTGTTTTTCCTGCCCAAAGCCAAGCATGAGTTGAAGCGCAATACACGTGGAAAGAAATCCGAAATAATGACATCATCACCAATAAAGCAACAGTGGAGTGTGCAGCATCCAAAAGTAAGGAACCAGCTAAAGAAAGCAAGCGTTGCAAAGGAAGAAAGTGCTAAAAATTTGATACTGCTGTACCTTCCGCATATAAAGATCTTCAAGAAGATGTGATCTGCGTAGGATGCTACGAAATCTACGAGGATCCAATTACAGAAGATTGGATTATATGTGGAGGTTGCGAGCAATGGTAACATGAAGCTTGTTTTCATCTTCATAGACACTTTTAAGTGTGTACTCTTTAAGGACGTCCTCTAAGAGTACTATTTTGTATTCATTTAGAAAGAGAAGCATATATCCTTGTTGTATTTACATTCATATTATTTTTCGTTATATACGAAAGTAAAGATAGTACTTAAGGAGTATTAGTAGTTGTTTAAAATTTTTGTTTGTTTTAGATTCCGTAATATGATTCTAACACTAAGTGCGTACTCTTATAGGAACATACCCTATGCATATCGAAATCCATTAAGGATAGGGACATTAAATTTGGCATTTTAGACTTTTAATCAAAAGTAATTAATCACATATTTCAGCGATTTTATATCTATAATGAGAGATAAGTGATAGGGTTGCTTCTCTAAGATGTCCGTACGAAACGATTAAATTTTTTGGAGAGGTCTCGAATTCAGACGAATTCGAGGATTTTACAAGAATTTTATAGTTCAAGGATTTTAGGAATGATCCAAAAAATGGATCAAAAGATTGCGATCTTAGCCAAAAATTAACTTTTGGATCAGGGACCACAAAATTTTTGAACGGTCCCTAAATCGAGTTTTCATATTTTCTATGGAATAAGCATATCATACTGAGTTAAATGATGGTTTAGATTTGGTTACTCTATATGTAGTTCTCCAGAAAATTTTTGACTGAAATGTAATATATTGGATCCTTTGATCCAAAAATACAGAAGAAAATACAAAAAAAAATATATTGCCCACAGTTACAATTGAGAGAATTTGCTATTATTTTAATGTTTGTTATAATTATTAAGTGCACATCTGCTTAGTATTGTAGAAAACTGATTGATAAAATTAACGGAGTACCATGATGCATCAGTGCAGTCAAATCTTAAAAAGTTACTGTGATTTACAATGTCGAACTTGAGCCCCCTCTTGAGGGGAAAGTAAACAGTTGAATTCACAGAAACAAACGACCTGGTGGTTTGTCCATTGTTTCCAAACCAGCTAGCTGTCACAAACCAAATAGCTAATTCCACATAGTCATTAGAGATCAGTCAGCAATTGGAAGCTGAACGCCTGCAGCTATGAAAGAGCTAATAGATTCGTATTTATCATCTAAAATGAACAAGTGTGCACTGAGATAGAATTGAACTTCATGAAGTAACACAATGCTTTTGATACGTAAAGGTTGTATTTGATATGCTCAATATCTTTAATCTTTCTGTTAAATACAATATGTAGTATCTTAACGTGTTTTATTAATTTTAAAACTGAACTGAGGTGGACACAATGTACACAGATGTCCAACAAGGGAGCAAAGGGGTGACTTTTTCCATCATAGACACACACGGCGGAAGGCAATAAGAGAAGGGAAATTATCCTTCACTGGATTTTCGAAACTTGTTCGGTTCTTTGAAATAGAGTATATATATCTCAAAACAGCCTTACTTACTCACACACTATAGTATTTAATGAATTTACTGTATGAGTACTGTAGTTGATAAAGTTGTGGAATGTGCGCAGTGGCGGATCTAGAAGGTAAGAACAAGGGGGCCAGGCAGAAGCCAGACTATGCTAGTATATCATGAGTTTACTATAAACTTTCAAAAATATATAAATAATGGCTTAATTATTTTTCATATTAATATTAATTTATTGGACTAGAAATACATTGTTTAAACATATTAATGTCGATTCATGGTCGGAAACAAGAAATATTAAATCAGAAATAATTATGTACTTATAACGTCAAAAGAAAAACTATTGTCCAGGAACTGTTGTATATATATAAAACAATTCTTCTCAGAGTATAAACACCTCATCCAGTTCCTTGCCAGGTGGTAAAGTGCCAAGGACCGACGAGACGTTACCACGTTGGATAGAAACGGATATGCGCTGTATTAGATAAGATGTGGAGCGAACTTCGCCGGAAACACAAGAAATGCGTCTTCCTACCTCCCTAATGAATTCAAGACTTCTTGCACCCCAAGCACTACTGGTTTCAATAGCGATTGGAGTGAAAACAAACTTTTCGAGAAGGTTGTTGTATTTTCTTTGCTTTTCAGCTTCTCTGCGATTAGCAACAGCTCCAGCGTTCATTACTGACAGAGGGAGACTTGAATGAGCGTATGTATCAGCACATGTGAAGTCCCACAATAAACATTTACCTCTCATCCATGGAACCAGTGTCATCCCATCCGCTTAAATTATTTTTGTTATTCTAAAAACTGTGGAGCCAAGGCCCCCCTGGCCCTGGGCTAGAACCGCCACTGAATGTGAGCAAATATTTCTTATTTTAAATTGTGTAATCGTGACTTTGCTTGTGTTGGTCTCCTCTTCCCACCATCACTGGAAAAAAATCCTTCTGGCTTTGCTGATTCTCATTATTTAAGTATTAATGATGTTTCTTTTGCAGCAATAGAATGATTACTAATTCCATGGCGAACGAATAGATAACAGAAACAAAATTACAATAACATTTACAGTATATTAGAAATCAACCTACTTCAACTACCTATGTTCACCCAATTTAGCAACGCTGGTGCCATCTGTATAGCTGCTCCAGAACCACGAAACCAGCGTCTTTTTCTGTGTGATGTTCGACCGTGCAGTTGGAGTGTTTTGTTGGGCCGATTGTGAACCGTGAATAGGAAAGGGTACATTTCACAACAAAACAACGCATTCGAGCGTCGCCTGAGATGCTTCGGTAATTCATCGACTGGTAATATGTTACGTAGTTCATCATCATACACGGAAATTATCACCGAACATTCTGGCAATTTCTTATTGTGGCTCTCTGGCAAGGTACTACCGTGTTTTGTCGTCGTTGATGAGAACGTTTTCTGCATTTAATGTCGCCGAATTGTTGACGTGGGGAACTTGGAAGTGCGTAAGGTGGACAAAAATGTAAAGATGAATCCCACCTCAAATGGACAGAAATGAATGTATTTGGAGAAAGAATATGGCTAGCTGAGAGACATGAGCTATGCCAAAACTTTGATATTTTATATGATGCTTCCCGATCATAAGCTATTCATTGCCTGTTCTAACAAACAAAATAAACTACTAACTGTTTGTTTGTTGTCTAAAGAAATTGCAAAACGTTAATTATTAAGAAACGTTTGTTGAAAATGTAAAATTATTGGTTGTATGATATTTTAGGATAATTACAGGAAACAAACAGAAAATTCAGTCAAGGTTTTGAATTTCCTTAACAACAATTCTAACCTTCACAAATCAGTCTCCCACTCCTCCCCACTCTGAGTGCGGCTTTGATTAAAACATGTTGCTCTTGTATAAATTATAACCTTTAAGAACAAAAATAATTGGTACCGATAAAAGGTATAAATTTTCAACCTTTTTTTTAATCTATCAACCTTCTAGAATTTCAATGACGTAAATTACATATTATGCTACTCCGCGTGGGTACCTCTGGAAAGTTTGGTAATCGCAGAGACAAAAATAAATATTTAATATTTTGTTTGTCAACAGCCCTCCTGTAATTTTCATGTTCCAATAAATCTGTATTGAATTTCAGTTCTAAATATACCTTGGTTCATATATGTGAAACTTTTTCTCTATGTTCCTTTCTCCCCTGCTATTTATAAGGAGTATTTAACAAGTTCGTGTTTTTTTCCGCAATCTGATCTAATTCATTGGAATTTCACGTTGTTTTTCATCACCAAGGCTACAGTATGTAGTAATTAAAGTAGGATGCTAGCCAATGCTTGGGTTTGTATTCTATGTAAGCAGTATCACGTTTAAAGAAAGGATAAGCTTTAGCAATTTGGTCATAAGAGGACACAATAAATAAAAACTTATGCAGGAAAGTGTGATTCAGAATACCATACAATTTAAACATCAGAAACATTTCATATATACGAGGAACAGTCAAAAACTTCCCGGAATTTTGTTGTAGTATACGAACAGTGTAGCTAAACGGAGGAGTGTGTAGTGTTGCAATTTCACAGATCGAGCAACGCGCAAACATCAAATGAGTTTGATAAGCTTAAAAAACAGTTTAGCACCATCGGATATTTGGCTCTTACCACAGCTAAAAATGGGCCTTTCCCGTTTCGCTAACGTAGAAGAGATCAAAACCACTGCGACGTTAGAACTTTGGAAAATACCAAAAGAGGCCTCTCGTCGATGTTTCTATCAATTGTAGCAGGTGGAACAAGTGTGTGTGTGTGTGTTCCGAAGGTGCCAACTTCAAAAGCGATTAAGCAAATGTGTCATTATATTGTGGTAATGAAGAGCTACAATAGATTTCCGGGAAATTTTTTGACTGTCACTTGTAAACTAGTGATGCTGTACATTACAGGAGCGAGCGGAAGTTCTTTTTTTTTTTTTTTAATTAGATACTTTACTTTCATTACCTTACCCATCAGTACCCAAACTTAACAGATGAAAATCACGCTACCTAAACCAATTATCATGAAATATTTCTTTTAATCGGGAGTGGAATTGATTCAATCCTACACAATCTACTGGTTTGAATAGTAAGGAGTACAGATTGTGTGAAAACTTTAGGAGAGTTATTGCAGTATTTTTTTTTTTTTTTTTAATCGGGGAGAGTAGAGAGTAGGAAGTTATGTCGTCCTTTTATTATTCTCGACCACGCGAGCACCCAGAAATTTTTGTTGGGAAAGGTCCATGTTTCGGGGGGGGGGGCAGTTATAATACTACAAGACATTACGTATATGTAGTATAGAACAGGTATTATTCTGCACCTGGTAAGACGATAAGTAACCGTTAAGTATTGCCTCACCTATATTCAGTGGCGTATTTACGATTTTGTTTCGGGAGGGGCTTTGCTAACTTTCGGGGGGGCTTTGCCTGGAAATGTGAAAATTCTGCAAGATATTTCATTTACTTTACTAAGTAAGATTTCGGGGGGGGGCTTAAGCCCGGAAGCCACCCCCCTAAATACGCCACTGCCTATATTCTCAGAAAAGGGATAGAACTAGGTTGTTTTTATAAGAAGAGTACAGAAGTGTAAGATCAAATCTTCTTGCCATATCAACCATTTCTCTGTTAAACAAGCATAATTTTATTTTAAAAAAGGGTATAAATGTAGTATATCGAGGGCACGGTGACTCAGTGTAAAACGCTTACCTTCGGTGCGTAGCGTCCGTGGTTCGATTCCCGACCATGTAAATTTGTGGTGGACAACATCGTGTCCGTGGGTTTACGCGGGGTATTCTCATTTCCTCCCACATTCTCATTTCCCCAATTCTTCTATCATCATTCAATTGCCTTAATCATCCTTAGCCTAAAGGGCATAATCGTGGGACGTTAAACTAAAATACTTCATTTCATTTTTTTTGCGAACGGAATTCTGGAACGGATAAAGTTAAGATTACAACGTAGCACTGTGACTAAATATAATGTAATAGTATTGTTTTTTTTCATTTTCGACTTTTGATAATATATTACACTGGCGAATGTCTGAACTGATCCACTTCATCCTCTCCTTTACTATAGAGCTCCTCCGTGGCTAAGCGGTTAGCGTACGCGCCTTTGGCGTGGGATGCCCGGGTCCGATTCCCGGCGGGAGCTCATGTGGTTCGGATTCCACGTTAATCAGTAGGTCCATGTCTCATATAGCCTCGCTGCTGAATGGGACGTTAAACTGAAACTCAACTCAAAGTCAACTCAACTCTCCTTTACTATATATACGAGTTCGCAGATAGTCATTGTTATGGTATTATGCTAGCAGATGGTCATTAATGTGGTATTATACTCGCAGATGGAGGCATTGTTGTGGTGTGATGCTCGCAGAGACAGTTATGGTGTTATGCTCGCAGTCATTGTATGGTGTTATGCTCGCAGATATAGTCATTGTTGTGGTGTTATGCTCGCAGATATAGTCATTGTTATGGTGTTTTCCTCGCAGATACAATCGTTGTTGTGGTGTTATGCTTGCAGATAAAGTCATTGTTATAGTTGTATGCACCTCAAAGAGTCTGTAACGGGAAACGGTGGATCTACCTGTCTCCTTTGATTATGTATCCACGCAAAATTATCAAATATTGAAACATAAAGTTACTTTAACACTATTGTGGTAAAGATCAATTGAAGCTAGAGTATTGTTCGATATTTTGAAATATTTCCAAATGAAAAATCAGACATTATAAAGGTTTGGAAAATAACATTTACAAGTCTGTCAGAAGGCAAACAAGAAGGCGTATCATGTTCATTTATTTCGCAACACTGTCTGGTCTGTTCAACGAGATATGAAAGAATTCTAAAAGTCTTGCGTAATCGAAAAAAGGAATTGGTTTTCCTCTCCTTAACACTTTTCTACGAAGTATTACGTAAATCCTACACGTGCAATGGATTTCTCGCTTCAGTGCTTCATTCGAAAATGCGACAAAACAGGAAATAAAAGTTTCTGCAACCAGAAATACACCAGGCATACATTCTGTCTGGTTTAAATGTCCCGGAAATAGATCAATAATAAAGCTATTATTAAAATTGGATTTTCAGACAGCGTCCGACTATGCTAGAAGGCCTTACCAGCAGTGGCAAAGTCAGTCAAAAAGTCACTTGGGCCATAACCGGTAATCCGCTGAATCTCGCTTGTCAAACCCGGTCTGATCCGATAATCCGGAGACAGACCCAGACAGACCAGAAGCAGCCAAAGTAGCATTACTACATAATTACTAAACACAGGTTTTTGCATATTTGCATTTTTTTCTAGTGTGATATCGATATGCTGTCGTAGCACGTTTCCGTTACAACTAATTTTCTAATGTAATAACCAAGTTTTGAAGTGCATATAATTCATGTTTAGAAAGTTAATGCATATTTCGAGCATTACTGCATATAATTCCATAACTCAGAGAATTGTTTTCAAAAACTTCGTTCACTAAAATCAGTTGCAGCAAGAAAGAACTTTGAGTTCGTGGGTACTGAATAACCTGGTTTATAAGTTTAACTTAATACTTTGTTAATTGAATTATTTCGTGGAACTTCCGGGCTTATGTGAACAGAGAAGAGGGTTTGTGAATCAATATTAAGTCCAAACAAGACTTGTTATTTGTTTGTAGGCGAACATGACTTACTTTAACTCAACAGTAGTATTAGTTTTCAGTCTGTTTTGTGTAGAGTCTACAACGTGTTTCAGGTTGTGATGCCGAAACAAAAGTCTTTCAACTTATTCTCTTGCAAGCAATGGACGGGTGGTGAAGAAACTTTGTAAATTGATGCGAAAAATGTATTCTATACAATTTATGCGAAAAGGAACACCACACGTACACTCAGTGCTAACAAGGGAAGGTCACGAAGTGGCTCCCCAGAGATCCGAACGAGACAATTGTGTTTGCATTTGATACGTTATAACAAGATGAATCCCAAAATTATACGTGCCACCGGTCGGAATATCATGAGTTAGAACATATTTTGTAATGTAAAAGCTATTAGCTGGCAGAATAGTTTGAACTGGGACATTTGTTCGAAAACGGTTGGGTATATGAAAAACTCGACTAGCACGTATCCCATCATCTTCAAGGGCACACTTTTTGGGGTAACAATTTCCCCCAGAGTCCCAGACGGGGTCCAAATCAAAAGTTTCAAATGGAAAATTTGGTTAATTAGCAAACCGTTTGAAAGCTGTTGAGAAATGAAAGAAAATGAAAGAAGTCTCGATTTCTACGACAGCCCTATTAAAAATGGCGGCAGATCAAAATGTAAACAAAAACTTAATTGAAAAGTCCATGTCCACCTGTATAAATCGTAAACGGTGAGACAAATGTGAAAACAGGAAAGCACGTGTGGCATTATTTTCAAAATACAACGATTTAAAGTTAAAACGTCTTATCTTAGTGCCCCTGCGGGGTCCCAGGTGGTGTCCAACTCAAAAGTTTCGAAAGCAAAAGGGGTTAAGAAGCGCATCGTTTGAAGCTGTTGTGAAATGAAAGAAGATGAGTTCCCAATGACTGACTAATTTATGTATGTTACAGTGTTAGAGCTGTTAGAGCTGCTGCCTGGTGTCAACAACTTTTGTACTTCGGTCGGGTCACTCGTAGATCTCTTTATTTCAATGAATGAAGATGTAACATAATTAACATAATTTTCAGCTGTGATTGTCAGATGCAACATAATTGTCAGCATCTATATACAAACTCATTTTCACAATGGCAGCCAATGATACGGCTTTGACTTTTTTGTGGATATCTACTATCAATATCATAAAATTGAAAGTGACTATGTTGTGACTTAATACCCCTTATGCAGAGTCGTTTTGACGTATGATTAGCATCATACTAAATGACTGACTACTGTGGGAAACATATGTTAGTCGAACTCTTTAGTATGGTACTAATCACACTTCAGAACTACTCTGCATACGGCCCAATAACTCTTGAACCACTCGGCCGATCTCTATCAAATTTTCAACATGGATGAGGTTTGGAACTGGGATTTCTTTTATAATTTCACCTTGAGGGTAGAGATTAGGGCTACTATATAATCGACAGTAATATCGGTGGTTTTCGATCATTTATAAATGTTCCTCCCCCTCCTTCCTCCCCTAAGTTGCACCGTCAAAGTGATATGACAAAATCATCGCAGGCCCGAACCTCATCTATGCTGAAAATTTGATCGAGTTCGGTCTTGTGGTTCTTTACTCTCCATGTGAATGATGATGTTTCGTCGTCACTTGGTCACACCAGGTCTATCCGGATCTCTCCAGCTCATGGGACTATGGATTACACTGAGTTTACCCGGATCCACTAGGTCATTGGTATACTCGCGTCACTCCGGTCATGGGTTTGTCCGCGTTACCGGATCTGGTGGATCATGGTTCGTGACCCGTTCCCTCACTCCTTTCCAGAACAGATGGATAGAACAAGCCATTCCACCGGAGGGCAAAATCTCAAATTATGGCTGAAAAATGAAACTCTGTCTACAAAATGACAGCGTGTGTGGTATTAGGCTCCGAGTCTCAACACTAACCCTGAAACCTAACTATTTACTCTATCATTCTCTTCTACTACTCTCTGCCGAAATTCCACTTTTTAATTTTTGGGCCTAACCAGGTTAGGTCCCAGTACTTATGCTACAGAGACTATTAATCTGGTAGAAAAGCTTCTTTCTCTTTGAGGATTCCTAATTTAGACCAGCAGGTCTATTATAGACTTTGCTTGGAGGGCGAAGGGTAAGGTTTTCCAGTGATATAAGTGGCCTTTTAAGTGTTTAGCTCCCGGCGTAAGCATACGGGAGCTTATATTTTCACTCCAAGATCAAGAGTATCATAATCACGATTATTATCATCATAGGTATTCTGCTACTATTGGCAGGTCACTTTATTTCTCAGTGTGTATATTTTTCGTATTTCTTGGTAACTACCGGCTGGTTCTGAACCAAATTTAGTGGACAAACCCATCGTCTAAGGAATAATGATCGCTATATTTAGTGCCCGCGTTCGACCTGGGAGGTCTAGGTTAGGCGTGTATGTTGTACTTTATTTTTCAATAGATACCGGCTGGATCTGAAAAACATTCCTTGGGCAAGAAGTCTATCTTCTAAGGAATAAAGATCGCTATATTTGGAACAGTCTTGGGTCGGCAACAGAGGCTGTGTTTCATAGACGTGCACGTCGGGAGCTTCTTAATTCAGTTCACTTCGGTTTGTTCACAACTATTATACTATAGGTTTGATTCATCAAACTCAAGGGGCCTCTTACCCCTTAAATAACTCCTAAATTGATAATCTCGTGCACGATTTTGGGTTAGTGTCCCTAATCTCAGAGTACATGAGTCACAGTGGATCAAGTCTGAAGTCATTTGACAATGACAGTTAAACTTAGTAAATGTGGAAAAAGTGTTGAAATTCTTATACTCAGATGGAAGGTATACTGTGCACTGTGAAGATAAGTGAACTTTACGCAAAACAGCGCTACAGTTTACAATTTTATTTCGACAAAGACGTATATGCTGTACCGTAAAGAAATTTATGCTGTTTATAGGTAAGACACGCTATCAAAAGTAACTGCCAAAAGATGGTTCAGTTGTTTTCGCTCTGGAAATTTATGTCTAAAATTCTACTTGTAGTGGGCATGTAAGCATTAGTAGACGACATTCTGTGAAAAATCGAGCGAAACCGGCATATAAGCAGTCATCACATCGCCAGTCATCTAAACATCAATCACCAAACAATCTTACACTATTTGGAGAAAGCTAGTTATAAAAGGAAGATTAACGTTTGCATGTCACGTGATCTGTCTCAGAAACATTTACTCGATCAAATTTCTATCTACAAATCTCTACTAAAACGTTAAAACGATCGAGCCATTTCTGAAGCGATTGATCACGAGTGATGAAAAGTGATGAAATCTTTGACAACAGTCCGAAAAAGATAGTGGTTGAAGCATGGAGAAGCTGCATCGTATGTGGCAAAGCCCACATTGACGTCCAGGAAGGTTATGCTGTGCGTTTTGTAGGGTTGGGAACGCATCGTGTATGAAGTTGCTGCCCCAAGGCAGAATGATAAATTCAGGCCTGTACTATTGACAAACAGCGCGAGTACACCTAGTAATTTAAAAAGAATCAGCCGGAGCTAGTCAACAGAAAGGGTTTCGTATACAACGCTGACAACGCCAGATCACATCCATCTTTGACGACCCCTCAGAAATTGAGAGAGCTTAGATGGGAGGTTTTAACGCATCCACCCTATATCCCGGACCTGGTACCATCAGATTATTATTTGTTTCAGTCAGTGCTGACTCTTCTGAATGCTGTTAAGTTAATTTCACAAGAGACCTGTGAAACCCACGTGCCACAATTTTTTAATCATAAACCACGGAAGTTCTGTAGGGACGCATTTATGGTATTGCTGTGAAAATGACAGGTCATCGAACAAAATGATGCATTATTCTCAAGTTACAATAATTATTTTTACAATTTTGATCTCGAACGGCTTAATACTTCCTTGGCAACCGAGTAGTATGTTGTTTATTAAACCTTGTAAATTTACACCATGAGCGAGAACATGGAATGTTATTTTTTAATGAAAAGAAATAAAGAAGGGAAGAAAAGAAAGAAAAGCGACGAAACATTGGGCAATACTTCGATAAAAGCAACCATCTTGTAGTTTAATAAAGGTCCTTCCGTAGCTATGTTGTTTGCTTAGGTTCCTTTGATTCTAAATCCAATTTCCACTTCGAACTAATGTAGTTCGGATCCCAGTTCACATCTCATGTAGCCTCAGTGATAATAAAATGCGCATTTCATGTAGCCTCAGAGATAATAAAATGCACATCTCATGTAGGCTCAGTGATAATAAAATACGCATTTCATGTAGCCTCAGTGATAATAAAATACACATTTTATGTAACCTCAGAACTTACAAAATACACATTTCAAATAGCTTCAGTAATAATAAATTACATATTCCATATAGCCTCAGTGATAATAAAATACTCATTTCATAGAGCCTCAGTAATAATAAAATACACATCTCATGCAGCCTCAGTGATAATAAAATGGACATTTCAAGTAGCCTCAATGACGATAAAATGCACATTTCATGTTGCCTCACTGATAACAAGTAACATTGACACTACAATCATTCACGACGTCTACACTAAAATCATCCAACCGAACTATTCTTCAAAATAAACAAGTTCATGGCAGTTATGTTTTAGTATCAGTTTAGCCAAGTGAAAAATTTGTCCTTATAGAATATACACTGTGTTTTCCAAAAGAATGACCTGATTTTAGACGGTAATAATTACAAAACATTGGACGTGAAGGCAAGGAAATGAGCGTTGTTTGAATGGGCGTGGACTAGAGTTTCAGAAAATCGTCGTTGGATGTCAGTGGGTTTTCTCAGTTTGTAGTAAGATTGCGTCCACTCAAGAGAAGGCGTTTTGTGTGCGGCAATTTGCAAAAACTTGAGTCAGTGATTTCGGTCCAGCGTGGTTTCCGTTGGCGGTTTATCATTTATCCGCCAGCACCGAAAAACATTCGTAGTTGGTATTGCCAATTTAAAGAAACAGGATGCTTGTACAAACTTCCGCCTCCAGATCAGCCTCCGATGAAATGATCCGAATTTAGCCATCGTCTAGATGTTGTTCGTGCTTGAAAAAAAGAGCATTTGTAATAGCATAGCTAAAACGTGAAGATTTTGTATTCTGCAATTTATCCCATTTTTGTGGTATGTTTTTATCAATAAATATAGACTTTTAAATCAGATCCATTCTTTTTGAAACACCCTGTATTTTATCTTTGAGTAAAATACATCGGAACCTCGATTTTTGTTTAACACTCTAGTCTTATTTTATACCTTTCTTTTTTTTTAACGGAAGCTCCCCTCCTTCTTAACAGGTATTCTCTACCTCATTTTGTTGTTGTTCCCATTAAGTCAATCTGTTTAATTAACTCTGCACACAACTTCTCAAAGGAGTTAATGACTTCAAGAAGAAAATCGAAGAATCCACTTAACAGAAACAAGCTCACTTTCTATCTCAGCATTGGAAAATATTTTGAGCCTTATTCTTATTGACACAAGGGAATCTAAATTTATAAGCTTCTTTACTGCTTCAAAATTATCAGATTACCAGTTACACATTAGTGCTTTAGTCATTAAATGTTCAATCATTGGCTTGGGTGGCATCTGGGGCGTTCATTTGGTTTCGTCTCTGCAGAAAGACTGATAGCCATTTCTACTGTTTCGAGACGGGCGTGGTATATGAATAAATAGCCGATCGTTGCGTTGAGGACGTGTGGTATAAAAAACACTAAATCCGGACGAAAAGGACGGCTGTAGTTTATAAGCTTTATTTGCATTTAATTTGTCAAATATATCTTTCTATCTATTACAATACTAAAAGTTCAGTTTCAAAATCATTTTATTTATTTTATTTATTTATATTCGCGTCTCTAAAGAAAGACTTATTTAAAATTGCCACCTCTAAAGATAATTTTCAAGTTGCATTCTTCAAAAATTAATGTCTTTCAAGTGCAATTCTCATATACAGCTGTATTGTATATGCAATGGCTTATCCTATAGTTTAAGAACTGGCAAAAGAGCGTCTTTGCAATGAAAATTATTTTTATAAGTGAAAATTTATCATCCCTGGGTTATTAGACATCTTCGTTTTAATTTTTTGTCTTTACCAGCATTGTACGCAAAAAAGAAAAAGCTGAGAAGGAGATACAGATGTAGAAGTGCAGGCTGTTTGTTTCATTAGTCATATTCAAGGACTTTCATAAAAATATATTGTAAGCTTATTTCAGAAATTAGGCATGCAAATAGTATATACAATGTTAAGATGGCTGTCTTGAAACAGGAATTGTCAGTAATTTCCTAAAGACTCCAACTTAGAATAACTTTGAATATTAAATACTAAAAATAAAAATGGAATTGAAACAAGAAACTAGTTACATCACATTACTTTTATAATATTAATAATTTTTATGATATTGATAACTTTTATAATATTAATAACTTTTATAATATTAATAACTTTTATGATATTGATAACTTTTATAATATTAATAACTTTTATGATATTAATAACTTACCGCAGAAGCATCTTCAGGAACTGGTCGAAGCTCCATTCGCTTGCCAAACCTAAAACAGAATTCAATAAACTGTTAAAATATCTGCTTTATAAAGATACTATTACTAACAATATCTTAAAAAGTAATTACCATCTTTGCCGGCGTAGTTGCACTTTTCTGTTTACAATTTCGAAGAAAAATATTTACAGTTCATGTTGTGAAGTTGTTTTTAAAATATAAAGTGTTATTTTAGCAAGGGATATTATGTAAATTTACCAATGCGTAACTAAATCTGGAATCACGTCTAGTAATGTCAGAGTAAAGCATACGTACTATGAAAAGGTAAATAAAACGGTAGGATCCAAATTACATTTATCAAGCCACTAAACCAGAGATGCAAATAACCACTCGCCTACTCGCCCGGGGCGAGTGGTTCATCAATGTGGACGAGTATTTAATATCATATCGAAGGTAAGTAAATGATTTCCATTGTGGAATGTGGGCTAGTAAAATTTTGTTGCTTATTTGCATCAATGCACCAAACATAGCGGGAATGCTGTGATACAGCATAAGGAAGCAAAGAAGACTTCAAACAACACAGAATCGGGGATACTTATTTGAGATTCAAATAATCAAAATCTTTATATCGACGTATGTGACGCATTCTACTTACTCTCAAAGATATAAAGACGTCTTCTATGCCTCAAATACGATAATGCTTCTAGTACTATCAAATCATGAATTCTTACTGTTTTTAATATTTCAATGTAGTATTATACAGTATAACGTTCTATTCAGTTCGATTCATCTTAGTCAGCTCTGATTTGTCAAGAAAGAAAGAAATATGAAGCTTACAGAAGACAGTTTTACCTATGAAAAAAAAAATACATTTGGAAATGGAAGAAAACGGGAACAGAAGACCGAAACGGATCGAGAACAATTCTGTAAACTATATTGCAGCATACTTGAGAGACAGTTTAATTTATTACTACTTGAATCATTCACTCTTTTTCTAATTTCAAAAATATATAGAATATGAACAAATAATTGAATCGGAGATTTAACAAAAAAATAATGAATCATTTCACTACATTTTAAACACACATGTATAAATTCAATTTTAAGTTTTACTGCACCCAATTTGATTTTCACTGCTAATTCTTTAATGTTATTAAGCCGTGAAATTCAACTTTTTATGCAAACAAAGATGCTAACAAAGGCACACATACACGTTTACCAAGATCATTATATGTACACAAAGAATCATGTACATGCAAGTAAAGATGGGTGTGCGTTTAATAAATATAAAAAGAGAATAGAGAAATGTATCTAACTTTTCTGCATTCAGTTCCAAAGTAAGTAGAACGGCACACAAAACAACAAAACTTTATATCTCATCTAAGTGTATATATATAGGGTGTTTCAAAACAACACCAACAACACTTGGGAGGTGATTCCTGACACCAAGATAAGATGAAAAGTATACACCAATCTAGCTGCACAAATGCATTCTTTCAGAGTTATAGGCTGCCGAAAATACGAAGAAATGAAGTGTAAAGGTTCGTAGCTCCAATACTATAGGACCTTCCGTAGCCGTGTAAAGACTTCGCTTAGGAACTAATATTTGTCCTATCTAAATACCCATGTTTCAGATCCTGAGGTACTTCCGCAATCATTTTTATAGAGATAGTTGGTGAGTGCTTCAAATCAGATGCCCGTAGACAAACTGCCTCTATAAAAAATGTTGCATGAGTACCTTAGGATTCTGAAACATGGATATTTGGATAGCGCGCACTTTAGTTCCTAAGTGAAGTGTTGACCCGACTACGTTACGTCCCATAGTATTGGAATTATGGAACTTCAAAGTTCATTTTCTCATGATTTTGGCAGCCTATAACTCCGAAAGGAAGCATTTGTGCACCCATGTTAGTCTATACTTTACGTCTTAACTTGGTGTCAGGAATCACCTCACAAACGTTGTCGGTGTTCTTTTAAACACCCTATATATTAATATAAATAAATTATTTAATATAGATAAATTATTTAGATAAATTATTTAAACGTAAAATTATTTAACCGCTGAAGTGATCTTAATGATTTTTGTTACATCCTAGCCTAACTACTTTTTATCACAGTAACTTTCTGGAAGTGATTATTCTAAGGGGGAATGGAAATGATTATTCAATCATTTGTCCTAAAATACAGTATATCATGAGCCGGTCAAGTTACAGGGATGAAACTCGGTAGATTAAGTAGTCATTACATATAAGGGGACACATGTCCCAGTGTTTTGAGGAGAGGTAGCGGGCATTTTCTACATAAATAAAAATGAATGTAGCGATGTTTGGAGGTCAACTTGTCCTAGAACGCTGCACTGAATTTAACGATTTTTGGTACATAGGTGACTACGGCCTAATTTAGGAGGTTTAGTTTTTTTTTTATCATATTAACGGTGTGTAGTGTGAGGAGTAAAGGATGGACTGGAACTATCACTTGACTCGACAGGCATTTGTCATTTTGTCTGTCAGTCTCTCTATTTCGTGATAACCTCATGTAAAAATCTTCATTGGTTGTCCAGTGTATATAACCTGCTTGCCTTTAGTCACCGAGGTTGTGAGTTCAATTTTCAGCACTGCCAGCACTACAGTGGCTCAGATAACACTGTAAACTGTAGAGCTTATCCCATATAGCCTGGCTGCTGCCAAAGGACGTAAATATCAATCAACACAGCTCTCGTAAAATTTATCTGAATTTGATTAAGAGTCTTCATCCCGGCGAAATTAAAATACCGCTAATTTTACAGTAATTATGTGATAACTTCAAATAGATAAAAGATAATCGAAATGTGGAACAAGAGCGCCCTAGACAATACTTTTTTACATGAGATACCGTTATCACGACTCACTTATCTGCTTTCGATTTCGAGCCATTTTGAAAATCGGCATTTATTTTCGCGTTTCTAAACAGCTGAAAACGGAAAGCCACTAGATGACTTGTGATAACGGTACCTCACGCAAAATAATATTGTCTAGGGGGCTCTTGTTCCATATTTCAATTATCTTTTATCTATTTGAAGATATCACATAATTATTGTAAAATTAGCGGTATTTTAATTTCGCCGGGATGAAGACACTTAATCATGGCAACCGCTTTTCTTCAATCTTAGGAAACAAGTCTATTGTTTGACCTGAAATCAATCGAGAATAAGATGGTAGAAGGGACTAAAGTACGCCATATGTTGAAAATTTATACTTTTATGTAATGTAATTACAAAATAAAATTCCGGTATAAATTTCGTTAAGAAAACAATTGAGTTTCGTTTGGCACTGTAAAATTACAGTAGACTTTCAAATTATGGGGATTCAATACCTAAACATGAAGTAGTACATCTATAACTAGGTTGTAGTAGAAGTAGGTTGCAGTATATTATTAAAATCAATGATAGAACCTATTCTTCAGACGCTGAATCCATATCAAAAAGCCATTACTCGCTATCCCTTACTGTTTTTATTCTTTGGCTATAACGCTTGATAAGGGAAGAGGTTGAACCTAGGTACTCTAGGGAAGCTGAAATCAATTACAAGAAACCATATCTCGATATCTCTTACCATTTTCCTCTATGAAAATCCGTATTTAAACTGAAAGTAGTAGTAAATTTCAACAACTTCTGGTTCTGATAGAGTATTGTGGGTTATGACAATACCGTCTCTTGAGACAAGGAATCGATTCCAGAAAACCACCTAGCACTATCCATTACTATTTTTGTTCTATGGTGATAAGTGTTGACACCGCGAATGACTAATTTGAACCACTTCTGGTTTGAATAGGAAGTTAACGGAAGGGATGGAAGCTATTCTTCGGACACTGAATCGATTGCAGAAAACTGAATCTCGAGATCTCTTATCGGTTTTGCACTGATATCTGTCGAGAGACGGACGGACGGACAAAGCCGTTCCATAAGACTTCCGAAACTGTAGTATAGTTTGGAAGTCAGAAAGTCGACTTTGATCCAATACGGTATTTCCATCGTTTATCAATCATCTCCGCTGCTTGAAGTTGAAATTAGTCAATAATGAATTTACTTCTCCTCTCCGATTTCAACAAGTGTTCTCTCATAAATTTTATGAAAATTCATACTCTTTATGAAACTTAGTGTTGATACAGTTTAAGGCTAGAGACTATTATTTGGTAAATATTTTGAAGACCGAGAGTGAATTAATTCTATCTTATAAAAAAAGCATGTTAATGATAATTTTTCTAACCATTGCACGATTTTCATGAACCATTACATATAATTGCTTTTATGTTTCCCAATGAGGACATTAGTTACCGATGAGGTAAAAGAGCAACATCAACCTTCAGCTTATCTTAGGGTAGCTCTTGAATTTAAAGAGATATCTGATTCCCACGATGTAAGGCATGTCTCACCTTGAAAGCCTAAGAATTCCCTTTCTTGGTTGGGAATGAAATTGATGAAAATAAAAGCGATAAAAATTTAAAACTTAAAAGAAATAATAATAAAAAAACACCTTCGCTCTCCTATAGTGCACGGTATTTATCATTCAGTTTCCTTGTATTCAACTCCTCTCTCCCTCCAACACAACCTAATTTTTGTCTTCTTTCTAGAGAATTTGCACATAACGCGATATGCACTCTCCATATATAACCTAACTCATTCCAGTGACATGTCTCCCATGTTACACACACGTTCCAGTGACATGTCTCAATGTAATTCTTCACACTGTCCCCGGTGGCGAGTACGTATTGTTAAATCCTGCTTTATATATAAATAGCTTTCTTAATTCTTCAGTTTATTTCTTTTCCTTGCCTCGTATAAGGTAGGTAGTGCCAAATTTCGCCACGTTCCAAATTTCGTCACCCACCACAGTTGCGAAAGTCTGATAAATGATCAGTCAACTGTTGATAATGTTTAGTGCGTTTCTCAGCCGCTCTATTGCACTAAAATCTGCCGCAAAGAAGTTATCTTTAAAAGAAAATAAAAATTAATCGCCAGTCGATTTGATTTCACACTTGTCTTCCAAGTTTAACGCTGGAAAGTTTGCTTTTAACGCTGTTCATTTTTCTTTGATAAAAAGAAAAACACTGGACATGAGAGATTATATGTCAGGAGTTCGTCCACGCATAGATATTCCTTGAAAAATCGCCAGGGACAAATATCTCACGAGTTTCAAGTTTGGTGTATTTTTACATTTCTGATGTTAATATTAATTTCTTTCTCATACTGGTGCTTAAGAGTCATAAGTTTCTTTTGTGTTAATATGTTTCTATTCAAGAGTCTTACGCAATTCACTTGTGAGATTTGTATCTCATAGTTGTTCCATAACTTAAAAAAGTATTATATGTATTTTTAGGTATTTGGTTTTTTACATCTAAGAAAAAATCACATGCAGAGGTGCCGCGAAGTTTGAAACGAATTTTGGTGTGCTCCAAAGGAAAAAAGATTGAGAAACACCGGTTTAGTCGGCAAGTACGTGCTACGAAATTGAATCATTTGACCAGAAGACGGCACTGAAAGTAATGATGGGTAACCAATGTCTATTGGGAAGATGAGCTCGTAATAAACTGTGTTGCAATCTTTTTCCGATTGTGGTGCGTGTTCGTCTCTAAAGTTCGTCTCTAAAGTAATACAATCGAAGTTTCTAAATTGTACTGTAAGTAATTAGATAATTAGATACACTCGCACTTTATTCTAGTGTTTTCACCCGATGATAGGAACATAGTCAATATGTTCAATGTTGGAATACGGTAGCGAAATTGATTATGATTTTTTGTTCTTGTTCTCAGGTCCGAGGCAGGGGGCCTAGCCCCCCGTTAGTTTTTTGAAAATGAAAATGAAATTTTTACGTCCTACTATTATGCCGGCTAGAACAAAGGAAACGGTGATGATGAGAAATGAACGAAATGGTGGAATGAGGAAAGTGGGAGGAAACAGGAGAACCACGGGGAAACACACGCACACGATGTTTGTCCACTACAAAGTTCACTTGGTGCGAGCTGGGATCAACCAGGTACCCCAAGCACCAGAGGTGAGAGCTCTGCCACTGACCCATCGCGGCTCTCCAGTTTGAGAAACAAAAATAATTCAATCTAGTATTAATATACTTTTAAAAGCTTATAGTAAACTCATGGTATACTTATCATAGTCTGGGTTCTGACTGGCTATCAGCTTTTAAATACGAGATTAGCCACTGCTTGTTCTTGTTTCTGAAGGTTATCCTTTTCCAATTAAAGATTACAAAGAGATTTAAATGACATTATTTTTCGTCAAATTTCAGGTAACGTGGTTTCTGAATAGTTTGAACAAAGGTTGCAAAAACATTGAGAGATTGTAAATTTCTTCGTTAAGAGATTCTCAAATAGATTCTGAATTCAAAATGAGTTTTACCCATTTTAGCAAATTTTGTATTTCCTTGTTTGTCCTTCTCTTTCTTCCTTCTATACTCTCCAATTGACTCAAACTATTTTATAGCTACATTTCCTTGTTTTTAGTACTTATGTTTATTTCCAGAAGCCATTGCAATGATCTAGATATATTTTCGTTGTGAAAAGTCAAGAGAACACGTAGAGCAAATCAAATCGTACTAATATAATAATTAATAATACGTATATATTAAACAAAAATGAATTGGAATAATTACCCCTATAATTTAATTTATAACATTGGATGAAAACTGTCAAGTTTATATGTAGATGTATGCAATATAAAATAATTTTTGAAACAAGCTTTATTCTCATTCATTAATTAAATAATTCGTTTTCATATAATATTGTAGCGAAGTAGTGAAATTAAATATATCTTGGCGTGCAAAAAAAAATCGACATGTAAGATTTTCGTTTGAAGGATATTAGTTATTATTCTATAGAACGAACTTTTTTAAAAGACCATAGATACCAGATATATCAAGCTATGTAATGCCGTCATTATATTTAACACATCAAAATTAAGGATTTTAAAGTAATCGTTGAAAGACTAGTGTGACGAAATTGTGTACTATTATCTTATTTTCTCAACAATTTATTGCAATATCTACCAGCTTGTAAATTTCTCTCAATTTGCGATTTTTCTATGCTAACAATAGGGCCTACAACAAATGAAACTATGAATTTATATATTGTATATACTTTTAGTATCTTAATATTATTCGCAGGCAAATTGATGTTTACAGATTAAGAGAACACATTTGCAGCTATCAATTTACTCGCTCTTTTCATATCGTTCCATTAATCTCAATAATTTGTAATCTGTTTACATTATTAGCGTTAACTGTCATTAACATTCTATATTTAAAGTTAATAAACTTCTGAGAAATGTTTTCAAGTTCAAGAATAGCGCAGGTTAAATAAGAATTCAATAGGAAAGGAGGGCTGCTAACATAAAAAAAATGTACGTTCGAAAGCGTTTTATGAAGACCCTGGTATGGAGCGTGGCGCTTTACAGATCAGAGACGTGGACATTGAGAAAAGGTGACATATCCAAAGTAGAAGCATTTGAAATATGGTGTTGGCGCAGAATGTTGCGCATATCATGGACCGAAAGGAAAAGGAATGAAGACGTACTAAAGGAAGCTACTGAAGGACGACAGGAAAAAGAAGAAACAGCATGCTTGGCCATCTTATTCGGCACTCCGATTAGATCACCGTGCTGATAGTGGGAAAGGCAGAAGGAAAACCAGGAAGAGGAAGGCCAAGGATGGCATATCTAGATGAAGTTACGAAGAAGAGACCTTATCAAAGTATAAAACAGCTCTCCCAATGAAGAAAAAATTTCTAGTTTTCATGTTGCCCACCAACCTATGGTTGAAGTGAGAAAGAAGAAGAAAAACGTCTGAGGCAGAATATTTCAAGTATAATCTAATAAACTGATTATCATATATTCCTCAATATTGTAATTGCGACTTCTCACAATATTCAATAAAGCACGTAATTTCGTATGTTTTCAGTTCCGTTATACTTTCGTAATAGTCTAAGTAAATTTCAAATATTATTAGGCCATATTAATAATATTACTAATAACAATTATTTATTTCTTAGTATGTACTATTATATATAAAAATAATATGCATGATAAAGATTAGAAACAAATACATTAACATGCTTCAATATTTTCTAACATAAGTAAATGAATATAAGAATATGAAATAATGTTTCAAAACAATATACATTTTACAGTACTGTCAAAATATATGTAAAGTTTCGGGAAGATAAAGCGTGAAACACATATTTAAGCGTATTGCAAGCTTTCTACTTTTAAACAATGCTGCAAAAAACATTTTAAAAGCACATAAAGCAATTACAATGTTCTTTTTTATATGAAACATGCATTCTATGCGTAAAAGCAAGCTTGACTACTACTCTTGTTGGCATAAACACATTTTTTTTATTTTGTGCAGTAGAAAAAAAGCCGTGCAACACATGAATACTAAATATTTCTATATCCTACTGTAGAGGTGTGACACTACATTTTGAGTGCAATAGAAATATAGAAACCAGAAGTAATATTAAATAATACAGTTTAGTAAGAATGTGTATAGTTAACATTACTAATATATTATAATTATTAGGTTATTTACTCTTTGTTATTATAATATAGTTTATAAAATATTTTGTAATGTTTACCCAATTGATTAAAAATTTAAGATGTTAACTAATGATTATCAAAATGTTTGTATTTTATTATTGTAATTTATCTCTGAATAGATTCTAACCAGTTCCTTTTTATAATATTATTAAAATTATAATGTACATGTAGTATTATTGTAATAATCCATCGTGGTCTTGAGACAAAAGTAACTCTCAAACTTACATTGATTAAAATTTGCGATAAATAGGAGCCCGCGAAGTGCAGCTAAGTATTACGTTATGAATAAAATTCTGATATAAAAATGTATTTTATCACGAGATCAGTTATGATTATTTAGTGTTGTAAATGGCCACAAGAATTGAAATGTTGATATCATAGTACAATAATCAGTGACTTCTTAATAAGAATCTATTATTTGGAGCATTCCACTTTTAGAGTGTTTATTTTAATTAACAGTAAAAATACACGTCATCTACAATTGTACTTGCATTTTTACTTGTTCTGTAGTTTGTAATATAACTTAATATCTTCGTTTCTGAACTTGTTTAAGAGGCCCCATCAAGGCGAAATTAAAATGTCGCTAATTTTACAGTAATTATGTGATATCTTCAAATAGATAAAAGATAAACGAAAAGTGGAACAAGAGCTCGCAAGTCAATATTATTTTACATGTGATACCGTTATCACGACTCAGATATCTGCTTTCGATTTCCAGCCATTTAAAAATCGGGATTTATTTTAGCTGCAAATGGAAAGCTACTAGGTGAGTCATGATAACAGTACCTTATGTAAAATAATATTGTCTAGCGAGCTCTTGTTCCAGTTTTTGATTATCTTTTATATGTTTAAAGATATCACATAATTACTGTAAAATTGGCGGTATTTTAATTTCACAGTGATTAGAAATCTTAAAGGTTGAAAAAGATTTCTACTTGAAATCAAAATGTACCAAATAAGATACTAATTTCAACAAAAATGTTAAAATTTTACTTTGGTGAATTATTGATTTATAATTAGAATTGTAAACGTTTATTGAAATTTAAAAGATGCAAAAGAAGTTTTTAAGATTATTCATTATTATTATTATTACTTTCATGTAGCCCATAATATATAAGAAACATTCTACAATTTCTTCTTTCAATTATCAACCATCAAAATCTAGTTGTAATATTATTAATAACAAATAACAATTTAAATTTAAAACATTGAAGGAGTTTTAAAATTCATCATAAATCATAGTTAATAAGCGTTACTTAAACAGCAAATATATTAATAAATTACTTTATTCTACAACTGTAAACTAATTAATAGAGAACTTATAATTTGTATATATTAGATTATCATTATACAAGTATATCTTAGATATCTGTACAAAAGTGTCAAATGTTTCTCCTATCCGATAAAATATTTATTCGTTTTGAATTACATTAGTATTAAGTTCCTGCTGGTAACTTTTAGAAGTTGTAACTTTCAGAAGAGTATTTGTTTACTATTGTAAATATACACTATAAATTTGTTAGTGCTGAGTGTAGAGTTTGCAAAACGAAGAGAATTCACGTTGGATATTTGTTCTAAAGGATTATTTAATTTAGCATCTGTGGTGAATAGTGAAAAATTTCTTTTGCAAAGCAAGCGATATAGACTAGCTGTTTATTTCTTGTTGCCAACGAGAGAATAGGTATTCAAGCCTGCTTATGTTGCATAAATAGTATTTTGTATTGAAATCAATTTTTGTTTATTAATAGAAAGCAAATTGGAATAGAGGTTATATATATATAGATATATTCTGTTTCGACTCACCTCGGCCGTGATCGGGCTGAATATAAACGATCAAGCTCTCGTAACTGAAGTAGTTTAATTGCTTTTTCAACCTTCGTCAAATCACTTCTTCTAAATGATTCACTTCGCGGGCTGCCTACCACAAAGGGGTACATTGTAAAAATTTATCCTACATATTTTTATTACTTTTCAAATAGTATTCTGTTATTAACAATAGAACTAATGTACTAAGCATAATTTATTGTATGAGACATTGAAATTGAAATAACTTTTGCTATTGTTTTTAATTCAACTTAATTTCCTTACACATCACCACTAATGTAAGGTGTTAATTATATGCACTATGAAATTATGACTAATTAGATTGATGATTAAAACGTTGTGCCAATCATTTCATCAATACAACTTAGTTTTAATGAATATTATATAAAGCCGATAATATATCATTTTAATTAATAAAATGAAATAATAATAATTATGCAGATGAAGTCAATAATTAAATAGATAACCATAAAACAAATTATCACACTATTTTTTTCAGTTGTCATATTTCAATTAGCAAATTTATAAAATTAGTGGACCACTTAAAAGGTAACTTACAAATATCCGTTAATACCACAATAAAAGAAACAGTATACACTCAATTTAATAAATTTAAAATGTCGACATTTTCAGTGCTACGTGCAACAGGTAAGTGATATTATGCTTAAATCTATTTTTCTACTACACAATAATATACATATGTTTGTGCTAATAATATTCAATCTACATTCAGCGTGAGAATTATTGTTCTTTATACATGTATATTATATTTAAAAAATATTGCAATGAACACAAATAAAATCTCTACAAATAATTAAGTGAATTAATGTCAATATCAAAAAGACCACCACAAATCTGTTTCGGATACAAAATTGCAGGAAACGAATATTAATATTATTTTACAATCTGTTTAATGTCTCTGAAAATAATTGTTTTGCAAATTATAATGCATGCTACAAATGGTTTAATTCCCTTTCCCTCCTCCTCATTTTCATAGCTGTTTTTTATGTAATAATGCTCACTCAAATATTATTTTATAACGTCAGTTTTAATACCAATTCCCATTCTAAGTTATGTGTGGCAATGATTTATCTTATACTATAATTCCTTAGATTAAAGGAATGTTATTTGAAGAGTACAGTGACATGAACGCTTGTTCCCACATTGCCAGATCAACCCAGCATGCTCTGCATAGCATATCTCTTCTACGTTGATCTCTGGATTTAAGAGACATCAATTTCAAAGCTTCATATTAACCTCTACTTTTATTGAATAGTATGTTTCAGTTATCATCAAGAATGTACAAACTTAAAAGTTCAATCATTTAACGTTAGATTTTCGCACAGTGATGACAATACGCAAGTTGATAGGCCAAATAATATATCCTGTATACGTAAAACAAGATCTTTCAAGACATTCTATAATAACAATCAAGAAAGTAGGGAATACATATAGAAAGTAGGGAATAGTAAAAGAGTAGTCTTTTACTATTCTTTGCACATCTGTAATTATAAATAGATTTAATATGGTATTACAAGTTAGAAGATTTTTGACAGAGCGAGATATACATAGGGAGAATATACAGCTTAGGCTTATAATTTAATACAGGATTCATATTTGATGGCCAACCATTCTGTCTGTGATTCCTCATGATCTTGCTTTGTTCTACCAGATCCTAAATAAAGGGCTTGGTCGACTTCATTGTACTTCGTTACCCTCATGACATTGTAGTTGATTGAGAATAATTGTAATGTAGATTTGTGTTGCAGGCGTACCGAAGAATTTATTAAATAAGTAAAGAGGTTACGTGTGGGAGGGAATAATTATCTATGTATAGTTTTCACAGAAACAAAACCAACTTTTCCCTGAAAGATCCAAATCTAAAATGTTAAATTATTCAATGAGATATCTAGTTAAATTTCTCTGTGCTTACTGGTGATAATGGTGGATGGCTAATTCTATGTAATGGTGGCAAAATTGGCTCATTTATAGTTCGTGTTCTTGTAACACATTTGCTGCTGATATAACAAAAGTTGGTTTAGTTTGTGATTCAACTATAATGAAGAAATACAGTAATTATTTGTTATTTAATGCGTCGGACCCGTAATTCTAATTTAATGTGTGGAATCCATATTCCATCCTACATGTCACATATTTCCACTTTCTTCATATATATGCTACAGTGTGGCTCATAATTATGAATTTGATGTTTGACTAACTGTAGTATTTGTAATTCTGGATAAAAAGTTTCGATATGGCAACACTGTGTAGCCTAATAGTGGTGATAAAGGTCACTGGACTTAGAACTGTTAGTGTATGTCCAGACAGGATGGCGGGATGGTTGTCTCTGCAACAGCGTATGCGTTTGTATTCTGCAACAACATCAGGAAGAAGAGACGGAGAACGGTAGTAGAGTTTGGAGGAAATGGCCCCGCTGTGTTAATAATCGCAAGAATAAATACATCACATACATAATTCGGCCGAATTACGAGAATATATCACAGAAGAGTTCCATAGGATACCAATACGGGTCTGTCAAGCTTGTGAGAACGCTGCTTTTCGTCTTCAGGTAGTTTTGGTTGGAATGGTACGTTGGTGGACCATGCCATGAAGATATACCAGAAGACAGTCCTGTATTTCATTTGAGTATGTAATTAATGAACAACCACTATTTAGGAAAGATGTAGTCAAAGACCTAGGCGTGTACTTTGATCCGAAACTAAAGTTCAGTGTCTATATTGAACATATTACCAACGAGGCATTTCGCAATCTAGGCCTAGTCATAAGGTTAGATAAAGAATTCGAAAATATCAATACTCTGAAATCATTATACTACTGCGTACGTACGCTCAAAGCTTGAATATGCGTGTACAATTTGGGATCCTCAAACCAGTAAAGATAAGTTCATGCTCGAAAAAATTCAAGCTAAATTTCTGAGATTTTTTAACGTTTAAGGACACAGGTTTCTACCCAAGTAAATTTACCTCTTCTACCCTGTCTAGTAACTATAACATGTTAACATTGGAACAAAGAAGACTTACAAATACTCTTTTATATTTATATAATATTTTGCATTCGAAAGTCGATTGTCCAGAAATTGCATCCAGCTTAAATATATCAGTTCCGTCGACTAAAACACGGAACATGAATCATAATTTCTTTAATATCAATAAGTCACGCACTGACATAATGACTAAGTCACCGATAGTAAAAATCAGTGCTGTCCACAATAACACAGTCAAATTATATCCAAAAATTGATGTATGTACAAACAACATCCAAACATTTGAGAGAGATGTTATAGATATAGATAAAATGAAGCAATACGCCAAATAAGTAAACAACTAATATTGGTAATCAACTCATTATTGAGAATATTATACTTTTACTGTAGTAAGAATTATGTATAGTCCGAACACTGTAATTGGGATCTATCCTGTCATGTTCTATTTAATAAATAAATAAATAAATAATAAATTTCTTGTAGGGAAAAGGTACCAGAGTAATGCGTTAATGTTCAATTTTATACTCGTTATGCTGTTAGTTTTTTTTTTTTAGCACAGTCTTTGAAACATCATATGTATAATTTTGAACCACCCTGTATTTTAAACCAATCATTTATCAATCTGTATTTTAAACCAACTGGATTCTTGACGTCACAATTAGCTGGTTCCTTCTCAGTAAACTACACAAAGAACAAGGAGTAAACAGGGGTGATAGGCGAACCAGAATATCGAAAGACTTAACGAATTCTTTCGCAGGCTATGACTCCAAGATTATTCGAGCACTGCGAACACTTGCTTCTTTTTTTCATCCTCCTATCTTACCCCTCCACGTTTTGTCCCAACACTTTGTCTCTGCTGTCTCTCTGATTGTTGAAACAGAATTACGTTCCTGCAATTCTCTCGTACGATTCCCCTTACATCTCCTTACCGTCAGGAACGCATTTGGGGTGTCGAGAAAGACTGCAGTGGGAAGTCTAATGGAGGAGATGGGATAGAGATTTAATAGTCGTGTTTGTCTTGCACACAACGACAGATATGCGTATTCTTTAATATATAAATCAGACAAAAAAATCCAGCATGTCTTCATATTCAATATATATTTTGGATTCTGAAATTGTAGGACTAACACCCTTTATTCCTGATTATGACAGCCTGTCCTTTACCTCGTCTGAACAATTAACGGGATTCCATTTTCCAGCAGGAAAACGCGTGTTCCTATATCCAGATCAACCCATCATTCTCTACGTGGTACACGTCTTTTAACCTGGCTTGCTATATCTCAGCGTGTTGCAGCATTGCGAGACCAACCCAGTATCTTCTACGTGGCACACGTCTTCTACCTTGGCTTCCTATGTCTTAGCATAACACGTGTCACTATATCACTAGACCAACCTAGCATACGCTACGTGGCATATATCTTTTATTCTGGTTTGCTATGTCTCAGCAGAATGCGTGTTCCCACATCGCCAGACCAACCCAGCATGCTCTACATAACATACTTCTTCTACCTTGACTTGCTATATCTATGAATATAAGAGACATCAATTTCAAAGATTTATATTAAACTCTACTTTTATTGGAATGTATCTTTCACTCATCACCAAGAATGCACGAGCTTAAAACTCTAAGATCGATGATTTGACGTTACATCTTTTTCACACAGTCATGAAAATACGCAAGTTGATAGGCCAAATAATATATATATCTTGTATGCGCAAAACAAGATTTTTCAAGACGTTCTATAATAACAATCAAGAAAGTAAGTAACACACACACACACACATACACACACACACACACACACACATATATATATATATATATATATATATATATATATATATATATATATATATGTGTGTGTGTGTGTGTGTGTGTGTATAACAGTCTCCTAATGACATATGTAGTTATGGCATAAATACAAGCGTCTCATCATAACAAGGAACAACCCTCTTCTCATCTCTTGTTCGAAAGAAGTCTTCAAAAGATTCAAAGAAATGTCCGTAACGATGTTTCTTTCATTTTCAGATTTTTCCCCTCAGTAACCCAAAAGAACTAAGAATGTATATATGTTACAAATTTTCTTGGGTTTCTCAATGTTTGTCAGTCTTTCTTTTCATTCCATTTTTTCTGTTTTTCTGCCTTTCGTTTATGATCTGTTGTTATTATTATATCTCAGTTTCCTGCAGCCTCGTGTTTTTCCTCTTTTGAATTCCATGCATACATAATTTGTTGTATTCGTCAAGGAAAAATCTCGTTAATAAAATCCATTGCTATTTTTAAATTTGCATCTGTCACTTTACCAGCATTATACATTATTTTTGTCAAAACGTCATAAATTGTAAACTAATATATATTAGTTTACAATTTATGACGTTTTAACAAACATAGTGTATAATGCTGGTAAATGGACAAAAATTAGTATTATTTAAAAGTTTTATTTATAAAATAATCATTTGAAGATTTTGTATTCTTAATATGTATTAAAAGCAGGGAATTCAAACATATTTTGTGTTTTTATCTTCTTTCTTTATATATTTCTTTGAAGATTTTTCATCTTAAGTGTATTCCTTTTTTGCAATCATACATCCTAGTGGGAAAACTATTTTAATATTATTGACTAAACATCTTGTTTAAGAATGAAAGGGGAGTTACGTAATTAATAAAATGTTATATAATAGGCGACATCATAAAGGAAAGAAGAAAAATATTTTGAATTGCTATCAAGCTCAGATGCCTTGATTGACAACCTGTGTTTTTGAGTTGCATCCTCGAGTTTTAAATGCTATTCTAGAATCCCAAGGTAGACAGTAGGGCGCCAAGCCAAGTTCTATGGCTGGAGTACACTGTATGCCCATTTACACGAAGTATCAGACTTTTTTCGAACATCGATAGTTTTTACTTCTAGTGAAGATAGTGCTACGAAAATTGCCACATCCACTAAACTGAACGGGGGTGTGCCCTACACAAAATTTCAATGTTTAATCTGTTTCAGTTTACAAGAAAGAGCAAGAAAACTTCAATATAAAAACACACAAATTTTGGTCAGTGGCGGATCTACCCCGGGGCCGGGGGGCCTAGGGACCCCAGTTTTCTGAACGACAAAAATAATTGAAGTTATTATTTATAAATTTTGGAAGTTTATAATAAACTCATGATATACCTATCATAATCTGGAGTCTGGCTGCTCCCCCCCCCCCAGTTTTCACATTTTATATCTGCCTCTGATTTTGGTATTTACTATTCAAACTCTATGGGGTACTTCCTGCACACATGGAAACTTGAAATTTACACAAATGTAGGAGTTGTAGTGAAATTAGAGGGGGGGAAATTATAAAACTGGAAATTTCTGTCTCCAAGGACGAAAAAGTAGGGAACAAGGAGAAAATTAAACATAGTTACGTTACTTGATTCACAATCTATAAGGAACTTACGGTACGTATGGAAAATTGAAATTTAGCACAAACGCAAAATTTGTGGTACAAGGAAAGGAAAAAGATTTGAAAATTGTAAATTTTCCTCTATAAAGGTGTAAAATGAGATAGTATGTTGAAAGTTACGTTTAGTTACGTTAGTTATGACGTACTTCCTGTAGAGATTTATACATCAAATATGCAACAAATGTAGGATTTGGTATACAAATGTAAGGGAAAATCTGAAAACTGGAAATTTCCTGCCCCGCGGAGGAAAAGTAAGGGGCTAGATTAAAATTGCACATAGCTAAGTTACTTGATTCAGAATCTATAGGGTACTTTTTATACATATGAATACTTGAAATTTGGCAAAAATTTAGGACTTGTAGTACAAATAAAAGGGGAAATTTTTCAAAACTCGAAATTTGTTTCTCCTTCTAGGAAAATTATGCGGACAAAGGCAAAATTCAGATCTTATCACGTTATTTATGAAAACGATTGGAAATCTCTAGGGCACTTCCTCTAAACATTAGAACTTGTAATTTGGCACAAATGTAAGATCTATCTTACAAGTAATGTAAAAAACACCCGAAATTCGAAATTTCTTCCTTCATGGAGGAAACTTACTTGGAAAATGCAAAACCTACATATTGTCACATCACTTATGACAGTGATTCAAACCTTATAATGTACTTTCTGCAGACATATAAACTTTAAAATTTAGTACAAATGAAAAACACAAACTACTAGTGAAGTAAAGAAATTCCAAAAACATCAAGATTTCCTCTCCAAGGTGAGAAGTTAGGGGACAAGAATAAAATGACATTTTAACATTTATTTGGGAAGACAATTGTAAATTTATAACGTCCTTCCCGTAAAAATGAAAACTTTTAAATTGAGTCACTCAAAAACACTCATTTAAAAGCATACTGTAGAATTTTCCTGTAAACAGAGAATTTGAAATTTCTTACAAACATAAGTGTTTCGTATAATTAAAGATGAAACTTATAAAATGTCAACTTATGAATTTATAAAGAATAATAGGAGAGGAGTATGTACGTTAACATTTCACATTGGGTCATTGAGTTGTTGTCACTATAAACTAATAAAAACTTGCAAGTTACTTTATATAAACAAGAAATCTAAAACTTGGCAGTGAAAAAAAAAAGATTTAATATCGATCAATATAACTAGTTATTAATAATACGTGAGCAAACTAATGGTTTTTCTGCAGTTTTAAATGCTAGTAGATCATTGTAAATACTAGATCAATGTAAAAGTATATCATTGTAAATACTTTCAAAAAAGTAGTAATAGGCCTATGCCACCAAAAACATGAATGTGAAAACTAGAGCATTCGCTTTATCGGACAAAAGAGTTAATAGCGGTTTAATATTGCAAAACGAAAGTTCCGACAATTAGTTACAGTGCCTAACATGCACAATGGCATTTCGAAAGAAAGAGGGAAAATACGGCACTGTTCTTTAAAGTACATTCTATAATTTGATTGTGTAAAATACGTTGTACACTATCTTAACAGTATGTTCAACATTTTTAGTTTAAAATCAGGACTTTTAGACTGAATCGGCCAGATTTCGACTGATGCTTCTGATATCCGTTAATCCAGGTCCATAAGACCAAGGGAAGATTGTGTTTCTATTTCCTGATCGTTATATTCAGAATGGAAGTGAATTTCCAGAACTAAAAGAACGGTCAGTAATGCACACAGTCTAATCGGAAGTATCTCTTGAATGAAAGCTTTCCTCTCAAACGTGTAGGATTCGAAAACTTGTAGAATTACAACTAAGGGGGCGCTGTTCTCTCTCGTACTCCTACATTTCTACCCCTGGGTTGTATCAGAAATATTTTATAGAGATATGCCCTACCCTCTGATCTAGTTTCAAGTATTACGTCCCACGGTTATACTGGCTAGGCTAGAGGAGACGATAATGTTGAAAAATTAATGAAATGAAGAAAGTGGAAGGAAACGAGAAAACTCCGAGAAAACCCACACACACGACGTTCGTAAGCCACAAAGCTCACTTGGCGCGAACTGGAATCGAACCAAGGACCCATGCATCAGATATGAACGCTCTACCACTAAGCCATCGCGACCCGTAAAACCAAAAGAATATTATATATATATATATATATATAAACTTTATAAATTGACGTTTCTCATTCCTTATATTGACATGCAATATTGATCATATAAATGTGAAAAAATATAACTCTACAAAGATTTCCCTTTTGGTTCATACAATGGTTAAATATACTTAGGGTGTTTATAGCCACCTGTTCTATACCTTGTCACTCATTTTCCTCTTGGAAATATGGAGAATAGAAAAGATAACACTTGTACGTCACGCAGAAATAGAACAATACAACTTTCTAACACCATTTTGTAGTTTCGAGCCGACTACACTGTTATTACATTAATGTGTGTTTGCTTGTCTAAAAGCAAAAACAAAATATACATTCCTTTGTTTCGTTTATTTGTCAAACTATGTTTGTGTACGTGAGTTTTATTTATTATTATTGTTGTTGCTGCTGTTTCATATGCCCAGAGCTTACATGGATTGTGTTTCTCACCGTTATATAGAAACGGTTTAAGCATGTTGTTTATATGTGCATGTTACTATATAATGTGTGATTTTTCTCCTTGTTCTATGGTCTAATCGGTGTCAGGAAAGCATGAACAATTTGAAATAGCACTGTCTACTATATGTAACACCTAAACGTTATTCATCTTTTTGTTCTAATGTTAAACTCTAAAATTACACGGGAAGGACATTGGTATATTCTTTTTTTTTTTTTTTTTTTGTACAGCAAATTGAACAATTTAAAATTTCTCTTTTTTTTCTGGATGTAGTCGTGTTTTAAAATACTCCGGTGAAAGATAATTTTGGAGACATAAAGAGAATTTTAGGTCTCACATAATTGAACAGTAAACACACACACTGGGCCCGTGGTGGAGAAACCGGCTTTCCTCTCTCCTCGCGGAACTTGAAAAAACAAGTCCTAAGCGAGTTGAGTTTTATTACTTATCTCTGTAGTTTTGTCGTTTACATTACGTAGGAAATATGTGTATGTATGGTACATGTAAATTGTGTATGGTACATTCAAAATAGACTTAGAGCGGACCCCTTGCTCAAACCTTATCCCACCCTGCGCTCTAGGTGCTTAAAGGTCAACAAGGGTTCATTGGTAGAGCGTTCACCTCTGGTGCTTGGGGTCCCGGGTTCGATCCCAGCCCCTGTCAAGTGAACTTTGTGGTGGACAAACACCGTGTAGGTGTGTTTTCTCGGGGTTCTCCCGTTTCCTCCCACTTTCTTCATTTCACCATTTCATCCATTACTCATCATCACCGTCTCCTTTAGCCTAACTGGCTTAACCGTGGGACGTAAAACTCAAAGATTTCATTTCATTTTTTAAAGGTCAACATACTAATCACATCATTCACAATAACATTAAAAGTATAACTGGACCTTAAATGACAAACGTTAATACCAGAAAATCAATTAACTGACATAATGAAATATTAAAATTAATAATAATAATAATAATAATAATAATAATAATAATAATAATAATAATAATAATAGTTGCTACACTCTCTGTGATGTATACTATAGAAAAGCAATATTCATTACTTATTTCAGGCTTGAACTGTACTCGAAAAGCAAGGGACACTCTTGCACTACCATGGAGGCACGGTGGCTAAGTAGTGGAGCATTTATTTCTGGATGCGTGGGTCCTTGGTTTGATTCCCTGTCAAGCAAGTTTGTGGTGGATAACATCGCGCTCCCGTTTCCTCCCACATTCTCACTCCACCGATTTTTCCATCATCGTTCAATCACCTTGATCATCCGTCTCCCTTAGCCTAAAAAACATAATTGTGAGGCTTTAAACCACTGGCGCAAATCCCGGGGAGATGAGGAGGACATAACCCCTCCAATCTTGGAACTGAGGTGGACTGTTCGCCCCCGATAACAATATTTGAAATGCGTTTTAGGAGAGAAATTTTATGATTTTGATGTTAACCACATAGGAACGTCAGATGATATTGTTCCCGAGAATAAACCTCACATCTGCCCGCCTCCCAATGTTGAAGACAACTCTGTTCCTCTGATCCTCCACAACATTGTTTTTCAACTTCATAAACTTCAAAAACGAAGAAAAAAAAGATTATAGGAACGGTCTTACCCGTCCCCCCCCCCCCAATGTTAGAGCAGATTTGCGCCTCTGCTTTAAACTGAACGATTTCATGTCATTTTCTTGTACTATCATGGTCCCCCAAAAGGTGAGGCAAGGGTACGAGAAATTCCTTCCCCTGGATTTTCGAAATGGGTTCAGTTTGTCGAAGGATATGTCAAAACATATTAGACTAACAAAATGTAAGTTTGTTACATAGTATAGTATTAAATATATTCATATTAAATATTACTACTACTGCCTGTTGAGCCTGAGACTTCAGCCTGCTGTTCAGTGTAGGTTAAAATCGCGCTACCTGAACAGTTCTAACTGTTCACATTTAACTTTTTTTTTTTTTAATTGTAATTTGTCCACCGATTGATTTCAAGTTACACAAACATTATAACTCAAAATATAAATAAAGGTATGATTCCTGCCCTTGTCTTAACCTCCGCCCAGAAAATTTGTTGAATCACGTCGTACTGTTCATGGTCGTAAGGTTGTTGAATCATGTCAGAATTACCGCGCCCAGAAGGTGACGACATGCCTGAACAAGTTTCTAGGCGTCGGCGCTGCGAGTGTGTTTATCGTGTGTTTTCAGCACATTGTAGAGTGAAGGTGTAATGCGTGCGGTCGAAGTCAAAACTGGATACCAAATTGATGTATGATACCGATGGAAAGCGTCAAAGTATGGAGTGACGGGGTCCAGGATAGCCCAAAATCAAGAAGGTGCGAAGTGATAAATTCCGCATCAAGACAATGCTCGTGTTTTGTACCCTTCTTTGATTTTGAGAGTGTTCTTTAATATAAAGAATTTCTCCCTGAAGGCACCAGATTAAATGCCGCAACGTACGTAAAAATGCTGAAACGTCTACTACAAAGAATCAGACGGGCACGCCTCCAGTACGCAAAGCAAGGTGGCTGGACTCTGCAACACGACAATACCCAGTCACACACTGCCTTTCTTGTGCGGCAATTCCTGGTCAACAGGGAAGTTGTGTCATTTAATTGTCCACCCCACTTCCCAATTTGTCCCCCGCAACTTTTTCTTGTTCTTCAAATTGAAATCAGTCCTGAAGGGTCGAGGTTTGCTAACATTTTGTATATCCAACGTAATGTTACAACCCAGCTGAAGACCATCCCTAAAGATGAGCACTAGAAGTTTCCAGAACTTCTACAGCCGTTCCCAAAAGTACAATACAATCAACGGGCATTACTTCGAAGAATGAAACTTTAAAACTGGATTGTTTGAGTTTAATTATTTGAAAATGGATAATGATGATGGTGTAGGTGAACATGCTTTTCTAGTTATTATTACAAAATCTGTCCAGAAAGTTTGGTGAATGTGTCTATATTTCGAATGGATTGTAGTCTTACCTGAAGTAATAGTTATAGGTAAAACAACATGTAGTAAATAGTAAAGTATGTTCACTTACACCATCATCATTATCCATTTTCAAATAACTAAACGGAAACAATACATTCTTTTAAGTTACTATTAAATCGTCACAAAAGTTTAAAATCTGCAAATTACCTGCACGATAGTGACATCTATTGGCTTCAGGTAGGCAATCAAAGCAAGTGCCGGCGCCTATTAGCATAACTGTTTACTATTAGGAATTAGAGTGATACACTGACATGTTTGTCTTTTATAAATAGAACTCACTGTAGATAATAATGTCATGCAATGTGAGAATATAATTGTTTTTTACATGAAGTATTACTATATGCATACGTGTATATAAAATGTGCGTGTATTTGCGATTGAGTTTATGTGTCGGTCTTTTGCCCTCCCTTCCCCTCCCGGAAAGAATCCAAGTGTAGTGAATAAATGTATCTTGCGCACTACTATTAATATCACACTGCAAATATAAATCTAAAATACACATATAAGAATTAAGAGAAACATTCTCAGTTGACACAATTATTACATGTAAAAAAAAAAAAAAAAAAGTTCATTAGTCTTCATTAATGCTGAAGGGGAGAAGTGACTATTCTAATATACGTTTCATCTGTTCAGAAATTAAGTTCATAATCTGTTTAAATTTACATAATTAGAACGTATCCTATTTCTTTTGGCTGGTACATTTGAAACGACTGATGAGAACAATGGAGGTTAAGTGTATGATGTCACAAACTCTGTGCATGTGCAGAAAACAGACTGGGATACCCAGTCAGGATGCAGTGTGTTGTTAAACCGGGTCGTGTGTGGGAGTGCACCATGGAGAATACAATTGAGTGTAATCTTCCTTAACGTTGTCAGACTAGGACATTGTATAGATTTACACTGGAAAAATGGCAACAATGCCAGGAATGGTGAATAAGCGCACCATGTGCCGTTAACTTGTGAAATGTCTTGTCGGTGCACAACATCCAAAAATTATCCTCGAGACCATTGATTAACAGTATGTTCTACTAAGCTTCTAAGGAATACTAGATCCTCGGAAATTTATAGATACAGTTACATACGCGTTACGCATACGAGTATAGACCTACCTACAACAGTCACTCATCGGCTCCGCTCAATGTGTAAAGTGAAAAAGTTAGATTTACTATCTCGAGATTCCCACACGCGCATCAAGTCTTTCTTCAAACCAACCTTAACCAGTGTGAACTGAGCTCTCACACACTGGTTTCTAGGTTTTATCTTCCTGGAAACCAGGTAACGGCTTCTGATTGGCTGAGGGTAGCTGTCACGTGAGTTGACATCAGTCAGCAAAATGGCAGCCTATAGCTATGCAGTTCTGTGAGTGAATGGAGTTCAGTTGAGTTGAGTTTGGGTTTAACGTCCCGTTCAGCAGCGAGGCTATATGAGACGTGGACCTACTGATTAACGTGGAATCCGAACCACATGAGCCCCCGCCGGGAATCGAATGTGAGTGAATGGAATAACCGGATAAGGTTTCTTCATCGGATTGAAACTCCGTTGTAGAGAATTACGACAATTATAAACGGTCAGTACAGTAATTGGTGTGTCGTCAAGATGTTTGTACTTTATGAATGGATGAACTGAAGGAGGTCCTTTCAGCACTTGCTAGTGCAAGTACAATGTCCTATTTCCTTGCATGTTACACAGAAGTTGCTACTTATCGGTTGTTCATATGGTTTTCACCACATCTATATTCTCGGAATCTTCCACAATGTCGGTTGAGATACTCGTACTGGAAACAATTCCAGCAAGAAGTAGGTCTGACTGTTTTATTATTATTGTTATTCTCTTTAGTAGGATTTTTGCTCGAGTGGACCACCATTGAAGATTAATCTAACATATTTCTTTCTGATGGTTAACGCCGTTTAGTGGCTCACGCTGCATACCTTTGATGCACTAAGTCTCAGGTTTAAATCCCAGTGGGAGACCATGAACTCACTTCAATAGTTTGGATCTCACTTTATAGGTCTTTCCTATACGCCTTCGTTACTGACAAAGGATGTAAATTGTAAATCAATTAATTAATCAACACAAGAGCTTCAAATTCCATAAGGAGCATTGAATATTTCTTTTTAATCTGGATAAAACCAATTGCATATCATATATAAAAGCCTTCAAGGATGTTTATGAAGACTGATTTATATGAGATAAAGGTTTGAAAATGTGTTCTTCGAATATTGTGAAATTCTATTTTGTGTTGAGTTAATTCGGTTTGAAATGTCTTTAGTATGTTGTAGATAGAAACACTAAAAATCACACTTGCGAATGTTAGTTTTCTCAGAGAGCGATTAGGTTTCAAAATCCATTGTGATTTAGATAGTATGCGTTGTTTTGCATTATGTGTGGAACTTAAGCATTTTGTTCGGCCTGGTAAGTTTCTTCTGTATTCTTTACGTCATTTTTTGATGAGGATTGAGAGAGGGGAAGAGAAATTGAAACCGTTTGATTGGTCTTAAAATTATTTGGTGTCTTCTTTGGATGTATGCGTAGGTTTCTTCATTGAGTGTGAATTTGTCTTTTGTGTGTGCGTAGGTGTGTGTGTCTGACTTAATGACAACTACATGTGGTGCGACGATGAATGACTTGAAAGAGAATTCTCCTTTCTTTCAAAATAGCAATAAGCATTTATTTTTGTTCAGGCTGGAATTTTCCTCCAGGTTGATGGTTCTTGTATTGTAAGATACACTTTCTTTCTTACAGTTAGTGAGAGTTCATTTTGTCTGCCTTGTCTTCCTTGCTGATTTGGATTCTTCTTCTTCAAATACAGTTTCATGGTAGATATTATTTTTAACCTTTCCCCTATTTTTTTTAGGTCCTTCTATTCTTCGTAACATAGTTGCCAAGCATCTAAACACTCGGTTAAGGGAGTAGAATGGCCTACAACACACGTACGTTGTGGGTTCGATGTTTCCGTGTTAGAACATTCATCTCTGCCGGGCGAGGCTTTTAGAATGACTCCGCGCCACCTGCGCTTGTGGTTAGACAACTTCGTGTACATGAATATTCTCAGAGCTCTCTTGTTTTCTATTTCTCACTTCACTTTACCAATTTCTTCAGAATCGTTCATGAGCGTTTGGAGAGTTTAGTGTACAAGGGAATCAAGTCCACATTTGGTCATTTTGGACATAGTTCATATATTTAAGACTTCTATCTGTAAATGCTTTCAGAGCTTAAAGGATCCATATCTAAATATTGGAAGAAAAAAACTCTTATAAGATAAAACAGTGTAAACATTTCCCTGTAATTAATACTCCATACAAACTTTACACATCTATTTTTCCACACCTTTTTTAATGTTACTTGATTTCCTTCTGCTCTGAAGGTCTCATTTGTCTTTTTTCAGTTTATTAGCCTACAGACTTATGAAAGATCTACTTTTTAGAAAAATAATATTGGAAATGATTTATATGAGAGTACGAATTAAAATCGAGAAAATGAAGTGAGTGTAAGGAAAAAAAATAAGGAAATTGTTGAAGAGAGAGAGAAAAGCAACAATAGAGGTATTACAAATAGAGTAAGAAACGAGTCAGAAAATTATTTAAAAAGAAACTATTTTATTCTATTAAGGGGATGATCAGTGGGCTTCTTGAGGAGAGTTGTACCAGTAAAAATTAAACTTGTATTGATAGCAAGTAAGAAAACAAAACTTTTCTAATGTAATAACTCTTAGGTGCTGGAATTACGGGGTTACTTAAGTTTTCTTCCCTTAGTTTGAAGTAATAACAATTTACTTTTCAGATGTAACTTCCCTCAAAGACCCTTCACTAGATATGATACAAGTACAGTAGAAGATTGAAAAAGAGAGTGTGAAGAATACTGTGTGTGTGTCAGTGTTATTATACTGGTAAATATGGGTGTCACTGTTAAAATATGATTGTCATTGTGAAAACTATATATGTCACTGTTAGAAGTAGTTAGTTAGAAATGATTTGTTCAAACAGGTGAATGATTAATCGAGAGCTTTCCGAAGAATTAAACATCTCCTATTGGTCCGTGGAAAGCATTTTAACCGCCGATTAAATGTGCAAATACAGATTTCTTGTGCACCATGGAAACACGCCGTACCAAATTTTGCTTTTAATCCACGAGGTTTTGGCCGGAAAAAGTGTTCCTGTTTGTCCACTCCCGCCTTACTCGCCAGACTTAGTACCATGCGACTTCTAGCTCCTCCCCAAAATTAAAACCGTTCTAAAAGGAAAACGTTTTGACACCATTCCTGACATAGAGAGGGCCACAACAGAGGAGCTGTACGCCCTTCCAAAAGAAACCTTCCAGAAATGCTTCCGGTCATGGATTCAACGTTGGTATAAGTGTATTTCTAACCAAGGACAGTACTTTGAAGGAGATTAAATCAAATTTCATGTAAGTGTATTACTTTGTTTTTAATAAAGTAATTCACCGAACTTTTTGATCAGACCTTGTATTTGTTGAATTTAAAATGACAGAAATTTCGTTACGTGATAAGAGCTGTTACAATATAAGCAGATTACATTTTTCCGATACGAGTGATCACATTCACGGTTTATTTATTGATTATTTTTTTTTATTTATAGACCAGACAGCATTAATTCTTCTCTCGTAGGAATATCTAATCAATTTGACAGCTATGCAGATATAACTATAATAAATAGCAAAATGAAAATGTTTAGCAAATTTGATACTTAAAAGACATATAATGGTATGGAGACGGAAACAAAGTACCTTCGAATAGGAGGTTATATATTCCGTACTTTTCTTTGTAAATATAATTAAGGGTAATAATTTATTGTTTTTTTTCCTTAGATAATCTATATATATAAAAGAGAACGTACAAATCCTTTGTTCCCTCATCACGCTAATACGGCTGAACCAATTTCTTTTATTTTTGGGGGGTTATTAGGATTTGGACCCTAGATGGTTTTTATCATATCACTTTAATTTTTAATTACCAGTGTCTTGAGATAATTGACCATTCAAGTGTCCATAACGTACAAATCCTTTGTTAGTTCATCATAGGTAAAAATAAACGTATTTATATGCAACCCGCATGACCGTGTAACTCGGCGGGTTAACATAAATGACAGGCGATATAATGTTAACATTTACTGCAATCACTTGAAAGCGAAAAAGTAAAAATTATCTAAGTAACAAAGTTTATTGCGTTCCGGGGTGACCGCAGCGAAGCGGGGCGGGTGAACATAAATGACAGGCGATATAATGTTAACATTTAATGCAATCTTCTATGGTTTTTATCATATCACTTGAAAGCGAAAAAGTAAAAATTATCTAAGTAACAACGTTTATTGCGTTCCGGGGTGACCGCAGCGAAGCGGGGTGAACGCTGCTAGTTTTTTATAAAAGAATTTTTTTAGAAAATCATTAACTATATAAAGAACAACAAAGATACAGACAACGTACCTCATATCCTTATTAGCTGTTCCAAGAAGAGTCAATAATTCAACAAAAAGACATAATAATAATAATGATAATAATAATAATAATAATAATATTGATTCAGCTGCACTGGAAATTTACTGTCTCAATAAAATTCCGTTGTAAGCCCGTTTCTGTGACAGCTGTTCTCTCCTATACAAAAGCAACCGGTCTCTTTGATATAATGAGGCAAGTTATCCTGTCAATTTTAACGAAGCGGATGCAATGACATCAAAAGAAAGAATGTCCATGTTTCTTTATTTTTTTCCAAAAAAATAGTACTGTCTTTTGTAATGTAACAAAAGAAATAATCATTGTTAAGGAAGTCTGAAAAATATTCTAAGGTCTCTGGAATTTTTTTAATATATACGGTAATTATGTATCATTCCTATATACGGAACAAAGCTATTTGATAAAAGTTTCTTTAATAAAAGGTACAGACCAAGTTGATTATGTATCATTCCGTATAAAATGTTAGCTGAAATATCCGTTGTTCGTATGGGAATAATATGGTTTATGGGAAATATTTTGAACGTAATATTTGAAGAATCTCATCATACTGAAATAATAGAAGAATACAGTTTCACCACAATGCTAATATGTAATCAAAACTTCATTTCAAGCGGTTCATTCGTTTTCATTATAAGGCGACTTACAGTGTGGTTTTCATCTACACTGAAATATGAAAGAACTTGTGTGTATGTTTCTCTGTCATCAAATTACAATATAGAAAACAGTCACCTGGAACCATCCAATTTGTACACAGATAGACTTTCACAAGATCTAATCGTGTGTGAAGCAGTTTTATTCCTTCGATTTTCGATTCGAGAGGAGATTTGGGGCGTCGAAACTTATGCAGCAAGTATACAGTGAACCCTAGTGGCTGTGAGGTAGGCATCCCGATTGTTCTTGCTGATGTCCAGGTTGCATACCATCACTTCTTTGAATTCCTTTGGATAAACCTATTATTTTCCTGCGAAAAATGAATATGTCAGGTGCCCCGAAATTAATAGGAGCAGTGTCAAAGGTATTGTACATCGTTATATTGGCCCGAAAATCAATAGGGACACTGTCAAAAGCATTATTAATCATTATATTGGCCCGAAACTCAATAGAGGCCGTGTCAAAGACATTGTTCGTTGTCAAATTAGCCCGAAAATCAGTAGGGGCAGTATCAAAGGCATCGTTCGTTGCTATATTGGCCCGAAAATCAGCTGGGGCAGTGCCAAAGGCATTGTTCGTTGTTATATTGGCCCAAAAATCAATAGGGACACTGTCAGAGGCATTATTCATCGTTATATTGGCCCGAAACTCAATAGAGGCCATGTGAAAGGCATTGTTCGTCGTTATATTGGCCCGAAAGTCAAAAGAGGCAATGCCAAAGGCATTGTTCGTCGTTATATTGACCCAAAAATCAATAGAGACAGTGTCAAAGACATTGTTCGTTGTTAAATTAGCCCGAAAATCAATAGGGGCATTGTTCGTCGTTATATATTTCACGCATTTCTTTATGTTCAAAGATTTTGCATAAACACTCTCCTAGTGTTTAGAGCGAGCACTTCTGCTTGCTTTTATATACAGAAGAATCGAAATTGCCCCTTCCCATTTTAGAAGTAAAATTTTCAAAAACGCTCGAAACGTATGTACTCATTTTAAATAAAGACTTTATATGTCGAATTTCATCTCGTTAGCTCGAAGGGTCCATAAGATACCCTATTTTCAGTATTCAGTTTAATCCCCTTCTCTACTTAAAATTGTGGTAGAGCACTTACCTGTGGCGCATGAGGTCCCTGGTTCGATCGCCAGCTAAGTAAGATTGCGATTGACAACGTTGTGTCTCTGGGTTTTATCGGGGTACTTCCGTTTTCTCCTATTTTCCCATTCCACCAGTTGTTTCATAAACATTCACTTGCCTAAATCACCTGTCTCCGTTAGCCTAACAGGCATAATCATTGGATGTTAAACTTAAAGATTTCATTTTATTTCTACTTAAAATAGGCACTTCAGTCAAAATAACATGATTAACATTAAAGTCCGGGTCAAGGCAAGCGTTAACTATGTTTAATATGGTTTCAAATGGTACAGTTGTTTCCGTTATTGCCTCGTCCAAAAGTGACATACAACATCGATTTCTTTCTACATATATATTGTAAAACACTGTCCCATATAGGTTGTAGGTAGAGCGAGGTAATAAAATGAGTGTCCGGAATCGACTCCCACTGCCGGGTTTTATTATAAAATTCACTAAATAACAGTAGTTACAGAGGAGAATAACTTCGTAGTATTTCCGTATTTGTTAGGTTAGAATAGGTAGTGCTTGACCGTGAGTTCGCGGACAGGATCTCCACAAAGTCCCGTGACAGGCTAAGAAGAATGGTGAAATGTATCCCCAAAGCTCCGTGGCAAACAGTGAGGAGGTTTGCAGTCACAGAGCCCCGTAGCAGGCTAAGCGACTGGGGTTAGGATTCCCAACAGAGCCCCGTAGCAGACTAAGCCTGGAGTAAAGAAAAGCCAAGAGTCTCGTAGCAGACTAGAGGCTTGAGGTTAGGTTACTCTTAATGTTCCATGGCAAACAGTAGGAGAGACACCAAAGAGCTGGTACTGCTCCAGAAATACAAACAGTATTTGGTATTGAAGTTACGGACCAGAGTCCTTGCCTTCATTCATGTGGTTTTTATTGTTGCCGCTGGTTGCTGCCGAATTTATAGGGCTCCAGGCGGCGGTAACGCTACTGCTCCGATGTCATCGTCTGCTTTGTAGGAGGAGCCAGAAGTCTGTCGTCTGCTGGTTGTAGGGGATCCACGTGGTGCGTAGTATCTTGACGTAAAACCACGTGATGGTGTTTATAAACACAAGCGTGAAGTGTTTTTTGTATACAATATCACGTGGGATATTACAATATAAAGATGTGTACAATTATCATAAGAGTTTTCGTAAAATTTTAGTCCGAAAATAAAACCTTCCCGTATCAGATGAATATCTTACTGGATCTTCGAAACAAATGATTGTTTCAAATTCCAGATTTTTATTCCGAAATATTTACTTCAAAACATAGAAGAAATCATTAGAGTCATTTTCGAGGTCTTCGGAATGAAACAAACATCACTAGCAAACTAACCTTTTTAAAATTTGGTGAGGTATAATGTACCATGCATTATTTTAGGGTTGTTGAAACATAGACATATTATTTTGTATTTTCTTAAGAAATGCTTATGTATTTATTTATATACTGTACATATGGGTTATAGTAGACTAACTACTCCTTTTGGAGATATTTCAAGATAAATTATGTATAATATTTTAGGATTATTAATGAAATATTTATGTACTAAATACTGTATGAATAAAATTTTCGGAAACCGTTTTTGAGAAAATCGAAAATAAAATCTTAAGAGTAAAGTTTGTAAAGTTTTTAGAAAGAGATGGCATGCCATATTCCAGAGTTACTAATAAAAATTTTGTTTCTAAAATCAAATCAAAATCGCCTGCGACAATATTGAGAAAAATGTATTTTTTTTTAAATCTCACCAGAACTCTAAAAGTAAACTATTCCGTGTGCTATATTCTATGGTTATTAAAAATATTTATTTACGAAATATGAAGACACTAGCCTGAATTACTATTTGAAAAAAGCGTTTTAAAATATTGACTCCAAAAAATACTTATCCATGACAGTTTCTACAACAAAAAATCAATTATATAAATTACATGATTGTTAATCAAATACGTATCTATGAAGTGTGAATAAAATCGCCGTACTCTTTCGAACAAAATTTTTCAAAAGAAATATACCCAGTTGTAGACATTTCCTGGAGGGTCACGATGACTCAAATGGTAGAGCGTTTACCTCTGGTCCCTGAGGTCCCTGGTTCGATCTCCGGCAATGTGAGTTTGTGATAGACATCATGTATGGGAATTTTCTCAGTATACTCTCATGTCCTCTCACTTTCTCATTCCACCAATTTCTTCTATCAACATTCACTTGCCATAATCATCGTCTCCTTTATCCTAAAAGAGCATAATCGTGGGACGTTAAACTGAAAGATTTCAACTCATTTACTTTCTTTTTCCAGGATAATTACGCCATATTGTAGAACTCTTAATGTAAAATGTACTTATTTATGAAATATCAGTTCTTCGCAAGCGAAGAATAATGTTTATTTTTAAAAGTAAAGAAATGTGTAAAATCTATAACTCCGATTGTGTTGTCCTATTGATTCTCGTACCCGCTGACATCCTCGTTCCTCGCCGCCAGGAAAGAATAAACTGACGGCAAAATAATTTCAAAGACCCGAAAGGTATGCAACCCGGGCTACGAGAAAAAATGTTGGGTTGTCTATCTCACAGGTACTATCGTTCATTACATGATTTTTGCATGAATTATGACCGTTTAATTATCTCTCGAGACGAAAATCGAAACAAACTGCAATTAGATCTATCTGTGGATAAACGTTTGTGACTCTAGGAGACTATTTTTGATTTGGAAATCTGATGACAGACACACGATAGACACGTAGTTCCTTTATGTGTTAGTATTGATTAACAGAATCACCTGAGCCATTTTTTAAGAAAATTGTCAGAAAATAACTTATTCTCAAAAGTAAAATACACCTTTTGAACTCTCTCTGAAATATTATTTGTACCATATTATAGGACTGTTAACGAAATGTGTATTTATAAAATATAAATAAAATTGTTAGACGTTTGTTTTTGAAAAAAATTAAAATTTTGTATTTTCATTCTATAATAAACTACTATATTTTTTTTGAAAGCAGGAAGATAATTTGAAAAATTCCTTTAAAACAATCTGAATTTTGGCACAAATACATTGAGTAACTGTATAGCTTTTATGCTCGTGTACGCAGATAGGACGAACATTCTAACACTTATGCAAACATCCTCAATTTCAAAATACTGAAGTTAAGTGGGTTCCAGTTTAAATTACGTCTTTTAGAATTAGAGAATTTCTGGAATTTCGTACTACTGAAGAAATAGAATTTTTACAGTTGCATAGTATCAAGACATGTAGTAATCATGTACACCATAGCAGTACTTATTTCTTTAAAGATTCCAATAGTAGCGTGTGGATATGAATTTAGTTTCTTGGCGGGTGCAATTCTTGGTTTTGCAGCTAGAGCTTTTACACGACTTTCTCAGCTTTTTCGCAACTTCTTCCTAATTCTTCATTTGCTGGTGTGTTACCAGAAATCTCAAGAGCGCAAAATCATACCTATTATAAAATAATGTCTGCTTCCCTCTATCGTCTCCATCATAAATATACTTCATAAAAGTATAGTTATGACATTAAACTTCATAACGAGGGACTACATAAGTTATATTTTTTACCCAACATTGTTAGGGTCGTCAAGTCTAGGGGGCTTAGGTGGGCGGGTCATGTAGCTAGAATGGAAGAAAGAAGAAACGCTTTTAAAGTCTTGACTGGAAGACCAATCGGAAAACGACCATTAGGAAGACCTAGGCGCAGATGAGAGGACAATATTAAGATGGATCTCGCAGAGATAGGAATACAAAGTAGAAATTGGATGCAGTTAGCTAAGGATAGAAGTCAGTGGAGAGCTTTTGAGAACGCAGCATTGAACCTCCGGATTCCATAGGCCATAGAGTTAGTTGGTTAGTTATGACATTAGCGAACTAAAAAGTCACTTTGCTAAGATGTAGGAACTATGAAACACGAAAATCTTTTGAAATTACGAATTTAATTTTCATGTTCCCGATCGGCATAATCTCCTAATAGCTTGAAAGTTAAAACGAACTACATGTATTACTAATGGAAAGAAATATACGCACAAACTTCCAAAAGTACATTATTTGGGGACAGTGTCGTCTCACTTTACACAGTGTTTCCCAAACTTTGATTCACCCAGAAGTATTTATGTTTTCACTGAACGGACTTGTCCAAAATTCTTTTTAGATTATTGGGTCGATGTTCATTTAGCCTCTGTACGACGGGTTATCTGACCGAATAACTATATCTACCATTGTTCGTTAGAGTTACTTCACTTACAATTAATGTAGTCACTGAATATCTTTTAACAATTTGCGTAACATACTCGGGATGTCTTATGGATGCTTTGTTTAAATAACTATCACCCGAAACCATTGTCCTCTTATGTACCAACTTTGGACCAGATCCGTGAGTCCCTACTAGGTTTTCTTAAATGCGTTACCGCCAGCAAATATTAAAGAAGCACGGTGCAGTAGTGGCAGAGCGCTCACCTCTAATGCGAAGAGTCCCTGGTTCAATCCCAGGGCTATGTAACTTTGTGGTGGCCATATCGTATTCGTAGGCTTTGTCGTGGCTCTCTCGTTTCCCCCACTTTCTCTTCCATCAATTCTTTCCCAAAAATCACTTTCATTTTTTATCATGCAGGGTATAATCGTTGGATGTAAAACTGAAAGACATAATTTCATTTAATCAGTGTATATTCAATGAACCCAGAAGATCAACTATCAGCGTTGCGACCTATTATAAATACTATTGTATTAGGCGCTTTTCAAGCCGATACTTAAGCCATGTAATTTATTTTCATTTTGTAAATAAAATTTAAAATATTAGTGTATAAGAGAGAACCATAATACGCATAATACCATGTATATGTCTACATAAAAACAACAGATGTTACATTAAATTAAATCCTTGAAACTCGGTTTATGAACCAAATAAACTAAATCCCACAGAAAATCACATTAGAAAATCACTTTTTTTTAATCTTATGAAGTTTAGAAGAAAATGAATATTCCCCTTAGGAAGACACCAATGAAAAAATGAAATATATAGAATTTTCTTCCCTTGTCCATTAGTAGAGTGCAGTAGATAAATGAAAATAAGTAAGAGAAGTGAATAACTGCAAAACAGATGACTTAGGTATTGGTGTAGGGGAACTGTAACAAAAACATTTAAAAAAAAACAAAAAGAATGAATATTCTATTTCGTTTCCCATCCTCTCGAGCCAGTTGCTAATCCCTTAATTGCAATTTTCATCAACCATTTTAACATACGGGACTACGAAGATAGAAGCGGGATTTGACGGAAAGGGGGTGGGGAAAAGGGATATATTTACGCTTGAAGAAGGCATTTACAATGAATAAGGGGATTTTTTGGAAATGTTTTTTCTTTCTCAACCGTAGAAAAATAAAAAATAGAAAATCTTGTTGTTTTTGTTGCTAGGGAAACCGTAATTCTCACGAGATGGTAAAAAAATTACTTAGAAAACAGAAAGAGAGAGATTTACTTTAAATAAAAGAAGAGAAGTGTATTAATTTTTGGTCTAAATTGGAGTTATAAAAAATAACAAAAACTAATTTTGAATAAAGACAGTATATCTCGTTACTTAAACCTAATCCTACACAGCAGGCATGATTGAATATATGAACCCTCAACTCTTTTTGTAACAAAGTACTTTCATTTTTTTACCCAGTGTTCTGTTTATTTTTTTAAAAAAAATCCTATAACTAATGATAAATCTAAGTCGTAGTCCATGGGGGGAAAATTCTCCCTGGAAATTTAAAATTTCCATCCCGTCAAAAAAAATTATGTTATATTTTTTTCATGTAACAAGTGGGGTGAAGTATTCATAGGCAAATAAGAGTTTTATGCACCTAACATCAAAGGAATTAAAAGTTACTCCGTCTTCTCTATGATTGCCTGTGACGAAGTACACACTCTGAATTCATGAAAACACTGTTTGTCACAATATGCCTTACTCACTTCTTCGACTATAAATCTTGATTTATTATATAATGTTCCATACCACAAAATATAAAATCCTAAAGAAAAAGTTAACATAATAGTAATGCAATTGATACTTAATAACACTAATAAAATGTGTTGAGTTATTTCTTAATTTTATTAAGTATTTGAGTTACTATTCTTATAAGTATAGCCGAAGAAAGAGTTTTCTCTGTGTATAATATCTTGATTTCCAAAATAACATCCCACACAATCTTCTTCCTTTTCAAGATTTGCATTTGTTATACATACTATCTTCTTTCTCTATATGATCTTGATTATAATGTCTTATACTAGCTTCTACAGAAAATCTTGATTTTTGATACAATGTCCCGTACTATCTTATCCCTTTATATTATCTTCATTAGTTATAATGTATCATATTACCTTCTCTACAAGATCTTGATTTGTGATATAATGTCCCATACTATCTTCTCCCCATGATCTTCTTTAGTTATATAATACCTCACACTGCCTCCTGTACAAGTTCTGAATTTGTGGTATAATATCCCACACTATCTTCTCCCTTTATATAATCTTCATTAGTTATATAATGTCTCATACAGTCTTCTCTCTCTACAAGATCTTGACTTGTGATATAATATCCCATATTATCTTCTCTTTCTATATGATTTTGATTAGTTGTATAATGTCTCATACTGCCTTCTCTTTCTACAAATCTTGATTTGTGAAATAATGTCTCATGTTATCTTTTCTCTCTACGAGATCTTGATTTGTTAAGTAATATCCCATATTATCCCATATTATCTTCTTCCTCTATATGATCTTGATTAATTGTGTACTATCACATACTATCTTTGCATGGATGCAATTTGTAAGTGACCCCAAGGTTTGGACAAACAACTTTAATAAAAATGGATTAGAAAATAAATAATTACAATTTTCGGTTATCAAAATTGTAATTAAGAGTTTTGCTTTGTGGTTACTATTTTTGCTTAGGAAATTTGAAGGTGCTTAGTTCAACCGGTTATTGGCTATATTGATAGAGTATTTTTTTAAGATTTTTTCTTGATTTCTTCAGACGAATGTTGGGATTGTATCTTTAAAATTTGTCCTTAATGTTCTTTCTTAGTAACCAAATTATCATGTATAACAAACGTATTTAGTGATATTTGTATAACCTTTTATTTATTCCATCAAGTGTGATCGTATTAATCAAATTGACAACTTAAGCAGAAGGTAGGAAATGCATAATTAATAATTATATCCAAAGTTAAGAACAGTTATTCTTAGAGAATTGAGGATATTTTTTTCAAAATCTTCTCCTCTCAATAACTACAAAAGTTTCCCTTGGGTAAAAGTGAACGAATGCAACACTGCCTCTAACATTTACACATACCAACACACACGCATATACACTCATTAAAGAAATTTAAAAATGCAATATTGTGAGAAGCAAGAAATCTGTGTTGCAAGTTAGTTCCAGGAATGCAGAATTACCAACTTGCCTAAGTACTTATTTTCTTAAGTGAATTCTTACGTAAATCTAATTACCAAATGGTTTCGCTTAACAAATTAATGGGATTAAAGAGATGAAGCTTGAGGGAATTTCCACGAGTGAGGGCGGTACACGTATGTAGAGATGGAAGTGCGTTAAAAGAAATACCAATGAAGTATATTGGGATTTAAATTCACAAGAGGCAAATGAAAAATACATGTTGCAAATTTCCTTAGGGTGTGGTTAACTATGCCGCTGCATTTCTTGTATTTTTCAATTTTTTACTTATAGGATTTGTAATACAAGATCTGTCGGAAAAATATCCGACCATTATCCCGGTAAACGAATACATTCACTTGACGTTTTCTTCGTAATAATCCTGTTCAAATTAATTCTTATTCTTGCTTCCACGCACCTAGTTTGGTAGTCTTTCTACTGCTGAAAATATATCTGGAATACTCCATCGGGAAGTGCTTCGAGAGAAGCCGTCACATTGTCCTAGATCTCATCTCTGGTGCCCGAAAGCGGGTTCCATTCTGGTATTGTCCGTTTACTGTAGCTTGGCGCTGTGTTTTGACACAAAACCTTGCCAGCGAATCTTAGCAGTCCTTCCCCTACTTTCCCCTTATAGCAGTTGTAACAGTGGCACTAACTCATCAATTTTGGCACTAGTAGGGTTTGGTATTTGCAAGTTGCGTAAATTTCGAAAGAGCTTACTTCTTCTCTAATCAGGACCGTAACTTGTGTGGGGCAGGGGAGGGGCAACTGCCCCCAGGGAGGTTCCCCGCCGTTCGAAGGGGCCCACTTGGAGACAAAATTTTCTTAATTCATACACAATACGAACATGAAATTATAAATAAAGCATCAAACAGTTTCACTACATTACATAAAGCAGCGCACAAAAGGTAAATAAAACAAAAGTGAGTCGTGGGCCCACTTCAGTAAGAAACGCCTATTATTAGGGGCCCTAGAAATAACATTTATTCGTATGGCTTTGAGATTTGTCAATATTGTCCCCTTAATTAGTCATGTATGGAACGGGCCCAGGGGCGTAAGTAACGACCCCGCAGACCTTCCCGTGAGGGAGGGCCCACAGGATCCAGGGGGCATAAATAGTAAGAGAAAGATAGAAAGAGGAGGCCCAAGAATGAGAAAAACAACTTTTTCTAGGAGGCCCAAATTAACATATTAATGCTTGCCCCCCAGAAAAAAATCTAAGTTACGGCGTTGTCTCTACTGTGAATTTATTGGTGTATTTCTGCTAATAGTTAACTATATCAAGTTGGTCTCTTTAAACCTTGGGCCGTGGAGAGAAACAATCTTACAGGATAATATTCAAATTTTAAGAAGGTGGGGAAAGGAGAGCGAGGATGAGAAAGATTAGAAGAAAGAAAGAAAGAGAATGAAAGAAACACTTCTACATTTACTTCATAATGAATTTAAGCACATATAAACAAAAAAGGGATATCGGAACCCACCACCATAATATTTGTGGAAGTGTTGGCAACATAATATCCTGAAGGAATATTTCCCGCCAATTCTGGGGCCTCAGTGTTTGGCCCAATTCTGGCCTTACAGCAGTGTCGGATCCAGGGGGGTGATCGTGGCGATTGCCCTCCGTAGAAAAGGAAACTTTCTTATTTTATATATTTAAATAAAACCCATCCCAGAGTTTCTAGCTCTTAAAAGTAGCTCTAGGTAGCAGTATTAAAACTCACCGACCCCCCCTGAAGTCCATCCTGGATCCTCCCCTGCCTTACAAAAGCTACCATCTAGGCATTCACCGAGTGGGACTGAGGAAAGCCTTAATAAGGAATACCGGCCAGATTCGGGTTCATGCCCACGCTCGATCTACCTATTTTAATGCCTTTTTTTTTTTTGTTGCACAGTGTCTGGTAAGGGCACCCAAACAGGGCAAATGTGTACAGCTTTAAAATGTTAAAATTCACTTTATACTGTACTTTGAACACGTAATTCAATGTGTATTATATTCTTCTTTCAGCAGCATGCTTTATACTATTTCCTAATACTTTAAGTCTATGGTTGTTAGTATTTATAATTATTGCATCATACTAATCCTTCTCAAAGCTCGTTCAATTAGTATGAAATTCTAGACTTAGCAGTTTGCAGCATTGCAAACCTTCACAAACAGGCAATATGTGGCGAGAATATTTCCACCTATTCTCGCATCGAAATTCTCAGCCCTTGTTTACAATAAGTATAATATGTTTCTGTCGCCTTATCATGAAAACAACGCTGTCCAGCAAACCTAACGGTCTTCGCTCCCTCTGTTTATTGTTTACAACACAAACTACAATCTTCCAATATTGCCAGGCGTACAAGGTTTTCGCACACTTTCGAACAAGAACACTTGTACAAAATTGAGTGTGCATTATATGTAAGATTGTATTACATAGTAACTAACTCGATTTGTCATAACGTTAATATCTCAGTCATCTCAAAAGCAGCAATTTATGTAGTAATAGCACTTGGTCCATGACTGTGCAGAAGTAGGTATATTCGGTTCGGTGATTCGTGTGCCTAGCAACCATGAATTAACCATGTAGGGGTGAGAAGCAAGGTTTTGACGCTCGCACTACAATTGTTGTTTGTAAACATTTTTCCATCCTAGAGTGAACGGACAATACTTTTTGAGTTCTTGGGGGGGGGGGGGCAAAAGTGGCTATATTCAGAGAATAGGAAGATGTCGAAAAATCGAAATCTTGTGCTGTGTTGAAGCATTTCATATCCGTGCTACAAAATTGCAGCTCTAAACAACAACAAATACTTGTTTCTGATTCGCCGAAGCTGAATAAGGTCAACGAATATTTGTTTCTGGTTGGTTAAATATTTCTCCACGTTATTTAATCAAAATGATATTTCTATAATTTAAGTATGATTTTTTAAACGGATTTTCCACTAATAGATGGCAGGCGCATTAAATTTGAATTTCAAATAAAATTTCCATTTTCTGTCGATAGGCACACACATAAGGAAAACATTTGTTATGTTTCCTATCTAATGGTCATAAAATTAAGAAATTCCAGAAATAAACCACAGGAAAGAAACTTACTGAGTATGAGTTGAAATACACCACCTATAGTAGCATTTTAAAGACAAAAGTTTATTTTTGTTTTTATTCTCAAAGCACAATAGGTGATAGTATATGATTCTTTAGAATATTATGATGTCAAGAAAAAAAACTATTTTCCAAGTTCTATATTCTAGTACTTTAATTAATATTGCAAAAAATGGACCCAACTGACAAGGAACGGACATGAACGTGTCATTAGGAGGTCCGAATCAAACCTAGTACATTCGATAAACATCAAGATATGCTCCTGCACAAAAAAATAGGTGCCATGGACAATGGAGTAAGTCCCTGGGAGCCATTGACTCTGTTAGTATAAAGAAAATCGTAGACTCGCAGTGAAATAGTATTGCATCAACACTGTTCGTTATAAAGTCATGGTTTATAGTTCATTCTCTTCAGCATGAAACAAACTTTCCGCAGATGCTATGTATTAGCATCCATATCGTACCTGAACAGGGAAAATCAGGGATAATGTCAGGAAAATTCCCACCAAAAACCCCTCCCATCAACCTTGGTCACCCTCTTGAATGTCCCCGGGTAAAAGCACATAATCCAAGTGTATCTCGAAAACTACTATAGGGGTTACAAAATGGGTGTACCAAGTTTGTTTTTGATAGACGGAATAGGTATGAGGGGAAAGGGTGTATACCAATACGCTCTGTAACATAATTCCTACCACTCTTTCACTAGATAACCTATTTTGATCTTCATTTTTCTTATGGACATGATATGGAAAATGAAAAAAAAATGAAATGACACGAAATCTTACGTCCCACGATTATGAAAGCTAGGCTAAAGGAGACGGTGATGATAAGAAATAAATGTAATGGCGGAATGAAGAAAATGGAAGATAACGGAAGAACCCCGAGAAAACTCAGGCACACTTGTTTGTCCACCACAAAGCTCACTTGGTGCGAGCTGGGCTCGAACAAACGACCGATGCACCATAGGTGAACGCTCCGCCACTGAGCCACCGCGGCTGCGAACAAGATGATATGGAGTAACACAGTATCTCCGTTGTAACTTATTTAATTCTAGTCTTAAAAATTATATGCAGAATTAGAAATAAGTTCGTAATAGATCAATGACCTAGATGTTTCTTTAAAATTATTTGCTTTTTTTTTCTTTTTAAGAATCCCAGTAAAAGATAGAATGTTTAACTTCTACAAAATGCTATAACTAGTAATAACGATCGACAATTCCAAAAATATTAAACGTAGATGGAAGTTCTGAGAAACATCCGTATTTTTTTTATTAAGTACAAGCAAATACCAGTTATTAAACAAAGTACGTACTCACTACACAAAGGATTAGAAGTTTGGTCAGATCCAAGCATTCTACTTTGTTACAAGCTGTGTTACAAAGTTCTAGGAGTGATATGTTATAAATTGTTCTAACAATACAATAAACACTTTCAACCAAAATAAGGTCAAAAGAATCCTCAAAATTGTTGCTTCGGTTATAATAAGGTTTCGCGAATTTCAAAACCAATTTATCCTCCCAATAAAGACAATAATATTTCTCAAGTGTATTATGAACGTTACAGTTTCACATTCAGAGCTGGTTAATTTTGAATCATATTAAAACCTTAGATTCAAATAAGAGAAAGTCTAGGCAAGACAAGTTAATGTTAACACTATTTTCAGCATAACATTGTTAAAATAACAAATACAATAGTAAAATACATTTGAAACAATAGTAAAATAGTTATAATTAGATCTAGGAATATTATATGCAAACTTGGTAGAAAGGTACAAACTTTTGGTAAAAAGAAAAGAAAAGTACTAACTCTTGGAGGAAAAGTATAAATTTGAATTGTAAACATTCATAAAAACAGTGTCAAAATGGATTAAACAACTAACTAACTAAAAATTAACTCTATGGCTTATGGAACACGGAGGTTCAATGCCACGTTCACAAAAGCTCTCCACTGACTTCTATTCTTAGCCAACTGGATCCAGTTTCTACTTTGTATTCCTATCTCTGCGAGATCCATCTTAATATTGTCCTCCCATCTACGCCTTGGTCTTCCTAGCGGTTGTTTTCCAATTGGTCTTCCAGTCAAGACTTTGAAAGCGTTTCTACTTTCTTCCATCCTAGTTACATGACCTGCTCACCTAAGCCTCCTAGACTTGATGACCCTAACCATGTTTGGTAAACCGTATAAAGTACGTAGTCCCTCGTTATGAAGTTTCCGCCATTCCACATTCCCGTTCTTCTTGGGTCCTAATATTCGTCTCAGAATCTTGTTCTCAAATACTTTCAGTCTATGTTCTTCTTTCAGAGTAAGCGACCATGTTTTGCAACCATACAGAACAACAGGCATGATTATCGTTTTATATATTTTAAGCTTCAAATTCCTCGACAGAATTCGCGACGACAAGAGATTGATAACTGAATAATAACACGAATTCCCTGCTTTTAGTCGACATTTAATTTCTTCGTGAATATGATTTTCGTCTGTTAATATTGACCCAAGATATTTGAAAGTATCCACTTTATCAAAAGTATTATTTCATATTTTAACACATCTATAATTTGCTGTATTATGATCCCGACACACTTCCATGTATCTAGCTTTCTCGGCATTTACTTCTAAACCCATGTCCCTGCAAGCATTTAATAAGACCTCTGCATTTCTTTCTATTGTTCTTCTATCATCCGCTATTAAATTTACATCATCAGCATATGCCATAACCTGGTGAATACCGTTCAACTCTAGGCTCTGGTTGCTATCTTTGATTTTCCTTATAACGTATTTCAGCACAACGTTGAATAAAAATGACGACAACGCATCTCCTTGTTTCAGGCCATTTTCGACGTGAAAGCTCGTGGACAAATTTTTCCTACCCTGACTTTACTTTGGGATTCATTTAAACATATCTTAATTAATCAAATTAACTTTCTCGGTATTCCAAGTTCTGTAAGAACGTTGTATAATGTTTCTGTCCTAACCGATTCGCAAGCCTTTCTAAGATCAATAAATAGTTGATGTACCGGGGTATTGTATTGCCACTTTTTTTTCGAGTATTTGGCGAATGGTAAATATTTGATCGATAGTTGATCGATTTCATCTAAATCCGCACTGATAATCTCCAATAATTTCATCTGCGTATGGGGTCCATCTTACTAATAGAATATTAGAAAGAAATTTATTAAACAACATACATAAAAATTAAAAATTTACTCATGTTATAAAAGATCTGCCTACAGCAAGTCCCAAGACATAATGCTATTAAAGCCACAAGTCTGGAAAACTGTTAAAACAAATAACATGTAACATTTCAATGAAATTCAGAAGTCTAGAAAATTGTTAAAATATATAATTTTTAACATTTCATTCTTTCATTCAGTGAGTCAGGCATCTCCGGTTGCCAAGGAGATATTTGTAACTATAAGTAAGTGAGTCAAATGGAAAAGCATAAATATTTCAGTGTAGAAAATCACTCACTCAACAATAGCAGTGATTGGTCAGTTTGAAGTTGCCAGTTCCCTTTACTTCCTACTGAAGAGCTTTCACCTAACGCGACTGAATTGTAAAGAAAATGTGTGATGACTCACACGTTCGGTGTTCCTTGTTTAATTATTATGAATTAGAAACAAAATGCAGTAAAAAAGCCCAAAAATGTAAAGTACAACAACGTGATGATGAAAGAAAAGAATACAAAAACTTGTTGAAATCAAGAACGATTCTTGAGGGCGTTAACGTCCCCATTCAGAACCACTCGGAAACGAAATAAAATCTTTCAGTTTAAAGTCTGAAGATTATGCCCTTTAGGCTAAGGGAGACGATAATTAAAGCAAGTGAAATGATGGAATGGTTGGCGAAATGAGAATGTGGGAGAAAACGATTAGAATTTAGGATTTAGATTTCTGGGCTTTCGGCATCTATGGGCATTTAGTCCGTTAGGTATGAGAGATGACGTCCCTCGGCGAACACACTATCCGGGGAAAGGGGAGGAAGGAAGTTGCCTATGACTTATAAGTTAGGTACCACCCCGGCATTTGCTTGGTGTGAATGAGGAAAATCCAGGAAAACCTCATTCAGGGTGGCTGGCCTGAAAAAGCGTTTTATACTTTTTCGACCGAGTACCCCCATCGGGAATCGAACCCGGGACCGCTCGCACCGAAGGCGTGGGAGAAAACGAAAAAACCCGAGAAAACCCACGTACACGATGTTGTCCACCACAAACTTACTTGACCATGGATCGAACCAGTGACCCCCATACACCGAAGTAACCGCTCCACCACGAAGCCACCGTGCTCCCCACAACTGAGTTAGAATGCAGGGTTTTCCAAAGAGAACAAGATAACTATTTTTTTGTAGCAAGTATGGTTCCCTACTATGCAAAATAATTTTTCTTTCCCATAGCTATCTTAAGCTTACACATTTCAAATAACAGTGGATGAAACTCTTACGTTATGGCGTTTGCACAGCTTTAAAAATAGGTAAAAGAAGGAAATATACGTTTCCATCATTCATAATTAACAGATGACAATTTGCGTCGTAAGTATTCTACTTTTGGGTACTCTTTAATGACTTGGTTTCTCTCTTGCTCTTGTGTCTGCCGATTTTCTTGTAATCTGTTACACAGAGGCAATGAAGTCAGTCGAAGAGACATAGCGGGAGAGAAAAAAAATAACGCCACTTTAGGAAACAGAGTTGTTAAGAGAAAAAACAGAGACTTGGAGGGACTTTGTAGAGGTTTTGATCTTCCTCCTAAAGTTCAACTCTCAATTAACACAAGTAATTAACTTGATACGGAGCACCGCCAAATTAAACAGAGAGCGTGAAGATGTTTACCCTTTTAACTCAATCATAACTTAGTAGGTAAAATTCTCCTATTTTTTTCCTCAACTAACTTAGAACTACGGTTTTTGCTTTCGATGTTTTTTCTCTAAGACTTCTTATGTAACTTATAGTATAGAGGGCATCTTAAAGATATATTTGCTCAATAACATTTTGAAAATGAAAAATATTTGAATGTCTAAGTCATCAAGTACTTAAATATGGCGAACACTGACAAGTATTCTAATAGTCTTTGTTGAGTTCCAGGCCAACATAACATCAGAACTACCGGTAGCTTTGATATTAAGTTAAACACTGTTGATTGATTGATTAATTTTCGAGTTTAACGTCCCGTTCAGCAGCGAGGCTATATGAGACGTGGACCTACTGATTAACGTGGAATCCGAGCCACATGAACTCCCGCCGGGAATCGAACCCGGGTCTTCCACGCCGAAGGCGCGTACGCTAACCGCTTAGCCACGGAGGAGCTCATTAAACACTGTTAATCGTTATTGTTATACATAGTTATTTTATTATTAACACCATAGTAATATCGTTATTCTTTTAATATACGTTATCGGCAGTGGCGGCGGAAATGTGAACATCGGTTTAATATAGTGCTGAGTGGAAGAAGTGGAAATAGTAAAATATCTTACACTTTTCCCTGCACAAACAACCTCTCATAATTCACAAATATGCGTGCATACATTCATATTCTTTTTGCTTCATTTATCTTTACAAAATTTTTACTTTCCCCAACTTTTCTGCCCAAACCATCTGGGCAACTGGTCAGCTCTCAAAGCTAGAAATCCTTCCCCAATTTTGACAGTTCAATAATTACCTATCTTTGACAATTCATATTATACTCGATTTTGATATATTTTATTCTTAATTTTGACTTAATTGCTTTACACGTTTATTTTTTACAGCAATTCATGTTAGAAATTCAGCCAATTCGACCTGTAGCACCTATATAACACCGTTAAAGATGATGAAGACAAGACTAGACATTATGATTATTTTTTAGTATCTATCATTAGTTAGGATCAAAATAAATTTTAATGTAATTGTTGTTTTAAAACCATTATTACTTTGATACCATCAGTTGTAGTATTATAATTATTATTTTAATAGTAAACATTACTTTAATATCTGTTATTTTAATAATATTTTATTTTAATACTAACATTATTTTAATCTTATTATTTTAATAACTGAAATTTTAATATTTTTATTTCTGAATATCGGTTATTATATAATATCATCCGTTGTTTTAATATGAAATTTGGTTTTGTTATCATTATTATTTCAGTATCTCTCATTAACATCAACCATGATTTTAATATAATTATTAATTTAATATTATCTGTCATTTAAGTGTTATTATTGGTTTGTTAATATGAGCTTTATTTTAATCTCTTTTAATATTAATCGTTTATTTAATATTATTTTTATTCCGAACGTTATTTTATTGTTAACCGTTAATTCAATACGGTTATTATTTATGTGATTATTATTTTAATATAAATTATTATTGTATAATAACCGTTATTTTATTGTCATATTTTATTTCAACCGTTAATTTAATAGTTTTATTATTTTAATAACAACCATTATAAACTGAGAAAAATCCGTTATTAGGACAGTAGTATATTGTACCAATATACAGAAAAAATGAAATGAAATCTTTCAGTTTTACGTCCCACAGTTATGCCGGTTAGACTAAAAGATAGTGGTGATGAGAAATGAATGAAATGGTGGAATGAAGAAAGTAAGAGGAAACGGGAGAACCCCGAGAAAACCCACAAGCACGGTGTTTGGCCACCACAAGGTCCACACGGCGCGAGCTGAAATCGAACCAGGGATCCCAAACACCGGAATGAACGCTCTAGCACTGAGCCACCACGCCCCCTTTACCAATATACAGAGTCCTTATGTTTACGACGGAAATCAGTACGAAATATACGTTATCCATATACTACATACTTTTCCCACTTAGATGTTACACCATACCGTTGCATAATGTATGACATCTAACAGTCTTCCGTATATTACATATGTATTCGTATGTTACATACGTCAGCTCTATGTTACATACGTCCATCTGTATGTGAGATCCTGACCTGTTTAATTTTTTTCTTTCGGAACATTATATTGGAAGTACATATAAAATATACTTTTTTAGTAATATGTTAAGTCCAAATACTACAGGATTTACACATGTAACCTACGGCTTTACGTATGCCACATACTTTTTTCTCAGTGTATCATTATTATTTTAACATTAGCATCAACTACACACTTCTCTGAATTAAAATGAGAAAAAATAGCAATATGTTTCGTTAGTCAGTCACTTCTTACATTATACTCAAGCACTCTCTGCTATCAGTCATTTTCCATCTATTCTCCATCAAGTTGCTTAGCTGATTTTGAATTTAAATAAAACGACAGTGGCCCTGCGTAGCGTAGTCACCAACGCTCTCGCCTTCAGTGCCAGCGGCCCGGGGTTCGGTTCCCGGTGGAGTCACTCGATCGAAAAACTGTATAAAACGGGTTATCAAACCAGCAACCCTAAGTGAGGTTTTCCTGGGTTTTTCCTCATTCACACCAGGCAAATGACGGGGTGGTACCTAACTTATAGTTCCCAGGCTTCCTTCCTTCCCTTTCCATGAATAGTGTGCTCGGCGAGGTACGTCATCCCTCAAACCGTGACAGGCTAAATGGTCTTCGATAGATTTCGAAAGCCCAGAAATCTAAATCCTAATCTTAATCCTTGGATTTAAACGGCATTAGAAGTGTCACTGTTCATCTCAGCGAGCCCGAAAACAATGGATTTGACAATAATATCGGTCATTTTTGCTCATTTTTAAATATATCTTCTTTCTTCTCCCGTAACTTACACCATCAGAGTGAAATTATAAAAACTATCTCAGGCCCGAATCTCATCTATGTTGAAAATTTGATCAAGATCGGTTGGGTAATTTAAGAGTTATTAAGTCAAAAAGATAATCACTTTCACTTTCGATCATTCATAAATATCTCCCCTCCTCCTCCCCTAAGTTGTACCGTTTGAGTGAAATGATAAAACCTATTATATATATATATATATATATATATATATATATATATATATATATATATATATATATATATATATATATATATATATATATATAATTTAATATTATTATTATTTTCACCGTTATTGTATCATAATTATTTTAATGCTAATTAATCACAATTATTTTAGTATCAACCATAGTATCAACCGCTGCTGCAATTATGACTGTTTATGATTTATTAACATTTTGATATCATTATTACTTTAATATGTTATGCTTTCATCTTTCATTTAATTTCAAGCATTATTTTAATGTAATTATATTATTTCAAATTTGTTATTATTTGAAACTAAAGCGTGTTCTTCTAAGGCGGATGTTACTTTCGGGTAATTTAAGTGATACTGTGGTGATGCCATGGCATACTTGTGATAAATTGTGAACTAATTGAAAAATGTTATATATATATATATTATTAATTCAAATCCTAATCTTGGAAACCATAGTTAAAATTAACATCTTGTAATTATTTTGAGGAGAGGGTATCAAAAGATCCAACATATTTCAATCAAAAATGTTCTTGTAGGCCTTATATCTGGAAAACTACATATAGTGTAGCCAAACCTAAACCACTTAACTCAGTATGATATGGTTATTCCGTAGAAAATACGAAAACTCGATTTACGGGCCGTTCAAAAATGTTGTGGCCGTTGATCCCAAAACTAATTATTGGCCAAGATCGGAATATTTTTATGTACTTTTTGGATCATTCCAAAAATTCCTGTTTAATAAAACGTTTACATAATTAACTAACTTTTCAGCAACATGTATTATTGTTGGTCATGGAATCATAACGGAATGTGTTTCTTACAGCAAAAAGTTTATAAAAGTTCACGTCGAAAAATTAGAAATTCTATTGGTTGGTAAATTCCTTAGAACCATGCTGTTTAAAGCAAAATTAACCTAAAGAGAGGTCACTATTCAATTTCCTATTTCTAAGCAAGGAAAAAACACAATTTTATTACACGTACATACCATTATAATACATAGATACATAAGTAGTATTAGAAATGTGTTTAGTTGATTTTCAAACTTCAAAGCATGATTTTCTTATTCTACTGAAGTTAATTAATTTTCATAAAGCCTATATATATATATATATATATATATATATATATATATATATATATATATATATATATATATATATATATTATAACGTTATATTTAGGTGAAACTATTTCCCAATTCTGGAGAATTTACTTGAAATGTTTCGTTTTAAAGACCGAACAACGTTATCAAATAACAACATTACTGCCGTGCATTATATAAAAATCGAACATTAACCAGAACTCCCACCATATAAAAGCTCATTTCACAGCTATTTCATTATTTTTTGGGTGGTCACTTCGCGGAGATTCGGTAACCAATCGGCCATTTAGAATGAACCGTGTTGTAAGCTATAGCTATTGTTCTCCCGCTATGATTTTGAACATAACAGAAGATTGGTTTCGCATCGAGGTTTTACTCAAAAAGTAATTCTTCAAATGTTTGACATAAATGAAGGGAAAACATTGTGGACATAAGACCAAGAAGAAAATAAGAGATGAAACATTCTTTATATTGGATGCTATAAGCTGACTATTGACGTTAAAATGCAATATGTACTTCCCAGTAGTAGCTTTGTACGTTTGTAGCAAACGATTCGAGTACTTAATCCATTTAATCCCAAATTATTTTTGTTTCAGAAATTCATAATTCTTTCTAAACTTATTGATTCTGAGCTCATTTAATATATTTTGATGATTTTACTAGTAGTAGATGGACTGGTAGCAGGTCCTTATTGTCAAAGACGAAATAAATCCACAACAAATAATTCACTAACAAAAATTGATAATAATAAATTGTTCAGATTTGAGAACTGTGGGCTTAAAAATTTGTAAAAGTAAGGAAACGGATACGATTGTCAGATAATTTATCGATGTTCACTTTGCTGGTTAAGAATGATTCGGATTTATATTGTGCGTAATTTTTCACTTTGCATGTATTAACAATCTGAAAGCACCTGAATAGTTGGTCTTATTCATTACAAAATTACAGTGGAACCCGAATTATAAACTTATTCCGTTCTTTACGCTGTCTGTAAAGCGAAATGTTTGTAAACTGAAATTACTTTCACCTTGAAAATAATATAAATACAATTAACACAGAAACACGATACTGTATGTATTTTTCATCTATTTTCAAGTGTGTTTCTGTGCGGAAGAATATCGAATGGAAATAGAATTATCCATTTCAAAAATAAACAAATGAGTTCCGTTTTACAGTATAAAGCGAAGGTGTCCAAACTATAAAATAATAGTAAATTGGAACTACTTCCAATTTTGGTAAAATGTTGCGAGTACTCATGCCTATGTTGTCTTGAAAAGCTAAATCGTTTGCAACAAAAAGAAGCCGCTTCTCGCTCTTACTGTTTTTATTCTCTGGCGATAAACGTTGAAACCGGAAATGATTAATTTGAACCACTTTCGGTTTGAACAAAGTGTTAACGGAGAAGGTGGAATCTATTCTTTGGAGAATGAATCGATATATCTTACAGTTTTTGCTGTGGTACCTGTAGACAGATAGAAGGACGGACAAAACTTTTCTGTAAAACTTCAGACATTTATGCATATCAAAGTTTGGAAGTCTAACACTAAATTAGACAAATAAATCAGGAATAAGAGAACAGAATGAGTGCTAGAAAGAAAAAAAAAACCTAGTTTTTGATTGATAGATAATGTTTATGGCTAACGCACAAAAGCATTACTATTCGCGTGGAATTGAATAGTGTGTTCGTTCGTATCCACAAATATTACTCGTAAGCTGAGAAAAAAAATGTTCACATTCATAAACCGATTTGTTGACGAACCGAAGGTTTGAAAACCAAGGATCTACTGAATCTTATCATTACATACTATTACTACAAAATTTACTACTATTTCGAGCCGTTACACAATTCGAATATATTCATGATACGCACAAAATAAATATGATGCAAGCGAAGGAGGTTTTGATTTCTTCGAATACGTGATATTAGAACTCAGGTAATATAGACCATTATAACGATATGTATATTTTTATACTTGTAACTTGTAATTCAACATATTTGGGCAAAATGTGCTTTCAATTGATGCATAAGCTATTAAAGAAAAGGAAGAAGAAATATATAGAGAACAAACAAGAATGTTATAAATAGAGGATCTGCCCATATGTGTCTTCATCCTATTAAATCGGTGAAGCCAAGAAGCAACCGAGCATCGGCACGTCTGATTGGCTACTCTCGTTTCTACCATAGTCTGATTGACTACTTTCGTTTCCGCCATGATTGTTGGCTCAAAACATTGCGATCCTATTGGGCGGAGTGGGCAGAGTAGGAGTGGCAAAATTGTGACGTATGGCTTCAAGATTTTGTTTTAAGGGCACTATTTTATAAGGTCCTTGAGAACAAAGGATATATAAAAAATGTAATTGTTTAGCTGTTAATATACGTTGCTGTTTTGTATTAATATAGAGATTCGCTGTCATAGCAACCAAATATAAATAACTTAATTATAATTTAATTTCAGAACCATCTTGTAAAAAGCTACACGCAAAAATCTTTAAGGTGTGTATTTATTGTAGTGTTTATGTGCCATAATAAAAATAGAAATATTAGAATGCAATGTGAAATGTTTTGTGGTGTTTTAGTAGCCTTATTTATATACAAATATTAGCTGAGGACCTTTATATAAGCAACGTCTTATAAATTTTTGGTGATCCTCGCCGCAGGATTGTTGTTATACATTAACGCACAACGAACTTTTTTAGAATAATTTTGTACAGCTGATATACATATATTTTCTATTGGTTTCGGCTCTGTCCAAGGCACCGGATCTGGGAATCAAGACTAAACCCGAATGACCAGAACAAAACCCATTTTCCAAATGATTCATTTGACCCAATCATCCCTGTGCCATCACTGATTATAAATGCTCCAATGCAAATTACTATTGAAGTGGTGGTGATGAATGAGGACAAAGTACTATGAAATCTGTAATAATTTAAGGGATCGCTCGAAGGAAAACTTCTCCCTTCTTTTCCGAGATACTAAATTTCCCTGATGCAATATTTATGTACATGCTTGATATGAGCAGGCAGTATTTTTGCAAAAAATGAAAAGTGAAATGAAATATTTTAATTTAGTGTCTCACGATTACGCCCTTCAGGCTAAGTGAGGCGGTGGGAGGAAACGGAAGTACCCCGAGAAAGCCTATGGACACGATGTTGTCCAGCACAAACGTTCTTGCCCGGGAATCGAACCAGCGACCCCACACACCAGAGGTGAGCGCTCTACCACTGAGCCACCATGCCCCCGGGATTTTTTAAAGTACTACTTTTCACGCCGACATACTGAAATTCGAAATCACTACTGAGTGAAATTATATGTAGTGAAATTGTATGTATTTCATAAACTTTCCGAGAGCACCTCGTACTTTTGACCAGCTTCGATAGCTATTTTCATTTGAAAGACAAGCATGGAACATGAGAAGCCTAAAGCAATGTGTACGAGTTAATTACTGTTTTCCGTTTTAAGGTTTTACATTGTTAAAGTTCAAATTCTACCTTGGGTATGTTGTCGTGATGGTTGTATTTATGTTAACGCTTCCATGTAGACAAGTTCTGCCTCTTCCTTGCTAAAAGCAATAACAACGATTTTTAAGCAACAAATACAGTCCATTCTTTGTCTCTAAATTAATAACGCGATGTAATCAGGCTTTATTCCTTAGACAATAGTCTTCACTTTATTGTTGAATACCATTTTAGTGTTACCATGAAAATTTCTTCCTATGAATTCAGCATTGACAGCTTTTGTGTTATCGTGTATTCATTAGCAAAGTAGCATGAACAAATATTTACATTAAATCTTCCACCTCAAGAAGAATTTTATGGATACGCAAAACGGGCTCTCTGTTTGCTTTCTCTCTGGTCAATATTCAAAACAATACAGAATGATGAGAGTTACGCAAGGAGCGAAGATTCAAATAAGTTACGCACTGAATTGGAGAGGAAAACCCGCATACGTAAGTCAACAATAATGCAAGAGTAAGTGTTGGATATCTTAAGTTAATTTAAAGTGCCACATAGCTTACTGGGTTATCTAGTCCAATAGTTCTCAAAGATGTGTCTGTGAGATCAGGCGCACATCCAGAAATTGTTTTTCCGGGGGTCGAATACTAAAAGGCACTACATCTATGTAGTACTTAACCGATGTTATTCTACATCCGAAAAAAGATAAGTAAATTGATTAGTACTACTGCCTTTATACTAAAAAATATATAACTAGATTATTTTAGTAAGGAAGAGTATAGAAGAAGTGTAAAATCAGATATTTATGCTTCATCAACCAGTTCTCTCCTGAACAAGTATAGTTTTACTAAGAAAGCTTGCCAGTTATGAAGTTCTTTGCAGGTGAGAGTCCAGACCCGATTGACACCCCCTCGGTGCGCTCTTGAATGAGATTAATCCAAAAAGAACTACAAGACATTTTCAGTTTTATTAGATTTCCTAACTATGATACGCACATGTATGAGAATTCTTAGAGAACAAAGGAGAACACGATATCTGAGTGGAGAGCGCTTACCTTTGCTGCGTAGAGTCTCTGCTTTGATCCCCATCCAAGTAAGTTTGTGGTGGTACTCGTGTGTTTTCTTGTGGTACTTCCGTTTCCTCCCACTTCCTCATTCCACCAATTCTTTCATCGTCTCCCTTAGTGTAATGGTCATAAACTTGGGACGTTAAACTGAAATATTAATTTCATTTTCTTATACAAAAATAACTCCCCCTTGGATAACTAGTTAGTTTTCGAGATTCAAGTTTGATTCCCGATGAGATTTGACGAGAGTCAGATCTCAAGTTAAGCTATAGGTCCACACCTTATATATGAGACTAACCACATTTTCAGAGCTTGAAATCGGTTCATTTTTCAGAAACTTTTCAACTGAGTGATAGAAAGTTATGCACACATGGTAATTATTGGCGCTTTATATTAGCGTGAAACTTAAGATACCAAAGGTAGGATTACAGTAAGGCAAGACGCATTGAAACAAAGTTTCGATAAATCAGTGTCCTCTCCGAACTGAGCTACATTTGCCTCTTAGCAACATCTAGACATTTATTTTAGTTCTGTATTGTTGTTTTTATTATTATATTTTGGATTTATTTATCAAACTAATATTATCATGTATGATAGTAAAACAAATCTAGAACTTCCACTCGTCATTGACTCCCATTACTGACTATATTTCAGCAAATTAGCGAAGTAACAACTGGCAGTTATTTTCGGAAATCACTTTAAGCACTGTACAAGAGGTCACTTGAATTTGAAGTGGTTGTTACCATGCTATGACGTTGAGATTGTGATATTTCCAACTCTAGTGGTTAACTGATGCTTCACATCATGCAATGCAAGTCTCATGCTGGCTCACCAACGCAGGAAAGAAGCTTTCTACCTGCTACACTTTCTGTTCAATTCTCAGAATTAGTTGCATCGATTCCTATTAACTTTCGTTAGAGCCCATTCAGGTTTGTCAGGTATTACCTAACAAGAAATCCAGAAGAATTTTAATACAAATAAGTAGGTCCAAGTAAACTTCATGGGGGTACTAGGCCCGCTTGGCACCCATTACAAAAGTATTATGATATATAAATATAATAAACAATATTTCATAATTTTCTTTAATTTTCTTTACCATCAACACAGAGGAGTTATCACTGTTCTGCTTTTCTTCAATATATCAATATTTTTGGATGAATACCCATATGCAACAGCGGTGTAGCATAAAGGTACGCCGGTATGCCCGGCATCCCATTTTAATAAGTAAAAGTACGTATTTCATTATATATAAATTATTTGTTTGTAATTATCACAAATATTTCCTCTGCAATCATCTTCTAAATGCGCTCTCTCGCCTTACATTGACAAGCGGAACCTACGCATGCAAGTCACTTACATGCACAATTTCTGTTTTTCCTCTTGTATGCTATGTTCCTTGGACTTCCAGGCCTTCTGCAAACATCGCGATTTTCGTCTGCTTTCTGTAAAATGCACATGCCCAACTATTTGCTTTCTCACTCCTCCTCATCCCTTGCAACTCTACATAGTGCTCTAGATATAAGCTGGCATATTCTCAAGTATTTCCAACTCTATCTATTTGGAACTAAGCTATAGTTTCTGTACAAAACGTACAAGCGCTAACGACAAAACAGAAATGGTTAGTTAAATGCCTTTTTGAAATATGTCGATTATTTAAATAGTAGTATAAAATAGTTATGCTTTAATCGTAACTAAATGCATCGTAATTGTAATTGTAAATAAAAACAAACTATTAATCTTCATCCTAATACATAGTATGCCCAGTGGCGTAGCCAGAAACTCTTTGAGGAAGCTCACACACACACAAGCGTAAATGTAAAACATTCTGTAGAATCTCGGTCACCGGTTTGGTAGGCCAAGAGACCCAGCACTCCCCGCTCCCAGCAAAGATTGCTTGGGCCCTTCAGTATCTGGATATCTGACAACGAAATAGACACACAGAAACAGACCCCCTGAGTTGTTTTAAATACTTTCTATTTGCATCTTCAAATAATTTACGTACACACTCAGGTCATATTCACGAACGGGCGTCTGAGTTCCCAACCCAAGATGACAAATTTCTAGGGGCGACATTTTTTTTTTTTTTTTTAAAGAACGAGATTGAAGTATGTTATGCGGAGAAAGAAGCTGGCCACGAGAAATAAATAAAGGGAACTATACTGAAAACAATGTTCATACAACAGTGGAGCCGAGTTTTCTCGTCACAACGGTAGTGGCAAGAGGGAGCTGAGACAATTGCTTATTGGCTTCTAACGTAATCCACGCATTTGCTTCTGTATGCCCCACTAAGCCACCAATTAGGGGGCCTACCCCATCTAATTTTTTTATAATCCTATATTTCCCCTAGGAATAGCTATGTATTGCTGATTGCAGCAGTATTGTTTCGCACAAGTGACTAACTTTGGCATCCCCATTTCGGAATACCACGCTACGCTACTGATATGCAATAGTTCAAATTATACATGTTAGCAATGGACCTTATAAATTTTGTAAGAAAAATTAATAGTAACTGTATAAAATAAAATAACATGAAAAATGGGGATATTTTCGCGTCCCGACAGCAGTTTTTAAAAAATCGGAGCTAGGAGCAAAAAGGAAGAACTGTCTCGACAAAATCTGGACGTCTGGTAGCCTTATTCGTATGGCCTTGGTGTTGATAAGGGACGTTAAACACAAGACAAATTAAATCAAATCTAATAATAGAACATAACTGTTCGTGCGCCTACCGGCAAATTAAGGAAATGATAACAGATAGTGAAAAATGTAATCAACATTCAAAAAGTAAATTCCATATCTGCTGTTAATTCTCTATTTAGACTTGAAATTGTAGAGGATCAACCATTTCCGGTTTTACTATTCGTTCTGCATGTTAGCTGACACGGAAAAAAGAGCTTTTCATGTGCAATCAACGCCCCAAGTAGGTTATATTTCCACCCTTATCTCCCTACTTAGAACCACAATTAGTAATGACCTATCATTTCCGGTCGTAATATTGGATTCTTATAGCAAATAAGTGTGAAATAAAGCGTAATGGTTTGATCTGAAAAGTAGTTTTCCTTCCATCATTCCTCCCATCTATAATAAGGTGTCAGTTGGTTATCATTTTCCCCTCAGAGCACTTTTATGGATATATGGTAAGAGTACTCGCACTCGGAATGATAGATACGGGTTCGATTCCCGATGGGAACTTATGTGGTTCGGATCCAACGTTAAGCTGTACGTCCACTTCTGATTTAGCCTCCGTTTAGCCTCCAACCAACCATGCTCTCAAAATGAAAGAAAAACAGACTGAAGTCTACAGAATATCAAGTACACATATGGACCAACACGTATATTTTTGTATGAGCATATTCTATGAACCTTCCTCTATAACCAATTAGTGTGTCATTGAGGGAGGCACGGTGGCTCAGTGGTAGAGCCCTTAGCTCTGGTGCGTGGGGGTTCGATCCCCGGCCAAGTAAGTTTGTGGTGGACAAGATCGTGTCCGTGGATTTTCAAGGAGTACTCTCGTTTTTTTCTTGCATTCTCATTCCACCAATTCTTCCATCATTATCATCATAATTCACTTGCCTTAATCACTCGTGTTCCTTGGCTTAAGAGAAATAATGATGTGACATTAATCTAAAAGATTTCATTTTTCATTTAGAGTGCCATTGGTTCATAAATCACGCATGAACCAAGTGAAAATTCCAGTTCATACTAGCTGAATCTGCACTATTTACACAGCGCACAGTTCTAATATGAGCGTGAATCTTTTTCCTACTTCTCACAATATATTTTCCCACTGCCTTTACGAACATAAGTAAAGGAAAGAAAGACTCACAAAGGGAATGAATTGCTATAGACAAACATATAAATGTAATATTTTAATATGGAATTTTGAATGAGTTTGTGGCAAACTTGCATAAGTGATAGATGAAATCAAATGCAAATATTTCTTTCTTATAATTCCATATCCGAGAACGCCTCATTGTGGGTTTGTCTTCAAAGTTGCCAGCTTGCAATAGGTTTCATCATTCAGATTAAAGCAAAGCGCCTGAAACGTCCATCAACCCGCATTACAGAGTTCTTCTACTAAGGTTGCCTTTCACAAGGTTTATCAACCTTAACGTCCTAGTAACAATATCAAACTAGTGGGTCAAAACGTCGCCAAAATATAGAATAGAAAAATAAACAAGAAAAATAGAGAATAGAAAAATAGAGACAAGTGTTTTGAAAATTTGAATGAGAACTGACAAATTTACACAAAATTTGGAATCGATCAGCGAAAGCGGCATGTTTCTAGCACTTGTGGTTTTCGAGATCTCATTGTCGAAAAGAATTAGCCACAAACATATAAACCAGCGTTTCCCAACCGGTGTGCCGCGGCATACTGGTGTGCCGCGAATGGGCCGCTGGTGTGCCGCGAGGAAATCGAAACAAATTATTAATTCTATAGGAACCAAATTGCAAGACATATGGGAAAATGTATATTTGTATTTCACATTTCTATGAACCTCTACTATAAATCAACAATTTTAAGTTTCATACTGTGTTACTTTTCTGTACATTTTTTATGTTAAAAAAACCTATTTATCATTGTCATGACCATTATTGCTTCTTTATTGTTGTAGACTATTTCGTAACTTGAACTTCTATCATATCATTCAATAAATTCAACAAAGCAAACATGCATATAAATTACCTACATTTGTGTTTTAAAGATACAGGAGATTTGTTTATTTCTTCGTTATTTAGTGATCTTCCATTTTATTGAAAGGTTAGTTACAGTTTTCGAAAAAGAAAGTGGATTTTTAAAAACCCGAGTCCTATATTTCATTGCAATTGTTTTCTATTTTAAAATTAGAATGAAAAATAAGCATAATGATTTACCACGGGGAAAATCAATAATCACAGAAAAATTCCACGGTATTTTATATTTACAAATAATAATAGCAAATAATATATATATATATATATATATATATATATATATATATATATATATATATATATATATATATATATATATATATATAATATGGGTGTGCCGCGAGAATTCGTTACACCTGTAGTGTGCCACAAGTTGAAAAAGGTTGAGAAACGCTGATATAAACTTTTCTTAACCACAAACATATAAACCTGGCATTTTAATATATAGATAACGTGGGATTGAATCTTATGTAGAGTGCTCATATTTTAATTTATTGATTACATGTACTGTATAATTTACTGAAATTAGAATTTCGGTCAACTAATAATGTTAATATACTAATAAAAAGTATGTATACAGATATTATATCTAATTATTTCTGAATTGCAAGGGAAACACAAGTGGCGCCAACGTTGCGTCAGTACGTACCGAGAAACTTAATTATCTTGGAACTATAATTGCTGCATACGTCATTACTATTCTATAAAACTGATATATTACATATACATGTGTCACGCTATACAATGATAAGTACTAGTAATTACTTAAATTGTTCTTCAAAATGTGAACGACGGAAATTGAACTTTCATTTCTTGTGATTAGTGTAGATTGGTCACATTAATAATAGGAACTCGTGTTGACCTTGTGTCATTATTGAATGAAGAACAGCTTGTTTATGAAGTATTTCCTCTTACATCTTAATGCAATTATTGAGCTCAATTACTATATGGTTTTATTTCTTTCATGTTTATCTCTATGTGCAGTCTTGTTCAAAAAAAAAAAAAACATACTAACCACTTGCAATCGTTTGGAAAGCCCTGTTCTGTGTCAGTGTTGCCAAAATGTTGACACAAAAGTCGCTACATAAGAAGTGAAATAACTTTGATTTGGGGTGAAAAGTAGTTAAAAATGATTCGTTATATACACAATCGAGCTCCTCTAATCCGTCACCTTTGGGACTGGGAGTATGGTCGGAACGCAAAGAAAGGTCGGATTATCAGAAAATACAGAAAAATATGGATTCACAGTAAAACGAGCAATCTCTGAACTCAAAAATAACTTATTGTTCTCCACAGTAAAAACAAATGAACAGTAAGTAGTAAATACTGCGCAGTACAGTACAGAAAACACACACAACGAGAGAAACGATACAAGAGTTGACGGAGCACTAAAACGGAAAAGAGGTAACAACAAGTAAACAACAATGCCGCGACGGCAGAAGACGGCACTGAGCCTTGTGAGTCAGCGACGAATAAGGACAAGTTCGGCTCGACCACGGTTAGATCAACCGGAGTGGCGGATCAGCCGAAGGTGGACGAGGAGGGTCTACTCTATATATGTTGGTCTATTGCAGGGCCGTTCGCGTGGGCGGGGCGACCGGGGCAATCGTACCGGGCGCCAAGACCAATAGGGGGGGGGGCAGGACGACAAATAACAAAATTCAAATAATTCAGATTCTTCTGTCATTTTACTAAATGATCTTTTTTTTAAAAAAAAAAAAATAATGTTAATTCAGATATTCTATTAATGATCAGGCCACGGCTAAGTAAAATTACCGGTAATGTAGAATATCGTCTAATATTACTCAACTGGAACTCTCTCCAGCCCTCTGTGAGAAGAGATCTTAACTGGAAAAACTGACCGAGATTTGCTACTGCTAACTTCTTATCCGAATGACAGTTTGGTACGCTCAAGTAATAGACATATTTAAGCTCAACAATGGCCCAGGAAAGACTTAATTCATTGGCCATACTAGCTATTGAAAATGATGAAACCAGAAAGTTAGATTTGAAGGAAGATATTGTCCACATTTTGTCACAGAGAAGTCAGGAGAATGCCATTCAGTGTTTGTATAAAATATGTATATGTCATTATTCAGTTAATTTTGCTGACTTCTATTGTAATTTATTAGTGCTTTTATGTTATCATTATATGATCTTCACACTACATGTTTTGGAACAACATATCGTTAACATCGTCTTGCAGAATAAACATTAGACCCCTAACAAACCGCACATTTTGATATTTAATATAAATTATAATTGTAGGATTGAATTGAAGCAATTACAAACATCACCTGAAAAAGTTACCTTAGTCAGCCGACGCTATGATAACTTTGCCGAGAAATGTGTGTTAATTGCAAGGAAAGAAAAGTTTATTATGTGGATTTTAGCGAAAGTCAGAAAACTTCAAAGTTTTTGTTATTACTTACACATTGGGCTTTAATATTTGTATCATTATTTGTATATTCTATGCTATTATGTTTATTCTAGGAGTACAGAATAAACTCTGGTTGTTTTCATAACACAGTGCGGGAGGGGCGCCTGGGAATTCTCGCCCCGGGCGCTTACAGCCCACGCAACGGCCCTGGTCTACTGTATATATATATATATATATATATATATATATATATATATATATATATATATATATATATGTTGTTATGTCATTTAGATTACAGTATTTTGACAACAATCTCCTTCGTGTTTGTTTTACTTTATCATGAATTTCACTTCCATGAAATCAAGAATGATTAGAAAAATGAAAGAAGTTCAGAAGTTTACAAAGAAAAATCTTACATCCACTTTACAGTTTGCTCGAGCTGTTACTGCAAACAAAATGACATTGTAGGTTAAAATTGTTCTGCGTTAGAGGGCAAAGTGTAGCTGTATATTTAAAGAACTCGTTGATGCTTGGGCGAAAGGAAAACAAACAGTGAAAATTTGCTTTTAGGTAATAGTGCTTGATTTCAGAAGGATAACTTATTCACAGCACAAAAACCGCTAGATTTGTAAGTCGCCCAATTATCATTTAAAAATATCGCTAATTGGAAATATTAATTTTTGTCTCTCTTCTGATGGTCTAATGTCCTCGGTTTAGGACTTTTCCTCCAAATTGGCAACATTGACTGTTCATTACGTACAATTGATTTAAGTAAATGTGATTTTATCTTTCCTGTGCACCTATGAGTGAATATTGCATTCAAAGAAGAGAAGGTTTTGCTTATATTACATTTTCTTTTACATATAACACAAGATTATGTAAGTTCAAGCTTGCAGCTAGCTGGCGCTTCACTTGAGAACATTATTTGCATTATTTTTTCTAATTGTCTGCATTTCTCTGTACCACTACACAAAGACAGTAAGCGTGACATCTCATCAATTGTCATTCCTATAGCTAAGTTTGACAACCGGACAGTTCTGTTTTTGACCTCGTTGTCCGATACGACCTCAAAAGCAAACATTATACGTCCAGTAATTTTCCGTCTTACTAGTACTATTCTCTGTTCTATTCAGATTATTTTGAAAGCGACGAAAGGAATCGTAGTTGCCGGCGAACATGCTTAAAGCAGAGGTTATAATTCGCTTTGATATCGACCTGCCGTGTGCGGAATTTGCTGAAAAATTGAAGACAGGAAAATTTACGAAACCTATCAAAACTGTTAAAAGTCAATAAAAGTACATTTTCAAGAGTGCTGCTAGCACTGCTTCATCCTCAGCGAATATCTTCGAATTAAATAATGCATCCAGATCTAGTGAAAGCATGTAGGCATTATGAGACATTACTAATTCCAGCGAAGCTGGCAAGACTGATTTTTAAAATATATTATGTGCATGCCATGATTATATTGTCAATTGTATTTGCTTTTCTCTCATAAATACGATGTATTATTGACGGTAGACTACAAAACTTGCATGTGCCGACTCAACCAAAACTGGAATTAAGAAAGTTAATAAATGCTTCGAAAGTAATCGAAGTTATTGAATTCGAACTCCGAATCACTCCATTTTATGTGAAGTAACCACTTTTAGATTGTTCACATATTTGACAAGAGATGACGTCACATTATTAAAGAGTATACGCGTACTCCAGGTGGGTCTCCGATATTTCCATTTTCAAAAGTTGGCAACCTTACCTATAGCCAGAAATGGGAAATTTTTTAACAGAACATTACTTTTGGTACAAAACCAAGGGACAAGAAAGAATGTTTTGAAATATATGTCGTGGTTTCATTTATTTATTTTTTATTTATTATTTGCCAATGTTAAGCTATGTCACAAATCTCTGAACTTAAGACAAGAGAGCTCACTTTGTTTTTTGGTTTTCTGTAAACTTTTAAAATCAAGTTTTCATGAAAGTCAAAAATATTTGTACCTATAATCCTTCCCTGTATAACAGTTAAATTCAACGCTTCATAAACCACTAATTGTTAAAAATTCAAAAATTCCTCCTTGTTAATACTAACGATCTTATAAATAGAGGATCTGCCCCATATATATCTTCATTCTATTAAATAATGAAGCCAAAAAACAACCGAGCATCTGATTGGCTACTCTCGTTTCCGACATCGTCTGATTGGTTACTTTCGTTTCCGCCATGTTTGTTGGCTCAAAACACTGCGATTCTATTGGGCGGAGTGGGCAGATTTGGGGTGGCGAAACTGTGACGTATGGCTTCAAGATTTTATTGTAAGGGCAGATCCTCTATTTATAAGATCCTTTGTTAATACCGTTTTTAATATAAATTCTATTTATTATTTAATTATTTTGATTATTGACAGTTTGTTTGAGTTTTCGTTTTGAATAATTTAGTGAACAAACGAACTGTTAGCATCCGAGTTTAATGATTCAATTAACAATGCTCTGATAATGGCGAACTAATGGCAAATCAATAAACTCCTCAGTATGTTATGATGAATTCAGTATTAGTGCTTTTAATGTAGGATCATCATCTAGAGCTGTCTATTAGGACTCAATATCCCACAAATGCATACGTACTTGTTTCTATAAAATCTAAAATTTACTTTTTTACTTTCAAATCATAGAAATTTTTGAAATCTTATGGTTTTCAAGTAAACTTAATTAAACTTTTTTCTAACCTATAGCGATAGGAATAGTAGCAGAAGTGTCCAATGTTCATTCGCATGGTTTTTTGTTGTTCCTTTATAACTAGCAAAATACCCTTTCTTCGTACGGAGAGAATATGTTTCATTTTGGACATAAAGGGATGAATTTAGATTTTAACGGTATCGGAACGGCACTGTTGGTTTCAGTGACCCCGAAAACTACTGACTCGACACTAATATCGGTAGTTTTCAACCATTTTTATATATCTTCCCTCCCACTCCCCCACGTTGCGGGACTAAATTTGGATTTAAATGGGATTGGAAATGGAAATGTCATTGTTCATCTCAGTGACCCCAAAAGCTATGGATTCGGCACTAAAGCCTGTGACAAACATATTGGCATTTCAGCTAAAGGAATAAAACGCAAGCTCTGACGCGACGTTGACAAGTGGTAAACGGGTGCGACTATGAATTGGCTAAACAGACAAACTACAGCGCGATCAGGTGGCAGGGAATAGACTGAAATGAATGTGTACAAAATAAATGGCAATACCGCAGGCCTCTCATCTGCTAGCAGCATTTAAAGGGAAATTGGAGTGCCGCCTTCAAATGCCAAGATGTTTGTCACGCCGTTCAATATCTGTCATTTTTGATAATTTTTATAAAGCTCCCCCTCCTTCAAGTTGCGGGGCTGACTTTGGATTTAAACAACAAATCCAAAGTGCCACTGTTCATCTCAGCGACCCCGTAAACTATGGATTCGACACTAACCTCGGTCATTTTCGATCATTTTTAAATATCTCCCCTCGTACCTAAGTTGCACTGTTAAAGTGAAATAATTTTTAAAAAATCATTCCAGGTCCAAATTTCATCTATGTTGAAAATTTGATCGAAATCGGTGGGATGTTTCAAGAAGTACAAAGTCACGAACATAGTGGCCTTCATTTTTATATAGGCCTATGTATATACATTTCGCATTTCTTGTCAATCAAAGGTACAACATACATGTAGTTTCAAAGGAAATTGAACTCTTAGATTTTCATGCTGATGTAGTTTATAGCACATATGCGTTTGGTGCGTGCAGTTCTGGTTTAGGTTTCCAGTTGGAGAGTATTAAATTTTTCACACATTAAGGTGGTTCGTATTCCACCGTAAGCTTTAGGTCTACCTCTCATATAGCCTCAACGCTCAAGAGGAACGATAACACCCAAGAAACAAACAGGAGAATATCGAACCCGAGTCTTCGGCACTGATACTGAGACTACTATAACCTACTAGATATGAGCTCGTGACTGGTAGATGTCTTTAACATCTCGTCTCAGTATCTAAATAATAATGGCACTTATTCGATTCCCGGTGGGGACATTCGGTCGGAAAAGTGTAACAGCTTTTTCAGATCAGACACACTGAGTGATGTTTTTGTGAGTTTTCCTCATTCACACAAGGCAAATGCCAGGATGGTGTTTCACATCAAGAGGTTTCCTTTCTTCCCTTTCCTCGGATAGTGTGATCGCCGAGTGACGTCATCCCTCATATATATGACGGACTAACATGGTCATAGATGCGTAGAATCCAGAAATCTAAATCCTAATCCTAATAATGACACTTAATGTATTATCCCAACTAGCAATTGAACTCAGAATTGAGACGCATAGTAATTCAGTTGTAGAAAATTTACCTCTGATGCAAAGGTTCCCCGTTTAAATCCCAACCTACGTGAATGTGTGGTAAACAACGTTGTGTCTGTTGGTTTCTCGAGAGTCTCTTGTTTACCTCGACTTATTTGTGTCCTTTCGCCTACAGGAAATAATTATGAAATGACACTTAAATTGAAATTGATCACCGTCATAAATTAAAGTCACGAAATTTTATAGGTTAAAATGTATTACGTGCCGTGTAGAAGGTTTACAATTCTAGTCAAATAAACTACTGTAGTGCTTTTCGATTTTCTCATCTCCCATGTTCGGTTTGGTTTACCTTGACACACCCTATATTTTTCACTCAAAACATTTTGACCTATTGTTTGCTTTAGTTTTTTTTTTTTTTTTTACCATCAATCATTTCTGTTCACGATTTATGAATGAAATGAAATATTTTAATGGCAGGAAACGGGAGTACCCCGAGCAAAACCCACGGACACGATATCCTGCACCCCAAACTTACTAAGCTGGGGATCAAACTATCAACCCTACATACCAGAGATAAGTGCTCGACCACTGAGCCACCGAGCCCCCTGCCAATCACGATATAGCACATGTTTCTAGTAAAACTGACAAAATGAATACCTTAAATATTTTTCTCTCTTCTGATATCTAGACTCAATTACAAAGGTAACGTGAGAACATTAATACGGTATTACTTATTATGATCCTTATATAATATATTTTCAAATATTTTATATATAAATCAACTCAAAACAAAGATAATAATGTGCATCAAATATTGTGGATTTGAATTCTCAGTTTTGCTCAAACGCTTACTCTGAGGGAAGAACGTAGACTGAAAGTTTTTGATAACAAGAGCGTGAGACGAATATTCTCACCCAAGAATAACAGAAATTGGAAATGGTGGCATCTTCATAATTTATACCGTTTACCAAACATTGTTAGGGTCATCAAATCTAGAAGACTCAGGTGGACAAGTCATGTAGCCAGAGTGGAAGAAAGTAGAAACGCTTTCGAAGTTTTAACTGGAAGTTCAATCGGAAAACGAGCATTAGGAAGACCTAGATGGGAGGACAAGCAGATTAATATGGATCTCGCAGAAATAGGAATAAAAAGTAGAAACTGGATCCAGTTGGCTAAGACAGAAGTCAATGGAGAGCTTTTGTGAACACGGCATTGAACCTCCAGGTTCCATAAGCCATAGAGTTAGTTAATTTGTTTAGTTGTTTTGCTCAGAATTATATTAAGCAATTGTAGTTTATTCAAATACTTGATCATCCTGGGTTTTAAATTCATTGCTTGTGAAATTTGTTCATTTATACTTACTCTCATATAGCCTATTTGAAAAACATTGTAATAGATGTTTTCGAAGAACTTCATCGGAGAAAAAGTCACCTCCAAGAGTAAACTACTACTCGTGAATTTTTGCAAAGAAATTTACTTGTACTTTATTTGCAGTTCTATCTAAAAGAGATAGTGAAAAATAGCCTGCAAAATGAAGACGGTGTTAGGAGGTAGAATGATTAGGTGTACACGATTTGCAGATGATATAATGCTTGTTGCAGAATCTGAAGAGAAAATCGATAAAATGTTTAAAAAAAACTTGACAAAGGGTTGTAAGAATATGAGATAAAAATAAATATTAGAAAGACAAAATAATGTTGATTGAAGCGAAGCGGTCAGTGTCAAATATAGTTGTAGGAGGGGTGAAAATAGAACGGGTGATTAGTTTTTGATATCTAGGTAGTACTATTAGTGAGTATATAAAGTGTGAAGGTGAAATAAAAGCAAGAATAGGAATAGCGAAAGAAACCTTTAGGAGGAAGAAAATACTGTTTTGTGGGACCTTGAATAAATAGTTAAGCGAAAGACTTATAAAATACTTCGAGTGGAGATTGTGCTGTATGGGTCAGAAACATAGGCATTACGCAAAAATGATTAAATCCGGCTAGAAACTTTCGAAATGGGTGTATGGAGAAGAATGTAGAGAATCAGCTGGGTGAAACGGAAAACGAATGGGAGGGTCTTAGAAATGGCGAGGGAGAAAAGAACAATTTCAGATATTATTAAGAAGAGAAAAAGAAACTGATTTGGACATTAGCTAAGAAGGAACTGTATATTGGGTGGCGTGCTAGAGAGTATGGTGACAGGAAAGAAAGGGAGGAGGCGAAGGAGACTACAATTATTGGACGATATCAAAACAGGAAAGTCATACGTAAAGACGGAGAGGTTAGAGGAAGACCATAGAGGATGAAAGCCTCTCTGTTTTGACAAGTGACCTACCAATACTGGCAGAATACTTATAATGATGATGATGGTATTTGCAGTGATGTCTTGCTAGAATATTAGGCAGATATACGCTCGATCGTTTTCAAAACTATGGCGTACACTCACCCTTATACCCTATACTACATTCCTAATTTCAAGTAAGTATACTGTGAACTATAAAAATATTAGTCATAAGTAGAAGGCTTTGCTTTGTATATAATTAAACATACACTAATTATTTGCTGAGCAAAACCATATACTTTTTCATTAAAAGTTAAATACGTGTTACGGTTTCACCAACTAACTCTTTGGCTTCATCAGACACTATGCGATACAAGATATTGTATTTAAAAATGGTAGATAGGTATATATATACTGTATATACTGTATAGCCCACGTAGCTTCATCACATCTGTTGTTATGTTAGTATCATTTTGATTTCTGAGGTATGAGCAAAATTGTTAGAGCTGTTTTTGAAAAAATACCATTAGACCTATTTTGGATTGGCAAGACTGTCTGACCCTATGGTCTGTAAGTGAGTATACTTCCGGACGAACAGAAACGGATATATATCGTAAGATCACTTTTACGTACGTGGGGGTCATGAAACGTGTAAGTCAACTGAAATCTCGAAATCGCCTCTTCTCTCCTACTTGTTACTAGAATGTAAACAAATGTTGAAGGTGAGCCAAGTTGTTTTGCAACAATATTTCAACGTACCTATATGTTGGTTTCCACACTCAGTGTGTAAAGCTCTCACACGTTCAGAAACACAACAAAGAGACTTGATTTAAAAAAAAATACAACTCAATGTCATCGAGGACAACCCTTGATGGGAAGCTAACCTGTACCGCAGAAGACAACGCCCTCATATGACAGAATCTGTCGTACAGGGCAACCGCTGAATAATCCAGAACTCCGCGAGGAATTTTTCATTAGTTGGCGGCCACCAAATGGTAAAAGAGTTTTACCTCAACATGTCACCACTTCACATTGTATTGATCTTTTCTTTCCACGCAAAAAAAAGTTTTAAAAAATGTGAAGTGGTGTTTTTAATTGAAAACCATAGAAGGTATCTGTAACACATTTTTATCATTACCAGTTTTTCTTTTTTTTTTTCATTTTTGTTACTTGAAATATGATCTACGATATAGTTCTTTGTAATCCAGAGATAATGGCAATTAACAAGAATTAAAAGATTAACCTGAAGTGGTTCAACACTTCGTGCGTAGGTTTCAATAACGTTGGAAAGTATTTCCTGTTAATTGCCTTCCTTTTTTGTAAACTATGTGAAAGAATGTGTGTTCTATACATAGAGTTACTAAACTTGTTACTAGGGACGTAATTTTCTACATGATTTCGGCTATAAATACGTTGTCAATTGAGGTAATTTGTTTTCCAGAGATATATATGGCATCGGCTACTTGTTGAAATGTATGAGCTACTTTATTCCTCTGCTTTTATGCACTGGCAAATTCAGAAGGGTCTTTCGGAAAGGGTGGATTGCCTCCTGGACGATAAATATATAGTCAATATACGAAAAATATATATGCTTTACATCAAAACAGAATAAAGTAGTGGAAAATACTATTAAGAAAAATATATTTGTACAAGGCGAAGTCAACCGACTCAGAAACTCACGGTAGGCAAAACTGTAGACCACAGCAATTGTTGCCGAGCCAAGTTTGTCTCTGACCGGGGTCAGTGATATACCGATCTTTATGCTTCAGATGATGAGTCACTTGCCTACCAAATTTCACTTAGATCCGGTCATTAGTTCCCACCAGCCAGCTGGGCACCAGATATAGAAAGCTTTATTTCTTACAAGATGGGCTACTTGCCCAACTAAATTTCATTCAGATCCGGCCATTAGTTTCCGTCGACCATCTGGTCATTACATATAGCAGCTTTATTTGTTAGAAAATGAGCTACTTGCCCACGAAATTTTGTTTAGATCCAGCCATTAGTTCTCTACAGTCAGCAGGCCACATTATTTGTTAGAAGATAGGTTACTTGCTCACCAAATATCGTTCAGATCTGGCCGTTAGTTCCAGTCAGTCAGCCAGCCACAAAATATAGCAAGCTTTAGTTTTTACAAGATGGGCCACTTGTCCACCAAATTTCGTTCAGATCCGCCCATTAGTTCCCATCAGCCAGCCGGACACAAAGTAGAGCAGGCTTTATTTATTAGAAGGTGGGATACTTGACCATGAAATTTGGTTCAGATCCGCCCATTAGTTCCCATCAGCCAGCCGGACACAAAGTAGAGCAGGCTTTATTTATTAGAAGGTGGGATACTTGACCATGAAATTTGGTTTAGATCCGGCCATTAGTTCCCATCAGCCAGCCGGACACAAAGTAGAGCAGGCTTTATTTATTAGAAGGTGGGATACTTGACCATGAAATTTGGTTCAGATCCGCCCATTAGTTCCCATCAGCCAGCCGGACACAAAGTAGAGCAGGCTTTATTTATTAGAAGGTGGGATACTTGACCATGAAATTTGGTTCAGATCCGCCCATTAGTTCCCATCAGCCAGCCGGACACAAAGTAGAGCAGGCTTTATTTATTAGAAGGTGGGATACTTGACCATGAAATTTGGTTTAGATCCGCCCATTAGTTCCCATCAGCCAGCCGGACACAAAGTAGAGCAGGCTTTATTTATTAGAAGGTGGGATACTTGACCATGAAATTTGGTTTAGATCCGGCCATTAGTTCCCATCAGCCAGCCGGACACAAAGTAGAGCAGGCTTTATTTATTAGAAGGTGGGATACTTGACCATGAAATTTGGTTTAGATCCGCCCATTAGTTCCCATCAGCCAGCCGGACACAAAGTAGAGCAGGCTTTATTTATTAGAAGGTGGGATACTTGACCATGAAATTTGGTTTAGATCCGCCCATTAGTTCCCATCAGCCAGCCGGACACAAAGTAGAGCAGGCTTTATTTATTAGAAGGTGGGATACTTGACCATGAAATTTGGTTTAGATCCGCCCATTAGTTCCCATCAGCCAGCCGGACACAAAGTAGAGCAGGCTTTATTTATTAGAAGGTGGGATACTTGACCATGAAATTTGGTTTAGATCCGCCCATTAGTTCCCATCAGCCAGCCGGACACAAAGTAGAGCAGGCTTTATTTATTAGAAGGTGGGATACTTGACCATGAAATTTGGTTTAGATCCGGCCATTAGTTCCCGTCAGCCAGCAGGCCACCAAATATAGCAAGCTTTATTTGCTAGAAGATAGGCTACTTGCCCACGAAATTTCGTTCAGATCCTGCCTTTAGTTTCCTTCAACCAACCGGGCACCAAATACAGCAAGCTTTTGCTTTTACAAGATGGGCCAGTTGCCATATATATACCTAAGTAACTATAAGCTTCCATATATTTACTTCGGGAGCTAACAAAGAATAACATAATTTTTTCATCAAATAATAAATAGTAAATTATATATGATTGTTGTATTTATGTAAGTAGCTTTAATGTCTTAAACTCTTTGTCTCGTATTATATATTTCTGCTGCCGATAAAGACTACACTCGTAGATAGCAATTAATCGATCAATCAGCTCAATAGTCCCAGATTCACGTAATCTTTTCGGTAAGGATCCTTAAATAGTCACTTGAGCTTTCTTTATTTATTTGTAATCAACGTGAGATAGATTGTGCACGTCCTCCCTATTCCTTTCCTGTGAGAGAAGGATTGAACGTAAATACTTGTTTAAATAGTATATCATCCCACCCTCCTTTCTACACTTGTTCATGCAAAGCAGGTATGTGCAACTTAGAAGAAAGTGTGGGCTAATCACAGACAGCTTATTGGCATCGAGGGCCGTTTGAGAAAATGTGTAACATTTTCATGACAATCGAATGGTCACTCGTTCGAGAAACTCGTTGATCGTACCCTAACATCACAGGAACACAGAAACTGTTATAACGATAACTTAAATATTTCTTTACTAAAGAAACGCAGAAAAATGCTATTTATTTATAATTTTGAGGAGAATTTGATTATTCATGTTCTGAACCACTCCCTCAATGTTTCATGGTACACTGGAACTTTCAAACATATATGTTATTTTTCAAGATGGGCATCAGTTATCCAGGAAATATATTCAATTCAGTTTAAGATTATATAAGAAGTATATTTTCAATAAAGGAGAAATACCGTATACGCAACTTTTCCAATAGGTATGGTCTGGCCGAAGACTAGAAGTACACCGGAGTTCAAAAACACTTGGTTACACACTTCGCTTTAAGCCAAAATATTAGATTTGTTTACACGCCGTTGGTCATATATAAGAAGAAGAGGTCAGGTGCACAAAAAATATTTTTACTCCCCGAGTTTCGTACTTCCTCACTTCAGCTAGATATTTTGAAAACATAATGCCATTTTTGAGTTTTACGTCCCATGGTTATGCCAACTAGGCTAAAGGAGACGGTGATGATCAGAAATGAATGAAATGATGGAATGAAGAAAGTGTGAGGAAACGGGAGAACCCCGAGAAAACCCACGCACACGATGTTTGTCCACCACAAAATTCACTTGGCGCGAAGTGGCATCGAACCAGGCACCCCATGCACCAGAGGTGAACGTTCTATCACTGAGCCACTGCAGCTCACATTTTCAATAAAGGATGAGGTGGGCCGGATGAAACCGGATTGGCCCGGGAGCTCTCTATTGAACACGGCTGCTGTAAAGAATGAATCATACATTCGCTACTTTGAGGCTTATCGCGACCGGCCCAAGAAACTAGGACCAAAAATATGTACAGGCCAAGTGATAAGCAAGCCTAAGTAAAGGTTATAGTATGGCTTTGTAAAGCTCGTCATACAGAATAGACGATATTAATACCGCAAGTAAAATAATAACGATACCTTTGGAGGGGAGAGTGCTCCCTCCCAATGGATCATCTACCGCTTATTCCTTCCTACATTTAACGCCCTCCACTTTTATAAGGTCAATTCAGTTTTTTCTATATTCACAATAAACTAATACTTTTTCGTTGATGAAATGCTACTTTCACCCTGTTCATCATACACCATGTCAACCTCAACATAGAAGCAAGATATCGTCACAGGGATACACAATAGAACCGGACATGACAACGAAATGAACTGTGGCTTCCTGGTTCTCATCAACGTGAAGCGTAGTGACGCTCATGATCCGTATGCTGCTTATCTGATTGCCCACGCACGGAAAATTTGCTCGTTCTCGAGTTCCGTTCTATTTAGATCCACCTGTTGGTCAGTGGCTGTAAATATATTTACAAATATCATTGTAAATGAAATAATTTGTGGTGAATACTGTGTAAAGAAGGAGAGATAACGTTATATATAACAGTGCTAAATACAGACTTAAATCTTTAATGAATATTGTGTATTATTCCGTGATAAATGTTTTGCATAAACGCTCTTATTTTTAAAAACTACTGGTCTCCTACTTCTTTTTGAAAGTCGCTGACCTCTTATCTATAGATGGAATTAAAGTAATGAATGTAAATTTGCTTGGTTCAATTAGAGATCTGAATTGAAAATCATCCACTTTCTTTCGCTTGCACTGTTTTCGTAGAAGTCCACTTTTTTGTATTTTCAGTATATTTCTATCGTCATAACGTGTGTTCTAAAGCACTAGTCGCCAAACTTATGAAGGCTTCTGAGCTGCCGAACCGTTTTTAAATCCTACTGTGAGCTACCAACCAAAAGAACTACTAACTTTTTAAAACACACACACACATTTGTTTATTGTCTATAGACTTATATATCTAGTAAATGTGAATCAAATTATCCAAGTTAGAAAATGTCTAATATACATGCGAAAAGCATCGTGCAAAACCCTACGCATTAAAATCAAATGTGAGATCAGTGTTCATAGGTTTCCGTAAGAAAATTTCCCTCAAATTACTCGAAAATTTTCCCTTCTCTCACCAATTTTTTCCTAGCTTGTTAAGTGTCCAATTCCTACGACAGATATTATATGATAAGATTAATTTAGCTATATTAAAGAAACTGTCAACCATATTTGATTTATTCATTTGCTTTTTGCTTCTATTTTTTTAACTTTAATCTTCACTTTTTTTCTACAATAAATAAACTCAGCCACCAATGAGTGAAAATTATGCAACTTTGAACACACACACACACAAACTATTGTTAATATATTGGTTTATTTCTGGAAAATAAAAGAATAATTTAAGTATTTATAACCACCAATCAGCCAGCGCCAGAATTTCCCTGGATTTTCAATGTTTTATTGAAAAATTCCCTTCTTCTCTCTCTCTGCTAAGTTTACCTACGAAATTTCCCTAGATTAGGAAAACTTCCCTTAAACAACGAACACTGTGTGAGATGATGCTGATAATGGCAGTTATGCGAGAGAAACAAGAAGTTGTTGTCGTCAGCGCCCCCTGTCCTTAGCGAAAGCTCAATGGAGCTATCAAGGTTAACCAACCGTTTCGCGTTAAGGGGATCTACCGAAAATGTTCCCGCGAGCTACTAGTAGCTCGCGATGGACGGTTTGGCGATCATTCTTCTAAGGCTTATTCACATGCATAATGTTGCAGGCTAAATTCAACTCAAAATTATATTTTAAATACAAAATAATTTGACTGATTCTGAGAAAAAATATTCGTCTATAATCCTGTATTTGATCTTAGTCACAAACAATAATAAACCTAAGTTACTCTTCTCTCAGTCATTTATCGACAATATTATTGGACTATTGCCATACTTTTGAAGTCAGTGCGGCAATAAACTTTTTAGCTGTTTGATTTCAGTATATTTTTATAGGTAATATCACAATAATACATCATCCAACAATATTATAACATAACATAAGACAGTTGCGTCATTTCAGATTTTTTTTGGAAAGGGCAAAACTTTTCTATTTATGTAGAATTTCCCGTTTTTCATTAGTACATTAAATTAGTAGCCGGCATAACCACGGAACGTAAAATTTAAAGATTTCATTTTCATTTAGAATATAATATAATACTTGTACTGTATGTGATAGAAATAATTCATTTGTTATTTTATACATTAATGTATTTTATATATTTAGATTCATTTCAAGTGTTTTTCTCTTTTCTCTTCTTTTCTAAAAAATGAAGACCAACCTTAAATCTGAAGTCAAAAATAAGGATACAAGCTGTGCTAGGTGTTAATCAGTCAGTCAGGATTTCTTCTTTTATATATCTAGGTATAGAGGTGTACCATTACGGCCTTTGAACAATGGGAGAAGGCAGACTCTGGAAAAACAAGTCTACTTCAATATTGTATCTGGTTACAATGTCGGATCCTTGTCGCTTAGGAGTTCATTGTAATTTGGAAATGTAAGACGAAACTCCGTTCAGTGTTTTGTAACTCAAGATTTAAAAAAAAAAAAAAAAAAAAAAAAAAAAAAAAAAACCGAACAAGTTCAAAATTCTCTTTCTCATAGTAGACATTGTTGGTAACAAGGTTAGTGAATAAACACATGTGTCGTAAATGATGTCATTCAGGATTAATGTATCTCCAAATCTTAATTCGTTTCACATTGAAATAGTTTTCTTCAGGATTAATGTATCTCCAAAAATCTTCACCTTGGTCAATCTGACTTACATATAGGCAACCACAATTACGGACTTATTCTGCTGGGTTGCATATGTGTTCAGGCGTTTGTATACTGTTACAAGTTTTAACAATACAGCATAGCACTCACTCATATGCATATTTTACTCAACTGGCAATGTATATGAGACAATTTTTCTTTTATATTTTTTCATATGAAATCAGTGTGAAATTGAAGGATAAGCATTTAGAGTAATATCTAGCTCAACGGAAAACTTCTTCCTTTTAATGTTATCATTGTTTTCTTCCATTATTTTCTAACTTAAAAATACACCATCCGTAGATCAGCAGATACCTGTATGCATGGGTTCTGGGAAAATTCTGTAAAACACAGGAAAACTGATTAACTTTCCAGTAGCAAAATCTCTATAGAAGCAGGATATGAGGATCTAAATCCTATCACCATTTTGTTAGTTTAATATCATAGATTATCAGCAGATGACTGCTAAGTACCGTAATGTCATATGGCTTTAGTGTCTGACTAATAAAATGAAATTATATCTTTGTTTTACGTCCCACGCATATGCCGGTTAGGCTAAAGGAGACGGTGATGATGAGAGATGAATAAAATGGTGGAATGAAGGAAGTCGGAGGAAACGGGAGAACCCCTAGAAAACCCACGAGCATGGTGTTTGTCCACCTCAAAATCCACATGGCGCGAGCTGGGATCGAACCAGGGATTGCAAGCACCGGAGGTGAACGCTCTACCACTGAGCCACCGCGCCCTCTGTGTGAGGAATAAGTTCAATCTTCTTCCTGAATTCTCTGGTTAAACCGGAAACGGAAGCAGATTACCATTTCGGGTTTCAATATCAATTTGCTGTAGAATCAAAACGCTTATAGATAGCGAAAAAATATTTATGATGAATTCAGCATCCCAAGAGTATATTACATCTCCTCTCTTTTCTCTCTCTACTGGAACCGGAAGTGGTAGATGGTCGTCTTCAGTTTCATTATAGAATTCCCGTAGTTTACAAATCTACCGTAATTTTACTAGGACAAGTGTAATCCGTTTGGTTTTCTTCTTAAGGAATATGTAGATTCCAAATGTGTATCTTTTATTTTCACTAAATTCTTCACATGAATGCTGTGAAGCTAAAAGAAAGTTAATGTTTTACCATAAATAGGAAGTAAATGGTTGCATAAATTTTGACAAATGTGAACACAATAAATTTGATAGCGTCATATAAAATCTAACACAACGATACACTAAACTCCATATTGTTAAAAGAAAAACTAACATTAACAGAAATCTAAAAATTTGACATAAATTGATGATTAGAGCAATACACATTATGCTTTATTTTTTGTTTAATTATGTTTTATTTTTTCCAAATTATGCTTTATTGTTAATTTGAATCATTGTTTAACATAAATCGTGTATAATGTGTAACATTTATTATACATTAGTTATTCTAAATATCTTGATCTATTTATTTTATGCAACCAGTTTCTTTCATTTAATGAACTTTCTATTTAATGCATTATAAAGATATACGCTTTACTCGAGTCAGTATTTTATCACTTGTGTATGCCTTAGAAATGCATATATACAGAAAGGGAAAGTAAAAAATACCACAAAAACCTACAGAAAGTGCTCAAGTTCAAGAGATATTCTCTTTTTTTCCTTTTTTCTTTTCTCCACATCAAAGGATTACACCGAAAAGTTTACAGAAATAAAAATAAGCTTTACATTGTTGCATTGTTATGTTCTCAATGATTTTGCTTTGTAAATATTGGTTTTAAAAAAATATTATGTTAAACTTGCAGTTACCAGAATTTTCCAAGAATTATGCTATATATTTTAAATTATGCTTTATTTTCTAAAATTATGCTTTATCATGCTTTTAAAATTAGTTTCTTCTTGATCCTTAGACAAACACAACCCTGTTCAAGGTACCAACCATATATGTAAATTGCTGTTATGCTTTTTATGCGTTTGGGTTGCCCTATTGATGATGTATGGTCAATAAATTTGTTATAATCATAGAAACAACAAAAGTCAGACCACAAAGATGGAGAACAGATGCTGGTACTCTATAACTGCGAATGACAAAAAAAAAATATCATGTGATCTCAATGCTATATTTTTATTTTGCAGGACATGTGAAGATTTGGTAAGGAGGACATCTATGCTCTTCTAAACATTGAACATCGAAATCACCCTGAGCTCCTCCGTGGCTAAGCGGTTAGCATACGCGCCTTTGGCGTGGGAGACGCGGGTTCGATTCCCGGCGGGAGCCCACGTGGTTTGCATTCCTCGTTAATCAGTAGGTGCACGTCTCATATAGCTTCGTTGCTGAAAGGGACGTTAAACTCAAAATCAATCAATCAATCAATCAATCGAAATCACATTGATTTTCATTGCTATGGATTCTTTCTTAGAACATCTGTGTTCTGGTCATCGAAAAAAAAACATGGTTCCCGTAATCATGAAATGTTACATGGATTCTTACATTAAGTTTTGTCTTCAGAGAAATCAATAACAGAGACTTAAGAGATGATCAAAGCTATCATCACGAGAATGACCTATCTTGTGGTTGTGTATTCAAATGGTACAACCAATTCTATGATGGACGTGAAGAGTTTGTGATAACCTCGGATTATCATGAGCCTCGGATTATTGAGAACAGCAAGCCCAAGATCGAGTGAGAGAAGTGGCCTCTGAGCATGAGCCACTTTAGGAATAGTAGGGCTTTGTTCATACAGGGTGGTCCGGAAGTGGGTGTACCCCTAGTTGGTGTTTTCTGAAGGTTTTAGGTTTTACCCACATTTATTTGGTAACATTACTTGGCATTGTTTGGCAATATTGCTATCCATGTTCATTTGTTTTCTGCTGTTTTCTGCTTTGTAACAATTATTTGCAGTAAAGTTGGAGTAATCAACAATGTGTGATCAAAGTCCACATAGCATTGAACAAAGATTAACGAAGTCCCGATCTGACGACAGCAGACAATGCTCTCTGGGGTTTCATAAAGCAACAAGTAAGAAACACTCGATATCACACAACGCAGGAATTACGAGCAGCTGTGGAACACGCAATCACCCTCGTGACTCCGGAGTGTCTTCGCAAAACATCTGCGAGAACTTGGTGCAGAATTCAGCTGTGTTACGACATGGATGGTGATCCGGTGTTACGACATGGATGGCGGCATGTTTATGACTCTTAAGACTTCAAGGTAACCCTGTACAAACATTCTACCATTACTAACACTATAGGTTGAAACTAAAGGGGGTCCGCCCACTTCCGGACTACACTGTGCATAAACAGCTGACCCTAAGCCAAACGGCAAAAGAAAACATTAAAAGATATATATATAGTTCTGAGAATACAGTGTTTCCATCATATCTATGTGCTACAAGCTTCTGCTTAACACAACTATATTGACATAGAAACTCGTTTTGCAGTCGCGCATGCAATATCTAACAGAATGAATAATAAGTATATTTTTCAATTCTCTTTGATATCATCGAAAGATGAGATATGATGTATAATTAATTGCAATATATTTCATCACGTACTTATCTGTATAAGAAAAACAGTGGTTGTGCAGAATTGTGCAAGTGACATAAGGGAGAATATCCACATCGTGCATAAGTGTTTATACCTTTCCTTTAAAGGGAAAGAAAACATTACTCGTCGCAATATATTAGCAAACTAATGAGATCAAAAATCTTTTAAAATACTGCACTGGATAACTTCATTAATATCAACATTAACAATGAAACGTTGCAGTGAATGGACCAAATAATTACCTATGACTACGCTTACTAGTGATTCTTCTTTATGGAGTCCGTGGTTCGATCCTAGATCTCGCCTTTTCTTCTCATACGTAATTTGCATTATGTTAATGTTAATATTTGAAAACGATGTGTCCTTCCCAAAACAAAAATTGTGATGCATGCAGGCCTGTATCCACAGAAAGGAACGGGGGCCGGGCTCCTCTAAAATTTTACAGTCCCTCTATAATTTTCACAGTAGGCTTGCAAATGAACTATATAATATGGTTCGATTGGCCCCCATAACTTCTACCGCCCCCTACATTTTTGGGCTTGCTACGGGCATGAATGCAGCCTGGTTAGGTGCCCAAAAATATCTTTGATAAAAAGAGAGAATAAGCGTCATTCGAGGTTGTTTAAAGACTTCGGTAATGTGTAAAATGTCCTCAACTATATCTAAAAGTCGTTTCTGCTCATATGCTTATTGGGTGCATGTATCCTACACCTTGATACAATTCAATACATTTTTTGACACGTAGAACAATTATCAAAATTAGTTTGTAAAACTGTCCAAAGCATGTTCAAACATTGATTTATTTTACAGTGTACACTATAGTTTAAATTCATTATTAATTAGAAGCTCTAATTGCTCAAATTAAAAAATATTATTATTTAGAGTTTACCCACCAATCACCCTAAACTTAGTACCATATTTTTATGTAATTAGTTTAGCAATCCCCTAAATATCACTATCAACTAATAGTGCCAAGCAGACAATTGATAATACACGTAGCGACATGTATTAGCGTCAGTTTAATATTGAGAACGAATAAGCGTGACACGTTGAAACGTTTGTCGTTTATTACAAAGAATTCTCATAGTGTTCCTACAAAAGATACAAATCACTTCAACAAAGATGCATAACATTCCAGGATAGCACGACAGACATACTGATATGTTTCTATTTTATAATTGGAATGTCATAAAACATTTCTCGAATACGCTTAAAATTAAAAGCTTTAATTTCTCTATTCTAATGTGATTTATTAACTTGTTTCTACACTATATTAAGCGAAGGACATCGCAGAAAGTTTGAAAGCAACGAAATTCTGCTGTTTTTTGATATTATACTTGTAACTACAGTGAAGACAGTTATGATGTATTCAAGGAATTTAGAGAATGATTGATTTCATAGAATTTTATACATGGTATTATTGTAAAAATTAATACATATTTCAAACAGTATTCTTCGAACAGATTGATATGGTCTTAAATTTAGTAACTATGCTTATTTTTATATTTTACAATTAAATTTCATGACTAAATACTGTATTTTTTCAGATCATAATCCCAATGAATAGCCGTTATCGTTTACATTTTAATCTAGTGTTATCTTTGAGGAAATTCTATAAACTATTTCAACTGTAAACATCACTGTGAAATAGGCGACCAAGAAGAAGAAGAGGCGTCCAGTAATAAAAAAAAAAAAAAGAAAATTAAATCCATCAATTTGATGAAACAATCCCGAATTCACTGTTGGAAATGAAATATTCTAGTAGGTAGTAGGTTCCGTAATCAAAACTTTTAATGTAGTGGGAACAGGGGCGGATCCAGGGAGCGATCGGGGCAATCGCTTCCCCCCTCAGAAAAGGAAACTTTCTTATTTTATATATATATATATATATATATATAAATAAAATCCATCCCAAAGTTTGGAGACCTTAAAAGTAGCAGTATGACAACCCACCGCCCCCCAGAAGTCAGTCCTGGATCCGCCCCTGAATGGGAAAGAAATAGTATTCCCAATGTCAGCGGCTTGCTGCTAAATCTGGTTGTTTTACAATTGTGTCTAATACTTTCTTAAACCATTAGTAACATATTTCGAAATCAAGTGACATTTCAGTTGTACATGTTTTTGTGCAACTTTTCCACCTTCTAGGGTTCTGTTACAGATGCTTGCAAATTGCGTACAAGAAAAGTGACCAGATTACTATTACGGCGCTTGTTAGATGTCAATGTTATATGCATTTTCTTTTTTTTTTCACTACGTGTTTGTGTTGGTGTTCTATAAATACATTTATGGTTAAAATAGAAAGCATTTTAGAGAAGACTCTAATAGATTTTAAGAAATAAGTAGGTGGGTTAAGACTAACAGTAAAATATTATCGTGATTTTAATTTACGTACTATGAAATATTGTTACAAAAATAAGAGCAAATTATCCTACTTGACAAGGTTAAGACAACTTCAACGATGATTTAACACGAATTATGCATTGAGCGGTAAGCAGGGGTGAAAGTAGATATGAAAAGGTAGAGGGACGCTTTACGTCACACCGTCCCCCGTGTCTACTTTTGCCCATTCTATTTTTTTAGAAAGTGGAGGAAGCCATAGATAATTTTATAAGTGAGGGTACGACATCCTCTCGCATTCCCCCTCAGTTTTACTCCTGATCATGGTAAGTACTTTTGAGTTTCTAAAAATATATATCTATACTAGAAGGTGAGTTATGGAGTGACCATATTTGGTATTGAGGAAATCAGGAGGTGTGGTTTGAGACCTCAGTCCGGGAAACAAAACTGGATGGTGAGTGTTTCTCGAGGTACTTCGTTTGGAGTTGTAAGAACAGCAACGAGTCAGCGAGAGAGGGAGGAGAAGAATGGAGTTACTATCTTTGAAGAAGGTACAGTTTATTTCGTCGAAACAATAAGTGACTACGCCAGACTAATTACTCTTATACTTAATTTTCCTTTCCTTATCTGCTGCACTTTTAAAAGCAAATTTGAGTATGAGTTATGATTTCTAAATACCATGAGCTACATTTCCCACATACTTTAGATGTAGAATTATTTTTCAGATGAGATTTACTTTTATATTCCAGCGTAAGTTGCTGGTGGTGGAGAAGATACCCCAAAATCTAGTCATCTATCGGTCTCATAGTGACCAAAGGGATAGATGTAATGAGGCTAAACATAACTGCTATTTAGTCATGTTTCACTAGAATTAACTAAAATGTGATGTTGGTTTGATAATAATAGCCAAACTATGTCGATATTTTTAAATTGCAATATTTTCTGGTGAGATTCTGGCTGTTTTGCGCGCATACCTAATAAAATCTTATTTATCTCGTTGGCAACATTGAAAAGAAGTAAATGTTAATATTGGACTTCCTACTTACTTGAGTTAAATCTGAAATCTGGTAAAACTAAATAAGATTTATATCCGCAAATTAATTGTAATATGTTTACGTGGAATGCTGTAATATGGAATATTTAACATAGACATCTTCAAGTAAATAAGTAATACAATAATGGAGTTGCAATAGTTTTGGAAGCAGAAACGCCCACAGTATTTTTTCCAATGGGAGGAGTAAAAACCGACGCGCAAGCGAAGTCATGAATATAAATACCTTGATCCACATTATACCTCGTGTAAAACTATTATTATTGTCATATGTTGCATAATGTTACTAATTACATTATATATATTAAATTCTGTCTTAGGTAAGGAAGTAAATCTGTTTTCACAAATACTTCTCAAACCTTAATTCCTGTCGAAAATTCAGAGAATGGCAATTGTCTGTTTTGTCCCACATTGTGAGTTCTCATGTTTAGAAAATATCTACTAAATGAAGAAATTAATAAAAAGTATGTAACTTAGGATGAATAGCAGTTTGTTTTTTATTTGATTACGTATATCCAAAATAACCGAAGATACTGACAATGGCATATAGTTTAATAATACCTAACTGACATTTACCGGCTATTATTCTCAAAAGTAACATCTAGAAATTAGAAGAAGTGCTGCAAAATGAGGGAACGAGGAGGGCGTTCATTTCGAAAGAAGAAAGTCAGAGGTTGATCTAGCCCTGGAAGAGGGCTCTAGACTCCCCCTGTATTTTGAATGACAAAAATAATTTAAGGTATTATTTATATATTATTGAAAGTTTATAGTAAACTCATGATACACCTATCATAGTCTGCGTTCTGGCTGACCCCTTCAGTTTTTACCTTCTAGATCCGCCACTGAAGAAGGCATATTAATACATAATATAAAGCAACAGCTATTTCCTTATTAACGCACATATCTATTAACTACAAGAAACAAACCATAGTACTGTACTATTTAATGTAAATATATTAAATGTTACGGTATTAGAGAACAAATTAATATGTTTTGACATGTATATTCAAGAATTGAACACCGTTTGAAAGTCCAGTGTTAGCAATTGCTTCTTTGTCTCCGTTGCTGGCGACCATTCCCTTTCCCCTAAAGAACGCGAATGATTAATGAAAGTATATCATTTTGAAATACTAGTAATTGGTGGAATGATAAAATGGGAGGAAAAGGAAAAACCTCGAGAAAACTTACTGATAATGTTAGCCACCACAAACCTCGCGTGACCAGGTATCGAACCAGAGACCCCTTGCAATGTGAGGATTGTACCTCTAAACTACCAAGAACCTCGTCCAGGAACTACAAAATTATCCCGGCACAAAAGTGCTATGGTGATCAACGTGGCTTATTTTCGCAATACTACTTTCAGGTAAAGAAAATCGTCTGAAATCAGCACTAGACATAACGATACGTTTTATCCTCTCTAGTATTTGATATTTCGTAAGGGTTTAAAATGGTGACAAAACATCCCTTCCAGAGTAATTGAAGATGGTCATCTTGTACAGTCGGTGACAAAAGTTCTTTCAATTCGGTAAAATTTATTTTGGGAATAATGATGGAACAAACACCATTTCACCGAGATTCAAGACTGGAACGTACAGAGAATTACATTCATTTTAAAGTACGGAAAACTGTACTCAAATTCTATTCTGAAGTTATTTGTAGAACTAATTTCATCAAATAAAAAGAACTTTTGTCACTGACTGTACGAGGCCCGTAAATTACCTTATATTTATATTGAATGATTTAAATAAAAAGTAATCTACTTACAGGCGCAATTGTTTATTTTTCTTTCTTTTCAACGTGTTTTTTTCAACTATTTGACTTCCAGAGAAATTCTAAACTACCTAGATATAAAAATCCCTTTCCCCTTCTCTTCTTGGGAGGATTTTCCTTCTTGAAAGAATTCGAGATCTGTTGAAACAATTGCGCTTCGTCTGCTAAGTACGTTAGCTTAGAATAACCGTAATATATTTTGCGGCTGATGCATTGTGGAAATGTCATCATATGCATATAAGGATTTCTTCCTACCCCTTTTAGGTAAAGACATTCCGCATAAATTTCATTTACATATGTATTTATGTAAGTGACTTAAATTTCTCACTCTCCTCTCTCTATATACATTCGTATATATTTCTCTGGTCTCGGGTTTTTCTTTCATTTTTCTTGTTCTTTCTACATGGAAATTTTAATATTACGAAACTACTGTAGATTTGAGCCTCAAAGTGCAAAAAATAGAAAGTGATTTTTAGAAATAGATATATTCTAGCGTGTAAGTATACTTTATTATATTCTTTTAAGGAACAAATTATTTTCTAATTTTGTCTAATATGGGATGAAAATAAGTGTTAGAAAGACAAAAGCCAAGGTGATTGGAACCAAGGGGTCGGTGTCAAATATAGAAGTAGGAAGGGAGAAAATAGAACAGGTCACTAGTTTTCGACACCTGGGTAGTATTATTAGTAATGATATGAAATGTGAACGTGAAATAAAAGCAAGGATAGGAATCGCGAAAGAAGCCTTTAGGAGGAGGAAAATCCTATTTTGTGGGATCTTGAATAAAGAGTTGAGAAAAAGACTCATAAAATGCTTCGTGTGGAGCATTGTACTGTATGGGTCAAAAATATGGGCATTAGACAAAAATGATGAGAAACGACTGGAAGGTTTCGAAGTGTGGATATGGAGAAAAATGGAGCAAATTAGCTGGGTCGAGCGGAAAACGAATGAGATTGTGTTAAAAATGGTAGGGAGAAAGGATTAATTCCTGATATTACTAAGAAGAGGACAGAAAGTGATTGGGATATTGGATAAGAAGGGGCTGTATCATGAAGGAGGAGCTAGAGGTCATGCGGGCAGGAAAGAGATGGAGAGAGCGAAGGAGACTACAATTAACGGACGATATCAAAACAGGGAAATCACACTTGAAGATGAAGATGTGAGCGGAAGACAGTGGAGCATAGAAGCTTTTCAGTTGCAGCAAGAGACCTGCCAATAATGGCAGAATACCTATGATGATGACTCTGAAATGATATGTAAAAAACGTTTTTCTTCAATTATGAGTATATCTAGAGTCTCGTGATGTAATAAATACAATTAGTACTCACAATTAGGACAATGTCACTAGTCAAAACTAATTATCTCCGTTGTTTTTATTGCTTGTCGAATTTTAGCGTCCAGTTTCAGAACCGTAGATCTACAGTTAAAGATGGAATCAACAACGAAGTTTGGTTTTCGGTTTGATTTGGAAAAATGAAATAAAATCATCGTCGAGCGTTACACTTCACTTAGATGTCGTTAAGTGCAGAATATGTTTTTTTCCTTTCCAAGAAACGTCTAAATTAAGTGTACTACTTCGTGATTCTTATTAAATTTCAAACAGAAGCATATAATTAAAGTTGTAAGTTTATTTTTCATTTTCATGACTTCCCCATCGTCAAGAAATTTTTGTGATTGTACATTTTCTTATTCATTTATTCAGATATATAGGCATTACTGGCATCTTCGGCCTTAAGTCCATCAGGTATGAGGGATGACGCTTGCTGGGCTCGGTTTTGCAGTGGGGTTACTTCTTGGTGGGGTTTCTTCTCTTGGTTTCTTCCTTGTATAAGTCTTCTCCCGTGGCTCGGCATTACTTGGTTTGAACAATAGTAATTGTTAGATGGGTCTAAAAAGGACCAGAATTTCAATCTTTGTGAGTGGTACTAGTTTTTTATATGAGTCTAAAAGGGCCAAATACTCTAATAATTGTGTTTGTTGCTTTACTACGCTAACTCAGAGAAGAATTGAATTTCTGAACAGAGTATCGGCAAAGTCTGTATAAAATATAAGTGGTCAAAACATCACTGTGATCCAAACAGGGAGATAGACAGCAAAGAAGCAATGCCTATTTCTCTAGGAAGCAATATGTGTAACACTTGGTTGATTTTTCCTCCCTCCCTCCATTTCTCTCTCTCTCTCTCTCTCTCTCTCTCTCTCTCTCTCCAGGGGGTCTAGGGGGCCGGGCTCCCCTAAAATTTTCACGGTAGGGTTGCAAATAAACTATAATATGGTGATAAATTATAATAATGTTGGATCGGGCTCCCCTAATTTCAGCCCCCCACCCCTTACATTTTTGGGCTGGCTACCGACCTGCTTTCTCTGGTAGCACACAATTTACTCTATTTCTTTTAAGAATGCACAGAATTACCTCATACGACTATCTGTGCTGTGTTATCCCAATAAGGTGCAAAGACCCAGACGTAAGTATCTCTTCTTTTTCTTCTTTAATCTTCAAGCTGGAGTCTAGAGCTCTACTGCTTCCGTCCATTTTGTGTAAACATCTCCTCTTGAAGTCGTCTCACCGTCAGCCATCAATAGATCAGATTTCAAAAGTCGGTTTCATTTCCTTAAGTAATTAAAAGTTTGTCTGGAGTTACTCTCCTACACAGATGGCGTAAGCGGGAAAAAAGTGGCTAAATCTTTTGGTGATTCACTATTAGGTAAAGATGACATTAGCCAATCACAAACAAGGAAAAAGCATTCCTCTTTTCTCATTGGTTCTATCGAGTTACCCTGTCTGTAAAAATATTTTCCCAAAACATTTATTCTCAAATACTTTGACGTCACATCGAGCTGGACAGTGGTCGCTGCAAATAGTGAGCTACAGAGGCATTTAGTGCGGTTATTCAGAGCCATCGTTTCACTTTCTTTTGTAAGCACAAAAAAGGAGGAACATTACTATGATATGATCAATTTGTCTATTGAATTAATAAGCGCAGGGGAACCAAAACCATACTGGATATTCAAAGTTCAATTCTCGTGCCCGGCAATCATAAGAATTTTTTAACCACACAATCCTTTTATCTTGCCAAGGAAATACGGAAATTGTATCGAGTAATAAAGTCATTATTGGTTCCTTATCTTCCGTAACCGTCTTAAATGCAGTTAACGAGAGATAAGAATTAATCAAAAGTTACTACTTATAACTTAGAAATTTTGTGGAGAATTTTTTCCCCCTTAACACTAAGTGGATTGCTTTCTTCTATAATCAGAGTAAACCTCCATGAAAATTGACAACACTACACAAATCAAGCTACGAAAAACTTTAGACTTTGCTGGGAAAAATCTCTTTCTGAGTATAAATTCACTTTAACTAGTTTTCGACCAAACAGGAATTCCTGATTCGTCTAACATGACCTGATTCACAGGTGTGTGATAATTTAATAGCCAAAGACATTCGCGAAGCAGGAAAACACGTCTTAAAATAAATCTTTCAATATTCATCTAAACTCAGTAACCTCCTTTCGTAAAATTTCAGGATATGCAATATCTCATTTACGCATATTACATAAATATCAATTTACATTTTGAGACATGACTTAATGCATCATTAAACTACAACAAAAAAACCTGAAAAATAACAACTCGAAGTTAATTTTGAATGGGGCAAATACAGTTGAATTACGTAAGTAAGCTGTATTTTTCTTAGCAGTAGTATGAGTGAAATATTATGCTTTCAAATAATGTGTAATACATTTTACACGTACCAAGAAGTTAATCTTATTTCACAGAACATATATAAAAAGTGTTGGTTTATAATATCTTTATAACTACGTTTTGTTCTCTGTTCTTTAGCGAAGACGTTGTATTTGTAAACACAATATCTGTTCAACTTTCTGTGCTGTGGAAGATTTTCATAATTGCACATAAGGGCATGAAGCTTTTTTATGGTGAAAACAATTGACATTGAAACCTGGAGAGGAATTTTTGGAATGTACCATCCCATTACTCTCTAAGACAGAAGAAAAACGATATAAATCACATTCACGAAGTCCAACCGTGAGATTCGAACTCGAGGCCACTGGATTGCGGTGCAAAAACAGTAGTTTTAATTTATTCCTGTTAAGGCTAGTTATTTACGATATATGATCAGCACAACGGTTAACAACTGGATTTTCCGGCTTTTCAGATCGGAATTCGCTGTTTCTAAAATGCAAATAACTATCAAAATGATCAACATTCCATCGCTGAAAAATCGAATTCCTCTCCCACATTGGAAATTGAACTACATACCAATCGCACCCAAGATATATGCTCCAACGTACTAAGACGGAAGTACACTTCTGACACTAGATTAATGTTATAATTTTTTTTTTTTTTTTTTGTCTTTTTTCAAATCTAAGCCGCTTAACTTGAAAGATATTTTTGTTACATGCTTAGAAATACTTCTTGGTTGCCAAGATCATATTTTCTTAGAAACGAGAGTTTGAAATTCTCATTCAAGAGAAAGGAAGGGGGTTGTCCAAAGCGAAACTAGTACCTGTACTGTTGTTTTCATATGAATGAGAAGTGCTGAAGGCCTCAGATTCAATTTCTAAGAAACGATTGTCTCGGTGCACAGATTAGAAGCGATTTCTTAAATTTATGACAATATTTTTAACAGTACACAATCACGAATATGAGCCAAAGTAGAGAACTGATGGGAGATACAGTGCAATTTGGTTGATTGTAAAGTACTTCTTTCTCCAAGCAACGAATGTAAACACAATTTATCAGAGAGGAAAAAGAGAAACCAGGAATCGAAATTCTATTTTGTGGACAGCGAAACACAGTAATCCCTTCCTGGTTTCTCATCGATTGTCTTTTCGTGGATGTTGCCTAGGAGAAATGATGTCTTGACAACCGATTCGAATTGACTCAGAATTATTTCTTTCTTACAGAAGTACCCACGAAAAAGTCTCTTCATTCAACTTATAGCCGCTATTAGAACTGAAAGTCACCTGTACGTTAGTGGGTGTGTTGAGAGGACTTGTAGTTAAACGATAGTTATGTTGTGGATGATGTTTTCTTTACTGAATTTGGTATTACAAAATTTCTGGAACAAAAAATATCAGATTGAAATAAATACTTATTAAAACGTACAGGTCACCGCACTAAACATTTCCTCTCCTATTTTACAGAGTTTGTTTTGCCAACCAAAAGTATTTAGTATATTTATCCAGTATAACCGTGTGTCTGACCGTCCGGGGACAAAAAGTTCTCAAGAGCTACTCCGACAGGTTAGGATGAAAAGGGTCGCTTTTACATGTAAAGGTGCGGATGCGTTTTTAAATGCTTTCCGTATTTTAGCTACTGTTCAAATATAATTAAACGGTATAAATAAAATAGGAAATCAAAATTTTGTTTGACACAAATTTTAGTTTTCCAATATATCTGAAGTCAAAGCTGTTCAACCCTCTTGTTCTTGAAGTACGCCTCTACTTCTCCTATGAACATATCCCCCGAAAATAAAACAACGCTGATCCTATTGTTTTTCTTTCTTTGACGGTTCTGATTTCATTACTCCCACAATAAGACTATCACTTTGGTAAGAACGTGTACTTCTTTCATATTTTCTGTAATGCAATAATAATGCAATTTTATTCATTTTTAGTTGCTACCTAACAGTTATAAATTTTAAAGTTTTTTTTCTCTCTCTCTCTATACTTGATCATCCCCCCCCCCCACATTGTGAGAACCTCTTCTGAAATAGGGTTATTCCATGTCAAATCACCTAGAGCACTGTGCTTGAATGTCTCAGATTCTATTCAAACTTTTTTCATTCATTAATACCAATGAAATTATGCTAAATTAATTCTTTCCGATTTTTTGGATGAGAAATGGGCCGGAGAGAAATTTTTGAAAAATGTGAATTTTGCTTCACTCAGCATCGTGGAACTAAATTAATATAACTTCCTTATTTTTTAAGTTATTGAGCTCATCCAGGTGTCAAATGAAAGCTTAATTTTTGCTCTTTCAGTAGATCTTAAGAAACCTTGCAAAAGGTTACAGTGTGAAACATTAATGGGCATACAAAGCAAATTTTAGGGTTTTTACAAATTGTGCCATTACTCAAAAGTTACAACTATGAAACTTTTGAAACTTTTTTTGAACATTCATCTTCCCACGTACATGGTATGGTTAAAAAAATAAAAATGGTTTTGTATTTTTGTAATTATTATGTTTTTATGTACGGAAATATACAGTTTTAAGTTTTGTTACAAATTGTCATTGCTCGTAAGTTACAACTATGAAACTTCTAAAATGGGTTGACAACACTGCTTGTTGTCTGTTTCTGTTTAATACATGCGAAGATGTTCCCCTCCTTATAGTTGCTTCGTGCAAAGTTTCGCTTTTCTCTCTCTTTGGTTTCTCCGTTATAGCGGATGATCACGATAAGTTGTCAACCCTGTATATTGTCTCAAGCTTGTGTGTGTGTGTGTGTGTGTGGGTGGGTGGGTGTGTGTGTGTCAAGTGTATTACCGTCATGAAACGGAAAGCTTCGTTTCAGTAAACATATTTTTAGTTACTAGGATTAGAATTAGGAATTACATTTCTGGGCTTTCGGCAGTTATAGCGATGTTAGCCCGTCATGTATTAGAGATGACGTCCCTCGGCTATCACATGGTCAGGAAATTAGCGAAGAAGAAAAGAGTGTGGATAAGACCTGGGAGCATTATGGTAAATACCATTCAGGTATTTGTCTGGTATGAATGAGGAAAACCTCAACCCAGGATGGCTGGTCTGAAAAAAGCTGCTACGCTTTTACCACCGACTATCCCCACCGGAAATCGAACCCGTGACCACTCAAACCAAAGTGAGAGTGTTAGCGACTACGTTACACAGAGCCACATACTGTTAGTTAGAATAGTACATGGCATAAATAAAAATTAACTAATAATTAATTTCAATAAAATCATGATTATTTTTATTTAATATATGAATATTAATTTTTATCTAATACATTTATGATTGGAAGGAATATTTGTTACACTTTTGCTACATAAACCCAAAACTACAAACTACGTAATTAAGTTTCGAATGTAATTAACTTTGCTTTTAAATAACAAGTGATTTACTATTTGCAAGATATTATTGGCAACTCAATGTGGAAATTATCATATTAACTATTTTGAAATAAAGTTATTTTCTTTATTATTTACTTTTATATTTATATAGGACATTGCTTTTCGGTTTTGTTTAAAATGTGAGTGAAATTTTAAATACAAGCAGCCAATAATTACTCTCGTTTAGAATGATTTTAAAATTCGCTATAATGTTCTGTGTTAGAGGGGCAAGTAATAACAGCCCGGTCTAGCCCCTTTATGGCTACATGCCTTTGGTAGCCCTAATTTGAGCCCCCAGAAGAGATTACAAGAACCGGAATTCATTATTTGTTCTTCCGTTCTTCGCATTGTCTTTCTTCATTGTTTTGATTGCTTCGTTGCATATTTTTGATTGAGATAGTTACACGCTGTGATTATTTCAAAGGTTGCCCCGCGGAGGGGTGAAAATACCCCGCAGCAACCAAGTTCCCTCCCGGGGCATATTTTCCATCATGGTCAACCTGGGTGGGCTACTACTATTTGGTTCATTACATCTTTCAGCCCCCATTTATTCAAATCCCCACCCCCTCGTTGAAAATCTGAAATTATCACTGCTAATACAAATAAATATTCTTGATTTTACACGTTTCAATTATTTTTGCCCTAGGTTCGGGATATTTTTAACTTATTAACGAACATACAGTTTCCGTTACAATTTTGCGCATTGAAATATCTGACACTAAATGTACTAACGGCGTGTTGTAGTAGAACACATGCATTAATATAAATATGAAACTTGAAAAAGAGTGAAATATGTTTTCAAGTTTTGATCCCTAACAAGAATTTCTAGGTGCACGCCAATGGCGAATCTAGCCCGCGACCGGGGACAGTGACAAAATAATTTAAGCTATTACAGTATCTGTATATTTTCGAAAGTTTACAGTAACCTCATGGTGACAATATCATAGCCGGAATTCTGCTGCCGGTCATCTTTCTGATTTTACCTTCTAAATCCGCCACTGGTGGTTGCCTGCCTATCAACATGTCCCTAAAGAAGTGTCTTCATTACCAAAAAAGAAGCAACTACGGAGCTACCGAACGCAAACAATGATTTACGTATGAATACACAGGGCAAGAGATGATAGCATGTACAAAATTTGTGTCGTTTACGTCCTAGCGCAAAATCAGTATGTTATGACGACAGTGTTGTCTTAAGAGCATTATGGACTCGTAAAGCAATGTGGCTGGAGCCCGCAACTAAATTTTAGACATGATACATGTAATTTTGATCATTGGATTAGTTGGACACGTGAACATTGGACCCATGCATTTACGATGACTCTGAATATCAAATATTGCAAACTAAAATTCAGGTATTGCATTGCTTCCAAGGAAACCAACATAAAATGAGGCCTTAAGTATTTATATTTTTAATAAAATTTCTTAGAAACTTTTTAATTTCTTATATTTGAAAAATAAATTATTTTTTATTATCTAGTTACTTTTCTTTTCGTTTACATTGATGTCATCAAAATATTGACTTTATTATGTGCAAAGAATGAATTGGATCAGGGCGAAGCGTTTTTTTCTTTCTTAAAGGTGGCCCAAGAAGTTTATACTGTAGGTCCCTCTCCTAATCTTCAGGTTAAAATTAATGTAACAAATACGAAAATTATTTATACTAGTTCTCTCTGCGCTTTATACCTAGATACCTATTCTCGTTGCATCAGTAACTCTTTTGGTAAGCAGAGCTCCTCCGTGGCTAAGCGGTTAGCGTACGCGCATTTGGCGTCGGAGACCCGGCTTTGATTCCCGGCGGGAGCTCATGTGGTTCGAATTCCACGTTAATCAGTAGGTCCACGTCTCATATAGCCTCGATGCTGAACGGGACGTTAAACTCCAAATCAACTCAACTCGACTCTTTTGGTAAGCAATGATACTCATCTTCAGGAGTCTTCTTTTCCCAATTCGGATATTCAGCAGCAGCACGTATATTATTATTATCTTCATTTTTATTCATCTTTGTTCAAATAATAATAATAATAATAATAATAATAATAATAATAATAATAATAATAATAATAATATATTCGATTATAAAATTTCAGGCATCAATCACCAGATATCATATTCTCCTGCTCTGTTGCACCTGCAGGGTTGCCATTCGTAACGGAATCAAGATTTGCGTCCCGAAAATATTTCTCAGAACTCTTAAATGTCCCGGATTTCAGCGAAGAAGAAAGGAAGAGATATTATAGTTTGCTTTTTTCCACAGGATTAGATATATATCATGAACAGACAAAACGTGTAAAAGGAAACAGCATAGCTACCTTGAATGAGCTAAAACAGACTCTCAAAGCCACAAAACATAACAGATCCTGAGAAATTAAAAATAACAATTTTGCTTACCAGAGTGGAGGGAGTAAATCATCTTCTTACGTTTGCTTAACCCTTTCAGCCCTGAATTTTTGTTTACTCGTCAATTTTTATTTTTACATTATTATCCTTTTTGACTTAATAAATGAAATAGAATCGCCATTTTGATTGCGGCTGCCATATTTATATAATTATAAGACGTACGCATTTGTGTACACTAGGGTAAAAACATGTATGAAAATACAAAATTGCATTTATCGAAGATATCATTATTTTCTACGTAATTTAGAGACTCGAAATTTATCACTAAGAGGAGAAAAATTACTTTCTGCATTGTTTTTCGCTAAAAATAGGACAGTCTACATGGCTGAATTTCGCCTATCCTGGTAGATTTCAAACAATAGATGAAAGCACTACAGAAATAGGGGGAAATGATTTAGATTATTTCAAAGAATGCAAAGACATAAAAATATGCAATTTTGAACCCTCCGGAGTAATTATGTTAACTTTGAAATATAGTGTAGACATACGTTACCGCCAAGGCCGAAAGGGTTAGCTAGGGAAAAGCAGGTCTACTAAAATGACTAAAAATGTGATTACTAGTACATGGAAGAAAGTAACATAGTATACACAAACACTTCTTTTCATTTTAAGTATTTCAAAGACTCTCGTAATTTAGTAGCGTATCGGATTTTTATTTTTGAAATATGGCAACCCTATCCACGTGGCATCATGTCGTGCAAGAATTCTGTCGACAACAGAAAATTGCTATCTTTCATACTCTATTTGTATTGCCAAATTAGCTAGGAAAATGAGCTTGGTATTTCTTTATTAATGATGAGTAATGAATGACAGTCAATTTCGATTCTTATTTTGTTAATAATTCTAGCTTCAAAATAATTTCAACGATTGTATGTATATTGAAGTTTCATATACAAACAAATCAAATAAATGAGTTTGAAAATTAGTGTTGATTGTGTCAAATATAATAGAATGTGGAAAGTATTAATTATTATTAATGGTCCACACTATAAGGGAAGAATAATTCCTAATTACATATTCAAGTAATTACGAGTAATTATATATATATTATTGATTGTTGATATTTGTCATGACGTTTTCTCCTTGTTTGGATAATAAACACTTAACAAGGGAAAACATATTAGGGGAAATAATATTTTTATTAAAAGGAAAGAAGTTTGGAATAGGTAATATAAAAATTTTCAAAGTGTAAATATTCCAAATCAAACAGGACAAAACTCTCCATTTAAATGCTTTCTGAATATCAAGCCACATCTCATGATGCTCCATTAAATTGTTCTTCAATTACTTGATTAGTTAACAAACACTATTTTCCAGACACGCAAAACAAATTCACATTCAGAATATCAGGTTAACCCGGGATGAAATGGCCCGCCGGGAAACCAGGAAATGCTTCATGCTTCCTTTCCTTTATGACGCCAACTAAAAAATAAAATCAACGAGGCATGTTTTTTAAGTAAGTCCGTTTGAGCATAAGTACACAACGAAAGGTTATTTCAAAAAAGTAATTGTATGTTCAGAAAGTATATACTTTACTATATTTTTCGACATAGTTGCCAAGTTTGTTCAAACACTTATCATACCTCTCAACCAATTTCAAAACACCCTCTTCATACAAACTTGCCGCCTGCTCCGATAACCAAGAGTTCACTGCCGTTTTCACATCGTTTCGGGACCCAACGGGAGCACAGTTTCCTAAACTTTAGGTGTTCAGAAACAATTTAGTAAAGCACTGATCTCGACACGTCAGGAAATTTGTTTGAGAGACCTGTTATTGTGAAGCGCCTGTTCTCACGAACCCTCGCTTCAACTGAAGCCATCAAATCGTCTGTAATCGAAGAAGGGCGACCGGAACGGTCCTCATCATGTACGTTGTCACGGCCATTTTTGAATTCTCGTACCCACTTACGCACTTTGCTTGCACTCATAACAGTATCACCGTACACTTCGCACATCTGTCGATGAATTTCTGCAGCAGACAGGTTACTTGCTGACAAAAACCGTATCACTAAGCGAACCTCACACGCGGCGGGCGACTTGACAGTCTTAAACATTGTGAAAGCACAGAACACAACCGTACAGGTCAGCTACAGAGTTGAAACTGAGCACAGTTGTTCCCGAGGCATGCCGGTACACGACGCACACGCTCGTTGCGGTATACACCCGAACTACTAGTGTCTACAACAAAACGGACCTTACTTTAAAAACACGCCTCGTAATTAATAACGAAAATAAAAATTTAAAAATTCAGTCAAATATTAACTATATTTACCTAGAATAATAGACAAAATTGTTCGTGTATCTTTTGAATGTTTTTAATACACGTTTAAGTGTGGATGATTTGGAGTTACACCTGTCGGAGTGCCCTCCCACTATCTGTACCAGTGCCGTTTACACAAAATCAGTCCACTACCAGAGACTAACACAGTAGTGCAAAATGGTCTTCCAAGCAGTCGAATTAGTCGACTTTAAAAGTATAAACTATTACAGCCAACGCTGTCAATTTTAAGTGCGAATTAAATTGTGTAAAATGTACTCTTCTGATTCACTCCGAGGTAAACTTCAAAAGTAGACTTGCAAAGTAAGGCAATGTAAGATCCCATGAGTCAGTCAATCCTTTGACATAACCCTATAAAATAGCTTTTGAAAATGATGTGAAATATAATCTTTCAGTTTAACCTTCCACGATTATGCCTATTAAGCTAAGGGATGTGGATGATTAAAACAAGTAAATGATGAAAGAAGAATTGGTGGAATGAGAGTGTGGGAGGGAAGGGAGTAATCTAAGAAGACCCACGGACACGGTGTTGTCCACCACAAATTTATTTATTTATTTATTTATTTATTTATTGAACAAATTCCCAGATATAGCATAATTGTACCATTTTACACAAGGAAATGTCAACAAGCAGGAAAAAAAGAAAAAAGAAAAAGAATTAAAAAATAAAGAACAACAGTGACATCAATAGTATTAACAAAGAGTGCACAAATAATATTTATTTAGCCAGCACGCGTTTTATTGCTCTTTCAAACACCGGGTAGCTCGAAAAAATGTCCACCTCACTAGTTAGATTATTATAATAGTTGGGTACTCGGTGAAAAAGAGACCTCTGTATAATTGTCAACCTAGGGCGTGCAAAATGGAATAGGTGGGTATTCCGGGTTTTGCGGGAAGGGACATGTAAGGATAGTTGTTTAATTAGGGTTTCTGATCTTAGGTTCACATAAACAATCTTATGAAGAAACTTCAAATCAGAGTTATTTCTGCGTACTTCCGGCGTCTGGATATTAAGATATCGAGAATCGACCGACCGAGAATCGAACCAGAGCCCCCACATAGCAGAAGTAAGTGCTCTACCATTAAGTTGACGTGCCTGCTCCCCATTCAAAAAAAAAAAAAAAGTTTCTGAGTTTAGACTTAACATTTCATAAGTCACGTTAGCAGAACTCTTATTCTATACATGATGAGGTTGAGGGTTTCGGAGTAAACCTAAGTGAGACAATTATGTTCTAGTGTATAACTAGCTACCATTAACTAAACATCAATATCTAAGGTTCAGAGCGTTTCTTATAAACCCACTCATCCCCATATATATTACTCAAACACACGCAGGAACGAAAAGTTTTTCTATGAGCCAGTCACTTCTGTTTGAATAAAACCTCAATTTCATATGTCACACATTTCCTATACAATTTCTCTTTACATTCAGAATTCCAGCAGCAACACGTTCTTTTAATGCCAACAAGTAGCCTTGTGATGTCTATAAGTACACTCACACACAGTTGTGTATGTATACATACAAATATAAGTATATTCATCATATACATAGAATATCTGTGCATTGGGACATATGCGTGTATGATGAAATAGTGTATGAATGTATGTGATTACGTTCGTGTGTGTGAAAGAGAGAGAGTATGTGTCTCAATTTGATGTTATATTTTCAACAAAATACGTAGCAACAACACTGTCTTCCACACTTCCCTGTAAGGTAATATGAAAACACAAATCATACCGGGTGTTCTTCTGAATTAAATTGAATTTCGTACCTCATTACATGACATGAATTCGTTATTAAGATAAGATAATAGCCATACTGAAAGTCATTTAAAATGACTTTTTTTTTCAGTGCTCTTGTTCAATTATTATTTTTTAAAAAAAGAAGAAGCATTAATATGAAACACGAATTCTTTATTTTTAAAATTTTTAGTATTGCAATTAACAATTGCATTGATAAAATAACAAATCGATCCTATATGCTTACGTATTTTTCCTACACTGAGGAGCAAACATACAAGTTTACTCTAAATATTCGAAAATGGGAATTTGTTATGAGTTATCTTTAACATTAAAATATTTTTTTAATTTTTGAATAGTTATCTGTCTTTATGTTTTATTAGGAAATGCTCCAACCTTTACCCAATTACCCAACTGTGGGTAATAAATACGTACTTAGCGTTGTTTCTTCTACATCATTCTAAGTAGTGTAAAATCAAAGTCTAGCAAAAATTTCAAACGTCTCGTATTGATATGTTAGGGAAACTTTCGTCTCTTCATCTTCCATTATAGCTCAAACATCTAAAAACCCGGAACAGTATTTAATTAAGTACATGAAAAGTTTTTCATGTACTTAATTTTTTGTCACATACATACACACACAAACACTAAACACATAAACACTAAGGGCCTTATGCAGAGTCATTCTGACCCGTGATTAGTGTCATACTAAAGAGTTCGACTAACATATGTTTCCTGCAGTAGTCAGAGTTTTAGTATAACACTAATCATATGTCAAAACGACTCTGCATAAGGCGGTAAATTTTTGTCTCTATGCTTAAGAGATTCCAAGATACGGACAACTTATTATAGTAATTACAACATCCACCCCTTTTTTTTCTACATATTTTCGTCCCTCCTAGGACAAGCATAAGAAAACGATGAAAGATATATTAAATTTCTAGCGTCAATGACCTGCTTCGCTGGATTAAAATAAGAAACAAATTAGTAATACGTTCCGTTAGTCAGTCACTTTTTACTATTACTAAAACGCTCTCTAATATCGGTTATTTTCGATCCATTTTTTATAAATCACCCCTCCCCTTGCCAAGTTGCGGGGCTGAATTTGGATCTAAATGGTATCGGAAATGTTACTGTTCATCTCAGCAACCCCGAAAACTATGAATTTGACACTAATATTGATCATTTTCGATAATTTTTACATATCTCCTCCTCCCCCAACCCGAATTTGTACCGTCAAAGTCAAATAATTAAAAAGATCCCAGGCACAAACCTCATCTATGTTGAACTTTTGATCGAGATCGGTCGGGTGGTTCGAAAGTTATTAAGTCACAAGCAACGCCACTTTCATTTTTATTAAGGTGGATCACCACCCATACGTCAGTATATATTTTAGCTCATTGCCTTAACTACTGCACAATGAAACGTTACATACTATAAATATTGTACTATAAGATAAAGTTATGTTTCAGCTACAACACAAGACACTGATTCATTTGGTTGTGTCTTCTGATATCGAAAAAGGGAACAAATAAAAGAAAATATTTGATTCCTTTTACAATGGCACTTGCTGTTAGACCTTACTAGAAGTGCTCAATTTTATGAAATGTTCATTTGTATGTGTAAAGTGTTTTAAAGTAACGATCTTAGTACGAAATAGATATATTGTTTGACGGTTTTTCGTGTTATATTTCACATTTTATTTAAATATTAATTTACATTTAAGGAAATAAATTTTGAGAAGAAACTTGCGCAGAACGCCATAATGCATTGTAGCCAAATTTGTACATTTAATCCCTGGATTCTAGCGTTGCAGTTCAAGAAGTAAAACTTAGCTGTGAATTGCGGTAAGGGTCGAAAATTAATTTCTCCAGTAAGTATCCAAGTAGAATTCCATGATTACTTCTTTTATTATCTGGCACCAGTAAGCACTCGACGACACCTGGCAGCGCGGCATTATTCAGGCAGCGTTTAGCATAGCACCGAGAACACCTAGTGATCCACCTTAATGTAGATAGATAAATTTAAATAAAAGGTCTAGAAATCTAAATTTCATGTCACTAATATTAAGAAATTACGAGATATTATCATTTTATTGTTACAATTACAATAACAATTTTTTTTCTGCCTACCCTATTTTGGTCCCCTCCAGATCAAATATAATTTTAAAAAACGCAGACACAATTGTCATATTATTTTAAACGACAGTCCAAGTACCAAATTTTATGTCTGTAATCTTAATAGATTGCGAATTATGGACTCCTATTATGATACCTTAGTTTCCTGTAATTTTTCTACACATTCTCTTTTCCTGTTTCCTAGATCAAATATTAAAAACACGCTTTACTACGGATGTAATTATTTTAGATGAAAAGTTAAGAGTCTTCATCCCGGCGAAATTAAAATACCGCTAATTTTACATTAATTATTTGATATTTTCAAATAGATAAAAGATAATCGAAATGTGGAACAAGAGCTCCCTAGACAATATCATTTTACATGAGATACCGTTATCACGACTCACTTATCTGCTTTCGATTTCGAGCCATTTAAAAAAAGCGGCATTTATTTTCGCGTTTCTAAACAGCTGAAAACATAAAGTCACTAGGTGACTTGTAATAACGGTATCTCACGCAAAATAATACTGTCTAGGGCGCTCTTCTTCCATATTTCAATTATCTTTTATCTATTTGAAGATATCACACAATTACTGTAAAATTAGCTGTATTTTAATTTCGCTGGAATTCAATATCACTAAGATATCCCTTGAATATTTTAATATACTAATTGCCATCCTAACATCCAAATCCACCCTCTTTCTCCTCGAATCATCATTCACTTGCCTTAATAATTCCTCTCCCTTAGCATAATGGGCAGAATAATGGTGCGTTAAACTAAAAGATTTTATTTCAATTTTTCTACACTCACTGTTAACAGAAACTCTACATATATATAAGAGAGAGAGAAAGACGGAATATCACGAATAATTTTTAGCGACTTTTCGTGTCAACGTTTTGGCAACACTGCTTGCAAACAACAAAAGTCTCACGGGATCTATCAGAATACAAAAAGACATAAGATACACGTTGAAATCTTAACATAAGAACGAATTTTAAGAAGGTCCATCGTGTATGGTCCACCTGAACAGACTTTGAAGATGTAAAAAGTTAAATATTGTTTAATACAAGTACAAATATTACTTAAATCTTTGAATTTATCTTACTCTGTTATTGTTACAAGATTTTACCAAAATAATATGGAAATTACAATCGATCTTTTTATTTATTTTAGTTTAATTGTTTAATCTGATATCTAAATTCCAATGATCACTTCCATATATAAAAGCAATGTATAAACTGTGACTTAATACCAAAGATATAAATCAATAAATTTATTAAATACTTCATACACACATTCATCGCATAAACACTTTCTTTTTACTCACACGGTTATGCCGGTTAGGCTAAAGGAGCGGTGAGAATGAGAGGAATGAAATGGCGGAATGAAGAAAGTGGGAGGAAACGAGAAAACCCACGAATATGGTGTTTGTTCACCACAAAGTTCACTTGGTGGGAGCAGGGTTTGAACCCGGGACCCCATGCACCAGAGGTGAACGCTCTACCACTGAGCCATCGCGGCCCCCCATAAACACTGTTGTAGGGATACATTTGCATTTATATTTATAAAAGATCTACAGAAAAAATGTAGGGATAAATTTAAAATAGAAAGGTTTGCTTCTACAAATAGTTGACCTTCACCTCCAATTGTGCTACCAGAGCGGTATAAAACTTTAATATTTTACGGGCATGAATAAAGTATTCCTAATATCCTCTTCCATTTTTGTTGTGGTGGAGTATGTAGCAATAATTTAATTATATGTAATATAATTGTTACTACTGCTCAGGAACGCACCCAGGGGAAAGTCTACGGGCCCACCCTTCAAAAATACTTCCCAAATTAACATATACACTACTTGACAAAGGCTTTTTCGGAATAATTCAGAATCGACATTGAGGGAAGAAATGAAACACAGTACATATACAGTAGAGACAGTGTACAATTATTCTAGTGGAAAATGGTACATACTGCGCCACATGGGAAAAGAAGAAGACGGAAGAAAACTATGTTCTTTGGAGCATGTCCAATCAGCCACGAAAAGTGGATCTTCCTGGCAGAAGGACACAGATATGAGTATATCCGTAAGATGTGTGACCTCCTCGGACACTTATACACATTCTGCATCTGTTATTCATGCTGTTCACTAAACTAGTGATCAGTCCTTGGGGCATGTTGTCCCACTCCTCTTACAAGGCATTTGTCAGTTCTTGCACGGTTCGGGGAAGGGAACTTCGTTGAGAAATTCGTCCGCCAAGGTCATCGCAAGTATGCTCAATAGGATCAAGGTCCAGAGAGTAAGCAGGCCATTTCATACATTAAATATATTCACGTACAAATGTGTCCGATACTTCAGCAGTTCTGTGTGGGCTTGCATTGGCGTCCATAAACAGAAAGTTCGGACCTACCGCACACCAAAACCTGTTGGGATGTAGTATGGGCAGGAAGTTACATGAATTTGTACACATGCCATTAAGTAGCTGTTGTTAGAAAAATAATATGTATTGTTGATAAAAAGAGAGAATCGCTAGATTACGAAGTAAGTAATGGATGTACTTGTGAGTTGAGATTATTTAATATGTTAGTTTGAAGCCGTAGCGATTGTATATCCACTAATAATAGTTGGATAGTTCTTGTGAAGAAGTGTATACCAATAAGAGGTATAGAAATAAAAGTGATCATTGGTACTTAAGTGCGTTATTGATCTGGACAAGTTTGCAGTAATACATTAGTCACTGTTGAGGGTGTTTATATTCTTTTAGTAAGAATATAGAATTTTACATTGGCGCAGTCGTTCATTGAAGTTACGCTCTGTTTAATCATGTCTACCATTCCAAGTTTTCCGATCTTTAATGTGGAAACTGATCGCCTCCAAACTTATTTGGAACGCTTTGAGTTTATGTGCATAGCAGCACAAATACCAGAAGAACGAAAAGTTGCAACATTATTTACAGTAATGGGAACTGAAGCCTATGATCAACTATGCAACATTTGCTGGCCAGATTCTCCATCAGCAAAATCTTATGAAGACATCAAGGTCGTAATGAAAAAATATTATGCTGCAAAAGTAAATATAATTTCGGAGAGATATCAATTTCACATCATGCGACAGAAGCCTTACCAGCCAATTTCATCTTTTGTATTAGATTTAAAAAAAACAGTCAACCTTCTGTGAATATACCTGTTGCTTGGACGAAAATTTGAGGGATCAATTTGTTTTGGGGATTGCGGACGAATCAATTCGTAGAAAGTTACTCAATACACGAGATCTAACATTCAACAAAGCAACAGAGATAGCCTTAGCAATGGAAAGTACCGAACAACAACTTCGGCTTTATAAGACATCTGAAAAAAGTGGATTAAACGCTATCCAATCGTCAAGGGTTCATCAAAAGAAAGACAGTACATCAATATCACATAGTTCTTCGTCATCTTCTGCTCAGGCTTCACCGAAGTCAAAGAGTACCGGTAATTGTCGATATTGTTCGATGCAGCATAAAAGAGGACGTTGTCCGGCATGGGGAAAGATTTGTTTACGTTGTGGACGAAAAAATCATTTTGCTTTGACGTGTAAATATGATTCGTTTGTATCTTCAGAATCAAAACGTCAAACACAAGGTTTAGTCAATTCTGGGTATCAAGAGACTGCAATCATTCATCAAGACGAAGCCCAAGAATTAAGTAATTTAGCTAACATTCTACGCCTTGATTCTATAGAGATTGAAACTCCAGATTCAGATAAGTCAGGAACTGGTGCGAGTGTGAATATGTTACCAGCAATTGCAGACAGTACAAGTATCGGTATGGAACAGCCACAGATTAACGAACATACATTAAGTAATTCAGTAGATTTTGTGACGGACGAAGAAATGAGATTGAAAAACAATTCAACGTCAAATGATGAAATCCAAAAACCAATACATATTGTACAGCGTAAAAGACGCATGAGAAACAAAAGAACATCATCACTCCGGCAACTAAAATCAGCTACTGGTACCGAAACAGAAGAAGCAAATAAAAAAAGTGTAGTAGCAAAGATGTCGACAGATGGCATGACTAGCAACTCGAATGGTGAAGATCCTTTGCATAAACGGTCAATTGATCGAGATAAATTGTTAGTTGCAGTAGTTGAGAAACTAGAGAACATAGAGGCACAGATTGATAAGCTGAGGACCTGGTGTAAAGCACCGAAGAAAAAAGACAAGCGAGATTGACAATTGAGACTGTATTCATGATTAAGTGTTGTAATGGAAAAAAATACTAATTGTATATAATGTTGTTTTAGGGGCGGCGGTTTTTTTTAGGTAACAGGGGGAGAGTGTTGGGATGTAGTATGGGCAGGAAGTTACATGAATTTGTACACATGCCATTAAGTAGCTGTTGTTAGAAAAATAATATGTATTGTTGATAAAAAGAGAGAATCGCTAGATTACGAAGTAAGTAATGGATGTACTTGTGAGTTGAGATTATTTAATATGTTAGTTTGAAGCCGTAGCGATTGTATATCCACTAATAATAGTTGGATAGTTCTTGTGAAGAAGTGTATACCAATAAGAGGTATAGAAATAAAAGTGATCATTGGTACTTAAGTGCGTTATTGATCTGGACAAGTTTGCAGTAATACATTAGTCACTGTTGAGGGTGTTTATATTCTTTTAGTAAGAATATAGAATTTTACAAAACCGACGAACATTATTCAGAAGAATCTCTCTGCGATACCGCTGCGATGTCACGCTACCTCGCTCAAAGATGTGAAGCAGAGTTCTTGTATTGTGCATAATCCTGCCCACACCATCACGCCTTGGCCACAGCGACCACATTCATGAACATACTGTTGCACACAACGTGCTCCCTGCTCTCTCCGCAGTAACTTGTGGCTAGTATCAGTTATCACAATGAAACGGGATTCGTTGGAGAACATCACTTTGGATCACTGTTGCTGATCCAAATCAACACGTTTCTGACACCAATGTAGTCGTTCGCAATGATGACTTGATTGAAGTGGGATGTATTTAACAGGCTTTCGTGCATACAAACCAACCTGATTTAAGCGCCGCGAAATGGTTCTGGCAGATGTGTGTGTATCGGTAGCAGTTGCAAGGTCTGCAGCTACCTCGTACCAGTAGCAGTTGTAAGGTCTGCAGCTATCTCATACGGAGCGCGCTGTCTGTTCCTTTCCGCCACTAGAAATACATAGTGAACATCTTGAGATGTGGTCTTCCTTCGACGATCACCGGCGTGCTTTCGCATCACATTTGCACTTTCTGCGGACATTTTCAATCACAAGATGACACTTTCTGATACTCCCATTGCTGTCGCCAGACTAGTGACATTTTGACCAGCTTTCAACCACCCAATTGCACATCCACGATAGTACGCATTCAATTGCTGTCTTGAAGCCATTTTACACTGAATTACTGTCCCACAACACTGAATTTTTACAGACCTGAGTTTCACTACCTGTGGCTCTATTCACGTCAAACACCTCACTGCATGGACTTTCGACTAAATACAGAGCTTCCGCACTGCCTTTTATACAGATAACAGGTCCTGCTCAACTACACCCTCTGCATTGTAATTGTCTGTAATTGATCGGCTGCCGGGAACGCTACGTGGGACAAATCAGTTGTTCCTTTAAAAAAAAATTGTCAAGCAGTGTATTTATAAACTTACTCAATAAAACTGTACTTGTTTAATAGGGAAATAAATTGATGTAGCATGAATATTTGATTTTACAATTCATCTGTCCTCTTTTTCTTATAAAAACAATCTAGTTCTATATTTTTTTTCCTGAAAATATAGGTAAAAATATTTTACAATTACTTATTGTGTTTTCGGGTACAGAACAATACCTGTTCAATACTACATAGACGTAATGGCATGTAGTATTTGACCCCACCAAACACAAATTTCTGGTGCGCGCCTGCTACAAATAGGTAAATTCACAAGTAAACTTTCCAATGCATTATTATTGATACAGAGTTATTCAAAAAGAGTAGTGCAAAACTAATCCACATCTATTTCGCACTTAAACAACATACAAAACCAAAATTGAACTTTGGTGTGGAAGACCTGGGTTCAATTCCCATCGGGAGCTCATGTGGTTCGGATTCCACGTTAATCAGTAGGTCCACATCTCATGTAGCCTCACTGCTGAACGGGACGCTAAACTCAAAAACCAACACACACGAGCAAAATTCGTGGCAAGAAAGAAAGGAAGTCTTTTGTGGACATTACAAGTATTGAAAGTAAGCATTCTGTATAAAACCGTAAAACGGCTGACTCTATATATCATTGAATACTTATCTTTATAATTTTGACTTTAATTTTAGTGACTATTTTCATATATTTGTCATTTTCTGTGCTTTTAGTAACAAAAATCCGACTAGTGATTATAACGGAGAGCAGTGACGACGCCAGCTTTAAGTTCTTAGGGGGGCAAATGAGGGGCATATACATTTTCGGGGGGGGGCGGCTATTTGCCATACCAAAAATGACATATTTATTACGTTTGACTTATTTTATATTACATTGTGTATTTCGTTGCTGTTTTCATATTAGACCTATATGATTATAAATTAAATTTATTTCAAGTAAAATTTGTAACTAACAAATAAGTAACATCTGCACATGAAATATTTTTCAATGAAACTTTTGAAGCCTGAACATAAATTGAATTATTTTCGCGTATGCTACAAGTAACACATTCGTCTAGTGCTATATGCTAGGTCTCTCTCTCTGAGAATTTACGAGGAGCTGCTGAAAATGTCGTAGTCCAATCCAGAAGGAGTGTAGGTACTAGGTAAAAAAAATTAAACCGTAGTTTAGAAAAACATATCTCTGTATGTACAAATACAAATTTTCATATTAACAATGAAATTCTTATTGTTTCTCAGACCTCTGAAGTGATTATGTGTGCCCAAACAGATAATTTCACGAACATCCAGATCCTAACTGTTATTACATTTTTGTTCCACCAAGGAAATTCACCGAAGTAAATTAATTAGAAAATCATTGAAACACCACGGGACTCTCCTCCGTTATATACAGTGGTAAAGGAGTAAGTGGCTTAGTATAAACGTGGCGATTTCTCAACAAATTATGCTTTACATCCAGGATGATTGAAAGCGATGACTCTTCCAGAAATCATGGATGCAATTTCTGACATTATTCTTGCAGCATTCAGCCAGTGATGGATATAAACCTGGACCGGAGGGCCTAGGCCACCTTAGTTTTTGAGTGACAAAAATATTTTAAGCTATTATTTATATAGTTTTTAAAGTGTATAGTAAACTAGTCTGAGTATATAGTTATAGTCTGAGGTCTGGCTGCACCCCGCTTTCTCAATTTTTACCTTCTCAGGAAAACTTGTGTCAGAGATTCTGGGCATTTCTTTCGAACGCGTTGGTAGCATAATTCAGAATGGTTTGGGTAGGTTCAAATTCTCGGCATAATGGGTTCCCAAAAAATGTCAGAAGAATAAGAGTGACGGCATTAAGAGAAGTCTTCTTCCAATTTGACCGTAATGCTGATCAATTTCGCTCACGAATAGTAACCATAGATGAAATAGGGTTGTACCTTTATTGGTTGAAACAACAGTCAATGGAGTAATACTACTCCGTTCTTCATCGCCCCAAGAACTTCAAGACACAAAAGTAGGTTGAGAAACTGTTTGCAACATTCTTCTGGGATAAGTATGGAGTGGTACTCATAGACTACCTCCGCAACGGTCAGATATTTAATCTAGAATCTCTACATTACTTACAAAACTGAAAGAAAAATTGATAGTTCAACGCCGTGGAAAGTGGAAAGAAAGGAATTATGTTCCTTCAGGAGAATATACCTGTCCATAAAGCCCCTGCGAACACAACTGACATTGCATAATCTAGGATTTCAATTTCTAGATCATCATTCTTATTCCGCAGATTTAGCTCCGTCTAACTATTACGTGTACTTATTTCCGAAACTTAAATAACACTTGAAAGGACGCCATTTTAGATCTGATAGGGGTAGTGCTACGAACAGTGGTGCGAGGAATCTTCAGATTTTTTAACTTTTCTGCAAAACTGGAGCACTGTACAAGGTAGTATATTGACTCTCGGGGGAAGTGTAGAAGAAGTAAAACTTCACCATTCCATGTGCATTGCTTCTGGGTTGGGCTACGAATTTTTCAGCAGTTCCTAGTCAATATGGTAAACGTCACGTCAGTACTTTGAAACAAAATAAGTAAGGGAGCACTAGTATAAACCAATTACTAACTAAAGATCAGCACTCCGACAATACGTTTTATTGGGAATCAATTTCATTCCATAAATTTATTATTATCATTTGCAGGAAGACAAAACAGACATTTTTTTATCCCTTACGAAAAGTTAAGCCCTGGTAGTTGCAAACTAAGCTGTTATAAGCACATCCTCTGAATATTGAAAGCCGAGAATAATGTTTCAGAAAAAAGAAGTATAGAACCTTTAAATAAAACAAAATATGAAACTGAAAACTTCAAACCTGGATAAATACAAACAAGTTACGTAATTGGTTTTACCTTTCTTTTGTTTCAAATCAAAGTTGATCCAATGAGAAGAAAACAAGTCGACCATATCTACTATTGTTCGCTAGGCACAATAATTGAAAATCGTAAGAAAGAAGTAGAACTAAAATTTACCTCAAAAGGGGCTAATTAGAAAACAGAAATATGCGTGCATACCCAGACGCTCAAAGAAGAAAGCTTGAGGACTAATCTGCCACATAGTAAATGCATGGAAAGTAGACTACAATTTGACAATGAGATTGGTTATGATACTGATATAAAATACTACATGTAGAATGTTTAAAGATTGTACGAGTCTGGGGGGGCAGTCTAGGTGGCAGTCAGGGGGGCAGAAGTAGCTACTAGGGGGGCGCTCGCCCCCCTTGCCCCCCCTCTGGCGTCGTCACTGACGGAGAGAATATAGAATATCTATGTTGATAATCACTGGTAGTTGCTCTTGAGGAAGTTTTACTATTTTAAGTAAAAAAACATCATCAAAAATAATCGTATTCCAACCACTATCGAAACCAAATTCCTTTGAAACGGGCATTTAATTGTTATAATTAAAGAGAACTGCATTATACCTAGATAAGATATGCTTCCAGCTTAAATTCGAAAGATATGACCCAGAAATCTTCCTGTGTATTATTTCTGTCTGCCTTCTGCCTGCGATGTAAAACCAGTTGCTATTAATTTCTAGTTTGCAACGTGTGAGATTAATTCCACGGCGGATTATGAGAAAACACTAGTCTCACCGTGCGTATGCTAATCGTTGGAAGAGGAGATATAGGCTATATACGGTGAAACGAGTAATTGTGGTCTTCACGCAACAATTCTTAAAGTAAGAAGATCGTTTAACTAAATTCTATTTACATGCTAATGAGAGTGTGTCTGAAATAATCTTTAGGTTAGAAAGTATTAAGAAAGAAAAATACATCTGTGGGAAGGGGTAGAAATGGATCTAAAAAGGAAAGGGGAACGCACGACGTCACGCTGTCCCCCGTGTCTATCTTTGTCTATTGTAACTTTTTAGGAAGTGGAGGACGCCATAAATATTTTTTGGAAGTGGGGTAACGGCGTCCCCATGCGTTTCCTCTTCACATTTACCCTTGCTTGTGGGAATAATTAGTAATACGTGCATTTTATACTCTTTGAGTTACTGAAAGAAAACATACTGCATGTTTAGCAAATTTTGCACTTTTGAACTTCCGAACTATATTATGCATATATATTGGGAATGTTATAGGACTGCAAAGCTTCAATACCAATCTGAAAAGTTATAAAATTCCATCTCGTATGTGAAAGTTCCACTACAAAATAATAATAATAATAATAATAATAATAATAATAATAATAATAATAATAATAATAATAATAATAATAATAATAATAATAATAATAATAATAATAATAATAATAATAAAACCCTTAAAGCTTGGTTTCCTCCCAACAAGAGAATTTCTGGGCACGTGACTGATTCCCATAGCGAAAAATTGTTTCTAAATTAGTTCTATTTCCTACTTTATCTAAATTTTGAAACCGGAAGTGACAGGTCTATCAGTATCAGTTTCGATATTGAGCCATTATCATTTTGTAGGTTCTTACATTACATTTTGCGCAGTATATCTGCAATGACATACTGAAGATATTTGAAATTTACGCAATAAAACAGCTATCAAGGAAGACGCACAGAACATCAATTACTATCAACGATTGAACTATCCAAATTTATTGGTTTTAATTAAATGAAAATTGTTGTATTCAAAGAAAAGGGAAACAAATATGCTGGATTAATGCGAAAGGTTGATGTATCGAATTCAGTGGCGTTCGTGGTTTTCAACTTAGAAAAATTAATATTTTTTAATAAATAGATATTTATATCTTTAATACAAGGAAATTGATATATTTAATACAGGGAAATTCATATCTTTAATAGCTCAGGAGTAGTATGTGTTAGGAGTATTACGTCACAACCAGGACAATGCAGATCACCGTGTGATTTTTTTTTTTTTTTTTTTTTTTTTTTGCATATTCAAGAAAATAAATAAATCAGTACACAATCTGTTCCAGTAGAATAAAAGTGTCAGTTATTATCAGCAACGAGCAACATACTTTTGAGGCCATAAAAATTCGCTTTTTCTGGATTATACATTTTCTAAAACCACGTACGATAATTTAGCTCACTCTATCATTTTGTACACCTTGATGTGATATGTCAATTAAAATGTCTCACTCAAAAATTAAGATTCAGTATTTAATCATAATTTCAAGCCATATATCATTAACTATGCCATCTACTGTCGTCTTGGTAATGTCATAATGAAAAACTTGATATGAATATACTTCAGTATCAGTATGAAAAGCTTGATAAGAGTATACTTCAGTATCAGTATGAAAATCTTGATAAGAGTATACTTCAGTATCAGAATGAAAATCTTGATAAGAGTATACTTCAGTATCAGTATGAAAAGCTTGATAGGAGTATACTTCAGTATCAGAATGAAAATCTTGATAAGAGTATACTTCAGTATCAGAATGAAAATCTTGATAAGAGTATACTTCAGTATCAGTATGAAAAGCTTGATAGGAGTATACTGCATGTATCAGAATGAAAAATTTGATAAGAATATATTTCAGCATGAGTCTCAACCTAATGTGATATTCGGCGTGGTTATCGTTTAGCATTATCTTCACGTTTATAAAGAAAATCATTTTCCTCAAAAATTAAGCATGAGGATGTAAACTCAACTATATCGGTATATTTAATTACATGATATCTATATAAACTGATATATGTCTCATTCTCGGATATTTATTTTAAAAAGTTTAAAAATATGATATAATATTTAATACACTATTCAGAATTGTATTGTACATTGCACCAGTGATGACTCGTGGGGGGGATATACCTTGGTGCGAGATAGGGATTAGATTATGAATTTTCGGCATCTATAGCCATGTTAGCCGTCACACATATGAGTGATGATGTTCCTCGGCAACCACACTGCCTGGGGAGGAGAGGAAGAAATGGAATGAAATCTTTAAGTTTTATGTCCCACGGTTATGACGGTTAGGCTAAAGGAGACGGTCATGATGAGTAATGAATGAAATGGTGGAATGAAGTAAGTGGGAGGAAACGGAAGAACCCCGAGGAAACCAACGCACACGGTGTTTGTCCACCACAAAGTTCACTTGGCGGGTGCTGGGAGAGGACAGAAAGAAAGGAATGGGAAAGGAAGAAAGATGTCTGGGACCATTATGTTAGACATCATCCCGGCATTTACCTAAAGTTTCAATTAACAAGTATTAGTACACCAGGCAAATTTTCTTACCTGCATTGCCACCCATTACATTGCTGTTAAATTGTTATTGTGTTATTTATAGTACAACAGCTTCCATGTACTCTACAACTTCATCGAATTATATTAATATTTTAGTTATTAGAATCATGCAAGTAGGAACATTCTCTTCTGTACGCGATAACTCTAGAACGAAAGCGAATTTTTTAATTATTTTTTCTTTTGTAATAGATAACTGGACCAACTGTCTCGTCTAAGTTCCTAAATGGAGTTAATATCTTAATGAGTTATGGTGACTTAACAGCCATCTGTAACTCCACACAATAACTCTTAAATGAAAGCCATTTCTTGAATTGTCTTTTTTTGCAATAGATACTACCTAGATTTATTATTTCTCGGCCGAGTTAATTGAAGAAATCCGTTTATATTCTTGAAGGTAACGGTGACTTTACCGGTTGCTATCCATATCCTATTTTCTGAAACGAAGGTAATTGTAGAATGCTAGAAGTTTCTCATGGCGACGTTAGATGGCAACAAAGATCCTCCAGTGGCTGCCATCTACCGGACGAAATTAAAACTTCGTTTGATTTTCTTTACTGTCTTTAGTGGGGTTTAATTTTTACCTTTAATGCCATTAGCACTGTTATGAGCAGCAGATGATGACGATCAAAATATCTTCTTAATTTCCTAGTTTACTTTCGATAATATAACATTTTAAGACATTTTCAGTTCCCTAAATGATTTTCCCGACTTTTTCTGTACATGGCTTCGCTTATTGATCTTTAATTTTATTTATTTATTTATTTTGTATTTACTTTGTAAGTTTGCTCTAAAACCTACATTTATATTCTCGCATATCACATAATAGTACTTTTTAACGTATGATCTAATTTCCTATATCTATTGATCCTTTAAACCAAGAAAGCAATATTTGACCTATTCTCCCCTATTGAAATATCCAAGCCACGCCACTGTTTCCAACAATACAACATACACGTTCCCAGTACATCCATGTATGAGAACACAAGATCTAATATCACATAACAGACCACTTTTCTTTTCGCCGCCACCTATTATAAAATCTTGGGAAACACACCTTAATCAGTGAGCTTCTACTATAACGAAGATGTTTACTACAAAGTGACTCGCTATAGAAAACAATATACAATTTTTATGACGTAATCAAGTGACCTGTCCAAACTAAACGAACGCTTAATTTTTCAATATTGCGAAGGAAAAAAACAATCAGCTCTTGGTCCATCACGGGAAATCCCAACCACATATTTTCAATAAAATAGTGTGAACCGACAATATTGATTTTTAATTGTACGACCTAATATGCATTACATTAAACTAGTTGAACCTGCGCTGTCTACACAGCGCATCATTCACATATGAGCATGAATATCCTTGTCATTCCTAACATCTGTACATAACCCTTTGGAGACAAGTGTTGTTCGAGTTTTTAATTCATGTACGACCAGTGTTTACTTTCTTCTTGCATGCAGTATGTAATAAGCAAATAAATTACACAAACAATTAATTATAACGTCAGTGATGTAAGGTGTTTATTGAGCAAAACACCCCAAACAATAAAGATTCATCTTAGACTGGAGAAATGTTTATCCTTCGTTTTTCATTATCATTTGCCATTAAATAAACGCCTGAGAGATATACAACCCCTATATACGCTTATGCTGTGTTGGAATTTATAACTCGTAGGATATGGTACTTTAGTTTTTTAAAAAATTTCAACACATACAGTGTACCCGTAAAAGTATAATAAATAAATAACTGCCATGTTTTACAAATATTCAATTAGAACTGGACAATCCACGCAAAGTTTGCAATCGATCAGCGAAAACGTCATCTTTTTAGAGCCTGTAGTTTCCGAGATCTCATTATCGAAAGGATTGACCACAAACATATAAAAGTCCACAAAGATATAGTTTAAAAGTACTCCAAAGATGGCAGCACAATTGATTTGCGTTAATTTTGGAGAAGACTTATTAAAATACAAAGGTTTGGAACAATAATTTTAACAAATAAACGTTATAAAAAAAGATCTATTTAAATAACTTATTTAAAGTACATATTCTTTAAAATATTATTTGTTGAACGTGAAATCACAAATAACCGTAAATAAAAAGTTTGAAATCATAAGTTAGAAGTTGGAGCTAAGGCGCTTAGATTGGCATTATAGCATTTTAATAGGTAGATTAACTTTTTCTAAATATTTCTTCGTATCTCTGTTCAACATTACAGATATATAGACAAAAGTAATGTTATTGAATTCTAGAATAAAACTGAAAACCTGCTTAAATAATGAGGAAGGAAGACATGTAGCAAGTGCGTTATAGTGATACCAACCTAGAACCTTATAAAATCCCATCTTGAGAGGCAGTAATTCCCATTTTGTTCTTAAATTTCCCACCTGCTATACTAATTACAAAATTCTCAAAATCTATAAAAAAATATGAAAATTGAAATCACTATATGTTGCTTATCTTTTTCAATATTTAAATGAATTATTCATAAATTCCTATCTTCTAAGTTCCTAATAAGTATTGCCTTTAATTAAAAGAGGCTTGATGAAAAAAGTATATTTTATCAGAGTATAATATTTTCATCATACAACTACTGAACTAATGAAACTAGACAAACTTCATTCTACAGTTATTCCATGTAGGACGTTTTAGAAATTGACAGTTTCTCGAGTGGTTAATTTATTTTCTTCTGTTCATGATTCTTTCAAAACCTCAGGGTAGAATTTACATTCTTTGTTCCTTGTTTTTGAGATTCACAAATTCTTATATACATCACTTTCAAATTAATATGCACTATCATATAATAAAATGCGATAATTAAGATGCATTTCAGGTTTATTGAAGCGTTCTTAACCTACTTCAAGCTCATAGAGAATTTTGTTGGCATTGATGAAATAAATATGAAAAATACCATATATGCTGCCAATTTTGAGGAAAATTCCCTTTATCCCTATTAGAAAAGTAATGTCAAAAAATCTCTCAAAATGGGATTTTCCTCACGCGTTGACATCTTGTCGTTAGGGTATTTCTGTCTATCTCTACGACTTTATACCTAAAGTCACCAGTTAATCAAGCAGTGAACCTCTGAAATGTACTTGTTAGAACTTGTTAAATAAATAACCATTACACACGGAATTCCAATATTCCACTTGAGCTCCTTCGTGGCTAAGCGGTTAGCGTACACGCCTTTGGCGCGGGAGACCCGGGTTCGATTCCCGGCGGGAGCTCATGTGGTTCGGATTCCACGTCAATCAGTAGGTCCACGTCTCATATAGCCTCGCTGCTGAAAATGGACGTTAAACTCAAAATCAACTCCAATATTCCACTTGTATAATATAGAGGGGAATTGTTGTATTACTAACCACATAGCTATACGTATTAGTTCTTACATATCAAGAGGATTACGGGGATTATGTATGGCAACATTCAGCATTTATCTTAGTTGATATATTGTAGAGAAATTCAGAAACTGTTCAAATTAATTATTGTCTTGTAACTACTAACTATCTAAAGAGTAACAGATGTTTTATTTTTCAATTTTCGCCAATTAAACAAAATGGATGTTTGCATATAACGGATACAAATATACACAGATATCAAGATAGCACATACGTAAAAATTCCTTGGTCACACACCTCTTAAACAGTCATCAGTTCTCATGAAGGCGAGATAGTGTTTGAAAAAAAAAATCACATTTTACCAACCTGAGCGTCGCGACACACTAATGTGTTTCATATGATGTGTCCCAAAATTTTGGAATTTAAATGTACATTTATGTCATTTATTCTAGCCTTTATACAACACATTTTGTTTTTAACAAGAAATCTTTAATAAGTTAAAAATTAATTTTAAGACAGATTGTACGAATCAACGCATGCAACAGCTGTACAATTCATGGTTTTCAGGTTAGTTTAAATTAACAAGAAAATTTCCATATAGTACAATACAATTGTTTCTCATAGACTTTTTAGCAATGTTTTAATTATAAATACACATTGCGTTTACAATATGTAGCTAATCAATTGTACCATTATATACTTTCTTGTGCCTCTGATTAACGTTTCTATAAGAAACTTGATCCATGTATTGTTATTTTAAATGAACCTTTCGGAGCACAAGAGAATCAAGTACAATAACCAAAGTTATAGGGATAAAAAGGTATAATGTTTGTACGGAGCATTTAAGCACATACAAAAATGAACACTACTTTTTTCTACATTAGAAGAGTTATCGTATTTACAATATCTGAACATGAATTTTTTAAGCTCTGAAAGTAGTCTCAGATAGAGATCTTTAGGATGAAAACTGTATGTCCAAAATGACCAAAAACGTGGACTTAATTTCCTAGGAATTAAAGAGATGTGTCTTTCTTCTTTCTAGAGTGAAAATTTAAGTATAAACTCAAAATACGATGTTCCATAACTTTGGAATTAACCGTCCTCATACCATGATGTTTTGCATACTTTTTGCCAAGATCTATCACCATGCCAATTATAGTCAAGATGAAGTGAGTTTAGTTGTTCGTATAGATTTTTTTTTAAAAAAAGTAGAAAACTAAACTTTCATTGTCTATAACTCGGAATTAAAATGTTCCATGCCGTAATTTATATACCATGTTCTATTAAACCTGTCAAAATCCACCAACATGCTGAGTTCGGTCAACATTATAAGAACTTAATTGATCATATAGATTTTTAAAAGAAAAAAGTAGTACCCTCAATTTCCATTGTCCATATAACTCGGGAATTAAATGTCCAACGGCGTAATATGTTTCACAAGTCCAATGGCGTAATATGTTTCACATTCCATTATACCTGTAAAAGTCTACTAACATATCGAGTTCAGTCAAGATCATAAGACTTAAATTGATCGCATTAGATAGAAACCTCAATTTTGATAGTCTATAACTCCGGGATTAAAAATTTGTATGCCGTAATCTATTTATATATTAAACTTCTCAAAATTTACTAACATACCAACTAGGTCAAGACCATAAAAGTTCCATTAATCGCATATTTTTTGAAAGTAAAACACCTCAACTTTTATGGTCTATAACTCGGGAATTAAAATGTCCCATGCCGTAATATATGAAACCTGTCAAAATATACTAACATACCAATTTCGGTCAAGATCATAAGAGTTTTATTCACCATGTAGACTTTGTTTAAAATTAAGACTAGGTCCAACTCAAAATTTGATTGTCTGTAACTCGCGAACTACATCCTAATACACCATAATACAGTATGTATCAAAATATAAAATAATGAAATTTAAAGATGAAATATACAAAGTTGTTCTTATCTGCACATTTGTTTCTCCTCAAAGAAAATAACTCCTAACACACTAGAGGTCTGCACGGCCTAGGGCCGAGCACGTGGGCTTAAGCGCGACCCGACCCGCGAGCCGAACTCGGGCTTACAAAGCATATATCACTTCGGGCCCGAGCCCCGGGCCGAAATTTTTAACTATACAACCACATTTCTCGGGCCTTTTCGGGCATAACTTTGTAAATATGAACATATACTGTAAAATATATTTATTAGACCGTTCTTTCTGAAGAACTTTGAAATCAAACCTGCAAAATTAAACCTGTAATTGCTGTAAATAAAAATACAACTTTGCGTTAATTATTAAGTTTTTTGTGATTCGGGCTTTTTTCAGGCTCATTTGACTATTACGTTAGCTCGGGCCGGGCTCAGGCCTAAATGCTAAAACATATTTCGTACTCGGATCTTGCCTCATATTAAAAAATTCCCGGAACAGGCCGGGCCCGGTCTAAAAATTCTGGCCCGCGCAGACCTCTATAACGCAAATACACTATCGGCGTGTTTATTTAATTTTTTATGCATAGTATTAGTTTTCGAAATGTGGACCGCCTCACCGTAGATAGTGTTTATATCATTCAAGCAGATCATCAAACATATCCCGGAGAAAAAAGTGGTGCAGACTCCAACAAAAGATAAATTTAACGTGTAATGCAGCCATATTTCTTGGCAGATCTTCACAGTTGAATAGTTTACTTTAACATACCCAGCAAGTAGGCTTCGGATAGTGTAAGATCAGGAGAATAAAATGGGTGTTAGAAGTCAGTACCACGTGAAATCATTTCTGCCGTGTTTCTCATACTCGATGCCTCTTCCGCGTGAGCGAAAACAATACTCAGCTATGACCATCTTTTCTTCCGTCGAGATACCCATCTCCAACTACAACAAATCTACCTTTTCGCTACCAGAAACATATGCGGTAGCGTTGTCAACCGGTTTACCTAATATTGTCGTACACAGCACTTTAAAATTATCCGCTTTCTTATAAAAAAAAATATCGTACTTCTTGTTTCAATTGCAATATCGAGTATTATTCGTTTACTATAAATACTACTACTACTACTACTACTACTACTACAATAATAATAATAATAATAATAATAATAATAATAATAATAATAATAATAATAATAATAATAATAATAATAATAATAACGTCCCAAGGGGTTATTACTAGTCTATAACATAAAACAAAATATAAACAAATAAAAATGAATTATGTCAAGTATTGTGAGAGTTGAATTGTGTAAATCGCTATAATTCTGTTGAAAGCTAGCTAGTCGACGTGAGAGCAGCACACAAGGTCAGACGTCATCTGTCATGAATAATAGGGAGCAACCCTTATTAGGTCTATGGGGGATACAAGGATAAATCCGATCCTACTACCAATTGAAGTGTAATGAATAATTAACGTGGTGGTTAGGCGGAAATGGTTGTAGAATATAGTTAATATTCAATCGGTTATGTGTTCTGTTTAAATCACTGTGAAAGAGATATTATAAGCAAATAACTTTTAGAAGAGTTTTAAAATGGTAAAGTTATTTTGACGTAAATTTTCTTGATATCCAGGGACATAAAGTTTGCGATTTAACTCAAGCATGAAATTTCTTACAAGGTAAGCTATCCAACTCCTCGACGAGTATCGCATTGAAACTTGCACAAGTGGAAGGTTATATTGAAAGATGGAAATATGTTTGCTCTTACGATTCGCAACGTCGTCCAACCGGAAGTAGAATAATCGTTCCACAATAGCCCCTGAAAGTTATGTACTCTGGTCATACACGCCAGAAGGTGATACACAGGAACCTGTTTTCTCACGAAGACAAATATTGCAAACTAAAGATGATAACAGTCAGTGGTGATTGGGATCTCTAGTAGGTCATTGACGTAAATCGGCGTCAAATGGAACACGATACGATACACCGATCGTAAGTTCCAAACGAACACGATTGATGGAGAAAAGAGACACGCTGAAACCACAACGCAAGAATGGTTTTCCATGATAATTACTATTGTTCTTAGTACCATTATTATTATTATTATTATTATTATTAGTAGTAGTAGTAGTAGTAGTAGTAGTAGTAGTAGTATTGTAGTAGTAGTAGTAGTAGTAGTAGTAGTAGTAGTAGTATGATTAGCATTATTAATATGAGCAGTACGATGAGTAATAATAATAATGAGAAGAAGACAAGAAATAGGCTATATTGTTGGGCCAGTTAAGTAACGAAGGACTTTAAAATCCACAAACAACCACAGACCTGCCGGGATTCGAAGTCGGGACCCTTGAGTCGCTGGTTTGACGCTTCAATCAACACGAACATGAGGTCGCAATAAGAGGAAGAAGACGACATAGAAATAATAATAATAATAATAATAATAATAATAATTCTATTTCAGTAGTTCTCAACCTAATTCCGATTACGACCCCCCATATAATCACATCTTCTTGCCAGCGACCCCCTTATAATTTCTGGCTTGTAATAAGCTTGTGTCGGAGTTTTAATATACCTATTCCGGAGATCTTACTATAGACATTTATTTCTATAATAGTAGAATCCATTTCTTGTATATAGTTGATACAGTAACTTCCCTAAAAGCGAATGGATTAAAACCAAATTTGGTCCGTCCGTTCATATTACAAATATCGAATATGATCCGTCATACTGTTTCCAAAGGGAGGAAGTTGGAAAATTTTCAAACTTTATAACTCCATTAATTTTGGGTCACATGACAAAAAAATAAAGCGATTTCTAATTTTGGTTTTAAAAATAACTTGGACAGTTGTTAAAAAAGTTATTGAATATTTTAAATGACTTGATATAGTGTGTTACTAAGATTGAACCGGACATCGCCGCAATAGTGAAATTACACCATGCTCAGGAATCTCATTAGCTTTCAATTTTAATTGTATTTTCCTTTGAAGGTTTTGTTGTATTTGTATTTTTCTGGTATTTCAGTATGCAATTCTAATTATTTTCATATCATACCATAATCATATCATAATTACTTTCATTTAAGTTGATTTTTAAAACCAATGCACCTGTTAAAAATGTTTAGTAGACCAATTTTCATACCTCTTTCATTTAAGTTGATTTTTAAAACATATGCACCTGTTAAAAATGTTTAGTAGACCAATTTTTTTTGTTCTTGACAGTATGTATACAATATCTAAAAAATTGTCTATCTGAAGAAAATTCAAAATAATAATTATTTTAAAATATTTTCGGGTATTAGATTTTAATTATATTCCTCCCTTCGCTTATCTTGGCGACCCCCAGTTTGAGAAACCCTGACCTATACTATTTCGTTTTCTTCCAGACCTCGTGTTTCTGTTGGTTGAGACATCAAGCCAGCGATTCAAGCGTCCCGAATTCGAATCCTGGCTGGGGTATGGTTGTTTGTGGATTTTAAAACCTTTATAGCAGTGCCAGAGGACCTCAAGACGGGCCGAAGTCCTTCGTTACTTAACAGCCCAACAATACATTTGTTGTCTTCTTCTCATTATTATTACTCATATTAATAATGCTAATCACCCTACTATTACTACTACTACTACTACTACTAATAATAATAATAATAATAATAATAATAATAATAATAATAATAATAGTAGTGATACTAATAACAATAATAATAATAATAATAAGCCATTTTTGCGTTGTGGTTTCAACGTGTCCCTTTTCTTCACCGGGTAAGCGTGTTCATTTGGAACTTACGATCGTGTATCATGTTCCATTTGACACCGATGCGCATCAATGACCTACTAGAGATCCCAATCACCACCGACTGTTATCATCTAGAATTTATAATATATGTCTTTGTGAGAAAACAAGTTCCAATGTATCACATTCTAGCGTGTATAACCAGAGTACATAACTTTCAGGGGCTATGAGAGAACTATCATTGTACTTCCGGTTCGAGGACGTTGAGAATCGTAAGAGTAAGCATATTTCCATCTTTCAATATGTCCTTCGACTTGTGCAAGTTTCAATACGACATTCGTCAAGGAGGTAGATAGCTTTCCTTGTTAGAAAGATTGTGATTATACTTGTGAGAGATGCAAAAGTTAAGTCATAAGATTTGTGGTGTTGTCATTTGTTCTACGGTGACTGATGTGTCAGTTTCAAGGTAGGTTCATAGTAAGCATTTCATTGATTTAATGAGCACATCACCTGATAATATTTAGAAGTCACTTTGTAACTGAGATAGTCATTTAAGTAGTTAATCTTGAATTGGACAAGAAAGTAACGATACTACTCAAGTGAAATTTATATCACTCATAGCGGAACGATGATTCAATGGTAGAGCACTTTTAGTGTAAGAGGTCCTTACTTCGATCACAATCCATCTGAGTTTAAGGTGGGCAAAATTATATACGCCCGTTTTCTCTTGAGTTACCTGTTTCCTTCTACTTTCCCATTGCACCAACTATTTCTTAATCATTCAGATTCATCTCCTTTATCATAGAGAGGGCATAACTCTAGGGCAATGACCAAGAAATTTCATTTTCCGTTTCCTCATTGCCTGTATTTTTTATCGCAAACATAGTTGAAGGTGTTTCAAAATGAATACCTGGGCTTTACGGTTTTGTAGTATTACATTTAACGTACATAACTCAACTAACAGAGTAACTCAACTCAAGGCCCATAAACTTTCCGTTGGGATATGGCAAGAAACACATTCAACTTAAGGGAGCCTTGTTGGAACTGTACCATCTCGTGAGGATTTGATGACCCCCAGATGATGTGAACATTATCAGTATTTACATCGCCACTTTTAAGTGAAATATCGATTGAACACTGAAGACTGACACGATTCAGAAAATCTTTATCGTTATGCAGCAACATTTCATTTGCAAAATTGCCACGTAAACCGTAGTGTGTAGGATTTAGAGCTTGTAGCAACTGCAAACGGTAAGGACTCCTTGTAAGGGTCTCCTTAAAATTCTCCACACAGACGGTTGCACTGTAACGACCTGTTCATTAGTCGCCATCTTTGCAACTAATGTAAGACTTTCTAACGGCAGACAGAGGAAACAGTGAATGCGCATGCGTGAGTACAAAACTGTTTGAGTTGTTCTGTCATTTAAAATAATATTTATAATTGTAAGCTAATTATAATATATAGTACAAAGCCTTAAATTCTCGTTATTAATTTTGAAACATCCTATACTTTGAAAAGGAGTATTAACCAGGAGGTTTATTTGGAGAGGGCAGGAGAAATTATCTCCACCGCTCAGTTTGATTTAGGATTTGGATTTCTGGGCTTTCGGCATCTAAGGCCATTTAGCCTTTCACGATTTGAGGGATGACGTCCCTCGGCGAGCACACAATCCGGGGAAAGGGAAGGAATAAAGGATTGGGAAAGGAAGGAAGCGGCCTGGGACCTATAAGTTAGGTACCACCCCGGCATTTGCCTGGTGTGAATGAGGAAAACCCAGGAAAACCTCAGTCAGGGTGGCTGGCCTGAAAAAGCTGTTACACTTTTTCGACCGAGTGACCTCACCGGGAATCGAACCCGGGGCCGCTCGCACCGAAGGCGAGCCGCTCAGTTTGAGTATATATATACAAAGTAGTAATATATAGAACATATAGCAATAAAAAAGTGAAAACCTTATGCCAGAGGATATTGTTGTCCCCTCCCCTTTCCCCCCACATGCACACAAGAGAGAGAACTCTAGCAGGCAAGCTACAAGCAAAGACAAAATTACAAGCAGAATAGCAAGAAAAATGTTACTTTTTCCCCCCCACTATCACAACAGTAACATTCGATACGTCTCGCCCAATCAGGACATGTGATTTCCACTAGCACGAAAAAATACACACATTTTTCTTACTCGCTTTACCTCTCGGAAGTTACCATCACACACGCACATGTGAAAAGAAAAAGAATATTTTTTTTTAGAGAGAGAGAGAGAGAGATTGTCTTTTTAACACATTTATCTCAGTTAATCAGAGCCGTCAATCAAAGTACCCTTTCATCTTTTTCTTTTGACTCATCTTCCCGAATCAATCAACTACAATGAATAATAAGGCGATAAGAGAGTTAAAAAAAAAAGACAGTAAAGCTTTTATTGATTACTCTTGTACTAACGGCTTTGCATAAAAAGGTAATTTCAACAACAACGGAATTTACCCGTCAGTAACGAAAATAAAGAAGCAGCACTATGTGAATTCATCTTTTTTTTTTTTTTCAACTTTTGTTGGCCTTCTTTCAAATAATGCCCCGTTTAAATTGAAGTTTATGAACAACTCAGCAGATAAATGGGGAAGAGTATTCCCGCGACAAGATAATTAGGGAGAGAAGTATTGACTGCTAGGAAAACATACGCCTTTTGTCAATATATTAATTATAGTTTTCATTGATTCGTACTGTATCGACGGAGCGACCTGACTACATGTAGATAGAAAAACTGCCTTGTACTTACTATATCGTTAAATGGACGTAATATTTCATTTAAGATTTCTTTTGGACTTTATAAAAAAGTTGTTTCTCATTTTGGGGAAACAATTCGGACATTACATACAAGGTCCGGCACAAAGACCTCTTGTATTTGAAGAGGGCTCCGTGTAGGTTGTGCTGAGAATACGGCAGTGGCAAAGCGTTGTTACGGCTTTGGAGATTGCTGAATAGATGCTCTTACATGTGCCATATTTTCCGGCGTTGTTACTGTAGGCCAGGCGATTTTTTTTCTCAATGCAGAACCTGTTGCTGTAAAGTTTGATACCCAAGCTTTGAATAGTTTTTCTATCCGGGAACCAGCCAAGTCTGAACCGTATGGGAAATGGACGCTGAATATTAACCACAGAACCACCATTATGAATACACTCCTCCACAACAAACGCACGATGATCACCGCGCCACGCCATTATAACTAGGTACTGGAAATGGCACGTATATCGCTATTGATCGATAACCGTACGCCACCGTATCCCCACCACAACTCACACAGCGCCCTCTCCAAGTATAGGGGGATCTTTGTTGCTGATCCATGTATAAACAAGCAAGTAGGGCTCTTAATGTAGCTCTCCTCACTGATCTGGTGCATAGCACGAACAACTTTGCTGCATGCAGTCCTGAGTTCGATTTCTAGTCAAGCAGTATTGCAATTAGAACGTATTGCGCTGGTTTGGATTCTACGTTAAATTGTCGATTCACGTCTCATACAACCTCGGAGCTGAAATGAGATGCTAAATTTCAATGAGTGAATAAACAAACACTCTTTAATACAAAGCGAACTACATTTAACATAGCTGCTGAATAACTTCTAAAACCTCGTAGTTTATGTTAAAGAGGACTGATAATTTCTGAAAATAAGTCATTATGGAAGAGTTGTTGGAAAGGTACGTTGTGGAAGAAAGTGGGAGAACCCAGGGAAATACATAAGCACGACCTTGTGAACTACAAACTCACATTGCCCGGAGTTAACACTAGAGGACTCTCTCATTAGGTTATAAAGCTTTACCACTAAACCAGTGTCTTCCCCAACGTGGTTGTTAGTAGTATGGCTGGTTTATTTTAAAGCTATTAATCTGATAGAAACTATGGATAAAAAGTAAAGTATACATTAGTTTTGTTGTTTAATCTTTGGAACAAACTAACTTCAACCAATATATACACTGTTCTTTATTATTTATAAGATGAATATACAGTATTGTGCAATAGTATAGAAATATTAAATCTTGAAAATGTGTGTTAGGTTCCACTGCCGAAGGCAAGGACTTTCTTTAAAAATACCAAAATGCATAAGGTACAATAGGCTAACACATATTCTGTGTAAACCAACATATAACAGTTAAGCTTAACTAGAAAAAAAACACAACAATGCTTGACCCAACACGTGATCAAAACTGATTCTGTTTATAAGAATCACTTTAGTGGGCTTTAAACGATTCTAACCTAAGTACTTCCATTAGTCTGACTGCCCGTTAGTGCACATGAAAGCTCTTAAACGAAAATTAATTTTTAATTCTTTTTTTAATAATTAGTCATCAGCAACTAATTATTAATAGCCATGACCAATGGATAGTTAGTCATCATTGCGTCGAGTTAATGAGATCAATAGGCAGTGGATAGTAACACTGTGACACGGTGACGGTGACTTTAAGGATGGATATCCATATCCCATACGTGGAAATATGTGCTGGAGTTAGTTTTTTTGGTTAAAAGGTGAAATAGTTTTGAAGTTCAAAGATTTTTTCTTGGTTAAACCTCAAAAGACATTGGTGAGGCTAAAATCTCACATACTTGACGTATGAGAGTGTACACAAAATCTAGAGTATAGGCCTAGTTGTTTAAACTGATGCAAAACAAATGTCCTTAATAAAGGTAAATGGTTTTGGATTAAATCTTAAAAAAAATGTTAGTGAGATTGCAACTTCACTGCTTGGTGTATGAGAGGGTATATACCTCACATACTTGAGGTATGAAAGGATATACATAAATCGTATTGTTGATTTTGAGCATTAGTTTAACCTCAGATATAATACTTTTTGGTTAAGCCTATAACATATTGATGAAAATAAAATCTCACATACTTGGAGTATGAGAGGGTATATAATGCTTGTTGTATGAGAGGGTACATAATACTTAGGATATGACAGGGTACATAACACTTGGGGTACGAGAGGGTACATATTATTTGGAGTATGAGAGGGTATATTTGAAGTATGAGAGGGTACATAATATTTGGAGATGGAGGGTACATAATACTTGCAGTATGAGCGGATACCTAATACTTGGAGTATGAGAGGGTACATAATACTTGGGGTATGAGAGAGTACATAAAACACGGAGTATGAGAGGGTACATAATACTTGGGATATAAGAGAGTACATAATACTTGGTGTACGAGAGGATACATAATTCCTAGGTACTTGCGATATGAGAGGATACTAATACTTGGAGTATGAGAATGTGTATATAATATTGACTGCTTCAACTACCAGCATAGATTCATTCATACGCATAAGTTTAGCCTGATTTTCTTTATTGGGTTTATTGATTATAGCTTAAACCCTTCCAACTTCAACTTTCAAATTACGTCTAGAATTAAAATTATTAATCCTCTTTCAAATTTGAGTTTATTTCCTATTTAAAACTGCAATGAGCACTTTCAGGCCCATTGCTAGTTTGTATATATATATATATATATATATATATATATATATATATATATATATATATATATATATATATATATTGAAGGTATTGAAGGTATATAATATTCATATTATTCTCTGATTATTAATGCATATTCAATTAGGGTAAGGACCAGCGCTAATAAAATTGTTATAGTTTTTGGTATATGCTATTAATCTTTATATAAATTTATATATTTCGTGTGTACATTTATGTATTGTTTAATGTATATATATATATATATATATATATATATATATATATATATATATATATATATATATATATATATATATATGTTAATCTTGAAAGTTATTCTTTTCAGCTCTAGAAAAATAATTCCAAGTAAGGCTAAAATTGTTTGGTAGCTAGCTAGTTCATTTGGAAACACTGATAAGCTGGGCGACGGTTCTCTAGTCCTTGCGGAGAGGGGGAGCCTGTAAAGTTCGTATATAAGAAAGAAGGGAAAGAACAGCAGAGAGGCAGATTCAGGATTCTTTCATATAGTCGAGACGGAATTTCTTACGGGAGGAGCTTTCGCGCTCCTTGGGTCTCTTTTTGCTTCGCGACTTTTCTTTTGAAGTCAGATCAGGGGTTCAGCCGAAGGAGATGGTTTGTATAGGATCAAAATTTATACTTGTTTAGCGGAATACGAATCAGAATACTTAAATTCTGGTTGTATCTCCATGGGTTTATAGTCTAAGAATAGGTTCGATTCCCGGTTAGGAATATTTAAAGTAATGAATTTTAGCGGGGATCTTTAGATCTATTGTGGCAACGTTCCATTTTCAGAAAATTTTTCCTTTGATCCTTAGGGAAGGCTGTTGCTATGGCAACCGAGCCGGTAAAGAAATTTTTTTCTCGGTTACTTGTATTCGATTAGAATTTCACAGCTGATTCCTCATATAAGGGGATGGCAGGCTGTTGTTTGTTTTGATTTTTATTCCTACTACCGAGCCTGAAAGAAGGTGCCTTATTCCTATATGAAGGAAATTTCCCTTTCCCTTTACCTTATTAAAGACTGTTAGCTAGCGGATTTCCTTAAGGGTTGTCCAATTAAGGGCGATACCTGAATTAGGGATTTAGGGAAGTAGGGACAGTACTCAGAATGTTGGGTCTGTCTTTAGAGTATTCGAGGTTCATGATGGCTTGTACGAGGACGCATGTTCAGAACCTCTCTTAAGAAAATTTTAGTTAATTTTAAAGGAAGCTTTATTTCTGAAGCAAACTGAAATTAAGGCTTAAATAGGTGGGGACCTCAGGGTCTAGAGGTGTACCTAAGTAATTCTTTTTCTTTTGATTAGAAAAGTCAGATTTCATTAAGGATCATTAACCACGATAATTTTTTTTTCTTTTTGAATTTTGAATAAACTATAGTCTAGTTGGAAAAGCCTGATTGATATAAAATTCCCTTAACCTTGGGTATTAATTAAGTTTATTGGTTTGCTAATTACCCTAGACGATTAGCAAACAAATTTTATTTATATTATGTGAGTGTCTCATGAATAAAGTTTCAGGTTTGGAAGCCTAGTATAAGATAGTAAAAGGAACATACTATATCATACGCGTGTTATATAGGGACCATCACAAAACCCAACAAAACAAGTAACTAACTTGTTTAAACTTTAATTGAATAGCATATGCCTATCACGACACTTTGTCTAACAGTGGTATACATAAACAAAATAAACAGCGGAGTTATACTAAAATATTCCACTTTATTTCATGAACAAAATTACTAGAACTATTTCTGGAGAGAAATCTTCTGAACAAAAGTTAACTGCTGATCCAACATCATTACAAGTAAATTATTTATCTCGATATTGACAAGAAAAATAATTCTATTGTAAGGTTTAATGAAATGCCTATTAGAAAATATTACACAAGATTATTGCAGCATTTTTAACAAAGTCGTCCGAATCAAATCTCACCGCACCACTCTATTAATATAATCCTTTCTTTATTTTCTTCTGTAGAAATGAATTACGAAAAACTGATGTTCTTAAGAAAATGAATAAAACAATTACATTTTTTTTTAGGTAAATCGTTCAAACAGCTATTAGTCTTACCACCAAGTTGGGAAATCTTAAGAGGGCTCTCGACGCTGAAATTAAATTGCCCGCAAATTTTAAACTTTTTCGCAAATATCTCAGAAACGTATAAACCAGAGAAAAATTTCAAGTTGTTGTTCTTTTAACAATATGATTTTACAAATGATAGCGTAGTTACAACTTCTCTGAATGTTTTCCGTTGTTTGAAAGTTAGAAAATCAACTTTTTAACGCGAAAAAACAATTCGTTCCTAGCTTTTTACATAACCAAAACATTCAGAGAAGTTGTAACTACGCTATCATTTGGAAAATCACATTGTTAAAAGAACAACAACAACAAAAACTTGAAATTTTTCTCCTCTTTATAAGTTTATGAAATATTTAGGGAAACGTTTAAAATTTGCGGCAATTTAATTTCGGCGTCGAGAACCCTCAGGGCGGAAAGAGGAGAGACAGTGGTGTAAAAGAAAAACTTTCGCATTAGAATCTACACATACATATATTAGAACGTCCATAATTAGGTAACCGTGTAAGGTTAAGATCCCACCAACTACTAGCTCATCCGATGTTTGCATTATGAAGTACGTGTTAATTACATATGAAATACATGCTAATTACATGTGAAGTCTATAATTAATTTGCACAGCGATGTAATCCCGAATAATAGTGTATACTCACCAAGTAACTTATTAGAGAGGAAATTTTATACTCCAAAAATATTAAACGAAATGAAATCTTCCAGTTTAACGTCCCATGATTATGCCGGTTAGGCTAAAAGGGACGATGATTAAAGCAAGTGAATGATGAGGGAAGATTGGTGGAATTAAAAAGAGAGAAAACCCACGAGCACGATATTGATCATCACAAATTTACTTGAGCGGGGATCGAACCAGGGACCCCACGTATCAGAGGTAAGTCCTATACCACTAAGCCACAGTGCTCCCCATCCAAAAAAATATTAATGTTGTGTAGGGGGATTTCTATAAGGTTTTCGCACCTTGCTTACGACTAAACTTACTGCATTTCTGATTTTTCTTTTTTCGAGATTAAAAAAAAAAAAAAACATTGTTATACTAAAGGCCTGTTAGATTATCTTATATTAAATGAATTATTAACAAACTTTTTTGAGTTGATATCTACAAAACAGCGATTTTCGTAATTCTACTCATTAATAAGCTACTCTTGAATGTTTGGGTGTAGAAAAAATTAAAACTTACTCCGGTGAATACAACTGAAAAAGAAAAAGAAAACTTTAGTTTAAATTTGACATTGTTTCACACATGCAGGTGACAAACGAAGAAACGACGGAAAGACAAATAGGCTGTAGAACATTCAACATTCACTTTCCAGACTTCAGATGTCCTCTTGGATTTACTATTGAATCTAAACAGATGAATGAATCCTTTTTACACTGGATATTTAAAGAAAATCTTAACATAGAAAATTTCATCCGTTACCATTCAAACGGTTCTTAGGTAACATGTAATCATAGTAAAATTTCCGAATAGTAATAATAATTAACTTTTCGTATATCTTGCTCTATTTCTAATTTTGATGTCCTTCGTGGCTTAGCGGTTAGAGTACGCACCTTTGGCATAGGACACCCGGGTTCGATTCCCGGCGGGAGCTCATCTGGTTCGGACTCCACGTTAATCAGTAGATTCACGTCTCATATAGCCTCGCTGCTGAAAAGGACGTTAAACTCAAAATCAATTCAACTTAACTCAACTTATTTCTAATTTTGTTGACAAAGTTTGAGGAATTATAGTACGATAAAAGAATTAAATAGAACTGTCCTTAAGAAACGTACTTCCGAAAGATGAGATAATTATCAAAATCAGTTGATATATATGTGATCATATATACATTTCTGTGTGTTTTGTTAATTCACTTTGCCATGCCGTCCGTCGAAAGTTAGGCTGAGATTGATTCTTCTTCCTATTTTCGCTGCTTTTTAAATTTTCAGAGACCAGGAAAACTTTATGAGTATATATGAAAAAAAAAAAAAGGCCTTGCCAGCAGCCAATATCTGTGATGTAGATTGAAAATAGAAATTCCTTTGATCGTGTCCTGCTTCTATCGACATACTTGGAGCATTTTTCAAAGGAATATTCTATATATATCAAATATACTAGTGAAGAAATATGTTGAAAGGAGTAAAAGGGAGAGTCAGATTGGTCAGGATTAGAGACAGAGTGTACTTAAGATCGAGCTCCTAAACGCCTCTAGCGTATAAACAAATAAGTATTACTTATATATAAAATGAAGTGAACAGACTCGTATTTAGCATAATGAAAGTGTAACAAAGGGGAGGTCAATACGAGTGTATAACTACAAGATATGTCTTTCCCTAATCTTATCCTGCCCCTATTTTTATCTGTTAGACTATCAAACAATGATTCAAGACAGAGATGTTCATTTTGCTCTCCCCCCCCCCCCCACTCGCCCTCACTTTACTGAATGAGGGTGAGGACGAGACAGGGCATGGTCGAGAACATATTTTGATTGATTGATTGATTTTTAATTTTAATGGAAACATCAGGGCCGAAGCCAGGGGCGGATCCATCGCCCTCCCCCAGAAGAGAAAACTTTCTTATTTTATATATGTAAATAAATACTCTTAAAAGTAGCTCTAAGTTTGGAGCTCTTAAAAGTAGCTCTAAGTAGCAGTATTACAACCCACTACTTTCCCAGAAGTCCGTCCTGGATCCGTCCCTGACCGAAGCTATTACTTTTTATCACTTAAAGACAGAGGTATGCATTGACTCAGGCCGAACCCGCGGGCTTAGACCCGACCAGCTTCACAGGCTGGACTCGGGCCGTAAATTTTTAAATATACAACCGTATTTATCGGGCGTTTTTGGACCTACCTTCGTAAATATACTGTGCAACGATATTAACCGGGCCGTTCTTTTTGGAGAACTTTTAAAGCACAATTACAAAATTAAACATCGAATTATTGTAAATAAAAATATAATTTTGCGTTAATTATTAAGTTTCTTTAATAGGGGTTTATTTCGGGCTAGGGCCTCAAGGCTAAAATATATTTAGGACTAGAGTTGAGCCTCACATTGTACATTCACGGGCTGGACCGGGCCGGGCCGGGCCGGGCCGGTCCCGGGCTAAAAATACCGGCCCGTGCAGTCCTCTACTTCAAGACCAATAGACAATAGATTTTTTATTTGAAAAAGTCCTAAAATGAATCAAAATCGAAAAAAAGAGTTGCAGACAGTGCACATTGATTTTTATTTTATATGATCAGTGATATAATAAATAACATACAAAATATTTAGCAAGAAAAGTTACTGAAAGAAGAGTAGTAAAGAATACGCAAAAACGAAATAGAAAAATCTAAAAAATAAATAAATAAATTAATTAATTAACTATTTCAATCAGCGAACAAAAGCTGCAGAAATGTCTCTCCAGATCTGAGTAATATGATATCATTAGGTAATTCTAAACGTGCTGTGAAGTCCGAGAATTTCTGGACACCCTACAAGAAAGTGACAAATCTCTGTGAAGCGTCACAGTCTTCGCAATAATGCCACGCACTGAATAGGAATCTGTAAAATGAGAGTACCTGATACGTAAACGATCACAATCTCGTCGATTAGTAAGAGGAAATGTCTGCCAATCGCCCAAAATAGGTTTCACACGTACAGCTTATTTTCGTTTTATCTTTTTTCCGATCCGCTTGTCAGTTAAAGCGCATCCGTTCGGAGAAATAGCTACTAAGATCCGAGTACAACATCTGCCAATTCGGCGTTCTTACCGACAAAATATTTTGAGCGCAATGGGGCAATATATTTTGAAGGCGAGGGTGAGTGATACTTAGGAAGAATGTTCCCAAGTGAAGCTGCTTCTCCTAATATTTCATTAACACCACTATAATAACGTTTAGGTCATTTTCCTGAGTAAAAACCAAAAGGAACACTTTAGTTCATGATTCATTAAATGAAATTAAGTCTTTTAGTTTAACGTCTCCCAATTATGTCCTATAGGCTAAGGGAGTCGAGTGATTGAGGCCTAGCGAATGATGACGGAAAATTTGGTGGGATGAGAATGCGAGAGGAAACGGAAATACTACGAGAAAACTCACAGACACGATGTTCTTGACAACAAATTTACTACCCGGGGATAAAATCAGGAACTAACACGTGAGGTAAGCGTTCAACCACTGAACATTTTATTGATAACCATACAATATAGACAAATAGATTTCTTCTTTCAAATCTACATGGGTTAGTTTTTCGGGCGATTTTCTCAAAACCTCTTCAGGCGATTGTGTTCATATTTCTTAAATAAATATTTTTCATGAATAGCCCTGCAACATAGTATAATATCAAGCATTTTTCATGAAAATCTACAAATGTTAATATACTATTGAAACTGTTTTCCTCGAACATTTTTTCCCTGAAACTCCTTTATATAATTTTGTTTATATTTCATAAATGAATATATCTGTAATTACTGTAGCATTATATGATTTAATTTAACAAATGAGACTGATACAGTTTAATGTGAAGTACTTCATTAAAATTATTCAGTGAGATTTATAAGTTTATACTGTTAGTACTTTCACCCGTTACTACAGACGGAACTCTTGAACAGAAGTGATTTTTCTTTAAATTCTGTGTTTTGCAATAAATAGCTAAAGTAATTATCTCGACTGACTTCGTCAATGGACTTAATTCGTTAACTTCTTTGGGTAATGGTGGATATATAAAGGTAACCAAGAAAGTTCTGACGCTTTTTCACCCACCACATTCGAACATCGAAATATCTTCTAAGACGTAACTGGAAGATCAAAAATAATCCCCATCAGCATCGATGACCTTCTGCCAACGTTCTGAAAGCCCATAGATTCCATCCCGGTAAAACTTGGTGGGCCATGAAGCGAAGAAAGTATCAAGTGCGTTTTACAAATCTACTAGGGATTTGAACTGGCGTCCTCTAAGGTCATTGTCCAAGTAATAGAACAGGTGATAATCGGACGGTGGAATGTCCGGGGAGTATGGCGGATGCAATGGTGCTTCGATACAGGGCGTAGAATCCTAGCAACATGGGGCTTAGCGTTATCCTGTAAAGGATTCAGAAGTACTTTGTGAGTCAGAAGTGCTGGCTCCAGTGTTTTGAGTTTTTCTTGAACACAGCTCAACTTCTGACAATATACAGTTGCATTGATGTTCTGACCTGCTGGTAGCAGTTCCCGATGCACGATGCCGCGAGCAATCCCCCAAACACACAGAAGAACCTTCTGATTTCGGCTGTTTTCGAACCGGTTCATGGGATGCTAACCAATGATGACGGCGCCGTGGAGCTTCGTACAGGACCCACTTCTCCTCACATGTCGAACACCCTGTCCAGAAATGACCCTTCCTCAGACGAGACAGCAAAGAAACCCAGATGTCTTTCCCCGTTGCCTTCTGGCCCGAAATCAAATCATATGGGACCCAACTTGTAAAGCTTATCAAGTTGATGGAGGTGCTGCCGAATGATTTCTCCACTCACAGTGAATTTCAGTCCCAGTTCCTCACATGTTTGGCCACTGTTCGCCTCAATTGCTGCCTGAAGATCTTCAGTTTGTACATGTGTTGGTCTTCCGGCACGTGGTGCGTCTTGGAGTGTTTCGTCACCGTCCTTAAACTCGTTAAACCACCGCTGCACTGTCTGCGTAGTCACGATACCGTCACCAAAGTCCTGGCATATCTTCCGCCCCGCAGCGGCAGATTTTGACCCTAGTTTGAGGACATTCAGCATACACGCACTTATGACGCTCTATAGAGATCACATATTCAATTTGTTCTTACGCGAGTTCAAAGTGTAACTGAACTGCCACAACCAGGTAGTATGTTTGATGTACCCACACCAACAAGTGACATTCGTATCAGTCCATTCGCATTCAACTTATGGTGTGAGGGCCAATTGAACACAGACTTCCACAAAAAGCGACGGAACTTTCTTAGTTACCTTTATACACGTTGTTTAAAATGATTATAACGTTATCTAGCTTCTATACAACCTTAGCAAAGAGAAGTTGGTTGTCCGAAGTAAAAGGATATGTAGCTACTCTGCAAGATGTTCATTAATCATTACTGGAATCACGCTAGTGTGCCCTGTAAGATTGAAATGTTAATACGTCCGTTTGTCTGCCCTTACTCCATAATATAGCTCTTGAATGAAAGCGAATATTTGAATATTGTCCGTTGTAATAGACACCTAGGGCGAATATATCGGCCGAATTTGTTAATGAATTCAATCCATTAACATCTTCAGGGGTAACGGTAGCTATTGATATCCCGTTTAAAATCTGTAACATTCCCTAGATCCTATGCAAACTGTACAGTAGCAAAAGAAGTTGGTTGCCTAAAGTAAAAGAATATGTAGCTCCTCTGCAAGATTTTCATTAATCATTACTCGAAACACGCTAGTTGGCTCTGTGAGATTGAAATGTTAATACGTCCGTTTGTCTGTCTTTACTCCATAATATAGCTCTTGAACGATAGCGAATATTTGAATATTGTTCGTTGTAATAGACACCTAGAGCCAGGGTTGCCAGATTTAGTGAACGAAAAACCGGGACACCAACCTTAGGTAATATATAAGGTCAGGGTTCCTACTGATTTGGTCAGAATAAATTAATTACATGTCTTTTCCAGGGTACTGCTCACAATTTTCCAGTTCATTCTACACACCGTTAACAGTTCATTCTGTACAAATGATGCCCTCCAAGGAATGTATAAAAGGAAGAAGAGCTGCCTTTCGTCCCTCATTCCGAATTCCGATTTGTTGTGTTTAACAAGTCCTAGTTATTGCGCTAATTACGACACACCCTCCCATTTATGATTGAAGAGATACTTTTTCTTTGTTGCGTCATCACTTAACTCAGAAACACTATACTAAAAGAAATACAAATTTAGCATTTATAAAGAAAAAATACATTTACGCTAAATTCAGAACAATAAACAAGAAAGTAAATATTTTTCAGAGATTTATGCAGGCTCTCCAAAGGTTTGGCAGATAAAGTCCAGAATCAAAATTAAAGAAGACGTACACCTTTCTGTGTTTAACTGCCACTCCTTGTGCTAGAGTAAGTTGTTACGGAATTTTAACCTGAAAGTTACTGAAAATCTGACTCCACTCTATGCCGACAAAGAAATTCAATTCACTTCACTTCACTTGCAAAGATATGAAGAATATACGCACTGGATTGGATAAGACGCTTGATTGTAAAATTGTGCCTCAGAAGTCGTAGACAGGACGAAATAAACAGTTTAAATGCGATTAACATGCAGCATTTAAACTGAGAACAGTATCGCCATTTCTGATTAAAGTTCCAACAATGAAATAGTAGAATGATTGAAATATAAAATAACTAGTAGTTGAACCAATCACCAGGAAAAATACATTCTTTTCTTTTGAAAACGATATTCAAGAAATGATATGCCCCACTTGAATATTTTTAAAATCCTTTTTTCCCGAAAAGCTAAAGAACCCATAGGACGAAAGAATGGGTGTGATTTTCAAAATCCTTTGTCTCTTTGTTTTAGTAAAATTAATTGGCTACACAAATCTTCCGAAAACGTTCCGATTTTAGGTGAGACATGCTAGTTCTTACAGGTTGATTTTTTTCAATATGAAAAACGAAAACCGGGACTAACAGGCATTCCGAAAGCTTTTTTGAGACAATTAATTCTTTCATTGAAAACCGGGACTGTCCCGGAAAACTGGGACGTCTGACAACCCTACCTAGAGCGAATATATATCGGCCGAGTTCGTTAATAGAGTGAACCCATCAGGGGTAACGGTGGCTGGTGGCTATTGATATTCCTTTTAAAATTTATAACATATAGCAACCTGTGCAGTAACAAAAAAAAACTTGGTTGCCTAAAGTGAAAGGATATGTAGCTTCTCTTAGTTCATATCCATGAGACGATCCGTCCCCTCCAAATAAACTTTCTGATTCCGCTAGTGCAGAGAGGTGCACAAAATTATATATTTTAGGGCCGGCACGTACGCAAGAATTTATTTCGGAAGGGCTCCAAAACTTTGGAGGAGATCCAAATTCAATAGCAGGATAAATTACACTAAAATTTGTAAAAAAAAAAAAATCCCTAAAAGTTGACTAAACTTCAAAAAATAAGGATTTCGGAGGGGTCTTAATACCAAGGATCCATCTGCTGCGTATGTCTCTGCTTTAGAGTAAATTCTTATTCGCAGGTTTATATAAAATCGAGAAAAACAAATTCTTATAATAACACTAAAATGTTTGTTGTTCGTTGCTGATAAAAACTAACAAAACAGTATGTTTATTTATTTACTGTAAACGTAAAAAGAAAACTTAAATAGCAAATTGTAACTATTATTGTTCGTCTTGTAAATAAATCAAGCACACATGTGTATGATAATGAAAATAATAAAACCTGGGATACGAGAATACAAAGAATAAACGTAGTAAAACGCCGTTTCTAGTCCATTCCAGTACGCTATTCGCTTATCTCATCGCTCACACAAACAGCTGCCAAGAACACATATCATCTCAGTTTCTACACGTGAATACACATTGTGAAATGACAGGTATTTTTTTTAGTACCTGTTTAAACGAATGACAAACGAAAATAAAAGTAAAAAATTTATGTAATCAATAATTTCTTTCTTCTCTTCGTTCAATATATCCAGCCATCGCAGGGTTGTATAGTGAACGTTACAAGACGCAACAAAGAATCCGATATTTTGCATCTATGTGAAACAACGACGTTTTAAATACAGTAAAGCAGATTCAAAAGATTATAGACCTGACAGAACGGAACACTTAGCAGCTTAGCAAAGAAGCAGAAGATTAAAGGACATGGTTTGCAGTCAGTGTTGCCACGTGAAGTAAATTCTTCAAAGCATCCTATCATTTCTTTCTGTATATTTAATAAGTTCAGTTAACCTCAAATGAGAATAATCTATTATATAAAATTGTAACTATGTTTGTGACTCTTAATGTCTTGAACCATCCGATCGATCTCGATAAAATTTTTAACACAGATGAGGTTCGGGCTTGGAAATCGTTTTATCTTTTCTTTTTGATGGTGGTGTATCTTAAGGAAGGGGGGAGGAAAGGGAGATATAAAACATAAATCAAACTTAATAGCTCTTGAACCAAACGACCGATCTCTTATAATATATATTGCAATATTTTGCTTGGTATGGTCTAATAAAAATCTGGAAACCCTTTACAGTTTTATTATAAAAATAGTAATTATAAAAATAGTATCTTACAAAAATTTACAAAGTTCTTGTAAATAATACAAAGTTTATAATATGTTTTCCAGTGTGGAGACAAAATTTCAGCATACGGAAGTGGTTTCAGATTAAAAAGGTAAAATGTTCTAGCCCACAGCGCCATCGCGCCGTGATTCAAAGCATATCTCCCTTACTAATAGCAGTTTCAGGAGACAGTGTAGTTAAAAATCACCACACTGCTCATTGCAGCCTTCGTAGTAGGTAGTTATAGGAAAATCTCTTTGCTCATGGCGGCTTCAAGAATTGGGATTTAAGGAAATCTCCCTAACTCAAGGCGATCTCGGGAGATACGAGTTTAGGAAGGTTAGCGATTAGTACTGGAACAGATGCTTCTGTCCACTTGAGGTCCTCTTTTATGGATGTCCTCTGAAGGGGAGGTCCCTGACGAGATAGTCAGCTATCTTCGGTTTTCTTCCGAATCAACTTCATGTCTTCTTTGTGTCCCCTACCATTATTACTGGCGATTATGTTTTGAACACAATCACACGTGTTCGTAATTGAAGCATGTGTTTATGGTAGTTGCTTAGGGGGTATGGGACCTTACAGTATTTTCAATCCGGATTGTTATAACCAATAAAGATTCAAAGGCCACGAGATTTTTCTTAGTACACCAGAAAAAATATTGTAAATATTTTAGGGAAAGTTATTCATATTATTAAATATATTTTAGAGAGTGCCATAAAGGAAGGGATCACCTGTCATTTGGAGTGCCAATTTCTTCCTGAGTAAAAGTCCTTGAAGTACGGTGCACAATATTGAATTGTAGTGAAATTAATAAATAATTGAGGTATTGATGGTACTTACAAATTGCTACATATTAATGAAACAACATTGAATTGACTCATATAAATATGTAATTCAATATTCTTTATGGAGTCTGTTCTAACTAACTTCTATTCTCTTCAAATACTCTTAAAATTGTGTAGTGTCATCTCAGAGAATTTAAGTTTGATGAGACCTTAAGCTATTTGAAGATATTGGGGTATTGTATATTAGGATTAACCATTCTGGTTGTAGGGGCCGCGGTGGCTCAGTGGTAGAGCGTTTACCTCTGGTGCATCGGGTCCTTAGTTCGATCCCAGCTTGCGCCAAGTGAACTTTATAGTTGACAAACAGCGTATGCGCAAGTTTTCTCGGGGTTCTCCCATTTCCTTCCAATTCCCTCATTTCATCATTTCTCATCATCACTGTCTCCTTTAGTCTAGCCGGCATAATCGTGGGACGTAAAACTAAAAGACTTCATTTCATTTTCAATTCTGGTTGTAACGTAATCGACGCAAGGAAATTCCAAGTAACACCTGTGCGCCTGAATTAAGAAAAGTATTAGTAGATAAGAGCTGCGTCCCTGTTTGAGATGTCCGCACCTGGCACTGATTCGTTGGTATCGAGTATCGCACCTGGCACTGATTCGTTTGTATCGAGTATCGCACCTGGCACTAATTCGTTGGTATCGAGTATTGCGTCTGGCACTGATTAGTTGGTATCGAGTATCACACCTGGCAGCACTGATTCAATGGTAGGACGAAATTGAAATAAAGCATGATCCTCTGCTGTCTTCAGCAGAGTTCATTAAGGAATGCATTTACTAAGAACACAATCAATATACAGTATTTTTTTAGGATTTTTGTGAAAATAAAAGCAAATATATTCTCTTTATCAAATCATAGAAATTCTTTCCTACAACAATACAAGTGAAGCTTAATCTCGTCAACAGATAATAAATTACAAAATTAAAAAGAAATGACTGAAATTAAAACCATTGTTTACGAATATTCTTAATTGACAAATATACTTACTGTTTGTTGATACTGTTACCTTAGAAGCACATTTGAGTCCTAAGACTTAAAGAAAAAAATCTCTCGTTCTGTTTGTATGAGAAACAGAAAAGGTAATGGTTTATTTTCCTCCATTAAGTAGAAAGTCGTTTGCTTTCGTTGAGATAATGAGAAAAACAAAGAATGTCTACAAAGTCTAATTTTGTCCACATTAAGATGTAATAGTTTAGTCCGTGTTCTTGATGATTTAAGAAGATGAAAGCAAATGCATGAAAGGGGGTCTAATGAAATTTCATTGTGAATGTTTTCTCTAACAAAACTAAGATTTCCAGAAGATTAAAGTACTTTGTTCTATATTAAAAACTTACGACATATATAATTCTTTTTTTTTTTTTTTTGTATTTTTACAGTTCTTCCACGATTCAATTCGTTCCAACTGGTAAGACACGAATTTTGTTCCCCCACTTAGACGAGACGAGACAACAAATAAGAATTTCTCGTCTCGTCTCATAAATTTTGAAGAAGTTTGGTCTCGTCTCAATTCTTAAAGTTGTTCTCGTATCGTCTCCATTTTTTCTCGCCCGTTTAGTAAATTTTTGAACAAAATTCATGTCCTGATTTTGTTAAAGAACATCTCCACTTAATGCATTTTTGACTACCAACTTTCTTGACCAGAGAGTACCAGGGTCGATATGGATATACAAAGAACCTGGAGGCTCTGTATGTCACTAATACCTTGGTCTTGACGTCAAAGAGTGAGGTACGTTTGAACTGGAGTCAAAAAAAAACCGATCGATGGCCTCGACAGTGTTTTCGTCATTTTCCGGGCCACCGTGCTCTACTTGAGAGGCTTCCGGTGGAGCTTTTTGGATCTATCCTCATCTCCTGACTCTGTTTCATAATTGTATAGTACACACCACCCATGAAACCACAAAGCTCAAGCTGGGTACTTACAAGACGTGAAGAGAACCAGCCCAGAAGCACAAATTGTTTATTTGTGGGGGCGCGTATCTCCAGTGAATGACGGGCCCCTCGGACAATGTGGATATGGGGAGAACGAGCAGACACGCTCTTTTCGAATATGCAAACCCGATGTTGCATTTGAAGTTATTTCAGTGCCCGATCATACACTGCTGATCTCTCCCGGCTATTTTGACCCAAACTTCCGTTGAGCTTGATTTGGTTCCTGTTGGAACCCATTCTTGGTCTTGGTTGTGATATCCAGCTGGCCCGTAGCTAGGAATGTGTTATGGGGAGGCACTTTGTTCCCTGACACACACACAAACAAAAACCAAGCTCAGCTGACGCATGGGTCGAAATAGCCGAGAGCGATCAGTAGTGTTTGGCTATTTTGGGCCCTAGCACTGGAACAATTTAAAATGCTACATCGGGGCTTACATGTTCAGCAACTAGTGTGTCTGCCAGTTCTCCCCATATTCACATTGACTGAAGGGCTCGTCAGTTACAGAAGATACGTGCCGACACAAGTAAACAATCCGTGCTTCTTGCCCGGTTCTCGTCACTTCTTTTCAGGATCCTGATGGATCTCTGTGGTTTAATGTGTAGTGTGCAGCATAGAATTAAGCAGCAGTCAGAAGATGAGGAGACCCAAAGATCTCCACCGGAAGCCTCTCCAGTTATGCACAGTGACCCGAGAAGTGAGCACAACACTGTCAGGACCGTCGATAAGCTTTTCGAAAGCTGTTTGAAACACCTCACTTTTCGACATCGAGACCAACGTATTAGTGAGCTACAGAGCCTACTGGTTCTCTACATATATACCCATATCGACCCTGGTACACACTGATCAAGAAAGTAGGGAAAACTGGAGATGCCCTCTCATCTAGAAATTATGAGAATGTTTTCGCGTCACGAGGTCCACGAACGGTATGTTGTAATAGCATTTAAGCTATATTTATTATTAGAGTATATTGTAAAATGACTTTCGTTTCCGTTTCTTTCTACGTTGATAAATACATTGTGTTTGTACACTGTGTTATAGCTTTTATACTATAAATTACGTAATACTAGTCAAGTTAGTTTCCCGTCTTGATTTTGAGATAGATGGATCTCTAGGTTTTTGCTATTTTATCCAGTGTTTTTTTCTTTTGTCTGTGTTTTTATTTAAATATGTTGATTTATATATGTTGAAAGAAAGCTAGGTCTATGTGATGACTGGGGCATGTGTAGTGAATCTGCTTCCTTCAGTGGACTCGTTGGCGGCGTTGTTAGCGTTCTTTCTTGTGATATATGTATTATTTCATTTTTTTGAATATTCATTATTGTGTGATTTTGTTTGTTTGTTTGTTTGTGTTCCTTGTCTTAGTGTTTTCGTTTGTTTAGTTAGTGTTCTTCTTTGTCGTAGTTAATGTTCTTTGTTTTAGTTAGCGTTCTTTGTTTTAGTTTGTGTTCTTTGTTTTAGATAGTGTTGTTCTTTGTTTTAGTTAGTATTTGTTGTTGTAGATAGTGTTCTTCATTGTTTTCGTTAGTGTCATTCTTTTAGTTAGTGTTCTTCTTTGTTTTAGTTAGTGTTCTTCGTTTTAGTAGTGTTCTTTCTTTAATTTAGACTATCTATTACTGTATCTGTTATGAAGCCGCACCAGCCAGCAATCTCGGAATTTACTTGTGAAAAGCAGGTGTTGTATGTTGTCTGTTCATAGTAGTAGTGTAACACTAAAACTGTGTTTGAGCTTTGAGAGTTAGGTGAACTAATGTTGTCCACAAGACTAGTGAAATTTGTCATCTCGTTTTCAAGTCGAGAATCGAGAAGAAACAATAAATTACTAATCTCGTAGGGCAACACTACCCGAAGTGATTGCATATACATAAAAACAGCAGCAGACGTAATGGCTTTGCAGAACTCACAATGAGACCTCCCCTCTCGAGTGATTGATTTCCAACTATTCTCATCAGCAAACCTTTGCCAATACATAATTTTATACACTTTGAACCATAACACTGTTTAAAATCGTGTAAGTAGGAGTCGAAACGTATGAAGAAATTTTGATCGCTTTCATAGTCAGTGAAGAAAATACTGTGCATGAAGTTTTGCTGGGTGCGAATAAGAAAGAAAAAAAGAACATGATCAGCATTGCAACCTGTTTTCAATTTAGGCATACCACTACCACCTCACAAACATACACATCGGAATAACTGAAATGATTATCGGAACATTTTATTTCAAGATTTCGCTTCTCTGATTTTATTAAATTAAGCTAATGAGAATCTACACATTATTCGTAGTAAAAATGAGAAAAATGAAATTAAATATTTCAATTTAACATTCCACGATTATTATTTTTAGGTTAAAGGAGACGATCATTAAGGCAAATGAATGATGATGGAAGAATTGGTGGAATGAGAAAGTGGGAGGAAACGGAAGTACCTCAATAAAAACTCACGGACAGACATTGTCAACCACAAACTGATTCTCTCCAGGGATAGAACCAGCGACCCCATGCACCAGAGGTAAGCCACCGTATCACCGTAGTAACCAGGAGAGGAGTCAATCCAATGCTTGTGAAGATTTGTGTACAAAAGTCTATTTGATGAATTAGAAGATTTCAAATCCAAGTGTCTACCTCTACTAGGGACTACAGAAAAATTCGGTTCCCAGTCTACAAGCCAAGATTGATTTTGACTCAATAGGTATATTCACTAGCATCATCAGGGTTACCTCGCTCAGAACAAGCTTACACACACGGGCGTCTCTGGCGTGGGGGACGGGCGGGACGCGTCCCCCCAATATTTTGAGCACAAAATATTCAATATTTTATTCTAATTTAGTTTTTACTAACGACAGAATAACATATAAATAATAATTATTATATTTATTTGGAATATAATATTCAGGCTGTGAAACGATAAGATAGTTCTCGATATGTCTCAGGGGGTCCGTGAAGGTAAGAAGAAAGGTAACAAATTGAATCGAAGATAATGAACAGGTTGGGTTAGGTACGAGCATTTAAATCACTTCCTTTGATGTCACTCCAAATTGTATATGCCAGAGACGCCAGTGCTTACACAAAAACACTTATCACCTCCACAAATCAAGTGAGACCAAAAATTGTCATGGAAAGGAACATGTCATAGTCGAATAGGCGATCTAAGTTTTTGGTGATATCTTAGGTGTGAGGATATAATATTAAAATATTTATATCAGTTATCAAACGCAATAAGGGTACAGAGTCAAAATATAAATTTTAATCAATAAAATTTGCTTTTTTGAAACCTCTATAACAGTGTGTAACGCTTTCCAGAGTTACATGATCTACCTAAATAGTGTTTATTGAAAAATAACGGAAAGATATTAACGGTTGCAAAATTAGAGAGTAATTTAAACCAGAAATCCGCTTTTTTGTGATCACTTCAAACAGTTCTTCGATCTCTAAGAAGATACCGATTACTCAACGTACCGTATAAAATCAGGTGCGCACCCAGAAATTTTAGTTGGCAGGGAGCAATATTACAAGACACTACTATGTGGTATTGAAGCGATATTATTCTCCAGCCGAAAAAAAAAAACTATAAACAATTGTTAAGTACTGCCACCTATATCCTATTTTTAAAAAATGGAATTAGATTCTTTTAATAAGAAAAAAAAGAGTACAGATGAAGTATAAGAGCAAATATTTAAGCTACATCAATTACGTCTCTGCTAAACAAATATACTTCATTAAGAAAGTGTATAAATCTATATTAAGTTATGAAGGTTTTGGGAATCCGAAACCGATAGACCACCCGCCCGGATGTGACCCTTTATCAAATCAACATTTACAACCAAGGACACCCATGTTGTGGTTTCCAAGAGGGGTAAATATAAGCAAGGTTTCAAAAATAGTTTCAAATTTTGCTATAACCAATGTAAAATTCTATTGGGCTTTCGATATTCCCAAGTACGGTTTCCTCTCAGGGGGGCGAGCGCCCCACCTTGCCCATCCTGATGGGCGCCCTTGTCTACAACCTACAACACCTACACCTACTACAAATCATTGGCTAAAAAGAAGGCGTAATCTTCTAACATATGCCTTTTTTTTTACATAATGAACTTTGAATAAAGCATAGGGGGCACTGTGGCTCAGTGGTAGAGCGCTTATCTCTGATGTTTAGGGTCCCTGGTTCGATCCCCGGCCAAGTAAATTTATGGTGGACAGCATCGTGTCCGAGGGTTTTCTCGGGGTACTTCCGTTTGGCCCCACTTTCTCATTCCACCAATTCTTCCAATCACTTTCCTTAATCACCGTCTCCCTTAGCCTACAGAATATAACATGGGACGTTAAACTTAAAGAAAGATTTTTGAATAAATCATCTAGATCATTTTGTTTCGTTTAAATAGGATTTAACATCCCAATCCTGCACAGAGCTTAAGTGATGCACGCTCCTAAAGTCTAATACAAGATGCGAACCCCATGGATAGTGGAACCAAGATCTCCTTAGCAAAGGGAAATGTTACTAGATCTTAAAGCTGTTGCACGAGGATCCCGTCAGTGTAGGCTAACTTGGATGACCATTAGCATTTCTTGCTATTTGATTGCTTCGAAGACAAAAGAAAAGTGACTTTAAAAAGTTTATCCCAAAATAGCAACTAAATAGCACGATAAAAGAGTGGTGAATGGGATATCGGTATATTTATCCCGATCTCAGGAATGACATTGTGTATATGTTTCACGTGACGATAGACAGTGAATTTACTGTTTTGCTCTCATACCTGTAAACAAAGAGGCGGACCGGCAGACGGACAAACTGATTCTACGATTCTGCTCATACGAATGAACGGATAATTATTTTTATGACAAAGTGTGATGACTTGCTGTAGATGACACCTAAAGGGTTGATGCGATTCAAATGTCCACCTTACGTGTGTCATCTTCAAACGCCGGAAATATGAAAACTACAATATCCAGTTACTCAAACTAGCTTCAGCTGCAGCCACAATCAAACAATTGAACTCCATGATTGAAGGAGAGTGGATTCTGCTACGTTTATTTATCACTAATGGCCCAAATGCACTCTTATGCTTCAAGATGGTGGATGATACAGAATGACACAGTTTAAACTCGTGAATGGAAATTACTTGAAATCAGTGGCGTATTTACGATTTTGTTTCTGGGAGCTTTGCTAACTTTAGTCCTGGAAATGTGAAAATTCTGCAATATATTTCATTTAATATAGTAAATAAAATTTCAGGGGGAATAAAGCTCGGACGCCTTCTAAATACGCCACTGCTTGTAATTATGTGTGTGTTCGCCTTGGTGCACTTTCACACGATCCTCTACAACAATAGACTGCTGCTTGAGGTTCGATTCCCGGTCGTAGCTCGTTTGATTCTGATCTTTCGTTATGGTTATGAGTTAATTCGTCGGTACTAAAAGGCATGCTAAAATGTAATCGAGCCAACACTGTCGCCTGACTCACTAGGCATATTAGCCTGTTTTATAAAAATGGACGAAGATTGCGATTATGTACTCATGACTTTAGTTCATCATTTGGTTGCTTTACTTTAGTCCGCATAACCCGAATCCGCGTGTGGCATTAGCCAATACGTTCTCAGTGTGCCGTTACTAAACCTTCAGGCAGGAATCCAATCATTCATAATTGATTTTGTTCGTATTTGTGGACAATTATGAATGATTATAGCTATTCCTCCCTGAAGGTTTAGTAACAGGGTACTGCGAGCTTATTGGCTGATATCACATGCCAATTCCGGTGACGTGGACTATTCTATTTGTATAGAGAGTATTTTTTACACCATTAAATGTAAAGACGGACATTTTAATCTCACCAAACCAATATATGCTACTCTTCTAATACAGAGCTCAAAACGTTTGTTTCCGTCCGTTCCTAAATAACACTGGCATAGTTACCACTCGAGAAGTCACTGGCATAATTAAAGATATAGTAACTATAGACAATTTGTCCTACTGAAGGTCTACTTACAAGGAATACTTTTAGTTATTTTCTCATTTTAGAAGTTCTTTTTCTCTTTTTCTTAAATATTCCTGTCCTTTTTTTCTCAGACAAGTAAACATACTAATTACATAGACTTCAAAGTTCTTTCAGTGTGTTAAGAGTACATTGAAGCACAATGACAGACAAAGAACCGTACTTGGCCTTAGGTAAAGTTCAAGAATGTTTTCAAAATGGAAACAAATGAAGATCTACAGAGAAAAAATGAAGAAGAATCGTAAAGTGGTACGTAATTGATACAGTCTTCATATTTGTACAGCTTTTATAGTTCTCTTTCGCGTCACTGACCTCCTTTTAGTAGCTTTACGAGCATACAACAAAGGAAGGTCGTCAGTTGTTACACAAATTAGCAAACTTTTAGTTTTCAAACTTTGCTTCAAAAAAGATTCATAAAATTGACGTTTTTTTAAAAAAAAAAATCGTTGATGCTGTATTACGTGTTATTAAAAGACAGTTATTAAAAACTAGCAGCAGCAGTATTTTAATGGTATTAATAGTATGGATCTTTTATTATTAAACTCATTACTTGTTTCCTCTAAATTCGATCATTTTTTAACCATTGTATAACTAACAATTCTCTAAAATGTTATAGATTTACTTGGTTTTTTTTGATTGGATTGGAATGTAGTTTCCTTTCGGCAGCGAGACCATGTAAAATGTAGACCTAGAGCGTAACTTGGTATGCGAACCACATGATCTCCTGTGGTTCGAACTCAGATCTCCCGCGTTCACTAGTCATATAGAAATGAGGAAATTATAAAAGACTAATTATCTCAACACGAAATTCGTATGATAAGTGGTCCCGTGTATGATAAGTGGCCCTGCGAAGCTTTTGTCTTTGATGAAAGCGGTCACGGGTTCGATTTCCGGTGGGATACTCAGCCAGCCATCCTGAGTGAGGCTTACCTGGGTTTTCCTCATTCACACCAGGCAAATGCCGGAATGGATCTAACATACATGTCCCAGGCCGCTTCCTTTCTTCTCCAATCCTTTTCTCCTTTTCTCGGATAGATTGAAAACTGAGGGATGTTATCCTTCATAATGATTGCCTAACATGGCTATAGATGTCGAAACCCCAGAAATGTAATTGCTAATCCTAACCCATTATAATGATAATATATGATATGAGATAGCGTTGCTAAAACAATCATTTTTACGTAAGGAGATGTTAAATAGTGTTTACGGTATGTTCATTTTAACGTGGTGGGTAATACTTACAATATTTGGGTAGTGGTATTAAGTATGTTGATATTTTCATGTAGGCCTATTAATTTGTGCTCTGAATTTGGATAATATAAACGAAAAACCTTCCGTGTTCGCCCAGCATCTAGTGCGCGCGTCTTTGTTGCATTTGCATATGGTCATGCATTCGATTCCCGGTGGGAGTTCCATGAAATTTGATCATATTTCGATAGTTCGGATCTCATGTCAATATAACTTTGATACTGAAAAGGGGCGCCAAACTTCAATAAGTAAAGAAACAAACTAAAACAAAGATAGTCAGTGATATGCTTAGATGAACGGGAATAGTCAGTAGTGTGATATGCTTAGATGATCAATATGCTGAGTTACTCATATTAACCTAGGTGGCAAAATATTCAATAAAAACACTGTTTCAAGTGTTGATAGGGTCAGTTTCTTATGTAGAAATATTCGGACTATTCCATGATCAGTTGATCAAGGACAACACCACACCATATATTGAGTCCAAACTGGTGTTGATGATGAGTGACCACCGAACGATGAGGATGTGCATCTGTCCATGTGTGTGTATTATGCATGTTGACGATACCGTCACTTCCAAACGTGGCCTCATCGGTGAGCAATACTGACGCCTGAAACAGAATGATGGGTTGAATGAACCTCTGGCAGAAGGCTTCACGTGGTTGGAAATCCGATTCTGTCATCCTTGTACCCTTTGGAGATGGTATGGATACAAGGCATTTTCATGCAACGCACGCCATACAGTCATGTGAGTAACATGGATTTCATAGCTACGCATGGGTAACTACGCAGGGGTAAAAGTGAGGAGGAACGCGGGGAAACGCTGTCCCTCCACATCGACAAAATATGTACCGCGCTCCCCCAGTTTCTAAAAAATTACAATGGGCTAAGATAGGCAGGGGGAACGGTGTGACGTCATGCCGCTACCTAACGTCCCCCCACCTCTTCAGATTTACTTTTACTCCTGCGGCTACGTTGCCTTGTACTCGTGCTTGGCTCATTACGGCTACGTTGCCTTGTACTCGTGCTTGGCTCATTGTAGCTACGTTGCCTTGTACTCGTGCTTGGCTTATTGTCCACAGCTTCTAAAACATGTTTGTCCATATAGTAACAGGTGTTCGTGAACGACGGGGTCGTTTAGTATCCACATTTGCAGGTAGAAGATTGATCTCTGTTTTACACGCGCGCCGATAAGTTGCGGCAAACATCCTGTATAATGGTTGGTGTATGTTAGGAAAACGCTCCTGATAGAGTCGAGCTGCTTTACGCCCATTGCCATCTGCACGACCATACATGAATAACACGTCGGGCTGTTCACAGTTTCCAGTTTCAATAATGCACCATGTTTTAGTAGACCACTGCCACTTGTTCTATTGAACACTCGCAGCACAATGACCGCACTCCTGTATTGTAGCTTCTTGAACACAAGAGCCATCTGTGTGTGAGAACCGAGCAACTATGTATTGATTACTACTTAGACCTTAAGGCCACCTCTAGATTTTTTTTGACCATCATCTCTAAACTTACTGGTTATCGATATCTACCACTTCGAACTTACCGTTCCCACGTTTCCGACCCGCGGTAACTCTATGCCCATATGCTATACGTTCATAGGATCTTTCTTGTTTATCTCGGTGTCAGAATCGTCTCCCGAAGTATCCCCACAAACTGTATTATTCCCCTCAAAAGAAGCTGGCATATGGTGAAAAACAGGGACGGTCATTGTTATAATTATACTTGGATCTGTAAGAAAGTTAGTTGCACTCCTTTGTAAACATTTTCGGTCAAAGGCTATTTTGATGAAATCGTGTGGCAACACTGCAGACATGTAGCTGCATCGTGTGACGTAGCGGCTTTTACGAGGTAATTGGAGATGTTTTGATAATCAATCGTAAACATGTCTCGACAGCTGCAAGTGGCGTCCAAAATTGGAAATGCGTGCAGTGATTCGTTTTTTGTGGGCGGAAAGGTGTAACTGGACTGAAATTTAATCAGTTGCGTGAAGTGTATGGTGAAAATGCAATGTCACTTCAAGCTATCGCGAAGTGTGCAACATGTTTGAGAACGGACGTATGGATATTGACGATACTGAGCGCGAGGGAAGCATTTTCGCGGATCCCAAGAGCTTCAGATATCCTTTGATCTGATTGGCCGATACAGATACATCACGAGTCGTGACATACATATAGCACAAAGTAAACATTAGCTGCTGTCGCCCCTCGTGGTTGAGTGAGCTAGCGCAACATGCTAATAAGGAAAATCGTTTTTTGGCGTGGGTTCAAACCCTGCCTAAGGAAAGTTTTTTTTATTATTTTTAAAATTTTTATAACACTTCTTTTGTTAAAATAATATTCAGAGAGTGATTTAATTATTATTTTTTTAAAATTTTCATTAAACTTCTTTCATTAAAATAATTTTGCCCTTGTATTATACAGATCCAAAGCAAAAGCAGTAGTAGTAGTAGTGATAGGTGACGTCATCGATATGTGGCCAATAAGAATGCTACTTAAGCCATGTTTTGGCTGAACCTCTTGGGATCGGCGAAAATGCGCGAGGGAAGACCGTCAATTGCGACAAATCGGGAAATCGCTGTTCGCATGATAGAATGCATTCTTGCAAACAGACGCATAACAATAGTCGAACTTTCAAAGCGACGGTACCACTCAGATGACGCGGGGAAAGCTGCAGCCCAAGAATGGTTGTCGGGCATTGGACGGGATTTCTTTGCAAGAAGGAATAGAAAAACTTGTGAGTACCACGCCTCGACAAATGATTAAATAACACAGGTCATTACGTTGAAAAGTAAATTATGAATGGAACTTTACGATGCAAATAAAGTTATTGTAAAAATTCTATTCTGTTTTATTTTCTTAAGCAGTGCAACTAACATTTTGACTGATCCTCGTAAATACGAAACAGTCACGTTGTGAAACGATCAATTTCGTGAAAATAAAATTATCACTTCGTCAAATGGATATTTCGGTATAGAATACAAATACTTAACATTTTCTTCTAGAATTATCGATTTCGTGTTGTATCTTAGCATTTCCATTAACTCATTTGTCAGTGAAAGAATAAGAAAAATTCATTTTCTAAATGCATCTTGTAAGTTCTTTATGCCCATGACTTTAAATAAGTTAATTTTCGTCCCCAAAAGATGTTCACAATTTCTTTTTCTTACTTTTAGAAACCATTTCAATAATTCAAGAAGGTTGAATGACACTTCTCAAGAACACATTTTACTGTGTTGAAAATCCATGAACACGTTTTATTTCCATTTATTATTTCCGTCTATTATATTTCGCATTGAATGAAATGACTTGTAAAATTCTCATTACTAACTGTTTATGTTCTTTCTGTTTTCTGTCATCTGTATTAGCATTGGTGTTTCAATTAGGTAGAGTATAATTCACACAATAATTCTTTCAAGGAATAAAAGAAAAATACTTTCCACTATTATCCTTTAATTAAAGCATATAATTTTTTGACGATTTCTTGGTCAAGAAAAATAGACGATCAAACAGAAGAAACAAGAAATCCTTAATTCAGTTATTGGTTCTTTTAACTCAAGAGGAAAGTAACTGCACTTTTAACGTTATTGTGGAGAAATGGTGCATTAATTTTAAAATTGCTTTTCGTAGTTTTTTTTTTTTTTAATGAGGTTATTATTCTTTTTAAGTTAAAAAATAAAAAGGAAGTAAATTGTATCAGGTGTTTTCCCTACGAACTTTATTAATTTTGCTCATAAATAATTTACGACCAGCACGGAGTCTTGTCATCATAAGTGCTCGTAAAAATAGTGGTTTAAAAAAAGTATTAAAACAATGTTCTTTAATTTATTTGTTGAAGTAGGTAAACTTGCACCCTCATTTTAATATTATTCTTATTATTACTTTTTTTTAATTTAAAATTAATGCTCTTGATCTTTAGCATCAGGATATGTTTTCTTGCATCACTAACATCCGGTGACACTTTCCGAATTCTTGAATGATTTTACTATGGTCATTTTTCATGATAATAGGACCTACCCAAATTAAAAGATTACTTTAGATGTATTTTACGATAAAGACAAAGCTCATACACGTATATTAATACTCAGTGAGTAGCTATATGCAAGGGCACCCATCAGGGGGGCAAGGTGGAGCGCTCGCCCCCCCTAGAGGAAATTGTACTCCAGAATATCGAAAATCCAATAGAATTTTTACATTAGTTACAGCAAAATTTGAAACTATTTTTGAAACGTCGCTTATACTTGCCCCCCTTGGAAACCACAACATGGGCGCCCTTAGCTATATTTCATGTGATTAAACGTATTCATTTAAAAAAATCATCCTTTAAAAGCTTGAGATATATGTTAGGCCTACAGTATTGAACTAATGACTAGCAGTACATAAAAATTCGTTTCACACACACACAACGCTATTAATAATAATAGGATACTTTCATTTTATATTAGAAAACTAGAAAAGCATGGTGGTTCAGTGGTAGAGTGCTTAGTTCTGATGTATAGGGTCCCTGGTTCGATCCCCGATCAAGTAAGTTTGTGGTGGACAATATCGTGTCCGTGGATTTTCTTGGGGTACTCTCATTAACTCCCACATTCTCATTCCACTTAATTCTTCCATCAATACTCACTCGCCTTAATCATCCGTTTCCCTTAGCCTTACGGTCATAATCGTGGGACGTTAAACTGAAAGATTTCAATTTTTTCTCATTTTAAATCTATTATAGATTTCCAGTCCGTATCTGGCAACATGTTTCCATTCACCAGAACAAAGCTCCCAGTCATACGTCGAAATCTACTGTGACGTACGTAGAGCCGATGGCACGTTAACCGATAATTTCTTTTACAGACTCTTCTTTGAAGTCCCTCAATTCTCCATGGATTTGTTTAGGGCTCCCATTGTTAAAATGAGTGTTGGGTCATCTATAAAAGCCCCACACTCGCAGTCTGTGACAAGTTTTCAAGAAGAATGGAACAAACTTGACCAAATTGTGTTTCAATGCAACATCCGATGGGATGAGGGTGATATTTACAAGGTCTACACATCGAGCACAACCGCTACTGGTATCGTGGTATTTCATAAGCTGGTAAAGGTGGCAAATTTGTTATCATATACCTACAATAGAATACCACAGTCTGTACATGCCCTGAACTTGAGAGTCCCGTGATAAAGAAAACATTAGCTATATAATCTGGAAGGTGCTAAGTCATATTTCTATTTTGAACAAGTTAGAACATAACAGTTTTCTGTTTTTCTGTATCTAATTTTATTTTTATAATGATTTTGTGCTAGACGATAAATTGGAAAGTTTCATTAAGGATCATTCAATGATTATGTTGTGGATATACTGGATGGGAAGTCATTTCCCTTATTATGAATTATTCTTCCATTTGGTCATGTCAACCAAGTATGAATAACCACATATTTCGTATGAGTAAGCAAATCATCTCAGGTCACAGGAGCGCATCCAGTAATTTTTGTTGGGAGGGGACCCAAGCTTGGGGAGGAAAGTCCAATGCAACAAGCCACTACATCTATGTTAGCATGCGTGCCGTAGAGACCTGCACGGGCCGAATTTTTCGGCCCGAGCCCAATCCAACCCGAATGTACGTAGGCCCGGCCCAGCCCGGGCCCGAAAAGTTTTGGAGATTTTCGGCCCGAGCCCGGCCCGGCCCGGCCCGATAAGTTTTTGAAAATTCTTGGCCCAAGCCCGGCCCGGGCCCGATAAATTTTCGAAGTTTCATTTTGTAACATTTTTCACGGTCACACTTCTTCAACGTTTGCCTTTATTCTAATTATCGTTTAACGAATGTCAATAATTATTAAAGAATTGCAATTAATCTACCCCAGCCCGGCCCGGCCCAAATAAATAGTAGAGTCGGCCCGCTCAAGCCCGGCCTGCGGGTCGGGCCGGGCTTCGGGCCAGGCCCGGCCTGTGCAGGTCTCTAGCGTGCCGACTACTTGGGTGCTCCGGGGATCCAGCACCCGCACAAATAATCTTGTCGTTGCGCCGCACCCACAAGATTTTTAGTTTGATAGAAACAAAATAACATAAATATTTCTCACCATTATCAGAAATTAATAAGCAATTAAAACATTGAGATCGAAGTTAAAATTTCTAACTTCTAAAACATATTATTGTTTGTTTTAAATGTGTTTGTTCTAAGGCAACCAAGCAACACATTTCCCCATTCCTTGCCTGTCTCTGGTCTTGTCAAAGGCAGTCCCCCACAATAAAAAAGATGGAATTATATTGTGAATGGAGTCGAGTACAGCCCTTTATGACAGTGTTCATAAAAAGAAATTGAACTGAAAGGAAATCAATCAAAAAATATCGAGACTTCCCTGAAAACATATAACACGTCCCGCCATTGATATGCACCCACATAAGTTTTGGAAAGTCACCGCCGTTGTATGTTAGTATTGAACGGATATTATTCTGCACCTAAAAAAACGGTAAGTAATTGTGAAAATACTTCCCACTATATTTCCAGAAAAAAAAATTATAGAGCTGGATTGCTTTTATAGAAGAAAGAGTATAGATGAAGTGTAAGATCAAATTTTCATGTTACATCAGTCATTTCCCTATTAAACAAGTATAGTTTTATTGAGAAAACGTACCTACAAATGTATGTTGAATTTTAGGTGGGTCCGGACCCAATGGGTATTTTCCCATGGTGCTCCCCTGTCAGGTGGTAGTTAATCGAAAAGCTAAGTAACAAGATTTACCAGAAAATACAATGATAATGAAAAAGATTAGGGAAAGTAAAATTTGTTGCAAAATGGGTATGATTATATACCCATACTACCCATAACGTATTAACCAACAAAATATATTAAAATATCTATCAAACTAGCGAATTATGTTGTTTTTCTATAGCACGTTCTTGATTATTTTGTCTTATGTCCTAATGTAGTAAGTATTAATAAAGGTTTTGAAAAAGGGACGCTATTTACTATATGCGAAATTTATATTTTGATTATATATTTTGATGGTTGACCTTTAAACAATGATAAACAGACACCTATCCGACTTATTTTTATGACAGTTTTCGTAGGATAAGCTGGATCCGCTCAGCCTAACAGAGTCTTCAAAGCAGAGCAGTCACAGCCGTGGGCGCCCGAAGTGGGAGGATGGGTCTCCCTGGGCCACGAAAATGTATTAAATTTCTTAAGATTTTCTTAATGCAAATAAAGAATACGAAACCTAATATAGAAACCAGAGAGATGAGCCCCCACTAGAAAATTTTCTTCGGGCGCCCATGGTCCCAACGACTCTTATTTTGTGTAAGGTACTGAGTTACAACTACTAATGTGACGGCTTTGATAAACAGAATATTTAATACAATACTTAATCCCTGTTTTCTTTTACTTCTCAACTGAAGTATACAAATCTATAGTAGCCTCCCGCTGTTTATAAATCTTATTGCCTAATGGTACAGTACCCTCATGCTTACAAATACATGGACAAGTTAAGGTACATATGTGGTTTTGAACTTCTTGCTATTAGAATAAATACGTCAGTAAGTTAACAACTAATCAGCGTACTTTCTTTATGGCGGTTTAGAAGATACAACAAGGCGCAAGTAAATACAGACTACTCTCAAATGAAATGATTGGTTTCAAGACCTTTCATAGTGGACAAATTTGAATGTATAGATTGACGAGCTGTTGGCACAGAAATTGTTATTGTACGGTTGAAATGAGTAACTGTACCTGGAAGAGGAATATCATACTAGTGCTATGCCTCTTCCCAGGGGCTGATCCAGTGGAGCGATCTGGGCGATCGTCCCCCCAGAAGAGGAAACTTTCTTATTTTATATATAAATAAAGCCCATCCCAGAGTTTGGAGCTCTTAAAAGTAGCTCTAAGTAGCAGTATTACAATCCACTGCCCCCATAGAAGTCCGTTCAGGATCCGCCCCTGCCTCTTCGGAGAGCTATAGTTCATTGTTCCAAGATGAAGGCCAAAGATATGAATCCATTGTTATCAGCGGCCCAAATCTATCTTCAACATTGGGAGGAGAGGACGGGTAAGACTGTTCCCATATATATATTTTTAAGAAATGTTCAAAATATTTTTGAAGTTGAAAAACAATCCTGTGGATAATCAGGGGAGCAGAGTTGTCTTCAACATTGGGAGGCAGGCAGATTTGAGGCTTATTCTGGGGGGACGTCAATTTCATCTCACTTTCCTTTGTGGCAATCGGACACAAATCATCATATTTTTCCCGCAAAACACATTTCAATTCGAATTATTGGGGAACAGTCCCCCCAGTACCAAGATCGGAGGAGACATGTCCCCCTCATCCCCCCCTTGGATTTGCTCCAGTGATTGTTAGTATACCAGGAAGTCGTATTACTAAGTAGTCGTATTAGGTAGTCATAGTCGTATTAATATTAAATTACTTGATTAAAGTTTGCTGCAGAAAGTTGTTTTGTGCCAGAAAAGTGGCTTTATATTTTTATAAACATTTAAATACATTTTTTTAAAAAAATCGCAATTAATAAAACATTAATCTGCATCTAACTTCACTCAAGTAAATAAAACTCAATATTACAAATAGTGAAAAATACATAATGAAATCTGAGTACTCTTCTTAGCATCTTTGAGGAGAAGACTATACATGTAACATATTGCAAACGAAGATATTTTGTACAATTCAAATTTAAAAGAGCACCATATTAACAGTGTTGCCAACCTGACATAAAGTTGTATTTTTTTAGTATGTATTTCAAATCTACGTCTTAAACGAAACCTTGCAATACTACATCTAATACAAGTAATACATGCATAAAGAAATATGTATTAAGTGTGGCTGCGTGTCATTATTAGGAAAAGACTAATAACAATAGACATAATGTTACGTCAACAGCGTAATCTGCTATAATACTACTTAGTCGAAAAAGTGTAAAAGCTTTTCAAGCCAGCCATCCTGAGAGAGATTTTTCTGGGTTTTGTTCGATCACACCAGGCAAATGGCGGGATGGCACCTAACATGCAGATTCCAGGCCTCTTCGTTCCTACTCTTTCCACGAATAGTGTGATCGCCAAGGGACGTCATCCCTCATACTTGTCGGCTAACATGGCCATAGATGCCGAAAGCCCAGAAATCTAATTCCTAATCCTAATCCCAATCCTAGTGACGGGCTAACATGGCCATAGATGCCGAAAGTCCAGAAATCTAATTCCTAATCCTAATCCCAATCCTAGTGACGGGCTAACATGGCCATAGGTGCCGAAAGCCCAGAAATATAATTCCTAATCCTAATCCCAATCCTAGTGACGGATTAACATGGCCATATATGCCGAAAGCTCAGAAATCTAATTCCCAATCCTAATCCCAATCCAAGTAACGGGCTAACATGGCCATATATGCTGAAAGCCCAGAAATCTATATCCTAACCCTAATCCTGTAATATTACATTAATAAGTTCTTCCAGCAAAATAAAAATGTCGACAGTTGTTGCCAAAGGAGGGCTACATTTTAGTGTCACAAAAGTTCCTTTTATTCGATTTCCCAGAAAACTAAGCATGTGTGTTGTGTTTACTCATAAGGTTGTCATTTTGTTTTGTGTGATGTGATCTATCGTCTGATATATGTCTTATTTTTAGAGAATATTTTAGTTAAACACAAGTTAAAATTGAATATTTAGTTATACACTTAGCTACATCTCATTACCCATACTATGTAATGCTGTCGTGATATAGAAATAATTAAGATCCTAACAAAGGTATTAATTATATCAGTATCAGTTTAACCTGAGTAAGTGGCTTGGTTCTCACCCAGCCTCAATTTGTAGATTTACAAAGAAATTCAGTTTCTTCCATATTCCCTCGAAAATTACACATGAGATTTCACATTCACGCATATAAGTTTTTGTTCAGTTGTATCTATTTATATATAAGCTCCTTCGTGGCTAAGCGGTTAGCGTACGCGCCTTTGGCGCGGGAGACTCGGGTTCGATTCCCGGCGGGATCTCGAGTGGTTCGGAGTTCCCGTTAATCAGTAGGTATACGTCTCATACAGCCTCGCTGCTGAAAAGGGACGTTAAACTAAAAATCAACTCAACCCTATTAATATATGTCTCATTTTTGGGTATTTTTTACGTTAAACGAATTAAGTGATACATTAATTATTCTGTGTTACAAACTAAGAAGTCTACATAGTATCAACAAATATCCTAATTTTGAAGATGTCTATAACACTAATAACGAAAGTGAGGTGGAAGGAACAGCGCTTGTCACAGAATCTTAGTATGATATATTATGACCTTCAATAGTGTATTTTGAATAAATAGGAAGAAGGTTACAAGGAATTGAAATGCTTACTTTTCTCAAAATGTTCTATTTTGACAAATCTCCTTAGGAAGATACGAGGGCCACTCGGAAAGTAACCTCCGATTGGTTAAAAAAGAAACATAAAATTAAATAAGAATGATTTATTATGTACATCTGAAAACTACTTCTTTATTCTATTTTTCAACATGATTTTCGTAAACATTCAAGCACTTTCATATTTGTATTAGCTTCGAAATTTCATCAGCATAGAATTCTCCGTGTGTGCCCTTGAGCTAGACTGTGATGGCATCTTTCAGCTCCTCAGTATTACTACGTCATATAACACAGTCCTGGAAATTTATGGAAATTCATCTGAAAGCTCCGAGATTATGAAACTCAATTTCACTCAATTTCAATATTTCCATCAAGATTCTAAACGAGTTCATCTGTGACCACTGATGGCCTGCCTCTCCTCTCTTCGTCATGAATATTTGTTCTTCCACTTTTAAAAGAACGAACCCATTCACGAAGAACTCCTTCACTCATCACACTTGGTCCATACACGACACAGAGTTCCCGTTCAATAGCTGCCACCGAACCGTAAGAAAAGCATATTTTTTTTCACGCTCGGTCTTGGTTACATGGGGTCAAGGTAGAACAAAACGAGCCCTGCAGGGCTTCTAACCCGTTCCTACTACTTTACTCCTCCTCCAACTACTACTACCACTACTACAAAACTACTACTACTACTACTTATACTATGGATTCGTATAGCAAAATTGCACGCTTAACGTAAGTAAATCACTTTTTTGAGTATTATTTTCATCTTATTTTAATGAAAGAAGTGTTATGAAAATTTTTAAAAAAATAAAAAAAAACTTTCCTTGGGCTGAGTTTGAACCCAGATCAAAAGCGATTACGATTACGACCCTGTTGCGCTAGCACGCTAGGCTACGACAACCAACAGTAGCCAGCCTTTGATTTCTGCTATATGTAATCTACGTGGCGAGAAACGGAAAACTTCAATCAATCAGAACAGCGTATTTAACTCCTATGCCTAGGGTCAAGCGTGATTTTAAAATATGCGAAAACGTATAACAGCTACAAACCTCGCACTTGGCGGGGTTTTGCTACTGCAGGACATATTTTGAGACGCTACAAAAGTAGAACTAGTGATCAGACAACCTTTACTCTACCACGGCAAAGTACAAAGATAGTAGCGCTGCCCACAATAGTTCACGCACAGTGACCAATCGGAGGCTTCTTTGCGTATGCACCTCGTATCATTTCCACTCACGTAGGTGATTTTCAATAGACATAAAATCATAATTTCAAATCGTTCAGGAATTATGATAACGGTTCCATAAATTTTGCAATTTCGTAAACATTTTTTGTGAAATTTTTCGTCTCGTCTCGATTCTTTTCTTTCGGAAAATCTAAAGTGTGTGCGGTTACTATGAATGGAATCAATATATAATTAAGGTTCAGTATCTAATGTGTTGTTCTCCGAGCAAGATTTGAACCTGCGAAATACAGTACTAACTATTTCCTACTCCTCATATTCTTGCCCTATTACCTCATGCCACGGAACACAGATTGAAACTCGTTGATCATGTGCCTAATATCCAGATGAATGGAGTGAACCATGATGAACAGATTATTCTGTCGTGCACGGAGAAGTGAGAACAGTATCTATATATAATTAGACGTTATTTGTTCTGTGATATCAGTCATATCAATAGCTAAATAATCAGCTGAAAAGTGAAAGGTCAATATTTTACGCGTGTATTGTCATTCTGATATATTTACTCATTATTGTGACGCAAGCGAACGTCATTTGTTATCTCCCCTCCTAAAACTACAACCAGCATTGAACCAGAGAACAAGCGTGCTTGATTAAAAATCATAGTGTGATGTGTAGAGAGTTTCAAATAACCATTCATTCCAATGTTAAAGTAATATTCGTCGATATTGTGACTCGCTTTGGTTTCCAAATCAAAGTTAAAGGTGAAGGTTATCTTCCATTTTGGCTAATTTAATTTGCTACTTGAACCTAGCCAATCCTTCAAATCATGGTGCAGGCATAGTTCCCAACGATTGTGTGCAATAGCTCTCTCGTGGCTAAGTGGCTAGAGTACATGCCTTTGGTGTGGGAGACCCGAATTCGAATCCCGAATATTGTGGGAGACCCGAATATTGTCCAAGAGAGAAATAACGGACCTGGCTGGTCCCGGTTCAATTAGAACGCCTTCGTATCAGGAACATTGGACAAGGTATCAGCAACATTATGTTGTTAGAAATTTGGAACTCGGTAATATAGCCCTTTTTTTAGAGGAAAAACATTGCACAGCTATTGTTATTAAACATTCGCTGATGTTAAGGTATGATAAGAATTCGTTTAACATCTATCTCTATCGGAAACAAGGTAAAAACGAAATTTCCCAAAATATTGTGCAACACATCGTCCTAAAACTAGATTCAAATGTGGATATAATGTTGGTCACAAGTGCATTAAATTTGATATTGCAGTACTAACTTCTATTGAGTTCAATAAAGCATTATTATTACACATTCAACAGGTTGTATATTAAAATCATAATAAAACTATGTTTTCATTTTGCTATTTTAGGAGGCTATTAGATGGCCGAAGAGCGCAACGTTTACTATCTGTGGTGATTTTTATTTATTTTGTATCACTTGGTGACCAAGAAGGTAATGCGTTTGCTTTCAATTAACGTGGTAAAGGCTGCGGGGCCCAGTGAGGTTCTTGCCTTGAAAACAAATTCAAATATTCTATTGGTTTAGTTCCCACGTGAAGTAGTACTTCAGTGTTTCATGTAGCTCCCATGCCGAAAGCTTAATATTCAATTTCATTGTTTTTCTTGTCTGCCTTATAAAAAGATTTATAACAATAACTTGGATTTATACCATGTATTATAAGCGACGTGATTTCGAAGTCAGAATTTCAAATTCCACACATATGCTGGGTTTCCCTGCTCACCTACATGTCACTAGACATATTCTACCGTCAGGGCGTCCGAGTGAGAAATGATTGTCATCGCTGAATATTACCGTTCTTCATTTGCCTCGCCATTATGGTCTGAATTTTCCACGCAAACTGAGCTCTTTCCAAGACTCCTGAATGAGAAACCATAGTCATTTCTTTATCTAACAAACCTCCCAAAATATCCGTGTTGTAGATAGAGGCGATCTCAAGCTAACACGACGATGAAAATCATTTCTCCCTCAAACATTAGGTGCAATCAATTGTCTTTATAGGAGTATTATAATACTGAAAAAAAGAATAATGGAACAGTTGTTAATTAAATATTTTTATTTTCAACATTTTTCATCCATAACTTCGGCAGGACAATGGAGAAATCTCTGAATGCCGAATAATCGAATGACAGAATTCAAATGATGCTTTGGTTGAAAATTTTGGTCTTTTTATATTCACTATTGTTTTTGTTTATTCAACTATTTTTGCTTTTTGGAAAGTTTTTTGATACTGTATTTTTGAGTTTTAGAAAGTCCAAATAATATCTCTGATAAATATTGTTATTACACTTACAATATGAAATATTAATTGCTGTTGGTATTCTGTCCAGTTTTGGAAAACTCATCTGTTATTGTTCATATCACAACGTCACCAGATGTTTTTATGTTTTACTCAAAGCAACGGATAGCAGAAACATACATCGAGGCAGGGGCGGATCCAAAACCGACTTCTGCGGGCGCGGTGTGTTGTCATACTGCTACTTTTAAGGGTTCCAAACTTTGGGATGGGTTTTTATTTATAGGCATATATATAAAATAAGAAAGTTACCTCTTCTGGGAGGGCGATCGCCCCGATCGCCCCCCTGGATCCGCCCCTGCATCGAGTCAGTTGGATGTAATATTATTTTCATTGTTGTTGTGGGAAAGTTTATTTTCCAGTTCAGACAACCTTAGCCACAAGAAAGGGCGCCCATCAGGGGGGCAAAGTGGGCGCTCGTCCCACTCTAGATTAAATTGTGCTTCGGAAGATCGAAAACTCAATATTTTTTAAAAAATATTTACCGCAAAATTTGAGACTACATTTGAAATGTCACTTATACTTGCCCCCTCCTGGAAACCAAAACATTGGCGTCCTTGGCCACAAGCTACAGTCACTTTTGGTTATTTTTGATTATATCTCCCACCTTATGAGTACGCAAATACTTGCACTGAAAAATATGATTTAAACTGTCCATTTTTATATTTATTTATTTATTTATTTATTTATTTATTTAACAATCACCAGATACAGCTCAGAAGCCATTTTACACTGGATATCCAACAACAACAATAACAATGGAAAGGATTTGGGAAGGTATCGGCCAGGGCCTGTTTAGTAGGTACCATCCCGGCATTTGCCTGGTGGGATTGAGGGAAACCCTGGAAAACCTCAGTCAGGGTGGTCGGTAGCGGGATTCGAACCCACGACCTCCCGAATGCGAAGTCAACGCTCTACCACTTGAGCTACTTCGCTCGGTTATGTTAATAAAAAAAAACTATTATGTGATAATCCACTTTTTATATGAATAATAATTTGCGCATAGTATTTTCTTTAGTTGAAAAAGTAGACTAAGAAGTTCGCTGCGGTAGTGTAAAACTGAGTTTGGATCTCAGTGCTATACGAGTCACTGTGTGTCTCGTTGAAGATTTGTCCGTCTGTGCGTTACGAGTCAGCGGTGATTCGTGCACAGATCTTACTTTGAGCTTGTCTTCAGAGATGACAACAGGGTATTTCAAATTCACACTTTAGTCATCTGTTGACAGAATCTAAAACTACATGATGCCAAAGCAGGATGCCTCACCGGTGACTCGTATAGCAGGTGGATGCTAGTAATGTTAAAAATCTATAAAAACGAAAATACACGAACGCACAGAGGTAATACAATGCATAAAATGGCACCGCACAGAAACGAAGTATCGCACGAGCCACCGGTGACTCGTAACGCAGCGAACGTGCTGATTCATGCAGTTTTATAATTCAATTCTTTGTGTTTGAACATGATTCGTTTCGTGGCCAATATCAGAGCGAACACAAGGTTCTGGATTTGATTCCTGTTGGAAGAATTTCGAATACAGTTACTGTGGTTTAGATCCCAATTTAAACACTAGATCTCGTTCTACATAACCTTACTGTTTACAAAGAATATAAATACATCTACAATCAAGATATACGAGGTGAAGACAGCAGAAAAGTTCTCCCTCATTTCTCTCTTTCTCCCTAAAGAAATGGGACAATAAAGCATGTTTAATACTTTTGGTCATGTACGACCGAATACTTTGCACATGTAAGTGACACTATTGTAATGCTAGAAGGAATTTCGGATAAGCGGCTTATTCTGTGCCCAACAAGTATGAGGTTGGAAGAACCAATCAATACTCAGTGATATTATTAAACGCTGACGACACTGACGAAACTTCACTTGAAGCAGCCTGGCTTTCTTATATCTGACGTTCTGCTTATAGACGACAATGTTAGACCACGCTCGGTGGCGGCAACGCAAAACCATCTGTGTCATTCTCTGTTGTATCTTTCAATCTCCTCTACAGTCTCCACCTAACGCCCAACGACTTCCATCTCTCTTTCTGGCATTGAAGAAGACTCTCTGTGGAAGGCACTTTGACACCAACGACGGAGTGTAAACAGCTGTGAAAGAGTTTATTCCATATGGATGCTTTTTTTTTTTATTAAGAGGAGTTTTTAAGCTTTGCCCACTAGTATTACAAATGCTTCAAGCTTCTTGGTTCTTAAGACCTGTTCTTTATTTTTGCAGTATTTTCCTCTGGTTTCCAGAGGAAACTTGTTTGCCTTCGTTTATTCACTTTCATCTGCTTTGACAACAATAATAAATCTCTACACTGTTTGAGTACTTTATCTGCTTCTGTAAGTCTTAATCCAACAAAGATGTAATATATATGCAACATGTTTTCATATACTTTCCAGTGATATAAATGAAGGTGATATATTTTTGGAGGTCTGTAGAACATCAGATCATTCAAGTTGAAAAAAAAAATAATGGAAGAACAATATCCAACAGAGAATGCATGCAACAGTTAGACAAAATGTATATCGTGTTCACACAAGATGTATATCGTGAAATCATTTAGATTGTTATCAAATCCTCAACAAGCACGTTTTTGTTTGCATATGAAAGATAAAAACAAAATTTATACCAACCAAACTGACAAGCATGAACAATCATCAACTGTTCTGCCCATTTCCATAAATTTAATGGAGCCATATTCATGATTCATTTCTGTTTTTTAATTTGGTACGGTTGTAATTAACACTTGTTATTCCAAATGTGGCTATAAAGAATTAGAATACATAAAAAAAGCTTATGGCACACGTATCTTTGGTTTGTTTGCAAAGTGGAGTTACAAATCTAATATAACTCCTGCCAAAATTTCACATTACCTTTGCAACGATAACGATTATATATATTTAGTTATTGTTAACAAGGACAATAGTCCGGTACCTTGTGATAACAAATCTTGTGGCCAGATTTGTTTAAACTTGTTTTATTTATGCCATTAAAGATATAATAAGTGAAGAAGCCATAGTTGATTGAAGTGTATTTTTTTTTTTAATTTCTGTGAAGTTAAGGAAAAATATTAAGGAAATACAAAGTTTAAAAAGAATTTTAAAAAATAGTTTAATTTATTGAAATATTTAATTTATTGGTAAATTTAAGGGGATACTAAAGTAATTTTAAACGAACTGGGACCCTAATATTTAATTATATATGTGTGTGTGTTTCACCTTTTGACTACTTGTAAATTTAGTGTATGATCTCAGTGATTGTAAGATATTATTATTTTTCTTTTTTAAAAAAATGTGTGTATACATTCTCTATTAATGAAGTAATTTGATATTCGTGAACGCTTGATTTTTTTAAATATTTTTAATCAAGTCAGTGCCACGAGGGTGCTATTTGGAGATCAAAATCACTGAGAACCTTTAGCAATAGATATTGGTTTTGTGAGGACGCGTGTCAGGATAATTTATGAGGGGGGCGTCTTGAGCCTGGGGAATTGACAACCCAGTATTTATCATTCATTGTTTAATAATTTGTTGTTAACTGAATGGAAATAGACCTTTGAACAGTACAAGCAAAAGAAAGTGCCATGATTATGTAGAACAGAATCTTAAAATGGTGGATCAATCTTTTGATTGGAGAGATCTACACGGGAACTGCTATTAGCCTTCTTGTCTATTAGACCATAAGAAGAATTAAACAATAAGAAAGGTTTCGAAATAAGAGTACTTATCAGTGGCGTATTTAGAATTTTGTTTCGTGGGGGCTAAGTACAACACGACGAAATAGGGGGCAATTGCCCACCTGAGTTTGAGAATTAAATATATTTTAATTTATTCATAAGTTGAAGCTTCAATTGCAAGAATTGCAGGCTGGTGAATCTTATGTGATAAATGATACATACAAAAATTTAGCAATAAATCTAATCTTTTATTCCATTCATAGAAGAAAAAGGAAGCATCCTCTTGGTCTACCTGATTTTCAAGGCTCCTTATTCTCCCCTCTTGATTTTCTTTAATTCAAACATTTACTTTTCTTTAAAACAAAACGATGTAAATATTCCTTTGCTATAATAACTAAAGTCTCGTTATTTTGACATCCATGTAGGTTTGTGTAGAACATTGGTTTTGCTCATCACCTCCTCTTAGTTTTGGTGTTACTGACGACGGCCGATTTGAATCACAACTAACAACAGTCGAAAGTATGATAGAAGAATCGAAAGAAAGTAACAACTAAGAAAAAGAAACAAAAGAGTAGAATGGATGAAAGAAAGAAAAATGCACACAGTTCTTACACACTGAGAAAAATCCGTTCTCCGAACAGCGGTATTGTACAAATATACGGTATCCTCTTGCAGAAATCAGTATGGAGTGTACGTTATCCATATGCCACATACTCACTGACCTTAGATGTTACATCATGCATTTGAAGGATGTCTGACATCTAACAGTTTTCCCGTATATCACAGGCATATACTTATGTTACATTTCTCAGCTATATGTTATATACCTCCATTTGTATGTGAGATCCTGACTTCCTATATTGTTTCATACGGAAAGTACTTATAGATGGAACACTTATAAAACATACGCTTTCAGTTATATACATTTTTTTTCTGCTGTACGTTAAGTCCTACAGGAATTACGCATGTAACCTACCTTTTTTAAGTACGCCACCTACAATTTTTTTTCCTCAGTGCATGAAATGAAATTTGATGAATACAGTATTATTTCTATTTCTGAACAAAGAGCATAAGAAAATAGAAAGTCAATGGAATTCTTAGAAATGGTAAGAAGGATTATTGCTGTACATGGAATGCGAAAAACTAACAAATTTATTTCGGGGGAAGCTGGAGCTCGATAGCCCCCTAAATATGCCACTGGCACTTATGTAAATAATATATTACAAAACATAAAACGAAGTCCACAACTAACCGAGGTTTTTCCCGTCCTTCTCTCGTGGATGAATGTGTGTTGTATTGTCACGAAGTGGTGTAGAATTTGGCCCGGATAACAATTATGCCCGTAGCTAGAATACTAAGACTAGAGGTGGAGAGGAAGACCAAGACAGTTTTGGTGGAAAAGGTATTAACTTTAGTTCAACTTACTTTCTTTGTATAAATAAATATTAGTATTATGAAATATGATTTTCCTTAGTGAGCTACGTAGAACCATTCCCTTCCCCCCCCCCCTTTAGTCTTGTTCACACCTAGCTATGGGCTTGACATTGTGCATGGTAAGTTATGCATAATATTCAATGATGATTTATTTTAGCTTTCAAACAAGTATTCAAAATTAGAGATACAACATAACCTGTCTTTCCAAATGACAAATGGGATTCCTGGAAAACTAGCCCGTGAACAAAAATATTGTTGATGGCAAACCTTAATGCAAAGGCATACGAGTCAAAAGTGTTTCTTCACCGTTAAGTGCAGTTGATGCTAGGGGATGACGGCAGAAATACTGTATAATGCACTGCCTCGAAAATCGATCAAGTGGTCATATTATGCTTCTATATGATGGAAACTCAAGCAAAGGGTAAATCTGTGTTAAATTTCAACTCACTTGTCAGGAATTACATACGTACTGTGGCGTTTATCGATTCCTCATATTAAATAGCTTCACAGTCTTGTAGCACTAGCTTAGGTAGACCTCCATTAACAACATTAGTTTCCGTAAGAATGCGCTCAATCTAATAATTATTAAGACGAGCCAAAGTTTGGTTTGCTGAAACACATGATTTGATCTTTGTTTATTATTGTTATAAAATAAACTATCTTTAGTTCAAAATTTCTTAATATTTTACTTTGAAAGTTTTGTAAATGGTGAGCTATGCTTAATTAAATTCACAGAAATTGTTCAGTCAATTAGAACAAAATCAGACAGTGATGTTTCTTGAGGGAAGTCACACAGGTAAAAGATTATTTTTTATCGTTACAATAAACATGAAAAAAGCTTCGTATAACATCAGAAAGTTGCATATAAAGATTAATACCTACCTCTGTGACTTCTTTCAAGAAACGCCAGTGAAATTAACAAAGAGAACTGCACAGTTTTGTCTCCTGTGGATTCGATTGGTGCATTTGATACGCTTGGTTGTTCATTGGATTCCTGATTTTCTTGAGGATTCTCTTGGATGATTGATTTTCTTTTTAATTAATTATCATGAAGCAATTAGCGATTTATTCAAGTTAGCAGGTAACAGAGCAAGGTTTAGAAAGACAGGTATAGGTGACGAGAGTCGATGTAAAAATCTTTAAGTTTTACGTCCCACGTTTATGCCGGTTAGGCTAAAGGAGACGGTGATGATGAGAGGTAAGTGAAATGGTGGAATTAAGAAAGTGGGAGGAAACGGGAGAACCCCGAGAAAACCGCGCCCCCGAGAGCCGATGTGTTGCCCATAAACAGTGGACTCTTTTTAATTCGAAGTCCAAGGGGACACGAAAAAAACTTCGAATTATCCAAAAACAATTTTTTCACATATATAACAACAAACAAACCAAAGTACTGTGCATCAAAAACATATACATATGGTGTAGACTTTACCTAAGCAGCTTGTTTGCGTGATCGAATACCGCAAACTAACAAACGACATTGACTCCACATAATTCGAACTACGTGTACAATGGAAAATATATTTACGTACAACACTACAACATACATTGAATAGCCCAAACAATTAAACACCATTAACAATTTGAATATTCTGTTCTCACTTTTAAGAAGTCGTAAACTTCATTTGCTTAAATTTGATTGTTTTTGTACGGTCAATAAATCTTGAATTTCATATATTGCGTGGAATACGATATTAATAACATTTGGTTGACTTTATCAATAATTCATCTTAAATTTTCAACCAATTCTGAAACAAGATGATATTGGCACACGTTCTCTATCTTTACTTCTTCTCCAACTCACCTTCATCTTTATCATTACATAGATTTTCTATTTATCTTTTGTATTACTCTTCCCTATGGCTGCATCTGGATAACTGAAAACACGTTAAAACTGTATTTCTCTGTTTACATCTGTCCAACATTAAAAATTGTCAACTGTATTTACTTCGAATTATCCAAAACATAGGTTCAAAAGTTCGATTTATCCACGATTTTTTACTATTGTTTTCAATACAGTTTTCAAGGGGAATGAACTTCTGTTCGAATTATCCAATATTTCGAATTATCCAAGTTCGAATTAACGAGACTCCACTATATATATATATATATATATATATATATATATATATATATATATATATATATATATATATATATATATATATATATATCTTGAACTAGGCTTAACTACAAGAGTTAAGTGGGTACACGGTTTTGTTACGTATAATAAAAAGAGCTTAGTACACTGGCCCCAAAAGACAACTAATATTAAACGAAGGTAAAAATTTTATCGAAAATAGCTTATGTGACACTACTGGTGATTGAAGCCTATACGAAACATCGATTAAGAAAATGCACACTACATCGATATTCAAAAGGGCTGATGTATTTGAGATTAAATGGCGCCTATATCGCAACGAAAACATCCCCTACGGTAAAAAAAAATATAATATCTTCATTTTTGGTTTCTGTGTATCCTTCTAAGTAATAATTTACTTATTTTCGGTAATTCTGTAGGATCGGCACTATATAGTATTGATACTTTCTTGTGAAGACAAGACTGCCCTAAATAGACCGCCGCCCGGAATAGACTTAGTGACAGTGTGATATCAACATGTCATCACACAAATTTTAGCTGATTTTGTCCGAATTTTCACGAGAAAATGCGAATGCAAAGTTAATAAAGAGTTAGTATAGTGGTAACTGCTCCACACTTTGTTGTACTTTCACTCCAGGTGATTGTTGTCTCGCCCCAGTTTTCAGTGATTTGAATAATATATTAGACCTTTGGGTAATGTGGAAAGCATGATATATTTTCGCCACTTTGATTGGAGCCATGTGAGATCACGGTGGACTCAAAATTCCACAGGCCAAGTCTGTTTCTCGCCGACTACTACGCCGACTATTATACATTGCAATAGGTTTTAATGTAAAACGTGAGATCAGTGAGTCATCATAGGCCATAAGCTAACAAGAGGTTGTGTGAGACCAACCTGACATCATGGAAACATTTTATGTGAAACCAACGTGATCTCTCGCGGCACTTAATCTGTTCAACTTTACAGTTTTATTTAAGAAGAAAAGAAGGAAAAGAAAAACTTGTAAAGTGACAACTGCTCAACACATCCATAGAGATTTAGATTTTATCACTGCAAGGTGATGGATAGTCCCGATACGCTAAACATATTTTCGTTTTCAGACAGCTTCAATTTATCTGTATCGATATGATTGCACACATCCTAATACTTTATACATTCGTTCTCATAACAATACTACTTTCGTACCTCAAAGATAAATTGTAATCTATTCAATTTTCCGGAAACGCTACAGGTACGCAATGTCGAGTTTCCCCAACTTTCTTGGGGAATTCCGACATTTGTTAAGGAGAGTTGCGACAATTCTTTTAAATAGAAATAAAAAGGTAAAAATGCAGTAAGGCAAGTATAGATATAAGAGGCATATGTAAGTAACACATTCATACATTAACATCTTAGAAGATCTTAAAAATGCGTTCTGGTTTATCCGACAATTCATTATTTTTATAACACTTCCGAAGTCTTAGAAAATGATTTTACTGTGTCTTTTATTGGATCTCTAGATCTATCAAATGATAATCATTGAAATTTCTATGTAGTCACTGATAAATTGAAGCTATACATTCAATCACATCCAGCCACTTCTGACTTCTTGCTGAAAAGGTGTTCAATCTAGTTTTTATCAGCATAACAAAAAGTTATCCTACGTAAATCGCTGACGGTGAGATCAAATCCCACATAATCGAATTTTTGAATTCGTTTTACAAACTCGTTCTCTTGCTTTTCTGAGAAGGCTAGACAACCCCTGAACTTCTTATTAATGAAACAACCTACTTTTAACATTTTTTCTCGAAACGTTTTTCTAGGCAGATCAAACCCTCTATGTGCAGTTGTTAATGGCATTTCGTTTCGAGCAGCCTCAGCGGCACTTCATATTTCTTAATGACCAACTGAACAGTTTTACATTGATAATTACGTATCATTCTGCTGCAATTATAAATGTAAAACACTGATAAGCTCATTTGAAACCTTTAACTTTGATACTAATAGAATATGTTGTACGAATTGCAAAATTGCACTAGTGTCGGAACTCCCCAACATTGACTGTCGCGAATACTCCAAAACGAATTGAATATTGTTAGTTAAATATATCCTTATACAGTATAGATACACTGATAGAACAACAACTATCCGCTATATTCTAGCCTTTAGAGCGTCAACTTACATGTGGTACATTTCTACCTTTCTCTCGTACGAAGCAGGTGAACGCTTAGCTACGTGAAACCGTACTTTACGTGACACTACCTTCTAGGTAGGTATTTAGACAACTCATCTGACTTAAACACGTCTATCCGATACGATAATCTTAGAAATGGGCTGCTCTTATAACTTACAACACACTCGAACCCTTGTGAGTCACTAACTTCATTTGTCTTCGTCAAATCAATTGAGCTACAGGGATGTAAGCATAGAGCTGTCTCATCCCCAAATGTCAGGACCACCTTAAAGACCTTATCTAATATACAAATTTTTCTATAAAGCTTTCTGGAGCTGTTTGAATATTTCTTCCGTTAGCTTTGTAGCAGTATTATTTTTTATCAGTGTGAAATTCCATAAGAGCTGCCACTGGCTTAGGTATGTGAATGTTTTCCGTTCCTAGAAGGTTTTCCGTTTTCCGTTCCGTTCTACGTTTTTCATTTAGAAGATGCGCGCAACTTGAAATAAGTTTTTATAAACCTTCCACGTATCCAACTGAAATATCTTGAAAGAGTTAGTCTTTTTTACCATATTCATGAAAATGTTATATATTCAAAACTTATGCATTAACACGAAAATCAATGTATTGTTTGTTTAATTTGTTTTCAATATTTCTCTAGAAATCACAATATCTTTCATAATATATTCAACTTAACCGACATTTTGATTTATTTGGTTACTTTTCACTGTCTGTAATTCTATATGGAAGAACTGAATAGCAACTACTCTTTCACAACTTGACAATATCAATATTTGTTGGAAATACATATGTCGCGCACAACAAAATTCAACAGAAAAAATTATGAATGTAGTAAACTCGACATGTTGTTCAGATGAACAGTAGAATAATACATTTATAAGTTTATTTTTCTTTTTACCCTTTGCTAAAACGAAAAAAAAAATCCTAGTAGAGCAAAGAAAGAGGAACTAAAGTTTGTTTTTCGATCGATGTAACTTACAGAAAAAGAATTGGACAAACATTTCTCTCTTTACCTTTTATGAATATTCAATATTATGTTCCTGGGTTTAGAGAAGATTTCGACTCTCTCACACACTGATTGTAGCTTTTGCAAAACTTTGTGTTTACTTCTTCGCTCGCATACAAACGGGAGTACCTAGATCATAAATATTGAATAATTTCCTGAAAGTAAGTTGTTTAAAAGAAATGTCGTTGAAATCTCTATTATCAACAGCAAAATGGAAGATATTGTATTATTAATAAGCAATCCAATTTGACAAATGTGAATATTTGTAAATGTGGTGGAGACGTATTGCCATCATATCGTTGTAAAAATACAATCGCATGTGAGAGATGGAATGACAGTTTTTGTTAAAATAAGACACCAAAACAAATAATGTATTTGCGCCTTTTCAATTGATATATATCTGGTAATATATATGAGAGTTAAAAAGCTTAAAATTTCAAGAATAGATTCTATTTCTGCTTTCTGTGTTGAAACCGGAAGTACCTGAAGTTTTGAAGAGGTTACCGACAACCAGCGACACAACTAGGCTAGAAGTCGCCAGGGGCAAGAACACGTCCCCCATCCTCTCACTGACCAACCAAACCAAAACGCTCCTCGACTACACCTGATATTGGCATCACACAGTAATATTCCTATTCCATTTTTTTCTTCAAGTGATAAAGCTTGATTTCAAAATTGCAGTTCATAATTTAATTTTTAGTACAAGATAAAACACCAAACTACTTAGTATTTGATTGCAAATAATCTGAGAGTAGCATGCTTAACATATGGTCTTATTGTAATAACTGCAAACCACAATGTTTTTTGGAATTATATTAGGATGTGCATATGTGTAGAATGAATCAACAGTCTGTTGCTTTAGAATAGAATATTTAATTATAACAAACAGTCAAGCTATTGTCTCAAGTATTACACTCGGATATTTTGAAATCTCTTCAATCGATGTAAGTTAAATATAAACACATAACAGCTGGAACTAAAATTTAATTTTGTGGGCTCCTTCGGCTGCAAAAGATTTTATAATGTCCTCAAAAAATACCTTTGAAGCTCTATGGATATGATTCTAAGGTTGGTGAGTCGTTGTTGGCCTGTTAAATTTCTGAGGTATTTTTATGGTCTTTAGTTTGCTAAAACTTCTTCCAATGTCTTATAGTGAAAATGAATATTTGCCCGGTTTTGCGCCCTCCCTTCACGTCAAACATCATTTTGGCTGTCGCCTAGGATAGTTATGTAGGCCTACTGTTCGCATAGATTACATTATATATGTTGTTTACATTGTCGACGTACTGTTTTCTTATAAATGTAGAATATCAATTTTTACGCGTTGACGGACATCAAAGTTATTAAGTGATCCCATAGATAAAAGTAAATTGGTGTCAGGTCTGTGCATTGCGTGGCTAAGTTTAACTATTCAGTATTTTGGACTGATATAGTCGAAGCAGGGAATGGATTTCCAGCCTGCTGCTTTTGTGCTAAAACAAGACACCTTCCGCCTAACAAACCACAAACGGGACCCGTCTGGTATTTTGGAACTGAACTGGAACTCAAGACACTTCATTGTCAACGTATCCCTCTTCACTGATCAAATAACTAGCGAAACTTCATTCTCCTCGTTTCCCTCCTCGCTGATCTAGTGACTAGCTAAACTTCATCGTTCTCGTTTCCCTTCTTGCCGATCTAGAGACTAGCGATACTTCATTATCCTCGTATCCCTCCCTGCTGATATAGTAACTAGCGAAACTTCATTGTATGCCTATTTCTCCTCGCTGATCTAGTGACTAGCAAAACTTTATTGCATGTCTATTTCTCCTCGCTGATCTAGTAATTAGCGAAACTTCATTATTCTCGTATGCCTCCCTGCTGATGTAGTGACTAGCAAAACTTTATTGCATGTCTATTTCTCCTCGCTGATCTAGTAATTAGCGAAACTTCAATATCCTCGTATCCCTCCCTGCTGATCTAGTACCTAGCGATACTTCATTATTCTCGTATGCCTCCCTGCTGATGTAGTGACTAGCAAAACTTTATTGCATGTCTATTTCTCCTCGCTGATCTAGTAATTAGCGAAACTTCAATATCCTCGTATCCCTCCCTGCTGATCTAGTAACTAGCGATACTTCATTATTCTCGTATGCCTCCCTGCTGATGTAGTGACTAGCAAAACTTTATTGCATGTCTATTTCTCCTCGCTGATCTAGTAATTAGCGAAACTTCAATATCCTCGTATCCCTCCCTGCTGATCTAGTAACTAGCGATACTTCATTATTCTCGTATGCCTCCCTGCTGATGTAGTGACTAGCAAAACTTTATTGCATGTCTATTTCTCCTCGCTGATCTAGTAATTAGCGAAACTTCAATATCCTCGTATCCCTCCCTGCTGATCTAGTAACTAGCGATACTTCATTATTCTCGTATGCCTCCCTGCTGATGTAGTGACTAGCAAAACTTTATTGCATGTCTATTTCTCCTCGCTGATCTAGTAATTAGCGAAACTTCAATATCCTCGTATCCCTCCCTGCTGATCTAGTAACTAGCGATACTTCATTATTCTCGTATGCCTCCCTGCTGATGTAGTGACTAGCAAAACTTTATTGCATGTCTATTTCTCCTCGCTGATCTAGTAATTAGCGAAACTTCAATATCCTCGTATCCCTCCCTGCTGATCTAGTAACTAGCGATACTTCATTATTCTCGTATCCCTCCCTGCTGATGTAGTGACTAGCGAAACTTTATTGTATGCCTATTTCTTCTCGCTGATCTAGTAATTAGCGAAACTTCAATATCCTCGTATCCCTCCCTGCTGATGTAGTGACTAGCGAAACTTCCCCATGAGCTCCCGAATCGAATCTGAGTCCTCCACGCCAAAGGCGAGTACGCTAACTGCTTAGCCACGAGGAAACTCACATATAAGCTTATGGTACACAACATAGTGTCGCTAAGTTTTCTCTTTCCCGTTTCCTTCCCCTTCTTCATTCCATCATTCATAACTCAGTTTTATTAATTATCCGATACCTTAACCCTTTTTTTTTAGAATAGTTACCATAAAATTTGAGACTACATTTGAAATGTCGCTTATACTTGCCTCCTCTTGGAAACCACAACATGGACGCCCTTGCTCTTGAATATGTATTTTAATCAGAGAAACTATAAATACAATAATCAACCTAAGGGCTAACTACAATATTTTCAAAATTTTACTACAAACAGTTTAGTCTTTTCCTTCCTTAGAAGTAATCCTATTGGAAACGCTGAGATACATATTAAGTTACTTCTTGTTAGAAATTTGTATGCTCAGTTTCAACTCCTAGCTTGGAGTGATGGAGAGACACTGATATTTTTGGCATGGAATTTGAACCCTAATTTTCCCGTCATAGGATACTGATTTCAATAAAAATGATACGATATAAACTCGCCTCGAACCGAAACCTAAATGTGTTAATAAATTCCTTTCAATCCGTTCAACTATTTTCTCGGGAAAAGGCGACACATAACTTCCTTTTTATCTTTGTTATAGAATACTTACCTGCTCCTATCATGACGTCATGAATTTGACGTCTTCAGACCTTTGAGCACAATGAAATTAACAATTTTTTTTTCGCGTGGAAAGTGTATACACGCTTGAGGGTTTCATTGCCATCGAGAACATTTCACTTATAGACGCTAACTAGTGACTTCTACGACGCCCTTCATAGAGAAACACTTTATTGAAACACTTATAAAAATTACTTTCAAACAATATACGGTTCCATGGTAACAAATTTACTAACTCACTGTAAATATAATTAATTGTTATATATTCAATTGTTCCACTGAATTAACACACCAAAGGTGACATTGTTTAAAGGGAAACGAAATGGTTTCCTTTTTGTAGTACCTCATGAGTTTGTTGAGGCGGATATTTCTTTGTGGAAAAATAAACGCATCAAAGGATGGAACATGGTAACTTCATTTTCTTGCCTGAACAGATATAAACTCTGAGATGTTCAGTGAAGACTAGCAGCCAAATCAACATTTCTGTTGTCTATACTTGTGAAATAGGTCAAGTGTTATTTAACGTTTCAGAGATTCAGTACATAAAGCAAACCTTAAAATAACAACTGGAATGCTCCATTATATCGATATACTAAAAAACTTTCCACTTAGGGTTGACACCCACCCTGATTTTGAAGAAAATATTTTGAGTCCCTACGTACCTCTATCGGGACTTTAAAATGTCCCGACTTTCATATTTATTGATTAAGTTGGAAAATTATTATTATTATTATTATTATTATTATTATTATTATTATTATTATTATTATTATTATTATTATTATTATTATTATTGAAACTTAGTGTAAACTTTATAATACAGAGACTTCAAAATATGAGGAAATCTCACAATAGTTGCAGGTAGGTAGTAATGTGCCTGGCAAAGAGAGTCTTTTCGCTCCGGCACAAATTGTCTGTGAGAAGCCACGCTCCGGTACCGAATTAGAAAAAAAACACTTGCTTTTTTATTTCAGGAAAGACGCAGTAAAAATGAAAAACGCACTTTTAACTTTCAACAGAAGTGTTCAAAGTTCAATTTTTAAATGTATGTTCATACATAAGTAAATATAAATATTCATAATTTAATTTCCGTTTTGAGTTTATGCTTAAATTGTGTTTCTGCTTATCTTATCAACTATTAAGTGACACGGCCTATGCTATTAATATTTTAGAAATAATATTTATTAGTAATATTATTTAATATTAACGTTAGTATTTTACGATTGTAATCTTAAGAATGAAGTATCGCTCTTTTCTTTAGAACTACAAAAAACGAGTATTTCCTATTATTTTAAGATCATTTTAAAACCTACACATTTATCTATTTTTCTACATAATTACCAATTCGGTCTATCCATTTTTGTAGTCCATTTTTGTAGCAGTTTTTGTCTAGCCGTTATTTCACTCGCTACCATGTGTTTCGGTAAATTTGAACCACGTCTTTCACCTAGTCGCTATTGCTAAAGTTCGTTCCGGCCCAATGTTCTCCCGGGCCTTACTTACCAAAACTTGCATAAATTATTACAAAATAAATAGAAACATTATTTTAAAAATAGTAAGCAAGGAACATAGACAGCATGATAAATCATCAATTACCGTTGAGTTCATTTTTCTAGTCGCTGCCTTTACCTAGATTTTTGAGTAATTCAAATTCTATTCACACTGTAATTTCTATGGATGGCAACACTGAAAATTCTTTCGATTCGTATTTTCGGGTGTAGAATAACATTATCTATTATTGTGGTAAGTTACATTTTATTACCTCTTTCCACTTACGAGAAAAACGGGCAAAAGAAAAATTATTAGTTTTTCAAAAATATTTGGTAGTCTGCCCCCTTAACTTAGAGAACAGGTAGGAAACCAATGACCAAACTACTAGTCACTGGTTTGTTTAACCTTCGCGACTGTCTCATCGGAGATTGAAGATCTCGCCTTTCTTTCTTCGTTGACAATTTCAGTACGACCAACTTCAAACTTCTTACGCAACTTGCGGCTGTTTTTGACACCCATTTACTACTCTCTATACACTTCCGTCAACTAGCTGGTAGACTGGCTGAGGCTATGTTGATAAATTTAACTATGAAATGTCGAAGATAAACATCATCTTATATTATATGCAATGAATTACAATTGGTTTAACTCCTTTTGCATTGAGAAACCAAGTAACTGAGCGAACTTCACACTTGGCGTTAGCATCAAGTACGAGCTCCTTACAAACGGCTGCCAAGCCAAGTATGAACATCCTAGCAAGGTTTGCTCAGGCCTTTTTGATAGTGTCGAAAACAACAAACACGTATTGCGAATAACCACACAAACAATTTTCCTGCATCCCAAGCGCTTTAGAGACCTTACTTTTGCGATTATCTTCGTCATATTGCTACTGTATTTCTCAGAGGATCGCTGTCATTCCATTTAAAATCTTACCATTGACTAATTAGTAATGTACATCGCCGAAATAGTTTGGTGAGGAACGGCGTTACTGTAAAGGTTGATCATACAAAATCATCTATTTATTGCGTGGCCCCCGTGACATAGTTGTTAACGGTCTCGTCTTTGGTACGAGCGATACCAGGTTTGATTAACGATGGGGATACTCCGTCGAAAAAGTATAAAAGCTTTCTCACGAGAGCTATCTGAGTGAAATTTTCCTAGCTTTTCCTCATTCACACCAGGCGAATGCCGGGATGGATGGTAGGGAAACATACAGGTCTCAGACCGCTTCCTTTCTTCCCCAATTCGTTTTCCTTCCCTTTTCTCGGATAGTGTGATCGCCGAGGTACGTCATCCCTCATAAGTAACGGGCTAATATGGCCATAGAACACGGACAGTCCATAAATCTAATGCCTAATCCTAATCCTAATAGTCTGTTTATTTCCAACTGAATCAGGTTTATGTCCCAATCATGGTTCGAAACTCATGTTAATAGTTATATTAATAGTTATATGAAATTCACTTCTTCATAGCCTTAATTTTGATAAGAACTTAAAATGTTAGCTTTTTGTATATAGAATTCTCGAATTGTGAGAATATGAGATAATATAACAAGAATTTTAGGGAATGATCCAAAAAATGGCTCAAAAGATTTCGGTGGCCAATAATTAGATTTTGGGTCAGGGGTCATAAAATTTTTGAACTGCTCCTAAATCTAGTTTTCCTATGTTTTACGGAGTAAACACATCAAACTGAGTTAAGTGATAGTTTGGGTTTGGCTACACTATATGTAGTTCTCGAGATACGAAGCGTACAAGAAAATTTTTGATTGAATGAAATGTATTGGATTTTTTGGATCAGGGGCTACAAAATTTTCGAATGGCCCCTAAATCGAGTTTTCGTTTTTTTTTTTTAACGGAATAAGCACATCATACTGAGTTAAAGGATAGTTTTTGTTAGGCTACACTATATTTAATTCTCGAGATATAAGGCGTACAAGAAATTTTGTGATTGATTGAAATATATTGGATTGTTTGGTTAAGGGGCCACAAAATTTTTGAACGGCCCTTAAACCCCGAGTTTACATTTTTTTAACGGAATAAGCACATCATACTGCGTTAAGTGATAGTTTGGGTTTGGCTACACTATGTGTAGTTCTAGGCGTACAAGAAAATGTTTGACTGAATGAAATATATTGGATTTTTTGAATCAGGGGCCACAAAATTTTGGAACGTCTCCTAAATTTTTTGTGGTATTCTTTGTGGAATAAGCACATCATACTAAGCTAAGTGGTAGTTTTGGAAGGAGGGTAAAATTTTTCGCAAATAATAAAGACTGCAGAATTTCGAATATATTTTTGAAAGTAATGGGTATTTCAAAAAGTTCGAGGTTTTGGATCGTCTGACAAATTTTTGTTTCTCTGTTACCGACATTGTTTTGTATTGTTGCTCTACCCACAAACATTCCGATTGTCGCCTTAGGGATCAAAGGTTGAAAAAAGGTTTGTTATCATTTTCAGTTTATGTTTTTTTAATATTAGTGTTGTCTATCCGAATTTCTCGCATTTCTTCAGTCTGTGTCTAGCCATGGAGCAATTTGCGTAACGTGTGCTAGTTATGAAAACTTTTTATCAGAATGGAGAAAGTTATGCAACAACTGTCAGGCGACTTCGCGCGGTTCTAGGGCGAAATGAGGAACCGAATGAATCAACAGTTCGCAGTCTTATGAAAAAGTTGATTGAAATGGATTCACAACAGTGAACATTAAAAGTCCTTGGCATCGTAGTAGTGGTCGCTCTGAGCAAAACATTGCGTTGGTACGTGACATTGTGGCGGTAGTTTGTAAAGTCATAGCGAATTTCACGAGCAGAGTTATTGCATACGAGCGCAGTAGAGGAGGTCATATGCCCGATGTCATTTACCATATCCTGAAATTGGAATGTGTGATGAACATGTTTATGAATTTTGTTAATGTTTTTTGAAAAAATAAAGTTCATAATTTAATGTAACAAAACCGCTTTTTGAATAACCCTATAGTTAGAACTTAGTTCGAGGTAGGGTTTTCATCAGTTCATTTTGATTAAAATAGCATACTAAGAGAGGTGAACGAGAGTTTAATTATACTTTTCAAATAATTTGCTTCGTATAAACCTATTCTTCCGATACGACGGGCATATTAATATGTTTCTAGGAAAAAGAAACAAACAAACGTTTTGAAATAAGAATTTTTGTGTTTTGCTACTTTAATTTAATAAAGTCTACCGGAAATCGATATTGTAACTTCCGTACTTTCCCATTTTCGAAAAATAGTTTTCATACGAGAGTAGGGATGCGCACGAGACAAGTCGAGACATGATTTTCCTGACAAAATTCGAGTCGAGACATCACTTTTACAGCACATTTTCGAGACGAGACAGCCACAAATCTTGTCTCGTGCGCATCCCTATACAAGAGAGACAAAATTTACAGAAGAATGAAGGAGCAGCATCATTTCAGACTTTTCTTGGGGGCCGGGGAAAAAGATTCTCCAATACAAGTAAAATTTCTCGTTTTACGTTGATATATTATTTACCTATTGATTAAATTGTATATAAATCTCAAACTCAGGGGGGCAATGGCTCCCCTAGATTTGATTTTGATTTCATTTTTTAGTTAAGCGTCCCTTTGAGTAGCAAGCCTATATAAGATATGGACCTACAGCATAATGTGGAATCAAACACGGTTTCCCCATGCCAACGGCACATACTCTGAGCCAAGAGGAAGCTCCTTACTTCCTTGGAGTCTCCCATGCCATTGAAATGCAATTTATAATATTCCAGATCAGTCATGGGCAAATGTTTTTAAGAGGGAACAACGAAAAAATATTTTAGGCAAACCAATACAGCATTAAAAACAATAATAGCAGCCAGTGTCTTTACTCCTTAGATTAGGAATCATGTCGCTGGCTAGTATCACTGTTCTAGAATAATATTCCAATACAGGATTAAACGACCTGTAATGCGGGAACACAACACAGTGTAGTAAAAAGAATAATAGGAAGACATCGCAGGTGAGTGTTTAACTAAAAATTCGTTTGTTTAAGTAATAGTTTTGAACTTTATTGAAAATAAAGTATGTACCTAATAACTAACTAACAACCTAAATCTATGGTCTATGGAACCCGGAGGTTCAATGCCGCGTTCACAAAAGCTCTCCACTGACTTCTGCCTTGGCCAACTGAATCCAGTTTCTACTCTATATTCCTATTGCTGCGAGAACCATCTTAATATTGGTCCTTCCATTTGCGCCTAGGCCTTCCTAATAGGTTTCCGATTGGACTTCCAGTTAAAAGTTTGAAAGCGTTCCTACTTTCTTCCATTCTGAGTACAGAACCTGTCCACCTGAGCCTCCTAGACTTGATGACCCTAACAATGTTTGGTAAGCCGTATAAATTATGTAGTTCCTCGTTATGAAGCTTCCGCCATTCCCCATTTCCGTTCCTCTTAGGTCTGAATATTCGACTCAGTATCTCGTTCTCAGATACTTTCAGTCTACGCTCTTTACGGAGAGTAACCGACCATGTTTTGCAGCCATGCAGCACAACAGGCTTAATTATTATTTTATGTATTTTAAACCTCAAATTCCTCGACAGAATTCGCGGTGGCAAAAGATTTTGAACTGAATAATAACACGAATTTCCTGCTTTTAGTCAACATTTAATTTCTTCGTGGATGTGATTTTGGTCTGTTAATATTAATCCTAAATTTTTGATATCTTGTACCTAATTAATTAGAACTGTAAAAATGAAAGAAGGAATTGTATTGGCTGTTAGGAGTTACTTCCTCTCATTTTCTTAAATATACAAATTGTAATCTAGATTGTATTTTCATAATATGTCTGATGAAGATGATGATATTTCCGAAATTGTAACTTAGATTAATAAAAATTAATTGTTTTGGTATTTTTTTAAAATTTAAGATAGCAGTGATCAAATAAATCAATCGAAACATTCCTGAACATCCTGTACATAAAAGATATTTTTTTTCATATTCTGTTTTGTAATTACAAAACGAAAATGAAAAGCAAATTCATACTAAGTACGGAAGATAAATCTCACAGGTGGCTAGTTATGTAAACAAAAGTGTGAAAACGCAACGGGAAGAAAAGTTCCCCTTTAATCTCTCCTCACGAGCTCCATTAATTAGAAGCAAACAGGGGAAATTAACGTGAGTGAAGTGGAAATATTATTTCCTACGCTTAACGACTACTTGTTGCAAGTAAACCATCTTCTATCTGTGAGCAAAATGCAAAATAACAAAAAAAAAAGTTATTTTCATTTCATGATTTTCCGTATCGGACTTATAAACTTAAAATTTGTTCTCGTCAATTTGTTAACAAACTTTTCATGTAGGCCTTTATGTCTTGGAACTGTTAAAACTCGTTTTTGATTGGATGTTAAGTGCTTCAAAGATTCAGAAATTTGGTTGTTAAAGTTTATGGTTATGTCTCAGATAATAATGTTCTTTCACGACATGGTACAATTGTTAAAAATTAATGCTATATAAAGAGTAATCAGTATCCCTGGAAGGCGACACAAGAATACAGTTGTTTTATTTGTTTATGCTTTGCTGGAGTTTGTTCATTAATTGCTCTAAAGTCTAGTATTTTATAAAGAAATCAGTGGAAAAGGACTTTAGGCGCTGGCCAGTCTTACTTTGCTAACTTACTTAATATCTTCGAGCAATTCAGTAGGTACTCAAATAATGTTTTGAGGGCAAACCGTGTGATTTTAAAATTTGATTCTCGCCAAAGTCTAATAAGACGTAATTAGCTTGTTATTTAGTCCAATGGAAGAAGTGTTCAACGTTATAACTGTTGTTTCTGCTGGTACGTTGATTTATTTATTCTGACGAACTCTCACTTCCGCAGGTAACAAAATGTATCTTCGTACACAAAAATTGAAGACATTCTTATAAATAATAATAATAATAATAATAATAATAATAATAATAATAATAATAATAATAATAATAATAATGATGATGATGATGATGATGACTGTAGGGTTCTTCCTACGTAGCGAGGAAAGCTATCAATCATTAGCGCAAAGTGGAAACAACTTCAACTCTATTAAGGAGAGCGTGGTAGCTCAGTGGTAGAGCGCTCACCTGTGCTACAAGGAATACTGGTTTGATTCCAGACCTTGTGAGTTTGTGGTGAACAGCACCGTGCCCTTGGGTCTCCTCGAAATTCTCACGATATCTTCCGCATTATCATTCTCCCATTTCTTTAATAGTTATTCACTTTCATAATCATTAATTCTAAATGGTTTGAAATGAAACGAAATGAAAATCTTCCAGTTTAATGTCCCACGATCATGCCCTTTAGGCTAAGGGAGACGGTGATTAAGGCGAGGGGATGATGATGGAAGAATTGGTGGAATGAGACTGTGGGAGGAAACGGTTGAATGATGTCCACCACAAACCCACATGGCAGGGGATCAAACCAGGGACCCCAGGCACCAGAGGTATGCACTATGCACTAAGCCACCGTGCCTCCGTCCCACATGGTTTGACCTTGCGAGGTAAAGTTAGAAATATCATTCCAATTCCATTAGATATATTGTTCCTTGCGTAACAGAAGTTGATTTCTGTTATATAGTCGGACCATTTTAAGCTCAGACAACTATCATGACAAGAACATTTATTTAAGTATCACGCTGGTGTTGCCACACGTACAAGCACCACCTAAATAGTTATGACTTAGCACGTGAATCTTTGGTATGACATGAAACCTCATTTTATCCTATTGAACCGTCTTCTACAAAAACGTTTTCTATTTCTTCAGTAGTACCTCATTGGCTGAATTGAAATATCATTAGAAATTGTGTCCTCAGATTAGGAAGTTGGTTTTGTTTGTACTGTAAGCCGAAGGAACGTTAGAAAGGAAAAGAGGAAGTCTTAGGCCACAAAGAGGAAAACTTATTGAAAAAAAGAAATTAGAATTTTTTAAACAAGAAATAGATAAAGGGTTTACGTAAAGTTCTTCAGAGAAGAGTAGGTTTTAGTAGGACATTTGTACCTTGTTCATAACGTCTTGCTTAGGTACTCGGTCTGTTTTGTCGTTTAAGGGTTGAATTATTTCTAGAATAGTCTACAACCGATGGCAAAATTATTGAATGATTGTGTTTTTAATATCGATCACAAAATTTCCCTAAACTGCCAAAAGTTTCTAAAAATGGATCATTATAAGGAGATTTATTTATTTAATTGGCACATCTGATTTTTAGATGGTCCAAAATAATATGTAATCTAAGCTTAGTATACGCACGTGTTGGTTACATAATAAAGTATATTAGGATACTATATTTTCTTTTGTTTATTCATTCATAAAACTTTACACAATGTATTGTCTCAGAGGAGGATGAGATTTACACACACACACACACAAAAAAGACGTTAAAAATGAGCTTGTGCACTGTCGGTGAACACACCCTGAAACAGACCAAGTTGTTTTGAGTGGCTTATTTTTTTGACTTTTATGTCTTGTCTTTAAAATTGGTGTGAGTACACTTAAAATACCTGAACTTAAAGACTGATAGGAATTCTAAAGAAGGCGTTGCAGAATTGCTTCCAGCAATGGAAAGATTTGGTGTATGGAAGCTACAAGGAACTACTTTAGAGATGGTCAGAAATAAAACACGTCAGGTTAATATTTTATTATAGCTCTACGCTCAGACATACAGCACCTTACATTTGTACGTTCGAATGTTTGACGGAAGCACGCCAATAAAGTAGAAAGCAGGATTATGGAAAAAAAATGCTTTGCCAGAATCAACTGAAATTTGTTAATTCAAAGATATAATTATATCAAGAAAGAGCGTAGATTCCATTTTCTTTGTTAATGTAAAGAATACCGCATTTAGACAAGAAGAGCCAACCAGGGCGCTCCAACAACTGATAATGAGTTAACAGACAACACAGCTATTACCACTGTTTGTGAAGATCCCTGGGTAACTGTTAACTACCTGGCAAGAGTGTAAAACATGATTCCTTCAATATTCTTCATGGATTGAGCTTGAATGAAAGTCTGATCGTCCATCACGTGATTCGAGTCACGGCGTAGTTCCGTGCTGAGAAAGAATTTTGTTCTAAATCTCTAATTTCCACAATGACAAAGAGAAAAAGAAATTAATCAATATGTCAAATGATTGCATATGACATGTGCCTGTGCAACATACGTAGATCCTAAGTAATTAAGCACGCGGTGATGTGAATGAATGTGTGTAAAGAACTTTAACGTCTAATACGGAACAAAAGTATATTTTGTTATTGTTTCGCGTTCGATACTTGAATAAGGACGTAAACAGTTGACTTGACGTAAGCTTATCTTGGAGGAGATAAAAGGCTGTTGTGAAGATTTCAGAACTTATTCTGGATTTTTTTTATAATCGTTTAAGTCCATTTAACTCGATAGGAACTATTCAAATTCCTTGTTCACCTAACTTCAGACTAGTGTTTTCAGTTAGTACTAAATTATTTCTCATTTCTCTCTGACTAGTCCACGTACATTAGGTAAATAGTGGTTTTTGAACGTCTGAATTAGCACATTTCTTTCGTTAAAAATATTTTAAAAGAACAAAAAAATAGATTTCTAGATTTTGTAAAATTCTCCTACTCTTAACTTGTAACGAAACAGAATATTTTCGTCTGTATGAAAACTGATATGTATCTAGCAACCTTGAAGTATATTTTCAAAGGCGTTGTTCCCCTTAACCAAAAGTTAAGTCGGTAAAGTTTTACCAGACAAAATACGGTTAAGTTCTTGGAAGAAGACAGCTAAAGAATTATCATATACGTTCCACGAAGAGGTTTTGTGGTACATAGATTCATTTTGTCTTTATACATAAGTAACTTAATAAACGATGCACAATAATTAACAAGATATCTTAGATTCGTTTAACTAAACTATGTTTTAATGACAAGACGTTAGTACATCCCTAAGATCAAAGTGAAGTAGGTTACTAGTGGTGATGGAAAAACCTCTGGAGAAACTAAACCAACCAACTACACTAAACCATAGACATATCACTGATTGTGTAGTACACACTTCGTTACGACAACAATTATGAAAATAAGTCGTTTGGAATATATATATATATATATATATATATATATATATATATATATATATATATATATATATACTGTATATGAAAATGAAAGTGACTAGGTGACTATATACCTCTTTAACTACCAGACCGATATTGATCAAATTTTCAACATAGATGAAGTTCGGGTCTGGGATGAGTTTTATCATTTCACTTTTACGGTACAAAGTAGAGGAAGAGGAGGTGGATATATATATATATATATATATATATATATATATATATATATATATATATATATATATATATATATATATACAGAGTGTTAATGAACTATACCGACAAACTTTAAGAGGTGATTGCTTATTTCAAAATAAGAGAAAAAGTTCATATGGACCTATGAGGAAAAGTGCATAGTTTCAGAGTTAGGGCTGTCCAAAATCACGAAAAAGCTAAATTTCAACAGGCTCTATTTGGAATTCGAGAAACTGCGGATGGTGGTCCTTATCAGCGTAAGGGAAGTCACTCATACACAATCCAAAATTGCATATTTCATCAGTGTTCAATGGGTGTGCAGGGTATTTACAGGGTGCTATTTTCAGATTTTCTCTCAACAGTGTTTCCAGATATGCCCTGATTATAAGGTGGATCCAAATAGCCAAGATATAAACATTGACAACAATGAACACCCAATGCTTCGGAGGGATGTTGGAAGTTTTAGGAATCGGCAGCTCTACGTTCTTTTGTGTTCGGAATAACGTGAACTGTGATGTAATTCGTCACGGTATATTTCACGTTTCTTGCACTTCTAAGCGTGAAACAAGACATCACAGCACGCCTTTTCCCTAATATGAGAGACCATGTTGCTGAAGATCTTTAACACTTCAGACATATTTCCGAAGGATTCCGTCTTCAATACTGTCAAAGCTTGTTGTTTGCCTACATTGGATTTAGCATAAAGTTAGAGCTCATATGAAAATTCGGTTAACGGCATGTCTGGAAATTTCATCCTGCAGGGAATACCATGTACATCTATTGAATACTGATAAAATAAGCATTTTTGGATTGAGTATGCGTAACTCCCTTTATTCTCATAACTACCACCATCCACAGTTTCTCGAATTCGAAATAGGGCCAAAATCGCGAAATTTACCTTTCTAGAGATTTTGGACAGCCCTAACTCTGAAACTATGCACTTTTAACCATACTTCCATGTGAACTTTTTCTCTCATTTTGATATAAGGAACCACCTCTTAAAGTTTGTCGGTATAGTTCATTAACATTCTGTATGTATATATATATATATATATATATATATATATAAATGACAGTGACTACGCGTACGTGCCTTTAGCATGGGAGACCTGAGTTCGGTATCCGACGGAAGCTCATGATTCGGATTCCACGTTAATCAGTGGTCCCGTCTCTTATAGCCTCGCTGCTGAAGTGAATGTTAAACTTAAAATCAACTCAACTCGATCAAATTTTCGACATAGATGAGAATTGGGCCTAGGATGGTTTCTATCTTTCACTTTGACGGTGTAGCTTAATGGAGGGGGATACATTAAAAAAAAGATCGAAAATGACCGATATTAGTGTTGAATCCATAGTTTTTGGTGCCGTTGAGGTGAACAGTGACCTTTCAGAGTCGTTTAAATCCACATTGAGACATGTAACTTGAGGAGGGAAGGAAGAAATATATAAAAACGATAGAAAATGACCGATATTAATGCAGAATCCATAGTTTTCGGGATCACTAAGATGAACAGTGACACTTGCGATGCCGTTTAAATACAAATTCAGCCTTTATATCTAAAATGAAACATATACTCCCCATGCAAAGAACGGGAATTCTGGTTCTTAAAATGAGAAAGTTTCAATTTTGTTATTTATTTTTACAAATGTTGCTACTTTTGATGCATGTAATTCAATTTGGTAATTTCAAAGTAGGTGCTTCATTGCATTAAGTTTAGCGCCTATTTCAGGACTGAGGCTATATAAGACACGGACCTAGGTTTAACTTGAAATCCGAACCATCGTTCAAAATTTCAAGGTTTCTGCCGCCTGTGACCCATACAAATGTTGTCCACGAGATGAGAAGCATGTTTACAAGGGTAAGATGAAGCAAAAAAAAAAATTCTCGAGTCACATGGACAACACTAGCTTCCTCAAATTTTAAAATTAAACACTGTTTTAATGTTAAATCTTTTACAGCGTATAAATAGATCAAGTGATTATACGAACATAATTAAAGGCATTTATCAATGTTTAAAGATACGCAAATCATTACACAATTTACTGTAACAATAAATATAATTTAAACGTTGTTATTTTATTCCATTCATGGGCCTCTTGTTACGCAGGATTCTTATAACTTGTACACTAAAAAAATGAAATGAAATCTTTGAGTTTTACGTCCCACGCTTATGCCAAAGGAGACGGTGATTATGAGAGATGAGTGAAAAGGTGGAATGAATAAAGTGGGAGGAAACGGGAGAACCCCGAGAAAACACACGATCACGGTGTTTGTCCACCACAAAGTTTACTTGGCGGGGGCTGGGATCGAACTCGTGACCCCAAGCACCAGAGTTGAACGCTCTATCAGTGAGCCACCGCGGCCCACTTGTAGACTAAAGTAAGGATAAATACCAGAGCATGAATTTTGTACATTAATTTACAAAGCGATACGAGACGAAACATACTTGTTCGAGAATTGCAATGATATGAGAGTTTTACGGAAACTACAAGACCAGGGGAGAAAACCTTATTTCTAGCCTCATCTTGTGGGGCAACGCCACCCACGTGAATTGAAAGCACACGCGCTGACAAATAGATCAACGAAGCGAACTCATAAAAGTACGAAGTGATTTAACAGAAAAATATCCTACTTTACTTCAAGGTCTGTTCGGAAAGTAATGTCACCAACTCAAGTATGAAAACAAAAACGTTTTATTTACATAATAATAAGGATAATAATATCTGTACAGCACAAATCTTCAAAATAGTTGTCATTTTGTGTCGATACATCTTTCCCAGCGAAATTTCCAATTTGCGAAAAAAACCTCGAAGGCCTGTTCAGGAAGAACGTCTAAAACCATTTCAAAAGCTGCTTCACGTCGTCGTTTTTTTATGTAACAATGTCCTTTCAGAGGGAGGATTTCAAACGGGGAAAGGAAAAAGTCGTCTCCGGGAGCCAAATTGGGACTGTCGACTGGCTGGTGCAGCGTTGCTACATTATAATCGGCCGAGTAGCTGCATCTCGACATAAACAAGAGACGAAACAGAGATTTAAGAAATTACCAATCTTTCACCTCTAAGAGCGCAGAGACAACTGAGCAAGCACTTGCTCGGTAAATGACATATACCACTATCGATTCCGGCGGATAGAACGTGCCAATCCAAACAGTCGTTTCACAATAAAATATATGACATTACTTTCGGGATAGACTTTATATTAGTGCTTAACAGGAAAATAAATTGTCGAAAGATGACAGAAATACAAATTGATAAATCACATAGACCTGAACAAAGTGATATGGGTGAGTGTAAGTAGTTTTCGAAAAAGACTTTTTTTTGTAAATCCGAATAATGATCCTTACAATAACCAAACATTCTATTAAGGTGAAGTTGATGCTGAAGCATACCTTATTCAAACTTTTCATTATGGCACTAGAAAGACGTATGATTAGTCAGATAGAGCCGAAAACTATAGTTATTTTTCAAAATATTTATTTTTTGTTTAAATATAATATTTTCCAAAGATGAGTCATATTTACCAATCGACAGATCAGCTGAACAAAATGAGATATTTGAGAATAAATTCTCATGTGTAGTTTTAGAGAAAAATAGAGGAAAAAAACTGTTTTATGGAGTTAAAAATAAGTTGTTCGTTGCCACTAATAACTCATAATTTTTGTTCTACTGAAATATTTTTATTTATTTATTTATTTATGTACTGCTTATATAACAACTACATAATTAAGTACCAGATTGTATCTATTGTTTCACACAATATAGTGATACACATACAATTCCACACAAAACAGTGATGCACATATTGTTTCAAATAATGTAATGATACACATACACAATATATACACTAGTGTAAACCGCGTATATTGACTCTGAATCTGAAGTTCATTTTTCTATAGCGTTTCGCTTCCGATAGATAGTGAAAAACATCTAAAAGAGATGTGTAACTACTCCACTAGCAGAGAAATCAAGACATAGTAAAATCTGGTTAACTAGAGGGTTACTTACCCTATTTTTTGGCTGTTTTCATTTATTAATAATAGCTTATACGAATTTAAAAGTGACAATTTCAACAGAGAGACGCTAGAAGGGCATTGTGCAGTGATGTGAACAGATAATGATAATGTAATATCGGTGACCTCTATGATCTTCAAAGAGGACAAATTGTTGGCTCTCGGTTATGAGATGCAAGTGTGGCAAAAGTGCCAAGTGTGTTGAGTGTGTTGAGTGTGTCGCGAGAGATAATGTCTAACATGATAGCCTACAAAACTCACGACAGAATTTTTTCAGAAAAGAGAAGCAGTGATCGAAATAATGCTCTCAGTGCCAAGTCCTGCCGAACATTAAAACTGATTGTCAGAGCCATGGCACGTCTGCGGTGCAAGTGACTGATCAACTGAAGCAGGATCTTCCACGGCTTATGTTAACAATCATAGTCCGCTGTGAGTTTTATGACTTGGAGGTTGCTCGAGCGGAACCGCTGATAAGGAACCATAAGGCTTTAGCACTATCGCGAACTGCAACATGGACCGCCGATGACTGGAAACGTATGATATTGTCATTGTTAACCTTATTTAAAACCACAGGTCGTGTTTATGTATGGTGGACGCCAAAAAAGAAACGTATGACTCGCAGTGTCTTCGATCAGGCGTAAAACCTGGAGGTGGTTCTGTGATGCTCTGGGCCGCAATATCATAGTTTTCAGTGAATTCTGTGTTGTCGCTTACCGATCTCGTCAGATCTCGAGCCCATATGTTGATATTGTTTTTTTGGGGGGAGGGGAGGGAGCAATATTCCCATATTCTAGGGTGATAATGTTCCCATTCATATATCTGAATCTGTTGCACTGGATGAAGCTGAGAACCTCTTCTAGCTCTTCCACAATGGCTGAACCCTGAACATAATTCACATGTAGTCCGTTCCACTGACACGAATCCAGCGGAGATTTCCGACTCCATTTTGTCTCACAGAACTAAGTGATGTACTGCACTTGCTACCAATCACGGCCTGTAAGACTCTATTCCACGTCTCATCAGAATTATTCTGATGGCGAAAACTGATCCAACTCCATATTAATATAGTAAAATGCACTTTTTCAGGTGTTTCAATTATTTTGATAACAATGTGTATCTCATCACAATCAATAAATAATAATAATAATAGCACTTCAATGTAATTATTTAGTAAGTAATATGAGTTGCAAACAAAGGATGTGGAATCCCTTCTTCTGGGAACCTCGGTACGTTACAGTGCTAATTTCTATCGCTCTGTATATAACTGTTATTACCCCTCTGGTTACTCTAATAATCACATTGGTGGGACATGGCATGTTGAAGTACCGTTATACGTCATAGACCAACATTCTACGGCAGATAATAGAACCAAAAATCTTTTAAATGGCTTACTAACTGAATTCGTTGTGTAACTTTGCATATATAAATTTCTACAAATCACAATGTATAATAGATAAAAACAAGTTATAGACAAAACAATGAATCTAGCAGAATCTAAATCCCATGGAATTAAATGTAATCGTGGCTTTGCACATTCATTACCCTTGCATATATGCAAAACCCATTGTGCGTATGTTATGCATGCAGCATTTCCAGTTTCCACTAATTGTTTTCAGGGCATTTTCTACTTAGTGGGATCAATATCCTTCAATCAACCTCCAATCAAGTGGTGACTTGTTTTCAGATAAATTGTTTGGTTGTGTTTTGCCCTGGGTTCAAATACTACCAACTTGATTGTATGATCAATATGCATTGTTCATCGGCTTTACTAATTCTCTTTATTGGCTTTTCTGCACGTTTTCCTCTTAAAACTGTTGATAGCAAGTCCCAACAGTAGTATGTAATGTACAGACATTCATCACATGTTTACAGTGTGAGAAAAATGACTGTGTGTGTGTGTGTGTGTGTGTGTGTGTGTGTGTGTGTGTGTGTGTGTAAACGTGCAAGGAGAAGAAGGACTTCAAATTTAGGAATGAAAAACTGTAGATACATTGTTAGTGTATATCATAACTGTCTATCCTTATTGCACACAACAAAGGAAACAAAAGAAGCATACTACACTTTGCAATATGTAACAATTAGGGATAAAATACTCTGTGCTTTAAATGTATCATTTATCCCTGGATCATACAAAATTTAAGTCAATTTCTTCTATTTTTCTTTGGTCCACCTTCTCACTGTAATGATCTTATCAAGTCGCGAGATTCTACATATCGCCAGCCGAAAAGAAGGCGCAACTTTCTAAGTCTTGGTTCCTCTAAATTTTTGGGGATGAACCTTCGCATAAAAATATTATTTAGTTACATGTTATTATATCAAAATAACACAATGCTATCCAATCTTTCCCTTATGGAGACGCCCTAGTAGAACATTCAATTTTACATACACTCATTCACTGTTTTTTTTTTTTTCATATATCAAATAAACTGGTATAGGACATCCTTTTCACTAAAACTTCAGTGGCGGATCTAGAAAGTAAAAACTGGAGGAGCCACCCACAACCCAGACTATAATAGGTATTACGTGAGTTTATTATGACTTAAAAATATATAAATAATAGCTTAGATTACTTTTGTCACTCAAAAAACTTGTGGGACCTACGCTCTCCCGGCTCCGGGTTTAGATCCACCACTGTACACCATGTGAAATCCATTTTTATGAAGTGCTCATAATACAGTCTCACTTTCGTGTTTTTACAACATTAAGAACATACACACCTAATGTTATCATTGAAAATTACTCGCACAAAATTTTAGAAATCAACATCTCTATCAAACAAGTTAATTTACTGAATTGTATTCGCTTTTCAAAAAGTAACATGTAAAACACTCAATTGGGATAATATAGTCTCATCAGTGATATGCAAACACACAAAATTAAGAAGAAAATGAAAAAGAAGAAGAAGAAAAATTCATTATAAACCAGTTGAGAATGCTCCAAGAGCATTGCCAGAAGAACTTAAAAAGAATTACTTTTTCTTGTTAAATTCTACAATTTTTATACCAATTGTTTTATGTACTTTATTATTATACTCATTAAATACTATTTGATACCCAAGTGTGTGCAGCATCCTCTTAGGTATTAATCTACACCAATATCATTTCTCTATGACTTACGGTTCCCGTGAGATGGCTCTTTTAATCTCCCGAAATCGGAACTTTTTTGGCTAATATCTCGGGAACGGTAAGAGTGACGCGAAAAAATTGGAAAATTCGCAAATAACAGACACACACACGCACAGATATATATATATATATATATATATATATATATATATATATATATATATATATATATATATATATATATATATAGAGAGAGAGAGAGAGAGAGAGAGAGAGAGAGAGAGAGAGAGAGAGAGATAATTCAGTAACGAACTTTCTTTAAGTTCATTGACCAGACAAATAAACCAAAGAAGCCAAGATAAATTAATAATGAAATTTTGTTTCAAATTATAAACTACTGTAGACTTCCAAACCATGCAAACTCAATATTGACACCAAAAGTTATAGAATTATTTCTTCTGGTTGCAATAGGGGTCTAGAGGAAAAAGTCAGAGGTGAAATTTGTTTTTTCGGAAACATAATCCATCTTAAAAAATAGTTCTCACTAACTCTTACTAGTATTACTATACAGGAATCAATATTGAAATCCGACATTGAACTAATTTTTTTTTATTTTCGATTTCAGTAGAAGAATGGGAATTGTCATGAAATCTATAAATGATTATCTTAAATACTTCTTATACAGTAATTAGACGTAAGTTTATACAATAACTTCTTATACGTAATATTTATTATACAATAATTAAGGAAAATTAGACAGCATTTACCCAGTGAACAGAGTGATAAATGGATTGCGGTTATGTATATCGCAACAAGAAAGAAGAGAGAGCTATAGGAAGAAAGTTATACCCTCTGTGACATGGAAAGTACTGAAAAGAAAACTGTAGTTTAATATATCTAGCTCATAAATCAAAATTTGACAGTTTTCCGTTTTACTGTCGTTTCAATGATGCCGATGATGGTGATAATGTGTGAACGCTCGCTAATATGCAATTACATTTAGGGTAATTAATAGCAAGAGAACCGCAACACTGTCTGGTTTTGGTTTCTGTCTTAATTTATGTATACTGTCAAATTTTATCTTTTTTTTTCGTATAATCCATATGCAGTACATGTTTCCAAGAATTGAATGCTAGGAATGGATATAAGCTAGTGTTTACTGTGCTTATTTTTCGGAGTTCGGTTCTTCTTGTTCTGTACAAAGACTTAATTAGAAATTCTAACAGAAGTTCAAATGCCATTTCCACTATCTGTACCATTACATTTAAGCTTGCAATAAAATAGTTAACGCCAATGAATATATTAACGGGACTTCCTTGGATTTAAATAGTATGTTACTCTCTAGGATAATGTTTGAATGTTCAAAAGTGATTATCCCATTAAAAAAAAACTAAAAAATTACCAACAGAAACTCCAGTTTCCGGAACATGAGCGCAATTCTGGATTCCCATTGGATGCTCAAGGGAACTTGGCATAAATAGGAGGTCCCTGGACATCTCGTTTCCTGAACGACCAAGGAGCGTACGATGTGTAGGAAAGCAATTGATCCTATCTCAAAACCTCGATGTTTGAAAGATATGTGAAACTCGAATTATCTCATCTTTCAACCACACTACAGATCCGTACTCTAAAAAGGTACGAAAAACAGTAAGAAATCCTCAAAGTGTCTAAATCTGATAATGTAACTCGAAACTTAAGTATGAACGGTTAGCCAAATCTTAATTAACTAAAAAAATCAAAACACAAACTATTATATAATTTTAATCTGGAGATTTTGTATCAACACTTAAAATACAGCGTGATCCAAAAGCCCCGTTACACCCATGTATGGGTACAGGATGAGACACCTTGTATTACAATTGTGAAACCTGTCGGATCAGGTTGTAGGACTGGGTTTTCTCTCAACTGCAAGCGAAAGGGCTTATCAGTCAGGTTTGGTTTCAGCAAAATGGAGCACCAGCCCATTATTCGGTTGCAGTGCGAGAATATCTGAACGAAGTGTTTCGTAACAGAAGGATTGGGTGTGGTCGTCCACAGTTACCAGCACATTTGGACTCGTCTGTCCAAAATCCTGATCTTTTGTCATGTGATAATGTTATGTGGTTACCAGAGCCCTAGCTACACACAGAGCCCGAAGACATTGATATGGCATAAAAATATATGTCAAACTTGTCCGTAATAGAGCACACACACATGTCGTAATGATACTAACCACAATGCCAATACAGTGAATAATATTGTCCCTAAAAACACTGCAAGAAGACGCTATAAATATTAATTTTAGTGGAAATAATGCTAGTTTAGTCACTAGACAACATTTAAAAGGCGCTAAATTTCTATTCTAACAATATAAATGAACCAATTGTTTTTGATAAAAATATCCTCAATAATTTCTAGATCAAGTGGCAAAGTGCTACATTGGTAACACTGATAAGAAGAGACAAACGACAACCGCCTCACGTTTCCGCGCATATGTATAATTTTTTGACGTACAATTATATCATCTCAAACAATGATATAATTGCCCCAATGATCAAAACATAACATAGTAATCCGTCAAAACTAATGAAAACAAGGCAGTAGATCATTTTGACATACTATAGTTGCTCACATATTTTATGTTCATGGTGGACATATCCGTAATGTCAAAAAATCGACATATTTCCTTATGTCCACCATTAGAAGGCAATTCATTTGTACACATTAAAGTATGTCCAAATTTGAATACATGCATTTTTGAGTCGTTTTCAGTCGTTTCTGGCTTTGTGTGTAGAGATTTCGACGCCCGGGGCGAAGTAGAATTCGGCGCCCTTTACATTTACCATACCAAACTTTTGCCGCCTCTTTTTTTAACATAAGAGAATCAGCTTTTGTTGTTATGCTATGTTGAATTTTTATCAACCCTCTTGGATAGACTATTGCATAATCCAAAAACGATCATTATATATTATTTTACAAATAAGATCTGCTTCCAAGAAGCTTTTTTTGTATTAAAACTTCACAAAACTACCTTTGGTTGTATACAAATCTACTTGGTGAACAGTTATAAAAAAATTTACAGTTATTTACAACGTTTCATACTATCGATAAGAAATGGAATGTCAATTCATTAGAAACTATCTGCTTTTAAAATGTTCGAAATAGGTGACAACATTAATTTCTAGTAATAATTGTCTGAATCTGACCACACAATTCACATTTTAATTGCAATTCGTTTAATACCACCAATTAAACGGGTTAAATTTGTCAATAGACTTTCTTTTATTACTCTTAAGAGTTGGTGGTACTATATTATTGCCCCAACAGAAGATAAGGATGATGATATAAAAGACCGTGTTTACGAAGAAGTAGCAGAACGGGTATTTGTTCAACTCCCGAGATACCATATGAAAATTCTATTCGGGGATTTCAATGCGAAAGAGGGAAAAAGTCAGCGTAACTAAAGAAACGACAATGGCGTTAGAATCGTGACCTTAATGTGATAATAGAGAAATCAACAGAGAAGGCATTGTCCACCGTCTTACGTCCTGGTTTCCTAAATTCGAAAAATTGAAAATAAACCTGCAACTTGACAAAGTAGTAGTGTTACGTGTACATTAAGTGAAAGAGTTTTGTTTGCATGGCGTGATATTTACTCAATTAATATTGGAACCCTAAGTGGTAGCAGATTTACAGCACTTCCGCTTTTAGTAGGGTAATTAGTCTTATCAACATCAAAAACCTTATTGTGAAGAGTACAAAGTACCCATATCGCGGTTCATAAATACACATGGAGATCGCTAGATGGAAGAACACACAATCAAATTGATCAGATAGAAATAGATCAATTTAGTAGATAGAAAAAGACAGTCTATCATAATTGATGTTTGGTCGTTCATAGGATCTGGAACACTGATCACTATCTGATAGCAGCGATAATAAAAGAAAGATTATCGTTCAATAAATCAAATATTCAACATCTAAAAACGAAGCGATTTAGTTTAAAGAAATTAGAGGACAGCCAGGTTAAGAGACATACCAGATTAAGATTAAAGTGTCGAATAGATTCTCGGTATTAGGTTTTGAGAGCACTAATGTTGAGGATGCTTGGGTTCAAATTAGGGATAACAGTAAAATTTGAGCAAGAGAAATAATGGGGCACGCGGAAATACGTAGGAACAAACCATGGTTCGACCAGAATGTATTAAACTAGCGGAGAAGGGAAAACAGGCGAAACAGCGTTGGCTACAAAATTCGAACGACTTAATTACACACAATTTCGTTCGTTCAGATAGAAAACTTCCAAAATGTATGCGACAAAGGAACGCGATATTTTGAAGGCTAAAATTAATGAACTTAAAGATAATTGTAAAAAAACATATTCGAAACAAGTATAAGGGCATCATCGAATTTAAGAAAGGGTATCAATCTCGTGCCTATAATTTAAAGAGAAATGGCGGAGCAGTTCTCACTGATACAGATAGCATCATGAATAGATGGAAACGTTTCTTTGACGATTTGCTTAACACGCAACCGAAAACTAATGGTTGTGGGGAAAGGGAAATGCACACAGCAGAACCATCGCTATAAAAAATTAAAGAAACACAAATCTCCTGGTATAGATGAAATTCCGGCTGAGTTATTTTTAGCTGGAGGTGAAAAATTATGGAACAAGATATACAAACTCACTCTTCTTACCTGAAACAAGAAGGAATCACCACAAGAGTGGAAAGAATGAATTGTTTTTTCCAGTTCACAAAAAGGACGACAAAGCAGATTGTAGTAATTTTCGAGGGCTTTCTCTTCTGTCAACATCCTATAAAATCCTCTCAAACATTCTATTAGCAAGACTGATCAATACGCAGATGAAATTATTGGAGATTATCAGTGTAGATTTAAAAGAAATCAATCAATTATGGATCAGATATCTACGATTTGACAAATACTCGAAAGGAAATGGGAATACAATACCCCGATACATGAATTATTTATTGATTTTAGAAAGGCTTACGAATCTTTTAGGAATTACGAATTTTTGTAGAATATGGAATATCGAAAAAGCTAGTTAGAGTAATTAAGATTTATGTTTAAATGAATCCCAACGTAAAGTTGGAGTAAGAAAATTTTTGTCCATGAGCTTCTACGTCGAGAATGGCCTGAAACAAGGAGATGCGTTGTCGACATTATTATTCAACTTTATTCTGGAAAATGCTATAAGAAAAATAAAAGATAGCAACCAGGACCTAGAGCTAAATGGTATTCACCAGATTATGGCGTATAATGATGATGTGAATCTGATAAGAGATGATATAATAACAATAGAAAGAAATGCAGAGGTCTCATTAAACGCTTGCAGGTTTAGAAGTAAATGCAGGAAAAACTAAATACATAGAACCTCTCTACGATCGTAATATAGCAAATTATGGATGCGTCAAAGTATCAAATAATACTTTCGATAAATTGGATACTTTTAAATATCTAGGATCAAAATCATATCCACGAAGAAATTAAATGTCGACTGAAAGCAGGGAATTCGTGTTATTGTTCAGTTCAAAATATTTTCTCGTCGCGAATTATGTCAAGGAATTTAAAGCTTAAAATATATAAAACGATAATCATGCCTGTCGTTCTGTATGGTCGCGAAACATATTCACTTACTTTAAGGGGAAAATGCAGACCAGAAGTATTTAAGAATAGAATCCTGAAAGGGATATTCGGAACCAAAAGGAACGAAATAGGCAATGGCGGAAACTTCATAACGAGGAATTGCATAATTTATACGGTTTACCAAACATTGTTAGGATCATCAAATGTAGGAGGCTCAGGGGACAGGTCGTGTAGCCAGAATGGAAGAAAGTAGGAACGCTTTCAAAGTTTTAACTGGAAATCGAATAGGAAAACGTCCATTAGGAAGGCAGATTCCAAGATGGGAGAACAATGTTAAGGTGGATCTCGCGAAAGTAGTAATACAAAGTAGAAACTGGATACAGTTGGGTAAAAGGATAGAAATCATTGTGGAAGCTTTATGAACCAAAAGGAACGAAATAGGCAATGGCGGAAACTTCATAACGAGGAATTGCATAATTTATACGGTTTACCAAACATTGTTAGGATCATCAAATGTAGGAGGCTCAGGGGACAGGTCGTGTAGCCAGAATGGAAGAAAGTAGGAACGCTTTCAAAGTTTTAACTGGAAATCGAATAGGAAAACGTCCATTAGGAAGGCAGATTCCAAGATGGGAGAACAATGTTAAGGTGGATCTCGCGAAAGTAGTCATACAAAGTAGAAACTGGGTACAGTTGGGTAAAAGGATAGAAATCATTGTGGAAGCTTTATGAACACGGTATTGAACTTCCCCGTTCTATAAGTCATAGAGTTAGTTCTTTTACGGTAAAAAAAAATTTGTGAAGTATAACGGAAATTCAAAAGGAGCCATCTGTGTGAATTTCGATGGAGGTGAAGGATATGTTTAAGATTTGTATTTAAAATCCAAAATTTATATATATTGTATTTATGTAGATAGGTAAAACAAAACACAAATAGATACGTGTGCACATAAAAATATCGCGGCAATACAAGTAGTGGATGGAGAAATTCATTCAAATTGGAAGCATTTTATAAGTCAATGGAATAAAGAAAAATCGCTTGTAGTTATCAGTCTTTGAAGAAGACGAAATTTATTGGGTTAAGTTCTGCTATTCTACAAATTCGAAAATGTTATTACTCTTTACGTTCATTTCTAATATTCCCGTGCAAAAAGCAGCTTGCGTATGTCTCTTCACTCCTCTGATTTTCATACCTTCATTCTCACCATCGGTATTAATCCGATTGGATAGAAAAGCATGACTTACTAAGCAAACTTATCACCATCACAATGCCGAATACCTATTTCAGACTTTGACCGTTTCCGATTTTGAAATCGCTCCTGCGTACACTACAAGTCATTACTCGGCAGTTTGTAATAACATTGTCATCAACAAATCAGTTGTGACTTTTACTGAAACGTATGAATTACGAGCAGAGCGAGCAAGAAAATTTTTAACAAATGCATTTCTTTGCAAATTAACGACAATATTGATTCAATAGAGCGCATTACTTATGCGGGGCGCCGCGTCGTTTGCTATTTTGCAACACTTTTTCTTTGTTCTTGCTCGTTCGGTTGGCCCTTGCTATCAGCGCCCGGAGCAACCGCTCCGCTCGCCCCCCGTAGCTACGGCTCTGGGGGTTACATCGAACAACGAGTTGTCAGTACACATTGTCACACAAGTAAAGAACTGAAAGAAGAGTTTTAACATTCCTTTTGCATGATTATTTGCGTAATGCCACGTAGATTTTAGAACGTGCCTAGAAGTGCATACATTTTGTTAGTAAAATGGTGATTTTCGTCAGACACTCTGAATTGAATTACTATTTCGTCTCTTAAAACGTTGTATATTTTATGTCCCATAACTTTATCTCTTCACAAAATACACAAATACATAGCTGGTGTAATGGCACTTTTAGATCACCATGTACTATACCTAAATTTTGTGATTTTTGATATTTTTAATGGAAAAAGGAAATGAATTATATTTTTTATCGTTCCGCATACAGCAGTTATGTCTCGACAAATGATAGATGAAAATGAACAACGACGGAGAAATAGAGAAATGTGAAACCAACAGAGAAATCAACAGAGAAGGCATTGTCCACCGTCGTACGTCCTGGATTCCTAAATTCGAAAAATTGAGAATAAACCTGTAACTTGACAAAGTAGTAGTGTCACGTGTACATTAAGTGAATGAGTTTTGTTTGCATGGCGTGATATTTTCTTAATTAATATTGTAACCGGAAGTGGTAGCAGATTTACAGCACTTCCGCTTTTAGTAGGGAAATTAGAGTGGAAATTGAATATATTCTTGGGACGCTTAATTGATTGCAGAAAATTATTTTCGCTATTTGCTTTCATTTTTACTCCATCAACGTTAAGACAATAAGTGGTTGATTTCTGCCACTTTCTGTTACAATGCAGCATTAAGAAAGAACACTAGAACACTACCTTTTCTTAGAACACTAAACCGATAACCCCCCCCCCTAAAAAAACAGCTTCTTGCTATCTCTCAATGGTTTCTGCTCTACGTAGATCGATATTGAAACCAGAAATTATGGTGAATTTCTATGACTTTCAGTTTGAATAGAGAGTTAAGGATGGAGATGTTCTTCGAACGCCTAATCAAGGGCGCCCATGTTGTGGGTTCCAAGGAAGGGGGCAAGTATAAACGACGTTTCAAAAATAGTTTCTAATTTTGCTGTAACTAATGGAAAAATTCCATTGAATTTTCGATATTCTGAAGTACAATTTCCTCTAGAGAGGGGCAAGCGCCCCCCTTGATCCCCCTGATGGGCGCCCTTGCGCCTAATCGATTAGGAAACTATTTCTCAATATTTATTACCGTTTTTGACGTATAGTAATCAACATTAAAAGCGGAAATGGTTTACTTCTGCCACTTCCGATGGATGCAGGTCCGGATTTCCCAATAAGCCCGGTAGGCCCGGGCCTATGGGCGCAAGCTCCCAGGGGGCGCAACGCCGAGAGAAAAAAATTATAAAATATCTAGAAATAAAAATAAATAGCTATAACTTAACATTTGGCCTTATATAATTTTTTAATAAAGTTTTTAGGAAAGTAACTTTAACCAGACTAGGGGGCGGAAAGATTATTGGGCCTAGGGGAGCCAAAATGCTAAATCCGGCACTGGATGGATGAATGACCTCCATCAACGAACATGCTTCTTAAAGTTTGATCCTCTTCATGACCCATCAAGAAGTTCTTGAGTTTTTTTTTTCCTTCGGGACGGAAGGTCACACGGGTCACCAGGGGAAATATACGAAGTAGGTTTTGTAAACCAAGTTTCGTAAAAATTAGTTTGACGAGAACGTCTCATTCAGGTAATAAGCAATTCCAAGAGCTTTAAACATGTATGCATACACACACACACACACACACATATATATATATATATATATATATATATATATATATATATATATTAAAAGGCATTGATTCATTGTGTTGTGTGTGCCTTCCAGCTGTCTTTCTGTGTTTCAGTGATTTTTCCTTTACGTGTAAGCCTTGAAATGATGTATCCATTAAAAAACTACTTCTTTATTAGCTATCGATGCCAACATCAACACTACGAAGCCTTTTTATGTCTATATAGCCCCCAATACATTAGAGTAGATTGGGTTGCCTAGGATATTTCTTATTACCAAAATACTTTTCCTCTTTCTGCCTGAAAAAAAATATTCTCTTTGTGTCAAAAGAACGTATCATTTACGGTTATGTTCTTCAGGAAGTAAATAACAGTTGATGCCGAAAAACCCTCCTGTTCTTCAACAATACATGCTTCGGCAGGAAAGCTCCTACGAGAGAGTGTAACTTTGCTCGTTAATGTTTGCATCGTTCCTGTTATTATTATTATTATTATTATTATTATTATTATTATTATTATTATTATTATTATTATTATTATTATTATTATTATTATTATTATTATTATTATAGAACTTTACATTTAAAGCTCTATACGGTCGAAGCTAGGGTCGATAGGGCTCTATATATCCGGCCAGATTTAAAGAGAAAACGAGAATAATATGCTCTCTCTTGGGAACACCATGACAAGATGGTGGTGTCAATTGTAATACTGGGTGAAATACCCTTATTTCTTGTGACGACGTGCATGAGCAATAAGTGAGAGAGGTGCTTACTGTTTTCACAGGGATCATTGGTGCTCTCACTTACTGACGTACGTCGCCACAGGAAATAAGGGTTATTCACCCAGTATTACAATTGGCAGCACCATTTTGTCATAGTATTTCCAACAGAAAGCATATTATCCTCGTTTTCTCCTTAAATCTGTATTCGACCAGTTGCTGTACCAGTTTCTGTACTCGACTAAAATTGTTGTTGGTTTCCATTACCATCTTTCCAAATGGGCTTTAAATTGCAGTTGATGATCAGCCCAAATATACTGCAAGTGTAGTTGGTGCTGGTAATACCACAGCAATATGCCGACAAGGTTGGCTCAGTGGTAGAGCACTTATGAAATAAGAATCAGAAAGAGACAAACCACAGAACTGGGCGAGAAGAAGCACAGGTCATAAAAGCAGAGAATAAAACATTGATTAGAAAATTGAAAGAAGACAGGGAAATCGTGAAGGCAGAAGACAAGGTGATGAATTAGAATAGAGAATTTGCTATAAATAAAGATGGGAAAGGATTTTTCATAAGAAGAAGAAATGCAAAGGAAGATAAATTAACAAAGTTACATAAATAAATATAATTAAAGGACAAGAATGCATCCAGGGAAACGGTGTATTTTTAACTGGACAAGTGTGCAGCTGAACAAGTGAAAATGGAAAAACACACTTGAAGTGTCACTTTTTAATGAAGGGGCAGAGCCTAATTAAAAGTTGATCTCCAGAAAGTAGACAAGAGGACACCAAGTCCCAAGTAGCCAGAAGAAGTTGAGATCTGATGAAACACTTGGAGATATAGCTAGTGCGCTGAAACTGTTAGGTGATTGTGTTTTTTTTTTAATATTTTTATCACATTGTCTTGCTCACTGTGTTGTTGTATTTAGTTTGCCAACATGGAAATAAGGCCTGATAGAATAGATATACTATACCATGGTGGAAAGACTACAAGGTGGTTGCATGCGCATGTCGCCTGGAGCGCTGTCGTGGCTGTGACGTCATCTAGTTTGCAAGAGACAACGGGAAAAGGCGCGGCTTTAAGTGACAAGTGGAAATTCTTTGTTACTTTGTTCTTTTAAATGATATCGAGAATGCCTAACTGTGCAGTGTACGGCTGTAGTAATTATTACAGAAAAATTAAAGGAACTAATATAATATACTTTAGATTTCCTCAAAAAGAGGGGGAATGTCTCCAGAAATGGATTTTAGCTTGCAGGCGACAGGACAAAATAAACCTAAAATATGGTAAGTTTTGCATAAACGTAATAAATAAATGCAATGTTAAATGAAATTATAAAAAAGCGATTTCATTATGTAGTTTCTTTTTAGTATTAATAGTATATAGGGCTACAGTAGCTTGTGTTGATTCTGCATACAAAAAATTCAATAGTATACTACAATTTAAAAAGATGAACTTTGAGGCAAGACCCGGATTCGAAATCATGAGGGAGGGGAACCGACAGAGGTGATCTTTTCTATCATCATTTCCTTCTACATAAGATATTGAGACAAATTTTTCCCCACAGAGGCAGGCATGTAACTCAAGAAGGGAGGCACGATGATCTAGGGGGCATTACCTCCCTCGAGTTACGCAAATGGAGAGCATTGAACGCGTTAAAGTAGTTCAGGTCCCATTTCATTCTGGAGGTCTGCATTCCCTGTAGCCTCGGTGCTAAAACGGGACGCTGCACTTCAAATTAACTAACGAATGGAAGGTTCGTAATAACGATTAACGGTTAGAAAGATATATAACAATGTATTAGATCAAGAGAATAAAGTATCCACTTACCATGTCAGAGCGACATTGTCGGGACATTTTTACACTCATATTTTGAAATATTTGTTCATTTTAATCATAATTTTGAATAATTACATATACATATTTAGGGGCCCTCTCCAGAATTACAAAATTAAGAATGACTGCAGTAAATTTAAAAATATGGTAGATTCTCAACCAATGCCCGTGAGTTTCTCGGGGTATTCCCGCATTCTCATTCCACCAAATTCCACATAATCATTCACTTGCATTCATCTTTTGTCTTCTTTAGTCCACGAGACAGAAAAGAGAAAACTTATCAAGAAAATTAAGAAAATTATGTAATTTTATGGTTTATATGTTTCCTAGTCTAGCTGTAACACCCCTACATCGTCTTCACCTACGCCTAGTACTTTGTTTCTTGCTTGAAATAGTCAAGTTGCAATTTCTTTGTTTGATATGCTTTGTATACACATATTTATTTCTATATATTTTTAGAACACAATAGTATACGTAATGTTTTATTTCGTACAAATGTTTAATAATACAGTTTGTTATGGCGTAAATTTTAACACTAATATTCAGAGAACTGTCAGTTTTACCAAACCTTTTGTTTAAATACGAATTCTATAAATAAATGATCAGCGATTCCAAATAAGATGATTTTTTTTATAAATCAAAAATAAAAACGATGTTTTAAATAATAAATACGTGCGTCCCTGCTCAATAAAGCTTTTAACCTCCCTTGAGATTCTGACGAAACTTACGTGGGAGCAACCTCTTTAAAAAAACTGTCCAAGCATAACGAAAATGTACGTACGTGCATTTCTGTTTACGAAAACCATGAATTGTCCCTTGAGATATTCTCAAAATGTATATGGGGTCATCAGTAAAGAATTCTCTTTCAAGCTAAATAATAATAATAGTAAATCAAAACCGATCAATGTGTTACGAAAATATACTAGAGCATACATAAATATATAATAATGAAATGCATTAACGACACACTGTGTTATAGATTATTCAGGCCTATACATACTCGAGTGTATTACTTCAGATGTTTAAAAAAGAAAAGAAAAGAAAGAAAGAAAAAGCAGAAAATGTAGTGAGTAATATTGGATTGTTCAAGCTTCAAAGTTGTTTAATATGAACTGATATTACTGTTTCTTTTGCTGTTGTAAATATCTTCCTCTGAATTCATTTAGCTTAAGCATTGATTATATTACGTTTATATAATTATTGTCTGTACTAAAATCTTTACTTCGTTGAAGATCACTATAAATAGAAGAGAAGTTTGCGTGTAAGATACCAGCGAGCAAGCACTTGTTAAAAGTTCATCTGATTCTCGCTGGCCACGTCTGCGACCGAGATGACGTCATGCGCCAGAGCGACAAGAATGTAGCACTGCATTGCATCCACCTTGTAGTCTTTCCACCATGTACTATACTATATGTATAGCAATTATCTTAATTCTGAAGGCCTAAACTGAAAGTTGACATCTGACTCGTTTTTAACCCTCATACAATTTGGCATCAGAATTGACAACTAAAAACTACTGTGACAAGTGTTTTAGTTAACACAGCATTCTTCTATCTTTTGTAGATGTGACGGAACTTAAAATAAATTTTACTCTTCAAGTTTTATGTACCTTTAAAAGCTGTTAACAGTTTCTTGAAATTTCATTAGGACGTAATTTTTCCTTTGAAAGTAGTATAGGAGTCATTCCAACGAAAATAGTAGATCTCAAACCCTCAATAATTCCCACATTCTATCCCAAATGAGAAGCACTTTCGCATATATTATAATCAGAAAGCAGATTTAAATAGCTTCTCTAAAGCTGAAATTTATTTGAAGTTAGAGCTTTTATAAACAACAAATTTATGGCACAATTAAGGTTTGAAGAATGTGAACCCACACAATAATATTTTAAGATAAATTTCTTCGGATGCGCTAAAACGATTTGTAACGAATTTTTGTAACATTAGTAATAGTATAAAAGCCATTCAAAAACGTTATTATCAATGTAGTAAGTGTTACCAACTTGGTATGAACCTTTTTACAGTCTGCAGCAAAACAATCACATCGTTGTCATTTATTTATTTATTTATTTATTTATTTATTTATTTATTTATTTATTATAACATAAGAAGTGTCAAATGAAGTCAACTAAATATTACTCAACATATATTGCGCCTCTACATCATCTGTTCCAAATATTGACCATTACGTCGCACATATTCTTTACAGCGGTAATATAGATCGATGAATATGTTAGGAAACACAGGTGGCAAAACAAATAATCGAACTTTCTCTCTTAACTCTGGTATAGTGGTAGGTGGGTTAACTGTTTGGAAAACTGCTTCCTTCAGCATACTACATATGTAGACATCTGGAGCCCGGAGTTCCGCAGATTTTTGGCAGATTATAGCAGTCCAAATCATGCAGGAATGGTTCAATAACCAACTGTTAATTGATGTAACAATCAAGGTACACATGGTTTTCATCACTGAACCATACGTTGCTGATAAATCCTTCATCTTCATATGTCATAACTCTGATGCAATGTAGTAGACGTGGGCCTCATCTCCTGCAGTGAGATGCTGCCCAACACCGTATGAGCGGAAATATTGCTCGAAAATAAACACCTTTTTCTCTGTTGTGAGTGACATTATCTTCGCGTCAACTGCGCACTACGGTAGTCTATACATAAATAAGCATGCTTGTGACGCTCACAGCTTATACCACATTGCACCTGCGCGCAATCCGTACGCGAATTTTAGTACTGTTTATTTTGCCGCATACTGTATTTTCAAGTTGCACTATTTTTAAGTTATTTTGTTTACAAGGTGACTGAATAACGATGAACAGATATACAGGTATGTCTAACACGTGTCAGTGCTTCAAGCAGTACTTTGAGAAAGCTCATTGCTACATCCTTGATTCATAAATTGTAAAATACTTTAGAAATTTATAGTTTCTGATTGCAACGATACTACAAATAAAGCCAGCGTTCTCACAAGTAAACCTTACGTTTGGGTGAATCGAGTTGCTGACTGAGAAACATATGAGAAAGTAGTACTAAATGTGGTCAGTATTTCAGTGAAGTTTTAGGTGCGAAGCTCCAGGAGTTTAGGAGATACAGCTACCAGAACATCACATGGAAGTACAGAATAGTCTTCATACAGTTGGAGGTAAAAGCTCTGTAAGACCTCTTGTAACGACAAAAGGTGAATAACAAATATATGGACACATATTAGGACTAGGGGGAAGTCATATAGTAAGGGTATACCTGACGGCGGTCATATTGAAATCCGCCATTTTGAATTAAGGTTAAGTTTTTAAAATAGGAATAGGGTCATGTGATACATGATTTAAGGCGCAAATTTAATCAGAAGAACAATGGTGACGTTAATTTTGATTTACGCGCAATTGGTAAAAAGTTACGGGGAAATTAAATATTGTTGCAGCATATGTATTAGTCCTTTACCCCACCTTGTAAATTTTGTGTTAATAATAATAATTAAATAAAAAGCAGGTGGATAAATATTAGGTCTATGGTAGGAGTTGCCTTGATGGCGGCCATGTTCAAATCCGCCATTTTGAATCAGACAAAAGTTTTAAACAAATCAGAGCAGCAGTTGGATCTGTTAGTGCAATATCTCATTCCTATATGATAATGCCTATTGTGTCAATGGCAGGAGAAATTCTAAGTCCCATGTATGTGCTGGTGGCTGAACCAAAACGCAGTTTCCCTGCATCAAAGCCGGCCGATCCGGTTAATATAATCTCATTTGCTGGTAAAACAGCGAACATGACAAAACAGGGTCTTAAGAATTTCTATACGGAAGTCATGTGGAAAAACATTCCACGTGATAGAAAGACAATCTTGCTATTACTTGATTCGTGGACTGCAAACAAAGACGACATTCTTTCGTCACAGTGTGTGCCCGAAGGAGTTACACTGATCAAGCGACTGATACCTAGTGATTGTGCTGGCATGATTCAGCCTCTAGATGTTCACTTCTTTCACCCGTACAAAGCATTTGTTCGTTTCATTACTGATACAGCAATAACAGAAAGTGACATGAACATATGGGATCGTGATAGGTTCATACAACTTCAGTCGTTTACAATTTACCAGTTAAGTGCTCCTCGTTTTCGCAATATGATTCGATTCGCTTTCAATCAGGCTAGATATTTGAATGAAGAACCTGGACGTTGGATCGCTCCTTACGACTACTGCTTTGACGGAATTGTTAACGACAAATGTGTCAACTGTAACGCAATTGCCTTTGTCAGGTGTGCTCACTGTGAGCAGAGCATTTGAGCAAGTCATGAACTCTTTTCTGAACTACATATTAATTGTACTAATTGAGGACTTTTCTGGAAGAAAGACCCAAGTTCAATTATGACTCAATTCCACTTTGGTCATTTTTCCTTAAATTAGCAACTTGTTTATGCGATAACAAATGCTGGTTAATGATAAAGTAAAAATGGTTATACCGTTGGATTTATGGTAAAATTTGGTATTAATAAGGTGTCAATGTTATGCGTTTTGTTTAAAACATTTGTCTGATTCAAAATGGCGGATTTGAACATGGCCGCCATCAAGGCAACTCCTACCATAGACCTAATATTTATCCACCTGCTTTTTATTTAATTATTATTATTAACACAAAATTTACAAGGTGGGGTAAAGGACTAATACATATGCTGCAACAATATTTAATTTCCCCGTAACTTTTTACCAATTGCGCGTAAATCAAAATTAACGTCACCATTGTTCTTCTGATTAAATTTGCGCCTTAAATCATGTATCACATGACCCTATTCCTATTTTAAAAACTTAACCTTAATTCAAAATGGCGGATTTCAATATGGCCGCCGGCAGGTATACCCTTACTATATGACTTCCCCCTAGTTCTAATATGTATCCATATATTTGTTATTCACCTTTTGTCGTTACAAGAGGTCTTACAGAGCTTTTACCTCCAACTGTATGAAGACTATTCTGTACTTCCATGTGATGTTCTGGTAGCTGTATCTCCTAAACCCCTGGAGCTTCGCACCTACAACTTCACTGAAATACTGATCAAATTTAGTACTACTTTCTCATATGTGTCTCAGTCAGCAACTCGATTCACCCAAACGTAAGGTTTACTTGTCAGAATTAAAATGATCTTTCAGCAAGTTTGTAAAGATAATTCCGAAAAAGAATAGTTTCTAAACTAATATAAAGTATTTCTCGTATCAAAAATACATATCAGGCATACAAACCAAAACAAATCACAGTAAATTAAGTAGACAAATCATTGAGGAATCAAGATACGAAGACAAAGTTACGTAAAAAGTCACTAATTTCAGTGCCGTTTACCCCTACTCGGTGTGGTGTGCTGTTTAACATAGTGACCTTTCATACGGTAATTTAATCATATCGCATTCATAGTTATAGATATCGGGGATCTTCAGAGTAACTTTAACCGACGTAAGATATCTCTGATAACTTATCCTTATCTTGCTTATCCTTATCAGTTTATTGTTAAATATCTATGATACACAAGATTGCTATGTGGATTAAGGTGACAATTGCTTCCTGTATTCTAACTTACAGGTTAATATCTAGTGCGGAAGGGGCCGCCGTGGCTCGGTGGTAGAGCGTTCACCTCTGGTGCTTGGGGTCTCGGGTTCGATCCCAGTCCCCGCCAAGTGAACTTTGTGGTGGACAAACACCGTGTGCGCGGGTTTTCTCGGGGTTCTCCCGTTTCCTCCCACTTTCTTCATTCCACCACTTCATTCATTACTCATCATCACCGTCTCCTTTAGCCTAACCGGCATAACCGTGGGACGTAAAACTCAAAGATTTCATTTCATTTTCATCTAGTGCGGAATTTGAGGGGGACAGTTTACGTAATTCAGACACCTGCAGTATGTGAAGTGTTTCTCGTAAGCTGAATGTGCCCATCCCCCCATTCTGTTGCTAGAGACAGGCAAGCTTACAATCTCTCTCTCTCTCTCTCTCATTCTCTCTCCCATCAATTATGAAAGTGCATACGCATTGCACACATTTTGAATGTCAATAGAAAGCAATGAGACAATAAAAACACTTGAGGCAACTGTTTCTAATTAGTGCATATCAGCAGAAAACTATTTATCAAAATATCATTCCTATTTTCCTTTTTTTCTAACCTCTTACAAGAAAAATGTTTTAAAAATAGATCACTGAGACGAGAGAGTGACGACAATCAGAAATATTTAAATTAATGAAACATCTCTATGATACCTAGAGGCGTATTTGTTTCAAAGCGTGCATTTCATACTTTTTTTTTTTTTTTTTTTTTTTTTTGCATATGCAACTCTGTTACTATTGGATTAAAAATTAATCACTTCATATTTCGAGTATTACCTGAAGTTTATAAGCAAACAACTAAAGCTAATACAAGGCCAAACTGATGTATTCGCAAAATGTGGTTTAGAAATGCGGTTTACATATGTAAAATTAAAGGGTTCAACAAGGTAGAATAGCGGTAATTATCCAGTACAATATTCCATATGCTGTGATATGAAATCATTAATTTAATTCAACTAGTATACACTGCTAGCCATTACAACACCAGAAGGAAAATGCCCAATCGATTGGACTTCTACAAAATGTGAGAATATCATGGGAGGATTTGGCCATGACTCGCGGCAATCTCCGTTTACGTGTTAGGTGTGCTAGCTATACCCACTGGCATCACTACCCGAGGGAAGAGCAATTTACATAATGGAAGTCTATTTGTTAGATATCAGAATACCGCAATATTTGGTATATGTCTGGTATTCAAATTCAGCAGCCGTATCAGCAGGTTTCCGCTTTTAGTTTCCGCTTTTAGCAGGTTTCCGCTTTTAGCGACGCACGTATTAAAAGTAATTTTAATCCAGTTTACTATTGGGAAGCATTACTGGTTAGCCGTACAGTTCTTTTTCACCTTTAAACTTTATTTTTTTCTTCCTGACAGGCAATAAATTAACTCTTAACTTTCCGTGACATGTTCAGCACTAGCCACAGTCGTTACTACTTATTCTGAAACTATTATCAAAGCTTGTCGAATTGGAAACGATATGTCGACGAGATAAATTTATCCTGGTCCATTTCCGTATCTCACCTCATAAATTTCAATTTACTTCACGGTCCGTACTGTGAAGAGTGCATTGTTCCGCTGAGTATTTGGCACAATCTTGTAAAATGTCTCAAAACTTCAAACTTAAAAGAATTTTGAGAGTGACTAACTATCATTTTAAATCTTAACCCTATTTTCAGGGATAACATTCCCCCGTTTATTCGTGCAATTGAAATATCTAACGTTCTCTGACGCTTGATTTTGTTCTTAAATCTTAACTACTTTGTTCAATTATTATTATTTCTGCAATTTGTTTTCTGTTCTGTTATTTATCTTAAATAATTATTTATTTTTTTCATCCAACTTTAATTGTTTTTCACTATTTGAAAAGTCATACTTTTTGATCTTTGATTTTAACCTGGAAATAAATTATTTATTTTTTTAAAGTTGTAGTTTGAGTTTAACGTCCAAAAGTTGTGCTCCGAAGTTTTGGGAGACAGCGATGGTGATAATGAACGAAATAGTGGAATGAACAAAGTGGATAGAAACGAGGTATACCGAGGAAACGCACTCACATGGTGTTTGTTCACCATATAGCATACTTGACGGAAGCTGGGATCGAAACATGGGTCCCGAGCGCCTATTCATTTATAAGCAGCATTTATCGGTCAATTATCTTTTCGTGAAGGCGACAAATATCATTGCTGATGCACAGAGAAAAATCCGTTCTCCGGACAGCGGTATATTGTACAAATATACGGTATACTCTTGCTTACTACAGAAATCAGTACGGAGTATACGTTATTCGTATGCTACGCAGGCACTGCCCTTAGATGTTACATCATGCCGTTGCAGAATGTCTGATATCAAACAGTTTTCCGTATATCACATGCATATACTTATGCTACATACCTCAGCTATATGTTATATACGTCCATTTGTATGTGAGATCCTGACCGCTTATATTGTTTCATACGGAAAGTACGTATAGATGGAACGCTTATACAGAAAGTATTATAAAACATGCGTTTTCAGTTATACGTCTGCTGTACGTTAAGTCTAAAAACTACAGGAATTACGCATGTAACCTATCTTTTTAAGTACGCCACCTACATTTTTTCTCAGTGTGACCCTATTAAATCCATAATCAATCAATCAGAGGGAACGCTATGTGCGTAACTACTATACGTGGTAGTCTTGACATACCTGTTGTACCTTAACCCTACAACGTTCCATGGCACTGGTTATACAAAGTGAAAAGTTGTGCTCTCGGTTTGTGTTTTTGTATGTTTCTTTGCTTGTATGATTCGATAATATTGATTGATATCTCGATTCGATTTATTATTTATGAACTGAGTCTTAAACTTCAGTTCTTTGTTGATTTTAGTAACTCTTTAGTATAAGTGCACACTGTATTTACTCAGCGGTTAACCATTCTTTATTGATTTACCAAATCTTTATTATAAGTACATGCTATATTTACTCAAATATTAACCTCCTTAATTGATTCTAGCAAATCTTTATCAAATCTGTGTTGTTTTCCGCTCATTCTTATTTTAAATAGCAATTAAACGGAATTTAATGTAGCAAAAGTTGACTCAGTTCAAATTTCAACTTCGTCTACCCGTAACATGTAAATCAACGGTCTGCATAGGAAAGTATGTCACATGGGTACTTAGCACATCACCGTCGATTTTCATACCACGTTTGGCCAAGATTCGATGTATTATGTAGATTGTAGAAGTTAGTGAATATTTTTTGCAAAAGTTTAACCAAGTTCAATCCAGAACTGTGATTACTCATAACGTAGAAAGTAAAGGTCTGCGCAGAAAAATATGTCCCATGAATACGTAACATGTCAACGTCTACTTTCGTACAAAATTTGGCCAAGATTGGATGCGTTATGTGAATTGTAGTAGATAGAAAATATTTTTGCGAAAGTTTGACTAAATTCAAATCCCAACCTATAACTCTAAATCAGAAGGTCTACAAAGAAAAATATTTCACATTCCTACTAAGTAAGTCTAAATGTACTTGTACTTCTATACAGGCTTTCTGAAAAGCAATCATCTTCAACAGCCCTCCTAAAATGTTTATATAAAAATATTTTCTAAAATAAACTTTTAAAAATGATAGGTAAATTCAAGTTAGCATCTCCGTCATTCTCGAAATTATATCTCCTGTTTTAGTATTCTTGTCTATGCTAGGTTAAAGCTTTGGATGAGCTTGGGCTAACTCAGGAAAAATTCTGGAAGTATAATCAGAATGACCGGCCATTGAATTAAACTCAGGACTTCCAAATTAGGAAGCAATAATGTCAATGATTAATCTATAAAGATTCGATTAGTTATGAAATCAATTTGTTGATTGTTTGATCAGAGGAGACGTTAGTGACGATCTGATTTGTCCTGATATCGATTGAAAATTAGTTCATAAGTGCCAGTGGCGCCGATTTCTATATAACTTTGGAAGAAGAAGCCTTCAGATGTGTGTGTTTGAATGTCATTTATTCAAGCGAAGGTCCAAGCAAATATATCCAGGTTCTGAGAGCTCAAGCAAACTTTGGCTGTCCTGGTTCCCTCACACCCCTATGATCAGCGCCCATGACAACTGTGATTGATAAGTATTATACTTTAGGTAAATTATCTAAGAATTCTACTTTGTTTTTCTACTTATAAAAAGAATAAACCGGGGAGAATTATCTAAAGCGTGCTATTGATGACACAAGCTCTTCTTGACATAAAAAAAAAATATTCCAAACAGAAAGCCATTTTATAATATTCGCATATAAACAGACATTCATATAAATTTCATATGCTGTGTTCTGTACATTTCATTTTTTATCTTTATAGCCTGCTGCTTTACAGTTATCTCAAGGTTAATTCTAAGCAGAGTATCAGAAAAGCCATAGACGACAGGTAGGATAAATCAAATAGTCTTAATGTCTAAAATATTATTGATCCGCATTTAATATTCGAAATGGGAAAGCCTTGTATCGTTACATGACTAACAAACATTAAATATCATTTAAACTGATAAGATAACCAACTACATTTTATGTAAACGTTAACGAATGGATGACAAAAGAGTAAATCTAGCCTACGTATTGTCGCTTAAGCGAAGAAAGTATTTTTTTCTTATTTTCTCATTTTTTAACGCACAATTTCACGTTTAGGATGATCCTTGTGTTTTTTGAATAGCCAATCAGCGCTACTCAGCTTCTGCCCTTGTTAAAGTTAGGGAACATATTGTAAGTTTATCCAAGAGTTTCGAAAAGCAATTGTAGGGCCGCGGTGGCTCAGTGGTAGAGCGTTCACCTCTGGTGCTAGGGGTCCCGGGTTCGATCCCAGTCCCCGCCAAGTGAACTTTGTGGTGGACAAACACCGTGTGCGTGGGTTTTCTCGGGGTTCTCCCGTTTCCTCCCACTTTCTTCATTCCACCCTTTCATTCATTACTCATTATCACCGTCTCCTTTAGCCTAACCGGCATAACCGTGGGACGTAAAACTCAAAGATTTCATTTCATTTCATTTTCGAAAAACAATTGTAACTCAATATTTCATCAATTGATATATTTGATTGGTGAAAGATTGAAATACATGATATTTATAATTTTGTGAGAAAAATCGTTAGTTTTCAAGAAAGGTAACGATACATGATTCAACAAATTTTAGATAGGAAATTAGGGAAGGTTTGGCATACTTCACAGTAAAGAAATTGAAACTACAGATAATAAAAAGAAAAATTCAAAATACAGACGTTCTTAGAAATAATGATATTTAACTCCAAAGGCACAAATTGGTAAGGCTGCCATAAATGTCCGTATTTTGTACGGACTGTGTAATTTTGGGTAAAAAAGGATGAAATAGGAAAATGTCCGTATTTGACAGCTTTTGGAGTTCCCTTAAAATTTTCGAGTTGGAAATCGCTAAAATTTGTGGCGAAAAGAATTATGTTTTCATCATATAACTTATATTTTAGTTACTATTAATAAGGAAGGTTATCTTTTTTAAAAAGTGTCTCATTTTTCCATTCCAGGGTTCTTTTGGTTAGATTTGATATACGTAATTTAATGGTATGATTTATTATATTTGTGTAATGAAAAAAATATATAACAAGTTAGTTTCCAATAGTGTTTTAAGTATCACAGTAAATAATTGTGTGATAACCTAAAAAGTTGATTTTTAAGTAAGAAATTTCGAAATATTTGTTCTCAGTTTGGGCACCGTACCTTTGATGGGTCGTCATTTTAAGGCTTGTCCGTATTTTGGATCAAAAAATTATGGCAACCCTACAAATTGGCAATACTGGGGCTTTCATATCAAAGCAAATTATTCATTTATTGTCAGAACATTTTAACGCCAATTTAGATTGATTAAAGACAAACCGTAAAATTACCATAGAACGTTAGTTAATGTGTTTTTAATTAGTTTCTTCTAATAAAGAAAGAAAAGATGAAATTTCGGCCTAATGATATATAATAAAGAGAGCACGGTTAAGTTAATTCAAGTCAAATCTTGCACCAAATCATGAGTTAGAAACGGATGTAAAGTTTTAAAGTTATGCAACCCAAATGACCATTATAAATAGTGGGTTGCATAAAGCTTCAGGCGTTAGTGCTGTTAAAATTATTCGTCATCCGAAGAATTGTTCGAATATTCGAATAATGAATTATTCAAATTTTAACACCACTAACTTTTGTTTTCCCCAAGCCTTTGGCCAGCTGTGGGTTAAAATCGTGATTAATTGAAAGTTTTAATTCCTTACTTTTAACTTTATTTTAGTTTGAAGAACTAATTTGGAATTGCCTTTACACAACTATTAGTGCTCAAATCTAAATAGACTTATATTTGTGGCCTGTTAGTGGTAGTGTCCTTGCTTTAAGTTGATGGAAAAGTGTGTCCTAAAGTTAAACGCTAACAACTGTCTGTAGTACGACGCTGTAAAGCTTGGAGAAACCAACTATTATAAATTAGTGCTGTTAAAATTCGAATAATTCATTGTTCGAATAATCAAACAATATTCAGATAACGAATAATTAATTCGAATAACTTTAACAGCACTAACGCCCGACGCTTTATGCAACCCACTATTAGTAATGGTCTTTCGGGTTGCATAACCTTAAAAGTTCCATCCGTTTTGTAAGATAAATTGAGTAAGGGGATAACGTAGGAAGAAAGCAAGGTTGTTAGTGTTCGCGCAGCCACTGATCAATAAGTAGTAATACTTGCAAACAACATCTTTTTCTCTATAGATGTTCTTATGCGCTGTCGCCACTATCTCTTATCAATGTCAGATTATCTGCGAGCTTCCTCCTCCTTTCACTGAAAAAGTAAGCTGCAAAGCTGTGACATCACGAAGAATTCAGTTGGAAATGTCTATACCATAAATGCCAAGCTGGTATTTGACTAGCCCAGTATCTTAATACAACTGTTTATTACTCTCTCACATATTGAAACAGTTGGAAAATGAGTTTTTTCCGCTTGTCTAATCGCTAGCTATAGTACAGTCCTTTATTGCACGTAGTTCCGGGTTCGATTCCTGGTGAGAGATGAGTGGATCTCATTACAATGACTCAGATTCCATCTTAAACACTAACTCCACGTCTCATTTAGCCTTGGTGTTGGAAAATGACGGTGAACTTAATAAAAACAAGTTTAGATTTTTCTCTGAAGGGTAGTGAGATTATTTTTGTTATTTATCATATAATATTATCTAATGTACTTAAATTTTATCGATACGCATTTATAGTCTAGATGAGTTAATAAAAATAATAAATATATGCAATTAAAAATATTTGGAAAAAAGCGATAGAAAGATATAAATAAATAACTATCATGCTTTAAATAAATTAATAGCTATATCCTAACTGACAGATGGAACAAATATGACAGTAGGTGCAGAAAATACAATAAAGGTAATCAAACTATATGAACAAATTCACTTTTTTTTAACATTTTAATAAACTTTAATCTATGCTTAGCACAACTATGGACGCCTTATAGAACGCCTATGTCCATCTGGCTGGCTGTCTACCCGCTCGTCTATCTGTTGACAGGTACCAGGCCCAAAACAGTAAAATATAGCACAAAAAAAAAATCTTTCCCTGAAATGAGTTCAGTGTTCTATCTCCTCTTTTAACTCTCTACCCAAGCTGGAAGTGGTACAGATGAACCATTTCCGATTTCAACATTGCTCATTGTATAACAGAAATGGTAACATCGTTTAGCAAGAAGGGCTCTACTGCAACGGATGTAACGTCCCAAGAATAAGTATCATAGTCTCCATATGTAGCCATTTTGGGGGGAGGAGAGACGGTGGCTTAGTGGTAGAACGCTTACCTCTGATGTGTAGGGTCCCTGGTTCAATTCCTAGCCAAGTAAGTTTGTAGTGGACAACATCGTGTCTGTGGGTTTTCTCGGAGTACTTTCGCTTCCTTCCACATTATCATTCCACCAATTCTTCCATTATCATTCACTTGCCTTAATCATCCGTCTCCCTTAGCCTAACGGACATGATCATAGGACGTTAAACCTAAGAATTTTATTTTGTATTCCACTATTCAAGTCGGAAATGGAAGAAATCTAATACTTTCAGTTGAACATAGATCGCCGTAAAGAAGAAAAAACGTTAATTGCTAGAAGCGGTTTCTTCATATTGATTTCGTGTTGCAAGAATAAATTCTATATCCGCAACTTTTTTCTCTAGTAAATTTCGGAAACTGTAGGAATCTGCTTCAAGTTCCAATTTCAACTTTAATCCCCTTTGAAAAAGTGGTAAATATTTACCGAGAAATTGCTTCATATGGATACAGCGTTCAAGGAACATATTTTTTTCTTTCAGTCCCTATTTAAAAAGGAAATTATATATATATATATAATTTTATATATATATATATATATATATATATATATATATATATATATATATATATATATATATATATATATATACGAATTTAGTTTTCAAAACTGATCCTCGCAGACAAAAAGAAAATGGTAATTAATAACGATTGATTGGTTGATTGGAATTTAGTATTCTTTTTCAGCATCAAGGCTATATAAGACATGGGGGCCACGGTGGCTCAGTGGTAGAGCGTTCACCTCTGATGCTTGGGGTCCCGGGTCCCGGAGGATCCCAGCCCCCGCCAAGTGAACTTTGTGGTGGACAAACACCGTGTGCGTGGGTTTCCTCGGGGTTCTCCTGTTTCCTCGCCTTTCTTCATTCCACCATTTCATTCATTACTCATCATCACCGTCTCCTTTAGCCTAACCGGCATAACCGTGGGACGTGAAACTCAAACATTTCATTTTCATTTCATTTCATATATAAGACATGGTCTAATAGTTAAAGGTGGTATCCGAAACCAACGTAATGCATTCAAGTTTCAAGGCTTCTCCACCGGGAATCGCACAGGGGATGTAATAGATAACGAGAACCCACAGATAAGTCACTTGGCGTAACCGTCCTTTGTAGCCGTGAGCCGCTTCAATGCCATCTATTAACGACCGGCCGAACTACATCCAGCCTAGCAACGAGGCATACCAGGGGCTTTCTAGATCTAGTGGCGTCTTTTATTCACGTAACTCCCCAGTTTGTTTCATGACGCTGGGTGGATGTTGAAAGTTGGGAAGCACAGACACAGAATCAAACCCAGGACGTGATTCCAACGCTATAACCATTTGACTACGGTATTTCCGATGTTACGGGAAGCGGTTTCTTTGTTTCGGTTCAGTGCCCCCAAAATAGGTCTGCCCTAGTAAACCCCGGAAGCAATAGAAATATGCTATAAACTTCAGGATTCAATTCTAATCTCTTTAAAGCAGAAATGGTATTCAGTAGCGATATTATTTTATTTTGGATTCAATATCTTAAGAACAGTTTCCTCCTTCACCCATATCCCTCTAAATCTTTCAGTTCCAGTATTAATATTGTATTCTCATAGTTTGGAAGTCTACCATAAACCCATCTCGGCTGTCTTATTTTATTTATTTTAGTTTGTCAGATCAAGGAACACTGAACTAAGTATACTATAAACACTAAGACAAAGCGGCCGAGATTATTTAGAAGAGCTGACTTGAATTCAGTTTACATTCGTACATACATACAAAAACAAAAAAATGAAAATTTCAGAGGGGCTAAAATGGTCAAGGACGGGCTTCAGCCCCTTGGCCACCTCCGATCTACTAGTCCGAAGAGCACAAGCACCTTTAAAAAATTGAAGTTTGTCAAATTCATACTTCAATATATAGTGCTAATGTACTTTATTGTGTACAGCAGTGTCATATGCAGAGCCCCCTTGAACAAGATGTGAAAAAATATTAAAAAATAGTAAAAAATATCATATTAAGATACACAAAAATCCTGAAACGATATGAATGTGAAAACTTCAAACCCTTAATAGCTAATAGCATAGTCCGGAACATTGGAACTACAACTTTTCTTTTTTTATATTTAACAGCGCATGGTGGTTCAATGGTAGAGCACTTACCTCTGGCGCGTGAGGTCCTTAGTTTGATCCCTGGCCACACTGAGAAAAATCCGTTCTGCGGACAGCGCAGCTATAAATATACGGAATTCTTATGTTTACTACGGAAATCTGTACAGGCCATACATTATTCATATGCTGCATACGTACTGTCCTGTTTCCCGGTTAGATGTTACATCATGCTCCTGCAGGTTGCCTGACATCTAATAGTTTTCCGTATATTACATACAAATAACATATGTTACATACGTCACTATATGTTATATACGCCTATCTGTATACGAGATCTACCCTTCAATATGCATATCTTGGTTTCATACGGAAAGTACGTATAGATGTAACACATACGGAAAGTACACATAAAACATGCGTTTTCAGTTATATGTTTGCTGTACGTTAAGTCCAAAAACTACAGGAATTACGCATGTAACCCACGTTCTTATGTACAACACATACCTTTTCTTCTCAGTGCAATTAAGATTGTGGTAGACAAGATCACGTCCATGGTTTTCTCCATAAATTCTTCCATCATTTACTTGTTTTAATCATCAGTTTCCTAACGGGCATAATTATGAAACGTTAAACTGAAAGATTTCAATCCTTTTTTTAATATATAACTTTGTGTAAACTAGTAATATTATATGTTTGGCAGTTGGCAATAGTGGAAGTAGTATCTTCGGGTTCATACTACACCACGCTATGAGTTCATACTACATCACCCTCAACGATTCGGGTGAAGGGTAAATTTTGAAATTGTTAGCTTAATTACAGTATAATTGACAAGTTCGAAGTCATGGGAACACACTAGTCTTTGAAGACAGTACTTATTACACTGAGAAACAAAGTTGTATGTGGCGTACGTAAAATCGTATGTTATATTTGCGTATCCTGTAGTTTTTTTTTGAACTTAACGTACAGCAAACATATAACTGAAAAAGCATGTTTTTTAATACTTTCTAAATAAGTGTTCCATCTGTACGTACTTTCCGTATGAAACAATATAGGCGGTCAGGATCTCACATACAAATGGACGTATATAGCTGACGAAGATAACACACACACACACACACACACACACATATATATATATATAAGGTAGACTGTTAGATATCAGATATCCTGTAACGGCATGATGTAACATCTAAGAGCAGTGCCTATATAGCATATTGATAACGTATGCTCCGCACGGATTTCTGTACTAAACAAGAGGATTCCGTACATTTGTACAATATACCGCTGCCCGGAGAACGGATTTTTGTCAATGTAGCCAGATCAATCTGTTACATTTGCAGCAAAGTAAATATTTAAAAATAAATAACCTGCAGATAATTTTTACAGAAGATATAATCACGATATGAATGGAAGTATATTAATGGTTTGGTTTTGTTACGTTTTAAAACTTATATTTTCGTGGATATTTTTTAATTTTAAAATGTAACTGATTGAACTTAAGTACCTTAGTTTACTGAAATTGTGTATGTTAGGTTAGCAAAATTTCTGTATTACATATTTTCTTTTACTTTGATCACAATAATCTATTTATGTAAATTAATTACGATACTGCACGGAAAAAGTTACTCGAGACATCTTTGTTTCACTTGTATCGGATGAAAATAAGTTCAGCCTTACATGTTAATATATAGATTTGCACTTCAGTCTTTCAATTGAATGTTTTTTAATATTTCTAGAGTTAGTTTGAAAATCCACTTTTCTTACACCGTGTTCTTATTGCTACCACCGTCTGTTTGTATTGTTAAATTTGTTACGTTTAGTGCTATGATACACAGCATGGTATGTTCATTTGTGAAGAGGAAAATCTGCAGCGTAAATTCTAGCAATTCTTCCACTGAATGTTGACTCATAATTTCGGTTTTGGGGCTTCCAATCATGCGTACGGACTACGTGGGTGCTTCACAGGGCTTGAGCACTCACACAGAAAATCTTGTGATTGAAACAAAATAAAGTAAACATTTCTCACTTATCATTATCAAAAAATAATAAGCAATTAAAATATCGAGATGGAAGTTAAAATTTCTAACCTCTAAAACATAATTGTTTCAGATGTGTTTGTGCAAAGCAACCAAGTAATACACTTCCTTCTTCCTTGCCTGTCACTGACTTAGTCAAAGACAGTCCCCACATTAAATAATGGAGCTATATTCTGAATTGAATCTCATATTTTCGGCTTGCTTTGATGTTTCCTTGCTTCCCTGAAAACATATAACACATCCCGCCAATGATATGCAAGCACATAAATTTTGGAAAGTCGGCGCCACTGCTTCCAATTTACTAGCTTATTATATATAGCAAATGACTACACGGTGGCTTCTAAGAGCAGCAGTACCGGTAAGTGATCCTACCAGAAGACATGCTTGTGAAATTGTGTGCAGAGATCCCCAAGCCGTAACCAGTATTCTAAGACAAGGGGAGGAACGAGATCATTTTGGGAGAGTTGTTTTGGCTTCATCCTTATATTCTTACATGCATACCAACAAACAACTAAACTTTTCAGAGGTGATCAAGTGGCCGGAGGATACTCTCAGCCCAGAGGCGCCCGAAGAGAATTTTTAGGGGGTATCTCTATGTTTGCTATATTACGTCTGGCATTTAATATACATGGTTTTCTATATTACATATACATTTTCGTGAGCCATGGAGGGCAGACCCAACCCCGCCCCACTTTCGGGCGGCCATGCCTCAGCCCCCTGACCACCACCTAGCTACGGATCTGGAGTGCAAAAGAAACAGTACAAAAATGGACTGTTTAAAATTATTCCTTCAATCCTGCATCGCGCTATTTGCATTTTGTAGCGAACAAGTGGGGTACGAAAAGCCTCCTTGATCAACATAATTATGAAAAATTAAAAAATACAGTACTATGATTACAAGAATCCTGAAGAGGCCTCGGTGGCTCAGTGGTAGAGCGACTACCTCCGGTACGTGCTATCTCTGGTCATATCCCAGCTCCTGCCAATTCGGTTTTGTGGTGGATGAACCCCGGTGCATGGGTTTTCTGTGGGTTGTCCCGTTTCCAAACACTTTCGTCATTCCACCATTATCATTCAACTAATCATCACCGTCTTATTTAAACCTCAGTGCATAATCGTGGGACGTTAAACTAAAAATGCTGAAACAATATGCTCTCCTTGCTTGAGCAAGGGGAGCTTGAATACCTTCCCCCTTCTCTTGCACTGAAACGATATGAAGTTGACAACTTAACTCTTGTGTATTACCATGAAAAATACAGCATAGAAGATACTGTGGAGATCTCCTTTGGAACCCCAATTAAAAATAAGTAATTATTGGTGTTCTGCACAGAGATTTTACAGAAGCACATTTCAAAACAATATGGTTGGCAAAATGAAACTTTTTTTCGCTCCCACGAGCGAAAATAGGTGATTCCTATAGGTTTCGAACTCCTGAGTTCGAATCCGTAACCCGTTTTTCTCCAGGACGTACCAGTTTTCAGGGAGGAGGGGATGTTTCAATATCCGCCCAAAGATGCTATTCTCCACCCATAATAATTTGCACGTTATAATTTAAATATCAATATAAATTATCCGAATAAAATTGCATAAAAAGTTAACGAAAGTTAACATCCGAGTAAAATTGCGTGTTTAACACTTACGTGTCACATGGTTTTCCTACTCCTCTTGTAATTATTATAGGGTGTCTCGCGTGTCACATTCCAACAGAAGTCTGCCAACATATTCACACTCCACTGTAGCGCCTCCCCATGGTAGCTATTTGCTGGTGTAACATTTCCCCGTGTTCGTAAGAGACCTCCCCCAAGCTGTACATTTCAGGGAAGAAGTTCAGGTGGCAATGCAGGAAGTGTAACTTTAGGGACATATTACATCCCATGTTACGAAATGAAGTAATTAACCTGCCCACAATATATTTGTAATCAGGTGACTTATGATTTCCTAGAAAGTTACTGCACACTTCTCGAAAGGCCTCCCAAGCCTCACTTTCCATTTCATTAATCTTAGAAGAAAATGTAACGTCTCCTTTAAAACGTCTCTGATTTGAGGTCCCGTAAAAACACCTTCTTTCACCTTGGCCTCGGTGAGTCTTGGGAATAGTATTCTGAGATGATTAAATGTTTCATCATCCCGGTTCAGGACCTTGACGAAGACCTTTATGAGCCCTAATTTGATATGAAAGGGTGGTAAGAATATTTTCTCCGGATCCACAAGACATTCATTAGCCACGTTCATCTCCCCCTGGGACCAGTTGCTTCCTTGGCGGCCATTTTGTGATGGTGTACTGATCTTTGGCTCGACTATCCCAATGACACAAGAAGCAGCAGTTTTGTGTAACTTTCTTGTAAACCGATGAGGATGGCAATAGCCTTAAGGTCAGCGCATACAGACCACTGGAGCTGTTCGTACTTTATTTTCTGCAATAGGTTTCGCATGTTCTCGTATGTTTCTTTCATATATACAGCATGGGCAATAGGGATGGCTGGCTATTCATTGCCATTGAGTAGTAACACGTCTTGAGACTTATCCTAGAGGAATCTACGAATAGCGTCCAATCTTCAGTGTTGTAGTTCAACTTCAGTTGTCCCATAAGCGATGGAATGTCACTGCAATACACCAAATCACCATCCTTTGTAAAATTAGGAACTAGGCTCACCTCTCTTTTTCCTAGACATCGATATATTCACATCTTGGTTTAGTAGATTCCATTGTTGAAATCATGATGCAAGCAACAGGGCCTTAGACTTGGGAAGGTTTAAGTCTCTGATCAGATCATTCAGCTCTTCCTGATTTATCACATGTGGTTCATTAGTGTCAGGCACTGGAGCGTAATTGGGATCTTAATGTGTACTCGAAGATTGTGCAACATCCTCACAAGCAGCAGGTTCTTCATCGGATGAAACACTGCACAGGGTGTGTGAGTCTTATGGTACGGGTACAGGCAGACAAACATCATGTTTCACAGATCTCCTCGCGGAATCCAAGCTAGGATACTGTATTTTATGCTTCATGTTTTTTGAGAAACCTTTTATATTAGTCAGGCAGAAGTAACAGTCTGAAACATGATCACGGGGCTCGCGCCAAACCATCACGGGGCTCTCGGCGAACGGCATCGATTTATGTGTACCTTTCAACCATCCTGTGAGAGTACGCGCACACGAGTTACAACTTAGTTTCGGAGCCCAAACGCGATCCTGGTCGCCGATTTTACACCCAAAGTACAGATGGTAGGCTGTCTTCAGGAAAGGTGACAATGGCCTACTTTGTCCCTTGAAAATCACTTCCCCACATATGTAACAGAATGAATCTGTCGAATTGTTGCAAGTTCTCGGCATGTTTGTTTAACACAAACGTCAATATTTCACGCAGAAATACTTTTCACCTACGGTATACACAGACACAGCGTAACACCACCTTCTAACACGAAGATCATCTCGAAACTGAAATATTTGTTTCACGCGACAACGTGGTGTATATCTTGGCGCCTTTTTTCACCAATCTGTCTGTCGTCTAGACAAAAGGGAGCCGACGAATGATCGCAAGTTGATTACGAAATCTTTCCCCGTCAATAACGCGTAGGTTTTAGTGTATGCAGTGTGGATCGACAATAAATCTTTGCAATCCAAGGGGATGGGGTACGTTTCCGGGGGGTCGTGAGCTAGAGAAAAGAATGTTCCTGGGATATAGCCTAGTAACAGTTCTTGGATTAAGATAAAAAAAATCAGAATTATACACTCCAAACACGGTAAACACATATTAAAATACGAAAAACACGATTTTTCTGTCAATTATGGAAACAGGACCCCGCCAAAAAAAACTTACGTGCTGGAACTTTCTCGATGAGATATTCGTAATCAGCGTCTCGAAATCAATCCGTTACATCCTTTCACTCTCGTGGGAGGATTTTCATGCCAACGAGTGTAATCTATTACTGAGGAAAGAAAGACTTGACGACCTCGTCACGAGATAACAAGCGCAACTACAATTGAACACAGTGAATTAATGATGTTATTTTTCCCAGTTGGTGCAGCTAACCACTTTGTAATATACAAATTGTTAAAAAATATAAGCAGGTTTCAAGGTATATATTGCTTCAAGCTATAAACAGAGAAAGAAAGAGACAAGATCACAAACAACGTGGTGTAATGCAAGAAATCTTCTTTTCTTTCTATATACCTAACTTACATTATTTTGCCAGTAATTAAGTAATTTTCGGGAACAATATATTAGTGATTTCTGTCATCTGTTGGACATTAAGTAAACTACTAATTTTGCTTGTATAGTAAGAACAGGAAGGGGTAAAAGTGAAGGGGAACCCAGGCGTACGTCGTGGCGTCCCCCACTTTCTAAAAAAAAAAAAAGGATAGTTTTCGAACTGGGGGTCAAAATCAAGTAAAAAGCATAATGTTTGCAGGAGCAATGAGTTGATGTTACGTAAGGGTAATTACAATATATTAACATAATCTAACGTAACCTAACCTAGCATAGCCTAGACTATCGAAAATACAGAAAATATAGAAAGAAAGTATGAATTTTAAGCAAAATATTCTGGCCCCAAAATCCAAAAATATCCCCAAAAAAATTAAAACAAGCAAAGATAGACAGAGGGACGGCGTGACGTCAAGCCTTCCCCCACCTTTTCAGATCCACTTTTACCCCTGTAAATGGGTATTACTTTGGAGTCCTTCTACGACCCCAGCGGTAAACAATCATTTCTTTTTACATAACAGCATATCATTTTATTTTTGCGTACTTTGTATTCAGTATACTAAACCAACATTGGGGAGAAAATACAAGAACAGACTTTTAATTACTCACGTTCATTTAAGCGATATACTACATTAAATATCTCTGGAATCCCAAAAGAACAGCATGGTAGTACACAAAGGTTAACAACTTTCCCTTCCCTTCCTGAAATTCTGTGTACGCTACAAATGAACTGCATTGTAAACGTGGTTTCTCTCAGGGATTTGTCTTCCCTCCCATTGCTCTTATGATTCCACTAATTAGTTTTTTATCGTCTCCTATCATTTACCACAGATCGAGAACAATGAAAATACAACTTTTCATTTTTATATAAAACGTTGCGTAAACTATGTTTTCACAGTTGGCAATAGTGTAAATAATTCCTACTGCTTCTTACTTCCTCCACTACACTAAAGTGCAGAGAAAAGTATCGTTTCCTTGAGAGTTCGGACGTAAAAAAAGATTTCTAACTTGCTAAGTTTCTTTAATTAAACAAAAGCCTTTCTTTTTTTTCAGAATCGTTATTTCAAACCAAATCTTACAATATACTAAAAGTTTCTGTCGATCCTATGCCTTTTTGGACCAAAAGATCCAATATATAAGGGTTGGATTTTTAGTATTGGCAACAACAGGCCCTTGATGTAATCACCAGCATTGTGAATAACGCGTTCCCAACGATGTGGTAGCTGCTGGATGTCGTTGGCAGTGCCTAATCTCTGGATAGTGTGGATGCAACGATCGGCCACCCAGAGGAGATCATCAAATGTACGGAAGCGTGTCCCACGAAGTAGTTCCTTCATCTTCGGGAAGAGGTCGTAGACTCAGGGACGTAAATCTGGAGAATACGGTGTTAATACAGCAGTTCCCAGCCCCAATGATGCAACAAATCAGTGATCGGTGGGTCATGCAATATGATGAGTGGGTTCGTCAGGAAGTGGCGTCGTTTTCGTCTTACATGTGCTCGCAGATTGTTTTGCAAAAAGTTGCAATACTATTCTCCACTAACGGTGTGTCCTTGGGGGACAGTATGGTTTATGATTACACCATCCTAGTCGTACGCAATGATGAGCATAGCTTTCACATTGGTTGGGGTATTCCGCAGGCCGGTAGGCAGCCCAAAAATGTAGGGAGGGCCCGGCTGAAGTTAGGGGGGCCCGATCCAACCATTTATAGTTCATCACCATATTATTTTGCATTTGCAAGCCTACAGTGAAAATTTTAGGGGGGCAGCGAAAATTTAGGGGGGCCCGGCCCCCTAGACCCCCCTGGATACGGGCCTGGTATTCCGACTGTTGTTTTTCTCGGTGACCCAGGATGACGCCCCTCGTTTGATTGCCGTTTCAGCTGGGGTTCATACGCTCTGGCCCAGGTCTCATCAATAGCAATGATCCGCCATAAGAAGGCCTCACCTTCACGTTTATACCGCTCCAAGTGTGTTCGAGAGGGATCCTATTCCCTTAGAGTAAACGACCATGTTTCGCAGAAATTAAAATTTAAGATGTAAGTATATTTTTAGGATATATTTCATGAACCATGCCATGTACTGTCTTCTTCCTAATTTCATAATAAAGAGCTTAATATGGGTATATATTCAATATCGGCTTCGTCTCTATAAGTAGCATGGCCTGTGTACTGCATTAATTTTTAACTTAACTAATTATTTTTTCTGCATTTCTCGAAAACTATGCATGAGTTTGTAACACTTACGCGTCATTTTATTCAAGTTAATAAGATCTATATGTTTCGACATTTTTTTTAAAAAACGCAAATAATATAAGATTTTATAAGTATGTTCATACCTTAATTTGTTATTGCTAAGAATTTCAAGAAATTCAATAGATATTTTGAAGAATCATGTAAACAAAATGTTAAAAAAATCTGACTTTGTACATGAACCCAATAACCCACATTCATTATGTTTTGAGGTAGTTGCTGGTTGTTATACTACACTTAGCAATAATATTTGAATGGTTGACATTCGACGGAAATATAACAACATCAAATTCTCGTAGAAGATGAGTTATATAACGCAGTAATAATGAATGGCGTTGCATATATAAAAAAATGATTTATCGGTATATTCGGTTATTGAATTCATGCACATTCACAGAAATATTGCTCACTTCAAGTGACTAGAAAAATTACTTATTATTGTGGCAGGTAGAATTGCTTTTGCCATTTCTAAGAATTTCATTTTCGTATTCGCTTTCTTCAGAAATAAAACTGTATTTGTCAAATTTCTTCCTATGTAAGAACTGATTTATTTTTCTTTCTTTCATCCATTCTACTCTTCTGTTTCTTTTTCTTAGTTGTTACTTTTTTTCGTTTCTCCTATCATACTTTGGATCGTTGTTAGTTGTGATTCATGTCGGCCGTCGTCAGTAACACCAAAACTAAGAGAAGCTGATGTGCAAAACTGGTGTTCCACACCAACTTGCACGGATATCAATATGGCGGGACTTTAGCAAGGATTTACATCCTTTAGTTTTAAAGAAAGATAAATGTTTGAATTAAAGAAAATCAAGGGGGGAATAAGTAGCCAGGGAAATTAGGTAGGCCAAGAGGATGATTCCTTTTTCTTCTGTGAATAGAATAAAAGGTTAGATTCACTGCTAAATTGTTTGTATCATATCACATAAAATTCACCAGTTTGCAATTCATACCATTAAAACTTCAATTTATGCATAAATTAAAATATATTTAATTCTCAAACTCAGGTGAGCAATTGCCGTCCCTGCTTTCTCGTATTGTGCATAGTCTCCTCAAAACAAAATCCTAAACAGGCCACTGAACATGGTCTTTCCGTACGTTGCATTTATTTATGTATTTATGCATCTCATTTTATTTATGTATTTGTATTGTTTACTTACTTTTCTTAATTTTGAAGCGTGTTGCTGTTCGTGTTCAGTATATTGCTATATGGTGTTCTAACTACTGAGCCGTTAGGGGTTGGAATTACCCCTAATGGGTACGTGCTTAGTTTAAACTTCATATGAGTACATAGGTAATCCATTGCTCAGAAAGCTAAATAAATTTCTTCTCAATTTCTGAAATAGGAAACTTAAGCTTTGTAACCTTTGGTCTGTTTTGGCATTTGTTTAAACTAAACCTTTTCCTTTAGTTTAAACTACTCTCTTTTTATATATGTGTAAATTGCAGTGTATGTTTGAAACGATTTTATATGGTCAGTTATTAAAAAAATTGCTGCTCCGATAAACGCAACAGTTGATCTGTTACGATCAAATATCAATGCAATACACTCCTCATTACTGCATTGTTTCAAATCGGAACTTATGCATACGTAGAGTATCAACTTGTGTTTCAAGAAAACGATGGGGGCGCGGTCGCTCCGTGGTAGAGCGTTCACCTCTGATGCTTGGGGTCCCGGGTTCGATCCCAGCCCCCGCCAAGTAAACTTTGTGGTGGACAAACACCGTGTTCGTGGGTTTTCTCGGGGTTCTCCCGTTTCCTCCCACTTTCTTCATTCCACCATTTCACTCATCTCTCACCATCACCGTCTCCTTTAGCCTAACCGGCATAACCGTGGGACGTAAAACTCAAAGATTTCATTTCATTTTTTCAAGAAAACGATATCCAGAAGAATGACATATCATATTACACAAGAGAAAATGGCATTTTGTTCTTTTACCCTGTAACTCATCAATTGTGATCTAACTTTGCTGTTGAAGGAGACAAAGGGGTAGAGCGTTTATCGCAGGTGCGTGAGATCAATGGTTTGATCCCCGATCAAGTAAGTTTGTGGTGGGCAACATGGTATAAGTGGGTTTTCTCGGAGTACTTCCTTTCCTCATTCCACCGATTCGTCCATCATCATTCACTTGCCTTAATCATCCGTCTCCCTTTGCCTAAAAGACATACACGCGAGACATTAACTTGAAAGATTTCATTTCATTTCATTTTCTCACTTTGCTCTCAAACTAAACTAACCTTAGTCTATACAATCAAATTTCACTTATTGTGTGCAGTAAGGACAAAAAAAATAAACAGAAAATTTTATAACAGTTATATTTTGTAGGAAGTATTATTTTTTTCACAAATAATCTCCTGAAAAAGGAATAAACTTTAGTTTGATAGTGAGATCCTGCGGATTGGTTATACAAAGAGAAATACTCATAAAGATTGTACTGATTATTTGGATATTTATTGGTAACAAGCTTGTATACTACAATTCGAGAGGGCATGCATTTCTGCATTTGTGTCTATTCCACAATAGCTTTCATAAAATCTACCCTACATTAATAAGATTTCGCATTCTCTTTCTTTCAAGTTTATTTTTTTAAAAATACACCTTCCAGCTTTGAGTTGAAATTGAGAACAAAGACGAGAAATGGGTAAATTCAACTAAATTAGGTAGATTTTGAATATATATAGGCCCTATATATTTAAAAATCATTTTTCTACTTTTTATAAGAACTTCCATTTTCATTAAACATTCGTATACTCCCTTTAAGATTTCCTATTCACTCTAATTGGTTAGCACTGAAAAACTGCTTCACTTGATTCTGATTTTATGTAAAACTATATTTCAAACATATATTAATTGTCCAGAAGGCGATCCGCCCACTCCAAACAACCCTTCTGGATCCTCTAGTGCTGCTTGGGATTGAAATTATTATATACCTCTAAAGTCGTAATCATAATTAATTGTTTGCATACTTCCACAAAACATACAATCACCAAATTTCACCTACATGTTCATCATGTGATGTGAATAACGGCAAATCCTGATATCTTGAAAAAAGCGACATTTTCCATGTAAATGGAGGGTCGAAATTTTTCGTCGTTTCGAAATGCTGGTTTTTATAGTAGTTGCACACATCATAGAAACGTCATATTTTGTCAGACAGTGAAGCTAGGAACATAGTTTGTGTTAGAAAAAAGAGCATTAAAATTCGTTCCGTTTGGCGGCGCAAATCGAGAAAATGTGAAATTTGTAATGGCTGTTGCTAGAACATCGAAATTTCGAGCTGATGTTTATTCTGATGCGTAGTTTCCGAATGCGTGCTTAAACTTGAAAAAAAAATAGTCATCTTCGGGTTAAGAAAATGTTAGGAATGTTTTAAGGGCGCGTTAATAAATAAAGTCGTACTTCACCATATTTAAAACTATATTCCATTACAATTATTTTTTGATTTTCATGAAATATATTCTGGTTTCTTTTATACGTAATTATTTCTATTATTTCGAGCTAAAATCAGTGAAGCACAGAGAGGTGGATTCCTCTCTTTTTAGTAGCAAGTAAATCTTTGCTTGTTTCCAGTTTCCAGCCTTCTAAAAAATGTACTTGTGGATCGAAATGAATATAGACTTTCTTGTTTGTATATACTGTATGTTGCAGACCTTCTTGTAAAATCGACCTTTTCACAAAAATGTCTAGGCAGTGTGCAAAGGGATTGTTTATTGTTCAAACTACGTGCACCGATTGTGCACCGAGGATAAGATAGACTTTCATGATGAGATGGATGATACTGGCCGTATTATGGAAATGGGAGTAAATGGGAGAATCCTGGGAAAATCTATGCACACGACATTTGACCGGCATAAAGCACAATTGGCGGCAGCTGAGATCGAACTAAGATTATCACGCGCCAGAGGTGAACGCTCTACCACTGAGCGACTCTGACACGTATAAAATTATAATATTGCACCATGAAACACTACCTTAACATTCCAAGTATGATTGCATATCTAAAACCCAACGTAGTACCCCTTAACATTGTATATTACAATTACTCACAGAATGTGGTAAACAAAACCACACCATAACAAATCTTTAGGATAATTCCTTTTAACTAAACACTTTTCGCTCGACCCTTCTCTGAAGCATGTCAACTTTCATCTCCAACATCAACTCACCTACCAAAAAGGGACTGACTTTCATTTATGCTTTTTATAATTTAAGTGAATAATAAATCTTAAACTGTATGATATTTTGTCCCTCAAACAATAAAAAAATAACGTTCTTCACGTTAAACAAAATGCATAGACTTTTTGGTTCAATTTAGAGATATCAATTCTTATCCTTTTTAAGATAACAAAAATGGGATGTGGAATTAATCAAAGGTGAAGTTAGCTTCATCTTCTGGTGATGACAGTTCGTAAGAAAATTTCAGTAAAGAGTTTCCCGCATCAGCAAATTAAACTGTGTGAACTCATACTTTTAATGTACGTACGAGCTAAACTTAGTTAAGCCTTCTTCATTAAAATCAATAAACTCCTCAATGAAATAACGATAAGAGTCTATTGACAATCTTACCACATATACACACACTCACACTCACACACATACACATACACACACACACACACGCATACACACACAAGCAAAACCTGAAATGACGGTTTTGAAACGGGAAGTCATCCGTACATTTTTTTGTCTCCCTCTTGATAGTCAATTTATACTTATACAGACCTGGTATGGTTGGTAAAACGTCTATCTATCTGCCAACCGAATGGCACTGATTGGACATTATAGTATTATCGTCCTAATCTCATCGAGAGAAAGGTTCAAGCGTTCACCCAGCTTCTGATGTATAAATACCTGGGGATGCCCTGTGTAATATATAGAGCCGAACGTGGTACTAATCACATACATTTCTGTGTATTTCATCTTACAAAGGATGAAATTTCACTTCACGCAATTAGCGGGCCACATTGGTCAGTAATGTTCACCCCAGGACAAAGAAATTTCTTGTCTCGTCTCGATTCTCCTTCCAAAAACGAGACGAGAAGTACACCTTGTCTCAAAAAGGTTGAGCGCATTCTTTATTGGTGTTTTGAGGCAAAAATTTTCTAAGTCCAGCTTCGGGTATCTTCGGGAAAAAGTAAGCCAGGTTCGAACCTCCAACCCAGCCTTTGCAATCGGGAAAAAGTTTGCAGATGTGTTTTTCTTCTTTTAAATATAATAAGACTTGTTACCAAGTGTTTAGAAAAGCAACATTGATTGAAATACTTAATGATACAATATTTCGAAACCTTTTATTAATGTGAGCACATGCTTGTTTGTCATTTAGCTCTCTATACGTAATGGAACATTTAAATACGTTAAAGAATCTTTCCATATGTAAAAGAATGCTCAAAGTTAAGAAATAGAACATAATTATCGCCTGAGTACTAAAATAAAAGTCAAAGTAGAAGAGAAACAGCGTTTGTAATGGATATGAATGTCATAATTATCTTGAGATCCGTTATACATCGCTAGAAGCTTAGTTCTAGAAGTCCTTGTGTTAGCTCATTGATAAGCTGTTGGATTTCAAATCATAAGGTTCTGAGTTCGATTCTCATCTGGGTCAATACTTTTTTAAAAATTATATTTTCCGCAATGCGTGAAAAATTATATAAAATAATTACATTAAAATACATAAGTTGTTTATATATAACATAATAATTGCAGAACATAGTAATTATTATGTTTAAAATATAACATCTGAGATAATTTTCACAGTAGGTCGGTATTATATATGAGGATGTAAATACAAGTTAAGAAACTCGTTCAATAGCAATAAATAAATCATGTAGTGTATTTATTTGCAGCTATTTGTCATATAGAGAGTAATTCTCAACATTCATAATACAGAATGTCATTTATGTTCTTGAAAAGTTATTCGATGCATAAACAGATGGTATAAACAGAGAATCCAAAGTCGGAACGCTCGCAAAAAAATTCATGAACCCCAAAGGTCACGTGAGCAGACTGGAACTGTCCTTATGAAGCATGCCACAGCAGAAGTCTTTACATAGATTTTCAATTCAATTCCTGATATATGCTTTTGCAATGTGCAAGTAGTGATGCCTTGAGTCGCCCTCTCTCGCTCGCTCGCTCGCTCACTCTCTATTTATACAGAATATAAAAGTGGATTTATGTGTGTGTTTCAACATAATTCTGATATATCTAGAGCAATTTTACCTATATTTCTTACAGTCTGGAAAAAGAGTACTGTCGGGATACATATCAAAAATACTAGAAACGGGTCGATATTAGTATCGAATCCATAGTTTCTTGGTCGCTTAGGTGAATAGCTCTACTTTCAATTCAAGTCCAATTAAGCTCCCATTAGCACCCAGGGTGGTTACGTAGCGACATAAAGATATCGAAATCAACCGATATTAGAATCGAATCGTAAATTTTCAGCGCCGCTAACAGTGCAGCATTTCCCATTAGTCCACATTAGTCCCATTGCCTAGAGGGCAACATATTTGCAGAGTGCAAATTTTAAAACTTGAATAATATTTTAATTTTTTTCCGTATGAAAAAGTTAAAAATCATGAGCAAATATACTATTTCACTAACAATCCTCTTTTACTATTCTAGTATGTTTAATAATAGCGTAAGAAATGTAATAGTAATTCAGAACGTGTTTCACAGTTGTTATTTTTTGCTACATAGTTGTAGCTGTAGCATGTAGTGAGTGGAATTTAACTGTAATAAATTCACTAGTTAACCATATTCGAATTAAGTTTTATTTTTAAGTTCGGAATGAAGGGTCGAAGAAATATGTAGTTATTGGGGGCAATGAGCTTTTCTACATTTTACTTTCAAGATCTCCATTTTTCTTTTGTCATTTGTTCCTAATAAAAAAAGTTCAGTCACTTTTGGATTGTCATAGGATAGTAGGAGTTGGATTTTGGGATGCAGCCTGTGAGATTCTAGAGGAGCTAACTGCTTGAAAAAATATTTTTGAATCATCTGTAACATATGAAATAAGGATATGTATCCTAAAAAATTGAAAGTAACTATGCGTAATGATCACGGTCAAATTGCAAAGTCAAATGAATTGACGTTTGGTATATAATCAGGCTCCAATCCCAACTGGAAAGTTATCATACGCGTGTCACTTTCATTATAATACATATCCTTAGGGGGAGTAGAAGTCCGAATTTTTGCGAAAAATTTAGTATCTCACAAGCCGTTCAACTGAGAGCTGAAATTCAGCATATAACTCTTTATTAAAAATAAAGAGAATATGCAATGGCATTTACTAAAATTGTCTTTTATGAGCGGAGGAACGAGGGTGCATTTTCTATATATTGGAAATTGGTAGTGGGTTTATTTGTAAAAATAATCGAAAACGATTGATATTAGTTGAGAAAAAATTGAGTAATGCAAACTAAAGTTCTTTTTGAATTTTATACCCACTGCTTTCTATCTTTAATTGCTGAAGCTGGTGTTTAATATATGGAGCGTTCCGAGCATAAGGCAATCAAGCCATAAAATTAGAGAAAAATGGCCATAAAATTTGTATTCTAAACTTAATTACATGGGCATTTTCAATTAGTACGGCATGCTTAATTATATAGAAAATTAGTTTCTCTCCCTCTCCTTTTTTTTTTTTTTTTTACGTTGGTCTACTTTTCCTTGATTCGAAACTTTTAAATTTCACCCTATTTTCCACTGAAATGTGTCTGTAAGGCAACAAAGAAATAATTACATATGATAAATTTAAATTCATTTTAATTCGGAAGATGAGAAACACTTTGCCATTATATATCGTAAAGGTCAGACCCCATCAGTATTGTAACAAAGAGGTGCTTGAGCCAATGACGGTAGAAAGTCAAACTCCGATAAGTGATAATTTCACAGTCTTGTTTTATTACAAGTGTAATCTCTTTATTCAATGGAGAGGAGGACGTGGTCATCGGTCAGAGTTGATGTCGATGGGTTTTGGTGGGTCGGAGTTGGTCGCAATGGTTCAGAGTGGTTCATAGTTGGTGGTGGGTCAGAGTGGATCACGATGGTTGATGGGTCAGAGTGGGCCAATGGGTCATTTGGGTGGTGGGTGATAGTGGGTCATGGTGGGTCGTGGATCAAATTTTCATTGACCCACACCATCTCTGGTTAAAATTGTACTAAAGATAAGAGGCACCAAAGATGCATGTCGGCTATTATGCTCAAATTTTGTGCATGGATAGTACTTCACCAGAAAGCAATAAATCTGAAACGGTTCACGGTATCACCTCCTAGAACTCGAGATGTAGGGGTTTGTCTGATTGGCTAAATTAAGACCTCAATGATTTATCCTTCAACAAATAAGCTTTTTATGATCGTTTCCGTGGGGAAGTCAGAAGAACGCGTGCCTAGTAATCGTAATATTGATAGTTCGCGTCCACCCCGGGGTATTTGTTTTGTGTTTTATTGATTCACCTAAATATAAACAAATCACACATATAGGCATTTTAACATATTTTGGGAGAGTAATTTTGTGGTTCGTTGGCGTTTCATCGCGTCTCTGCCGCTGGTAGTAAAGTTTTCAAAATGGAACTTGGACCATCACGGATCGTCGCTGCGGGGCCACCAATTTCTGGCGAGAGGTTAATAGTTGACCATCTGTAGTCCACCGACGCTTACAGCTTAGGGTAATGAACGATGTCCTTGCCTTGTAGACTTCATGACTAGCGACGTCGGCAGTCAACTAGCTTTTAGTATTCCTTTACTAACCATCTATCGTTCATGTTTGTACACGGTGTTGTCATAATAATAATAATAATAATTATTATTATTATTATTATTATTATTATTATTATTATTATTATTATTATTATTATTATTATTTGTAGTAACAGTAGTATAATTGATGATAGAATAATTATTGTCTATGTATTGTCTAGGTAGGACTACACACAGGATTTGGCTCGTTTTGGTTCGACTTGACTCTAATCCGAGTCGAGTTGGAAGATATTTTTCTCGCCGAGTCCAAGAGTAGACCTCAAAGATGTCTGTTTCGAGTCGAGTCAAGTTTCAAAGAAAAGTCGTTCGTGCCCTTCCCCAGTAATGAGAGCTTAATCGTAGTTAAGCGAAATTGAAAGTCTCACTATTTATCTAAGCGACCCCCAAAACTACGAATCTAATATCGATCATTTTCTAGCAATCTTTTATATGTATCCCCCTCCCATTCACCATAGATAACCCGACAGCACTCTTTTTGAAACTATAAGAAATGTGGTTAAAATTACTCTAGGCCAGTGGTTCTCAATCTAATTCCTATGACGATCCCCTTTTATCACACGCTCTTGCCAGCGACCCTTTTATAATTTGTTTTATAATAAGCTTGTGTGGGATTTTTAACATACCTATTTCTATAATAGTAGAATCCATTTTTTGTTTATAGTGAACAGTGCCATGGAAAATCATTGCCCGGGGCGAGAGTATAGTACGATGTCACCGTATATATGAGTGACGTCGACAGACTAGCTACGAAGCGCCACCATGGTTGGCACGAAGCTCAATAACATTTTCAAAATAAACCCTACCTTTCCTTAATTTTGAGCACATTTTATTACGTTTTTCCTTCTATTTTACACATGTGCACATGCACTTTCCTAACATGAGTAACACACTTCCTCCGAAATGTGTGGCCCCTTTTTTCGGCGCCCGGCACTGACAGTGGATACAGTAACTGTAATATCTATATTCCCAACGACGAAGGTGCTGGTTCAAGATGGATGTTAAACTCCTTCATTGAAGAGGCCATTAACGTATCCGATCTAAGCCCACAACTTCTTGACCAAATAATAGAATGATCATACGACAAGTCTTTGCGACTGGTTTTCTGTAACGAAGACTTGGACAAGTTCTGCCTGATGAGGAGAGAAGAATATCCTGGTCTGATGATTGCTGCTTTAAAAGTAATAATTCCATTTGCTATATCGTACTTGTGCGAAAGTGTGTTTTTTTATGGTAAACATTAAAACAAAGATAAGAAATCGCTTATCAGTTGAAAATGGCTTGATAATGTTCGTCATGAAGATTGAACCGGGCATTGCTGCACTAGTGAAATTATACCATGCTTAGGTATCTCATTAGGTTTTAATTTTGATTGTATTTCAATGTGCAGGTTTTGTTTCATGTGTATTTTTCTAGTATTTCTATATACAGTTGTGATTAGTTTTATATCATACCTCTTTGATTTAAATTCATTTTTAAACAACTCTACTAACTAACTCTATGGCCTATGGAACCCAGAGGTTCAATGCCCCGTTCACAAAAGCTCTCCACTGACTTCTATCCTTAGCCAATTGGATCCAGTTTCTACTTTGTATTCTTATCTCAGCGAGATCCATCTTAATATTGTCCTCCCATCTGCGCATAGGTCTTCCTAATGGTCGTTTTCCGCTTGGTCTTCCAGTCAAGACTTTGAAAGCGTTTCTACTTTCTTCCATTCTAGCTACATGACCTGCCCACCTAAGCCTCTAGATTTGACGACCCTAACAATGTTGGGTAACCGTATAAATTATGTAGTTCCTCGTTATGAAGTTTCCGCCATTCCCCATTCCCGTTCCTCTTGGGTCCGAATATTCGTCTAAGGATCTTGTTCTCAAATACTTTCAGTCTATGTTCTTCCCTCAGAGTAAGCGACCATGGTTCGCAACCATACAGAACAACAGGCAGATGTTATATTTTAAAGATAAGAATTACTTATGTCGTGAAATGATATGAATATATATATTCAACTGATATATACAACTGATGATATGAATATATATATATTCAACTCATATATACAACTGATGATATGAAAATATATATACAACTGATGAATTGTAATGTAACTATTTTACATAATTTTCATGCATTGAGGAAAGTAGAATATCATTAAAGAATCTCACCTGAACGGGTATCGAACTCACGAACTCGTGATTTGAACGCTCGGGGGTGTACCACTGAGCTAACATGACCACTCTTCGGAAGCTGCTTCTGAAATATAACTGAGCTCATAGTAAATGCTCTTTTCCGTATGGAAATCACAATGACGAAACGAGAGTGTGAATACATAGTCTCGAAATATTGTATCATTAAGTATTTCAATCAATGTTACTTTTTTCTATACTTAATACCATTTCAACATGTCTTATTATATTTAACAGAAGGAAAAACATATCTGTACATCTTTTTCCGATTACTAAGGTTGGCTTTGGAGGTTCGAACCAGCAGCTTTAGTTTACTGTTTTCCGAAGATACCCGAAGTTGGACTTCGAAAGTGTTCGTCTCAAAACAGCTATCATCATATCGCTCAATCTGTTTGGTATATGGTATATGTTTTTATACATGTAAAGTCAGTATAACAATTCATTCTTTAAACAGCTTTTCGTATGTATTAATATTCCTTTATAAAAACTGTTTTTAATATTATTATTACGGCGCACCATTTTCAGATTTCTTTCGTTGACCAAGTCGTTCGCCACCAGCGTTGCCAGACTCACAGCTCGGAATTATTCCAAAACCTGATCGAACTTATGCTAGATTTGCTCAAATTATGCTAGATCCTCATAATTACTACTTCAGGAGTTAAAAAAAAACGAAGTTCAGATTCGATAACGTAACTTAAAATACACAGACAGCAAGAATGCATGGATAGAACTCAATACTTCAAGCACCAAAATTTTAACTCAACTAAATTACTGCAGTCGTTGCCAGACTCAATGGCGTATATATCGTATAAATGAATGCGTTTGCACAGGCGAATGTGGGTCTCAATTGGGAAAACGTAGTTTTCTCAGATGAATCCATATTCACAACATCAAAGGAGGGACGCCGTTTTGTGTATCATCCGAGAGGCACCCGATATGACCATGGATATGTGGCTGCTTGCAATCGCAGTGGTCATGTATCTATTTTATGTTGGGTTTGGATTTCCAGTCGCGGAGCAGGACAGCTTCATAGAATTGAAGGACATCTGGACAATGCTCAGTACTTGGACATTATCAGTAATATCATGGTGCCATCTGTACGAGTATTTCAGCCTAATGGTGTAATTCAGTTCCAGCAATACCAGTCGCCAATACATATTTCCCGTGTGGTTCAGGAATGGTTCGCAGGGCACCCTGAGATTGATTTAATCGACTGGTCGCCTCGTGGAGCAGACCTCAATCTCATGGAAAATATGTGGGCAGAAGTGAAACGTACTCTAAGGGAAAGTTGGCCTGAGGCAGATCCACCAAGAACTCAGGATGACCTGTGGCATCTTGCTTCCGAAGCATGGCTGGAGGTAGGGGAAGGAGAAGATTTGTCACCCATGTAATAGATTCCATGCCCAGAAGAATGGAGCGTGTAATAAATTCAGAAGGGTCTTGGACACAATATTAATGTCCCTGCCTTAACTCCCAAAAACAGCCCCTTTCAGGGCTACCTAAACGCTTCTGAAAATATTTCTAGAGGTAAACCACTCCTTGTATCCGATTTCTGTGCAATCCTACCAACAAAAGAATGATAATTAGCTGTAGGTTTTGAACTCAAGACCTCTTCAGTGGCAAGTCCGTACTCTACCAGTGAGCTAACATGAAAACGCAAACCCAACCTGAAGAAACACGACTTTCAATTTCTGGTATTCGATGGCAATGATGCTCATATACTTTGTAAATGTTGTATTCAACTTGGGATATTCCGCAACACACACACACACATAAACAAAGCGAAAGAGAGAGAGAGAGAGAGAGATGAATACACAAAAGCATATTCAACGTATTCGAATGAGACTCTAAGTAACGACATTCCGTTCTAAAGAGAATTTGTGTTTCTTCCCGTGACGTTAAGGGGATCGGGAAAAGTTATGTGTCTTGAAGCAGGATACGACTTTGGATACTCTGTTTATACACTTTCTATATCCGTAGCAATATACTGTATTTCACGAATATAAATAACATACTGTAATGAAAATATTGAGAAGTTAAATCTGTATGACAAATAGCTGCAAATAAATACACTACATAACTTATTTATTGCTATTAAACGATTTTCCTAACTTGTATTTAACATTCTCATATATAATACCGACCTACTGTGAAAATTATCTCAGATGTTATATTTTAAACATAATAATTACTATGTTCTGCAATTATTATGTTATATATAAACAACTTATGTATTTTAATGTAATTATTTTATATAATGTTTCACGCATTGCGGAAAATATAATTTTTAAAAAAGTATTGACCCAGATGAGAATCGAACTCAGGACCTTTTGATTTGAAATCCGACAGCTTATCAATGAGCTAACACAAGGACTTCCAGAACTAAGCTTCTAGCGATGTATAACGGATCTCAAGATAATTATGACATTCATATCCATTACAAACGCTGTTTCTCTTCTACTTTGACTTTTATTTTAGTACTCAGGCGATAATTATGTTCTATTTCTTAACTTTGAGCATTCTTTTACATATGGAAAGATTCTTTAACGTATTTAAATGTTCCATTACGTATAGAGAGCTAAATGACAAACAAGCATGTGCTCACATTAATAAAAGGTTTCGAAATATTGTATCATTAAGTATTTCAATCAATGTTGCTTTTTTAAACACTTGGTAACAAGTCTTATTATATTTAAAAGAAGAAAAACACATCTGCAAACTTTTTTCCGATTGCAAAGGCTGGCTTGGAGGTTCGAACCTGGCTTACTTTTTCCCGAAGATACCCGAAGCTGGACTTAGAAAATTTTTGCCTCAAAACACCAATAAAGAATGCGCTCAACCTTTTTGAGACAAGGTGTACATTTTAAAAAAAAATCGAGCCTAGACGAGAAATTTCAAGTCTTAAATCTTACCCAAGTCTTAGTTCCCATACACTGTTTTAGTGTTACACGCTTCATACATAAAATCTATTAATCGTTAAGCGGAATGTACAAACAATGAAGAGCTCTTACCTACATTTGAAGATGTGTAAGTCATTACACAGTACACTACAATAATAAATATAATGTGAATGTTAAATCATACTTTTCGAGGTCTTCTTGTAGTGTGGAAGAATTTTGGTAGCTTGTAATTCAAATTAAGAAAAAAAACTTAGGGCATAAATTTTGTACATAAATTTACACAGCGATATGTTAAAAATGTTAATATGAGGCGATAAACGTTTTTCGAGGATAAAGACGAGACGAAATAACCTAATTTCGCGTCTAATCTCGTCTCGTGAACACCATTATTGGCAAACATTGAAGAAGAGCGTATAATTTTACTTTTAGCCTTCCTTATGTAAAAAAAAGAAATTGTCATTGTTGTTTGCTTCAATATCTCAGTTCTTCATCACTCGAATAACATATCTGCACTTCCAAATCTGGACATCAGCCTGGAACACTTTGTTTCCTGACGCGAATCTATCAACTTCCTCAGCAGGTGACATAAGCCTCCTGAACAAATGACAATCTCCATCATCTCTAGCGATAATTTGCATCACATAAACAAGAATATTTGTTTCATTTTACCTACATGGGAAGTCTTGCGTTCTATAATAATGATTCTATTCTTTTCATACTTCCTAAAATAAAAAGGGGAAAAGACAAACTCAGGTGAATATTAAAGCATTATCGCAAGGATTATTTTTCTGTTATTGCCGGACTTCTATAGTATTTTACATAGTGCATAGTCATAGTGCATCTTGTGGAAATGTGAGCAGTTATTTGTATTGTATATATTGCCAGCATGTAATATTTGTTGAAAGCCGTTACCACGAATTCGCATCTACGTCGCAAGAATTCTGTTACAATTTTATCGAAAAATTAGAAATATTTTCTTATGTATACACTTTAAAAAATACTTACGATGAAAATCTCACATGTAAGATTGAGTTGAGACGATATTGAGTTTACCGTCCCATTCAGCAGCAAGACCACATGATACGTGGACCTATTGATTAACGTGGAATTCAAACCATATGACCTCCCGCTGGGAACTGAACCCAGGTCTCCCATGCCAAAGAGGCGTAAGTTAAGCGCTTAGCCACGAAGGAGCTCCTAGCATCTAAGATTACTAAATTCTTTTTTCACACTAAAAATTCGTATTTTGTAAAGTTGTATTTTCCGTACAGAAAACACAGCAAAAATTTAAGGTAATATATTATCTACTAGATATGCTAAATTTTCACCGTAAAGCTACAGATTTTATTTATTTCTCTATTTAACAGTATATACACCATATATTGTGTAGTTAAGGATATTTGTTGTTTTCGGCAGCTATTTTCTTATTCCAAGACAATGCAGGGGCACGACTGCTCAGTGATAGAACATTCACTTCTGGTGTGTGGGGTCCCTGGTTCGATTTCAGCTCGAGTCAAGTGGACTTTGTGATGGACAAACAACGTTCGTGCGTGTGGTTTTTGGGGTTCTCCCGTTTCCTCCCACTTCATTCGTTCCACTATTTCATTCATTTCTCATCATCGTCGTTTCCGTTAGCCTACACAGCATAATCGTGGGACGTAAAATTGCTAGATGTCATTTCATTTTCAACGCAATGCAACAACAATAATATGATAATTTATTTTTAATATTAATAATATTACTTTGTTTGATTTCTTTCTTCTTCCAAACTATTTGCAATAAGGGGAATAATATGTGAGAAAGTATGGTAATTATTGAAAAACATCGAATTAGTTATTTCAATGGGTTTACTTTCTTAGCCTCTACATTATGAAAAAAGAATATTTAGACCATACTGTTCATGAGCTCGAAATAAACTAGATTTTATAAGATTCTCTGGTATGTTTTTCTTTCAATTTGCTTCCTATCCCTTCAAAAATAAGGAAAGTGTACTGGAGACGTACAATCAAAAATTGCGAAACTGTGGTAAAAGGTTGTAACGATTTTGTTTACATCTCATAAATCAATATTTCACTAGAAATCCTATAATGTATTTTAAGTAAATTTTCTGGGAAAAATACAGAACGAGTTGTTTACTCTTAGGAGAAATTCTTTTTCGGACAACTTTCTCAAAAAAAAAAAAAAAAAAAAGGATGATGCAATTAAGTTCATATTTAATAAACAGATCTTCCCTTATCAATCCCAGTTTTATATAGCATAAGTCATTTTTTCCTTAATTAGTATTATCATTATTATTTATTGTAACAACACAACCGGCATTGTGCCCATTTACAGTATTTATTTACATATTTGGTAAATGACAATATTTTTTACTGAAAGAAAAATACAGAAATTTTTACAGTTTCAGTAATTAATTCAGCTTATCATATTACAAATTGTATTCCTAAACACACTTTCAGACATATTGAATACATCTACCACTTCACACTTTTCTTCAATATTATTGTAGTAAGAGCTCATTCTTCATAAAGGGAATATATATAAGATGTCAGTAGGTGCTTTCTTACAGTACATGATACTACTATTGTTTAATCTTGTTTTAGACGTTGGAACTTGCAGAAATATATTAGAAGTTAGTTAATGTAATCGATTTTATTATTTATTATTTTATATAAAAAAGCTAAATCATTAACAAACTTAGGTTGCTCTAATGTAAGTATATTGAAGTTGGTTGCTAGTTCTAGATATGACATGTATGCAAGGTATAATCCAGTTTTTCTATATATTCTAGTTGGGGTCTGATATAGAAATAATATAATTTGAAAATTGTCTTGTGGCTACGGAAGTCCTTACTTACACTATAAACAAAGCCAAGATTCTTATATGCATTGTTTGCAATAGTTTGAATGTGATTTCCGAAAGTCAGTTTTGAATCAAAGGTGACATCAAGGTCTTCAACTCGCACAGAGTAGTCTATTCTTGAATTTATCTTTCTTAATAATATTTTTTCTTAAAATTAATTGTTAATCTTATTTATGTATCATAAATAAATATTTTGGTAAAACAAACAGGAATATGGAATGATTTAATTCAAGAAATTAGAGAGTGCATTGGCCAGTCCGATTTTCTGTCTATTTAGTTATATTAAGTTGGATCACCACCCGGAAGTCAGAACATATTTTAGCTTATTTCCTTAACTACTGCGCAATGAAACGTTATATATTATAAATATTGTACTATAAGATAGAGTTACGTTTCAGCTACAACACTGATTTATTTGGTTGTGTCTCCTGATATCGAAAAATGTAACAAATAAAAGAAAATATTAGATTCCTTTTACAATGAGGAGCTCCTCCGTGGCTAAGCGGTTAGCGTACGCGCCTTCGGCGTGGGAGACCCGGGTTCGATTCCCGGTGGGAGCGCATGTGGTTCGGATTCCACGTTAATCAGTAGGTCCTCGTCTCATATAGCCTCGCTGCTGAACGGGACGTTAAACTCAAAATCAACTCAACTCAACTTTTACAATGAGCACACAAGACGGCACTTGCTGTTAGATCTTAGTAGAAGTGCTCATTTTTATGAAATGTTTATTTGTATATGTAAAGTATGCTAAAGTAACAATCTTATTATGAAATAGATATATTGTTTGACCGTTTCTCGTGTTATGTTTCGCATTTTATTTAAATATTAATTTACATTTAAGGAAATAGATTTTGAATAGAAAATTGCGCAGAACGCCATAATACGTTATTGCCAAATTTGTACGTTTAGTTCCTGGATTCTAGCGTTGCAGTTCGAGAAGCGAAACTTAGCTTCCGTGAATTATGATAAGGGTTCAAAATTAATTTCTCCAGTAAGTATCCAAGCAGAATTCCATGATAACTTCCTTTATTATCTGGCATAAGTAAATACTGGACACTATCTGGCAACGCCACACTATACAAACAGCATTTAGCATAGCACCGAGAACACCCTGTGATCCACCTTAAAAAATAGAAATATAGTTGCACACTAACCGATTTTTCGTCGTCACCAGATACGAGGAATGCTGTCAAATCAGTTTTCACAGATTAACTGCAAAGTTATTGATTTATAGTAATGTCATCTATGAAATTATGCACATATTTGCTATACGACTATCCAATCTGGAGGACATCGTGGCTCAGTGGTAGGGCGCTTACTTGTGGTGCGTGAGGTCTCAGGTTCGAGCTAAGGCCAAGTTAATTTTTGGTGAACAACATCGCGTCCGTGAGTTTTCTCGGAATACTCCCACATTCCCATTCCACCAATTACTCTACAATTATTAACTTACCTTAGCCTAACCGTCTCCCTTAGCCTAACAGATATAATAATGGGACTTAAACTGAAAGACTATCCAATTTACATAAAAATTTACATAAATTATTATTATTATTATTATTATTATTATTATTATTATTATTATTATTATTATTATTATTATTATTATTATTATTATTATTATTATTATTATTATTATTATTATTTGTTTGATACATTGTAAGCTTCATTTCTTTGCTATTTTTTTTTAATTTAGCTACTGACATCATATTGGCACTAGTTAAACCCATGGTAGCCCATCATCTCAAGTCGGGACCAGTGGTGTGGTACTGTAATACTGCTTTCAGGTTATGCGAGACAGTGTGGTGGGGAACGGTTATACATCAGGATTGTCATTTCACACTTTGCTTGAGGGTAAAAGATTTTTCATGTGCGGATGTCAGTACAATTTTACACATTTTGCCTTATTACGTTACTATATACTATTGATAAATATATAGAGTGTGTATATAGCTCAAACTTAAGAGCATTCGGACGCCTTGTCCATACTATGAGGGATTATCATGTAATGTGGTTTGCGCACCCGTCAATTGCACTGGATTTAAGGCCAGATTGTGGTTCGAAGCTTATGTTAACAGCAGGTACTATTCTTCATAACCGTAGTGTTGTATGAGTCATAAAACTCAGAAATTCATCCTAATTCATACTTTGACGTACCCCTAAATTATCCTGATAAGTTACCCTCCAAAAGTCAATACAAATTTTAAACTTACCAATAGTTCTGATCTCAAATACGCACTGGGTAGATAAAACTGTTTTCCATTCCAAATTTGTATACATCTTAAATTCATAGTTTGTAATATAATATAATGTAGGTTACGTAAATTCGTGGGAAGACTATTGTTTAATGAATAGTATACTTATCTCCATCTTGTATAGTCTTTTTATTTATAGCATGTTTACTTTATTTTTCCTTTATACTTAGAATATATATTGCAAAATTTCCTCTTATTTTATATAACTGTATTAGGTCGATGCCCTTCTGAATATTCCCATACAATGAGCTATTGTTCCTTTTTGTTATTTTTACTAGAGTTACTTATATATATTATTATTTAGCACGTGTTCTTCTATCTACTTTTGTAATATATGCAATATTTTTTTCTGGTTTCAAAATATTTCTTGATACAAGTGTTTCACTAGAGTTATGTGAACTTTCAGACAACCAATAGTAAATAACTTTTCCTTTAATGTTTTTTCGCAATTTCAAAACTTTGCTAATCTATTTCTCGTATGAGATATTCTTACAATGTACACCATATACATAGTATACAAATTTCTTGATTGTATGTTGAGCACTAATGATGAAAAACGTTTTAATTACTCTATGTATACCATGGAGTGGAAACAACTTAAACCCTGTGTTCCACATTGTTTAGGATATATAGAGAGAATATTCGTGCAAACTTTCAATTTCCTAGAACAAGGAAAACGTTTTCTCTCTCTTTTCATACCGTTAGATGTTGAGTTCCAGAGAATTCCTAATGTCAAGATTTGATTCTTTATCTGGTAAAAGCTGGGGAAAAAATCCAAGCCACTTTGTCCACTTAGAGGTCGCACTTCGTTAAATTACGTCTTATTCTTGGAGATCAGAAAATTTATACAAAATTTCAAGTTGGTATTTCCAACTGTTAAATGACGAAATATCTCTCAAGAGTCTTTTCCCTCTTAGGGATAGCTTTTGTTAAAACTCTATGATATATTCAGTCCATAGCTCAAGAATAACATTTAAAAAATCAAGTTCCTACACACAAGACTTCAAGAGTTTGGTAAATGTCGAGGAAGGGAATTTTGTCACCTCTCTTTCTACGAGTAGGTGGCTTATTTCGTAAAGCTTATGATTATCATTAACAATTGATAATGTTTGTACGTACAAAACTTTAAATCTCTACGTGTAATAGTTTTAGAGATAATGCAAACAGCGAAAAAAGTTCCAACCTTTTTCCCTCTTTCTCATGCAGAGGTATTCGCAAATTGTCCTTCTCTCAGCCTAGGCTTTAAGAAAGACATCTGTAAAGTAAATTCATGTATACCTAACAGCTTCGGAGATCCCAAAATATTTTCAAGTCCCCTTCCAATTCTTTCCCGCATAGGTCGCATTTCGTAAAACTTTGTGTTGTTCTTTCAAGAGATGGACTACAGCGAGAACTTTTTTACTAAACTTCAAGTTCTTACTTTTAAAAGTTTCGAAGTGATGAACGACGAAAACTCCATTCAATTGCTATTCTCCCATTTTGAGACGCGTTTCGTAACATTACGTGTTTAATGGAAATATTCGTACAAAACCTCAGTTCTCTATTTCCTATGAACAGCAAATAATATTTTTAAGACCACTTTCTTTCTTTAGGCATCACATTTCGTCAAACTCTGTTTTACTGTCGGTCTGTGAAACAAGGAGAATTTTTCTGCAAAATTTCAAGGTTTCACACCTGATATTCTTGGGGATATGGTAAAGGGATACAAATATTAAGAGCATTCTTCTACTGCCCAGTGGTCGGATTTTGACATCTCTCAATCTTATCGTCAACCAGAACACGTAGAGAAAAATTATACAAAATTTCAAGTTATTCTATCATAGTATCGGAGATCAGAAGAAGAAAATCAAACCACTTTTTCAGCTCTAGGGTCGTATTTCGCAAACTCCGTCTTATCTACAGTTTAGAATCCAAGGAAATTACTTAGTAGTCTAGTAAAGATAGCTCATTTTTCTGCCAAGAAAGGAACAAATTAGTAACAAGCTGAAAATTGGTATGGAAGTAGGAGCATGTATCGTTGTTTCGTTGATGTGCAAAAAAACTGTCAGTGTTGCAAACTTCCCATGATTTCTGAAAATATACCTTTCTTTAATAAAAAAAAGAGTTTTTCTTCTATCTCTTCTTCTAGATATTTAAAACGATGGACATATATACGATATTTTTAGATTGTCTGCTTTTCAAGCTTTCCAACCATATATGATTTATGGCTTTGTGATAATTAGAACGGTGACTAGAGAAATAAATGTAAAAGGTGACGATTTCCATAAATCCCTTGTCGTCGTCTAAAGATGGCGGCCATTTTTCAAAATTGCGGGAAAATCTACAGTGGGATTTTAAGGGACTTTTAGTATGTTATTCCTGACACATCCTCTTACTTCCATATCAATTTTCAGCTTGTTACTAAGTTGTTCCTTTCTCAGCCCTATCTTTACTGAATTATACATAAAATTTCCAGATTCTAAGCGTACACTTAAGAGTCTCGGAGAGCTCTCTCATGGCTAAGCGGTTCGCGAACGTACCTTTGGCGTGGGAGACCTCTGGGTTCGATTCCCAGTGGAAGCTCATGAGGTTCAGATTCCACGTTAAGCTGTAGGCCCATGTCTCGTGACTTAAAATAACAAAATAACGAAGAATGTCGGAGATCTGGTGAATCGAATAAAAACGTCAAAACCTCTATCCCTACCCTAACGGGGATCTATCAAGCTAAATCAAATCTTAGGCAGACCTTAGGATGCAGTGAAAATAATTGATGAAGAAATATACGAAGTCAATCGCGGTACTGGTAGGAACTCTTTCTGTCACTGTCGTCTCGCCTGTCTGTTGAATTATTTTATCAGTGGCCTTCCCGTGATAGTTCCGTCTAATCCTGGTGGAAGCTCGTCAGGATTAACAGGAATAGTTGAAGTGACATTTTTTTTCAATTACAACAAACTACAATTTAAGAACTAGCGGTAACATAGTCGTTATTATATCGAAATCTAGTGAAATAGATCAATATTAAATTGTTAAATTAATTATCGATCCTTAATATTAAATAACAATTAGTGGTTAAGATAATCTGTCATCTTGGAGGTGAAATATTGTGGTGGCGAATACTGTGAAGATTACTCTTGCATGATGGTCGATGCACCAAATTCAATCTCCAGTTGTGTTTCGATGCCTACGTTTATAGTAGTAAATTCCGTCTTTCATTGTCTAGGTATTGCACAAAGGCGCAAAACAAAATAGCTCAGTCTTTCGTAATATAAATATATTACTCGTAATATGTTAATTTAACAACAATATCATGACAGAACAATTCAGGGGTATAAAAGCAAAACCTGCAAAATTTAATTTTCAATTTTGTAAGGAGACGAAACAAAAGTGATTTCCTTATGTTTCAGAATTGTTGCACAATTTTTTTTGTTTAGTGGTCACTACTTAATGCAGATGAGTGAAATCAACCAGTAAACAAAAACAATTGTTCAACAATTCTGAAACATAAGGGAGCCACTTTTGTTTCGTTTCCTGACAAAATTGAAAAATACATTTAGCAGATTTAGCTTTTATACCCCTGAATTGTCAGTCATTCGTTGCTACGAAAATCGTATATATCACAATGTTTAATTTACTCTACATTGTGCAGATAATATAAAATATTTATCAGTATTATTTAACGACAAAAAATCCTTAAAATCCTTAGTTGTTCTATTTTGTAGTTGAGTGAAATTATAGATTGAAATTCTAATATTACCATTAGCCCGAAAATACGCACACATTTATTCACATTTCATTTGTGGAAAGCAAAGCGGGCCGTGATAGTTAAGTGCCGAAGTGCTAGCCTTTGGCATGTGGAACTCCTAGTTCGATCCCAGATTCCGTCATGTGGGCCTTGTTGTGGACAAACAACGTGTGCGTGCGTTTTTTGGGCATTCTCCCGTTTCCTACCACTTTCGCCACATCACTAATCTCATCATCTCATCTCTGCTAGCCTCGGTGCACAATCGCGGGACGGTAAACTATTTTCTTCGAACCATTTTAACGGATAACGGTGATTTTGAAATACTATATCCATTTATATTGTATGGCATTTCCTAGCATCTATCCAACCCGTACAACAGCAAAGCATTGAAGGTTGTCTATGATAAAAGTATATATAGTTGTCAATCCAAAAAGATCATTAGACTTTGATTTCGAGTAACTGCCTTTATCTTAGTTTATTTTTAGCTGTTTATGGTACTCATAGGATAGGAATATTCAGTGATGTATTGCTAGATATTTCTAGGTATGAGCTAGGCCGTTTTCAAGCATATAGTGCCTACTCACCCTTACATCGTCCATTAGTTTCCTGATTTAAAGTATGTATACGCTGAACTATATATAAAAATATAAGTGGTTAAACACTATATATCCAAGTATGCACTCTATTAATCCCCGATTACTTACTATAACTGCAAAGAAAATGAAGAAAGTTCAGAAATATGGTGAGTAACCAAATCGTCTTAATTTAAGTTTCACTGCAGTGCTTCTGTAAGTATAAATGGTAATCATGTGCTGCGTAGTCCCGGGTTATATTCCCAAATAGTGCACAGTTTTTGTTTTTAACCCACAATCAATAGGCAATTTATAAAGCTAATTGAATGAGAGTTAATTAACTCTCGTCCAGAAAGCCAGAACTAACAGTGATGAGAAGAGAGATGTGTGCCGGCTACATATTACAAAACTAAAAACGTTTTGTCGGACTTAACACAGGATTTTACGCGGAAAGCGTTTTAATTCTATTAGAGATCAGCACGGGCTTGGGCCGAGCGCATGGATTTAAGCCCTACCCGGCCGGCTGGCCGGACTCGGGCTTACAAAACATATAGCACTTCGGGCTCGGGCCCTAAATTTTTTAATATGCAACCATATTCCTCAGGCCTTTTCGGGCCTACTATGTAAATATACCATACAACAGTATTTACGCGTATTGCACCGTTCTTTCTGGAGAACTTTTAAAGCACAACTGCAAAGTTAAACCTCTATTTGCTGTAATTAAAAATACAATTTTGCGTTAATTATTAAGTTTCTGTAATTCGGGTTTATTTCGGGCTCATTTGATTATAACACGAGATTGGGCCGGGCTCGGGCCTAAATTATAAAACATATTTCGGACTCGGGTCGGGCTTCATATTATAAACTTACGGGCCGGGCCGGGCTGAAAATTCCGGCCCGTACAGACCTCTAAGTTCTATGTTTCATAGAATATCTATAGTATTCACTCATAGCAATGTTGAGTTTTAAAAAAAACCGAGTTCATTACCTGTGCGTTGATTCTGTGGAGGCCGAGGAGAGTCCAAAACTTCTTGAAGTTGGCTTGGGCCGACGTATTTGTATGAAAATTCTTATAGGTGTCTTGTGTAAAATATGAATGTCCCTCTCTTCAAGATTTAAACAGAAATCGGCGCTATTAGTTCTTAATAAGAATTTTACTTGAATTTAAATTTGTTTTCTACTGAAGTGTTCAAAAAGATAAAAGGAGATTTAAAAAAAGATCAAATAAATTGAAAGCGACCGTTATCACACTTAGAAAATTCTATAACTTAGAATAGTACAAGTTTCTAGTTTCTTGAAAGTTTAACATTGAAGTCTATTGCGTTATCAAAATTTAACGTAACTCCTAACTAAATTACAAACATTCCCGTTAACCCTCAGCATACAATTATTTTTAAGTAAAATTAATTTAATTATATAGGCGACGGAGATGGCAGGCTTCCTAAATGATAGCGATGCGTACATTAAGAAAGAATGTTGATATTAAAAGGTACAAATTTTCTATTTGCTAACACGTATACAGTCAAATATTTAAGTGCTAAAACTTAAATGTCCACATTTTAAAGAGTCCATAAGAACTTCTTTAATGATTGTTATGAAAAAAAAATTAGCTCATCAAACCTGTAATACTCATAGCTAACAATTAAATCTACAGTACTGCAGTCAATTGTGAATATATTCAGTATGAATTAATACATCGACTGAATTTAACTTATGGCTTGCAATGTATAATATTCACTTATTTTAATATCAAACCGTATCATCTTAGCATAATTTTTACTATTAGCCTTATATATTTTTATAATTTAATAAGTATGCAATTATTGCTCTTTTTGACAAGAAATCCTAGTAATTTTACAGTATGTATATTATTAGGATCATGTAATTTTAGTACGTATGTTCGTTCATATGTCGATAACTCTTGACCAAAAGTGATTTTCTTAGGAATCGATAGATAGAGCGATTGTCGCGGCAGGATTTATTACTGGAGTCAATCTGTTGACATCTTCAACGGTAACGGTGACTTTAACTGAGAATGTCCATATCCCATACATGTAAGTTTCATATGATCCTCTTTTTCAGAGTTTATTTTAAGTGATAGTTTCTTTGTAAGTACTAAGCTGCTGTCTTACAATGTTTTGTTTTTAACCGTACTTTTAAAACTGTATGAACTCTAAAAACTCTTCGAAAAATATTATGCAATCGCGTTAATTCTTACTAATTGATTGATTCATGCATACGTCTTCAATAAAAACGAGGCTAGATAAGACAAAATCCACAGGTTAAAATGAGGCACTGTAGTGTGTTCTATGGTCCCCCATTAGTAAGTTAATCGAACCCAGAACCTCATTCTCTAGAAATACGCACACTAGCTGCTGGTCCAGTGATATGGCTTTGACAGCTTAGGAATTTTAAATTGTCTGGCTCTATAGCTCTATTTCCTATCTGGCATCTTTGTGCGTAGCATGATGTATGGTCAGCGCGTCGATCTCCTATTTACTGATAATTTGGGCTTGTTAGACTGAAGTTTGTTACATTTTAATATAAATATCTCTTGAATTACCCTATGACAATGACACAATATTCATCATATTGTGGACACCGGAAATCGAACTCAAAGCCTTCTACTACTCATTTGACAACAGGTATATCACAATGAATAGTGACAAATTGCTTCCTTTTGAGTCTTGACAATGATAACGTAATATAGTACGACGATTTTAACAAGAAACATCTTCTAAATTCCACACAGTTATCCGGTGTAAGTTAGCTTTTAAAGTCCTTGTTTCACAATCGGAAAATCTCAGCTTCATCTGGAGCTAATGGAAAAGAGAAGTAATATAGGTAAAATTTTATAGATCATATTGCTAGAAGCAGGCGCGTAACCAACGGAGGTCCGGAGCCCCACTTCGAAACCAGAAATGGAAAAAATAAGGAAGGATGAAACAGAAATAAACGACAAAAAGAAGAATCAGTGTTAAAAATAAAAAGCTAAAAACAAAAGTAATTTTTCGTCATTGCTTCTCTGCAGTATCAAACATGTTACTTCAGAAACGGTTTTCTACTACTCCTTTAACCTGTCATTTGGAACAGACAGTAGTTGACGGAATAATAAAAATAAAAAAGTTATATGGAAACAAAGTTTTGCTAACATTTGATTCGACAGAGAAAGGAACGCAGATATTGTAAAACATTTTACAAGACATTATTGGATATGTACTTTTTACTATAGTTGAGGTCATAAGGAAAGGAAAATTGTTATGTTTGAATGAACAGAGGAAGGAACGTAGATATTTAAAATCTTTTTCAATATTTTCTTCATATTCTTTTACTCGAGATTTCTTCATAGTTTGTTATTACCTAGGTGAAATAGGTAAAATACTTACTAACATATCGTCATTTTATTGACCTGATAAACCAAAAATGTTGCCAGTAAAATAGTTTAGATTGAGCAAGCCTCTGGTGTGATAACCGTAGTATTTCATGTCACGAATCCCCTTCCCCATTACGAAATACTCGGCTACGTGCCTGCTACAAGTTTCACACAGCTTCAGAAATCTGTATACAAGATTTAGTATATTTTGTAATCTTCCTTCCCCTAACGTGTACCATTTAAATTTATACCGATTGGATTTCCCTCAAGAGACACCCCTGATCCTTACTTATGTTCTTCAAAGATCTTTTCTCAACTTGATATGGCGAATGGAGAAGCTGGAGCGGTACCTTTAAATAAACAGTCTATCCTTCAACTTCCTTACCCATTATTCTTGGTATTATTGATGCTTATTACTCAGTACCCGCCATTGTTCCTTTCTTCGGACGCTCAAGTATTTACTGTAGCTTGACACACATACAAAAAATGTGTTTCTCTTTAAGGAAGCATTTTTTTTTATTATTTTCATTATATGTATTTAGTACGAAAAATTTACATACACAAAAACGAAACTTTTTTATTATTTTATAAAAGCCACAGTGGTTTCTGAGAGCGTCCCAAAATGGAACAACGACGGGTAATGGATTACTTAGTTCAATGAAAACTGGTCTCTCGAGCTATACTTACAACTTTTATTAATACATTAATAAATAATGCTTAGGGAGATTGGTTGGCAGAGTTATCATTTGTAGTTTGCAGGGTTTTCTGTACAATCCCACGACTTATGAAACGCTACACCGTGTTTGTCAGCTCCCTCATAGCTATATGGTTAGTGTTTGCGCCTTTGGAGTTGTAGACTCGGGTTTGATTCCCAGTGGGACCTCATGTGGTTCAGATCCCACGTTAAGCTATAGAACCACGTCTCACAACGTCGGTGCTGGAGGAAAGCTAAACTCCACACTAAAGTCAACTAACTAAGACCGTGCTCATGGATTTTCTCAAAGTGGTCCCGTTTGTTCTCATGTTAATATCACTATCGTTCATAGTTCTATTCATCATTCTTTCCTTATGGCCTACACATCGAGCGAAGGGCGCTTCAAATTAAAAGATTTAAGTTGATTTCATTACAATTTATGAAGTAGGTCTATCGACTTGACAACATACTAATTGATTTCAGAAAAAAAAACTAAATTGTTTAATTTAAGAAGAAAATCATTAAGAACCTGAAAATAAATATTTTTAGTACCCATTGTGCTCAAGGTATTATTCCGACATGTTACAATCTAAATCTATGGTTCACAAGCTAGGTTTTGTCTTCTCTGGGACGAAGCGTGAAGAGTTATCAAGGAAAGCTCGGACTACTGAGAGATTGATGAGATATATTTATTCAATGTATTCGTGGGGCCGCGGTGGCTCAGTGGTAGAGCCTTCATCTCTGGTGCATGGGGTGCTTGATTCGATCCCAGCTCGCACCAAGTGAGCTTTGTGGTGAACAAAAACCATGTGGGTGGGGTTTCTCGCTTTTTCTCCCACTTTCTTCATTCCGCCATTTTGTTCATTGCTCATCATCAACGTCTCCTTTAACCTAGACGGCATAATCGTGGGACGTAAAACTTAAAGATCTTTATTAATGTATTCGTATTTGATATCAAACCATGGATTGCGCGCACTAAAGACAATTTGCTGAATCTCGGAAAATTGTTTGTAGATACATAGAAGGATCCGTAGCTGAAACAAGTAGAGAATCTAATGATCTAAATAGCATGTGAAAATAACCATCATCACTTTGTTAAGGACAAATACAAGTTGTTTTCAACATGAATACGATCAATTTTCAGTGGTGTCCGCAAGCAACGAGCTATGACGCAACATGCCTCACTTAAATTTTTGAGGGGAGGACTCGCAAAAACTTCGTTGAAATATTTAAACTAGTAACCCATTTTTTAAAAAATGATAATAATAACACGTTTTATTCAAAGCATGCACATTGAAGACGGACAGTATTGGATTAAGTTTAAGGTCCGATATTACTTTTCAAAGGTACAAATCAAGTATTTAATGCTAGGCAGGAACGTCTGCAGGATTTTTCCCAAGGGCAGGGGACGCGGAGTCAAAAGAGGACAGCAATCTCAGTCGCACATACATACACTTGATGCGCGCGTGTGTGTAATTTTTCACGTAAAACAAAAATTATTTACGCAAATTACTTAAATATATTAATTACAGTAAATATAATATGATACTATAGTATTTAATATATGTAAATAAAATGAAATGAAATCTTTGAGTTTAACGTCCCACAATTATGCCTGTTAGGCTGTGAGACAATGATTAAAGCAAGTGAATGATGATTAAAGAATTGGAGGAATGAGAAAGTGGGAGGAAACGGGAATACCCCGAGAAAACCCACGAGCACGATGTTGTCCACCACAAACTTACTTGGCCGAGGCTCGAACCAGGGACCCCACGCACGAAAGATAAGCACTCTACCACTGAGTCACCGTGCCCACTTAATATATGAAACTGTATTAAATACTATAGTATATTAGTAAGCAAATCTAGTATGTTTTGACATGTGTTTCGAAAAATTTAACTCCTTTCGAAAATCCAAAGGAGAGCATTTTCCACCCTTTTGCCTCACCTTGAGGGCGACAGTGGGCATTGTGTCATGGTCCATGGGTAAAATAGACACCTCTGAATTATTAATGTGTCAAATATTAGCGAACAAAAATAGCAATGTATTAGTTTTAGAAAAAAAACAACCTCACACACTCTCTCACCCATTCATGCGTTCACACATACACAATGGTGCGCAAAAGAAAAGATAAAAATGAATTACTCACCTAGGTCGGGCCACTTGGGAGTAGTACTTGTCGAGTTCTTGTAGATATTTCAGGGCATCTGCCATGGCAGCCAGCTGACCAGGGTCAGGTTTTGCGGCGACAGGAGTAAGTTGGCTTGCAACCGCCAAAAGACAAACGGCAGCGGCAACAATCAACAATCCATAATTACGCTGCATTGTTGCTATTTCTCAGAGAGAAGAAGGAGAACAAGAAGAAGATTGCTGTATTTGAAGTTGACAAAAAGGAATTATTATTGTTGTTGTTATTATTAGATAGTTCTTTTTTTATTATTATTGTATTCTTTTCTTTTAGTAGATGCAGCGTAGGAATCGTCGAGACAAGCCAGCAGGAGCTTCGATCAACCTGTGCTAAGCTAGTATATATACACTATCTTTCACACCCCCACCGAGTACCGTTTGCATTGCAGAGTTCGCTTAAACTTCGAAAGTTTAACTGAGACTGCGCGCGCGAAATGCATCAGCCAATCAAAATGCGTATTCTTCTCTATTCATTCTCCTCTACGCGGCTCCCACACATTTTCTTCAAAAAAGCAGCGTGCTTAGAATCTGACAGGTGTGTGTAGGGGAGGGAGGGAGTTACGATGTTTAATATATATATATGTGTGTGTATGTGCGTGTGTGTTGTAGATAATTCATTACGCGTTAACACTTATTAACAGTGCTCATGTCAAGTGTTGCAGAATTACACAACTTTCTCATTCCAAGATAAGTGTTTACGAAACACTAACGGTAACATTCGTGATTGATTTGATTAAATAAAACAAAAAAATATATGTATACTTTCAGTATAAACTTCTACTCTTAATGTCTGTGTAGAATTCTTGGATTTTCTAGAGAAAAAAGGAACATTTAACGATTTTTAGGGAAAGAAAAAAACAAGGAAGATATGTTATATTGAGAAAAATTAAATAAAATCTTTAAGTTTTGCGTCCCACACTAATGCCGGCTAGACTAAAGGAGATGGTGATGGTGAGAAATGAAGCAAACGATGGAATGAAGAAAGTGGGACTGAACGGGGAATTCCCAGAAAACCCACGCACACGTTGTTTGGGATGAAAAAAATTAAATCTTTCAGTTTTACGTCCCACAGTTGTGTCGGGTAGGCTAAAGGAGACGGTGATGATGAGAAAATGAATGAAATGGAGGAATGAATAGAGTTTTAGGAACACGAGGTCCCCGAGAAAACCCACGCATACGGTGTTTATCCACCACAAAGCTCACCTGGCTCGAACTGGGCTCGAAACAGGAACCCCATTCACCAGAGTTGAACGCCCTAACACTGAGCCACTGCGGCCCATGTGATATTGAAAATTTATATTTAACACATGTGGTTTAAGATAGTAACGCAGAATAATTTTAATTGGAAACAGGTAGTTTATTAAAAATAATTGTAACACATAAAACACGAAACAGATATTACAATTTCCGGAAGGAGCTTATGTGGTTCGGATAACTCGTTAAGCTATAGGTTCTTGTCTTACATAGACTCGGTGCTCAAAGGGGCGCTAAACTCAAATCAAACTAACCAAGTATATTACACAAATCTTTGTTGCATTGCATTTTATTTGTCTATTAATGAAGACTTTGCATCCGTTAACTGTCCCCACATCTTCTTTTACCGTTATAAAATAGGTTATAGGGATTGTAGGACATATCGAAATTCAACACCACTTGAAGTTCTGCTTTTATTAGGTCTCAGTACTTCTGTTCCTGACATCAGTATATTCTGTTTTTATTAGTTCACAGTAGCTTTTGTTCTTGACATCAGTATATTCTGTTTTTATTAGTTCACAGAAATTTCTTTTCCTGACATCAGTATATTCTCCTTTTATTAGTTCACAGTAGCTTTTGTTCTTGACATCAGTATATTCTGCTGTTATTAGTTCAAAGTAGCTTCTGTTCCTGACATCAGTATAATCTGCTTTCAATAGTTCACAGTACCTTCTTTTCGTGACATCACTGTATTATGATTTTATTAGTTCACAGTAACTTCTGTTCCTGACATCGCTCTATTATGATTTTATTAATTCGCAATAGCTTCTAATCCTGATATCAGTATAATCTACTTTCATTAGTTCACAGTACCTTCTGTTCGTGACATCACTGTATTATGATTTTATTAGTTCACAGTAACTTCTGTTCTTGACATCACTTTATTATGATTTTATTAATTCGCAATAGCTTCTGATCCTTATATCAGTATATTCTGCTTTTATTAGTTCACAGCAACTTCTGTTCCTGATATCAGTATATCATGATATGATCGAGTCAGTGTTGACAGACGAAGATGCTAAAACCGAATTATTCTTGAATACAATGTTGGCGGGCCGTTTAAATATGACAGAATTTGAACTCTTGAATTTTCTCTGTAAATACTGTTACATTGTTATGCTCCGTTGATAACAGTGTGTAAGAAATCAGACCTAGTTTTTTTTTTTTTTATAAAACTAGAACTGACTTGTAAAACCATTTTAAAATTGTCCAGGATTATCATTAGCTTCATTTATACTTTTTTAAAAACCATAAAAACTCGTTTTAAGAGAGAAATAAAATCGTATAACGTAAAATGTGCAAGAAAAACGTAAAATTTATTGAAAAAACGTAAGATCTTGCATCCTAAATCTTTGGCATATTTTACAGGTTTGTTCCTTATAACGAGGTTGTGTCTCAGAGTCCCGGCAAAATAATTCGGGACGCAGAACTGAACCGTTTTTTTTTTTTTTTTTTTTTTTACATTTACTGTTTTATGTTTCATTCTTTAATTAAAAACATAAAATCGGCAAGAAATCAATAGCTATTGTCATAAACATGTCACTCCAATTTACAGTTCACTTCTATTCCGAGATTAGTATCACTAGCGAAAACTGTAATACCTAAGCGACATTTAATATGACACTGATCTGCTATGAACCAAAATTAGTGTTACTATTTCGTGTGACTTCCAAGTGATGAAAACAATGTGTGATTTCACAGAAAATCTAAAGACTAGTGTTGTTTTGCAATTTAATTTTGATTTGATTTGGTTTGGGTCTAGCATCCCTTTCAGCAGCGAGGCTATATCAGCCGTGAATCTACAATTTAACGTGGAATCTACAATTTAACGTGGAATCTACAATTTAACTACATGATCTCCCGTCGGGAATCGTACCCAGGTCTTACATGCCGAAACGCTAGCTGCTTAGCCACGAGGGCGCTCCCTCATAATTTTGAAGGAAAAGTGTCCCATATTAGTTTTATCTCGAAAATATGCGAACTCAATCTAAAATATGACAACTGCAAGAATGTTCATGAAAAACTGGGATTGAAGACAATGATTGAAAACAAGAAAAAGTATGAACCAAAATGTTTTCCTTTCTTTTAATATAGTCATCAATACAACCTTCAAATGAAGACATTGCAATAAGAAAAATCAGGAAGTATGTCCAATGAAAAATTGAAAGTGTAAATGCGATTAACGAAAAGCAAAATTGAAATAGACTTAACCGTTATGATATTCCTTCCCATTCTACCAGATTTAGTAATTTTTAATCGATCTCTCGTCAATATTTTTCATTGCCATATACGTAAGTAGCTATTATGGAATGAAATCTTTCAGTTTTCCATCCTATGGTTCTGACTAGAGAGCGGATTTTAAGGTGCAGCACTTTTCTAAAAATGTACTAGTTGTAACAACCAAAGTTCAAAATATATATTTCTGAGCATAAAACGAACTGAATAAACTTACTTTGTTGCACCTTTTTCGTGACTGTTTCACTTTTTTTTCTTTTTGCTAAATTAATAAAATTTCCCTTTTTTTTACTTCTTTTAGCCTTCAGTACCTTTACTGTCCCTTTTTTCTCCCTTTTTTTCAAAAATTTGGACAGAAGAATTTGTTTTATTTTCAATCTGGTTTACACATAACATTCCATAAATTTAGATTATTTTTATAAAGGGAGTTTGGATACGGGCATATAAATTGTAGCCCTCATGAACTACCTCTATAAAAATTGTTGCGACCGTACCTTAGGACTCTGAAACATGGATATTTGGATAGGGCACATGTCAGTTTTTAAGTGAAGTATTGACCCGACTACGGTAGTTCCCATAGTATTGGAGCTATAGACCTTTAAAGTTCAATTTTTCATGTTTTCGGCAGCCTATAACTCCGAAAGGAAGCGTTTCTGCACCCAGGTTGGTCTATACATTTCGTCTTATTTTGGTGCTAGAAATCACCTGCCAAATGTTGTCGGTGTTGTTTTGAAACACCCTGTATAATGATCGAAAATGACCGATATTAGTGTTGAATCTATAGTTCTTGGGGTCGCCGAGATGAACAGTGATATTTCTGATGCTGTTTAAATCCAAATTCATCCCCACATCTTGTGAGAGGGGGAAAGGGAAATACATAAAACTGATCAAAAATAACACATAAGAGTGTCGAATCCATAGTTTCCGGGGTCGCTGAGATGACCGGTGACACTTCTGATCCCTTTTAAAACCAAATTCAGCACCGCAACTTGGAAGAGGGGAAGATAATAAAATGATCGAAAATGACCAATATTAGTATCGAATTCATGGTTTTCGAGGTCGCTAAGATGATCAATGATCTTTCCGATGCTGTTTAAATCGATGCCATTAAAAACGAAAACAGCATATTTCACGGATACTAAATACATGAGATACGGACTTGTGAATTTAATTTTTTATTTCAACCCAGCGAAGCGGATAACATATGCTAGTACATAATAATTCGTATTTGTGGAAAACGACAAATCAATCCACATACTAATATTTATTAAATGAGATTTCGAAGGAAAGATATTTAGATTTCATGCTTCTTTTCAGGAGAACAGCAGACAAAAAATACGTGGTCACTGAAAATTGAATTTCTGTTCCGTATATTCATTTTAAAAATGTCAACAAAATATCTATCATCAAGGGAAAGAAGTAGTTCTCTACCGTAAAGAAAATAGACCTTTTTTCGGAACACCATAACAGAAGAAATAATCTTCGGTAGCGATACTATCTATTTACAGAGACTTGGTAAACAGCATTCTAGATAGACTTCGTAAACAGCATTCCAGAGAGTCGTGGTAAACAGAATTCCAGATTTTAATCAGCAAGTAATAGAGAAATTTGCAACTCGAAAAGAAAGAATAGACGTACCTTTAAAATAACATATGGTTTATTTAATTAAACAATTTGGTTTAACTTCTTACATAAGTATATGCATTTTTTCTTCTTCCGTAACACACTCATTCATGCATTACAGCACATGCTATATACACAACTTATATTTTTTAAGTTTAATGTCCACAATTATGCAGCAAAAAAAAAATGACATGAAATCTTTAAGTTTTACGTTATGCCAGTTAGGCTAAAGGAAACGATGATGATGAGAAATGAGTGAAATGGTGGAATGAAGAAAGTGGGAGGAAACGGAAGAACCCCGAGAAACCCACACACACGGTGTTAGACCACCACAAAGCTCACTTTGCGTAGGAAAGATAAGAGAGAAGGTGATGATGAAATGGATAACAATGCTGGAATGATGAAAGTGAGAGAAAACGGTAGGAACACGAGAAAATCTACGCACACGTTGTTTTTGCACATGATGTGGATGAAAATAATAATATAAATAGCATGTATTTTGATAATCGAGACAAAAATATATATACAAATGGTACAAAGCTTACTTGGAGGAACTGGAAACGAAGCAGGGACCGCATTCGCTGGAGGTGAGAGATTTACCATTGAGCCACCGCGGCCCCAATATTAATCTCTTGTTCAACAACATCAATATAGAAGTTTTTGTATAAATAACGTATAAATGTACAGTGACAGTTATTGTTCATTTTTTTTTAAAATAAAACACACATTAAATTATTGTGAATGTACTTAAATGAATAAATATTGCATAAAATTGAGCTTGAAGGGACTTTCCTGTTAATATTTTCTAAATATAGTTAAGATAAGACTCAAGAGCACCGGAGGAGGGAACAATCACGCGTACGTACTTAACTTTTATATTACAACCGCTGCTTCTACGGACCAGAACGGATACTCTGAAAATTACGCTTTTTTTGTTGACTTCAAGATTTATTGTGCGAAATGTAAATGTATATATATTAACTATTCTTATGCGTTGGTAACACCCATGTAGCGAGTACCTCCAAATAATTACGTGGTCTAAATACGCAGTGGCACCAGAGCAACCCGATAAACTTGAAAAATCTGAGGAGCACAAATCAGCCCAAAGGGAAGCCTTATCAGTTGAAACGACGGAGTATTAATTGTCAGACACCGACATGATTTTTCTTCTGCTTTCAGCTTTATATAAGCTTGCCTTAAATCATGCAGGACATAATATTTTCCCCCTTCAGTTTATTTAAAATAATAGTTCTCAACCGGGGGACGCGTGAAGATCAAGCAAGGGGTTGCAAATTACGACAGAAATAAATTGTTTAATTATGAATAAAACACCATTTGTAATAAGCATTTACACTTTGGCTTTAGTAACCTTCAAAACGCTACATGTTTGACATTTTGCTTTTCTTATTCCTATTCAAGAGTTTTACTTTATTAAAAACTAAATAATTATGTAGATTAATGATTTTTAAAAAAAAAAATATTTAAAAAATCAGTTCAAAATGTTATTTCAGTGTATAAGATGGAGTTCGAAAACTTATCAGGTAAGGGCAAAGGAAAAGCTCAGTGTGATGGTTGACATTGCTCTTCCTTCACAAGTTTCTTGATATACCATGATAAGTTCGACAAAGCACCCTGAGATCACTTTCCACTTCCAGACGGTTACGACGCTTTGATTTTATTGAGGTCAACGTCGAAAATCCAAACTTACAGAGGTAAGTTGTCAAGAACTGAACAAGAGCTTTTAAGGCTTATTTTGTTGTTCTTGGGTTAAAAGGCAAGAAACCAGACACAAAATCTTCCAAAGACATTGACTGAGACAGTTCTTTGGCACCTGAATCGGACTTCAATTCAATTATATTTTCCTGAATTTCATGTGTAAGTCAATCCACTTCAATAGTGAAAGGTGCTCTTGCTAATTTGCACTGTCAGTTTTCTTTACACTAATCAGGAAAATATCGCTTGAATTCATCAAAGACTGAGTTTAGGTGTGAGCCGACTTTGTCTATCAACATGGTTATATCACACTCTTGTTCTCAAGAAGTTCATTTAATCGAGGAAAAGATAAAGAGTTTGGCATAGAACCATTCCTTGAAAGTTCTTATTGGGCCATAAGAAGTTAGAGTGTTCGTATTTCTTCCTTAGAGGTTCTTTAATATTTTTAAAAAGTCGGCAAGAAATGAAAGAGAAAATACAAATATGTCATCAGTAAAAGAAGTATCAAGTTCGTCTTTTCCTACGCTTAAGAGATATATTTCCACGTCTGTCTTAAGCTCCTACAGCATACTTAACATATTACCTTTCGACAACCAACGAACTTGGTACAGAGAAATATAGTTTCATGTCAGCACTGAGGTCGTCACTCAAAGAGACAAGTATTCAGAGCACTTGATTTTACAAAATTAACAACTTTAATTGCCTATGATAATGCCTGTTTCAGGTTTTCTGGTAAAAATTTTTGAAGACCCTTGAATTAAGCAGTACAATCCAATAATTGTAGTATTTTCCATGAATAGAAGCTCTGTTTGGTATATAATTAAACACAAGCAAACTATTTGCTGAACAAAACAATATATTCACATTAAAAAACTACATACGTGTGACAGTTTCGCCAACTAACACTTTGTCTTCATCAGACACTATCTTTCATGATAGTCGGCGAAGCCAAATTGATAGTCGGCGAAACTGTAACACATATGTAGTTTTAAAATGCAAATATATTGTTTTGCTCAGCAAATTGTTTGTGTTTAATAATTTAGGCTTTCTGTCCCTTGATAACTTTATAAATTCAGACCGTGAGCTCAACATTGCTAGAGATCCATCAGTATATATCAGTAACTCTTCCCAAGACAAATCATTTTCGACAAACAAACAAAAAAAAACAAAAAAAACTGATAGAATTAAAAATATCAGAGTCTTTGGATGATGGCTCCAAATGTTTTGAAAACAATATTTCTTCTATTAACCCCTTATGCCAACACTAAGATGTGTACATGGAATCATCACACCACAAATCAAAAACTGGAGTTTTTAATCTTTTCAACTGCCTGATAGTTTAAGGCCATTTCAATAATTTCATCGTCTGAAAGAGACATTTTGTCAATTTTGTTTTCTGTCTTTCTTCCCGAAGCACATTTTGGTTGCCTTAGATATCAAAGGTTTGATAAGTCTCACCAATAGTACGAGGTTATTAATCTTTGGGTATTAGAAGAAAAAGTTCATATGACGCTTCCTCCATCCTCTCACTTTGCTTGTGAAAGTTTCCAGAGGAGTCCAACTTCGTACGTTTCAGCGAGTTTGTTTTTACAATAAAAAATATTTAGATTTGTCTTTGAGGGCTAGATGTACTGTTCACAAATTACGTTCCAATCGGACGGGACGGAGAGTATCATTGCTAAGAATAACATGGCACACAACACACCGTGGTAGTTCAATACTATATTTTTCAATGAAAGTAAATGTAATCTTTACTATACAATCTTTTCTTTAAACTGTAAGTTGTCATTTTACTTCACACACACACACACACACACACACACATATATATATATATATATATATATATATATATATATATATATATATATATATATACTGACACAATACACTGACAAATTACAAAGTTAATACAACATTCGCAACACTAGAAAAAAAAAAAAAAAAACTTCTCAGATCAGAACACCGGCCTGAAAAATTGAAGAAACAATAGCTTGTGAATGGTTCCAATCCTTCAGATGTAGACAGTCTACGTTATGCTTATTATTCAGAAGCGCAATAGCGACACTGTTCAAACAAGAGCCCGTTATCAATTGATCACTAATCAGCTTCAAACAACAATTTACAATCAACAACCAAAAACTGAGTTACTCTTCAAGATGCCGCAAACCGTTATTCTCTGACACACACAGTTTCCATGCAATTAATACCTGTAATCAGGGAGGTTTCATGTATACATCCTGTACAATTGGATAATTATTGTAGCACAAAGAGAATATATTGATTTTTACTATTAGATTCTGTCCATTATTCGTGTATCAACTTGGTATTTTGGTCTAAAGATAACATTGACTTCAGTAAGCTAGTCTGCACTTTCACTTCGATATTCATGATACAGATTACAAAAGTAGGACCCAAAGTCACTGTAGGATATGATCCTTCATGTGCCCATGTTTCATAATCTACGCATTGGATCCAGTAATCAAAAAAGGATCACCAAGTTTACCTGCACAAACAAAAAAGTAATAGTCTTTCTTCTTGTTTTTAGTCACTCTCTTCAAGTTGACTTGATCAAAATCTTTAAACAATGCTTTTCTTTTAATACTTTTGTCTCTTCTCTTGAAATGTTTCACTTTCTGTGTTGTCCTGATTGGAATGCAAGTAAGGAATTCTAACTGTTAACTTCCGCGCTTTCGAGAAGCCTACCTGCTTCCGGTTTTGCGAAAGGCCTGATGTCCAAAGGTGAAGCTTTTCACGTAGTCTAGTTGTATCATTAGGAATGCAACGGGAATAACTGGAGCATTTCTTTCTGGTTGAGAAATTCCAAAATGATACGCATTCACTGCTTCCACCACTGTCAAACATAAGTTTGTCTATGAAGCTGAAGGAGTAAAAGAATCTCATTAGAGTGTAGACGATCGGCACATTCCTTGTTCTGGACACCCATTCATTGGAAGTTCTGTATTTTCTAACGAATCATTATGCACTCCCCATGTGCAAATTGTCGCATACTATAATCGGTTCGCTGTCGCCTTTTGGCGGATAGCAGCAGAAGTGAAGGAAAAATGACTACCAGCTTTTTGTTCCGAGCGGAAATTCATCGAAGCGTGAGCGAAGTGGCTGCCATTGTCGTAAAATTACATATCAGTTGTCGTTTTACCGCCAGGTGGTGTTATAGAGACTATTCGACGAATGACCGCTGAATGATCGTGAGAACTCCGTAACATCTACTGAGAGCTGTTTTGCTACATGTTGTTCCCATCTGTTTTTATGTGCTATGATGTAAGAACAACATATGGCAGCACTGCTACTCATGTAACTGTTGTCAGACAATTCATAGGCTTACAAAACTATTGTCGTGACCGATTACAGCAGAATATATCACGTTATTCGTTACTTGGCAAAAATGTCAAATATACTGCATAGTTTTGCTCATTGCAAACAATGAAATCCAATTAAAATTTTCAGTGACAATTATTAGTTATTTCTGATATGCTCGGAAGGCGATATCTTTGGTGTTAAATTAACTACAAGTAACACAATAAAGTGGTAGTCATTTTGTGTTTTAACTATACATTCAAATAGAATTTTTAGGAAATAAATATTAATGCAATACGTTGTTGACAAAATTGACAGTAGAGTACTATCAGTTAACTTAGTATGAATGATGTGCTTATTCCGTAGAAAACACGAAAACTCGATTTAGGGGCCGTTCAAAAATTTTGTGGCCTCTAATCCAAAAACTACGGCCAAGATCGGAATCCTTTGATCTTTTTTCCCTAAAATTCTTATTAAGAAACAAAACGATTGTTACCGAAATTTTCTGATCTATTCAATTCTTATGGAAATGTCATACATTGTCTTGTACGACCCTCGACGCCAGAAAGAGCTCTGTGATTTGCCCACTCCTGGTACCAACTTGCACTTGCACATCCTTGCACTAATCTTCATTTTTGTGGCGATTGAAAGTTGTACTGAAATAGATTTTGCTTTGATTAGCTTAGTAACACTAAATGAGTACTAAATAATTTTGTGATCATATTACTGACTCTAAATAAATCCTGAAATCGAAGTACTTCTAACATTGATTTGGTTAGCATTTAGAGGGATAATCCTGCTTTTCTTTACCTTAATAATTCAAAGTGAATACTGGGTTAATTCATTTTCTTCTAGTGATCGCAAGAAGTCGTGAAGCTTGACATTGATCTATCAATTTCCACACCCAATAAAACACGAGAGTGTGTTCCGATCGTCAACCCTCATCCATCAATTTTTTTCAGTGTTGTCTCTCGTGCTATACAGAGAACATCTTCTGAGGATACAGTATTGTCGGAATGCCGCTAAGTTTCGGTTTGTTGATTTTTTTTATTGTTGTTGCTTTCTATTTTTGTTGTTATTATTATTATCGTTTTATTCGAGGAATTGTTACAGTTCGTGTAGCTCATTTACCTTCTCTTCTGGGTTTGACAACATTGTCAGTGTATTTTTCATCTTTGACGTTTTCTGAAGTGTGCACACGGAAGGCAGCTAAGCAAATCGTACCGAAATCTTCCGATGTATCACACGTGACGCAAAATATTTCTGTGATTGGTGGAGAGCACAACCTTCCCGACTCGTTGAGGTCACTATAGATTTGTGTTCATTTGGAAGATCACAGTACTAGTTCTGATATGTAGTTGACCGTATACATTGCGGCAAGAAAATTTTCAAACTTATTTCGTATCCGAGTGTCAAAATTATTATCTGCAGGAAGATTGTGTCACTTCAAGATTCTACTTAGTAAATACTCCAAGTTAAAACTTTGCGACAAGTTATTGTAACGGAGGTAGTTTTTCCTGCTCTTTTGCTTAATCCCATCAGCAATTGATTGAAAAAGAGCCGCAGTGGCTCAGTGGTACAGCTTTTACCACTGGTGCATGGGGTCCTTGGTTCGATCCCAGCTCGCGCAAAGTGAGCTTTGTGGTGGATAAACACCGTGCGCGTGGGTTTTCTCAGGGTTCTACTGTCTCCTTTCACTTTCTTCATTCCACCATTTCATTCATTTCTCATCATCACAGTCTTCTTTAGCCTGTGGGATGTAAGACTTAAAGATTTTCAATTGCCTGGATAATACTTCAAATACAGGCTCTGGGCGAGTTCGTTCAATTTCTATTGGTCTCGTTGTGATTGGTTATCACTGAAAATGATTCAAGCATGTAATAGTAGTCTTGTGGGTTGTACCCGAAGGACCTTGTTTACTGAGTAAGCAACACAGTATAGTGAAATCAAAATCCATTCATTTACCCTGTATTTGTAATTAAAACAGCTCATTTGAGGATTACCTTATTTATGATTTAATATCCATTAGCAAGCAGATATATAACTGAATAATTTTGTGCAAAATATAAATATTTTCAGTAATTAACGAGATACGTATCAAAATAATATTTTGTTTAATCATTGACTATTATCCATAAGTTTCCTTGTTTTGTTTTTTTTTTTTAAAAAAAGAGCGAAAACGCTAATGAATTTCGAAACGTATATGTAATCTCGCTTAATGAAATAATTAGACATTTCTCAGATTTTTTTGGATCACCTTATGCCATGAAATAGAGAATAATAAACACGATAAATCAAATCATATTTTTTTCTTCGTGTTCTATGTATAAGCGGATCAGTCACTTGTATTTATAGCTCGTTAGCATGGATATATACCTAGGTACATGTTAATCTCTTTATTTATTTGTGCAAATCACACAAATCATAAATTGATAAGCATACTCATATTTCTTACTGGTGTGGGTATTCTGGGATTAAATTCAGTGGGCTGTGAAACGTCATTTAGGAAATCTCCATTACAATGAAAATATTATTTGTTATTCGTTATGAGTGCATCTCTAAATCACTGTTAGCATCATTTTTGCAAAACATAATTTTTGATATTGTTATGTTTTGTCAAGTGGGGACGACTAATTTCTGAAATATTTCCTTGTTTGCCTTGCATTTTTATAAAAACAATGTCTTGTTATGTATTATGTTTATGAATTTAATATATAATTCCTTTTTTATATACGAGGGTGGGCTAGTAACTAAGGTAACAAGCAGTAAGTGTATCAATATTAGTATTACAAGCGAATGTGACTGTTAGATATAATAGATACAATCTGCTATATTACACTTAATACTTTTCATGTACAGTACATGGATAAATATAAAAACTAATTATCTATAAATAAAAATTATGAATGGCATCAGATTGCCGATTAACAATATACGAGGGTAGCCCGAAAAGTGCCTGGCCTAACAAAGATAAAGCAGAAAAATGCAAAAAAAAAAAAAAAAAAAAAAACATGCGTTTCCCAACATGGTCTCCTTTTAGCTCGATACATTTTCTCCAACGGTCATCAATAGCTTCGATACTTTATAGCAGAGTTTCTCAACCTGGGATCGAGAAAATTTCCTGGTGGTTGTGAAGATAAGTGGAAGCAATGCATATAATTAGAATCAAATTCCGGACAATATTTTTAAATATTACTCGTATTTTGAATTTTGTTCTGATAGGCATATTTTTATTTTTATACAAACTGTTAGGAACATCAAAAAATAGGTCTACTAAATATTTCCAACAGGTGCAGAGTTGTTTAAAAATCAATTTAAATAAAAGAAGTACGATATGAAACTAATGAGAACTGCATATCTAAATACCAGAAAGATACAAATGCAACAACACCTGCATATTGAAATACGATTACAATTGAAAGGTAATGAGATGCCAGAGCATGATGTGATTTCACTAGTGCAGCAATGTGCAGTTCAATCTTCGTGATGCACATTATCAAGTCATTTTCAACTGATAAGCGATTTCTAAGGGGGTCGTTTAAAAGAGGATGTGATAAAATGGGGGTCGTGATAGAAATTAGGTTGAGAACCACTGCTCTATAGTGTGAACCGTCGAGTTGCTCAAAATAGCCATTAAGCACAGACTCCACTTCTTTATTGTCGGAAAACCTTTATCCACCGAGCCATTTTTTTTTTCAAGTTTGGAAGCAGAAAATAACCCGAGGGAGCTCAATCTGGCGAATATAATGCATGAGGAAGCAACTCAAACTTGAACATATTGATTTTGTCCACCAGGATATCGAAAGTGTGAACTGGTGCATTGTCTTCATGAAACAACACTTTCCTTTTCGCCAAATACGGATGTTTTCTTGCTTCATCACTAAAACGCTGGACATTTTTTGCATAAACTTGCCGTTGATTGTTCCTCCTTTTCGAAAATGAATGAAAGTTATCTCACTCACATCCTTAAAAAATGACGCCATGACCTTGCCAGCAAATGGAACTTTCTTTGTTTTCTTTGTAGATGATTCTCTGCTTTCACTCCATTGGTTTGCTGTTCCTTCGTCTCAGATGCGAAGTGAGCTTTCTAATGTTCAAATTTTCAGTCAATATGCGACTTTTTTTTCAAATGCTACTGTACCATATTTGCTAAATCGCGCACTTTCAGCCAACGTCATTTAATATCAAAGAACTGAGGATTTTCTTTACCATATTTGAGGTGATCACCTCATATTTGGTCAACCACTGCGATGTTAGTCTTTGCAGCTCGTACGGCCTTGTTTAAACTCTGCCACCCAATATTTTACTATTGTAAACGAAGAAGCAGACTTCCCAAGAGTAGAATGTAACCCGGCTTTGATATTAGTTGGACTGAGGCCTCTCAAATGTTAATATTGTATCACATAACGATAACCACTTTTTTCCATGGTTACAAATTCACTAAGAGCAGTCACTAATGATGGCTGCCAACCAAATACTAAAGAACGTAGAGTCCTCATACTTCAAACTTAATCTTTATAAGTTTGGTATTTTCGACGATAGTAATGTTTTTCCAACAACAACCGCTATCTATACGTCAGGACGGGTACTTCAGGCTCAGTACTCACGTACTTTTAAAAGCCACAAAAATTACTTTACATCGATTTTCTCGAAAACTGCGCATCATAATCTAGCTTCAATTGTGTCATTTAGTTTAGCTTGATGTGATCTATCGGTTGATCTGTGTCTTATCTTTGAACAATATTAGAGTTACACAAAAAGTTTTAAGTGTTAATCGTAACTTAAGCTTTATCATATTAACTGCATTATAAACTTTCGTCTTGGTCGGGTAATAATGAAGACCTTCACTTCAGTATCAGCTTTACTTTAATAGATAAAACTTAGAACTTATGAAGACTAAATACTAAGACATGGGGCGTGGTGGCTCAGTGGTAGAGCGTTCACCTCCGGTGCATGGAGTCCCTGGTTCGATCCCAGCTCGCGCAGTTGTGGACTTTGTGGTGGACAAACACCGTGATCGTGGGTTTCCTCGGGGTTCTCCCGTTTCTTCCCACTTTCTTCATTCCACCATTTCACTCATCTCTCCTCATCACCTTCTCCTTTAGCCTAAGCGGCAAAACCGTGGGACGTAAAACTTAAAGATTTCATTTATATACTAAGACATGTAAACTTAGAAAGAACACACAGTGATATGACATACAGTATGTCTACTTCAATTAATTAACGAAACAGCAAAACACTAAAGTACTAGCACGGAGCACAGTAGCGCAATGCTAGAGTGCTTACCTCCGGTGCATGGGATCCTTGATTCGATCCCTGCTCAAGTAAGTTTGTGGTAGATAACATCATGCCAGTGAATTTGCTCGGGGTACTCCTGTTTTCTCCCATATTTTCATTCCACCAATTCTTGCATCATCATTCACTTTCCTTAATCATCCGTCTCCCTTAACCTAATAGGCAAATTCGTGGGACGTTAAACGAAAAGATTTCATTGCCATTACTAAAGTACTAGCACTTTCGCAACAATACTGCGCATAGCAAAATACACGAAGTAGAAGTTATCTGGCTTACTACTGAATAAAACATTAAAGTGCACCAATTATACACAGTAATACTTGTTTGACTTACCTAACTAGTCAAACAACTTAACATGAACATAATATTCTCATAAACATACACAGTAATGTCTGCCTAATTTAACAAAGTCATCACACAATGTAAACATTACAATGAAATGAAATATTTTAGTTTAACGTCTCACGATTATGCCCTTTAGGCTAAGGGAAACGATGATTAAAGCGTGAATGATGATGGAAGAATTTGTGGAATGAGAAAGTGTGAGGAAACGGAAGTACACCGAGAAAACCCGTATAAACAATCAGTGGCGGATCTAGGCCAGGGCCTGCTAGTTTTTACAGAGGCAAAATAATTTTAGCTATTATTTATATATTTTTGAAAGTTTACATATACCTATCACAGTCTGTGTACTTACTGCCCCCCCCCCCCCAGTTTTTACCTTCTAGATCAGCCACTGTAAACATTGTTGTTCACCACAAATTTACTTGGCCGGGGATCGAACCAGAAACCCCCACGCACAAGAAGTAAGCGCTCTATCACTGAAAAACTATTAAAATAATTCCAACATTGTAGTTGCAGATCACACACACAATTTTAGCGCATATCTGGACTGAACGAACTAAACCAGCAAAAAATATTAAAGTAATAATAATGTTGCACTTATTAAATACGGTACATTTTTCTAACGTTGAACGAAACCTTCTTTAAGAATAATATGATGTTTAAGATGAAGAGTGTGACTCTGTTTAACAGTATCTATCATTGTCCACTCACTGAGTTACATATCGGTATGTCAAGACCATAAGAATACCGGAATTCATTGCACCAAATTAGCAACAACTTTATTTGTGTGATATTCCCAGTTGCAAAACGAAAAAAAGTAATCCTTCATTTCCTTTTTAGTAAATTTTTATTGAAATTTTTAAAGCAAATTATTGTTAAAATTGCAAAATTATAGTCTAAACCCAATTTAAATTTTATGGCCAAATACTTACATATTTAAAACGTTTCTATTGAAGATCAAAGCATACCATCATGCTAAGTTTCATTCTGATTGGATGAGCTCGGTTGAACATTTTTTGCTCGCAAAAATGTGACGAAAACTCCAAACAACAAATTTGATGATCCATTACTCGTGCACCCAGAATCTACACACCATAATATTTTACAAGCGTATCTAGCTGATCAAGGTCAACTACTATACCAAGTTTAATCCAAGTTTAATCCAGAGTGGATGAATTTATTTGAATTTCCTTAATATAGTATACTCTCCTTGATACTTCAGGAACTATCAACGGTGCCGAAAAGCAAATATTACACCAATAATATGGACAACGTAATCCCTTCTCTTCTCAAAATAAAAGAAACATGTCACGTATTTTTAATATTATTATTAGTGCTAGTAGTATTGAATGTGTGAATGCTATATATTTCCATGACTTACAAAATTAATACACGGTAGGTCTCTGTCACTCACATATATGTTCAAGCTTGTATAAATTAGTAGCTAGAGAAAAAGTGTATTCTATATGATAAATCTTCCGGAGATTGGAAAATAAAGCAACTAACCACGCATAACGAAAACCAATCTAATTTTAGCAGGCCGGAAATAAGAGTTCGAACGTGTATTGATTATTCAGTTTGCATAGGATTTTTTTGTTATTGATGTTATATTGTAAACAATTCAGCCGTCCTCAGAATCCTGGATTACTAGGGGAAAATATAAGAAGTAGTTCGGTTCAGTTCAGTTCATTTATGGAAGTTCAGTTTGATCTCTCCACGATGAAATATTGGAAGTTAAGATATTTAAGTTATTGTCTATTAACAAAGTAGCATGTAATTTATAACAACAAAATATTTTGTACAAAGCTAATGCAATTATTTAGGTGTGATCGGGGTGTTCATATTACTGAACTGTTAAAGATACTTTCTTAAATCTGAGAAATCGTTTCTTATCTGTGCACGGAGAACATTATTTCTTAGAAACAAGAGTTTGAAATTCTCATTAATGAGAAATGAAAAGTGGAAGAGGTTGTATAAAACGAAAAGAGATATTACACTGTTGCTAAGCGGAACGAGACATTACACTGTTGCTTTTCTTATGAATGAGAATTGCTAAATCTCATTTCTAAGAAAATATCATCTCGGTGCACAGATAAGAAACAGTTTCTCAAATTTAAGGAATTATTTTTAACCGTGTGATTCTCGGAGAAAATTATGTAACTGATCAATGATAATCACTTGTGCTATATCTAGGACTAGACCATGGTTGTCGAACTGAAATTTTGTTGGGAGCAAACCTCTGACGTTTCTAGTGCCACACGCACATACCTGTCTTTCTTAAGAACATTTTAGTAATGTTACCTAATCGAGACTGACCTATAGTCATAAAACCTATTGCCCTTTGGTTTCGTCTTCAATTAAGTAAAGTATATTATTTTTTAGTGTTGAAATACATGTATGTACATGTGTTAAGTAGCTTAATGACTCATAGTTGTCTTTTAATTTTTAAAAGGACTGTGATCATTCTTGACTTAAAAGATATAATTACTTTGTAACAGGTGATATAACCAAGCAATGACTGAAACAATTACGATATATATATATATATATAGAGAGAGAGAGATAGATAGATAGATAGATAGATAGATAGATAGATAGATATAGATATATATATATATATATATATATATATATATATATATATATATAGATAGATAGATAGATAGATAGATAGATAGATAGATAGATAGATAGATAGATAGATAGATTCATGAACAAAAGTTTCCTCCATGTTTCATCAAAATTGTAGAAGTTGACCATGAGAGAACTTCGTCAACATTTTACAGGCAAATAGCATACAGGTGAAAGTGTAACTGCTTTTAAATTATATCTTTTACTTGAAATTTTCAATAAGAATATGTTTCATATAAAAGGTGTGTGTGATTTAACCTTTGTAAGTGGGTGTACAAAAAATTCAGTCCTATCATTTTAAACACCTTTTAACACAGATTTGTACAATTTGTTCCAAAGACTTATTTTCGAAATCATTTAGACGTTGCAAGCTTCTCTCATAAAATATTACTTCTACGGTTCTGAGTTGAAAGTCTTTAGAAGAATGGTAAATTACTAGGACTAACTAAAAGCACATACATTTATAACGAAATATTGGATAGGTTAATAATTACCTGTACCTTGGGTAGAAAGTGCTCATACATAAGCACTATACCTTATAGAATGTTAATTTAATAATAACAAAAGAAGAAGGTTTTTAATATCTGTAAGATATAGAGATTAATATATAGTTCGTTGCTATGTAATTGTTTATGGATACCTAATCGTCATGTATGTGTGCACGACAGTGTGAATGAAAAATACATTAAAAGTGTATCAACTAATAAACCATTTAAAACCGTTCATCAACTTTATAATTCTGTTAGAAAAGGTGAGAATAATATTATATATAATTATTAAAGATATTTCTACATGAAAATAATTACTACCACTCAAGTTCTTGATATCATCAATCGAACCAGGTTGACGACTACCCTTGGTGAGTCGTTATAAAAATTTTGGTTTACCTCACCCGGGACCTTCTTGTAAATTCACTACACGAAGCAAAGTAAGGGTGAATTTACTTTTGTAATAAGGTTAATGAATACAAATTTCACCAGACTGAGAAGTGATAGAATAATAATAAGAAAAATGAACGGTAACGCTATGGAGAATGAACCCAATGATAGTGACAACGGTGAACATAGTGTAGCACCAGGAATGACACTGGAAGACCGAATCTTGTTAGCCTTACAGCGGCAAGAACAATGTCGTAAAGACGATTCGGAAGCCATGAAGCGATTGGAACAAAATTTGATCCATATGTCCAACGAATTGAAGCAGACGATAGAACAGAAGATAGAACAGAAGTCCGAAGAATCTAACAAGCAATACGAAGAATTGAAGCAGACGATAGAACAGAAGATAGAACAGAAGTTCGAAGAATCCAACAAGCGATATGAGGAATTAAGTAAACGAATGGAACAGAAGTCAGATGAAACGAAACAATCAATTATCCAGGCGATGGATGACATCACCTCGCTGTTCGAGGAAAAGTTAAAAGGAATATCTGAGGATTGTCAGGATAATCACGACCACATTATCCAAGAAATCAGTGGTGTAAAAAAGGATTTAGAAGTAATGGAATCTTCTGTTCGTCAGCAAAAGGTTCAGGTCAACAATAATTCTAACAACATACGTGCAAATACGCAACTGATAGCTACTCTACAGGAGGAAATGAGGAAGCTACAGGTCAAAGACAACGCACACCACAATAATACGGTTAGTGATCGTTTAGAGTTTCCCCATTCACAAGAGATGACCTCGCCTCCACCCACATCTGATGAAGACATTATTTTGGAAGAAATTCATCCGAAGAGTATTGATGGGCGGATAAGAGACGGTGCAACAACACATCACGTTATGGATAGGAATTGTCACCCAAGAAGTACACGAAATGATAAAAGGAAGGTAAAGTTAAGCGTTAAGATGAGTGAAATACGGGCCATGAGTAAATTCAGTGGTAAATGTAATGAGAATGCTACTTCTTTCCTGGAAAAATTTCAAGACGAATGCAATATAATGAGTATAGATAGATCACAATATATGAAATTAATCCCTCATGTATTACTCCCACCATGTTCTTTATGGTTTAAAGCAGTACGCGATCACATCAATACATATGAGGAATTCAAAGCGGCATTGATCGCGAATTATGAAAATGACTTTTTGCTTGCAAATCGAGATGCCACCATTAGAAATCAACATTTCAATCCTCGTTTGCACAAATCTGTTGTAGAGTTTGTTGTAAATACATACAACGAATTAAAAGTTGTAAATCCCTTGCAATCGGAATCTAGAATAATAGCATCGATTCGAAATTTGCTCCCATTTGAGTTACAACAGATCTTGTTTTCTACACAGTGTATGAGTTTCAATCATTTATTGATGCTTGTCCAATGCTATGAAACTCAATACCATGCTATGAATCAACAAGCAGGAGTAGGTAAAAGTAAAAATAATTCAGATCATTTTGTACCTGTTCGGAATCTAAATATCCGAAGTGTGAACGGTACGGAATACCACCGAAGCCGAGTAAATTCTAGTAATCCAAACGAGCAAAATAGACAAAGCTATGCAGGAAATCAACCTAACCTAACCAATGACAACAATAATTATGTCAGATCACCCAATCGAAGTAGACATAAAAACAATCGAAAGATATGGCGAAATCCCAGAAATACGACAAATTATGTGGATAGACATAATCGCTGTTCAAGAGATGGCACTTCGTATCAAAATCAGAATCACGATGCAATACATGTACAACATATGGTGGAACCTAATCAAGATTGCGCCGTACAATGTACTTTATTAGAATTCTATGCTAGTACAAATTTAAACTGACTCTAGTTAATGAAATTAGGTTAAACCCATATCAGTTATAGATTCTTGTGAACTTTTATTTTTAAGTTTATGTGTTAATATCGATAATGAAAACAATTCTTATAACTTCGCTATACAGACAATATGAGGAATTATAATTCGATTCATAATTGATTAAAAACAAAGATTATTTATATTAGTTTGACTTGTGTTGAAAACTTAACTGCCAAAGATTATGTTAAGTATAAGATTCATTCTATTAAGTTAATTATTCAACGACTGTCTTGAATGAGATTCTTCTATATGTTGATGCCTTATTGATCCAATGTTTATTTTAAAATATCACCTAATATAATTATTATATAATGCGCCCTGGATAATGGTAACTCATGTTTTAACTGTAATTGCTTCTTACGATTTTGACTTCGCACCCTTCAAAAATTATATAATAAGCGACGACGTTTAATAATAAAATGTAATAATGTAATAAATGATAATGAAATGAATATAATTAATGTAATAAAATATAAGTAGTAATGAAATGAAAGATTTGTTATAAATATATATATATATATATATATATATATATATATATATATATATATGAAATGTAATGAAGATATACTAGGGGCGATCAAAATGTAAAGGACATATATAATGTAAGATCACTATTGTAAACGGACCAGTGATTCTTGAAGATAAAAGCCAAGCTCGTTTATGACTTTTATATTCAGTCCCATCGTCGGGCGACATTTTATATAACGAAATATTGGATAGGTTAATAATTACCTGTACCTTGGATAGAAAGTGCTCATACATAAGCACTATACCTTATAGAATGTTAATTTAATAATAACAAAAGAAGAAGGTTTTTAATATCTGTAAGATATAGAGATTATTATATAGTTCGTTGCTATGTAATTGTTTATGGATACCTAATCGTCATGTATGTGTGCACGACAGTGTGAATGAAAAATACATTAAAAGTGTATCAACTAATAAACCATTTAAAACCGTTCATCAACTTTATAATTCTGTTAGAAAAGGTGAGAATAATATTATATATAATTATTAAAGATATTTCTACATGAAAATAATTACTACCACTCAAGTTCTTGATATCATCAATCGAACCAGGTTGACGACTACCCTTGGTGAGTCGTTATACATTAATAGCCAAAGAAATTAGTCTACTTTACATTTTTCTATCAAACAAGATAGTGAAATTTCAGTCAACTGCACATCTGTCTGTGCACAACTAATTTGATTGAAAGTTATGCATTTTCTGAATCTAGTATTTAGTTAAAGAGCATATCATCTGGTAAGAGTTACTGAGCAAATTCGACTACGCAACGTACCAGAAGTTGTCATGAATAAAGAAGGGCCGTCAACTCAGTGTTTCCACTTCGATACATTGCGAGTACTTCGAGTGGAACGTGGACTGCTTAAACAGATAAACTTAGTGGGCTGACCTACAACGCAAAGTAAAACAGTTACAGTAAAATTAAGAAAAACGTAGAACAAGCAGCAAACTACAAGTCACCAATCTTAAGTTCATTCAACCTCTCTTGGGAGAGTTCGTTTTCTTTTCGTAGAGGACTGTAAAAGCACAAATGTTTAATATTGTAAAATTACCTTAGAACAATTTAGCACACGGGATTCGTTTTTTTCACACAATCTTTTATTATAAAATTCCTGTAATATTGTTACCTTACACCTTTGTATAATGTAACATGGTCCTAGAAATTTTTGAACATCCTGTATATATTTACTATTTTTTTTGTCTAGTAGAGATTTTAGAAAATTGTGGTACCGTAGGAGTAAGTCACAAAATTTTCATAATTTCGTCAAAACGATAATATTCAAGTATAAATTCTCAAAGACATGTAATAATATTATATTCGGGATTTTCGTTATTTAATCGAAAATATTGAATTATTTTAGGAAATAAGAGTATATTTCGTAGTTTTCAGTGGGTTCTACTTTATTTCCAATGGAATTTCGACGTAGGAAGTCTTCTTAATAAAACCTCAAAATTTTTATTTCATAATTTCTTCAAAATTATAAGTTTAGAAATTTAACCATAATGTCTTCTTGATGCATCTCTTTGTTTCGGTGAAAATTGTCTCCCATTGGGTCATCAGCAATCACAGCTTCGTTTGAGATTTGCGGCGTCTTTGATGTTCAGTAGAGAAAATCTCGTCCTATAGTTACGTCATCAATAATAGCCAATTAGGGATCTTCTTCCCATTATCTTTTGTCTTTTACCAGAAAAATCTAGTGTTATACAATTTTGGAAAAGTGTAGAAACCAGTTTAATATTCCAGTCAACTAAACTGAAAATTAGTGAGGAATGGTCACTCCTTTCTGTGACTAAGGAAGTTGAATCATGCAATGGGCTGTTCAGCGGACAGAAAAAATTGAATGCTGAAATTGTCATCTAATAGTTGTGGACTGGGCTTTCAGCCATCTTCGGATGTGGACGCCAGCCGTACATAACGGTATTTTGAGAGTGCAGTGATGGAATCTTTTCAAAGTTCCTGCACAACTAATCTACAACGAATTGAGTAAAGAGAAACAAAAATCCTCTTCAAATTTTCAAGTAAGTAAACCTGTTTTGAATATGATCCAGTACTATGTCTCAAGTTAGGAAGTGAACCGACTTTATTGGCAACTAAAAACGTCGAAATTAGATTAATATTTGTTTATAATAGTGGAATATATTGTGGCTATATGGCTTCGAGATGCAGTGCTAAAGATTTCAGAGTTTTCCCTAGAAATTACACATATATATTTTCACAATGTGAAATGTAAGAACTACTCAATGGGGGGAAAAACAGGTTAGAAATTACGATAGTCAATTACGAATGTATGTACACGTACATATGTTTACCCCAAAATTTGAACGTTGTCTTTAGACCATGTATTTATAGAAATTGTTGTTTGGGAGATTCAAAGTACTGCTCGTTATTTAAAATTTCATCTCTTTTCTTTGCTTGCATTCTAAGAAGAGTTCAGTTATAAGACATGTTTTGGGAATAATTATAACTTATGTAAATGAAATCCCATTGAATAAATTTCTATACCCCGCTTAAGTAAGGTATATGAGTGCAAAAGTTTATTTACCGGTAAGGTGAGATTCTCGTCTACAGCCCGTACCTCGACCATTATATTTAATGCTTCATCATAGTTCATAGTATTAATGGAACAATTTGAAATATTTAAATCTGAATTCTTTAATGGCAATAAGACAGCGGGCCTGATAGCGAAACGTTCTTGGAAAAAGATATGGTAGCTAAGAAAGAGATTATTTACCTTAAAGTAAAAAAAAATGTGGATGTATGTATTGTGTCTTTAGAATAAGTTAGTTTAGTTATCTACGTTAGTGTAGGTTAGGAATCTTAGGTTAAGAATAATCAGTATGATTTTCCTGCATTTTGTGGCTGTATCTGAAAAAAGAAAAAGTTAGTAAAGTGACCCTGGTAGAACTAAAGTACTGTGCTACATGTGTGAGGTGGCTAAGAATGCGTAAACCCTCTAGCCGGTCATCACGAGGTCAAACTGACATTGAAGCACAGCAGAAAAATAAGGAAGGTAAATAAATAAAAGAAGAAGTGAATCTAGCTTACCACATATGAAACAAAATAAAGAAAATTAATGTAAGCTGATTATTAGAATGTCCTGTAAAACCCGTCTGTTGAGTTTTGTCAGAATTATTATTATTATTTTTATCTTGTAAACTAAATAGATATTGGCTTTTTTATTTTAATATTAGAGAGGCAAACAGTAAATATGTTAAATAAGATTGGTCGAGCTAGAGAAATCTTTACGCAAAATTCTTGTGACATTGGATCAAAATTTTCATTTCTTTTTTCTTTTTTTTTAAATTTCTTCAGCAAAGTATGTCAAGATTAAAGTTATGTAAATAAAGTGTACAAGCCATGAGTTGAATGTTTTCTTTCAAAACAGAAAATGAAAAATACCATGTTAGTTTTAAATCATTAAGAATATAGTTTGATGTTTACATTGTGTACTATATATTGAGGTGTATAAAGCAGTACTCGAAAATGTTTCTCACTTGTCAAAATGATGATCACAGCTGTGAAGGAAACCAAAATCTTTTCTGCGTGTGACCGGAAATGGGAACAACCGAACTCCTAGATTCAATCTTTCAGTTCTTTCAAAATTTTCAGTTTGGATTTTTTTTTTTCGGTTGCGCTAAACTTTCTTTTTGGGAGTTGTTGTGGATTTTTTTTTCTGTTAGGGCCATTACAGACAAAACATCAGATTCTTCCGTAGTCCTCATTGCCAGCACAATTGAGAGGTCGACATCCTGTGTTGGTAGTTTGTGATTCGCAACCTTTTCCACGTGGGGTTGCGGATGAAGGACTGCATGCCTGGATATCGACCTGTGAGTTGTGATGAAAGAGGCTTTGGAATTATCTTCTTTGGGCAAAATTTGAGTTCCATTTTCCGGGGACAATTGGTTTGGTGAATGGATCGGTGATTGTTGGTGGCATACCTTCACGGGGCCCAGTAGGTTCGCGACCACCAGTCAGTGAGATATTTACACAATCCATAGTCCTAAAGAAAGTGAACATCATACACAAGTAATCACAAATTTAATTTATTTTATTATTTTTATTTTTATTTTTTATTTTGTAAACATATACAATATAACACAAAGTCACTATACGTGTAGTCTTAAGATCAATACAAAATTAATTAAGTAGTTATATTGGATGAATAGATGTCCCTAGACCCAGATACCCAAGGGAAGGGTTACCAGAAAGCACCAGGCAAGTTTAATACAGGTGGTTAGGAATTCTGAGTGCTCCAGGCTAGCAAAGAGAGGTTGGAGCCCCTTAGAGCTTCCGACAAGTTTGCGGGTAGGAAAATCACAGAGCCCCACGCAAGCAAGGTGGTTGCGGATTAGGATTCTCTCAGAGCTCTAAGCAAGCTAAGAGAGTGGTTGAGTTTCCACAAAGCTCCAAGCAAGCTAGGTGGGTACGAGGCATCAGAGCTCCAGCTAAGCTAGGTGTTGGTATTTGTAAATACAAAATAAAAGCTAAGTGTAGGTGTTTATAAATACAGACCATGTGTACAATATTACAATATATTTAGAAAGAAACATTAACAAGTTTTCCAAAGAAGTTCAACATCAAACAACACTATTCAACTTATGATGCCGATAAATATAATTAAATTTGAAAGGCAAGAGAGGCCCCAGGTTGTTGTATAAACAAAACAAAAAATATTAACAAATGTAAGAAAATATTATTATTATTATTGAGATGAAATCTTTAAGGTTTACGTCCCACGCTTATGACGGCTAGGCGAAAGGAGACGATGATGATAAATAATGAACGAAGTAGTGGAATGAAGACAGTGGTAGAACACGGAAAAAATCCGAGAAATCCAGTCCACCATAAAGTTCACTTGGCGCTTGCTGGGATCGAACCAAGGACCCCATGCACCATAAGTGAACGCTCTACTACTGAGCCACCAGCACCCCTATTATTATTATTATTATTATTATTATTATTATTATTATTATTATTATTATTATTATTATTATTATTATTATTATTATTATTATTATTATTAAAATAGTAACTATGACCCAAATCTCTCCTGATAGCTGAAGGATAAGCAGTAACATTGTAGCAAGTTACAAATTTTCAAATTTACTTTCAATGTATAGAATTGTATTTCTCAAAGAGTAGAGCGTGAACCACCGGTGGTGCACAGCGCCTTCCCGGGTGGACGATGCGGAACACGACAATTTTCCAGTAACATCCAAAAGATGTGTAAAATGTTTGCACTACTAATTTAATTTTGTTTTGCTTGAAATAGTATCTAAAGATTACTTTTGTACCAAGTAAGGAATAAATATTTTATTCTAAAAAGAAAATAATAATAAGAAAACAGTATTGTATAAAATTTGATTATTTTAGGTTTGTGAAATATTTTCTGGGAAATTATTTTTATATCTATGTATTCACAAAATTCACTGACAAGATATCTACTTTTTAAAAAAAATAGAAATTTCTAATGTTAAATGCTTCAAGTTGCAGTATTGGGACGTAAATACTATATATATATATATATATATATATATATATATATATATATATATATATATATATATATATATATATATATATATATATATATATATATATATTCTTAAGTAGCATCATGCTAAGTGAAGAGCCACGATTCCGTATTGAACAAGGCGGTTCGAGTTCAATTCCTGGTCAGGGACGGATTTTTTTCATTGTACCCTCGTTCAAATACGGCTCTACGGTTCACCCAACCATTCTGAAATTGGTAGAAGGACATTCTTGACACGATCAGTGCGTGGTGTTGACTACATCATTCCCACTATGTGCTTAAGTTAAGAAAGTGTTAGAAAATGTCTTAACCTTCACAGATCCATAAGCATTAGGCCTGCCTCGTATGGGAACCGCTCTTTACTTTTTACAAGTATTAAATGGTCAACAAAGGAAGTAGTGAGTGCAACACTGGTAGAACTTCCAAATTATTTCTAATGAAAAAAAAACATATAGTAGCAATAAATGTTCCATCCTGGAACATTTCCTGGAAATAACAAGGAGAATTGCTGGAATGACATGGATGGATTTAAATTATACATGTTGGCTGATTGATTGTTCTGGAGTTCAGCGTTTCTTTCAGCACCGAGAGTAAATGAGACATGGATCTATAGCTTAATGTGAGATCCGAACTAAGGTCTGTTCCGGAAACATTGCAGCATGATTGGATTAAGCGTGTGACACGTGATAAAACGAAGTGAAACCAGTTTGAGTGTGGAAATAGATGGTTGATTGAATCTCGTTTCCAGAGTGTGAAATCGTGTTTGTGTAGTGCTTAAGGTGTGGGAATGGGTAATCGAAATGAGCAGAAAGATGAATGAAGAATCTACTATTTCTTTCGAAATTTGAGTAACAGAGATCGGAAAGTGGTGTATAGCCATTACATCACTGAAGGAATTGCCCGAAATACTATTTATCATATTCGACGAAGGTTCAAGAACACCGGCAGTGCAAATACAAGAAGCCACCAGGTCGTCGGGCACGGGTGATGAACCAACAAGTAGTTAAGAAGTTGAATTGCAACTTTGAAGAATCCTAATGCGTCTTGTCCGCGAATTGGCTCGAAAATGGAAGTAGTCGCCTACTACCATACACAGAATCAAAATAGAGAAATATTGGGCTTCTAAACGTATAAAGCAAAACTGGCTCCAGAGTATACGGAAGAACAAAAGATACGTGCACAAAGAAACGACCGCAAAATTGCTGAAAAAATTGTATTCAACGTCTTTTAAAATACTGGTTATGATGCCGAGACGTACTGTCCTGTCGACCCTAATGACATTGCGGGACGCAAGCACTAGGTCCAAGTACTAGGTTCATGTCCAAGGGCGCCGATCCTGGGGGGAGCGAGTGGGCCCGAGCCCCTCCAAAGCCCATGTGGCCCCATCACATTGTATTTATGAATATTTGGTGTAGTTTGAATGCGATTTGTCTTAAAATCCTCATATATCCCTTTTGCATCTGGATGCCCCCCAAATTTACATAGAAATCAGCACCCTTGTTCATGTCGAAATAAAACGCAGGTTAGCGACAAAATCAAATTCAAGGCCAAGGCGAAGTTTTCCAAGCAAAACCTGATATGGCAAAAAATGGACGCTGAGGGAAGTGTTTTCGCACCCAACATTAAGACGAGCACAATGACCACAGACATCTACCTTAATGAATGCATTAATAAGAGTTTGCTTCCTTTTATCAACGGTTGCAATGTCCTTTCCTGGCCGGATATAGCAATATGTCACTACGCTACTAAAAAGCCACCGACTACCTGAAAGCAGAAAAACATCAACTTGGTTGAAAAAAAAAAATAAAGACAACACTTCTAACGTTCCCTAGGCAAGGCCGATTGAAAAATATTGAGCACTCTGCAAAGCTGAGTACCGAAAAAGATCAGAACCATCGAAAAACCTAACTTCCTTCAAGAAACTTTCTACGCGAATCTCCAAGAAAGTGATCCAGTAAAGTGATAAGACCCTTAGGGTAAATGCATACCGAAGATACCTCGCGATCGAGGTCGAGGTTTAAGTCGAAGATACCTCGATACTAGCACAAAGACATGGATTCAAATAGGTAAGCGCATGCCGAAGATGTACGCTACATCGCGACATAGAGGTCGACCGCGAGGGTGAATTAGTGGTCGCGAAGATAAACAAACAAGTTAGATTTTACATCGATGTTCAGCGGAAATATCGCTGTGACTTGTGTTCTCATTGGTTCTCCTTGAAGCGCTGCACAGAATTAAGTCTTCATTTGTTTAGAATTTCGTCTGCAAAGGATTGTGTGTGTCTATGCTCGAGAGGTTTTGCTGCGTTATTAAATTTGATTCTGAAAGACATATTAATAGAACTAATGAGGAATATTCCAGGAATATGGAATAAGAAACACAAATAGCATCATAATAGGCACCTTTTAAATAGAGAATAGAAGAAAATAGCAACTGAAATGGGAATGTCAGATAAGTTATTCATATTTGTTGGAGATTTATACTCTAACTTATTATTATATAAGGCAGTAGCAGTTACAGAGAGGAGGCTTTCGGGCTGAAGTCCGTAAATTGTGGAATTTCTAAAGATAAAAAGAAGCTACTGTTAAGCATATCTATGCTTAAAAACTCCACGTCCCCTTCCCCAATTCCGACATTAATAAAAAAAAAGGGGGAGTTTCTTCAAAATTCGTTTGTAATAAAAGATAAAGAAATATCTGTAAACACTGGCACGTATCCATAGGGAGGAAACGTCGAATAATGGAATTGCAGTGACGAAGCTTTATTTGCTGAAGTCAATATCCCCTCTACCTCGAAACTTGAGAACATACCTTTTTTTTGTTGTTGTTGTTGTTTTAAATTCTACTTTGAAATGACTTCTCGCCTGAGTGCTGAAAGAGGGCATTTCATCACAGAAAATTTAAAAAATGTAGAAGTCTTTGATTTATTGATAGAGATTAACATAGGCGCCGATTTTGGAGGGCAGGACACTTTTGGCCCCCGCAATATTTAAAGATGGGGTCATTGCCCCCCCCCCACACACACATATAATCCAGTCAAGGGAGAGTTAACAAAGAGGAGCATGAATTTCTGTCGTAAACTTCATCGTGCCTTTAATTCAATATTAGGAACAGCCTTATTCGATAGAAAATGCCGTTTTCAAAACGGTGTTTAATAGAGCACTAGTTTCAACCAACACTCTGGCAGTACTGATATGACAAGTGAAGATCAATTGTGTAAATTTCATATCGGTCTTATTTTAATGACTGAATTCCAGAAGTAAAGGTAACGAAGGATACTACCACAGCGCATCACCTGCTACAACAAACATACGAACATAATAACTAACACAACTATATCACCTTAACGTATTGAAACTTTTATTTCTGAGGTCATCCGAAGGGGAGTTAAATCAAGTTTCCCTTAGTCAACAATGGCAGGTGATAACAGAACACCCGGGTCACTTCAATGACCGTCATGGTATGAAATAGCATATTAACGCTCGTTAGCGTACTGGTTAAGGTTACTTCAAATATATTAAAGTGGTTTCTCAGTTATTTGGTCAGTTATATAATGCTATGACCCAATCAAAAATGGCAATCACATCGATACAAGTTGATATTTGTCAAAATGTAGTGCAACTTTAGCAGTTAACATCATCAGTTAAGATACCAGAAAGTTAAGAAAAAAGATCGTTTCTGTTCAAGAAATGGATCACGCTCCAATGAAAACCTGAATTTATAGTAAACTGAATGCACCATTTAGCATCAAAATTAATTGTTTAGGTACTAAACTGGGTTTGAAAAAGTATGCAAAACTTGGACAAAGAATTCTCTTTACCAAATTAAAGGAATACGTGTATACACACACATGAAGAAACACTTTTTTTCAAGAGCTTTAAGCTGCCGAAAGTTCAAACGTTTTATTGCAAAATGCAAACCAGCTTGCAAAAAATGGGATTTGGCTGAAGCTAGCTGTTCATTAAATGCTATAACAAAACTGACAAGTCCTATCTACATAAGTTCCATATTAACAAACTGTGCCGTACCTAACGGATTTTAGAGGGAAAAGCATGCATCAAAAGTATTTCCAAATCATTTAACCAATTTTCTCTTCTCAAATGTCTAGTTTCAAAGCGGGAGGCACGGGTTTTTTCATTTCCCGTAAGGAAGTCATCATAGATTCAATATGCTAACTATATATAAAACGACATGAACTGATATAAAATAACGAGTACTTCTAGTAGACATGGAAGGTTGAAATTTGGCATGATTGTAGCTCTTCGGGACTAATCCACAAGAAAATTGCCAAAAGTGAAAATTTTTAATTTTTAGGTATCTAAAGGGAGGTATCTAAAGAAATTCCCCATGTTATTTAAATGGATCTTTTTTGGACCTATAATCTCATATTTTAGGTACTTGGAATTGGAATAGAAACTTGAAATTCAGTACGCTTGTACGGTTTCGATAGTGTTACCTACATAGATGATCAAAAATAAAAATTTCTAACTTTAATGAGGTTTCATAGACAATTGAAAAATCTTCCTCATGTTATTTATACGGGACATCTTCTACACTCCAAAATGTTTAAACATTTCTTGTACGGCTACAATGATTAAATCTGGCATAATTGTAGCTTTTTGGGACTAACCCACAGGAAAATTCCCAAAAGTGAATAATTTTTAGTTTTTAAGGGGTCTAAATGGGATGAAGAAATTCCCATGTTGTTTAAATGGGCGTTTTCTTGGGATACAAAATCTTATCTTTTAGATAGTTGAAATACGAAAAGAAACTTGAAATTTGGTAGAATTATGGATTTAACAGATGTCAGGTAGTAGGTCGAGCAAACACGGGGGTCTGGTGACGGAGCCCCCCCTAACCAGTGTATATAAATATACAGGAAGTAGACGAAAAATCTAAAAACACTTCATACAGGACACGTAAGTTTGGCCTTCCACTGTACAACACGTGTAGCGGTTGCCTATTGTTGTTTGTTTTCAATGTGTTATGTGGACCTTCCTCTTCCGTCAGCAGTAACCAGTTCCCCTGTGAGTATCGTGGTGTGAAAGTAGTGCGGTAAAATGGCCGACCTGACAGACTTCCAAAGAGGCATGATAGTTGGTGCCCGTCTGAAATGAAATCTTTGAGTTTTACGTCCTACGGTTATGCCGGTTAGGCTAAAGGAGACGGTGATTATGTGAAATGAATGAAATGGTGAAATGAAGAAAGTGGAAGGAAACGGGAGAACCCCGAGAAAACCCACGAGCATAGTGTTTGTCCACCACAAAGTCCACACGGCGCGAACTGGGATCGAACCAAGGGCCCCAAGCACCGGAGGTGAACGCTCTATCACTGTGCCACTGTGCCTCCTGGTGCCCGTCTGGTTGGAGCTTCAGTGGCAACAGTGGCGAACATTGGGGGGGGGGGTATCGAAAGGCACTGTGTCCAATGTCATGATGCATACACAATTCATGGGCAAACGACGTCTACAAAGTACAACAGTGGTCCAAAGACAATCCTGTCAGTTTGAGACCGGAGGGCATTGAAACGGATTGTAGCAGCTACAAAGACCACTGCAATGAAAATTACGTCTGAACTCAATTCCGGCCCACAGAACACGGTTTCATCGAAAACAGTGCGACGGGAACTTCATAAAATGAAAATTCATGGCAGGGCCGCAATCGCCAAACCCATGGTCACAGCAGTAAATGCGAAGAGGCGTATCCAGTGGTGCAAGGACTACAAAGCATGGACTCATGAGCAGTGAAAACACGTAATGTGCCCCGATGAATCGACCTTCGCCTTGTTTCCAACAACCGGTCGTGTTTAAGTATGGAGAACACCGTCGCAGGCCTATGATACAGACTGTCTGTTTCCAACTGTAAAGCATGGGGGTAGTTCTGTTACAGTATGGGCAGTGATATCGTGGTTTTCTGCAGGTCCCATCATAGCCCTGCATGGTATAATGAATGCTAAGGCGTGTGAGGCCATTTTGGGGAACTAGGTTCTACCCATGGCCCAAATATTGTTCCCTTATGGTGATAGCATCTACCAAGATCATTTGGCATCCTGTCACGCTGCTAAAACGGTGAAATCATGGTTTGAAGAGCATAACCAGGAGCTATCACACCTCCTCTGGGTCCCATAATCACCAGATCTGAGCATCATTGAGCTATTGTGGTCTGAGTTAGAAAGGCGTGTTAGCCCATTACCCTCCACCTGCATCCCTTAAGGAATTGGAGCGTGTTTTGGAGGAACAATGATACAAAATTCCACACACCACGATTCAGGAGCTGCTGGATCCAAGCTGTTTTGGACGCAAAAGGAGGCCCCACACCATACTAGGTATGATTTTCACACTTTTGCAAAAGTTTCAGATTTTTGTTCAACCTCTGTGTATATATATAATGTAAGGCAATTGTAGACCTGTTAAATAGAAGCTCTTCATATATACGAGGGACGTATTGGCAAGGTCCACTTCTGTTCAATCTTAAACTATAGGTCCATATCTTATGCGGCCTTAGTGTTGAGAAGGAATGTTAAAACCTAAATTCATCTGATATAGCAATATTCCTACAAAAATTAATAATTTTGCTTTAAACTTATTCTAGCTTCTGTCCTGCTCCGCTTTCCGCCTTTCTAACTCTAAACACAGCCTTAGTTAAAATGTATTGTTTTGTGTACATTATAGTCTTTAAGAAGTTTTTGTTTAACTTAACTCCTTATTTACATATTTACCCTGTGCATGTGCGTGTTTTTAGGAGAGAAAAAAACTCAAGAACTATTTTATGCATCACCATCAATTTTGACCAGGATCTAACGGGTTAAAATTTAGGAACAGAATTCGCTGATGGTGGTAATATTAAAAACCGAAAGTAGTAGAAATCTACTACACCGGAAGCGGCAGAAATCAAAACTTCCGGTCTTAACGTTGATCGCTATAAAGTGAAAATGATAACAGATATCTACAATCGATGTCCTACAATCAATTAAGCGCCCGAAAAATATGTTCCATCTTCACTCTCATCTCCTACTCAAACCGGAAATTGTAGATACTTGCTACTACTTAAAGTTTAAATATTAATTGAGGAAATATCATGTCATTGAAACCAAACTTCTTCACGTGGTGTACACGTGACATCACTAGTGATTTAGAAAGTAATGTGTCCAAGGTGATAACTTTATTTGTGTTAGACAGATAGCATCGATACAGGTTTCAATGGAATGCTTGCAACATCAGCTATGTATGGTGGCATTATTTTTCAACATAGTCCCCATTACGGGCAAAACACTTGCGCCAATGCGAAACAAGGTTTTTTTTATGCTGTCGGCGAAGAATTGTGGTGGCTACTGGCCACACCATTGCCGAACTGTTGCTCCCACCTCCACGTCACAACTGTAGCGTTGGTCTTTAAGGTGATACTTAAGTTTGGGGAAAAGCCAAAAGTCGCAGGGCGCAAGATTCGGACCATAGGCAGGATGAGGCAAAATGTCAACAACACTTTGCCAGCAGAGGGACAACTTCGAAATTTTGGCGGAGGACACGACGTATGGCATACTCCATCCTTTCCGGTTCGTAACGGTGTATACACGACTCGTCGCCAGCGATGAATGTTCCTGGGCGCACAACCTTCCGCAGTCAGAAATTCAGCGACAACCCACTGTTTCAACCAGACGTCAGCATTGTATGACATGGATTGCTCTATTACTCTGGAACGAGAAGAGATAGGAAGATGAAATAAGTGACAATCTGTATCTCAAACATCAGTGTATTAATGATAAACAATTCAGAATATTTGCAGTACTATTGGCTAAGTAGTATGCTTAGCGGCATTACTTTCTGAATCACCAACCTACTTGTGTAGTTTCTCACTATTTTTCACTACTAATGTTCACCGAACTCCCCCTTCCCTTCCGCATCTAACACTTCAAGACTCATTTTATGTCACAATCCGTACTTTTTGGATAACCCTGATAAAACAATGTAACTTTAACGTAACATGTAACTTTATATAAACAAATTAGTGTGTGGTACATCATCTACGTATGTGATTAACAGCTAACAAAAAATTCTTGTCATGTAAAATACTGCAAACTCGTGATAGACTAACATTTACTGCTGTTACAAAAAACGAATTGTAAACCAACAAAAGATTTAAGGTTTTCTTTTGCCACATAGGGGGGAAAAAGAACATAATTAAATTAGTTGTTCATTCTGTTTTCATTACAAGTTCTAGAACACACATTCAGATACGGTGGAAGAAAACATGTTACAACAAGACAAACAGGAAAAACCTGTTGTTCATTTAATTAAACGAGTTTTAATGTATATGCATAATTACATAAACTTGGACTAATCTTATTATATTATATTCTTTTTGGTTGTATTATTTATTAAGCACAGAACAATATAGTTCTTTTTTTCCTTTTTCTTTCTACTTCGCAAAACTTTAATTTATTATTCTCGTATTACGGAAGAAAGTCTTTATTATTTTGTGTGGATTCTTTTTTGTACTTTTCTTATTATGATGAAATAATATGCAGTATCTTGCTTTATAATTCCAAAGTTTTCTTAAGATCTATTTTATATATATATAAAAAAAAAAACACTTGAGATATTTTTCTGCTTACTGAAGTAAGTTTATATTCAAATCTCATTTAAGTAGGTTCTCGAGCAATATTACACTTTTGAAAACAAAATCACATGCATATACTCTCCCCATATACATATTAAAATAATCGTACACTTCTGATTGCATACTATGTCGTAAAAGTCATTTACCTTTTGATCCTAACTTTGACCTCTGTTTGGTTATTAGAAAGTTCTTAACACTCTTTCACACACACAAGTAGATTAAACTGTGTCTAAATTTTATCGTGTAATATTCTGAATTTAATATACTCATACTTATTCATATACTCCTACACAAGTCTGAGCTGTGTGTTTCTAATTTAAGTAGTAAGGTCAAAGTACTAAGATTATTTCTCTTTCTTCCTTTCTTACACTATATATAGGTATTTTTCAATTTACTGGAAACATGTCAGATTTCTGAGTTGGTAACCGTCAAGCGGCAACTGGAGCGCCAGGCTATCGGTGGAGGATGTGCTTGAAGCGAACTCTGTACTACGTGAAGAGAAGTAGAACGGCAAAACGTGTTACGCTGAGCAGATGTTGATACTATAAAATGGGTGAATTCTTTGATGTCCAAAGAGGGCAAATTGTTGGCTATCGATTATGTGGTTCGAGCAAACGGAAATGACAGATGTAATTGATATGCTGCAAGGGACAGTGTCCAAAATATGATGACGACCTACAAAATTCTTAGTAAAATGATATCGGTGAAGAGGATCAGTAGTCGGGAGAAAAACCTCAGTGATAGGTCGCGCCGAGTTAACCGCAGATAAGAAACCATCACACTTTAGCAGGGTGCTGTTAACATGCAACATAGAACACTGATACACTGTAAAAAAAAATTATATATATATATACAGTGAAACCTCTCAATAGCGGACACCAATGGGACATGAAGTTTTGTCCGTTACTGAGAGTTGTCCGTTATAGAGAGGTTCAGAAATTTAATTTCTCATAAGGGTAATTGTATGCAAATATACAGTAAATACATTATGTATGGGCGTAAATACGTAAAATTTAATATGAAAATAGTCTTATTTAGTACAATTTGAATTACTGGGAGGGATGAAGGAGAAATTCATTTCTATAAATCATAGCCTATTATTGCTGGGCAATGTTTAACGAGAAAGGCATGCTTTTTCCTCTACAACGGTAATAAAACTCATTAGCATTGTCCTCTAAAAATCCTCAGTACGATTGCAGAAGAAACATTTGTGTGTGTGTGTGTTTGTGTACTGGCGCGGCATCTTCGTTGACAGAATGGATGAAAAGGCAAGCTATTGGGGGTGCATATTTATTGACCCAGGCCCAATCACAAAGAATATCCTTTTAGAGAAAATGAAAAAGGAAGCTGGGAAAACTCCAACCCAGACTTGTTCCAGTATCATGAGTAAAAGAAAAATATTTCTTTTCCAAAAAAAAAAAAAAAAAAAAAGTAAGAGAGGTAGCATTGCTCGTTGAAAATGTTATTGTAAAACAAACAATGTTTGTTTTGTTATCTATGAAATTGTCGGTAAAGATGCACGGTCCAGACGAAAAGGATTTATATATATGTGTGTGTGTGTGTGTGTGTGTGTGTGTGTGTGTGTGTGTGTGCGTGTGTGTGTGTGTGGCGTGCATAAAAACGGAGGTTTCATGTGTAAATCCTCTAGTTTTTGGACTTAACGTACAGCAAACGGATAACTGAAAAAGTACATTGTATACGTACTTTTCGTATAAGTGATCCGAATAAACGTACTTTTCATACGAACGAAATAACTGTATATAGCTAGTCAGGATCTCACATACAGATGGACGTTTGTAACATATGATCTGATGTGTATAACTTACACAAATATATGTAAAATACAGAAGACTCTTAGATGTTGGACATCCTGCAACGGCATGACGTAACATCTAAGCGGGAAAAAGGACAGTATGTATGCAGTATATGAATCACGTATGCTCCGTATGGATTTCTATAGTGAATATAAGGATTCCGTATATTTGTACAATATACCGCTGTTCGGATAACGGATTTTTTCAATGTAACTGGAAAGTCTGATATGTGATGGAATGATCATCGTTAACCTTACTTCAAACCATGAGCAAGTTTATGTGTGGTGGACGCCCAAAGAAGCATATATCTGCATTGTCTCCTGCCAACTGTAAAGCATGATGGCGGGTCTGTGATGCTGTGGGACACAATACACTCTATTTCAATGGGTAGCATGCTGACGCTTATCGGTCCAGCCACTGATCGTTATTATGTCGCCATTTTAGAGAGACCGAGGGGCAGCCATCAAGGGGGGCCCAAATCGTGAAATGGGACGTAGAGAAAGGGCCTCACTCCACGATGTCTGCGGGAGGGCCCCTAAGCCTTTAGTTACGCCACTGATTAGACAAATGACAGAAGGTCATCGAACAAAATGGGGCATGTCTGTTTCATAATGTTCTTTTCAAATCATAATAAATGTATTCTGAATTTTGATCTCCGAAGATAATATAATACTTAACAACTTGCTATTATAGATAAGAGAAAACGGTATATCAGTAGTAGAGCACTGACCTCTGATATTAGAGGTTCCTCGTTCGATCTTGGATACAATCAAATATTCAGTACGTGAATTATTTCATCCGCATATAACCAACTATGGTAAAATAAGTGTTATTGAAGTGCGATTATATGCTTTGAAAAATCAGGATACATCATGAATTGGATTGTTGTAAGTTTTGAGACTGTTATTGATATACAATTGAGGCCAAGAAACGATGGATGTTTATTTGAAGAAAATTTTATTTCTGTGAAGCATTTTCACCGTATATATTTTGCCTTTACAGATTCATAATGTATAAAATTATAAATGATTAGGTTGAATTTTCAGATCCAAAAACAAGGATTGCTTAAATATTCACCTTCATTAGCAAACTCAATTCGTGACTTTTGACTCTACATCTTGGACAGGATTAATGGCGATTCATCGGATAATTGTTGAGATATTTTTGTTTCCAGGATGAAAGGACACACATACGGACAGACATTGTAAAACTTAAAGGAGTATTGTTAAACCAAACTTCTTGCACGTAGTAAATGTATTGAATACATTTTTTATAGACTGCAGTTAAGATAAACAAAAAAAATTATTAATTTTAATTGGTGCTATTGTTTATGTGTGTTGGTTGAATTGTATAGCATCTGTACCTGCTTTGTTCGTTAGTTCTAAAGATGAACATTAAAAAAAAAATAACATTTCATTTGCAATTTGATTACAAATTTATCTCAATATATTTAATTAAAATTATACTGCTGGTAGGTGTATTAAAGGAAATAAAGTTTCTGTGGTATATAAAAGGAAATATCATTTAAGTTTTATCTTTTTTGTTGGTGTTTTATTCTTCTGTACAATATTGCTTTTGTTGTGGTTTTTTACTATTATATCAAAGAATGTTATTCCAGTTTCTTTTTCCAACGAAGTTAAAAAGTTCGTTACTGAGTTCTCTATTTTGTGTGTTTGTGTGTGTCTGTTATTAGCGATTTTTTTTTTCATTTTTGAGCCCTCTATTCGATAGAGCAGCAGAAACTATCAGAAAGAGGTTATGGAATTTTTCACGTTACTCTTACTGTTACCAAGATATTGGCCAAAAAGGTACGGATTTTGGAAGATTTAAGAGTCTTCATCCCGGCGAAATTAAAACACCGCTAACTTTACAGTAATTATGTGATATCTTCAAATAGATAAAAGATAATCGAAATGTGGAACAAGAGCTCCCTAGACAATATCATTTTACATGAGATACCGTTATCGCGACTCACTTATCTGCTTTCGATTCCGAGCCATTTTGAAAATCGGCATTTATTTTCGCGTTTCTAAACGGCTGAAAACGGAAAGCTACTAGGTGACTTGTGGTAACGGTACCTCATGCAAAATAATATTGTCTAAGACGCTCTTGTTCCATATTTCAATTATCTTTTATCTATTTGAAGATATCACATAATTACTGTAAAATTAGCGGTATTTTAATTTCGCCGGGATGAAGACTCTTAAGGAGCATATCTCAGGAACGTTGAATCATAAATCATAAAGAGATGATATTTTGCGATTCTTTTTCGATTTTAAGCTCACCGTTTTGAGTACGTGTCTTCGTAAAAATAACAAATCGTAGAACGTTTTAACAGAACTCTTAAACAAAACATTTGGAAAAATTCTTAATACTCAAGGAAATTATAAATGGATAGATAAATTACAAGAATTGTTTAATGAGTATAATAATAAAGTAGATAGAACAATTTGTATAAAGATGGTAGAAGTTAATAAGAAAAATTATTCTTTTTTTAATTTCACTCTGGCAATATTCTTTTTTTTTTTTTTTTTTTGTACTCTTTATATTATATGATACGTGCTATTTATCTACTCTATTCATGGCTTGGTACAGTATCAGATTGTCTAATAAATTAGTCTATTAAGTCCTCGGAAATCAAAATCGAGAATTTATTTATTGTGATTTGAATATAACATCATAAAACCACACATGCACCATTTTATTCGAAGACCTTCCGCCAACATCATAATTCCGTCGCTATAGAATTTCTGTGGTTTCTGGTCAAAAAAGTTACATGTGATTTTGACTTGTTTGAAATTAACTTAAGACCGTTCAAAGAATTCCACAGAGATCATAAGAAATCCTAATCTGATGGTGCCAGGTCCGGGCTACACGGAAGGTGTATTAAAATTTTTTTCAGCCAAGGTCTCTCAACTTCTAACGGGTCATTAAAATTGTATGTGGCCTGACGTTATCTGCGTGATATACGACATCCTATTTATTGACAAGTTACGACACTTAAATTTGAATTGATAGGTGACTCACGCTAATTTTCGACAGTACATGTCTGAGTCTATGTCCGGTGGTTCGACAGTACATGTCCGGTTGCAGCAGTTCGTGATGTACGACGTCCTTCCAATCCCGCCAAATGCACAACATAACCTTCTTGGTTTTCAGTGTGGGCTTTCCACAAACTTTGGAACTTCTCGCTTCGATCACAATTGTTTTTGCACATTTTTTGTCCCAGGCAGGGGCGTATTTACGATTTTGTTTCGGGAGGGGCTTTGCTAACTTTCGGGGGGGGGGGCTTTGCCTGGAAATGTGAAAATTCTGAAAGACATTTCATTTACTTTACTATACTAACTAAGATTTCGGGGGGGGGCTTAAGCCCGGAAGCCACCCCCCTAAATACGCCGCTGGTCCCAGGTTATCCAGTTTTCATCATTTATGATGGACCGCTTCAGAAATGACTTGAGTTCGTCACGTTTTAGTCGAGGTTCGTAGGTAGAAATTAAGTCGCTTAAATGTTTCTGAGTAAAATCGTGTGACACCCAAACATCGAGCTTCTTCTTGTAGTTAGCTTTCTCCAAATGATATAGCAGTGTTTTGTTATGGATATTTGGGTCCTTGGCGATATCATGACTGCTTACATGCCAGTCGTGCTCGACTTTCGCAAGTATATAATCCACTTTTGCTATGATTGGTCGCTTCCTGCGACGAGTATTTTGGACATAGAAATTTCCAGATCGAAAGCGATTAAACCATATTTTGCCTGTTGCTTTTGATAACATACCTTGCCCGTAAACAGCACAAATGTCTTCATAGGCCTGTGCAGTATTTGCACCTCTTTCAAAATAAAATTGTAAAACGTAGCACAGTTTTGCAGAAAGTTTGCTCTTCAGGAAGCAATAACTTACGTCTAATTATAAAAATTCCAATACTTTTTGCACATGTGTCAGCTGTGGCATAGAATTAGGCGTGATCGCAGTGATTCACATACCCTGAGTTTTGGGATAGTAATGCTATCTCGCACCCAAAAGTCTCGTTCCTATTTAGACTACCTGATATATAATTTTAATTGAAATTAAATTTGTGCACATTCCGAGCCGAACTTCAAATACAAAGTCCCTAAATTTGTCCATTACCACATACACCCGACAGTGATACCAAAATGAGTGCTACTATGTCAAATTGGCTTCTCTGGTAAATTATTTGAATTTTGCTAATCCTATATTCCTCAACTACAAGTGTAGCAATACATTACTAGCAAAATAAATGTATTTTACTATATACCAACTTTTAATAACTACTGGCGAACTAGTTACAATAGAATCCTTAAAACTTGGCACTCGATAAGCTGGCAGTCCGGATAAGTTGGTCATATCCTGGCAGGGCGAAAAACCCCTGCAATGCGGAAAACAACTGAACATTACACATTTCTTTTTTTAAAAAAGAAGAAGAAGAAAAAAGTAGCCAGTTTTTTTTCCTCCTCTTTCGAGGAATTTAGATTTAAGGCACAGATCTTATCTCATCCCAGTTTGCCTATGTCCTGCTATTTTGATTAATTGTTCCTGTAATAAAGTCTTGAGTCGAAAACTTCTTGTTCAAACACTGGATTCTTCTTGTAACTAAAATCAAAATAACAAACACAAGATCAAACATAAAGATTATGAAGGATTTATATGTTTTTTTTTTTTTTTTTTTTTGAGAAATTTTGAATTCCAGTATGCTTTGTAATCTGTCATCAAACTGTTTGAAAAATATATTATTAAACTTTTTTTTATATGTTTAAATTGTTTTGTTGTATAAATTGCAAAAAGATATGTAAAAACTCTTGATTTATGCTTGTTAAAATAAAATTAATATTGACTTGTATTGTATGAAAATATTTAACAATTTGTTCCATAAATTTGTCTCGATTTTTGTTGAATAATTCGCATTGAAATATCAAGTGATTAATTGTTCCAATGGATTTACCACACCAGCAGGTATCTGAATCTCTACATTTAATCTGCCACAATTTTCTGGGAGTTAACGTAGTATGTAAAAGTAACCTAAGAAGTATTATAGTTTTTGATCTTGTCCAAGAATTTATGATTGTTGAGATTGGGCGCGTGTGACATTCTGTTATTTTCCAATAATTCTGTCCTGGACCTGTTTCACTCTTCTTTCTCCATGCCAAAATTTGTTGGTGTTGATATTCCTTGCTTAAATATTTAAAGTTTTGATGTGGTATTTTTATGTTAGTTGTTATTCCTGACGTAACTGCTTTCCGAGATAAGTCATCCACATATTCATTATATTTTATGCCAATATGTGATTTAGTGTAAAATAATGTAATTTGATAATTTTGGCGTCGTAGAGTATCGTAGCAGGATTTAATTAGCATAATATTCCATGTCGTTGTGGTTGTCCATTTAGGATTGTTAATTGCAGTTATTACACTTAAGGCATCAGTACATATGCATGCTATCTTTATCCTTAGTTGTTTAATTAAAATCATAGCTTGTCTTATTCCAAAAGCTTCCGCTTCAAAGATGGAGGTATTTTTTGGCAATTTGTATTGACGTTTTATTTCAAGTTGGGGAATTATGACTGCCACACCTACTGGTAATTTTTTTTTGTTTTGAGCCATCTGTGAATAGTAAAATACAGTCTTTCGGAAGTTGCTCTTTATGATATAGCCAAATATTTCTATAAACAGGTAAATATTCTTTGTTATGAAGTTGTATATAATTTGGGATTATGGCTGGTATTTGAAGTAAGTTAATGTGATATTGAAACAAATATGGTGTGATCGTCGGAGCTTTAGATATGCACTTGCCAATAGGTCTGAGTACACTATATAAATGGTATATCCATGGCAATCTATCTAGATATGGTAGTTTCTTTTTGTTATTTATTAAAAATAGCTTCTCTAGTGCTTGACATGTGTTAGACGAAGATTTGCCCATTCTCGATAGCAAGTAATTTCCTGTTAATTTCAAGATTTAAAATTCAATAGGATAGTTTGAAGTAGTGTCCAAAAGAGCATTTTTTGGACAGTAGGACGGCTGTGAAAAGATAATTCTGGTTGCTTGATATTGTAATTGTTGTAATTTGTTATAAAAGTAGGTTAAATTTTTGTTATAAAACATACTTCCATATAAAAGTTTTGCTATTAAAGTTTGATTCAGAATTAAGTTTTTGCAAAGTCGGCTAGTTAATTTTCATTATAGACAGATTTATGCCTTCATAAAGTATTTTTGAGGTCTGTCTTATCAATTACTGTACAGTGTGTATTCATTAATTTTTATTTTCATGTAAAGTAAAGGCTCTATGCCTTCATAAAGTACTACTTGTCCTTTATTTAAGGGTAATTGAGCAGTTTATTCTCTGTTGTATTCTCAAAAGCAAGCAACACATACAAGTACAGTACTGTATTTTCTGAGGAAACGCTCGTACTTATTCTTTTTAACCCCATTCCCGATAATCCGGCATTTTTACAAACTTAGCCACCCTTCCGTCCACATTAGCTTAAGTTTTCGGGACTCTACTGTTTCGGAAAGTTGTTAAGAAAACAAAAAGAAAATCGTTTTCACAAGTTTCCACCAATATCGTCAACAGCTGTTTGACCAAGTAGAAAAGGGCATTCGTTGACATTTTTCCAGTTTCTTCCGATGAACAACAAGTAGGTGTCCTTTATCATGTATCCTAGTACCATGTAACTAACATTTCATTTTTATACATATATAAATTATCGGGATATTTGTGCTCCCTTTAAAGTTAGTGTTCTTAAGTACTGTGAGAAAGACTTGCACATTTATAGGAATAACATTAGTTATATTGGTATACGCAGTCATTTTTGAATACGATCTATAATACCTTAGCAATGATTTACGTTTACATAGACAGGGCGTAATGATTTATATTCACAAAGTTACTAATTCATATATTAGTGCAGAGTGCAACTTAAAAAATCGCAACTCGGATCTCAATTAAAATATTTAATCACAGTAACATCATAATTAATATTTTGCATTAGTAAGTGCATCTAATTTAGTTACCAGTGACTGATTTTGTGACCTGGATTAAAGAAAAAATGACATTCTTCTTCAGATAGAAAAGTTCAAGATGGGAATAATAATGATGAAGAGGAATAATAATGATGTCGATCTAATTAATATGTTTGATTCTAATAGCTACCAATTTTGTTGTCAAACATAGCATTTAAGTGTGTTAAAGTATTTCTTGAACTTATGTAGGGGTACTATCTGTAATGGACCCGTTACAGCTCCGTTTCTGATAATTTCCTAAGTTTTTTTTTTTTTTTTTTTTTTTAATTGCAATCTTCTCTAACTTGAAATTATCACCTCCCAGGAATATTGTAATATTGTGTTAATTGGATTAAGAAAACAACATTACTTCCACAATCCACAACCTATGCAAGTAGGTAGATTCCAGTACGTTTCTATCGCTCATCAGCTCTCTACTTCAGAATCCAGGGATTTGGGATATGTTTTGAAATATTTTCTTCAACTAACCCATGAATTAAAGATATCATCCACCTTAGTGAAACTAAAAAGAAGCATTTCCAAATTCAAGAAGAATCTAGATCGCACTACCAAATTTATCACCATCATTGAGATTTTTGTGGACATCCTGATGATGGCACCAACTAAAATTTTACTTCAATTAAACATATGGTAGGTCAACCAATGCCTCTTCTTGGACATACTTCGGATGGCTGACACACATCAGACCACCACGTCGGACAACCAATTGGAACTCTTTAAATTCAAATCGGAGCCAAGCGCAATCTGTCTCTACATCTATATCTGAGTCCCTTATGGAAAAGTTGCCTCAACGAGCAAATACGAGAAAACTTGCGCCAGTTGCAGTTTCAACTGAATAACATTGTTTGTAAGTCAGTCTAGTTGAAGAAGCGCATCGGAAGCAGGAGGTTCTCCGGAACTTCGATACTCTCACAGCGAAAAATTGTCAAGATTCGCCTTCACCTTCGCCTGTTTCAAAGCACTTCCTTATTATTATTTTCTGTTTTAGCGCTTTTATTTTTTTCCGCCTTTTAGTACTTTTTAAAAGTTGGTTCATATATATATATTTTTTAAAGTTTTCATCTACTGGTACTTCCACAATTGTTGACCAACTGTTAACACTTTTCCAAAAAAAAAAAAGTGTACAAAAATATTCTACCATATCTCTGAAACCAGACCATTAAGGAATTCTTTTGGGGGGAAAGATTTACATGATAATAACTTGGAAACGTTATTACCCGTTTCTTACTCTCACTGATGCAAACAAAAACTAAGTAATAACGTTGGTTGAAAATTTAAACGATTACAATTTCACAAATGAAGAAAAGTGTCCTCGACGAAGGAACGTTTAGATAATGAATCCTTTCACGAATGACGTGGATTGGCGTAGACTCACTCTTCTGGGAACGGAATGTTTAGATGAACATTTTTCTGATACAACTCGCAATTTCGGATTCAAATGCAAGTCACTAACTCAGTTTTGCTCATCTGTGAATGAACAATATCCCAATCTGAACAGCAAAGCTTGAAAATCGGTAATTACTTTTTTTCAGCTTTGTATTGATGTAAAACTGCCTGTGTGATTACGACGAACTACAGGAAGCGACTAGAGGATGTTAAAGTATCCAATATTGGATCCACAAATCAACAACATTTTGGTGAATGAACAGAAGAAAGTGTCAACATTGAGTCCATAAAAATGACTTTTCAGAAAAAAGTAATAATAATTAGTTGTGTGTTTCAACTTTCAAACTTAAGAGTAAAATAATTTGCTGGATTCCAACATTTCTCCCGGGCTCAGTAATAGAGCGCATACCTCTAGTGCGTGGGGTTCCTGATTCGACCCTCAGTCAAGTAACTTCGTGGTGGAGAACATCGTGTCCATGAGTTTTCACGGGGTATTCCCGTTTCCTCCCACATTTTCATTCTTTCGTTCATCAATCATCATTCACGTGACTTAATCGTTATCTCCCTTAGCCTAAAGGGCATAATCGTGGGACATTAAGCTAAAAAAAAACTTCATTTGATCTTTTCCAATATTTCTCCCAGCCTTGTGCCGACCCACTAGTATCGAAAGGTTGTAAACCACTGTGATAACTAATTCGATATGCCATTTCTGTTATTTTTGCCTCTAAAACATCAAGCCATTTCTCTGTTAAAGATTTCATGCTTCACAAATACATAAAAAATGAAATTGAAAGGAAGTCCAAGGACAAGCAGAGTTATACGTTTACGCAACTTACAAATAATTATAATTATTTCTTTCTACAAGATTATGCGTTTTTATTATTTATATATACCTATTTTTTTAGCACAGTTCAGATATGATATATCCATTCAATACATCTGGTAAACTTTCCTTTTCGTTTCTCAGAAATGCTCTATAAACTTTGAATAAGGTTAACGTTTCGTCCCCATTTTGAGAAATCGATCAAATATGAAGTGTTCTGGACGGAGAAAGAATCTTTTTTTTTTCTTTCTTTGAGAAGTGAAATAAGATCAACCCACATAAAAATCACATTCTCATACAAAAGGCAAAACGATCATATTCCGCGATGAAAATTCCCAATCGCTACATTTAACGCGGTGTATCATCATCATTTTGACAGGGGAAACTCTCATAAAAATGAAATGTTTACAAAATGGCTGTCGAGAGCTCTTGAGTGATGACGACACATAAGAAAAATGGTTTTAAATCGTGTATTTTTTTTTCTGACAGTTCTTCGTATTAGAACGGTTTTAGAACCTGGTATTCACACAATGTCTTATCAAGGTTTTTCAGTGCCTTCATTTGTAAATATGTTGCATTTGACAATTTTTTGTGTTATAAACAAGTCTATAGTATATTTCAGTAATTCTCAAACTGTACACCACGAGACATGGGGGCCTGGCTTTGCACAAAATGCCACTAGATGTTAGAATTCTAGTATAATTTAAACCCAGGCTTCTATCTTTGTGCGCAAAAATCTTGAAGCATTGGGAAAGCTGAGAGCATAAAAAGTAGTAATATGTTTAACAAGTTTTACATCAGCCATATATCCGATATCTTCAACAATATAGATATTCTGTCATTATTGGCAGGTAACTTGTCGGAAACTTCCATGCGCTACGGTCTTCAGCTTGCCTCTTTGCCTTCACGTAGGAATTTTCTGTTTTAACTCATTACATCAACTGTAGCGTAGCCTCTTGCTTCTCTTTTTTTCCTTCTACCGTATCTAGTGGCAGGTTTTTCACGATACATGTCCTTTTCAGCTAACGCCCCAACCAATTGTTCTTCCCCATTTCAATTACAACTGGAAATCTTTATTTTCCCCTCCATTATTTCTAACACTCCCACCTAATTCTCACCATTCTTCTCACATCCACATTTCCAAAGCATCTGACTTTTTTCTCATCGCTTTTTACTTCGATTTAACTACTTATACCTAGCGTGAGCAATAAATTATCCAGATTCGATCTTAACGATAATATTAGGCAGTGCGTCTTGAGGGGCAATGTTAAATTGAGAGCGGCACCAGAAAAATGTATTATTAATTACTAGAACAACTAAATTTCTAGTGATAGCAGATTCATTATTATTAGTACTAGTTCTTGTTGTTGTTGTTGTTACACCTGAGAATTCGGGGCGTTGTACTCTAAATGTTCAAATCATGCTTAATTAATATCTCTAATTTTTTACATTTAACTTATTATTATTTTGTCCACCAATTAACTTGAGATTGCACAAATATTAATGCTTAAACCTAAATTCTTCCTGCCCTTGTCTTAGTAATAAACAGTAAAGCAATACAGGGGCGTACCCACGGGGGTGACCTTGTTCAGACCCCCTAAACTTTCTAACTCAACACACATTTGTACATTTTCTCATTAAAACTATACTTGTTTAACAGGGAAATGACTGATGTTGCAGGAAAATTTGATCTTACACAGGCCCGAACTGGCCCAAGTGGCTAGGCGGCGATTGCCGCCCAGACAGGGGCCAAATCAAAAGGGGACCAAATGAAAGTTTTAATAAAGAAAGGAGGCCAGGAGGAAGAGAAAAAAATGGGGAAAGTGTGTGCGACAACTAATATGCTTGTGACCAGTCTTGGCGGAAAGCTGCATACATCAATTTCTTTGAGCGTTTCATTAATAATTTGTTCCGACTCACATCACCTTAAAGTAAGAATGGGTCATGCCAACTTTAGGGTCATGTCGGTACAAGCAAAGACAGTTGTGAAATCGAACATGCTTGGTATCGTGGATATATACCTAGGTAAAAGGGAGTGGAAAGTATAGTGGCCTGACAATACAATTCTTGAAAGTTTAGTTTCTTGGCCGAGGAAAATTAACAATTTGAAATTCAACAGAAAGAGATCTGAGATCACACTCATGATTTATATCACAGCGTCGCGTCGTTGCCTCTATAACAAGATCCAGTGCTTTTGGCATTGTTGAGTCACTCTTGAGTGTTCGCTTTCATCTTTCACTAGTTGCGAATTTTTTGAGCCAAGAAGTAGAGCCTCAGTCAGTTATTCAAAGTAACACTGTGAGATAGTGTATGTCCTTTTCGTGTCGTTTCGAAAATTACCGTGAGAACGAAGGTTAGTGTATTGTAACGAGTAGATTCTAAATTCGGAATTCTTGAGTCTGCAGCATTGATAAGTGAAAAATTAGTAAATTCTGGGTACGTAGGTGTTTCTTTTAACCCATATACGTATACCCATATTTTTTGTTTTGTATTTTGATTTATTTTGGAAAATAGATACTTTTTTACCTATTCCTGGTGAATTTAGTGTCATTTCGTTTTGCTGATCTCCCATTGGGTAATTATGATACTAGGTCGAAAACGACCCGGAGGGCAATAACAAAATACGCAAGTGGGTCGTTTTTGCCCCGGGGGCTTAAATGGGTTAAATAAAACTGTGGCTGCTGTTGGATCCGTCTTCACGGTTGTCGTTGTATAACTATTCCAACAGTCCTTGTTTCCATATTTTATTAAAACACCATAACACACTGAGCAATACTATGTGATAATATGTAAAAAAAAAAAAAAAAAACATAATCACGTAACAGTTTCAACACAATAATTGCGTCTTCATCAGACTTCCACTCCTTCTGGCTGCTTCCACTCTCAGGATAGGAAGGTATGAGAGTAGAGAATGCGCAAGAGGTTAAGAGGATGATAGATAAATTAGGAACAAGAAAGGAGAGCACAGTGTTATTTGGCTTGGATGTTAAGAACATGTTCCCGAGCCTTAAGAGAAAAGAAATATTGAAAATAATAGAAGAGGAAATGGGTGAAAAGAGAATAGAAAATTGGGACAGTAAGAAAAGGATTAGAGGCATTGTGGGAGAATGGATACTGTATAATAAGAGACAGGATTGTTAAAATGAAGGAAGGACTTAATATAGGATCTTGTTTGAGTCCAATACCATCAGATATAATAATGAATCGATCGGAGAAGGATACAATAGAAAGTGGAGGAGAAAGACTGCTTCTTTTTGCCGTTATGAAGATGACTGTTTAGGAATATGGAAGGGAACGAAAAGGCAGCTGGAGAAATTCATAAGAGACGTGTAAGATGAAAAGAAAGGGATTAGACTAGAGAATGAAACAGAAGTAGACAAGGAGATAAACTATTTAGATATGAAAATAAAGAAGTCAGTAGGAGGAGAGTTTTTTAAAATCTTAGTACCAAACAGAGTGCGCAGCGGGAGTGTATTGCCACAAACGAACTGATGTAGATGAGGGTACGAAGAAGAATTTCATAAAAAGCATGGAGGAAAGAGTAGGAAACCTAAACACAAATGAAGAACAGAGGAAGAAAGATTTAAAGAAGTTCTGGACACAAATAAGGAGAAATAGATACAACAAAGACGATAGGGTCACAAGAAACATTGCAAGAGAAAGTAAGAAAGAGTAAGAAGACAAGAACCAAAAATGGTTTGGAATGGAAAGCCTAGGCAAGGAAACACTGAAGATAAAGAGAATGCTGTGGAAAGCGGGAATTAAGTCGTACAGGAAAGGAGGAAGCAGAATAATTGAAATAGTCAGAAAAACCAAGAGAAAAGCAATAGCGGACAAAAATCAAAGGAGAGTAATATATAAAGTAGGATGCGCAGAGTGTAAGAAAATTTACATAGAAGAAACAAAAAAGAAGATGGAAGAAAGGATAAAACAGACAAAGATGACGTAAATTTCAAAAGGGACAACAATGCGATAAATAAGCATCAGAAAGAGACAAACTGCAGGATAGGGTGGGAAGGAACAGAGGTTATAGAAGTATAGAACAGAACATTGGTGGGAAAATGGAAAGAAGCCAGGGAGATTATGAAGGCAGGAGACAAGGTGATGAATTGGAATGCAGGATTCGCGATAAATAATGATTGGTAGAAGATTCTACTTAGAGAAGAAAAGAAAAGGAAGAAGAAAGAAAGAGGACAAATGAATAAGAAAAATAGAGGATAGAATGTATGGAGCTAAAAAGTAAACTTTTAATTGGACACGTGTGCAGCTAAAAAGTGAAAGTGAAAACCACACAAGTGTTACTTTTTAATGAAGAGGCAGAGCCTAATCAAAAGTTAATCTCCGGAGAGTATATAAGAGATGACCCAAGCATTCAGAAGGAGTGGAAGTCTAATGAAGACATAGTTATTATGTTGAAAGTGTTACGTGATTGTGTTTTTTTGCATATTATCACTTAGCCTTGCTCAGTGTGTTATGGTTGTCGTTGTGTATTCATATACCACAATTGCTATTACAGTAAGAACTGAATACACACATAAATTTGAAATAAAATTACATAAATTGAAATGAAACTTCATTATACAACTTTCTGGTAGCAATATTAAGATTTACTATTTATAATTTTTTTCCTAATCCTTTATCACGTCTCAAGCATAGCAGATAATTCCATTACGACCACCCTGTAGGCCTATAAGTGCATATGATTTGCATAAATACAACGAATCTGGTACTTGACATAGTTCGTGGACCACAAGTGCTTACTGATATTCATGTTCTTTCGAGAAGATATTGTCGTGCTTGTTCCGGAAGGTATATCTATCCCCCCCCCGAAAAATATTTCTGGCTACGTGCAGGGGACGCCTTTTTGCAGCTTATCGTATCCCTTGTTTACGAATACTGAAACCGCCAGTGCTGACTTAAAATTAATTTGTCCGTTGTTTCTTTATCAACAAATTATAAATCTCAGCCATTCCAAGAAAAAATATGCTAATGATAACTGTCTGTTTTGTTCTCATAAATATTATTACATGACAAATACCCTGATTCCAGGCCCGTAACCAGCCCCAAAATGTGGGGGGATGAAGAAGTTGGGGGGAGCGATCCAACCATGTTATAGTTCATTTGCAAGCCAACCGTGAAAATTTTAGGAGGCCAATAAAAATTTAGGGGGAACCCTAGCCCCTCGTGGAAACGGGCCTGCCTGATTCTATATTATGATCTTTAAGGTATAATGTACGGTGTGGCTACTAAAGAAATGTGTGCTTTATCTAAGATAATTCTGTGCTTTTATTCTGGGAAAGCAGTGGGTAATTGGGAGATTGAAAATTAGGGGCCAACACAACATATTAGCCGCCGGGGCCAACTAGTAGCCAGTCCGGCCCTGATCTTACATTTCATCTGTACGCTTTCTTATAAAAACTATCTAGTACTATCATTTTTTAAAACACAGGTGAAAATATTTTACAATTACTTATCGTGTTTTCTGATGCAGAATAATACCCTTAAAAACTACATAGACGTAGTGACTTGTAGTTATGGAACCTTTCTCCCTAAAGCTTGAACTCCTACCAACAAGAGGGGGGGGAGGGTGCGCGTTTATCATGTACACCATCATTATCCCTTTTCAAATAACTAAATTGAAACAATGCAATTTTGTAATTTGCAAAGCAATCGTCACAATAGATTTAAATATACAAATTGCCTGCACGCTAGTGACATCTGTTGGCTTCAGACAGGTAATCATAGCAAGTGGCGGCACCTGTTAACCTAACAGTTTACTACTAGGAATTCGAGTAATGCACTTATTCGTTTGTCTTTTAGTTTAAATGAAATTCTATATCTATATATATAAAAGAGAACGTACAAAATTTTGTCCGCTCATCACGCTAATACGGCTGAACCAATTTCTTTCATTTTTGGGGGGTTATTAGGATTTGGACCCTAGATGGTTTTTATCATATCACTTTAATTTTTAATTACCAGTGTCTTGAGATAATTGACCATTCAAGTGTCCATAACGTACAAATCCTTTGTTATTAGTTCATCATAGGTAAAAATAAACGTATTTATATGCAACCCGCATGACCGTGTCACTCGGCGGGTTAACATAAATGACAGGCGATATACAGCGGAAAATAGCTTGAATCTTCTGTTTAAAATTTTTTAATTGATTTGCTTATTTTTACAGACACTTTTACAATATGCCAGCACCGGGATGACCGCAGCGAAGCGGGTTCGGGTAAACATAAATGACAGGCGATATAATGTTAAGATTTACTGCAATCTTCTATGGTTTTTATCATATCACTTGAAAGCGAAAAAGTAAAAATTATCTAAGTAACAAAGTTTATTGCGTTCCGGGGTGACCGCAGCGAAGCGGGGTGAACGCTGCTAGTTGAAGATACGGAGAATGTCACATGAATTTAATACGTACTAAAAGATACAATATTTCCACTATCTTTTGCAACAGAATTGACTGCTCTACCACTGCTCCTTGACACACTTGGCAAGTTTAGTGAAATAACACCTTAATATTTCGCATTTATCAAAAAACATTCTTATACAACAATGACAAGAACAATTCAAATCGTGTTTTAATTTATATACGAATTTACTATACCTATATGTAAGTTAAATTTACAAGTGATCTAAACCGGTATTTAAGAATTCCGATCCGGGACGTAAGAAAAAAAAATTAAACACCAGGACAGTCTCGGATAAATGGTATAGGTGTTCACCGAGAAATAACGTGCTAACCAGTTCGTTGCGAGAGAATGTGGATCTTATTTTAAATAAACAAAAAGGTAAAAGCCTACTCGTGTTTTGTGGTTTTGTCTTTTTTTTAACGGCCTTAGTCCTAGAATTTAACTGCTGTTCTGGGTATTGATTTCACGATCAATTTGAGTTCGTATGTTGCACATTTATCGGGTTTAATTTCGCCACACTTGCAGCTGACAAATACGTTGCTACATACTCGAATTTCATCGTCATCCACCTACTTTGAGATTCATGAATCCTATGAACTTTTAAAATGGCTTCCAACCACCTACACAAAACTTTATCACTTCCATAAAAAAAAAAAAAAAAAAAAACATGTTTTATAATAGGCAGCAAGTAGTGTGGCAAGAAGAGGATAATATGGTGAGATCATAAACCGCTTGACGTGTTATTTCATTTTTTACTGCGGCAATTGAGATTTTTTTATGTGTCTTGTTTTGTACTCTAGCCTCTGAAGGCTTACACTCTCTACTTGTTTTGTAATTAATGTCCGCTTTTCAATTTACACCACCAGAATCAAAAGAACTATCAATATTTTCAGGTTGTCAATAGATATTAGAAAAAAATTACATCTTTATCACTGAACAGTCTCTATGTTATAAGATAAAAGATGTTAAGTCAATTAACGTACCTATTCTTAATTACTTAAATTAAAATTTTGATTTTAAATCCGTGCCGTTCTGATGATAAAGGCTGTAGGTAAGTAAACTTTGAAGCGTCAATTTAAATAAATAAACAAAAGACAAATGGAACACCAGAAGTTTAATTTCATCATCTTCGTGAAAATTAGTTATGCTGAATGTACATTCATTCTTCTTTGTTCTTTTATTTGATATTTATGAAGATTGATTCTCCGTCTGTCAAGATAAATTTTAGTTGTAAATCAATGCTAGAGCGCTTGATTCAAATGCAAAAGGTCCTTGGTTCGATTCGAGGTTATATCGATTGTTAGTTGGTCGAATTAGGATTTAGCATTCCGTTCAACAGCAAGGCTATATAAAATGTGAACCTACTCCTTAACTGTGATCCAAAATAATATGACATCTCGTCGGGAATCGAACTCGGATTTGCTACTCAGAAGACGCGTACACTAACCATGTAGTCAAGAGGGAGGTTATAGATCCTATGAATTTGTGATGGACAATATGTTTCTTTTTTTCAGAGTTTTTCAAAGATTTATATTTTTCCTCCTATCTTCTCATTCTACTGATTCATCCTTAGTCATTTATTTTACAATATCACTCATCTGTTTTAACGTGAAGTTGGGATACACCAGAAGATAGGTATAACACAAGGTAAGAAATTGAAATTAAAGAGATCGCAATAAGTCATACTCTAGTGTAGCGTTTCCCAACCTTTTTCAACTTGCGGCACACTACGGTTGTAACTTGAATTCTCGCGGCACACTTATAGACATTATTATTTGAAAATATAAAATATCGTGGTATTTTTTCTGTGATTTCTAATCTGAGAAGAAAGCTCGATCACTGGTTTTCACCCTTGGTATATCATTATGCTTATTTTTCATTCTAATTTAAAAATTGCAAACAATTGTAGTGAGATACAGGACTCAGATTTTTAAAAATACACTTTCTTTTTCGAAAACTGTACCTTTTACTAAGAAGGAAGATTACTAAATAGCAAACGAACAAGCAAATCTCTTTTACTTTTAAATTACAAATGTAGGTAATTTGTGTGCATGTTTGCTTTGTTGAAAGGATTGAATATTTTAAAATTTCAAGTTACAAAATAGCCTGCAAAAGTAAAGAAGCAATAATGGTCATAACAATGATAACAAATATTGTTTTCAACATTAAAAAAGAACAGAAAAGTAACACGGTATGAAACATAAAATTGTAGATTCATAGTAGAGGTTCATAGTAATGTGAAATACAAATATACATTTTTCCTTATGTCTTGCAATTCCTCGCGGCACACCAGCGGCCCATTCACGGCACACCAGTGTACCGCGGCACACCGGTTGGGAAACGCTGCTCTAGTGGAATATCAAATGATAAAGATATGAAATGAAAATGAAATCTTTCAGTTTAACATCCCACGTTTATGCCCTTAAGGGTAATGCGGTGATGATTAAGGCAAGTAGATGATGATGGAAAAATTGATGGAATAGCAATGTCGGAGGAAACGAAAGTACCTCGATAAAACTCACGGGCACGATGTTATCCATCACAAACTTACTTCAATGAAGGTCGAACCAGGTACCCCACGCCCCAGAGGTAAGCATTGTACCACTGAGCCACCGTGGCCCCTTGATAAATATATATGAACGGCTCGGGAAAACATACCGGTATGTCATATTTTATAACTTTTGAATAAACTGAAGGGGGCACAGTGGCTCAGTGTTGGAGCACATACATCTGGTGCGTGGGATCCCTGGTTCGAACTCCCAGCAAAGTAAATTTTCTCGGGGTACTCCCGTTTCCTCCCACATTCTGATTCCACAAGTTCTTCCATAATAATTCACTTGCGTTAATCATTTGTCTCCCTTAGCCTAACGGGCATAATCATTGGGCGTTAACCTGAACGATTTCATTTTCTTATGGGGCTTCGAGTTCAAGAGTCTTATTCCGTAACGGTTTGCGTTAACGCAACGCAAAATCTGTTTTCTAATTTGCCATAATTGGTAAAACAGTTATACTTGGTTTTTGCAAGTTTTGAGGTGCGTTAGGGTGTGCTATTTTTGCTGACGCTGTTACAGAAACAAGGTCCCAGAGGAAGTCCACATGAAAGACAGAATAAGAAACGAAAAATATTGTCCACAGTAACACTGGGAGGTATTTGCTAGTTTCCAATAAAATGTTGCAATCATTTGGAAGAAACTATTATTTCTAATTTTATTCACTCATTTGTGAAGTCACTGAGTAATGTGAATATCACATTTCCCACATTATTTGTATACAAAATTTGATATCAACTTTTGACAATGACTTGTAAATTTTGAATTACAGCCGAATAAAACTCCTCAAACTTAAAGTTTCTTAGTATTAAAAATATTTCTTGCATAACACCTGTGAGTTCCATTTTATTACAATACATTTCAAATTTTAGTCCTCGCGGACCCCCTGGCTAGGTCCCGCGGACCCCACTTTGAGAATAACTGATCTATTTCATAATCAAAACTAGGGTTACGGAATAGGAGAAGTAATCCAATTACGTATTTGGGACCGTTTGTATTGTATGTATTCTGTTTATAAACATATTCCGTCTTATGCAGAGTCGTTTTGACTTATGATTAGCATCATACTAAAGGTCTGACTACTGCAGGAAACAAATGTTAGTCAAACCTAGTATGGTAATAATCACGCGTCAAAAAGACTCTGCATAAGGCCCAATAGATCTAGTTGATATAATATAGTCATCTGGCAACCCTCAGCTTATGAGTCGATTTTGTATAAATCTTCACGATTATGTACATAAAATAAATCAGAGAGAACCAACCGTACCGTGGCAACCAACATAAAAATCGAGTCGTGGCAAACTACGCATACACCGTCGCAAACAACACGTAATCTAGAAACGTAACGCAAAAATGCAGATAGTCATTATAATTCGCCGGGCCAATGTTAAAACCGCCAATGTGCAAATTTTGCTATTTTCACGTAAGTGCAGTTTCATGTTATTTTGGGCACACAGATTCCAACACCAAAGTCCTATTTGTGAAATATATGAGTATATTAGAAGTTATCGTCAATTCCTAAAACATATATCTAAGTCTATATACTGGTTTTTCGGGGTAATTGAATATTAAAATGCTTATAACTCAAAGTCAAATTTAGCACATTTGCGGTTTTGGCATTAAATCAACGAATTATTATGTCAATTCTCACTTCCTAAATCGCAAACTTTGTGTTAACGCAAACGGTTACGGAATGTGCCCTGTTATCCCATACAATATTTTTCGTTCATCAATTTGCATCACGAAATATGTGTAGTGATTTTGCTATGTGGTCTTAAATCCATTATTCTGTTGATGTTAGCATTATAAAAAAAAACTGTTCTATAATTATTTTACTTTGTAACAAAAATGAAAATTGATAATTTTCTTCGTAGCATTTCATTTTCCTGCTATACGTTACTCACCAGAGTAATAGAATTAAAACATTTTCTAATCTATAATACTGTCTGCGGGCCTCATTTCGTAAGGTTGGCGCAAATCAGCAGATTCAACTCAATGCAAATAACACAATAAGAAATTATAACTACAATAACAAAAATCGCAAAGTAAAACACAAAGTTTGCATTACGTTACGATATGGTGCCCTGAAATTCTCAGATAACCCCAAATTGGCTGCTATGTCATTGTTCTTAACTTCGATTTTCTCGCTCCACCTACAGAAACCGATCCACAAAGAGGAAACCTGCTTGGTTGCCAGCTATAGCACACTATTACGGAGGAACCTACGTGGCCGCGCAAGCAGTTATACGTTTCTCTCTTTTTTTATAGCAGTAGACAATGGTAACCCAGGGGTTGGCAAATCGTCAGTGTCTACGAAAGCGAGAAGGATTGCGTTCTAAGCGTTAACGGCTGCCTTAGTTCGTATTCATGTTTGTTAAAATACAGAGAAACTAGTACCATGAAAAGAAGATAATAAACTGTAAACGTATTATTTTAAATTAATTTATAGGTGTTATATTAACTTTTTTTATTAATGTTGCAGGGCTACAGCCGGTAGCCTCGGTTGCCCAGAAAATACGCCACTGAAAGTAACAGAAGTAAAGGATATTCTACTTTTAAAAAATCCTTCCCCTTCTGATAGAAGATAATATCCCGCTGTTTTGTGTCGAAAAATTTCACCACTCAAAGGATCAATAGGAGTATCAAATGACAAAGGGAGAGTGGGATATCAGACTCCAGTTTGTCAGAAGCGAGTTCAATTGTCTGTATGCATCAAATAGAAATGCTTATCAGTGCGAGCACTTCATAGACGTAAAAGAAAGCGCAAAAAAGAATTTTCTCTCTCTCTTCCTATACGTACACACACACACACACAATATATATATATTGTATGTATGTTACACTTTTGCATCTATAAAACGCTGTATGTCAGATTAACATACTGGATAAAAACAAGAAATAAACCGAGAGATCGAACATAGTGGTGAATAGTTCAGCATAGTGACCCGTACATTAGGTATTTACAGGCTAAAATTGGCCATGAGGTTGATGATGATCTTGAGTGATAAAAAACAGGAGTTTGAAGGAAAATGATACCAAGGTATGATAGCAAGCATGTCATCACGTTGAAGAAACTTCTTTTCTCATGCTCCAAAGCCTCGTTAATCTCTATAATTTCGCCTTTCGAACTGTATACTATCACAAATCATGCAAATGTTTCGGAAATTTAGTAGCGGATCTAATCCGGAGATAGAGAGCCCTCTCTACCACGAGTTGTTTGAATGACAAGCTAATTTAAGCTATTATTTATATATTTTTGAAAGTTTATATTAAACTCATTATATATATATATATATATATCATAGTCTGGGTTCTCCCCCCCCCCTCAAGCTTTTACCTTTTAGATCTGCCACTGCGAAAATTTTTATGATTCCGAAGCCACACTCTCATGAAGAAAATATATGAAATAATAAGCGAGTTACGTTTCATATTGCGAAACTAAGATGTACTTTCAAACTACAGGTCTCGAATACGAGATGTTAAATCGCTATCAAAAACTTTTGTTTATCGTCTTCTTTCACTGTTTTTGTTCCATTGTGATTCTGATTAATGTTGAAAATGGATACAAAAATTATCTACAACTGCAAGTTAGAATAAAGAGATAAGGACGTAGATGCAAGATATTCTTAGCAGGGGAAGGATACTTTTATTTAAAATATAAAAAAAGCAATACGTTTGTAGGTGTTTATTACCACTTTTCGTCTATGAGGATCAATATTGAAAAGAGAAACTACAGTGGATTGGATTGACTGGGATCCCACGCCTGAAACGTGCGGTCGTCCTGAAAAGTGCAAGAACTCGCGCTTCAAAATCTGCTAATAACACGCAGCTGAGGTTGCCAGATCAGAACAAACCGTTGAACTGCATTTGTACAGTGCAGAAATTCACCGAAGAGCAGTGGCGGATATGGAAGGTAAAAACGGGAGGGCAGCAAGAACCCCAGACTATGATACCTATGTCATTAGTTTACTATAAAATTTCAAAAAATATATAAATAATAGCTTAAATTATTTTTGTCACTAAAAAAAAACTGGGGGCTTAGACCTCCCGGCCCTGTCATTACCAAAGGATTGAGTTGAGTTGAAGGTCCCTTTCAGCAGTGAGGCTATATGAGACAGGACCTACACAGAGAAGAAAAACGCATGTGGCTTACATAAAAACGTATATTCCATGTGTAAATCTTGTAGTTTTTTGGTCTTAGAGTACTATTAAATATAACACCCAGCAGCAAACGTATAACTCAAAACGTATGTTTTATAATACTATCCGTATAAGTGTTCCATCTATAACCACTTTCCGTATGACTGTACACAGGAGGTAAGGATCTCATATACAGATGGATAATGTAACCTATAACTGACGTATGTAACATACGGAAGACTGTTAAAAGTCAAACATTCTGCAACTGCATGATGTAACATCAAAGTGGGAAAAAAGGCAGTACATATGTAGCAAATGGATAATGTATGTTCCGTACAGATTTCCGTAGTAAATATATGGTTCAGTATATTTGTCAAATAAATATCGCTGTTCGGATAACGAATTTTTCTCAGAGTATGGAAGCCGAATCACATGAGCTTCCGCTGGAAATCGAACCCTAGTCTCCCACGCCAAGGGCGCGTACGCTAACTGGTTAGCCAAGATTTTTTTTTTCAACACTTTATTTACAAGCTTGTTATTACATAAAGATCACAGTAACGTTTGACATAAAAAAGCTCACCAAAACAGATTGACAGGATATACAAAATATCAGACGATTAAGTTAAGATAGTTTAAAAAATTAATAAAATATTTTCGCTTACGAACAATAGAAATGCTGGTAGCAGCGGGTTTGAGGAAAGCAAGGTAAAGATCGGGGTGATAAGGTCCGGCCGGAGGTGGTTAACAAATAGACAATAGTGTGTGCCACAAACCAAGTGATAATATTATTCTTTGTAACTGGGTAGTAATTAAAATCTGGGTAGAGTATTAAAGCAGTGGCACGAAAAGAGGAAGGATGAACACGACATATTTTGCTTAAAAGTATACATAACTGGTGCCAAATACAAGTGACTGAGGAACAAGTTTCGAATCTATGACTAAGAGAGTCAGGTTGTTGGCAAATATTACACAAGTTATCAGCACCAATGTTTAAGTGATATAAACGTTCTTTTGTTTCATATGCGTTATTAACAATAACATACCAAAGAGATTTGTGGATATAGTTCAGAAATTTAGCGTGAACATTACACCAAATACTAGACCAGTTGTGAGAGGGGGGGTGTCCGTGACATAAAATATTGTGATCATCACACCAGGGGCTCGATCATTCTAAACTATTTTACTGGAACATATATTGGTTCGCTTAGCCAGGATTTCGTAACAATGGGGGGGGAGGCGGATTCTTTCTAGAAATTTCTGTAACTTTTCTAGAAATTTCAAATTCTCTGACTCTTCCAGGATATCTCGCTCACCTCGCCATCATGTATTGCAAGTAGAGATGCAAAAAAAAACGGCTTTTTTGAATCGATGGTTTTTTTCACATAAAAAGCCGGCTTTTTTGGAAAAAACCGAGAATTTTGGAAATTTTGGCTTTTTTCATTTTCATGATTTTTCTATCCTAATAGCTTTCTTATAGTATATTCTATAGTTAGATAAGATTTCCACGACCTGAATGCCATACTTAGCTCTGTAATTCACCATCAAGATGGATGGAGCTCATATTTTACGAATTAAAGCTAACATGAAGAATGTAGTATTTGAGGGCAATTTTACAGGCTATTTAACTTTATTTTAACTTTTGAGTTATCGACAACTTTTTCCTTCTCTAGATCATTTTAGTTTGTCATCCGTGTTTCATTTCTAAGAGTTTAGTACTCTAGCTTCTAGCACGAAAGTTAAACTTACGTTTTTCTGTATATCCGTCAAAGCATACGTTTTTCAATATTTCCGTCAAACCGTATTTCTGTTATACTGTAGTTGTGCAATGATTTAGCAATAATTTTCCAGATACAACCTTGAATACCAATTTATACAAATAATCAATAGCGGATTTAGAAAAGTACTTTGGGAGGGGTTTCTCTGATTGTTTCGTTTTCTAAAAAGTCCTAATTTTATTTGGGAGGTGCTTGAAGTTTATGAGTACAGGCATAACTAATATTTCGTTTCGTTTATATGTTTAGCAATAATCTTCCGGATACAACCTTGAAGATCATTTTATACTGAGAATCAGTGGCGAATTTAAAAAAGTGTTTTGGGAGGGGTTTTCTTACTACTAATGTTTAGTTTTTCTAAACATTCGTAATTTTTATTTGACGGGAGCTTAAAGTTTATGAGTAAAGGCATAAATAATAGATATTTCGTTCGTTTTAGACATTCCACAACTTTGGAGAACAGGCTTCAGTCCGAAAGACCGATCCTCGAACCTTCGCAAAACCGTCACTGCTGGTAATTAGTAATAATAACGATTTAAAAACAATAAGAAAGGAAGTCAGCCAACTCCTACACTCCTAGTCGGCCAGTACACGCACTATTTCTACATTCTCAGATGGAATGAAGGAAGGCTTTGTCAGAATGGTCGAATGCTGGGTTGAATCCCGGACTTTCCGATAGAAGCGCAAAAGCCAACCACTCAGGCACGTTTGTTGTGCAGTTGTATTTAGCTTAACTTAAATATATTCCGTAGTATTTTTTTTTTTTTTTTGGAAGTTTCGTAATGATATGTTGAATCCCTCTTGTTAAAAATTCAGAAAACTTGAGGACTGGGTAAACCGTGATGGTGGTCAAGGGCGCCCATGTTGTGTTTCCAAGGAGGGGCAAGTATAAGCGACGTTTCAAATATAGTTTCAAATTTTGCTGTAACTAATGTAAAAATCCTATTGGATTTTCAATATTCTGAAGTACATTTTCGTCTAGGGGGGCAAGCGCCCTCTTAACCCCCCTGATGGGCGCCCTTGATGGTGGTTATGAAAAACTTGACTGTAGAATTTGAAGAATATACAGAACCAAAAGTTCCAGATGTGCAGCCTTTAATTGTATCATATAAATCTAAGTATTTCTCTTATGATTTATTTTAATTTTATTTTGTTTCAAAAAGAGGGTATGGAATATTTTGAAGTAAAAATACTACATAGAATTTTGCTAGTTATTTGTGTATTTTTTTAAAAGAAGTTTTTACTCTTAGGGTTGGCTCGTTTACACCAGCTGTTTTTTTTTTAATAACTGGTTTAAACTAAAAAAATTAAAAGAACAAAAATGCAAATCGTGTGAACTTCATGGTGACGTTCACATGTCAAACCATCTGCATTAGTCTTATTTAATTTTCACCTTTTAATCAAGGTGTCTCATGTTCAATTCTCGGTCGAACCACAACCCTTCTTTCATGTGTAAACCAAGTACTCTTTCGGATGTCACTTTAAGCGAAAGTCTTCTCCTTGATAACCTCGGTATTACGTAAGGATGTTAAGCCTAAACATACGAAACGAAACCAAATTATATATATTTCTGCATGCCTGTTGTTTTATAAAGAAGCGAAGGTTGCTTAAATATATTGATTAAAATTGGTAAAATTTATCGATTGCCTACTTAGCTTCCAACATTAGCTTGGATTGGTCTTTCAATGATACCTACATACTAAATTTGTAATTTAATACCTCAGTTTTAGCGTACTGATTATAATACGTTGACCTTTAAATTTTACATTCAAATTAAATTTTACGGGATTTTCCCGTTATTGTTTTACATTTAAAAGAATGACGGGATTTTCCCGATGGCTAGGGCGGGAGTTTCTCAATTTAAGAAATTTACTGACCGGACTTCTTTAAGCTTATGGGACCTCTTCCAACATAACCCCGTTGTTGAATAATAACACCAAGGCGAAACAAACTTATTTCTGTGAATATGTAATATAAATACATAAAGCAAAATATCTAAATCAAAAAACCTGGTTTAAACCCCAAAAAAGCCTGGTTTAAACTGCCCCCCAAAAACGGGTTTTTGGCATTTTCAGAAACAACCATGGTTCTTGCCAACTCTGCTTACTTTTGTATATAGGAGGTTAAAATGTGTTTATTATATACATTGGTTAATCCTTTGGAATTCATAATGTAAAAATGTTGAAGTAAAATTGTTTAAAATATCTTTTCGAAATTCATGGTTTATTTTCGAGGTTTTATATTATTATCGGCATCAACCACTAATTAAATGACTTTCTGTGTTATGGAGAAGCGAAACAAAGTCTGCTTTATCGATTTAAAGCAGAATTTTGAAAAAAGCCCAAAATTTCCGAAGCAAAAAAGCGAAGTAGAAAAATCCGAGTTTTTTCCAAAAGAGCCGGTTTTTTCCGAGCCCTTGCATCTCTAATTGCAAGTAATACAAATATCCTCATAAGAAAGAGTAACCAAAAGCTTCCTGTAGTTTTTTTTATTATTATTTTTAACGACTGATCCTTCTTTTTCTCATTTCATTTTGTTTCATCCTACTGTAATGAATAATACCAAACAGGTCCGTATCTAGGTATTTTACGCCCCAAGGACTCAGAAAAATTTTGTCTTCCTCTTCATTTCATTTATTTGTTAGTGCTCAGTTATGAATAACAACAACAACACAAAGAACTTACAAAAGTCAAATTAGTAGAAAGTGAAAAATCACTAAAAATACCAGTATTTGATTGTTCCGTAAGAGATTCATTTTCAACCAAAAGAAACGAAAATTAGTCAATACTGTCACCATCTTCAACTACATAATTTTGACATTGCTTAACCAATAATTGGTTTCTCTGGAGAGAGAAATCTGAAGTCTGTGATGGTAGTTCTCAACCACACGTTACAGTCTGTTCATAGTTTGAGGGAAATTTTCCTAATCTAGGGAATTTCGTAATAAATTCTGCAAAAAGGGAAAAAGGGAATTTTTCGATAAAACGTGCAAATCCAGGGGGTATTCTTACTCTGATTGGCCAATATAAATGCTTAAATTTTTCTTTTTTCTTCAGAAATAATTTTTCTGAAGCAATAATTTTTGTGGGTGTGTCTGTTCAAAGTAGGGAAAATTTGATAAGAAAATAAAAAATTTTGAGTCACTTGAAGGAAATTTTCTTAAGGAAACCTACGAACACTGGTTACACCAGTGGCAGATCCAGAGGGCGGATCGCCACTCCCCCAGAAGAGGAAACTTTTCTTTTATATTATATATAAATTAACCCATCCCAGAGTTAGGAGCTATTAAAAGTAGCTCAAAGTAGCAGTAATACAACCCACCGCCCCCCGTAGAAGTCCATCTTGGATCCGCTTAAGAAATAATACTATCTAATACTGGTTGACTGATGATTCAGGCAGTCTAGTAATACTATCTAATACTTTCTTGCTTCTTGCTCCACCTTTTGCTCAAAGGACGACCTGGACACAGCTTAACATTGATTCAGCAAGTTCCTGTTTCCACCGGGATCTGACACCATATATTCCTGATGGCATTCCTCAACGATCCCACAGATGTCGGTACAGGAGTCATGATGCGAAGAGCTCGTTCCACAACATCCCATACATGTTTTATAAGATTAAGATCCGGTAAGTTGGGGAGAGGGGTAATTCATATGCTACAGCTCCGTGAAATGTTCCTTTAGCCAAGCAAGTCCACTCAGGGTTTTTCAAAAATAACGGTGCGAAACTAAAGCGTATCTACTGTGTACTGAATCAACATACAAAAGGAAAACTATTCGGAAAGAAGATAAGAATACTTTAAGTTTTATGTCTAGATTTCAAGCTTACCTCAAATCTGCTAAAGATGCTAGATCTCTATGTAAACAGTTAACAATGCAAACGGCGACCACGTAGTACTGCGTGCGTATTGTGTGATGAAATTTTCACAAATAGAGTCTTTTCTAATAGTACAAATAGATATGCTTGAAAAATTCAAGAAATGAGTAAAACATAGAAACAGTATGTTTCAAATTGGCAACGCATTTCTAGTGTGGTGGAACAGATAACTAAACCGAGAATACATTGGGACGAGTCCGGCAAGAACTGGATTATCGGTTGGACGTTTACATGTTACCCAGGGTATTCATATACTCCACTTGTAATGACTACAAAATAGGGGCGTACGCAGGAGGTGGGTCCTGGGATCCGGACCCCCCCTGAAATCCCGACTTTTTTGTAAATGTAGTCTACTTTTAGGGGCAATTTTAGAAATTTTCATATAATTTAGCCTCAAATTGTAATTAGACCCTCATGAAACGGTTTAGAACCCCTCCCGAAATAAATTCCTGCGCACGTCCCTGCAACAAAAATTTACATCCTTCCAATCTTCTAATTTTGGTTTTGTGTATCGTTTCAGAATAAACTAATAAGCTTTAGTTTTGCACCATTTTTCTGAATAACCCTGCATTTACAGAAATCAGAAACAGGATTTAGAATTTAAGATATTTTGAATGTTTTTAATGATTATTCCTTGAATCAAGTGGCAGATCTAGGCCGAGGGAGGGCCTAGGACCCCGACTTTTTTGAATGACAAAAATAATTTAAGCTATTATTTATAAATATTTGAAAGTTTATAGTAAACTCATGATATACCAAAATTATAGTCTGGTCCTGGCTTCCCCCTCCCTGTTTTTACCTTCTAGTTACGCATCTGGCTAATATTGATTTGATTTGATTGACCGTAACTTAACTGCCTTTCAACCAAGTCAGTCAAACTAACCAAGATTCAGGGTAAAATAAACCAGAATTCACCATTGTAACTCTGTTTTGGTTCCGTTTCTCACTTCTCATGTAAAATATAAAATCTGAAAATGATTAATGCGTGTTAATAAGATAGTGAACTCATCGCACAGCTAATAATACACACATGTATATTAAATCAGAAAACTTGAGTAAGATACAGTTGATGTTATCTTCACTGAAATAAATATTCCGTTTACACTTTCATCTAACAAGCATTGCGTGCCTCGATGTGGTTAATTCAAGACTGCTTGAAGGGAGCGCAGATAAATACTCTTCCTTTATCAGCACATCTTCATCCAATTAAATAATTAATACACAGTTCACTCTTTTTTTAGTTTGTTTCCAACGGTTGTAATGTTCTCTATGAATTCGTGCGGATTATTCTTCCTCTTTTCTTTCTGGTTTATGTGGTTGTTCCACCTGTCATCACCAGTCGCAATGCATTAACTTTTGTTATGCTCTTCTCGGAAGTGTTGCTAACCTAATACTTTGCGTGCTTTTCCACGGGACCATTTAAATACTATTGTGAGCTCCAATTTGCTCAACGGTAATTAATAAAGAGCACGAGTAAAACGTTTAGAGTTCAACGAAGCCTTTATTAATTAATGTTTTATTTTGTACTAATTGGTTACAGCTCCTAGGTTAATTCTAAAATGTGTTGATGTTTTGTTTATTGAGGTTTAGTGTCCCTTTTCAGCAAAGAGGCTATGTGAGACATTGACCTATAGTTTAAGGTGGAAACAGACTCTCACAGGAAATTGAACCCAGAGCCCTGTGCGTTAGCGCTAGTCACTAGATTAGCGTGGGTATTTTTTTTAGGAAAAGGAATTTTTCCAAAATTCTTGGTAAGAACTCTTTTTGTTCTAAGGGCTCAGTGGTGGAGCGTTTATCTCTGATGTGGAGTCCCTAGTTCGATCCCAGTTTACGTCAAGTGGACTTTGTGGTGAACAAATACCGTGTGCGTGGGTTTTCTCGGACATCTCCCGTTTTCTCTCGCTTTCTTCATTCCAGCACTTCATTCATTTCCCATCATCGCCATCTCTTTTGGTCCACACGGCATTAGCGTGATACGAAAAACTCAAAGATTTCCTTTTTGTTCTAAGCATATTCACTGGCTGTTCATTTACTTTTATATACAAACATACAGATATTTTAAACTTCTGGAATTCATTTATACAAATTTCTCTCTCAATGCATGTGACATATTGCACTAAGACACTACAACAATGATGTACAGGATGTTCAAAAGATGTTGACGCCCACTTTTGACAGATTTCAACTATAGTGATGTATAAGTATTTATATGTAATTCGTAACTCAAGAAAGTAGGATTGCACCGACTTCAAGTATTGGAACAACCACATTACACACCGATCGAGAGAATCCTGTATATTTCTGTAGAAACTTGTTTGGCACGTGATATCCTATAACGGAAGAGATCCGAATCTCTCCTCCATATGAATTAATTGGGCGAAAAAGCAAAATGGCTGTGGCATTCAACATCCTGAACCATGCTCTGTGTGAATTCAAGATAGAACATCCGCATCCGTACCACATCCCCAATATCTCTATCCAAACCCAGGTTCGTAACATCTTTATCTGCATTCACATCTGCATCCGCAGATGATATAACATATATATGCAACTTTTTTGTTCTATAACAATTATGATTTTAAAAATTATATCCAATGCAATGATTGGAGATATGTAATTTGTAGTTTTGAAACTCCTATGATATGATATCAAAAAAATTAAGTTAATATTCAATACAATCTTTTCGTATTGGAAATTAATATGGTTACTAAAATACAATAAACTACGTACAGGCAAATCATACAATTAACTAAACAAAATACGGAGTATCTTAAGATTCTTTCAATATTTCTAACAAGAAAATTGTCAAGTTGGTAATATGCTCAGATAATTTCAGACCATATTGTCAAATGTCACTAACTGGAATCGAACCCGGACGCTGACACTACACATACCTATTTTTATAGCTCAGGGATTAATGAACACATCTACTGAGTAGATGTCTTAATGAACTAGCCATTAATCTCAGACAATTGCAGGTAATGAATCAAGTAGGCAATGTCTTAACTCATTAAATAATACTAGAGGCATCAGATTAATTGAATATCCAAAACTGGTTTGACAATATCTTAACATACTCAAATAAGAAGCAAGATTTTGATTATTGAAAAGATTTGCAGTTATACTCGAACATAAGCAACGCGTTTATCAAGTCATGAACGAACTCTGTACTCACGAAAATTGTTCAACGAGGATGATGAGGAAGTTCTTGTCTCTTCTTTAGATACTAACACACACACACACTGTCCGAGTTCTCAACTATTACAGTCCACCTACCTTTTCTTCCTAGTTTTTGGTGGCTTGATAATTCTTCGGCTTACTTTACACGATTACAAGAATTTTCTTGGTTGCTTGAAGTAGGAAGCGTTAACGTTTTGGGGTCAGCACTTTGCTACATAACATAGGTCTTATTTCTTATTAGAAGGAATGTTCTTATCTGCACATAATTTTATGTTAGTACATGATTTCCTTTAATTGTTCTGGAGATATGTGAATGACCTACAGCACCAGTTTGGGATTTGAATTTTATTTTCCGTTTAAAATATGAATAATTTACAGTGTTGTGATCATCAATAATTAAATATATTTTCCCTTCACCAATTAATTCTTGCCATGTTACAATATTGCTTTATTTTTTTATCTTGTTACGTAAACGTCTTTGATCAATACGCAAAGATGGAAAGAAGATAAAGATCATTAAGAGACAGGAGTGAGAGAACTCAACACAAACTCACATAAAAATGTAAAGAAAGCAATTCAAATGAATCCATTCTGTTAATCCGAAATGATTCTAAATAGTCTTTAGTACAAAAAGTTAACAGTTAAAATACTTCGAAAAGTGATCCTAAAAATTCTTGCCTATTCACAAAAATCCGCAATTTTATCCGCTATCTACAAAAAAAAGTAAAAATATATCCGCAGAAATCTATATTGTACGAATAACCTTGAATATCAGCATCCAACATACATCTAAGTATTGTATTGGTGTAGAGAGAACGTGGTTCTCTGTAATTAAACGAAAAGTCTACTAAAATTGCTCCGTTCAATTGCTTCCGAAGTTACTGAGAAAAGGAAGACAATAAAAAAAATTAAGATGGATCATCAGTCCGAAGTCAGAGCAGATTTTAGTTGATTCCCTTAACTACTGCCTAATGAAACTTTACATGTTATAAATATTGCAGTACAAAAGAGAGTTATGTTTCAGCTACAACACAAGATACTGATTCATCTTACTATGTATTCTGATATCGTCAAAAGTAACAAATAAAAGAAAATACTTGATTCCTTTCATACTTAGTCTACAAGATGACACTTGCTGTTAGATCTTACCAGATCTGTGCTTGGTTTTGTGAAGTGTTTATTTGTATGTGTAAAGTATTTTAAAGTAACAATCTCGTTATGAAATAGATATATTATTTAACCGTTTTTCGTCTTATGTTTCACATTTTATTTGAATACTAATTTATATTTAAGGAAATAGATTTTGAGAAGGAACTTGCGCAGAACGCCATAATGTGTCGTTGCCAAATTCGTACGTTTACTTTGAGAGTCACAGTAAGGAAATTCCTTGTTTCTAGCATTGTAGTTCGAGAAGCAGAGCCTAGGTGTGAATTGTGGCAAGGGTGGAAAACGAATTTCACGTAGCGAAAGGTTACCCTGTTGATATGTACTTACCGCATCACAGACATTTCATAATAACGTTAAACAATATATAGAAGGTGTGTGTGTGTTTAAAGAGCTTGGTTTACCAAAACTCTCTTATACAATATACTTATCCTGCAAGTCTGTCCGAGAGACGAAAATTCTCAAAAACTAATTGATCAATCATCACTAAATAGAGTCAAACTATTGAGGGTCGAAAGTTAGGAATCGAGTTACTTTTTCGATTCGATATTCAAACCAGAAGTGAATTAACCATTTCTGGTTTTAACGTTGGTCATTAAAGCAAAAATTTAATAGATAGAGAGATGGGGTTTTCTGTAATCGATTGGGCATTTCAACTGCAAGCAAATCTTCTCTTTGCATAAAATGAGTACTGAGTGAGTGACTGCCTGACTTACTGATTAAAGCTCAGTCAAACTGCTCAAGCTAGGAACTTGAAATTTGGAGAAGTATAGGATTTGTGACGTAAGGTGTCAATAAAGGAAGATTTTGGGGAATTCGACTGGGAAAAGAGAAAGAGGGATGGCAATTATTATCAAAAGATGTGCATATCTTGGAAGCTCTGAAAATGAATGTATTTCAGCGTATTTTGATATTTTCCTCAGAAGGGAAGAAAAGGCGATAAGAATGAAAAAAAAAGGTGGCGGGTACAATTATAATAAGATGGTCCCATCTTGGAATCCCTAAATGTTAGAAACTGGCATTTCGTACTTGAAATTCCTATTTAGAATAATTTGATAAGTGTTTCATCGTTTCTTTTTAATATTTGATCTAGAAAGGAAAAAAGAAAGTAGGAAGAAATGGGGGAGGGATTACAATTATTATAATAAGATTCCATAATCCGGAATCTCTTAGAAATATAAAATTTAGTATCTGGAATTCTCGTTTAAAAATGCAATAAGACTTGTGTTTTAGCGTGTTTTGATGTTTAATCTAGAAGGGAAGAAAGTGAAGTGGGCAATATGGCCATATCTTAGAATCTCTCAACGTAAGAAACCTGAAATTTGGTGTGTTGGAATATAAAAGAACATAGATAAAAGGTGTTTAAAAATGTGCACTAGCCGTTCCTAAGGTAATTTGGGCATGAGTATGTGCAAATAGAAACATAAGATTTAACGAAGATATAGATTATGAATGTTATGTAAAATATGATTTAGGATTTGAAGATTACAAGAAGATGCTAATGATGAGTTATATGTTTTAAGAGATTTGTATGAAACTAGGATAAAGGTACAGATAAAGAATAAACAAGATTCAAGAAGATTTACTAAGTATTGATTTTGTGTAGATTACTGTTGTAGTAAAATAGATACAAACAAGTGATCTAGATACGATATAAAGATTTCCGATTAAGTATTAATCTAACATGGTGTTTGTACTTTTAATTTAAAATAATTTAACACATGTTTCAGGGCTTGCTGTTATTTGTCCTATGAGGGAAGACAATATTTGGGAAGAAAGAGAGTGGGGTTTGCAACTATTATAATATATCCATATTTCGAAATCCCGTAAGGTTAGAAACATGAAATTTAATGTTTGGACCCTTCGTTTAAAATAATTAAGTACCTAGGTATGTGTTACGTCGTTTTTGATATTTGTCCTGGAAAAGGAGAGAAAGGAGGGGAATTGCACTTATTATAGTAAGATATCCGTATCTCGGAATCCCATAAGATTAGAGATATGAAATTTGGTGTTAGGACTTTTTTTTTTGAAATAACTAAATGCGTGTTTCACTACTTTTTAATATTTTACCTAGAAGGAAAAAATGAAATGAATTTAAATATTTCAATTTGACATCACATGATTATGCCGTTTTAGGCTGAGAGAGACTATGATTAATGAAAGTGAATGATGATGGAAAAATTGATGGAATGAGAAAATGGAAGGAAACGAGAATAGCCTGGGAAAACCCACGGACAAGATGTTGTCCACCAAAAACTTACTTGGTCGGGGATTGAACCAGGGACCCGACGCACCAGAGGTAAGAACACAGAGAAAAATCTGTTATCCAGACAGCGGTATTTTGTCCAAATACATTTGCTCCATATGTATACTGCGGAAATCTTTATGGAACATACGTTATCCATATGCCATAAACGTAGTATATTTTTTCCGCTTAGATGTTATATCATGCAGTTGCAGTATGTCTGACATTTAACAGTCTTTTGTCTACTACATACGTATACGTATGTTACATACTGTATGCCAGTTATATGTTATATACGTCAATCTGTATTTAAGATACTTACCACTTACATGCAGACATACGGAAAGTAGGTATAGATGGAACACTTATACATATAGTAAAGAACTCCCTAGTTTTAAGTATAAATTTAATTGAGAAATGAATGACAACTTACATCAATGAGTTCATATCATGAAAGAGAATTCCTTCAAGTTTTGTTTAATGTTGGTAGACTTCAACGTGGGATTCATTTGGGGCCCTGCACACGTCGAGACGTATTCATTTCTCGCCACGTATTCACTAACATTTCAGGTGTAACTGTCCTAACCGCCAAGACGATTCTTTCCCGTAAATGATTGATGTCTCTGATCTTTTCACTGTACACAACATTTTATGTGCCCCCCCCAAAAAAAGTCTAGTGGGGTTAAATCTGGGCTTCGTGGAGGCCAAGGTATAGGGCCAGCCCTGCCTATCCACTTTCCTGGAAAGCCAGTGTCAAGAGCCACACGCACGTGGTTACTGTAATGAAGTGGGGCGCCATCTTGTTGGAAAAACACAACCCCTTTTCCGCTTCAATATCGTCCATTTGGGGAAAGATGTACTCTGTCAGCATGTCATAGTAAACGTCTCCGTTTATTGTTTTTTCTACAAAAATGAAAGGACCAATCACACGATCTTCCATCAAACCGCACCAGACATTATGTTGATGCTGAATAACTTCATGTGGATGCTCTGCCCCCCAAATCTTGCAGTTATGACGATTAACCGTTCCACTGGCATGAAATGTAGCCTCATCGGAAAAGAGAATCTTTTTTAAAAAATCGACATCATCATCAATTCTGTGTGGAAAGTCAGCAGTAAACTCATACCTTTCGATTTTATCAGTAGGTTTAATTTCATGTAACAGTTGCAATTTGTAGGTGCGCAACTTAAGTCTTTTACACACAACATCATACACAGTACCTTTAGGCACTCCTAATTATAGACTACGTCTGGCCGATGACTTCTTCGGGCTCCGAACACAAGAAACACAGATCTGTTCAACAACATCTTCAGAAGCTCTCGGTCTACCTGGTGATTTTGCTTTTATGGCTTTTTTTTAGGGTTTGGATTTCTGGGCTTTCGGCATCTTTCTGGGCTTTCGAAGGCCACTTAGCCCTTCACGATTTGAGGAATGACGTCCCTCGGCGAGCACACATTCCGAAGAAAGGGAAGGAAGAAAGGATTGGAGAAGGAAGGAAACGGCCTGGGACCTATAAGTTAGGTACCATTCTGGCATTTGCCTGGTGTGAATGAGGAAAACCCAGGAAAACCTCATTCAGAGTGGCCGGCCTGAAAAAGCTATTACACTTTGTTCGACCGAGTGATCCCACCGGGAATCGAACCCGGGAGATTTTGCTCTTTAAACACTACCGGTTTCCTTGAAAGACTTTAGCCAATGACGAATAGTTTTTGCTGTAGGTGATTGACCACCATACTGACGTCTAAAATTACGTTGCACTGTTATAACTTACTCAGTTTTCACAAGCCAAATAACACACTGCGCTTTCTGTTGCAGAGTACACACTGTTGCTGAGTTGCTCTGCACTGCACGCCTGCCTGGACTGAACTGAGGAAACAGAGGAAACAAACAGCACTGGTGCCGTCTCAAGGTCAAGCAGACCTGCCAACTGCAGGGGAGCCAAACTTGGAGAGTTGATGAATCAAACAACACAAACTAGAATAGTTTATGTCACTTTGTACAGCTTCTAGGACACATTAAAACTAGGGAGTTGTTTTTCAAACACACTGTATTATAAAACATATGTTTTCAGTTATAGGTTTACTGCGGGATGTGTATATATAGTCGTACTTGAAATCCGAAAACTACATGATTTACGCATGTAACCTACGTTTTTACGTACCGTTTTTCTCTGTGCACTCTATCACTGAGTCACCGTGTTCCCGGGGAAAAGCAAAAGGGTGTAAGTGGTTAAGCTATATGACCATACGAGATGTTTGAATTATGTGCGAGATTTCAAGTCGAAAAAATCCAATATGAAGAACACAGAAGTAGGAATGCAAAATATTAATCACAATGACACGTGGATGCATTTGCTAGTTGTGTGATACAGAATAATATAATTGAGTTTCAACACGTGACGAATAGGGAACAAAAAATTAATTAACAATTGATCAAATAGTAATGAAACAATATCCCATTATTTTCATGTCAACGCACAGTATTTATTTGTGTCATCTTGAATAAAAACACTAAATGATAAAGAAAATAAAATTTAGAAAGAAAATCTAATTGTATAACCTGCTTTCACTAATTATTGTAGATGTTAATGAAGATACTTTTTAAAACAAGAAAAGAAGAAAGGATATTTTTCAAATATATAGATTTGTTTTTCCTTTGAAACTAATTGCAGATTCATATTTATCGTTTATTTACCTGAATAGAAATAGTACTTGTGATTGTTTTATATTTTAGGAATTTTCCGACTTTTTACGTGTTGAAACCATTTTTTTTATTTCTAATGATAATTAATAATAAACAATAATATTAAATACGCTTCTGTAAATAGTAATAGAATACATTTAATTGCACACATTGTAATGATAATGTAATAAAGTTAACGCTAGCAGCGCTTAATGGGACCTGGGTGTTTCTGTAGCGAGTAATAGAATATATTTATAGAAGCACGTGGACCTGTTGTTTAGATGAAGAATTTTCGTGTGGGTGGTATCATTGAACTCCTAAAATATGATTACTCGTAGAGATGGACCCATAAGAGATCATTGGTTTCTTACCATGAAGTTTATAGTCTATTTCTGATAATAACTGCCATGTGGTATATATATATAGCGTTATTACAATCACGCTAATAGGCTTTATAAGATTGTAGTCTATTTCTGATAATAACTGTCATGTGGTATATATATATAGCGTTATTACAATCACGCTAATAGACTTTATAAGATTGTAGTCTATTTCTGATAATAACTGCCATGTGGTATATATATATAGCGTTATTACAATCACGCTAATAGGCTTTATAAGATTGTAGTCTATTTCTGATAATAACTGTCATGTGGTATATATATATATATATATATATATATATATATATATATATATAGCGTTATTACAATCACGCTAATAGGCTTTATAAGATTGTAGTCTATTTCTGATAATAACTGTCATGTGGTATATATATATATATATATATATATATATATATATATATATATATATATATATATATATATATATATATATATATATATAGCGTTATTACAATCACGCTAATAGGCTTTATAAGATTGTAGTCTATTTCTGATAATAACTGTCATGTGGTATATATATATATATATATATAGCGTTATTACAATCACGCTAATAGGTTTTATAAGATTGTAGTCTATTTCTGATAATAACTGTCATGTGGTATATGTATATATATATATATATATATATATATATATATATATATATATATATATATAGCGTTATTACAATCACGCTAATAGGCTTTATAAGATTGTAGTCTATTTCTGATAATAACTGTCATGTGGTATATATATATATAGCGTTATTACAATCACGCTAATAGGCTTTATAAGATTGTAGTCTATTTCTGATAATAACTGTCATGTGGTATATATATATATATATATAGCGTTATTACAATCACGCTAATAGGCTTTATAAGATTGTAGTCTATTTCTGATAATAACTGTCATGTGGTATATATATATCTAGCGTTATTACAATCACGCTAATAGACTTTATAAGATTGTAGTCTATTTCTGATAATAACTGTCATGTGGTATATATATATATATATATATATATATATATATATAGCGTTATTACAATCACGCTAATAGACTTTATAAGATTGTAGTCTATTTCTGATAATAACTGTCATGTGGTATATATATAGCGTTATTACAATCACGCTAATAGGCTTTATAAGATTGTAGTCTATTTCTGATAATAACTGTCATGTGGTATATATATATAGCGTTATTACAATCACGCTAATAGGCTTTATAAGATTGTAGTCTATTTCTGATAATAACTGTCATGTGGTATATATATATAGCGTTATTACAATCACGCTAATAGGCTTTATAAGATTGTAGTCTATTTCTGATAATAACTGTCATGTGGTATATATATATATATATAGCGTTATTACAATCACGCTAATAGGCTTTATAAGATTGTAGTCTATTTCTGATAATAACTGTCATGTGGTATATATATATATATATATATATATATATATATATATATATATATATATATATATATAGCGTTATTACAATCACGCTAATAGGCTTTATAAGATTGTAGTCTATTTCTGATAATAACTGTCATGTGGTATATATATATATAGCGTTATTACAATCACGCTAATAGGCTTTATAAGATTGTAGTCTATTTCTGATAATAACTGTCATGTGGTATATATATATATATAGCGTTATTACAATCACGCTAATAGGCTTTATAAGATTGTAGTCTATTTCTGATAATAACTGTCATGTGGTATATATATATATAGCGTTATTACAATCACGCTAATAGGCTTTATAAGATTGTAATGCTATTACGTCCGTTACTGCATACCATAACTTTTAAAAGTAAGTATTTGTTTTTACAATAGACAGTGAGAGAATTATCTCGAGCAAATTTCTTAATAGAGTCAATACGTTAAACATCGCTATGGGTAACAGAAACTTTAATGGTGAGTCATTGTACTTCATATAAATGAAAATACGTGCTCAAGATAGAATTTTATTTTATTTTAAAAGGTAAAATTATTATTTTTGACTTTAACATATATGTATTTGGTTCAGGCTCAAAAAAATATTAGTTAGGTTAAAACCTCACATACTTTCTATAAGTACATATTCCTCACATACTTAGGTTATCAGAGGGCAAATAAAGTCTATTGTTGTTTGGTATCAGTTTAACCTTAAACATAAGATATGTTAGTTAAATCTCAAAAAATATTGATGATGTTAAAACCTCACGCATTTTGGGCATGACAGGTTATATACTTTGGGCATTAAAGGATACATAATACTTAGGGTATTGGAGGGTACATAATAATTGGGATATGAGAGGATATATAATACTTGGGGTATGAGAGGGTATATAGCGCTTAAGGTATAAGAGCTTGAGTTGAGTTGATTTTGAGTTTAACGTTACTTTCAGCAGCGAGGCTATATGAGACGGGACCTACTGATTAACGCGGAATGCAAACCACATGAACTCCCACCGGGAATCGAACTCGGGTTCCCCCACGCCAAAGGTGCGTACTCAAACCGCTAAGCCACGAAAGAGCTCCTAGGGTATAATACGGTACATTATACTTGCGGTATGAGAGCGTACATAAGGTATGAGATATACGAGGGTACATAATATTACGATTGGGGTATGAAAGGATATATAATAGTTGGGGTATGAGAGGGTATATAATACTTAAGGTATAAGAGGGTATAAAATACTTGCGGTATGAGAGGGTACATAACACGTGGGGTATATATCTCTCAACTTGTGTGGTGACGATTTGAACTGCAACTTTAGTAACTTTCTTTTTGCCAGCAGAGCACTCTTGTACGGTTAAACGTTATAGTTTCTGAGTAAACGTGTTGTTTTTATTTTCTCCATCAGAAAAGTCTTTGAAAAGTCAGTGTTTTTAATTTACAGTGCTTATTCATTTAAATTCATCCTTGTATATTGTTGCAAATGATAAAACATGTTTCAAAAACTGTTTCTGTGTAGGCCTACATAGCACGTAATTTCACAAGTTACACAGATTCGTTACAAATGTTCCAATTGCAATATAGTGAAGGTTGTAATATGATCACCGAAAACTTTGCCTGCTGACGAAAACAGAAAGAGAAAACTAGCTGAAGGGATACGAAATGAAGGATAAAAATGATGACCAATAGTATAAGAAAGCACATATACATTAAAAAGGAAGCTTCTTGAAGATTTAGATAAGAAATCATGTGAATCAGATATCGTTTCTGGGGAATTTGTCTTACAAACACCAATGTGAATGGGAAATTCAGGTAATGAAGCAGCTTGTCTTTTTTTGCGAGCAGAGTTGTGCCGTGGGGGGGAGGGCGAAAAAATCGGGAGAAAAAGGGGTAAAAGAAAGGGAAAATTACTTGGAATATATGTATGGGGCGCCGTCGCATACTCTCGCCCCGGGCGCTGATTTTCCACGGCACGACACTGTTTGCGAGGTACTATTTTCGGCAGATAACCGAGGAGAACTGTAGGACGAAATGTGAGCACATAAGGACTTGCTGCATGGGAAAAGGATGTTTAGGTTCGTACCTTTTGCAAATAGACATTAGGCCTACACATTAACTCTCATATGAACCTTTATATAATTTCTTAGTGAGCCTTTTAATTTATATTTACGAATAGCTCTTTCCATTAGATTTCGAATGACCTTTTTAATAAATTAATGGTTCATAATTTATTATTAGCGCCTCATATTACCAGCACAAAACATTTTTTTTCTACATAATGATTTCCTTTGGCTTTAATCTTTTTTTTTTCATATTCTTGTAGTTAATCAAAATGGTTTATATTTTAACAGTAGATTTTTTAAAAATATTGTAGTTCAAGTATTCATTAAAATTTGAAGAAAAATCGAAACTCAATTTTTAAAATAAAAATAAAAAGGAGGAAATGTTCTAACACTACCTTCACCTCTATACAGGGGAAGTCAAAATGATGGACCCGATTTCAGAAATTTCTTGAGTGAAATGTAATAAATATGTTATTGATAAACATGTGTTAAGAAAAGTAAATTGTCAAAGATTTCTTGAGATATATTATACATGATCTATGTGAGATCCTCGGGTAACATGGCACACTTCAAGAAAATAGTCTATATCCTTCCAAACCTTTTATAGCATGTTGCGGTCAATATCTTCAATCAAGGGTGTCGATCCTGGGGGGGTCCGGGCCCCCCAAAGATCATGTAGGTCCCCCTAGTGTATTTATGAATATACAATATTTGGCATAATTTGAATCCAATTTATATAACATCCTCATATATATACCTTCTGCGTATGAGTGGGCATCCCCTTTAATTTACAGATAAATCGGCGCCCTTGTCAGCAATTCGTTTCATGCTCGCTGCTGACTCTTAGCGATACAAAGTGGAAACACTGCATGGAAACTAAACGTTGAAAGTTAAGCTATCGAAGCGCATGTCTGATAATAACGTATACTTATTAGATTTCAGAGAATAAACTTCTGAAATTGGTTCCATCATTTTGACTTGCCCTATATCAAGGGCGGATCCAGGAGGAGCTTCTGGGGGGTCGATGGGTTGTAATACTGCTACTTAGAGCTACTTTTAAAAAGTCCAAACTCTGGGATGCGTTTTATTTATATTTGTATATAAAATTAAAATGTTTAATCTTCTGGGAGGGGGAATCGCCCCTATCGGCCCCCTGCATCCGCCCCTGCCCTGTATTGAAAAAGTGTTTCTTTCTTTCTTCCAGAAGAATTGGCAACTGGGGAAAAGGCTTTTTATTTTTATCTCATTTCTTTAAATATGCGTTAACGAATTTATGAATTTAATTCTTCCTGCTTCAAATTAATCAACTATGATGAATGCAATGCTCCTAATCAATAATAATGGAATTGATTAAAGAAATAATGATTTTCAATGAACTTTAAGATCCATAGGAGTAAATCTACTGACTGATTCGTTGATTTACTCATCACTAACATTAGGATTTTTAGACGCGCAACTTTTTCTTTTAGAGCAAGAAAGGGTTTTCATAAAGTTCTCATTGCACCAAATACCATTGCACCAATGGGAATACAGATAATTTTCCAGCACTTTTATTCTTACCATTTTTAGACTTTTTTCCTTTTAATCTTCTATTAATCCCATTCATTCTTCATTGCTACATTCTAAACTCTGCAGAAAATAATCCGACAACCCCTGCTACGAATTGGCCGTAAACAACCATTATTTTGAAGACACAATTTACGAGAATGTAATACTGATTTGTATGTCCAGTCAAGAAGGCAAATTACCCACTCTTTACGTAATACCTCGAAAACTCAGACGAATGTCAACACCTATGAGAGTACTCTTAAGAGAACAATGTATTGAGCCACGAAATCGCACAAAAGAATACATGGAAAGTGCTGGACTCCGATGTAGAAGCCACCTTTGGAGAAACCACAGACCACAGTCAGACAAATGAAACCAATTGAACAGACAAGTTTTGAGTGTTTTGATGTTCTAACTCACAGTTGAAGAAATGAAGCCCTTCTTGTGCAAAAACGTAGGGATAGGGGAATACTAATGGCAGTACAGTGCAAAGTTAAGTTCCTAAAAATGTTTTGATGTTTATAGACCAGGCACTCCGTATGTGGTTTCTGTAGATAACTGATCCCAACTGATGCGAGTTTGTAGTAATCAAAATCATGTTCCTGGGTTTTCTTGGAGTTACCCTGTTTCTTCACATATTCTCATTCCCCTAATTCTTCCACGACTATTCGTCTCCTTTAATCCAAAGACCATAACCGTGGGACCTTAAGGTAGTGTAAAGGGACAAGTTTTACCGATAGATGTCACTACAGTCTTCGTATCTCTCCCATGTATTTTTCATCTTTCACGAAAATTTACAATTTCTCTTACAAATTTCAAACTAGAGACTTCAAATTTTTAGAGAAGGAACTTCATAACCTATTAAAGAGAACAATCAGTGCCGATTTTTTATTTAGAATTTTCTTCATTGTTGAAACAGTTCCATTGTTAAAGATTTGGATATCCATTTCAACAATCAAGCCATTTCAACAATGAAGAAAATTCTAAATAAGAAAATCGACTCGGATTATTGCCTTCGATAGAGTATTAAGTTCCTTTTCTAAAAATTTGAATACTGTAGATTGAAATTTGTAACAGAAATCGTGAATTTTCGTGAAAGGTAAAAAAATACATGGGAGAGAGACGTAGACTATAGTGCCATCTATCGGCAAAACTTGTCCCTTTAAATCAACCTTAAACTAGAAACTCGTTTCTATTTCGTTCGTTGAACAAACAATTTCCAGTTGAATGAATAGCAATTTCCAGTTAGTTTTAGAAAACGAAATTTAGACATTTCTTCGTATTTTATACGCTGCATTTTGTGTATCTTTTACTAATTTTAATATTTATTAACCTCTAATAACACAATCCGACGTTTTGAGATGAAGTTTCTGATGACAGATTTTTCTTCTGTTTTTTATATAATTTTAGGATGCTGATGACAAAAATGAACTTCGTTTTACGCTAACACATCAGCTTTCTTCAGAAGAAGCGGCGAAACACGGGAAAATTACGAAATTTGTGTACTTCAAAAGATATATAAACATTTGAAACTCGAGATAGGCACTAAATAGAAGGTTCAGAGTGATTTGAAATCGAGAATTTGCGTAAATTTTCAAAATATAATTACTTTTTGTAGCGCATTTATTATTTTTTTTAAATCTACAGCTAAATTAGACATATAAGTGTTGAAATCTACGTGCATACACATATTTACTGCATAAACCAAAACGGAAACCCTTACGTATCAATACTTCAATTTTACCCATTGATGCTGAAGTACACCCTCATAACGACCAAAATTCTTTCTCAACTCTTGAACATTACTTTTTGTTTAATACTAGAAGCACCGGCAATTGTATATACCGAGAAGTACCAAGCAGTCAAAATGACTGCTTCTGTTTTTTAGGATTTTTTCTCATATATAGGATAAATGTGCCATATATATAGGGTAAATGTGCCAGTAGTTGGCCATTTAAGGAGATTTTCAACTTTGTTAAAGTATAAAAAAAATCCATTTTCTACTACAGTGAAACCGCTATAGAGACATATAAGCACAACCCCTGCTACGAATTGAATCTAGGATAATGCCTTACAGAGGTTTCAATATTTTCTTACGTAAATTAGTTATAGGGTGATACGTAATTAGAAAACAATATTTTTGCATGAACCGTGTACTTACTAATACTACCAAATCTTAGAGCTCCTCCGTGGCTAAGCGGTTAGCGTACGCGCCTTTGGCGTGGGAGACCCGGGTTCGATTCCCGGCGGGAGCTCATGTGGTTCGGATTCCACGTTAATCAGTAGGTCCACGTCTCATATAGCCTCGCTGCTGAAAGGGACGCTAAACTAAAAAATCAACTCAATCAACTACCAAATCTTACGATATCTGCATTATCCTCCGCCATCCAATACTTTATGTCCGAGGAACAACATTGAAATAAGATGCTATAGTTCTCTGTACTTTACACTTATCACTACTTACTACGTTTTCAGGATGTCGCTTTAATTTGTGGATTAATTGCAGTCCAGAAGTGTCTTGTTTTGAGACAATATGCGTATCCGTGGGCAATAAAAAAAGGACCAAACTTGTCTTCTGCTTGGTTAGAGATTCCGGAGGGACACTAGCATAACATGTCATCCCAAATGGCGGGCAACTGTCAATCACTTTTGTGTCTCAAACAGCTTGGGTAGGAGTGGGATGCAAGCAAAGGACATGAGAGTGTTGATAAACAGAGACGCATCACCTGAGTTGCTGAGCAGACATTTGAGGTAGCTAAATGTCGCATTGCTTCCTTGGTGACACATACATATATAAATTACTAAAAATGAATTTTTACTTACGGAGGTAAATAATAAATATAAAAGACAAAAAAGACTGTCCGTGTCCGTACGAGAGAGTGTCCGCTTTAGAGAGGTTTCCCAATGTTTTTTCCCATTACAGTGTTTGGGGATTACAAAATATGTCCGTTACGGCAGGTGTCCGCTTTATAGAGATATCCGTTAGTAGAGGTTTCACTGTAATAACTTTTACTGCATATGCTATTACAGAGAGCAGTGTTTAAATTTTACGTTTGTCTAGCTCACATAGGAAATATTTTATAAATAATTCCACAGGTGAAAGAAAATGCCAGAACACCCTGAAAAAAAAACAGTAGTCGGCCTATGAAAACCAAAGGTCAGCCATTACTTTGACCAGTACTCAGCCACACTATAGAATTGACTTTTTAATGGATTTTAAGACTAATTCCCCAGTTATAAAATTAAGGGACAATTATATTGCACTCAGACTTCCTACAGAGAAAAACTACGTGGAAAATATATTGCGATACGGCAAAAAGATTCCTTGTACTTACCATAAACTAAGAAAAATGTGCCTCGGCCTAGACTGGCCTATTTAATACTAATATGTAGATCTTTTTATATTTACATTGATATTTATACTTAGCTATGACATTAACCCTTTAATATGAAGTTCATGAAGCACATTTAAGACACACAAACACTTGTTTATCAGCTTACTCGTACGATAATTCACTGAGGCACGTGCATTTTAATTGGTACACTCCGCATCAAAAAAAATGAGACAGCTAACGCCGTACAGCTAGGCCACCCAATATACACTTTCTTATCCCAAAATCGTGTCTGGTAAAGAGACCCCTTCTCTCTCCTCCTTTCTTCTCTCCTATACTGAAATTAGCTAACATGAACGCAATTCTAATTTCAAACTATACATGTATTTGTATCGATAAAATGAAATAACAAAACCGAGGCGAAACAAGATTCATAAGTTAATTTAGGGAGAAACTGACACACACACAATGAAAAATTGAAACCAATGGATGTCCATTACACAGAGGTTCAGAAATGAGGCAGAGAGAGAGAGAGAGAGAGAGAGAGAGAGAGAAGGTGAGAGAAGAAGAAAAACAAAAGGGAGAACAGATAAAAATATGGAATTTTAAACTTAGTAAGAAAAGAACCTAACATAATAAAGTTCCATTACCAGAAATCCAAAAGTAATATAGAAATAACGTTTGTTTTTATTCATTTTTTCAGGATTGTTCGAATATATCGAGGATGCTTGAGACATTCATTAAGTCACTTTCAAAAACGATAGCATACTCAATTTGCAGTAGAACTGTAGATCTCACAGACAACTCTAGGATAATGCCAAAATTTAATACAATGCTTTGTTTCCGCGTGGTTCGGTTGTAAATTCGTTAGTGCTCATCGGACGTACTGATGCAAACTACATTCTAATAAACCCAGTAGGTAGCGTAGGTCATACCTTCCATTCCAGAATACTAGTGCAAACTGAACAAAAAAAAGAAAAAAAAACGAAAAGAAAAAGGAAGAAAGAAAGAAAGATAAAATTGAATGAGTGCTATTTTACTGGTGAATTTTTATAAGAGATGCTATATTAAAAGTCCAAACCGTATCGTAATGAAAAGTTGCAAACATTCAAATGGAAAATTGGATGTTCTTTATAGATGTAGCAGTACTTGCATGTTTCAAATTTCAACGTGAATAAATGACATTGAATTATAGGATGGAAACAAATTTGTGTCGAACTAGTATAAATAAAAGTTTGTTTTCATATAGCCTAAGAGGTTGCCATTTTCTAGTCTTTTCCGAAGATTTATCTGTTCCGAACATCCAGCATCACTTTCATTTCTTGCGGATATAATGTTGTAATTTGCACAGATAGAATGAACGCGCTAGAGCTCAAACGGATCATAGTGTCAGTCGGATGATGTTGGTTAGCTTATGGACCACCACTGGATTGTGGATTTAAAGCCGTAGTGACCCGGTAATTCGACTGAGACTCGGTAACCCAGATGATAAAGAAGATATATTGCTTATTCCGTTGCCTTTAAACAATATTTCTTTCAGAGATGACCAGGACTGGAGATGTTATACTCAGAGCACGAAAAACTCGACGCTGAAGTTGCCAGTTAATTACATATTCCAGACCAGGCCTATAGGTCTCTTGCTTTGTTTTAACTTTGGAACACTCACACGCACATGATGTGCGTGTGTAGGTGAGGGAGAGGGGGAGAAGTGAAAGATGCAACGACAGGATACGGAAACATCACGAAAGAAAGAGAGAGAGAGAGAGAGAGACGAATATAAATATGAAACATATTTATCATTACAGTGTATGATTAAGAAAGCACACCGTTTTTCGAATTCTCCCCAGTCATGCTTTGTAAGTTCTCCAACAGAAGATAAATCTCTGTTTGCAGCCATTATTTTATCCGAAAAAGATAAAGTACCTGACGGGGAATCGAACTCAGATTTTCTGCTTGGAAGTCGGATACTTTACCCAAACTTTGTTCAATAAATGCTGTAATATTTCTTTCTGAGAATGTTAACACGAAAAGTGTTTACTGCAGATCAATGAAGTGTTTCGAATGTCCCGGTAAATCCCTTGCCCTTTCCCAACCAACATTCGCAAATCGTCTCTATCATGATAAAGGTGTTTGCTTCCACATTCTTAAGCATTGCACGTCTAATATGAGAAATCGATTGTTTACTATCACTTTTTTAAAAAATCAGCTTTGGCGTGAAGAAGACTTCAACCCATGCTGGCTATCTGTATTAATCGTAACTCCATTACGTTACCGCTACGCTACTATGCCACCTGAAACAAAAAGCAAAATATTACTTACTTTAGCCTCGATCTTTGGAAGGTTCAAGCTTCTTTCTGTAAGGTTATTTGCACCTAAATGTACAACGAAATTCATTTATTCGACGACCTAGAGAGAAATTAGTGCCCACTAATAAAGGAAACAACATAAAATCCAGGAGAAATTACAGAAATAGAAACATATTATGAATTAATTTCGCCCTGCTATTTCAAAAGTACGCGAATAATAATAATAATAATAATAATAATAATAATAATAATAATAATAATAATAATAATTATTATTATTATTATTATTATTATTATTATTATTATTATTATTATTATTATTATTATTATTATTATTATTATCATTATTAGCATGAATTGGCCGCTTTGCTGCGCTAAATTAAGGAATAATAATATGCTCCGTTATTCAGTCACTTTTAACTATTACCAGAGTGCTCTTTGATATCGTTCATTTTCGATGAGTTTTATATATCCCCTCCCTTTCCCATATTGCGTAGCACGGTATCTTCAGTGTCATTGTTCATCTCAGCCACCCGGAAAACTATGAATTCGACAATGATATTGGTTATTTTGATCACTTTTATATGTCTTCTCCTCCTCCATGTTGCAGGCTGAATTTGGATTTAAACGGCATCAGATGTGTCACTGTTCATCTCAACGACTCCAAAAGTTATAGACTAGATACTAATATCGGTCATTTTTCGTTCTCTTTTAAATGTTGCTATCCTTCCTCCTTCCTTTAGTTACGCCATCAAAATAATATAAGGAAAACCATCTCGGGTTCGACCTTCATCTAGGTTGAAAATTTTATCGAGATTGGTACAGTGGTTCAAGACTTACTAAATTTTATTTATGTTTATATGTATCTCCCTTTCCCATTCTCCTTCTCTAAGTTCTAGAGTCAAAGTGAAATAATAAAAACCATATCAGGCCCGGACCTCATGTATGTTAAAAATTTGATCGAGATAAGTCGTGTGGTTCAAGAGTTATTAAGTTTTATTTATTTTTACATATCTTTCCCCTCCACTCCACTCCAATAAGATTTACCATCAAAGTGATACGATGAAAACCACTCCAGGCTCGAACTTCATCCATGTTGAAAATTTGATGCAGTTCTGTCCCATGGTTCAAGACTTATTTTCTCATTAACATAGTCACTTTTATTTTTAATTTACATTGATTTTTGTATATCTCCCCGTCCTCCCCTTTCCCTACATTCCACCATCAGAGTGAAATGATTAAAAGCATTCCATGCACAAACGTAATTTATGTTGAAAATTTCATCCAGATTGGTCGTTTGACTCAAGACTTCAGGTTTCTTTATTTTTTATATTTTTCCATCCTCCCCCTCCCCTAAGTAACACCATCAAAACGAATAGATAAAAATACTCCCAGGTTCGAACATTATCAATGTTGAATATTTGATCCAGATCGGTCGGGTGGTTCAAGAGACTATAAGTCACAGTCACTTTCAATTTTATAATATAAGCTATTATTATTATTATTATTATTATTATTATTATTATTATTATTATTATTATTATTATTCGTGTACTTTTGAACTTGCACTGCGAAATTACTGCACAACATATTTTTATTTCTGTATTTTTTCCTGGATTGAATGTGGTTTCCCTTATTAGTGGGCACTAATTTCTCTCTAGGTCGTCGAATAAATGAATTTCGTTGTCCATTTAGGTGCAAATAACCTTACAAAAAGAAGCTTGATCATTCCAAAGATCAAGACTAAAGTAAGTAATATTTTGCTTTTTGTTTCAGGTGGCTTAGTAGGGTCAGTTCGGCCTGTGCAGTCGCGGTGTGCACATCGCTCGTCTGTTGTATGCTTGTAGGCTGTGTGCAGTTGCGAACGCTTCGTTTTTGTTCCTCGTGTTTTGCACATTTGTGTGTGGAATTGGACTGTGAACGTCTTTATTACGACCCAGTGCTATTCTTTTGGTCTTTTGATAACGGTTTTGTGACCCAGTTAGTTTACGAGTGAATACTATACGAATTAACTTTCGTCCTGTCAGTAATCGTCCCACGTCGATTAAACTCCATGAGTGGATTGCTTCAACCTTCAAATTATCCCCGGACCAGGTTATCTCAATAGAAATGGACTTCAACAGGAAAATATTGTATATTAAACTCTTAAACCAGATTACTTATGAGCAAATACTACGTGATTCACAAGGTAAAGTTGTGTACAAAGATGATGACAGTGAATTTGTTCTGGACCTTGATTCTGCTAGTTATATGTCGCAATTAGTTAAACTACATGTATGTCCTAGTGAACTTGATAATGCTAAAATCATCAGTGTGCTTTCTAAGTACGGCGAGGTGCAACATATTGAAGACGAATACTATGATGCAGGTCACATTTATAAAACTCGTACTGGCAGGAAGTTGATACGCATGAACATTAAGCATTCCATACCTTCCTATGTGACAATCGCAGGTTTACGATTGTGGGTCACTTATAATGGTCAAATCAAGACATGCAGTTTCTGTGATAGTCCTCTACATTTTTTCCAAGATTGTGATAAGCGTCGCTCTAGTACCCTTCCCCTATCCTCTCGTACCGTACTCCGATCTTCCCCTTTGTCACGCCCTGCTCCTGTTAATCTTCCTTCCGCAACGCCCACACCAGAATTACTTAATTTCAACACCTTCCCAATTTTGACCTCGCCTCGTGACATTCCTGCTGTCAAATCGCTCGACCCTCCCGTGCACCTTCCTTGTGATTCCATGATGCATACAGCTCCGTCGACTTCTGATACTATGGATTCTGCCAACGGCACAGTGAATATTGAAGAGGCTCCTGCCATTGTTGATCCTCCACAGGAAACTGATACAGGTTTATGTTCACTTTCTGACCAACGTGTTCTCAACAGTGATGAAGTTCCCTCTGTGCACCGCCAATCTGATGTGACAACTATCACCTCTCTTTCCCCTTCTGGTGCCCCACCTAGTGTCAACGCCCCACCTACTAGTGATAGTGTTTTTCCCAGTGATGTGGTTGTTTCTACTGCTAGTAACCTTAGTGCAAGTGAAAATGTGTTTATGTCCCAAACCCGGCGCAAGAAAAAGAAAACTGAAAGTGGTGACAGTGATTTTTCTTTGACGTTAATAAAGTCTCAAGATAGTTATATTGTAGAGTCCACTCGTACCCGTTCAAAGTCTCGTCCTAGGAAAGGGATTGACAGTGCATCGGATCTTTCGTAATACCCCTTCTCTCTCTAATGTCCTCTTCTGTCTCTTTTCTACATTTTTTTCCTTTGGTGGATCAAATGTATAGTTTTCGTATCGCCACTCTAAACTTAAACGGTTTAAGTTCCTTGGTTAAGCAACATGCTTTGAGTGATTTCGCATATATTGTTCGTAGCAAGATTCCTTCGACTGATTCCACAGAATCTGTTAGTACTGTCCACGTACAGCGAGAACGCAGTATAGGAAAACAACAGCTGATTTCGCATCTTAAAGACCCCGATGGACATTTATATGAGGGACCTCATGTGACTGCATATCTTATAGAACATTTTAAACATCTCTATGCCACGCCTTCTTTGTTTGTCAGTGATGATACTATTTTTGATCACATACCCGCTACTTTAACCGATGATGACAGGGAGCGTCTTAGCCAGCCCTTCACGGTAGACGAGGTCATGACCTCCATTAAATTTGGTAAGCGAGGCAAATCCACTGGTGTCGACTCCTTGCCCGTGGAATTCTATGTCACTTTTGTTGACATCCTTGCTCCCTTTCTCACTGACCTTTTTAACGAGTATCGTGATAGTTGCATTTTAGGAACCTCCTTACGAACGGGTATCACTGTGTTGGTTCCCACACATGCAAACGCCCATGACGTTGATGCCCTTCGACCTCTCAGCTTACTGTGTACGGACCTCAAAATTTTGACCCGTTGCCTCACTCTGCGAATGAAAACATACATTGAAGACCTCTTAAGCCCCTGTCAATATATCCATGGACAGACTCGCCGTATGTATGAAGCACTATCCAATCTTCGAGATTTTATAGCATATTATGAGTGTAGAACTGATCATACAGTGGCTATTCTTTCAACGGACTACTCTACGGCTTTTGATAGAATTCAGCATCAATATTTGTTTAATGTGTTAACTCGCTTTGGCTTTGGTGACAAATTTATCTCTATGATTAAAGGTGTCTATTCTCAGAGAACCACTAAGCTGAAGATTAATGGTGGCTTAAGAGTAGCGATTCCTTTTTATAACGGAATTCTTCAGGGCGATAGCATCTCCAGTATTTTATTTAGTTTATCTTTGGCTCCTTTGTTATTTTCTGTTCAAGCTCTTTTACAAGGGGTCCCTGTATATAATACTAAAATTGTTGCACAAAGCTATGTCGACGACACTCATTACTTCGTGAACAGCCCTGTAGAAATTCAACATATTCTGCATTTACTAACTATCAAACGATATCTGGTGCAAAATTAAATGCCAGTAAAACGAAAATTATGCGTTTAAATGACAATTGTACTCAAGAGTATGGGGTTTATTTTGCGGTTGTCGGCTCTCTTAAAATACTAGGCACTGAATGGTTTCCTAATACCACACGTACCATTACTACTAACTTCGCCCACGTTGCTGCAAAAATTAAAAATATTCTTTATTTTCATAAACATCGTCATTTTAGTTTATTAGGCAGAATGTTGTTTCTTAAACAGACTGGGTATAGCGTACTCTGGCACCTCGCCCAGATTTATCCCCTCCCCTACAACATCGCCCGCTCCTTACATAGTTCTGCGTTGTTTTTCCTTTGGCACGGCAAATTATTACGTGTTTCTTCTACTCAGTTACGTTTGCTTCCCAAGGACGGGGACATTGGCTTTCTAGATGTAAACATTAAAGCCAAAGCTCTCTTGTTACATCGCAGCTGTCAGGTCGCGTGTTCTACTCACAGCACTGTCTCTGCAGCGGTGTTTGCAGCGTGTTTTGCCTGTATTGACCTTGAGGGACCTATCAATGCCTTCCCGTGGAGTTGGAAATATCCTCACCTGAAAGACGTCATAATAGACATGGCTTATGCACTTTTGACAAAATGTGAAATAGAATGCATGTCTGTTAAGGACTTGTATTGGTACTATTTAAACATTCATCCCGCAGTTACACCACATATAATAGTCAAGCAACCCTCTCATAACTGGTCTCGTATCTGGTGTAATGTTCATGCTAAATTTCTGAACTATACCCACAAATCTCTTTGGTATGTTATTGTTAATAACGCATATGAAACAAAAGAACGTTTATATCACTTAAACATTGGTGCTGATAACTTGTGTAATATTTGCCAACAAACTGACTCTCTTAGTCATAGATTCGAAACTTGCTCCTCAGTCACTAGTATTTGGCTGTAGTTGTGTGTACTTTTAAGCAAAATATGTCGTCTTTCTCCTTCCTCTTTTCGTGCCACTGCTTTAATACTCTACCCAGATTTTAATTACTACCCTATTATAAAGAATAATACTGTTATTTGGTTTGTGGCACACATTATTGTCTATTTGTTAAAAACCTTCGGACATTATCACTCTGATCTTTACCTTGCTTTCCTAAAATCCGCTGCTACGAGCATTTCTATTGTTCGTAAGCGGAAATATTTTGCTAATTTTTTAACAGTCTTAACTTAATCGACTGGTCTTTTGTATATACTATCAATATGTTTTGGTGAGTTTATTTTTCTTTTCTTTTTTTTTAATGTTAAAACCTTCCTGTGATCTTTATGTAATACTAAGCATGTAAATAAATTGTTTAAAAAAAGTAGCGTAGCGGTATCGTAATGGAGTTACGCTTAATACAGCTATCCAGCATGGGTTCAAGTCGTCTTCACGCCAAAGTAGGATTTTTTAGAAAGTGATAGTGAATAATCAATTTCTCATATTAGACGTGCAATGCGTAATAATGTGGAAACAGACACCTTTATCAGGATAGAGACGATTCACGAATGTTGGTTGGGAAAGGGCAATGGATTTACCAGGATATTCCAAACACTTCATTGATCTGCAGTAAACACTTTTCGTGTTATCGTTCTCAGAAAGAAATAATACAGCATTTGTTGAACAAACTTTGGGTAAAGCAATAGGTGGTGTAGTGGTAAAGTATCCGACTTCAAAGCAGAAAATCTGAGTTCGATTCCCCGTCAGGTAGTTTAACTTTTTCGGATAAAATAATGCCTGCAAACAGAGATTTATCTTCTGTTGGAGAAATTACAAAGCATGACTGGGGAGAATTCGAAAAACGGTGTGCGTTCTAAATCATACACTGTAATAATAAATATATTTCATATTTATATTCGTCTCTCTCTCTCTTTCTTTCTTTCGTGATGTTTCCGTATCCTGTCGTTGCATCTTTCACTTCTCCCCCTCTCTCTCTTTCTTTCTTTCGTGATGTTTCCGTATCCTGTCGTTGCATCTTTCACTTCTCCCCCTCTCTCTCACCTACACACGCACATCATGTGGGTGCGCATGTTCCAAAGTTAAAACGGAGCAAGAGACCTATAGGCCTGGTCTGGAATATGTAATTAACTGGCAACTTCAGCGTTGAGTTTTTCGTGCTCTGAGTATAACATCTCCAGTCCTGGTCATCTCTGAAAGAAATATTGTTTAAAGGCAACGGAATAAGCAATATATATTTTTTATCATCTGGGTTACCGAGTCTCAGTCGAATTACCGGGTCACTACGGCTTTAAATCCACAATCCAGTGGTGGTCCATAAGCTAACCAACATCATCCGACTGACACTATGATCCGTTTGAACTTTAGCGTGTTCATTCTACCTGTGCAAATTACAACATTATATCCGCAAGAGATGAAAGTGATGCTGGATGTTCGGAACAGATAAATCTTCGGAAAAGACTAGAAAATGGCAACCTCTTTGGCTATATGAAAACAAACTTTTATTTATACTAGTTCGACACAAATTTGTTTCCATCCTATAATTCAATGTCATTTATTCACGTTGAAATTTGAAACATGCAAGTTCTGCTACATCTATAAAGAACATCCAATTTTCCATTTGAATGTTTGCAACTTTTCATTACAATACGGTTTGGACTTTTAATATAGGATATTTCTCATAAAAATTCACCAGTAAAATAGCACTCATTCAATTTTATCTTTCTTTCTTTCTTTTTCTTTTCGTTTTTTTTTTCTTTTTTTGTTCACTTTGCACTAGTATTCTGGAATGGAAGACATGACCTACGCTACCTACTGGGTTTATTAGAATGTAGTTTGCATTAGCACGTCCGATGAGCACTAACGAATTTACAACCGAACCTCGCGGAAACAAAGCATTGTATTAAACTTTTGACATTATCCTAGAGATGTCTGTGAGATCTACAGTTCTACTGCAAATTGAGTATGCTATCTTTTTTGAAAGTGACTTAATGAATGTCTCAAGCATCCTCGATATATTCGAACAATCCTGAAAAAAATATATAAAAACAAACGTTATTTCTATATTACTGTTGGATTCCTGGTAACGGAACTTTATAATGTTAGGTTCTTTTCTTACTAAGTTTAAAATTCCATATTTTTATCTGTTCTCCCTTTTGTTTTTCTTCTCTCTCTCTCTCTCTCTCTCTCTCTCTGCCTCATTTCTGAACCTCTGTGTAATAGACATCCATTGGTTTCAATTTTTCATTGTGTGTGTGTCAGTTTCTCCCTAAATTAACTTATGAATCTTGTTTCGCCTCGGTTTTGTTATTTCATTTTATCGATACTAATACATGTGTAGTTTGAAATTAGAATTGCGTTCATGTTAGCTAATTTTAGTATAGGAGAGAAGAAAGGAGGAGAGAGAAGGGGTCTGTTTACCAGACACGATTATGGAATAAGAAAGTGTATATTGGGTGGCCTAGCTGCACGGCGTTAGCTGTCGCAATTTTTTGGATGCGGAGTGTACCAATTAAAATGCACGTGCCTCAGTGAATTATCGTACGAGTAAGCTGATAAACAAGTGTTTGTGTGTCTTAAATGTGCTTCATGAACTTCATATTAAAGGGTTAATGTCATAGCTAAGTATAAATATCAATGTAAATATAAAAAGACCTATATATTAGTATTAAATAGGCCAGTCTAGGCCGAGGCACATTTTTCTTAGTTTATGGTAAGTACAAGGAATCTTTTTGCCGTATCGCAATATATTTTCCACGTAGTTTTTCTCTGTAGGAAGTCTGAGTGCAGTATAATTATCCCTTAATTTTATAACTGGGGAATTAGTCTTAAAATCCATTAAAAAGTCAATTCTATAGTGTGGCTGAGTACTGGTCAAAGTAATGGCTGACCTTTGGTTTTCATAGGCCGACTACTATTTTTTTTCAGGGTTTCTGGTATTTTCTTTCACCTGTGTAATTATTTATAAAAGATTTCCTATGTGAGCTACACTAACATAAAATTTAAACACTGCTCTCTGTAATAGCATATGCAGTAAAAGTTATTACAGTGAAACCGCTACTAACGGACATCTGTATAAAGCGGACACCTCCCGTAACTAGGAAAAAACATTGGCAAACCTCTCTAAAGCGGACACTCTCTAGTACGGACACGGACAGTCTTTTCTGTCTTTTATATTTATTATTTACCTCCGTAAGTAAAAATTCATTTTTAGTAATTTATATATGTATGTGTCACCAAGGAAGCAATGCGACATTTAGCTACCTCAAATGTCTGCTCAGCAACTCAGGTGATGCGTCTCTGTTTATCAACACTCTCATGTCCTTTGCTTGCATCCCACTCCTACCCAAGCTGTTTGAGACACAAAAGTGATTGACAGTTGCCCGCCATTTGGGATGACATGTTATGCTAGTGTCCCTCCGGAATCTCTAACCAAGCAGAAGACAAGTTTGGCTCTTTTTTTTATTGCCCGCGGGTACGCATATTGTCTCAAAACAAGACACTTCTGGACTGCAATTAATCCACAAATTAAAGCGACATCCTGAAAACGTAGTAAGTAGTGATAAGTGTAAAGTACAGAGAACTATATCATCTTATTTCAATGTTGTTCCTCGGACATAGAGTATTGGATGGCGAAGGATAATGCAGATATCGTAACATTTGGTAGTATTAGTAAGTACACGGTTCATGCAAAAATATTGTTTTCTAATTACGTATCACCCTATAACTAATTTACGTAAGAAAATATTGAAATCTCTGTAAGGCGGACACCTCTCTATAGTGGACAATTTTTGATTCCCCCGGCTGTCCGCTTTAGAGAGGTTTCACTGTAGTAGAAAATGGATTTTTTATACTTTAACAAAGTTGAAAATCTTCTTAAATGGCCAACTACTGGCACATTTACCCTATATATATATATATATATATATATATATATATATATATATATATATATATATATATGGCACGTTCAAGAGATACAAAGTTCAGGAGTTCAAGAGTTCACAAATGTTCAAGAGTTGACAAAGAATTTTGGTCGTTATGAGGGTGTACTTCAGCATCAATGGGTAAAATTGAAGTATTGATACGTACACTGAGAAAAAAAAATTGTAGGTGGCATACTTAAAAAGATAGGTTACATGCGTAATTCCTGTAGTTTTTGGACTTAACGTACACCAGACGTATAACTGAAAACGCATGTTTTATAATACTTTCTGTATAAGTGTTCCATCTATACGTACTTTCTGTATGAAACAATGTAGGCGGTCAGGATCTCACATACAAATGGACGTATATAGCATATAGCTGACGAAGGTAACATAAGTATATACATGTGATATACGGAAAACTGTTAGATGTCATACATCCTGCAACGGCATGATGTAACATCAAACGGCAGTGCCTATGTATCATACGGATAACGTATGCTCCGTATTGATTTCTATAGTAAGCAAGAGGATACCGTATATTTGTACAATATACCGCTGTCCGGAGAACGGATTTTTCTCAGTGTAAGGGTTTCCGTTTTGGTTTATGCAGTAAATATGTGTATGCACGTAGATTTCAACACTTATATGTCTAATTTAGCTGTAGATTTTAAAAAAAATAATAATAAATGCGCTACAAAAAAGTAATTATATTTTGAGAATTTACGCAAATTTTCGATTTCAAATCACTCTGAACTTTCTATTTAGGGCCTATCTCGAGTTTCAAATGTATATATATCTTTTGAAGTACACAAATTTCGTCATTTTCCCGTGTTTCGCCGCTTCTTCTGAAGAAAGCTGATGTGTTAGCGTAAAACGAAGTTCATTTTTGTCATCAGCATCCTAAAATTATATAAAAAAACAGAAGAAAAATCTGTCATCAGAAACTTCATCTCAAAACGTCGGATTGTGTTATTAGAGGTTAATAAATATTAAAATTAGTAAAAGATACACAAAATGCAGCGTATAAAATACGAAGAAATGTCTAAATTTCGTTTTCTAAAACTAACTGGAAATTGCTATTCATTCAACTGGAAATTGTTTGTTCAACGAACGAAATAGAAACGAGTTTCTAGTTTAAGGTTGATTTAAAGGGACAAGTTTTGCCGATAGATGGCACTATAGTCTACGTCTCTCTCCCATGTATTTTTTTCCCTTTCACGAAAATTCACGATTTCTGTTACAAATTTCAACCTACAGAATTCAAATTTTTAGAAAAGGAACTTAATACTCTATCGAAGGCAATAATCCGAGTCGATTTTCTTATTTAGAATTTTCTTCATTGTTGAAATGGCTTGATTGTTGAAATGGATATCCAAATCTTTAACAATGGAACTGTTTCAACAATGAAGAAAATTCTAAATAAAAAATCGGCACTGATTGTTCTCTTTAATAGGTTATGAAGTTCCTTCTCTAAAAATTTGAAGTCTCTAGTTTGAAATTTGTAAGAGAAATTGTAAATTTTCGTGAAAGATAAAAAATACATGGGAGAAATACGAAGACTGTGGTGACATCTATCGGTAAAACTTGTCCCTTTACACTACCTTAACCCTCGAGAAGTCGCGCTGAAAAAGTAACGCGAGTAGTCGCGCGCGGTCAAAAGGACCGCACGAACATAATGTGTTGCAAATATCGTTTTAAATATTTTTCTTGTATTAGAAACGTAATTTTGTATATTTTCTGATTAAGAGGGATTAAAATAATGCAATTAAGAGGGATTATAATAAGTTTTACAGTAGTAACTATTAGTGGAACCTACTATTAGACATATACTGTTTTTTTTTTTTTATTTCTTATTTGGAATAAAATGTTTTTTCTCGTTACATATTTCTTTAGATAGAAAAAATGAAATGAAATTTTTGAGTTTTACGTCCCACGGTTATGCCGGTTAGGCTAAAGGAGACGGTGAAGATGAGAAATGAATGAAATGGTGGAATGAAGAAAGTGGGAGGAAACGGGAGAACCCCGAGAAAACCCACGCACACACTTTAGATAGATAACTACGCATTGGTTTTATTGAAAATTCTAATTCTGATGACGATCTTTTGTTTTTGTCAACTTTTTGGTTCGTCTAAAATTATAAATGCAATAGTAAATTAGTAAATAAATACTATATACACATAACAATAAAACAAAGCTTCAAAGCCCATTTTACATTCAATTATAGCTCACTCGTAGCTAAGCGGTTAGCATATGTCCCTTTGGCGTGGAACTTCCGGGTTCGATTCCCGGTGGGAGCTCATGTGGTTCGGATCCCACGTTAAGCAGTAGGTCTACGTCTTACATAGCCTTGATGCTGAAAGGGGCGCTAAATTGAAATCAAATCAAATCAAATCAAATTTACGTTGAATTATTTTACGGTCCTATTATTTTAAAACTTCACCTATACAACACTACATTGGATTATTCTAGGTTATATTCAAATTGACACTGTTTTACACTTCGTCGTCGCTTATTTCGGCCTCTGCTGCGCTGACAACATTCGGGGAATCTCTGGTCATTTCTGGGTTTGAGATCTTCAGACTGGCTCTCAGACTCCTCACTTCCACTTTCGTGTTCACTCACTTCTACATTATCTTTTTTGTTATGATCTTTCTCAGACAAAGCTTCCACGAGATCATCAGGCTGATTTATCCGAATAGCCCCTCCCTAACATTTCCCTCCGTTCTTTTAAGTTGTTCATTTCTAATTTCCTCTTTTTCCACACTTGGTATCAGTTTGTTAACTTTGTCGACCTCTCTTCTATCCATTAAAATAATATTTATGTTTATAAAGCTTAAAACATCTCCAAAGCAAAGGTGACGTGCAAAACGAAACACTGAGAAAAAAACATTACACGGTTAGTCGCGCGCGGTGGAAAGCACCGCAGAGTCACTAAACAATCACTAGTAGTTATACTAAACAACGGATAACGGAGTGATTAAGCAGGAATGTTCGGGAAGGTGAGGGGGAAGATTAGCTAGACGATGGAGTCTGTCGGACAAACAGAGTGGGCACACGAAAAAAAATTATTTTCCTGCGATGCTTTTGACCGCGGCGCGACTACTCGAGGGTTAAGGTCCCACGGTTATGGTCTTTGGGTTAAAGGAGACGAATAGTCGTGGAAGAATTAGGGGAATGAGAATATGTGAAGAAACAGGGTAACTCCAAGAAAACCGAGGAACATGATTTTGATTACTACAAACTCGCATCAGTTGGGATCAGTTATCTACAGAAACCACATACGGAGTGCCTGGTCTATAAACATCAAGACATTTTTAGGAACTTAACTTTGCACTGTACTGCCATTAGTATTCCCCTATCCCTACGTTTTGCACAAGATGGGCTTCATTTCTTCAACTGTGAGTTAGAACATCAAAACACTCAAAACTTGTCTGTTCAATTGGTTTCATTTGTCTGACTGTGGTCTGTGGTTTCACCTAGGGTGGCTTCTACATCGGAGTCCAGCACTTTCCATGTAATCTTTTGTGCGATTTTGTGGCTCAATACATTGTTCTCTTAAGAGTACTCTCATAGGTGTTGACATTCGTCTGAGTTTTCGAGGTATTACGTAAAGAGTGGGTAATTTGCCTTCTTGACTGGACATACAAATCAGTATTACATTCTCGTAAATTGTGTCTTCAAAATAATGGTTGTTTACGGCCAATTCGTAGCAGGGGTTGACGGATTATTTTCTGCAGAGTTTAGAATGTAGCAATGAAGAATGAATGGGATTAATAGAAGATTAAAAGGAAAAAAGTCTTAAAATGGTAAAAATAAAAGTGCTGGAAAATTATCTGTATTCCCATTGGTGCAATGAGAACTTTATGAAAACCCTTTCTTGCTCTAAAAGAAAAAGTTGCGCGTCTAAAAATTCTAATGTTAGTGATGAGTAAATCAACGAATCAGTCAGTAGATTTACTCCTATGGATCTTAAAGTTCAATGAAAATCATTATTTCTTTAATCAATTCCATTATTATTGATTAGGAGCATTGCATTCATCACAGTTGATTAATTTGAAGCAGGAAGAATTCATAAATTCGTTAATGCATATTTAAAGAAATGAGATAAAAATAAAAAGCCTTTTCCCCAGTTGCCAATTCTTCTGGAAGAAAGAAGGAAAAACTTTTTCAATACAGGGCAGGGGCGGATGCAGGGGGGCCGATAGGGGCGATTCCCATTCCAAGAAAATTAAACTTTTTTAATTTTATATACAAGTATAAATAAAACGCATCCCAGAGTTTGGACTTCTTAAAAGTAGCTCTAAGTAGCAGTATTACAATCCATCGACCCCCCAGAAGCTCCTCCTGGATCCGCCCCTGATATAGGGCAAGTCAAAATGATGGAACCAATTTCAGAAGTTTATTCTCTGAAATCTAATAAGTATACGTTATTATCAGACATGCGCTTCGATAGCTTAACTTTCAACGTTTAGTTTCCATGCAGTGTTTCCACTTTGTATTGCTAAGAGTCAGCAGCGAGCATGAAACGAATTGCTGACAAGGGCGCCGATTTATCTGTAAATTGAAGGGGAGGCCCACTCATACGCAGAAGGTATATATATGAGGATGTTAATGTAAATTGGATTCAAATTATGCCAAATATTGTATATTCATAAATACACTAGGGGGACCTACATGATCTTTGGGGGGCCCGGACCCCCCAGGATTGGCGCCCTTGATTGCTGAAATTGACCGCAACATGCTATAAAAGGTTTGGAAGGATATAGACTATTTTTTTGACGTGTGCCATGTTACCCGAGGATCTCACATAGATCATGTATAATATATTTGAAGAAAACTTTGACCTTTACTTTTCTTAGTACATGTTTAACAATAAGATATTTATTACATTTCACTCAAGAGATCGGGTCCATCATTTTGACTTGCCCTGTATAAAGGTGAAGGTAGTGTTAGAACATTTCCTCCTTTTTATTTTTATTTTAAAAATTGAGTTTCGATTTTTCTTCAAATTTTAATGAATACTTGAACTACAATATTTTTAAAAAATCTACTGTTAAAATATAAACCATTTTGATTAACTACAAGAATATGAAAAAACAATGATTAAAGCCAAAGGAAATCATTATGTAGAAAAAAATGTTTTGTGCTGGTAATATGAGGCGCTAATAATAAATTATGAATCATTAATTTATTAAAAAGGTCATTCGAAATCTAATGGAAAGAGCTATTCGTAAATGTAAATTAAAAGGCTCACTAAGAAATTATATAAAGGTTCATATGAGAGTTAATGTGTAGGCCTAATGTCTATTTGCAAAAGGTACGAACCTAAACATCCTTTTCCCATGCAGCAAGTCCTTATGTGCTCACATTTCGTCCTACAGTTCTCCTCGGTTATCTGCCGAAAATAGTACCTCGCAAACAGTGTCGTGCCGTGGAAAATCAGCGCCCGGGGCAAGAATATACGACGGCGCCCCATACATATATTCCAAGTAATTTTCCCTTTTTTTGCCCCTTTTTCTTCCGATTTTTTCGCCCCCACGGCACGACCCTGCTCGCAAAAAAAGACAAACTGCTTCATTACCTGAATTTCCCATTCTCATTGGTGTTTCTAAGACAAATTCCCCAGAAACGATATCTGATTCACATGATTTCTTATCTAAATCTTCAAGAAGCTTCCTTTATATGTGCTTTCTTATGCTATTGGTCATCATTTTTATTCTTCATTTCGTATCCCTTCAGCTAGTTTTCTCTTTCTGTTTTCGTCAGTAGGCAAAGTTTTCGGTGATCATATTACAACCCTCACTATATTGCAATTGGAACATTTGTAACGAATCTGTGTAACTTGTGAAATTACATCATATGTAGACCTACACAGAAACAGTTTTTGAAACATGTTTTATCATTTGCAATAATATACAAGGATGAATTTAAATGAATAAGTACTGTAAATTAAAAACACTGACTTTTCACAGGCTTTTCTGATGGAGAAAATAAAAACAACACGTTTACTCAGAAACTGTAACGTTTAACCGTACAAGAGTGCTCTGGTGGCAAAAAGAAAGTTACTAAAATAGCAGTTCAAATCGTCACCACACAAGTTGAGAGATATTTTATATGAATAAGGTTCCCAGACGACCTATAGTGTTAGAAGATGAATAGTTCCTGGGAAATCTAAAATCAGCAGATAAATGTATACTAATGAAGACCTTTGTTAAATATTAATTTGTGATAGAAATGGTCTTATGAAATTTATAAAATACCTATTAATCAAAACGATTAGGTAATTAAGTATATGTTAAAAACATTAGCGTACTCTTAAATGCTAAAATACCTTATGTATTTGTACGTATGTTAAGAAGTCTCCTTTCATTGCAAAAAAATGTAGCAATCATTTACTATGAAAAGATATTGAGTGAACACATAAAAAAGTTTTACCTCTATAGACTAATAGTCTATATTAACCAGAAACACACCCACAGGATTTTTCCAAGGAGGAAAGACCGACAACAAGTGAGGTCGCAAATATACACAATACGATGCACATAATACTTCCTTGTAAAACAATTATTATTGATGCACTTTGCATAGATTTTTTTTAGCTACAGTAAGTATATTAAATACTGTGGTGGGTGTGTGAGCAAATCTGTTTTGTTGTGTATCTCGAACTGAACTTTCAAAAAACCAGTAGAAGGGGATTGGCTCTTTCTTTCCTCCACTGCGGCCACCCTTACTTATTATTAATAATCTAATTTAACGATATTAAGAGTTCATTTTTGCTATAATTTAATCAAAATCAATTTTATATGTTGTATTCCTTTCGTGTCATTTTCTTGAACTAACATCGTCATTTACAGTCATTTACAGTCATCGTCATTTACAGTCTTTGTTCCTAAGATAACAGGGAACGAATGTCGTAAGTTTTTTTTTCACTTTGTTTATATTTGTTTCTAGAACCTATTGAAAGTCAGTTAATGAGTTTCACTTACGGACTAATAAATCTACCATCTCCTATGATTAAATTACAAACAATGGCTACCAGTCCCCCATAATAAAAGATGCTCAATCTCACTTTAATTTCTATTTATATTAAGGATATAAGAGGCTCATAGCCAGAAGACTAAGACAGGAGGAGCTTTTAATAGTTTTTATTAGGGGGGGGGGGTAACTTGAGCTCACTTCACATTGTTGACTGCTTGTCTAAACGAACAACTGAAAGGTTTCCGGGAAACTGATCCTCCCGATCAGTCCTAGATGTGGGTCTGATTCTAACACCTAAGAGAAATTGAGGATGTTTTATTATGTATTGACCACTCAAAGGTGGGGGTATCGCGCTTGCCCAAGGCGCTCGTTGTCGCTGGATTACCATAATAGCAATATATTAATACCTATGAGTAAATGGGCTTTTAAATTTTAAAACAATTACCTATATAGAGAAAGTAATTAAAATAAATTTGAATGTCATTTCTATATTAATTTAAATAAAATGGATAAGTTTTATTTGACTTTCATTACTGTCAATATAAAATTACCCTTTTAGAAATATTTTCTCCAGTAGATATCTACTTTATTTAAAATACTTCTATTTCAAAAGTATTCTCCAGAAAAGTGGATTTATTAATATTATTCTATTTAACATTTATAACAAAAAAAAACGCGGTGCGTGTTTTCCTACTTGATATCTGAAATCAGCATCCCAAAATCAGTATAAAACAGCAGGTACTTGATTTCCACTTTGTTGAAAGTTATTTAAAATTTGTTGACTAGTGCTACTTACCCCAACCACTCAGTTATTTCTTACACGTATCTAAATTGTTTAGCTGCGCTGAAATTGGTGCTGACAGATTATGACTGCATCAAAATTTGTCTTATTGAGTTTCGATGCTAAACTACACTTTAACTCCCATAACTTCACTCCGTGTACACTTCCCTGAAATTCTGTATTCAAGCAAAGTAGACCATTCTCAACAGTGTTCAAATTTGCCGGCCACTTTCATTACAATACATATCCTAAGCGGGAAAAAGAAGATGAAATTTGAACGCCAAAAATATAGTATATAAGAAACCTCTCATTATCGGAAGATATACAACTCCCAAAAATGTGTGACCACATTCTCCACCGTTTTCGAAAATTCCGCCTCTAGCAGAGAATGCGGGGCAACTGCTCCAATATCTCAATTTTCCATTTTTTTTGTTCATAAGCTGGCAAAAGTGAGTAAACGTTTCAGCTGTTTAAAATAAATCTTGAACATAGCAGTTCGATTCACTTGGATCTATATCATCTCACTTTTATTGGAATGCTATCCTATTTGGGGACACATTTTAAATATTTCGCAAGTTGTATTACTCGCAAGTATTTACCGAACAAATTCTGGTTGGGTAAATTGGTAGACACTTGCTACTTTCGTTTCAATTACGTACGTATATGTTTATTTCGAATGTAAGCTTATTTCGATATATTATTAATAGGAAAGACTTTAGAACACCGTTATCTTTGATCTGGAATCATACTTGTAATTTTATATTATTACCTTAGAATAAAATAAGAAAAACCTAACAGAATAACACCATATCTAAAACTCTTATACAACAAAACTAGCTGTTTCTTCGACGGAGAAAAAAAAAATTGTACTTGATGAATATTCAAACATAGTTCAACTAATTCTTAAGTAATAACTGTATCCAGTACGGTATACACTCATATGCTGCATTCTGCTATAAACTTTAAACAGCAAGTGATTTTTATGTTTTTATTGTGTGAAACATACCATAACAGTTTTTTTTTCTGTTTTCGGTGCATTATTTTTATTATGTATAGTGTAAACTGCATTTCTAAATGTAACATACGATATTTTGTTATGTTACCAGGATCCTCAGTTCTAAAGTCTTAATAAAGTCACTTACATCATTATTAAGCGAAATTACTTTCTCATATTTTCCATTTCTTCAAGGGGTAAATAATAGCCTACAATTCCTCGAAAAACATGCATTTTCTTTTGTGTTAGATAATACATACTGTACGTACGTACTTTAACGTATAAAACTATTTAGCATGATAAAACATAAGTCATCCAGATGCTTACAACCTTAATTTTGCTATATGTAGAAGATCTCTCTAAACATTAAAGAATACTTTAAAATATTCATTATTAGCACGTCTAAATGTATTTTTTCCTATAGAATGTCATCAATACTTATATATATATATATATATATATATATATATATATATATGGTGTTTCGAAACAAAACTGATAACGTTTGGGAGGTGACTCGTGGCACTAAGATAAGACAAAAAGTATAGAGAAACCTGTGTGCACAAATGCTTTCTTTCGGAGTTATAGCTGCCGGAAACATGAAAAAAATGAACTTTAAGTTCCCTAGCTCCAAAACTATGGGACCTACCGTAGTCGGGTCAAGACTTCATTTAGGAATTAATATGTGCGCTATTCAAACATGCATGTTTCAGAATTATAAGCTACTCTTGTGACAATTTTTATAGACGGAGTTCAGCTACGAACATTTGAAGTACTCACCAGCTACCTCTATAAAAGTTGTTGCAGAAGTACCACAGGATTGTGAAACGTGGATATTTGGAGAGGGTACTACTAGTTCCTAAGTTAAGTCTTGAACAAACTACGGTAGGTTCCATAATTTTGGACCTTTAGACCTTTAAATTTCATTTTTTCATGTTTCCGCTAGCCTATAACTCCGAAAGGAAGTTGGTGCCGCGGTAGCTCAGTGGTAGAGCGTTCACTTCTGGTGCATGGGGTCTCTGGTTCGATCCCAGCTCACGCCAAGTGAACTTTGTGGTGGACAAACACCGTGTGCGTGGATTTTCACAGAGTTTCCCGTTTCCTCCCACTTTCTTCATTCCATCAATTCATTCATTCGTCATCATCACCGTCACCTTTAGCCTACCCGCCATAATCGTCGGACGTAAAACTTAAAAATTTGATTTTTCATTTTTTTCCGAAAGGAAACATTTGTACACCCAGGTTGGTCTACTTTTTGTCTTATCTTGGTGTCAGAAATCACCTTCAAAATGTTGTTGGTGGGATTGGAACATCCTATACATATACCCGTATATATATGTATTAGCTGAAACGCCCGTTCTTTGCACGTGAAGAACAGATATATAAAAATAGATATTTAATCCGCTCGTAGAATACGTATTTGAATGAAAATATAATAATGGAAAAGCAATGGGATACTTCATTTTTCGCAGTAATGTTGAACCCTTTAGTGGATACCTTTTAATCAAAGTAACATGAAAATAAATTTAGCTCAAGATCGGTAGTAACTATGTTCTAAAACTCATGTCTAACTGTTCAATCATTCCCCCATTATTATTCAATCACAAACAACGGGCAAAATCTCTTTCAATGTGAAGAAAGAAATTCACTCCTGAGATACTCAATTTTTCGCGTAAATTTTGTCCCACCCCCCGCCTTCCCCTTAGTAAGTGATAACTATATCAAAAAAGATATTTCAATTGGTTCAGTCGTTTTTCCGTGATTCGATCACAAAGATGATCAGCTTCATTTTTACATAAAATAAAGGGATTTCTATGTACTGTACATCAATTTTTCTGACGTTTCCATTTCCCCCCTCAAATCTCATAAATAACTTCAACAATTTACCAATAGGCCTAATAAAACAAAACGACAATTGGAAGTATGTCTACTGATTTCTACATATTCTGCTTATATTCCAGTTACTCCACAAAGTAATACAGAAAACCACTCATGGCACTGCACCCAATATTCCCTTCAAACAATAACACCACATAAACACTACAACAGTGCAGGGGCGATCGGGGCGATCGCCCCCCCAGAAGAGGAAACTTTCTTATTTTATATATATAAATAAAACTCATCCCAAAGTTTGGAGCCCTTAAAAGTAGCAGTATGACAACCCATCGCCCCCCCCCAGAAGTCGGTCCTGGATCCGCCCCTGCAACAGTGACACTACAAAACAATTGAAATAACTTATCAGATATCATATAGTCATCATCAGGGAATATTTATTTTTTTCCGTGAAGTGAATGATAATGAAATAATTGGTGTAATTTTAGTCTGGGATGGAACGGGATAACCCCAATCAATCCCCACAGAGCTGGATGTTGTCCACTGCGAACTCGCTTGTTTCTGTGATTGAACCAGAGACTCCTCTTAACACAGATGAGCGCCCTACCGCTGAGTACTTAATGTTTGTGAGTCAGAAAGTCTGTAGGAAAATGATCTTGAGTAGGGCAGCAAAAACAAAGCACGGCGTAATATATGAGATTTCCTTTTTCACAGCGTTGAACTCAAATTATTATGATTAAATTGCATGTTAACGCCTTTTCCAATCCACTTTTGATAATGTATTTCAAATATTACGAAATAGCATTTTTCAATTGCTAAATTTACTATTGATTATATAATGGCCGTTATGGAATAATTTGTGGCTTGCTTTCAAAAGTGTCGTAGTACCGTATGAAAGTATTTATTGGAGTCTACTAGATGGCCGCCAAAGATTATGAATACTTTACTTGATATAGTTGTTCAATATGAAATAGAAATCAAAATATTTCAGTTAATATAAATGTCTAATACTACATTAATTCAAGGGAAATTGAAAAAACGTGAAAATTTATAAATTAGTTAAGTTTAATCGCATAAGTAAATACCAATATCGTTGAAGATCTTAAATCAAAATATGATTCCTTCTACACCACAATTCATGTTGCCAGTTGGTTCCTTTTTGCATCCATTGTTTTATTTTTGGAAGGCATTCAGGGTCATTTATACCCTGCCTACATTATTACAGAGGACGTCAGTACTCGTTTATTATTTCCACTGGAAGGAGAATCTCCATAATGTATGAAATTCTTGGGTGCAAGTAATAACTTTATTATTATTATTATTATTATTATTATTATTATTATTATTATTATTATTATTATTATTATTATTATTATTATTATTATTATTATTATTATTATTATTATTATACAGATTTAGCAAGCTTGATATAATGTATATCATTCATGTATGTGTTATCTTTGGACAATGTTATAGTTAAAACAAAAAATAATGTTCAAGAGTTAACTGTAATGTGGGTGGTTTTGCTGGAGTCATATTGGAAACCTTGATGAGAATGTAGTTCAGTATCGGCTTCATCTTAATAGGTGGCGTATCAACAACATCTTTAGTACATCAACTTTAAGGTTTACAAAAATATCGTTTATCTCGCATTTTTTTTTCAAAAAACACGCATAAGAATTTACAATCATCCACATTATTTAGTTTAGCTTGACATATATCGATTGATATAAATTTCATGTTTGAGATTTTTTTTTCATTAAACGTTAGGGGCCTAAAAATATTGGAGAAATTAATTTGATACTTTCATAGGACTATATGAAAGACATTTAAAAATAAATACAAATAAGGAAAATACACCTATCATCACAGAGAAAAATCGTTTAAATATCGTTTTCTTAAGCATAGAAATGCACATACGTGTATGTCTCTTGTATTGTTACAAAAATTAATATCAGGTTCTTGATACATTCATTTTGACTCATAAATCTGGTCATGAAACAAAATGTTTACATGAAACAAAGTGAAACAAAGTGCATATCATTTGAAAGTATGGTAGCTATACTACACTTCTCTTTATGAAAATTGCGACACCCAGAAAGAATGGTCCGAATAAATCCAAACTTTGTGAATATGCGTAAGGATGTTGTAGGAGGAAGCGATTAAAATTTTATACAATTGGAGTTCACGTATGACAGGCAGCATCCTCTCGACTGTGATCAGAGTGGTACCACACAAGGTCAGTGCATGTCGCAGGGAGGCAGTGGGATAGTGAGCAACTAAAGTGACGTAGGAAAGTGTCAGCATGCCTCGTTGACGTCAATGAGCGTAATATCCACAGTTGAGTGAGTTCAAACAGAGCAGAATGATCAGTCAGCGGGAAGCGGGTTTGTCGTACCATGAAGTTGCATGACAGTTGTCAACGATGTCTCCACGATGCTGCAACGACAGTGATGAGTATGTGGAAGCAGTGGACAGAAGAGGGTCATACAAAGCGACAAGCAAAGACTAGATCACGCAAGTGTGACTACAGTACGAGATGACAGACACATTGTCCTGATGGCCATAATGGAATGGACAGTGGCGTACAAAGTGTTGGTTCAATGCTGGAGCACTGTTACGGATGTTACTATGCCTGCGTCGAATGTTCGATATCGTTTGCCGAAGACTGGACTGGCGGCTCTCATACTATTGTGACGACTCCTCTTAACCAAGAATCACAAAAGCACCAGACTGATATGGGCACGTGAACATCGTTCCTGGTCCTGATTGGTAAAATGAGGTGTGTTTTCGGACAGAGTCCAGTGTCATCCTGTCCTACAGTGGTGTCCTGTTCTACAGTGATACGCGTACGACGCTGCCATTGTGAGCACAATATGCAAGATTGCATGGTTGAGCATCATAGGGGACAAGTATCGAGTGACAAGTGTTGAGCATCATAGGGGACAAGTGATGGTGTGGGGTGCTATTGGTTAGAACATGCGATCGCAACTCATCCTTATCCAGAGCAATTTGAACAAACTCTGTATAGTGGTGAGATTTTACAGCCCGGGGTGATGCCCTACCTACAGACAACTTCAGACGTCATATTTCAGCAGGGCAACGCCAAGCAACACCGTAGCGAGGAATATGCAAGCTTACTTTGCAGAACTCCAGGTATCACTACTTCCTAGCCTGCCAGTCGCCTGATATGTCAGTCGCCAGTCGCCATCGAGCATGTCTGGAAAATGGTTGGGCACAGACTTCGTCACGGTTCGCTACTGGCAAATCTGCATGCCTTGTGAACCCAGAGTATCCCCTCGGAAGATATCCAGCACCTTTTTGATTCCATAGATGCGCTGATCTCAGCTGGTGATAGATTCACATGATACTGATTTTTCAAAGTCATAGGTTATGCACAATTCTGTAATTCTATCTTGCCATATACCAAATTTCTGAAATAAATTTCATTGTTCTAGCATAGTCCTTTCTGGGTGTTGCCATTTTCATAAACAGTAGTGTATATTATGGTTACACAACCATAAGTAGAACACATCTCTATGTTTTCGTCTATAACTGCTCATGTGGAAGACCTTACACCTAAAGAAATTCATGGTGTGTGTGTGGTGATTCTTATGGGAAAGCTTCTGCTCATGGGCCATATGCGGCACCCCTGAAACTTCTATCAAGACCGTGACATGAATCCTCATCTGACGAATGAAGCCATTGCTTATTATTTATGTTGTTTTCTAAGAATATAAGATGTCAAAATGACATTTACGCCAAATCTGTCATTATTTTAAACATGACTCCAGTAACACATAAACAGTTCGAAGCATTAATGACGTATGGTATAAAGCTGAACGAATTCATCGTGCAACGTCGGTTCCGAAATTTTACTGTGTGTGAGGTACTAAAGCTTGGAATATAAAGAAGGTTCGCGGCGTAGTTCTCCCGGTAACATCGACAAGTTGAATTAGGGTAGTTTTGTGGGAACAACACGAGGTGTTCTAAAGGAATTCGGCGTTAATTATTTACCATGGCACTGCATTTGGAGAAATAGGAAAGGTGAAAAAGATTAATAAATGGGCTTTACGAATTGTTTATAAAGAAACACACGCACAAAGGAATTGGTATTAAGAATTCCGAACTGTGCAGCAAACATGGTACATTTCTTGATCTGTGAATTCTGGTGGGTTTGCACAATTGAACATCACACTTGATTTTTAGAGAGAGCCATGATCAATGATCTTGTGGCCTGTAGAGCGGTCCCAGAGTAAAAAATCCAGTCTACAGGAAAGGTCTAGGCGTCCCTGTGGTAGCAATAGACAACGGCGTAAACCAGTAGGGTATTGGCAAGAGAGTGCATTCCTAGCTGGTGAAAGGCAGCTGAAAACCACCATTGTATTTTCACCAAAACATACAGCATGGGAATGACAGTTTTTTTAAAGCTAAAGTATTCTAAATGGGCAGAGCAAGTCAAAGTCCCATTCTGTGGAAGCAGTTTGCTCCACGGATTTTCAAGGAGGCAAAAAGTCGGTTTGGAAAAGGGGGAAAGTTGCGTCAAGCAAATTGAAAGAATTCTGGTCCGAGAAGAAAAAAATGAAATGAAGTTTTTACGTGCCACGATTACGCCGGATACGCTAAAGGAGACGGTGATTATGAAAAATGGATGGAATGGTGGAATGAAGAAAGTGGGAGGAAACGGGAGAACCCCGAGAAAGCCCACGCACACGGTCTTTGTCCACCACAAAGTTCACTTGGTGGAGTTGGGATCGAACCCAGGACTCCACGTACCAGAGGTGAACGCTCTACCACTGAGCCACCGCGGCCCGTGGTCCGAGAAGATTGAGATATGCGAGTCTCATTAACAGCAATTACATTTTACACAGTAGTTGGATCGGATTTCTGCTCATGTGGAAGACCTTACTCCTAAAGAAATTCATGGTGTGTGTGTGGTGATTCTTATGGGAAAGCTTCTGCTCATGGGCCATATGCGGCACCCCTGAAACTTCTATCAAGACCGTGACATGAATCCTCATCTGACGAGTGAAGCCATTGCTTATTATTTATGTTGTTTTCTAATTAATTAGATTGGATCGCCTAAAGTATTTTATTTCTTCCTTGCCTCACTTAAAAAAAATAAAAAGTTTGCTCATCACTGTAACAAACCGCATTTGTTCACTCCCTCAGTCTGGATAAAATCATTAACCTCGGGCACTGCTGTCATGATTGAAAGAATGTACCCGAACCTGTAAAGTAATTTCCCAGCAATTGTTAAAAGGAATGTCTCTGAAAAGTTACACATTTGGTGGTATCATTATTCACTATCCGTATACACATTCACTACGGCATCTGCACAAATTCTCAAATGAATTTGTGTAAAAACATGAAATCAGCTGCTCAGAAACCTTTCGAAAACTTTAAGTGCTCCAGAACCACGTACGTTTATTTTACTGGAATAAGCAATCTTGTAGTTGATAGAACGGAACTAGGTCATAATTCCCACACCAAAGTGAACTTTTTCCGAATCAAATAATCTGCAGGAATCACACGGAAAGGTAGTAAAACTGTGAACTTATTGTATCCATTCCGCTACAAATGCATCAGTGAAAAGAATTTTTTCGCGTAAAAGCGAATAAACAAAAACTATGCTTGTAGTTCGAAAGGTCAAGACAGGCTCAAAAGTTCAGCATTAATCTTTATCAAAAAGAATCTGCCTTCGAAACAACAGAAAGAACCAAACTTCTATGGCCAGGTAATTAATGATTTTGACAAGAAAGCTAAAAGAATTTAGGTGGTCCCGGGTTCAATTCCCGGTGGGGGTACAGTTGAACGACGAAAGTGGTTCGGATTCCACTATAATCAGTAGGTCTCCCCTCTCCTTTAGCCTAGCAGGCATATCCGTGGGATGTTAAACTAAATCAAACTAAACCAGACTGATTGAAACTCGCTTCAAGTAGTTCGTTTCAGGTAACTTTTTAAAACGTATAATTATTATTTTAATAGTAGTAGTAATAATAATAATAATACTGTACTACTAGTAGAGTAATATTAGGAATAGTGTAACAGCTGTAGCCAGTGTCTTAGGTGTTATTTGTAGTAGTGGGTTTCATTCGAAGTTAAATTATTTTACGGTTTACAGAAAATAAACTTACAAGCTTGCTCATAGGATTGCTTACCCAAAGTAAAATTTCACCACACGCCGCTGGAAATACTACATTACGTAACATATGAAATGCTCTCCAATTAGTCATCGTTAGAACTATGTTTCTTAGTGGAATATAACATTTATACTTTTATTCAGTGGGATAGGTTTACTGTTGAATTATAAAAACACATTTAGTGCAGTAAGATAGCTTTGGAAATATTTTTGTTTTGTTTGATTATTTCGAGCTTTGTGTTCGTTTCCAGCGCCAAGACCATGTAAGATGAAACCACGGTGCCGACCCTGTGGCTCCCCATTATTTACATACTTTTGATTAGATCTTTGCTTGGATATGTTACAACGAAACACACATATGTGAATGGCTCCTTCTCTCTAAAAGTTATAAAGAAATCGTCGCTGAATGTGACGTTAATATTTGACTAAGGTTTAGAACTGCATATATTTCCCGATTTAGAAAGGATCCTGAATTTGAGCATGGCATTCATCTACAGTAACATACACGGAAAGGATTACTGGAAAATCCTTCATCGAGCCTTCCAAAAAGAAAAAGGTTATCCTAAAAACATACTTAAAATATAAGCATTCAGGGTCATTCTTAAACATTAAGATAACACCTCAGGGTTATTCTTAAATACTAAGATAAGCATTCAGGATTATTCTTATGCACTAAAATAAGCACTCAAGCTTATTCCTTAACACTAAGATAAGCACTCGAATGTATTCTTAACCACTCAGGGTTAGACTTAAATACGTACTAAGATAAGCATTCTTATATTATTCTTAAACTTTAAGGCAAGTACCCAGGGTTATTCCCTAACACTAAGATGAACCCTCAGGATTATTCCGTAACAATAAGATAAGCACTCAGTGTTATTCTTAAACACTAAGATAAATCCTCAGGGTTATTACTGAACACTAACAAACAAAATACAGGATTGAGAAATAGCGTAATTTCTAAGAAAACTGAGAAATCCAAAGACTAAACAGAAAGTGCTTGAGTTACTTGAAATATTCCTTTCTTATTATTCCCCCGTAGATCTCTCAAGGTAAGCAGGGTAGGCTTCTATAAAATACATATCTTCGTCGAAAAATAATGTAAGTCACAGGTAATGAAATACACAATCTATCTTGTGTGAATACTAGATAATTTCCAGCCTTGTGTCTGTTACAATACTCTAGATGGCTCAAAATCTCTATACTCTTATAAGAAAAGCACTGCTATTAACAACTCACGGGAACTTACTGTAGTATGTTTCAAGAATATTCATTAGAGGACTTGCTCTAGAAATTCCCTATTATACAAGTAGAAATTAGATACCATCAATGTGTGGCTTTGAGTAGGCAAGGAATAAATTATTACAAAACTTAGCCCGAGCATGTGCACATTTTGGGTCAGGGCTTTATAAATCTATATGCCCTAATGGAAACACTTTCTAATGTACTGGTGTAGTATTGAGTTATCAATCAATATACGATATAAGTGCGAAGGGAAAATATAAAATTATAAAATATACATGAGCCCATCCGTTGATGTAGGGCACCAAATCAGTCACATCCTCTCGTCTGTCCTAAATGAGATCAGAACTAGTGTCATCGTACACGATTTCCCCTTACCTGAAATTTAATTTATAGAGGTTTGTATTTTTTTAAAGAACAATGTAAAAGAAACGGATCACCTAGTTCTTGTTCTAATGAAAGTTACAAGCTGGCTTCGAATAAAATACTGCTACAAGTAACGGTGTCATAATTTGGTGCCGGATAATTCCTTCTGTATGCAGAACAAGACCCAAGAGGGATCACTGGCCCATTCAGTCGTACAAAAGTCCAAACAATATATGAAAATCTGGGCATTTCATTCCTCCAAGATCTCTGACAAAAATCAATATACCGCACTCTCGGAATGCTATCAGAAACTCAGCTAACCTAGCCATAAATATCAGAACACAAGAAACACATATCAGATGCCAAGACCCCGAACACCGAGCCGGGGCAAGAAAACGGATATACAAAAGTAGTGGTCTGACCAGGACGGTATTTAATTATATATCTTACGCTTCTGGGCCCAAGAAAAATTTGCACCACATCTTATTTGTTCATAATGAGTTAAGAGTAAGCCCAAACTATTCAAAAACTGAGAAAACGCAAAACATTATACGTAGTGTGTGTCTAGGACGGGATACTAAAGCAAAAATTAAGATGAAAGTTGGTCTGCGGAAGAAAGACTATACACGACAGAGAAATTTTTAATATTGTTTGTATTTTTCTTATTTTGTCTTACTCTAATCTCGATTTTTTCGACACTTTGTAATAGTTTAATCTTCATTTTGTTTAATATGTCATCCAGAACCGGATTCCTATAACCTGTACGTAAATAAGAGCCTGGGTATGACACTAAAACACGTGGACACCCCGACCCCACTAACAAGTTAATACCTCAATAAAAGACTTGGGTGCTGGATCAAACCTTCTTTATATTGAAATGTCAAGATATTGTCTATTTGTATAAAATATAGGAAAGTTTATACAGAAAATTCTTCTCTCCGAAGTGTATGAGATAGTCCTCTAATTCAGTTTCCTTAGAAACCCAATTCTACACAAGAAGAATTTGCATGAGGGTCTTTGTCACGTAATTTAAATTCTAGTGTGGTTCGTAAACTAAATCAAACACATTTTCGAAGAGAGGAATGGAATGTATGAAGGAGTTACAAGTACAGTAGAGTTCCGAATATCCGGCCGAATGCCGGATAGGCCGGAGTTCACTGTAGTACACTTAAAAAACATTAAGCATACCCCAAGAACAATTTACGAATACAATACTGTACTTTACGTACTGTACAGTTATAATCACGAACAGCGGCAAGCGTATTGTATTGAGGTCCGTTTGACTAACGAAACAATGAACAAGGGGCACGTCGTCCCCTCACATTCGAAAAATGTGTACGGCGTCCCCCCAGTTCCTAAAAAAATTACAATAGGCCAAGATAGGCAGGTGGATGGCGTGACGTCGTGCCGCTACCTACCATTGTCCTACCTTTTCAGATCCACTTTTACCCCTGATTATATACATATATTACTGTCTATGAAACAAAATAACCTATTATTAAATAATAATGCTTGAAGTTTATATTTCATGTTAAATATTAGTGTAATTGATTCATAATCGAAGCCAACTAGAGTTTTCGGCATATATTAATGGTGACTTCATTATTTTAATAAACAGTTCCTATAGTATTACGATTATAAATTTAATGTATATCAATGGTATGTAATTTACCTTACAACCATGGGCGGCGATTAGGGGGGGCAAAGGGGGGCAGTTGCTCCCTCACTTTTTTGAAGTGACCCATTATTGTATATCATTTGGAAATGTAAAGTTATTGGTATTACTGGTTCATAGAAAAAATGATGCCATATAATATTTGCCGTTACGTGAGTACGTATTGGTTGTCTTCCCGTGGAGTTATGAATGCTGCACGAATTACGTTTTAATTGCCACGGAAAATGGCCCAAAATTAACCTATTTTAGCTCAACAATTCCAGCGTACTTTCATTTCTTCTTATAAGGGCTCGATATGTTAGTCAGCCGCTTTGAAACTAATTGAGATATCATTTCGAAAAAAGAAAGAAAAAAAGGAAAAGTTTTTCACAAGTCATTCTTTAATTGCACAAAAATTGACAGTTCCTGAAATGTCTTTTCTTCTTTCTAATAGTAAGGAATATTGATTAAAAAGAGAATAACAAGAAACAACTTCTATCTTTTGTATTGTTTTGCAGTGTAATATACTAGTAAAGTGATGTGTTTAGGGGTGTACGAGTGTATAAACAACTAAATTTAGTGAGTTCAACAGAATTCTAGATTTTAGGATTATTTTGTATAATTGGAGTATGGAGTAAGTCTAAAATTGTTGAGTTTAGATGTATTCCAAGAAAGTGAAAACTACACCTAATGGCAATGAACATGTTTTGGGAAGCTGCAAATGTATTTATTTAAATGTTGTAGCATATGCTTGCAGTATTTACTGTCTTTCTAAGAGTAATAACATATATTTAACAGCATGTGTAGAATTAAAAATATAAGATGTCCATTAATCCCCAGTTTCAATATAACTTTTGCAAAACAAGGCTCATTATTCACTATTGTGATTAATATTATCTTTTATATTTACTTGTTTTGCAAATTTGTTATTAAATAATTAGATCATACAATTTTCCAGACAGAATTTTAAGATGTTAATGAGCAAAGAATCAAATTTCTTCTTACACCTTCGTTGTATAAGAGTACAAAGGGCTAGTACCTACTTACGTCTCTCTTGTCAATTTACTTAATAAAATATGATATACGATATACAGTATTTTAACTGAAGAAGATAGTATCCTATTAGTTATACAACCTTTCGTCAAACGTAGTGTTAACATCAACCAGGAAAACCAACATTGATATACAAATATTCAGATCATGTCTTGCCCCCCCACTTTTAACGTCCACTCGCCGCCACTGCTTACAACTGCAATTCAAATCCATTTTCTGCAGAACAGTTACACATACGCAGGTACTTAAACAAATATTGTTTCGGAATCACTATAGAAACAATTGATTTAAAAAAATCATTGTTGTCTAAACATACTACAATCAGTGTAAATTTGCAAAAATTGATTTTCTTCTTTTATTATTATTATTTTATGCTTTTGAACATCTTCCATCAGTTCTAATTTTCTTCTCTTTCCTTTCTTTTCCTTAACAAAATTCATAAAACAATAGCGTCTGCTTACCAAAATACATTTTGAAAATATTAACCTCATTAATCCGAATATTTGTTTGCACGAGCTGTTCGAATTACTAAGGAATTCTTTTAAAAACCGCCAGAATAAAGCTTAAACTAGTACATAAATTTACTGACATATGTACGTACGTATAAGAAATTGAAAAATTACACAATAAAGACTTACTACAAAATGAAACTTTGTATGTTACTGTTCTTTAAATACTACAGCACAGCAGGGCCGTGCTGGGATACTAATGAGGGCGGTGGACAAGTCTACTAAAAGGGCGCCCATACAAACCGGAAGTGGTAGAGCGTTGGCTTCGCATTCGGGAGGTCGTGGGTTCGAATCCCGCTGCCGACCATCCTGACTGAGGTTTTCCAGGGTTTCCCTCAGTCCTACCAGGCAAATGCCGGGATGGTACCTACTAAACAGGCCCTGGCCGATACCTTCCCAAATCCTTTCCATTGTTATTGTTGTTTTTGGGTATCCAGTGTAAAATGGCCTCGGAGCTGTATCTGGTGATTGTTAAAATAAATAAATATTATATATATATATACTTTGAAAGAAAGTATAGATGCCTTTCTATATCAAAATCACCATCAAATTTGTTTTCGTATTAACGTAAGTAGTTAATTTGTGGAAACCTTGAATTGAAATCCCCTTTACTAGAGAAAAACTTTTTAGTTCCTGTAGTAACATTTCTGTCAAATAAAAAGAAGCTAAATGTATCAAAAACTTAATATAGCTCTATGGCCTATGGACACAGGAGGTTCAGTGTCGCATTTACAAAAGCTCTCCATTGATTTCCGTCCTTAGCCTACTGGACCCAGTTTCTACTTTATATTTCAATCTCTGCGAGAACCATTTTAATATTGTCCTCCCATCTGCACCTCGGTCTTCCTAATTTTCGTTTTCCTATTTAGATTTCCAGTTCGAACTTTGAAAGCGTTTCTAATTTCTTCCATTCTGGCTACATAACATGCCCATTTGAGATTCCTACACTTGACTCTAACAATGTTTTTGTAAACGGTATAAAATTATGCAGTTCATCGTTATGGTGTTTCCGCCATTCCCCATTCCCGTTCCTCTTGGAATATTGGTTTAAGAATCTTGTTTTCAAATACTATCAGTTTGCCATTTTCCCTCAGAGTCAGTGACAATGTTTCACAACCATACAGCACAACAGGCATGATTATCGTTTTACATTTTAAGCTACAAATTCCTCAACAGAATTTGCGACAACAACAGATTTTTGACTGAATAATAACACGAAATCCCTGCTTTCAGTTGACATCAATTTTTTGTGATTATGGTTTTGGTCCGTTAATAATGATTCTAGATATTTGAAAGTATCCACTTTGTCGAAAGAAAATATTATTTGGTATTTTAACGCATCCATAAAATGCAGTATTACGATCTCGACAATCTTCCATTTATTTAGTTTTCTCTGCATTTAGTTTTAAGCCCATATCTCTGCAAGCGTTAAGTGTGATTTCTGAATTCCTTTCTATTGTTCTATCATCCCCCATTAAATTTACATCATAAGCATACGCCATAACCTGGTAAATACAATTCAGCTCTAGGACCTGATTCCTGTCTTTGATTTTCCTTATAGTGTTCTCCAGAACAAAGTTAAATAATAATGGCGACAACGCATCTCCTTCTTTCATTCCATTCTCAACGTGAAAGCTCGTGAACAAGAATTTCTCTACTCGAACTTTACTTTGGGATTCATTTAAACATATCTTAATTGATCTATCTTTTTCGGTATTCCAAATTTTGTAAACATGTTGTAAATGTTTCCCTTCTATCAGAGTCTAAAGTCAATAATTGATATGCCAGAAAATTGTATTCCCATTTCTATTCAACGATATTAGTTGAATAGTAAATATCTGGTCGATAGTTGATCGATTTTACCTACATCCGCTCTGATAATCTCCAATAATTTCATCTGTGTATGGAGTCAATCTTGCTAATAGAATGTTTAAGAAAATGTATTTGGTATTGACAGAAGAGAAATGCCATTTTAATAATCAGTCTTGTTGCTTTTCTTCTGAACTGGAACAATGATTGATTCTTTTCACTCTTGTCGTAATTCCTCCTTGTTCCAGATAAGGAGAATGAGTTTGTGTATCTTGCTCTACAATCCCCCCCAGCTAAAATTAAATCAAACAGAATTTCGTCTACAACCAGAGATATGTGTATCTTTAATTTTTAATAGCGATTTCTATTTCTGTCTGGTTAGGTTCTGGAATATTACAGATATGCTGTATGCATTTCACTTTCTCCACGCACATTAGTTTTTGGCTATGTGTTAAGCAAATCGTCAAAGAAATCTTTCTATCTATTTAAGATGCTATCCTGATCTGTGAGAACTGTTCCTTTAGCTTTCTTTAATATACGAGCACGAGCTCGTATAAGCACGAAATTGATAGCCTTTCTTAAGTCCGTTGATGCATTTATACATGTCCGGAATGTTTTTATTTTTTACTATTGTCTTCAAGTTAATTAATTTTAGCTTTCAAAAATCGCGTTTCTTTGTTCTAAAAGTTTTGGAAGTTTTCCACCAGATGACAGTGAAATTTTATGTAGCTATTTTTTTTTTTTTCGGAAATTGTAGCCAACGCTGTTTCTTCTGTTTTCTCTTCTCTGCTACTTTATGCATTCCTGGTTGAACCATGATTTGTTCCTACGTATTTCGGCGTGTCCCAATACTTCTTTTGCTGAAATCTTAATGTTTTCTCTAATTTCAACCAACTATCCTGAACACTAGTGCACTCCGAACCTTCTCAAACCGAGAATCTATTCGACACTTCAATCTGGCTCCCCTCTCACCAGACTCTCCTCTAATTTCTTTAAATTAAATCGCTCCGTTTTCAGATATTGAATATTTCCTTTATTCAACGATAGTCTCTCTCTTATTATCATAATCAACTCCTCTAAACGACCGAACATCAGTTGTACTAGGTGGTTTCTTTATCTACTAAAACGTGATCGATTTGATTATGTGTTTCCGTCTGGTGAGGTCCAAGTATATTTATGAACGTCGCGATGTGGGAATTTTGTAATAATCACGATAATGTTTCTGGATGTTGCAATGTTCACGAGTCTAACGTCGTTGTCACAACCTTCCTTACGCAGACATTTATTCCCTATAATCGGTTTGATAATACCCTCTCGTCCTACCTTTGCATTGAAACCGCCTAACAGAATTTTCATATGATATTGCAGGAGATTATCAAATACCCATTCTATTCTTTCGTAAAAACTTTTTTTATTGTCATCCTTATTTTCTGTTGGGGCATGTACATTTAAAACAATAATATTACACCACCGACCCTTAAGAGAAGTAAAAGAAAATCTATCATTAACAAATTCAACACATGAAATTGCTGATATTACGTATTCGTTTGTGAATGAAAAGCCCTCATCTTAGTTGATAATTTTTAATTCGTTTCCCGTAAAAGAACGTAAAATTTCCCTACTTGACTCCTCCATTTCCTTTTCATCTAATTTCCTGATATCCCATTAGGTCTATCTTCTATTTCTAAACTCATTCTTTACGCATTGTAACGCGCCTGCCCTATAGAGACTTCTTTATCTTCCATGTTCCAATTCTCATGTCGATTTTACTTTGCTGAGTTCGTGCCAAGTTACCAGTTCTGATCCGAGGATTCTGCGAATATATCTGAACAAGCCACACCAAATCCCCAAGCTGGTGGATCACCCCTTGTCTTTCCGCGACTGCTTATTCAGTATATTCGCAGCTAACCTCTATATCCCAGATGACTTCTTCTCGATCCACAACCTGAGGACGCGCCGTGCCATGATGACAGGAAGACCACATTTTACGGAAATTAATATAGTTATATTTTAGAAATACAATAGGTACTGATTATCCGAACACTGATTTAAAACCACAGGAACAATCAATACGCTTTGATATATGAATGCATATTAAGACTGTGAAAGCTTTTATGCCGTAAAAATCGTAAAGTAGAGACTAGTGTCACTGTAGTATTTCATGAATGCTCGTACGTTTGACTATCCGAATTATTTTTGATGTATCACGTTGTTTCGTTTTATAGCTACATAACTTTATAATATTTTTGTAAGGGATTATACTCTTTATCTGTTCTCTGCCAATAGCAACTGTATTAATTGTAAAGGGCGCCTTGTATTCTTCACAGCTTCTTTATTAACAATCACTATTTGAATTTATTATATAAAGCTGGTACACAGGATAACTAAAACCACTTATCTATAATCTGATGTTTCGTAGGGCGCCTTACGTAAAAGGCGCACTGTACCTTTCACGGGGTGTTCTTTAAAAATAGTAACTGTATGTATTTATTGCACAGAGCTGTGGTATACAGAAGAGTAGATAAAATCGTTCATATTTGATGTGGACTCGCAAGGGCGCCTAATGTAAATGGCGCACTGCACCTTTTACGGGTTCTTTACCAATAAAACTATAAGAATTTATTACTAAAAACTTGTACCTTTATTTATATTGTGATGTTTCGGAGGTCGCACCGGGACACGTCCCGGTGTCCCGATGGGCCAGCACGGACCTACAGCACAGTAATTTTACGTAAAAAAAAATCATTTGAAAAAATCTTTAATCATTTTTATCCCTTTTTTTGATCTAAAAATACAGTACGTAGGTACAGACGATGACTGAAGGCCGTTCGGAGTACTACCGTGCGTGCGTATTAACGAGTTTTTACTGTACTCGTATATTTTGTCACATTGGTAGAGAAACGATTTTTTTTCCTCAAGATACAATTCCCTGAAGATCTTAGCATTAATACAAAGTATCTAGAAAGCAACTTCCGATTGACCCTAAATTAAAGACGAATATCAGAAAAAATATATTATTACTACAGAGACGTATCAAAGAGTAGGAGGTCCGTACATCATGAAATTTCTGACTGTGAAACAAAATATTCTTTCTCTCTCTCCCTCCCTCTCTCACCACCCTCTCTCTCTTTCTTTCTTTCTCTCCTTCGTGCTTTATATACAGTGCGTTCAATTCAAAAGCGGTATAGAGCACAAATACACAATATACAAAATATACAGGTAAGATTCTTAAAGCAAATGTTGAAAATGATTTCTTCCCTTCTTCCTCGTCCCCTACTCTTCCTCCCTTCCGCTGCAATAAGCTTTCCCTGTAACAATGGGCATAACGGAACAACAACAGAAGCAAGACTGAAATATATCTTACGTACCGCTTTTAAATTGAACACACTGCATTATAAACTTCCTAAAAAAATAATAGCCATAGTTTATTACTAAATTTTCTAAATAATTCGAAGACAGACGCGGCCTCGGAATTTTTTGTTGCGAGGGGTTCAAAGTTTGGGGGTCCAATATTACAAAACATTATATCCATATAATATTGAACTGGAGTATTGAACTGCTCTCGAAATGAAAATAACTAATTGTTATATATTCTCAGAATATATAAGTATATTCTCAGAAAAAAGAGCGAACTTTGTTTTTATAAAAATAGAAAGGATACATATGAAGTATAAGATCAAATCTCAGATCATCAACAATTTTTCTGCTACAGAAATATCGCTTTATTAAGAACGTATACAAATTTTGACTTATGACTTTGGGGGGGGGCCGGGATCCAGATCCAGAAGAACTCCACGTGGGTGCGCCCTATTCTAAGATGATTACTTATTCAAAGTAAAAAAAAAAAACGACTTCCAACATATAGGGTTTTCCAAAAGTAATGGTTAAATATGAAATCACAGATTCCTGGCACCACAACAAGAGAAAAAGTTAATATGACATATAGTCCGGAAATGAAAAAGGGCGGAGCTAGACAGTTTTGAATGTGGGGGAAAGGAACTTCACATCCGCTAACGGAATAATGATAGGAGCTAGGGAACTAGGAAGGGGGTTCATAAATACATACAAATCATATCGACTCGACATATTAAACGCATGTTACATAACTGCGCCAGAGATTTTCCATACGTCAAACCGAAAGTCTGTACCGCAGGGGTAATGAAACGGTGCAGTAAAGATGGATACCATACAGAAGAAAAAATGTTATCCATGCACGGTTGCACGCATAGGAGTCAAAGGAAAGACCACTTAGCATGGTTGCATTATCTCAGAGGACAATGGAAAACGGTATACCAGATAGAAACTTGCAGAGAGAGCGTAGAAATAAGAACAAGTACAACTAGTTGTTTAATGTAATGAAATAAAAGGCAGAGTACACAATGACGTACTGTATTTGTAACGTATCTTACACAGAGTAACATGCAACTAGATCATACGTGCTAACAACAAACGAACCTACAAAAGATGTTCGAAGTGCTGTTCTCCCATGTCTATGCAACGTGCTAATCGTGAGTATCGGATGCATTCCATCACTTCCGGTGTGTTGCATAACTGTTCACACGCACCGTCAATGCGGTTTTGTAAATCGGCAAGTTCCTTTCCACCCCCACATTTGAAGCTGTCTAGCTCCGCTCCTGTCCACTTCCAGACTATATATCATATAAACTTTTTTCTTGATTTAGCGCCAGGAATCTGTGGTTTCTATTTTCGTCATTACTTTTGGGACACCCTGTATAGAAGATGAAAATAAACATCTGGCCGAGTTGTTTCTTTTTTGATTACAAAGGTTAAAGAAAATTGGGGTAAAGTAACGCATTTATTTCAAAGTCTAGATAATGTAAATCTGTTTCTCTTTGGCCTTTTAAAATTACTAGACCATATGACCAAGCTTACCTGTATTAATGATGATTAATGACGTACTTAATTGTATTGTAAGTGCTTTTTCAACCTCTCGTTTTTCTCGTAGTTAGTGCTATCTTAAGATACGAAAACACAATCTCTCACAAATACACTCTTTCTATATTACCTTCCCTCCCTCCTAAAGTCATATTAGCTACAAAATTTGTTGTTTTTGAGTCGAAAATCGTTTTTTTTTTTTAACCTTAATACAAACTAACCACGTTTCAATGAAATTTTGAAAAGTATATAGACTTGGACATCTAATATTTCTCGAGATATCTTCCGTGGTAGGTACCTGAATGATCGATTAAATTTGAAAAAAGTTCTCTCGGGAAAATTTCATAAAAATTTCCAGAAGTCTTCTCGGGATTTATAAATCGTGACACATGCAAAAAGTGTGATTAGAAAGCATGATTTATCCTAAAGACAATCAGGTATGAACGATATACCTGAGATAATTTCTGAATGACTTATTAGAGCCCTACATGTGTTTATTTATGTTTCAAAATGATAGTTAAAATATTTGTCTCTTCATACATAGTAACCGCATTTCAGTGAAATTTGGTGAATATGTAGTAGCCCAGGGAAAGTACTATTAGAAGTTCTATCGTGCAGGTGCCTGCAAGTGGAGTCCTGATAGGGGTTTTTAGCTGTAGAAATGTCTCTTCTGGGATTTTTTTTCCTATTTTGTCCCTAAATTTATGATCCTTGACACATACATATTTCCTCAAAACTCCATTATATTAAAAGTATATGTTCGAATTAACAAGTAGATTTTCATTTTAAGGAAAATTTTGAAAAGTTATATTTTCTACACCTGTTTTTATCTAAACACAGTGCCGTGCCGTGAAGGGTTAGGGGGAGCGGGGCGACGGTCCCGGGCACCGAAGTAAGGGTCTCAAAATTCGGGAGCAAAAAGAAAAAAAGAAAGAAAAAACACTTTGAATATTTTAGCTCAATAGCAGTATTTTTCAGTCTAATATTCAATGTTACTCATATTAGGAAAATGCATGTGCATATATATAAAATGGAAGGAAAAAAGTAATAAAAAGTACTCCAAATCAAGGAAAAGAAGGTTTTATTTTTGAAAATTTTCTTACACTTTGCGGCTGATCTATCGACCTCACTCATATATACAAGGATGCCGCCGTATACTCTCGCCCCGTATACTTTGAGATTCATTTAAACATATCTTAATTAGTCTAACTAACTTTTTTTTCTACATTTCAAATTCTGTAAAAATATTATACAATGTTTCCTTCATAATCGATTCATAGGCCTTTCTCAAGTCAATAAACAATTAATGTGCCTGTATATTGCATTACCACTTCTTTTCGAGTATTAGTTTGCTGAGTTTAGTTATGAAACTCGAAAGATACTTATAAAAGGTACGAGAAACGATTTTTCTTGATTTGGAATCCACGAATAGAAAAAGAAGAGACGGGAGTTACAGTTTTATGTTAGAAAAGTTGAGTACTCGACCACTGAACTAACATACTTTCAAATCTTTAAATTCATTTTCATATATACATTATGAACTGGAAATAAGGAAGACAATTTGTTTTTTATGAACTTAAAGAGATAAGAAACAAATGTGAACGTTTTACCAATGATCTAACGTGCCATTTACACATACATGCTTTGTGAATTTAAACTAAAGAAGACAGTTTGTTTTTACAAACTTAAAGAGACAAGGAACAAGCATCTCTCTTTACAATATGCAGCCATACGGAGGGAACCATAGAAATGTAGAATGGAAGGCAAAATTGTATGCGATGTCTTGTGCTTCCAAGTAGGGTTGCCATATCACATTATTTAGCGGGTACCATCCGATTTTTGATGAGCATTATAGCATTAATTTACAACAGTGCAAACAGAATGGAGTCCCTTTTCTACTACGACTCCTAACAGAGGAGGGGGGGGGGGTCAGTCCGACATTGGACCTCCTCAAAATGTTTGTAAAATTCTCGTCTGGTCTTGCTTCTCGAAGTAGGCTATTCTGTGTCGTCTCGAGAAGGAACTGTATCATGAGGGACGTGCCCTCGCCACAAAATTAAAATTTCCTGGTCGAAGTAATTCTACTTAAGGAACGTCTAACTGTGAGTTGTAACGTTATACAGTAGACTTCTGATTTGATGGTATACCGCCCACACTTCACATTTGCCGGGTTTCTCTATTGAAGCATTCATTTTCAATTATTATATCGGATAAGCGAACTGCAACGCAACATTCTCCCTTCTCTGTCTACTGAACTACTGCACACAGCGCTACCCACTCGCCACCAGCATTGCCAGACTACGGAAACAAATTTATTGTCATAATACCTAAAAATTATCGAATATCGGAAGAAATTATCGTGTTTCTCGTATATATATATATATATATATATATATATATATATATATATATATATATATATATATATATATATATATATGTGTGTGTGTGTGTGTGTGTGTGTGTGTGTGCGTGTGTGTGTGTAGCATCCTTGTTTAATCCCTCTTTGTTTTTTGTTTTTGTTTTTGTTTTTTTGTTCCTGTTTATCTCCGCCCAAACCGTTGGTCTTCCTTATGCAAAAAGAAAATACCAGTGGAAAATGTATATTCTATCCAATCCTAAAATTATCGTACGTATTATAATTGTTATTTTCTATCAACCGGAGCACAAAATTATCGTATGTTTTGATAATTATCGTACACTATGCAAACGCTGCTCGCCACAGGACTGGCGTCGTTCATCCCGGTCATTTGTCACACATGCGCAAACGGAGGTTTTTTTCGAATGTCATATACAAATATTGAAAATAACAAATGGCTGCTGAAAATACTCGAGTCCTCTATTTCACATCGTTTAATGTACATATTTCGTAGTACAGATAGATAATCAGGCGATACAGATAGACTAGCATATTGAGTATCACGAAATGTTATCATATTAAAATAAGGTAACCAGACGTCCTGTTTTAGCCGGGACAGTCCCTTTTTCAATCATTGTCCCATTTTTTCTGATTCTCAAACTGGACGCGTAAGTGTAACATTTTTAAGCAAAAATGAACAAAGATCCCGTTATAGTTATTGTGCTGCCAAAATGTCTTGAGCCATGGCAAAAATGCGAACTAAAGCTCATACCCTCACACACCCACGCGTTGAGCCAATAAAGGTTCAGCTGTTGCTAAGCGAGAGAAAGCAAGTGGAATTCCTTCAGCCGATAGCAGCGCTTGCAACGGAAGACTAGGGATCAAGTCGATGTGGCATTAGTATAGTTATCAGAGCAAATTCTACACTATTTGGTTAAAATGATTAGAGTCTACCTATAGAACAATTTTTGATACCAACGCTCATTGGGAACTTTTAGGCTGTCCATGGAACTTTTGAATGGCTTTGAGTGCTTGGTATTTTTGAATACTCTTGAATGTATTATTACTTCTATTTGTGTATTTTGTAACTAGAAAAAACTGTTGATGCTAAAAACATAAAATGTAAATCAGAAGTTTACCCCCGTGCCCCGTTTTTGCAAGTTAAAATTCTGACCACTTTATATTAACAGTAAATACTAATATATATATACTATATATGTCTAAATAGAAAATTATACCAGAAAAATTAAATAATAGTTCAATGCTACTGGCGAATAGCGGAGCATTATATGTTATTAATTTGCTTTTCATATTCTGCAACAGTGGCTTCATTTTGAGAGGGCAAGGGTCAATGGCCCCTCCTGAGTTTCAGATTCCCCCGAAGCAACATCTCAAATGATGCTGTAGTTCTGAAACAATTGCTAATTCCTCTGCAAACTGTATGAACTAATTCTTCTGCTTGTTGTAGAAATATCTTCTTCATTATGCAGACCCTTATTTACATTATCTTTCAGTGGTAGAGCGTTCACCTCTGGTGCATGGGGTTCCTGGTTCAATCCCAGCTCGCGCCAAGTGAACTTTGTGATTAATAAACACCCTGTGCGTGCGTTTTCTCGGGGTTCGCCCGTTTAATCCCACTTTATTTATTCCATTATTTCATTCATTCCTCATCATCACCGTCTCCTTTAGCCTAGCTGGCATAACAGTGGGACGTAAAACTTAAAGATTTCATTTCATATATATTATTTTAATATTCTCTTCTGACGTGAGTAGATATAACGTTGGTGAGAGGCAATGTAGCTGCTAAACTCCTCTTCCAATTGCATTCTCCTCTGTCATTTCATGTGATATCTTAATACCTATATACTTGTTATTTGATAAAATCAGAATTTATTGTTCTACAGACATTTAAAAGGTAACTATCCTAATGTCTGTATGGTTTGAGTACGCTCCTTTGGCGCGGAAGATCCATGTACGGATCCTGGTGAGAGCTTATGTGGTTCTCATCCTCTAATAATATATGTGCCATTATATATAATTTTGAAATAAGAAGTAATCTATATTTAGCCTTTTAAGGCAGATTTGTAGTAAAATGTCGTAAATCTAGCAAATTTATTGAATCTGGTGGACACGTGTGAAACTATGAAGAGTCATTGTAAAATATCTGCATCCCTGAGTTTGGAAACTTAATGTTCTTCACCCATTTAAGAAATTTGAGAAATTTAGTGGTCCTAGAAGCAGAGTATAATAAATAAAACCGCTGTATTCTCGAGGATCTTGTGCTAACTGAATATGTCTATGTTTAAATGTTCTCAAATCATTAAATTTGTACTTGCACAGAAAATATACAGTATAAGCGTATCGTTATTTTATTAGACTGACATCAAGGCTAACAATTACGTACGATCTAAAATTAAACAAAGATTTAAAATAACAATGAAGGCAAGATTGTTTCTATGAAAATGCCGCTAATTATCTATTAATTGGACATTATGCAAGCGCAACAGCGTGTACTTTTAAACAGCTTAACAGGCGATTAAAAATGATAAAGTCCCTTCGCCAAGAGATACAGAAAGGTCTACCATCGGCTTTAGCTCAATCGCACGTAACTTTACCAATCTTGTCGCTGAGACAAGCGAAATCATTCTCATGAAGACGCCACATCATGTAATGTTTCGAACTGAATCAAAAGATGAGACTCTGGATGATAAGGCTTGTTTGAAAATCAAAAAGCATATGTGAAGGTGTTTCTATGCTAGATACAAAAAAAAATGAAATTCGGTTAGGGAATTTTTTGTAAATTTTCACCCCTACATTTACCTCAATAATTTCCCACCCGTTGGGAACTCTACAATGCAACTTACACCAAAACATAGCCACATCCATTTTCTAAAAAACAAGGCCTTAACCATATCAATCGAATGAATGGTTTTTGAGCAATAAGTCACTAACTGAAAATGTAGGAAAACGCCAAAAATGAACTGGGTCCGAAAGGAATAATCACACAATTTTGCTCGTATAGGTACCGGTACAAAGAAACAAACGATTTGTAAGTTACGAGGGCTTCGACTCATGTTCTGTTGATTATTTCAGCAATCTGCAACATAAACCAATAAATAATAATTGCCAGAAAAACAACAAACATTTGAAAAAAAACATGAAAAAAACAATGTTTTTTATTGAAAAAAAACCTTCACAGAAAAAAAACGTTTTTTTTTACAACACTAATTCAGTATATTCGCAGCTATCCTCTATATCCCAGATGACTTCTTCTCGATCCACAACCTGAGGACGCGCCGTGCCGTGATGACAGGAAGACCACATTTTACGGAAATTAATATAGCTATATTTTAGAAATACAATAGGTACTGATTATCCGAAATCTGATTTAAAACCACAGGAACAATCAATACGCTCTAATATATGAATGCATATTAAGACTGTGAAAGCTTTTATGACGTAAAAATCGTAAAGTAGAGACTAGTGTCACTGTAGTATTTCATGAGTACTCGTACGTTTGACTATCCGAATTATTTTTGATGTATCACGTTGTTTCGTTTTATAGCTATATAATTTTATAAAACTTTTGTAAGTGATTATACTCTTTACCTGTTCTCTGTCAATAGAAACTGTATTAATTGTAAAGGGCGCCTTGTATTCTTCACAGCTTCTTTATTAACAATCACTATTTGAATTTATTATATAAAGCTGGTACACAGGATAACTAAAACCACTTATCTATAATGTGATGTTTCGTAGGGCGCCTTACGTAAAAGGCGCACTGTACCTTTCACGGGGTGTTCTTTAAAAATAGTAACTGTATGTATTTATTGTACAGAACTGTGGTATACAGAAGGCTAGATAAAATCGTTCATATTTGATGTGGACTCGCAAGGGTGTCTAATGTAAAGGGCGCACTGCACCTTTCACGGGTTCTTTACCAATAAAACTATAAGAATTTATTACTAAAAACTTGTACCTTTATTTATATTGTGATGTTGCGGAGGGCGCACCGGGACACGTCCCGGTGTCCCGGTGGGCCCGCACGGACCTGCAGCACAGTAATTTTACGTAAAAAAAAATCATTTGAAAAATTCTTTAATAATTTTTATCCCCCTTTTTGATCTAAAAATACAGTACGTATGTGCAGACGATGACTGAAGGCCGTTCGGAGTACCGTGCGTGCGTATTAATGAGTTTTTACTGTACTCGTATATTTTGTCACATTGGTAGAGAAACGATTTGTTTTCCTCAAGATACAATTCCCTCAAGATCTTAGCATTAATACGAAGTATCTAGAAAGCAACTTCCGATCCCTAAATTAAAGACGAATATCAGAAAAAATATATTATTACTACAGAGACGTATCAAAGAGTAGGAGGTCCGTACATCCTGAAATTTCTGACTGTGAAACAAAATATTCTTTCTCTCTCTCTCTCCCTCTCTCACCCCCTCTCTCTCTCTTTCTTTCTTTCTCTCCTTCGTGCTTTATATACAGTGCGTTCAATTCAAAAGCGGTATAGAGCACAAATACGCAATATACAAAATATACAGGTAAGATTCTTAAAGCAAATGTTGAAAATGATTTCTTCCCTTCTTCCTCGTCCCCTTCTTCCTCGTCCCCTACTCTTCCTCCCTTCCGCTGCAATAAGCTTTCCCTGTAACAATGGGCATAACGGAACAACAACAGAAACAAGACTGAAATATATCTTACGTACCGCTTTTAAATTGAACACACTGCATTAAAAACTTCCTAAAAAAAATAATAGCCATAGTTTATTACTAAATTTTCTAAATAATTCGAAGACAGACGCGGCCTCGGAATTTTTTGTTGCGAGGGGTTCAAAATTTGGGGGTCCAATATTACAAAACATTATATCCATATAATATTGAACTGGAGTATTGAACTGCTCTCGAAATGAAAATAACTAATTGTTATATATTCTCAGAATATATAAGTATATTCTCAGAAAAAAGAGAGAACTTTGTTTTTATAAAAATAGAAAGGATACATATGAAGTATAAGATCAAATCTTCAGATCATCAACAATTTTTCTGCTACACAAATATCGCTTTATTAAGAAAGTATACAAATTTTGACTTATGACTTTTGGGGGGGGGGCGGGATCCAGATCCGGAAGAACTCCACGTGGGTGCGCCCTATTCTAAGACGATTACTTATTCAAAGTAAAAAAAAAAAAAAACGACTTCCAACATATAGGGTTTTCCAAAAGTAATGGTTAAATATGAAACCACAGATTCCTGGCACCAAAACAAGAGAAAAAGTTTATATGACATATAGTCCGGAAATGGAAAGGGGCGGAGCTAGACAGTTTTGAATGTGGGGGAAAGGAACTTCACATCCGCTAACGGAATAATGATAGGAGCTAGGGAACTAGGAAGGGGGTTCATAAATACATACAAATCATATCGACTTGACATATTAAACACGTGTTACATAACTGCGCCAGAGATTCGCCATACGTCAAACCGAAAGTCTGTATCGCAGGGGTAATGAAACGGTGCAGTAAAGATGGATACCATACAGAAGAAAAAATGTTATCCATGCACGATTGCACGCATAGGAGTCAAAGTAAAGACCGCTTAGCATGGTTGCATTATCTCAGAGGACAATGGAAAGCGGTATACCAGATAGAAACTTGCAGAGAGAGCGTAGAAATAACAACAAGTACAACTAGTTGTTTAATGTAATGAAATAAAAGGCAGAGTACACAATGACGTACTGTATTTGTAACGTATCTTACACAGAGTAACATACAACTAGGTCATACGTGCTAACAACAAACGTACCTACAAAAGATGTTCGAAGTGCTGTTCTCCCATGTCTATGCAACGTGCTGATCGTGAGTATCGAATGCATTCCATCACTCCCGGTGTGTTGCATAATTGTTCACACGCACCGTCAATGCGGTTTTGTAAATCGGCAAGTTCCTTTCCACCCCCACCCACCCCCCACATTTGAAGCTGTCTAGCTCCGCTCCTGTCCACTTCCAGACTATATATCATATAAACTTTTTTCTTGTTTTAGTGCCGGGAATCTGTGGTTTCAATTTTCGTCATTACTTTTGGGACACCCTGTATAGAAGATGAAAATAAACATCTGGCCGAGTTGTTTCTTTTTTGATTACAAAGGTTAAAGAAAATTGGGGTAAAGTAACGCATTTATTTCAAAGTCTAGATAATGTAAATCTGTTTCTCTTTGGCCTTTTAAAATTACTAGACCATATGACCAAGCTTACCTGTATTAATGATGATTAATGACGTACTTAATTGTATTGTAAGTGCTTTTTCAATCTCTCGTTTTTCTCGTAGTTAGTGCTATCTTAAGATACGAAAACACAATCTCTCACAAATACACTCTTTCTATATCACCTTCCCTCCCTCCTAAAGTCATATTAGCTACAAAATTTGTTGTTTTTGACTCGAAAATCGTTTTTTTTTTTTTTTTTTTTTACCTTAATACAAACTAACCACATTTCAATGAAATTTTGAAAAGTATATAGACTTGGACATCTAATATTTCTCGATATACCTTCTGTGGTAGGTACCTGAATGATCGGTTAAATTTGAAAAAAGTTCTCTCGGGAAAATTTCATAAAAATTTCCAGAAGTCTTCTCGGGATTTATAAATCGTGACACATGCAAAAAGTGTGATTAGAAAGCATGATTTATCCTAAAGACAATCAGGTATGAACGATATACCTGAGATAATTTCTGAATGACTTATTAGAGCCCTACATGTGTTTATTTATGTTTCAAAATGATAGTTAAAATATTTGTCTCTTCATACATAGTAACCGCATTTCAGTGAAATTTGGTGAATATGTAGTAGCCCAGGGAACGTACTATTAGAAGTTCTATCGTGCAGGTGCCTGCAACTGGAGTCCTGATAGGGGTTTTTAGCTGTAGAAATGTCTCTTCTGAGATTTTTTTTCTATTTTATCCCTAAATTTATGATCCTTGACACATAAATATTTCCTCAAAACTCCATTATATTAAAAGTATATGTTCGAATTAACAAGTAGATTTTCATTTTAAGGAAAATTTTGAAAAGTTATATTTTCTACACCTGTTTTTATCTAAACACAGTGCCGTGCCGTGAAGGGTTAGGGGGAGCGGGGCGACGGTCCCGAGCGCCGAAGTAAGGGTCTCAAAATTCGGGAGCAAAAACAAAAGAAGTAAAGAAAAAAGAAAGAAAAAACTAGTTTGAATATTTTAGCTCAATAGCAGTATTTTTCAGTCTAATATTTAATGTTACTCATATTAGGAAAATGCATGTGCATATATATAAAATGGAAGGAAAAAAGTAATAAAAAGTACTCAAAATCAAGGAAAAGCAGGTTTTATTTTTGAAAATTTTCTTACACTTTGCGGCTGATCTATCGACCTCACTCATGTATACATGGATGCCGCCGTATACTCTCGCCCCGTATACTTTGAGATTCATTTAAACATATCTTAATTAGTCTAACTAACTTTTTTTTCTACATTTCAAATTCTGTAAAAATATTATTCAATGTTTCCTTCATAATCGATTCATAGGCCTTTCTCAAGTCAATAAACAATTAATGTGCCTGTATATTGCATTACCACTTCTTTTCGAGTATTAGTTTGCTGAGTTTAGTTATGAAACTCGAAAGATACTTATAAAAGGTACGAGAAACGATTTTTCTTGATTTGGAATCCACAAAGAGAAAGAGAAGAGAAGGGAGTTACAGTTTTATGTTAGAAACGTTGAGTACTCGACCACTGAAACTAACATACTTTCAAATCTTTAAATTCATTTTCATATATACATTATGAACTGGAAATAAGGAAGACAATTTGTTTTTTTATGAACTTAAAGAGATAAGAAACAAATGTGAACGTTTTACCAATTATCTAATATGTCATTTACACATACATGCTTTGTGAATTTAAACTAAAGAAGACAGTTTGTTTTTACAAACTTAAAGAGACAAGGAACAAGCATCTCTCTTTACAATATGCAGCCATACGGAGGGAACCATAGAAATGTAAAATGGAAGGCAAAATTGTATGCGATGTCTTGTGCTTCCAAGTAGGGTTGCCATATCACATTATTTAGCGGGTACCATCCGATTTTTGATGAGCATTATAGCCTTAATTTACAACAGTGCAAACAGAATGGAGTCCCTTTTCTACTACGACTCCTAACAGAGGAGGGGGGGGGTCAGTCCGACATTGGACCTCCTCAAAATGTTTGTAAAATTCTCGTCTGGTCTTGCTTCTCGAAGTAGCCTATTCTGTGTCGTCTCGAGAAGGAACTGTATCATGAGGGACGTGCCCTCGCCACAAAATTAAAATTTCCTGGTCGAAGTAATTCTACTTAAAGAACGTCTAACTGTGAGTTGTAACGTTATACAGTACACTTCTGATTTGATGGCAGGCCCGTGCTGGCCCACCGGGATACCGGGACGTGTCCCGGTGCGCCCTCTGAAACATCACAGTATAAATAAAAGTACAAGATTTAGTAATAAATTAGTACAGTTGTATTGGTAAAGAACCCGTGAAAGGTGCAGTGCGCCCTTTACATTAGGCGCCCTTGCGAGTCCACACCAAAGATGAACGATTTTATTTACTCTTCTGTATACCACAGTTCTGTACAATAAATACATACAGTTACTATTGGTAAAGAATCCGTGAAAGGTACAGTGCGCCTTCTATATAAGGCGCTCTACGAAACATCACATTATAGATACTAAGTGGTTTTAGTTATCCTGTGTGCCAGCTTTGTATAATAAATTCGAATAATGATTGTTAATAAAGAAGCTGTGAAGAATGCAAGGTGCCCTTTCCATGAGATCCCCTGCGAAATATCACATTTAATATATATATATATATATATATATATATATATATATATATATATATATATATATATATATATATATTCTCTATTTCAGTTTTGTATTATAAATTCATACAGTTGCTATTGGCAGAACAGGTAAAGAGTATAATCACTTACAAAAATATTATAAAGTTATGTAGCTATAAAACGAAACAATGTAACATCAAGAATAATTTGGATAGTCAAACGTACGATGTATTCATGAAATACTACACTGACACTAGTCTCTAATTTACGATTTTTACGGCATCGAAGCTTTCACAGTCTTAATATAAATCTATATATCCGAGCATATCGATTGTTCCTGTGGGTTTTAAAGCAGTGTTCGGATTATCAGCACCTATAGCTATATTTATTTCCGTGAAATGTGGTCCTTCTGTCACCTCAGGTTGTGGGTCGAGGAGAAGGTCTCTAGATATAGAGCTTAGCTGCAAATATACTGAATAAGCAGTCACGCACAGACGACAAGTGGCGATCCTCCAGCTTGGGAATTTGGTGTGGGGCTAACAATCTCATCCTGTAAAAAAAAAAAAAAAAAAAGTATTGCTCAGATATATTGGCAGAATCCTTGGATCAGAACTGATAACTTGGCACGAACTCAGCAAAGTAAAATCGACACGAGAATTGGAACATGGAAGATAAAGAAGTCTCTATAGGGCAGGCGCGTTACAATACGTAACGAATGAGTTTAGAAATAGAAGATAGACCTAGTGGGATATTAGGAAATTAGATGAAAAGGAAATGGAGGAGTCAAGTCGGGAAATTTTACGTTCTTTTACGGGAAACGAATTAAAAATTATCAACTGGGATGAGGGCTTTTCATTCACAAACGAATACGTAATATCAGCAATTTCATGTGTTGAATTTGTTAATGATAGATTTTCTTTTACTTCTCTTAAGGGTCGGTGGTGTAATATTATTGTTTTAAATGTACATGCACCAACAGAAAATAAGGATGACAATAAAAAAAGTTTTTACGAAAGAATAGAACGGGTATTTGATCATCTCCTGCAATATCATATGAAAATTCTGTTAGGCGGTTTCAATGCAAAGGTAGGACGAGAGGGTATTATCAAACCGATTATAGGGAATAAATGTCTGCATAAGGAAGGTTGTGACAACGGCGTTAGACTCGTGAACATTGCAACATCCAGAAACATTATCGTGATTATTACAAAATTCCCACATCGCGACGTTCATAAATATACTTGGACCTCACCAGACGGAAACACATAATCAAATCGATCACGTTTTAGTAGATAGAAGAAAACAGCCTAGCACAACTGATGTTCGGTCGTTCAGAGGAGTTGATTATGATAATAAGAGAGAGACTATCGTTGAATAAAGGAAATATTCAATATCTGAAAACGGAGAAGTTTAATTTAAAGAAATTAGAGGAGAGTCAGATGAGAGGGGAGCCAGATTGAAGTGTCGAATAGATTCTCGGTTTTAGAAGGTTCGGAGTGCACTAGTGTTCAGGATAGTTGGTTGAAATTAGAGAAAACATTAAGATTTCAGCAAAAGAAGTATTGGGACACGCCGAAATACGTAGGAACAAATCATTGTTCAACCAGGAATGCATAAAGTAGCAGAGAAGAGAAAACAGAAGAAACAGCGTTGGCTACAATTTCCGAAAAAAGAAATAGCTACATAAAATTTCACTGTCATCTGGTGGAAAACTTCCAAAACCTTTACAACAAAGAAACGCGATTTTTGAAAGCTAAAATTAATTAACTTGAAGACAATAGTAAAAAATAAAAACATTCCGGACATGTATAAATGCATCAACGGACTTAAGAAAGGCTATCAATTTCGCGCTTATACGAGCTCGTGCTCGTATATTAAAGAAAGCTAAAGGAACAGTTCTCACAGATCAGGATAGCATCTTAATAGATGGAAAGATTTCTTTGACGGTTTACTTAACACATAGCCAAAAACTAATGTGCGTGGAGAAAGTGAAATGCATACAGCATAACCGTATATTCCAGAATCTAACCAGACAAAAATAGAAATCGCTATTAAAAAATTAAAGAAGCACATATCTCCGTGTGTAGACGAAATTATGATTGACTTAATTTTAGCTGGAGGGGAAAAATTGTAGAGCAAGATACACAAACTCATTCTCCTTGTCTGGAACAAGGAAGAATTGCCACAAGAGTGAAAAGAATTAATCAATTCACAAGAAAGCCGACAAAACTGACTAATAATTATTTAGGCATTTCTCTTTCGTCAACATCCAATAAATTCTCTTAAACATTCTATTAGAAAGATTGCCTCCATACGCAGATGAAATTATTGGAGATTATCAGAGCGGATTTAGGTAAAATCGATCAACTATCGACCAGATATTTACTATTCGACTAATACTTGAAAAGAAATAGGAATACGATATCCTGGCACTTCAGTTATTGACTTTAGACTTATGTAGTAGGGAAACATTGGGCAACATGCTTACAGAATTTGGAATACCGAAAAAGTTAGATTAATTAAGATATGTTTAAATGAATCCCAAAGTAAATTTCGAGTAGGGAAATTCTTGTTCACCAGCTTTCACGTTGCGAATGGACTGAAAGAAGGAGATGCGTTGTCGCCAATATTATTTAACTTTGCTCTGAAGAACACTATAAGGAAAATCAAAGACAGGAATCAGGTCCTAGAACTGAATTGTATTTAGGAGGTTATGGCGTATGCTTATGATGTAAATTTAATAGGGGATGATAGAATAATAGAAAGGAATGCAGAAATTGTACTTAACCCTTCAGAGATATGGGTTTAAAAGTCAATGCAGAGAAAACTAAATAAACGGAAGTTTGTCGGGATTGTAATACTGCATTTTATGGATGCGTTAAAATACCAAATAATATTTCCTTTCAACAAAGTGGATACTTTCAAATATCTAGAATCATTATTAACAGACCAAAACCATAATCACTAAATAATTTGATGTCAACAGAAAGCAGGGATTTCGTGTTATTATTCAGTTAAAAATCTTTTGTTGTAGCGAATTCTGTTGAGGAATTTGTAGCTTAAAATATAAAACGATAATCATGTCTGTTGTGCTGTATGGTTGCCAAACATGGTCACTGAATCTGAGGGAAAATCGCAGACTGAAAGTATTTGAAAACAAGATTCTTAAACCAATATTCGAAGTTCCAATTTCGAACTCCAAGAGGAACGGGTATGGAGAATGGCGGAAATTTCATAACGAGGAACTGCATAATTTTATACCATTTACAAAAACATTGTTAGGGTAATCAAGTCTAGGTAGCTCAAATGGGCATGTTATGTAGCCAGAATGGAAGAAATTAGAAATGCTTTCAAAGTTCGAACTGGAAATCGAAATAGGAAAACGAAAATTAGGAAGACCGAGGCGCAGATGGGAGGACGATATTAAAATGGTTGTCACAGAAATTGAAATATAAAGTAGAAACTGGGTCCAGTAGGCTAAGGACAGAAATCATTGGAGAGCTTTTGTAAACGCGGCACTGAACCTCCTGTGTCCATAGGCCATAGAGTTATATTAAATTGTTGATACATTTAGCTTCTTTTTATTTGACAGAGATGTTATTAGAGGAACTAAAAAGTTTTTTCTCTACTAAAGAGGATTTCGATTCAAGTTTTCCACAAATTAGCTATTTACGTTAATACTAAAACAAATTTGGTGGTGATTTTGATATAGAAAGGCATCCATAATTTCTTTCAAAGTATATATATATATATATATATATATATATATATATATATATATATATATATATATATATATTCCCGTTTGTATCGGCGCCCTTTTAGTAGACTTGTCCACCACCCTCATTAGTATCCCAGCACGGCCCTGTTTGATGGTATACCGCACACACTTCACATTTGCCGGGTTTCTCTATTGAAGCATTCATTTTCAATGGATGCTACCCAGCGCTACCCACTCGCCAGGCGGGATGAACGACGCCAGTCCTGTGGCGAGTCGCCACAGGACTGGCGTCGTTCATCCCGGTCATTTGTCACACATGCGCAAACGGAGGTTTTTTTCGAATGTCATATACAAATATTGAGAATAACAAATGGCTGCTGAAAATACTCGAGTCCTCTATTTCACATCGTTTAATGTACATATTTCGTAGTACAGATAGAAAATCAGGCGATACAGATAGATTAGCATATTGAGTATCACGAAATGTTATCATATTAAAATAAGGTAACCAGACGTCCTGTTTTAGCCGGAACAGTCCCTTTTTCAATCATTGTCCCATTTTTTCTGATTCTCAAACTGGACGCGTAAGTGTAACATTTTTAAGCAAAAATGAACAAAGATCCCGTTATAGTTATTGTGCTGCCAAAATGTCTTGAGCCATGGCAAAAATGCGAACTAAAGCTCATACCCTCACACACCCACGCGTTGCGCCAATAAGGGTTCAGCTGTTGCTAAGCGAGAGAAAGCAAGTGGAATTCCTTCAGCCGATAGCAGCGTTTGCAACGGAAGACTAGGGATCAAGTCGATGTGGCATTAGTATAGTTATCAGAGCAAATTCTACACTATTTGGTTAAAATGACTAGAGTCTACCTATAGAACAATTTTTGATACCAACGCTCATTGGGAACTTTTAGGCTGTCCATAGAACTTTTGAATGGCTGTGAGTGCTTGGTATTTTTAAATACTCTTGAATGTGTTATTACTTCTATTCGTGTATTTTGTAACTAGAAAAAACTGTTGATGCTAAAAACATAAAATGTAAATCAGAAGTTTGCCCCCGTGCCCCGTTTTTGCAAGTCAAAATTCTGACCACTTTATATTAACAGTACGTCTAAATAGAAAATTATACCAGAAAAATTAAATAATAATTCAATGCTACTGGCGAATAGCGGAGCATTATATGTTATTAATTTGCTTTTCATATTCTGCAACAGTGGCTTCATTTTGAGAGGACAAGGGTCAATGGCCCCTCCTGAGTTTCAGATTCCCCCGAAGCAACATCTCAAATGATGCTGTAGTTCTGAAACAATTGCTAATTCCTCTGCAAACTGTATGAACTAATTCTTCTGCTTGTTGTAGAAATATCTTCTTCATTATGCAGACCCTTATTTACATTATCTTTCAGTGGTAGAGCGTTCACCTCTGGTGCATGGGGTTCCTGGTTCAATCCCAGCTCGCGCCAAGTGAACTTTGTAATTAATAAACACCCTGTGTGTGGGTTTTCTCGGGCTTCGCCCGTTTAATCCCACTTTATTTATTCCATTATTTCATTCATTCCTCATCATCACCGTCTCCTTTAGCCTAGCTGGCATAACAGTGGGACGTAAAACTTAAAGATTTCATTTCATATATATTATTTTAATATTATCTTCTGACGTGAGTAGATATAACGTTGGTGAGAGGCAATGTAGCTGCTAAACTCCTCTTCCAATTGCATTCTCCTCTGTCATTTCATGTGATATCTTAATACCTATAGACTTGTTATTTGATAAAATCAGAATTTATTGTTCTACAGACATTTAAAAGGTAACTATCCTAATGTCTGTATGGTTTGAGAACGCTCCTTTGGCGCGGAAGATCCATGTACGGATCCTGGTGAGAGCTCATGTGGTTCTCATCCTCTAATAATATGTGTGCCATTATATATAATTTTGAAATAAGAAGTAATCTATATTTAGCCTTTTAAGGCAGATTTGTAGTAAAATGTCGTAAATGTAGCAAATTTATTGAATCTGATGGACACGTGTGAAACTATGAAGAGTCATTGTAAAATATCTGCATCCCTGAATTTGGAAACTTAATGTTCTTCACCCATTTAAGAAATTTGAGAAATTTAGTGGTCCTAGAAGCAGAGTATAATAAATAAAACCGCTGTATTCTCGGGGATCTTGCGCTAACTGAATATGTCTATGTTTAAATGTTCTCAAATCAATAAATTTGTACTTGCACAAAAAATATACAGTATAAGCGTATCGATATTTTATTAGACTGACATCAAAGCTAACAATTACGTACGATCATCTGCATTCAACTAAAATTAAACAAAGATTTAAAATAACAATGAAGGCAAGATTGTTTCTATGAAAATACCGCTAATTATCTATTAATTGGACATTATGCAAGCGCAACAGCGTGTACTTTTAAACAGCTTAACAGGCGATTAAAAATGATAAAGTCCCTTCGCCAAGAGATACACAAAGGTCTACCATCGGCTTTAGCTCAATCGCACGTAATTTTGCTAATCTTGTCGGTGAGACAAGCGAAATCATTCTCATGAAGACGCCACATCATGTAATTTTCGAAGTGAATCAAAAGATGAGACTCTGGATGATAAGGCTTGTTTGAAAATCAAAAAGCATATGTGAAGGTGTTTCTATGCCATTCTCTCTTTTCGTGATCCAAAGGATACTTCATCCTCTGCACTGGATTGAGAAAGCACTGTCTTATTGAAGAAAAGATGATCTGAAGAAAAGTAAATGAATCTGCAGGCTGCCGTAGTTGCACTATTGTAGAAAAAAATGAAGACAATGGAAGAATTTTTGGAAAATCGACTTCATCCCGTCAGGAATGCTTCAACACTTACGGATTAGCTCTCAAATGCCCTCCTCACAGAAACGCCAAATTACCAAAGGATGAGCTTTCAAATGCTCTCCTCTCAGCTTGATAATGTTCCACCGTTGGAATTATCATCTATAGATGTTCAGCAATATTGAGAAAATAATCGTTTACTTCTGCATCAAAATAGGAATCTTTCGCATTGCTTTCAGAAGATTGTCCTTCAAACTTGAGATAAAAGTAAACCAAACTGGAAACTCCGGAAAGTTGCTTCTGACTTTCACCTTCTACGTGAAGACTACCAGACTCCTAAATATCGTTAACTGTAATCTATGACCTCTCTTCAACAATTCGTTATTTATTCAGGTTCTGAAGTAAGTTCAATTGCAGCTGTTGGGCTAGATAAAGACATGGCAGTATCTCAAATATGAATTGTTTGCGACTCTCTAATGATGAACTGCTTTAAGACGAAACAGCCTGTGTAGTACTGGGAAACGTTCCTTCTTACAGACAATCCATCACCAACAATGACTCATTTGTCTCGAAAAAACTGTTTGCTAATTCTCTTCAAAGTTTCGATATATTTGCACCACCTATTTCTCCTTTGCAGTGACTTTTCCTCATGGATAACAGCAATATGAGGTCGTCTACATTTGCCGGTCAATTCTTCTGCAGAAACCTCACTCCATTTCTATCTTTAAAGAAGAAATGCTGTAAATCTGCAGAGGATACGTTGAAGAATATGTTCTATCAAATGTCACAACAAGAGGAATAGTGGAATGCCAGGCAAACTATGTATAATTGAGAATACTTTGTGCTCGAGCTCTCATAAGGATTTAGCAGACAAAAAACAAATCACGAACTAACAATTACTAGCTTCAGTTAGTTTCTACGGAGCAAGATAATATCCAAATGAGTAAAGTCATCTTTACACAATATAGGGAGAGAATGCTTGTGACAGTACATTTGCATCAGCATCTAAGTTGCATATATCATACCAACTGTTGTTTGCTTGATTAACACACATCTTTAGAAGTTTCCCTAGTATTGGAGTTACGTTTACTTAATCCCACATCATGCAAAGTAAGTGTGGAACCAGCAACAGAATATCTTACTCACACTGAAGAGGAGTTGGAGATGAATTATGAAGCACTATCTCAGTGTTGTTCCAGCATTTTAGAAACTTAAGACAGATACAGATAAGAACTTCCGTATAGTTCAGAGGAGATCCCCAGGCTTTTGGCAATCATCATCTCATTTCTGACTACGGAGAAAGATGGTCGTCGAAATATGGGTCGTTATTTTGAGAACTCTGTCAATATGGTTCTCAGAGAAAAGGTTTGAAAGGCAGGAACACTTTGTAAATAACTTTCAAAGTTGATAAAGGCAAAAAGTATGGAGCCTAAGGAGTCAGAGTGAACAAATGGCTTCCAGAGAGGGTATTAATGGTGGACAGCAAGCTCATTCCAATTCTTCGGTTAGAAGCTACTAAAGAAGAAGACTAATAAATATTTTGAAACCAAATCTACAACAAATACATGATTTTGCTATGAAATTAATTCAAGTTAAGAGGAATTGTGGTAATGGTATTGTTGTGAGAAGATGAGAACAAATCTTGGCCATAGAAGATGAAGCTCTTGGAGAAGATTCATCTGTTCTTGAGCAGTGGTTGTCTGTTTCTTATTATTTTGCGACCTCTTCTGTTGTTGAGCTGGGATTTATTATGGTTGCACTGATGTACGTATGTCCAAGTGTATTGAGTACTTTGTAAATAAGTGTAAATATTTATGTTTAAAAATTGTATATAAACATCATAAAAAGTATAAATATTTCAAAAAATATATAAAATTAAAAAAGTTAAAAATTATACATTCAAAAAATAATAAAATCAAATTAAAAAATGTAAATAGTATGAAAACTATAGAAAGCTATCATAACTAATTAAGTATAATAATCTTGTAAATAATGTTTGTAAATAACTGTAAAAATATACATAGTTTATTGTAAATAATTGTAAAAATATATATGGTCTGTTGTAAATAGTTATAAAAATGTATATAGTGTATTGAATTGTATGAAATAATCGTAAAAATCTCGAATTAATGTAACATATCAAACTGTACATATGTAAATATATATTTATTTGTAAATACAAGAATAGTACACATGAGATATTAAAATGTACATATTGTCAATATTCTGTACATAGTGTAATATGCATATATGTATTAATAAACGTGAAAATATTTCGAATATGAGCTTTTATTAATCATGTGCAATTACAAAAATTTGTAAACCTAATATCTAGAGGAATATTTTCCCACTTCTCTCATTTCTTGAATGTAAATAAAACCAAAGTAGTCCTATTTAAAAACGTATCATGTAATGGAATATGGGTTGACCAGCAGAGAAGGGTGGCAGATGTCACAGAAAAAAGCTTTTTCTCAATACATACGCCCCTGAATAGACAGCATTATTCCGCTTAAATTGGCCACGTGCACAATTCATACATTACTGCAGCCCATACTTCTATACGGGTGTGAAATCTGGGACTCAAACTGTGCTAATATCGTAATTAATAAAGCAGGAACGCAGTTCATAAAGAAAATACCAGGAGTACCACCAGAAGCGAACCTAGCCCCGGACCGGTGGGTCTAGACCCACAGTTTTTGAATGACAAAACTAATTAAGCTATTATTTATATATTTTTGGAAGTCTATAGTAAACTCTTGGTATATCTCTCATAGTATGGTTCTGGTTGGTCCCTAATCTTTATAATAGCGCGGTCCTACTTGAAACAAGGAGGTATCTTGTGAGCTCGGACATAAAAATAGGGGTACTAAAGTATTTATTAAACCTGTGCAAAACAAAAAAAGGGAGGGAAATTCAGAAACGATGTCTTGATTATCAAGTGAGACAGAGAAGTAGTAACTAGTGGATATTGAGAGTACTGACACTGTTGCAATAGGTAAATATGATCGACTTCCTGGAAGAAAGAAACAAGAAGTCAAGAGACATATATAAAGCAATCAAACGGGAAGTAATATCAGATGCGACTGAAATTTTGAAAGCCGATTGCGAAACTAAACGATCTTTGCCAACTTACGGAAGATGGCGTTTGGTGTAGTTGTGGCGTAGTAGTGGCTCCGTTTAAAGCGCTGGAAAAAGAAGTTAAAAGTCTCTGATAAGTTGTAAAATGTAGTGTTTCAGTTGCGTGAATATATCGTGTACAGTGTGAGTTTAGAGTTTCCTCTTTTTGTGTAGAATAATGATAGTTATTTACGAGATTTCCTAAGTACTTTGCTCTATCGAGAAAGATTTTGTTTACAATCTACTCTCCCGGATGTACGAAGCATGAATCAGTGTTGGAAACTCTACATTTATGTACAGTAACGTTAGTTCAACTTTTGGTATTTTAAGTGAGCGGAAATGAGCAACTGTATTTTTAATTCAAAAATTATTGAGCAATGATATAAAATATAATTATTGATAGTAAAAGAAGTATCAGCGTGAATCTCACGTGGATATTTCGATTAGTTAATTTTTTATTATAAACATTATAGTGATCAAAAGGAGACTGATTTAGTTTACTCCTTATTGGAAATAGGTGTAATTTTACTGTGAAATCTATTTCTGCCGGTGCCAGCGTTGGAAATATCCAAGGTTTTTCCGTCTTCAGAAATACATAATGGGGATTTGTGGTAAGTGTTCCAAGTCTATATCTAGGCAAGATACTAATTTAAAGATACAATGCGGGGAATGCAAGAATCTCTTTCATGGGATTTGTGTTAATATGAAGGAGGATGATGTTAAATTTCTGAAAGTCAGTGACCAAATTTGGCGTTGTGAAGATTGTAGTAGAGTGCGACGAAAATCATTGGTTAGTGATAATCCACCTGAAGTGAGTGAACAAATCCCTACTTTAACTCAAATGTATCAGTTATTACTAAGCATTAAAAATGAAATAAACGATATTAAGGGTACCAATAAAAAACTTGAAGAAGAGTTAGGCAAATCTTTAAATTCAGTACACGAAAAGTTAGACGAAAACTTCAACCTCATACGAAGTCAAACTGAATAACTGAATAAATGCAAGGACGACATTGATGTTCTGAAAAACGAAAATTTACTGTTAAAGAAACAAATAGATAAATTAAGAGTTGAATTAGACGAAATAGATCAATACAATAGGAGAAACACGGTTGAAATTCATGGGGTTCCCCTCCTACCTAACGAAGATGTTAATGACATAGTCAGAAAGGTTGGTGGTGCACTTAATATTGATGTAACCGAGAGTATGATCGATGTTTGTCATAGATTAAAAAGATCACCTAATCAGCCAAATCCAGGTATCATCCTAAAATTTGTTAAGCGTTCTGACAAGGATAGGTTTATTAAACAAAGGAAGGTCAAAAGAAATTTATCCTGTAAAGATATCGGTTTATCTATTGGAGGTCCTGTTTATATTAACCATAGTCTTACGTTGCATAGGCGAATAGTCTTTAGGGAAGCAAGAAAAGTTAAGAGAGAAAAAAATTACGACTACTTGTGGATAGACTATGCTGGTAATATCCGACTAAAGAAGAAAGCTGATGATACTTTTGTATATACACTTAACACAGTTGAGGAAGTAAGACATCTGACATAGATACATGAGTGAAAGCCATAATTTGACACATTTAAATTATCGGAATGTTAGAGGTATACGTAGTAAACTTACAGAACTATATACAAATATTGCAGCTTCAAGCTTTGACATTATATTACTAACTGAAACTTGGCTGTGTAAGGGTATATACAATGGTGAATTTATTGACCAAAGGTATAATGTTTATCGGTGTGATAGGACTCACAAAAATGGCGGTGGTGTTCTCATAGCTATTTTAAGAGATTATTGTGTATCTGAGGTATCCATAACAGTGAATTGTATTGAAGTTCTTTGTCTAAAAGTTACAGTTTCTAGAAGAAATTTTTATATAATATTGGTATACTTTCCACCGAAGAGTCAAGTAAGAACCTATAATGATTTCTTTCAAAACTTAGAGGAAATTGATGGCATATATGATCAAAGTTTGCTTGTTGTTGGTGATTTTAATATATCATCAATCACGGACGCTGATTTTGATCTATTGCAGGGTGGGTCTGTTTGTAATATATTGGCGAACTTCATTTCTTTACATAATTTAACATCGCATAATTTAATAAGAAATATGTACGGGAAAACTTTGGACTTGGTTTTGTCTAATTTTGGAGATGATATTAATCTAACTAGAAATGTATTTCCATTATTAACAGAAGATAATCATCATCCATCTCTTAATTTTAATATTAATCTTGGAAACTTCACACCAAGCATAAAACATAACTCAAGTACTTTGTTCAATTTTAGTAAGGCCAATTTTTATAACCTTTATAAACAACTTGACCTACAAGATTGGATGCATCTATATAATATAAATGATGTTGATAAAGCTATCAATTATTTTTACGATGTTCTGAATAGTATTATTGGAAGAAATGTGCCAAAAAAGAAAATATCTCAGAAAAATCAATATCCATGCTGGTTTACATCAGAAATTATTAACACATTGAATGAAAAGTATTATTATAGGAAAAACATAAAAACCTCCGACTATAATTTAAATAAATTTAAGGAATTGCGTAGAAAATCAAAAACTTTGATTAAGAGGGCGTATGCTTTATATATAAATCAGTCAGAAATGGCATTGAAGGATAATCCTAAAAAATTTTGGAATTATATCAAAAATAAGAAGAATCAAAATTTAGAAGTAAATCATAAGACTTTCAAAGGTAAAGTAATTACAACAGATGCGGACATAGCTTCCAACTTTGCCCAATATTTCAAAAGTGTTTATTCTCCTCATCCTTCTGATTACGATATTATCTCTCATACCAAGTCAATCATACCGTATTGTCTGACGGTGAATTCCATTTCTGAATGTGAACTTAAAGAGGCTATTAAAAAGTTAAAATCTTCTAAATCAAGTGGGCCCGATCTATTGCCAACTTATTTATTAAAAGGATGTGGAGAACTTTTAATAAAACCATTAAATTACATTTATAACCTGATATTAACAACTTCAATATTTCCAGAAATCTGGAAGATTAGTAAAATTCGTCCAGTACTTAAGAAAGGAGATGCCAAGAGTATTGAAAATTATAGACCAATATCTCTAATTTCCACAGTAGCTAAAATGTTTGAGCATATTCTTTATAATAGAATATTTCATCATGTCAAACCTTACATATCTAATTTTCAACATGGATTTTATCTACGGAGATCGACCGTTATCAATTTATTTCTATTTATACAGTCTATTGCGGATTCCCTTAATAATGGTTTCTCTGTGGATGTAATTTATACAGATTTTGCGAAGGCCTTTGATAAGCTAGATCATGCTGTATTACTTGCAAAATTATCTAATTATGGCTTTTCAAAGCAACTACTATCATTAATTTCTTCCTATTTAAATGGTCGAAAACAATATGTTGTGTATAATAATCACAGTTCTCCATTGTTTGATGTTAATTCGGGTATACCACAAGGCTCTAATCTTGGACCTCTCTTCTTTCTACTATTTGTTAATGATTTACCATCTGTACTTGAACATTCACACTGTTTATTATATGCGGATGACATGAAATTATACAAGGAAATAAGAGAACTTGACGATGTTCTAAAACTTCAGAGTGACTTGAATAACTGCTATTTATGGAGTGTTGAAAATAAGTTGCATTTTAATATAAATAAATGTAATGTAATCACATTTTCTAAAAATAGAAACCCTGTACATTACAATTATACCCTAACAAACACTATTCTTAATAGAGTTCAGGAAGTAAATGATTTGGGTGTCATTGTAAATACTAAATTGTGTTTTAGCGCTCATATAGAAAAGGTTGTCAATGAAGCTTTCAAGTCTCTAGGTTTTGTGATAAGAAGTACTAGAGATTTTAATAATCCATATGTCATCATTATACTATTCAATTTTCTAGTACGAAGCAAACTTGATTATGCAAGTATAGTTTGGACTCCGTATTATAAGCAGTACATTGCAAAAATTGAACGGATTCAGAATAAGTTTTTAAGATACTTATATTACAAAACCTATAGAATAAACTCTTATGAAAATAAAATATCGTATGCAACTCTCCTAAGTTTATTTGATGTTGGAACATTATCTGCTAGACGAAGGTATTTTCAACTTATATTTCTTTTTAAGTTAGTAAATGGAATTGTTGATAGTCCTGAGTGTTTGCATTTATTAAATTTTAATGTTACACATAACTGTTTGAGGACAAGATTGCCATTTATTTGTAAAAGATCCAAAACCATTGCACATTTGAATACACCTTTGATAAGTATGTGTAGATTATTTAACAATTTAATACAAAATAACATTGAAATTGATTTTGCTATGCCATGTATTGCCTACATAAGAACGCTTATAAAAATTTTACCACGTTTAGATTATCTATAGTACTGATATTTCTATATCTACTTATGTAAGTCTTCAATATTTGAACAATTCTTCTATTATTACTATTTTGAATTTGCTTAGTAACAATTTTGTATATATTAAAAATTGCTATGATAAGTTGGTTTATGGATTTTGGTACGCTTCTTTACTTAAAGATGGCTTTATAAACCTACTTTAGAAGTATCTCACTGATCCTGTGCTCATAAAAATTATTTTATCAGACTTCTAATGTATTTTCTATTGTTTTTGGTCGTATGTGATTTGATAGTTTGTGTATCTTCTCTTTCTGGTATTTTATTCACATCTTGCTCTCTCTCTATGCATTCAGCATTTTGCCATTATATGTTCCGATGTTTTCTTGTGGATATTTTTATTTATTTATTTTTTCTTCTTCTTTTTTCTTCTATTGTTCATTTGTAGATGTAATATTAATTTTGTAAGCCTGTTGTAACTGGGATAAAATCCTGTAATATGCAGCAATAATAAATAAATAAATAAAATAAACTTGAGTAAAAATTAAAATAAGTGACGGGGCAAAATAATATTTTGAATTGGGGAGGGAAAACAAAGACGCCATATTTCGAATGGAGGTGTACAAGTGGAAAAGCCCGAAAGACGGAACCGTAAATGATTTATGTAGTCTATGTGTAGAAATCGAAAATGAAATAGGGGAGACCGGCCCAAAATGGCATACATCGACTTCATGTTTGAATATCTTCTCAGAATAGGTTTAAAACTTTCTCAATTTTTTATGAATGCTTCTTTGGAATGTTGTTTGAAACAGACCAGACCAGAAACAAAAGCGATCTTGGTTTCCCATTCATATTACAGCATTTTACCAAAAAGGTCCAAAATATACAGGAATACATATTTATAACAGCTTATCCATCAATATAAGAAACTGAAAATCTGATCACCTTTTTAAACAAAGACTAACAAAATACCTACAAGAGCATTGCTTTTATACTGTCGCGGAATTTTATGAACATGCTCAAGCTAGAAACTCGTAGTTATCAATAGCAAGGTATTTATTTTATTATTACATGAGTAATCATACTTATTTATATATTATTATAATCAAATATCTTCAACACGTGTTTCCTAAATACTAAATGAAGATAGCATAATGTAAAGAAAAAACTACAGATTATCGCACTATTAATAAAACCAGGTAGATAAATCGATAAGGTGTGGTATTTTTACATATATATATATATATATATATATATATATATATATATATATATATATATATATATATATATATATAGGGTTATGGCACTATATATCGAACACTTAAGGACATTCCTATGAATATTTAATCATTATTTTCTATCAATGAGGAACAGGGCACTGTTTTAGCGATAAAACTGTAAAGGTGTTATTTATTGGTTGAAGCCAACCCTTTATGACAATTATAATTAACAATTTTGAAATTTGAAAAACATTTAAATTGCAAAGTTGGATTACTTCATGTATCGAACGGGTTGTGTTATATATCGATCAATGAGGTTTTAATTATCGAACAGGCTGTTTTATATATTCAAGAGCGGGGTTTAAAAATAGAAACAGAATATTTTATTTTTAAACAAGTTCACTTTAAGGGCAATACGGATGTAGTTTCATTGTAAACACATTGCAATAATTCTAAAATATAAACTAAGATAGCAGACGCAAAAAGAAATATATATTAAAATATTCTAAGCTACAAAATGTTTGTTTCATATCGTCACTATTCAGCACAGGGAGGAGCATCTTACGTTAATCCTTTTAGTTGCCTTTCTTCTTCTTCGGTTCTTTCCGGTATTCCTCGGAAGATATTGCATGCACTTTCTTCAGCTTAAATTGTTGGGGTTTCTCCGTGGCTTCAGGAAGTTTGAGAAACTCTTTTAAAAATCGTCACTACTTGAAGAAGTCGAGCATAATAATTCCGAAGCAATCTCATCTTGATGCAATATTTTGACTTGTGAATTTTTACTCCAGTTTTCGAAATGATGGCACCTAGAAGATCCTTCTTGGGTGAAGATGCGTACAAATTTAAGCGTTCATTATGCCATGTGAAAGTCACCATTACCACTTTCTTACTCTTCATTTTCTTCTTCTGAGCTTCAATTATTTGTTATTTAGTTTTTATCAGCCAATTTAGTTTCATGTGTCACACTGAAACGGGTTTTAACACTTTTCCAATAAGCATCCAAATCTGAATAACCATCACTCTGTTCCTTTTCGTCTCATTTTGGTTTGTTACGGAACATATTAAGAACGCGAGGAGGCATGAATTCTTCCAGATCATCAAGCACGATCTTCAGTTTTTGATGAGGAGTAAGGAACGTTTGTTGAGAAGATGAAGGGGTACTTTAGTCACTCTCTTGCTGTCACCCACTGGGATCTTCCGAATATCGTTAACACACTTGGTATAGTCCACAGCAGCAGGACTCAATGGATAAAGACCACACTTACGAAATTCGCTTTTCACAATTTTTTGTTGACGGCATCATTACAAATTTTCTTCAATTGGGGTGCAAAATTTACCTTCGTTACCGAGAGTTTTGATTTTCTCGTCCTAAAGAGCATTCTTCAATGCTCGTTTCAAGGGTGAAAATACACCTATATCTGCTGGTTACAGAAGATGAATGGCATTGTGGAAAAGACAATACACCAGTATTCGATAATCGTAACAATATCCACTGACTTGAAGTGATAGATGATTCCTGTGCCCATCAAGAAAGATAATAAACGGAAGTATGATTTTATCAGTCTCCAGCCAAAACCGTTGGAGGTAAGTCAAAAGTCTTCATTCAACCACTTTCTTTTTTTTTCATAGATTCATAGCTCAGGTACATTCTTCTTCATAATTTGTTTAAGTCATATGTTGCTGTAGATAATCATGGTTTGGGCGCAAAGCTCGTCAGCACAGAAATTGCCAATTATTGTTATGTCCTCTTTTTCTTTAGATGTTGCTGTAATTTGACGCTGTACTTCTCTCACAAAAAGATACTTTCCTGAAACCATGTGGAACAGAAAGTTTATTTTGTCTGCATTGAGGATCCTTCTTGGGTCTTCCATTATTGCACTTAATTCCTCAGATTCAAGATAGCTCTAAAGTTCAGCAAACCAGCCGCGCATTCTCTCTTCCAAAACCGCAGCCCTGCCCTTGCTAGTAGTTTCAACCTTCTCCTGAGGCAGACAAGGATGTCTTCCCATAAAACACCTAAATCAAAATTTCCCTGGTCTTCCATGTTTGAACGATGTGCTTCTTCGTAAAGACTGTACAATTTCCTGAACAGTGTCCAGTAAATTACTTTTCTTAAACAGAAATCCTCTCTTTGCCATGTTCATTACCCATTCAGAAATTCCCTCTTCTTCTTGTGGGTTCAGGAACGGCTTCCGGCCAAGAGCAATTTCAATCTTCTGACGCCCAGATAATTTATCGTTTAAAGTTGTGATATGAACCTGGAAGGTTCTCGATGCCTGTTTTTGGGACATCATACCGGACCTCACCTGCTGAACAGCTTGTCAAGGCAGATAACGAATAATGGAATGGTTTCATTTTCTGACAGGTTTAATTCTGTTTTTGGGGACAACTTCATTGTTGGGTTTCTCAATTTTGCTCATTGTCAAATCCTGAGCAGTAGTTAAGGATACTCAACAAAAATGTAAACAATTATTTATGATTAACTTCAACTGAGTTACTAGTCTATACGTTGAGGAGAAAAGCCCGGGTCAGAAGTGTGAAATAATGTGATCAGCACGACGTAAGACTCGATTAGATAGGCTCTCTTTGACGAAACACTACTAAAAATTGCAAATCTAAATATTTTTATAACGGTTTGAACCCAAGAACTATCAGATACAAGGTGGATGGCTTACAATTCAATGTAAAACTCGGTATGCATGCAAAAGAATTCAACAACTTAGTTAAATTAATATTTAAATCACCAATAGCCCTTCCAATTACAATAATGTTCGATACAAAAGAACACTTTTTCTTAAAGGAACCTCTTTTATCGAACGGCATTTCGATATTACGAAATGGGTCTCGAATATCGAACATTATTTTCTTTTCCCTTCAAATAAGATGATAGCTGAAAAGAAACATTATAACAAATAAATATACATATATTGATATTAACACATCGTATTATTAAAAGTATACCTTATAATGACATCATCACACATGGGAAAAAGGATTATTACTGCGGTGCTTCACCTTACAAGAAATATAGCGATTTCTCCAATCTCCCACCAAAACCACAGACTAGGAAACTTTCCCGCTTTCCCTAATATCGAAACCTATCGACCTATTGATTTTTATAAGGGCAGGTTTGGAAGGGTGTGTTTACAAATTTCAGATAGTACGCAACGTTTTTGGTTTTCTTATTTCTTAACGAAATGACCAAGGTGTTCGATATTTAGGGGGCGTTCGATATTTACTGCCATTACCCTATATATATATATATATATATATATATATATATATCATGTTGTAAGATTAAGTGATGTATAAGGAACTATAGTAGTAGTTTGAATGCCACTCATTCTAGCTTTGGAACTTCTTGTATAAAATAACATACAAATTCTGACCAAAGCATATATTAACTAATAAATAATAGCGTTACAGTTTCGGCAAATTAACTTTGCCTTCATCAGACACATTATGAAATACAATTTCTAAGATTACAGCTTATATACTTCTTAAAGTGAGAGGAGATATTCCATGAACCAATCATATTCGTCCTTTTCTTTAACAATTTTTAATTAATACAAATGCAACTTTTAATGATCAACTTTCACTTAAGAGCTAAACTTTTAATTGGCACACCTGTGTATGAATAACTTTCACTTTTGAAAAACATAAACTTTTAATTGTCTATCCGTTGTTCAATACACCTGTTTTTACCTCTTCTTTCTTCTCTTTTTTATCCAATATCTTTCTCCATACATCATGTATATTTAGTCCGCTATTTCAATTCATAAGTTTCTCGCTTCCTTCCTTTCTTATCCATTCTGCCTCTTTCCATTTTCTTATAATGCTTCTTTTCTCCTTTTCCAGCCCCTCTACGCCTTCCCAGTCTATTTCATGTCCTGTCTCCCTTACATGTTTATATATAGCGTTACTATCTCTCTTCAATTGAACGTCGTCCCTGTGCTGTTTAATCCTTTCTTGTAACCTCTTTCCTGTTTCCCCTACGTAACTCATATCACATTCTTTGCATTTAATTCTATATACAACCCCTTCATCACTTATTTCAATCTCTGTTACCTTCCTTTTCCTCGTTCGCAACGCATCTAACATTCTTCTGCTACCTTTTTTGTACGTTCTTACTCCTCCTTTTCTCAATAAGTTTTTTAAGGTAACAGAGATTCAAATAAGTGATAGATAGATAGATATAGATATAGATATAGGTATAGATATAGATATAGATATATATTTCCAAGTTGAATCTCTTGAAAAGTTCTAAGCTATACAGGAGTTTTATTAGCTTGTAGTAATCAGCAAGAATTGGTGTTTCAAATGCAGTACCGTGATGTGAGGAGGACGAGCGAGACGTCGGCCCCGGGCGCCGAAGTAAGGGGCCCCACAATTCGGGAGGAAAAAAAGAAAAGATATAATAAAATGGATGAAAAAAGTGTTCAAAATCAAGGAAAAGCAGGATCTATTTTTGATAATTTCCTTACGCTTCGCGCCAACCTTGATGGCGCTTCGCGGCTGGTTTCTCAACCTCATTCATATGTACGGAGGGAGGGCGCCGTCGTATACTCTCGCCCCGGGCGCTGATTTTCCACGGTACGGCACTGTTCAAATGGCATACTTAGTTTCTCTGCGAGTGTCTTTTCCCCAACTTCCCTTGCCAGTTACGTGTTTACACGAACCATTTGGCTTCGTAGCTTCGATATCAGCTGCTAGATGGCACGATGGTAACTTACAAAAAAAAAGCTCGTATCAATATTCTTGGGTCACTGTGACAAAGGAGCATCGCAACATACCCCAAAACTATTTTTCTACAGTCCATGGAGACAATGAAAGAACGTACAAGAAGTACATCGATCAAGGAGGAGTGTTTTTTTGAAGAATAACAAGAATTTTAGGAATGATAAAAGAAATGGATCAAAAGATTGCGATCTTGGCCAATAATTAGTTTTAGAATCAGGGACCACAAAATTTTTGAATGGCCCACAAATTGAGTTTTCGTATTTTCTATGGAATAAGCATATCAAACTGAGTTAACTGATAGTTTGGATTTGGCTACACTATATGTAGTTCTCCAGATATAAGGTCAACAAGAAAACTTTTGATTGAGATATGTTGGATCTTTTGATTCAAAAATACAGTGTCCATATTAACATTGGTCTGTGGTTTATACATTACAGTTGTTTCAAGACTTTTGGGTCGCACCTTGTATATACAGAAATCATGCTTTATTTATACATTATGGGCAGGCGTTATTTATTTATTTATCACGTGTTAGTTTTGGGCTTTACTTGCAGCTACGTTCATAAAGCTATCACATAAATGAGGGGAGACGTCCCTTAGGAAAGGAAGAAAGAAGGAAGCAGCCTGGGACCTTAAGTTAGGTACCGTAACGGCATTTGCGGTGTGAATGAGACAAACCCAGGGTAAACCTCACGCAGGATGATCGAGTGTTTCCACCGGGAATCGAACCCGGGACCGCTCACGTGTGTTCTGAAAGGATGTGAGATTGGGTGTTTCAACTCCCTCTTGATAAATTCCATAAGAATATATATATATATATATATATATATATATATATATATATATATATATATATATATATATATATATATCAACGCTTTGTTTCCCAACACTCGCAGACTATTAACCTGTAAATAGGTATTTCGACTGAAATACGGATTGAATTTATATTTAAATTAAAAAATAAATGTAAAACAACGATATAAAATGACCATTAAAACATTTCTTCAATCGTGTTTCATTATTTGGATATATCAAGCCAAGACCGTCCAAATTCTTTCGGAAAAAATACGCGATTTTATTAGCCCACTTCATAGGTATCCTTGAAGTCGACGCCTGCCTTTGCCCACCATAGATAGCATAAAAAAATGGATTAATTATATCTTTATATGATAGTGCAGATAACAAATAGGCTATTTATATAGTTAGGGAAGAAGGATTTCTGAAAACTGATCAATCGCAATACCAGTTACTGTGGAGCATAAATAAAATTAAGCAAATAGCAAGAGTACTAAAGTAAGTGTATTGGGTTCCTTACCCACACCAAGAACCAAACATGATGAGAGAGAATGAATTGATCTGAAAGAGAAAGAGGTTAAGTTCCCACTGTTCTAGTGGGTAGTGCTCGTGGTCACGGGTTCGGTTCCCGATGGCGGAGCACAGAATTTAATTTCATAATTATTCGCTTTCAGTAATATGTCTCCTTTAACCTATAAGGCATAATCTTAGGACGTTAAACTAATTTCATTTTGTTTTTCCAAAGATAACCTCAGATACATGTTAGTATTTGATTATCGATCTTATTTATTTTGACGTCATGGCCGTCGAAGTAGTAATCCGAAGGAGTAAGGTCAGAACTATATGACGGATGTGGCATCAGTTTGATACCATCAAGTACCTGTACTTTTTGTCGCGTTTTTCTAGCTGAGTGTGGTTTTGCGTTATCCTTTTGCAGTAGGCCGCGCTTTCGGTTCACCAATGTAGGATTCTTTGGCGTAGTGCAGCATACATCCACTATAACTGTTCGGAATAAAGGTCGGCATTAGTGGAACAACCATTAGGAACGAACTCGAAGTGAATTATTCCCTGATAGACCTACCACACAGAGAGCACGACTTTGTGTTCTAAACGGCCCTGTTTCATGACCAGTTCTGGAAGTTGGCCCTTGCTCAACCATTGTTTCTCCACATTCGGATTTGAGAAAAAAATCTCATTGCATATGACAAACCGTTTCAGGAAACGTACTTCATGAGAGTTTTGCAGCAGTTTTGGTATACGTCCATTCTCCTCTTGGCCTGAGCTGCGGTCAATTCAAATAGAACAATTCGGAAGCTCCTGATAATTTTGCCCAGTTCGTGAAGGTGACACACTCATGAACTAGGACATGCCGACTCGGTTTCACAATCATCCTTTACTGGTGGATACATTTTCCTCAATGCCGGACGTTGGCTGATCTTCCACATTTTTACAACCTGAACAAAATTTCTGGAATTAATAAGTTGCTGTGCTGTGATTCACTGTATCTTCTTCTTTCGAGTGACAAATGTTTTCGGTCGTTATCACAGCTTTATGCTCTAGTTCGAACTAATGGAGTAACAGTTAACGTATCAAATGTTGAACACTCATCGTCACTGTCATTAAACCTGGCTGAACATACTGATTCAGTGCTGGTCTCCATGTTAAATATTCCACTTACCATACTCTTCTTGGGTCAGTTTGATCTTATATTTACGCTCAATCGCGCTGTATACGCGCCTGATGTTTGGGTTGTGGAAATATTGCAAGACTTATGATTCTTCTTGTAATAATGTTGTATCAAAATCAAAGGCAATAGATTAGCTCCGTTATCACTAGATACAAAATAGTGGAAGAAAGGGAAGTTATTGGAAATACATGATTTACAATCTAAAATAACGGAGTTTTTTCAATTGCTTCAGCCGTTTGTGGTCAACACTGGTAAGGCACCCGATGTTGAATGAAGCAGTTCAGTCAGTGTTAGTAGATTTCCTTAAGACAATTTTCCTCCACTGACACAACATTTTCCCTTTTCTTAACAAACAGTGTTGAATTCAGGCATGTTCAAGAGGGGACTGAGCCCCCTAGAATAGTTATACAAATGCACTGAAATTTGTTTTTTTTTCTGTTTATTTTTATTTTTTTTATTTTTTTTATTTTATTTTTTTTTTTTTGGAAATAAAAGTCTTCAAAGCAAAGATTCTTTTTTTAAAAAAATAGTTTCTTCTTTTGCCCAACCTCATTGTTCTAATTAACAGACCACGTTCTCGTATAAAGTCGAAGTTAAATAAAAACTTGGAAATTAGATACAGACGCACACAAACGCTTTACAACGATAGTTAGGGGAAAATGGCAATATGTTGGTTATGGTAACCGACCAGACAATAACAAGTCACGAATTTTGTTGCGACAGATTCCTGCTGCTCTATTGCAATATAGAACACAGCACCCCCCTCCTTGTACAAAAGTCTGAATTCAACACTGTTATCAAATCTTCCCAGTGTTGCCACACTTGGTACAATTGTACCTAATTCAGCCCTTTTTGTCATTCATCTGCCCGTTGGTACAATTCGCATCAAAAAAATTGCGACAGCTAACGCCGTGCAGCTAGGCCACCCAATATACACCTTCTTATCCCATAATCGTGTCTGGTAAAAACATCCCCTCTCTCTCCTCCTTTCCTCTCTCCCATACTAAAATCAGCAAAAAAGATGAGTGCAATTTTATTTTAAAATATACATATATTAGTATACACAAAATGAAACAATCAAAGCGAGACGAAAAAAGATTCATAAGATAATGTAGGGAGAGACTTAAACACACACACAATGAACAGTTGAAAGCGATGTATGCCTGCTAAACAGACATACAGAAGTGAGATAGAGAGAGGAAAGGGGAGAGAAGAAGAAGAAGAAGAAAACTGAACACACATAAAAATAAGGAATTTAAAAGTATTTAAAAAAAGAACCTAACATTATAAAGTTCCGTTTCCAGAAATCCAACAGGAATATAGAAATAACGTTTGGATTATATATTTCTTCACGACTATTCGAATACATAGAAGATACAGGAAACAACCAAACTTGGAGGACAAATTAAATACTCAATTTCCTGTGAAATTGTAGAGCTCTGAAACACATATAGAATAATGTCAGTAGTTTAACACACTGCTTTGTTTCACGTGTTTTGGTAGCAAATTCGGTGGTGTTCATTGAACGTACTGATACGAAATACATTATAATAAACCCAGTAAAACCTCCATTCCGGACTAGTAATACAAACTGAATAAAAATTAAAAAGGAAAAGAAGAAGGAAACAAAGAAAAGCATAAATGAATGAGTGCTATTTTACTGCTAAATTTCTATTAGAAAGAGTCAATATTAGAAGTCCAAACTGTATCATAATGAAAAGTTACAAATGTTCAAAACAAAAATTGGATGTTATTTATAAACGTAACAGACCTTGCATGTTTCACATTGAAAACGTGAATAAAATACATTGAATTATAAGATGGAAACGAACTTCGTGTCAAACTAATATAAATAAAATCTTCTCTTAAATCAACAGAAAAGGGGATATTTTCTGGTCATCTCTGAAGATTTATCTGTTCTGAACATCCACTCTCGATTTCACCTATTGTGGATATAACATTTTAATTCGAATAGATAGAATGAACGCGCCAGAGCTTAAGTGCGCCATTGCATCAGTTGGGGGATTTTTATGGACCGACACTGCGTCGAAGATTCGAACCCGTACTGACCCGGTGATTCCATTGAGACACGGTAACCTGGAGGACAAAGAATAAATTTACGAGAGAGAGAAGCAATAAGAGAGAGAGAGAGAAGTAATAAATAGGATACGAAGGTAAAGATGACTAGACACAGAGAGAAAGACGAATTTATAAATGAACACTACTTATCATTATACTATATGACAAAGAACGCGTACACTCTTTACTCATATTCTCATAAGTGATGCTTTGTAAGTTCTCCAACGGCAGATGAATCTCTGTTTGTAGCCATTATTTTATGAGAAAAAGATTTTACTTGGTGGGGAATCGGACCCGGGTTATCCAGTCGCAAGTCCAGCACGCTACCGTTACTCCACAGATTACTGTACACAAACCATCTTTAACAAATGGTGTAGTGTTTCTTTCTAAGACTAATAATATGAAAAGTGGATACTTCAGATCATTGAATAGGTTCGATCCGTCCTGGTAATTCCTGTAAATGTTGTTTGCCATCCCCAACTAACATTCGTAAATTGTCTCCATCGTGATACAGGTGTGTGCTTCCACGTTCTTAACGATTCCTCATTTAGTATGAAATGTCAATCTTCGACTCCTCACGATCCCTTTGTGAAAAAACAAAGATTGGCCTATGTTGCCTAATTGCACTACTCATGAGTCCCACATGTTACCCCTACACTATCTTGGCAGCTCAAACCATGAGCCAAATATTACTAAGCTCAACCGTGATGTTTGGAACAAACTAGTTTCTTTCTGTAATGCTATTTGCACCACAGTACACGCCGAAATTCATTTATTTGATGACCTGGAGACAAGGTAGTGCCCACTAATAAACTAAATAATATATAATCCAGGAGAAATTTCAGAAATAATCACAAGTTGTGCAGTAATTTCCCAGTGCACATTCAAACGTATGCTCATAATAATAATAATAATAATAATAATAATAATAATAATAATAATAATAATAATAATAATAATAATAATAATACATTTTAACCATTATTGCATAAGATGTTACCTCAACGAACAATAATATGAATATGCTCCTATATTTTCGTCGCCACGCACAAGCATGTCACACAGCGTCCATCTCGCGAACCATCCTTTTAGGATTAGGCTCCTGTCTCATTTCCTTTTTCGTTTCTATAAAAACCACACGCATGGTGTTTATACACTGTAAAGTTATATGGCATGAGGAGGGATCTATCTTACGTATACATAAAAGTCGGGAACTGTACTACAAGTATTATTGTCGAATAAGCTTGCGCACAGTGTTACACAAAATATTTACTTACGTCTTGCTGCACGTGGACACGGGTTTGAGTCCGTTGAGGACTATGGACCGCAGTAGTTCTTAACTCCCTTTAGCCCAAATTCCAAGTCCCGTCGTTAGGAGTCTAGATATTCGTTTTAGTCTTTCGTAGCTATTCTTTACTACTGGTAATAGTGTTTGTTCTGGTGTATTGTTTTCACTCTTTTCTTCGTTTTAAAAATATATCCAAATAAATCTCATCATAATTCCTCTTATTTGGAATGTAAAGATGAAAATTTGAACGTACCGACATAGCTGCAAAAATAAAGAAGTGGTAGCGTTGGGCTTCGAACCCATACTCATGGACAACAAAAGTACAACAAGCAAGTGCCTGAAACCCCGTGATCATGATGGTAAGTCTTAGGAAGACTCAATTTATTCAAGTTCTGTACCGCCCCATTATAGCAAGCATGTGCGGAATATTTTCGTCCCTTATTCTAGAGAAGTGGTAAATATGGAGATAAGTTTAATGCTAGGGGACTTCATTGAGTAAGCTTGTTCTTCAGAAAATATAGGAGAAGGTACACTTTCGCGGAAAAGAGACATATGAGGTCAAATCCAATCCTAAGGTACTTTTTTCAGTAGGAATGAATACAATGCGCCTGCGTTGTTTTCACAAAGGCAAAGCGACTGCATATTATCGTTAGCTGATAATATGCATTGTGGTGTGCTGGGACTCTGGGAGTATGGCGCGTCATTACGACAGTGCTGTTAAACAGGGTGTTATATCTCTCATTCAACATGCAAACCTAAGTGTTACTGATACAGGTCTGGAATATGGCGACGATCGTGCTACTGCGTACAGATGGTAGAAACATCATCAAGAAAGTGGAAATGTAGCCCGAAAACCTGGATCTGGCCTGCCCCGAGTTTCTTCTGCGGTTCAAGATCGTTCTCTAACTGAAGAATGCCGTCGGCATCCTTTCATATCTGCCCGACAACTAAAAGAGGCATCGGGGTTTCCAGGTGGTGTAAACACCGTTCGGCGCCGCTTGAGAAATGCAAATCTTAGGTCCTTCCGGGCTGCAAGGAAAGAACAACTGTCAGATAGCCACATGGTCGATCGACGGGCGTTTGCAGAAGAAAATATCTTTCGTATGTGGGACAGCGTTGTCTTTACAGACGAGAAAGTACTGTATTTTTTACTGCAAATGATGGTCCTTTGCGTATCTATCGTCCACCTGGAACACGATATGAACCACGATACATGACCCGTTCACGTCGAATGGGACATGTTACCATTCATTGTTGGGGTTGGATATGTACAGATGCCGGTGGTGGTGGTGTCCACTGCAATAATGGTCGACTTAATGGTCAGAAATATTTGGAACTTCTGGAGGATGCGCTTCCTGAGATACGAGCTCGATTAGCTGAGGAAATCATACACTTAGAACAGGATCATAGCTCTGCACACGATTCCAATCTTGTTCAGGCATATCTACAACGGGAACTACATATCGAACTAGTCGATTGGGTACCTCGCGCTGGGGATTTGAATCCAATAGAAAACGTTTGGAGTGCCGTTGTAAGAGAACTTCAAGAAAATTAACCGCAGAATCCACCACGCACTGGAGATGAATTATGGGAGCTGGTTCAACATACATGGACGGACTGTACACGGCGAAACTATATTGCTCGCCTGGTTGATTCCTGCAAGCAGTTATACAAGTTAATGGCAATTACACTCGCTATTAAATAAACATACCTCCCAACAATTCACCTATAACAGCTACCTAATTCATCTAGCGCATTTGAATATTGTATTTTGGCAAAACATGGTCTATGGCCTGTAATGTATCTAACTCCATGTATATTGCTACTAAACACTTATTTCAGTGTTCTCTTTAGTCGAGTGAAAAAAACAAAAATTACAAATAAAAATAATATAAAAATAGGAAACAAAAATAAAAATAATTAAAATAAAAAACAAAAAATATAAAATAAAAAATAAACATTACATTATACAGGTTCTGGGGAACTTTCTTTACGGCTGTATGTTTAAAGTTCCTGCAAATGATTTGTCATGATTACAATACAAATTTCCAAACATTACAATTTGTGTTGCGTTCAATTTATCATATTGCACAACGTATATTAAAAATTGTATTTGTGGTTTAACTTTTCTATTTGCTATTGAGCTCGCTTCGTTCAGGCTGGTTAACCTTAATATAAGAGACAATGAATCATTTCACCTCAATGTGAAAATTCTAACGCTAAATTGGATTTGTTAATATAAGAGACAAAATATATTCATTGCATAATTCGACATAACAAAAAGTACACCTTGTTCATAAAGCTTGGCCGGAGTCTTTATTGCTTTCAACTTCAGGTATCTTCGGAAAAAGTAAACCAGGTTCGAACCTCCAAGCCAACCTTTGCAATCGGGAAAAATTTTTCAGAGGTGTTTTTTTTTCTTTCAAAAATATAATAAGACTTGTTACCAAGTGTAGATAAAGAGCAACATTGATTGAAATACTTAATGTTGCAATATTTCAAAACCTTGTATTAATATCAGCACATGCTTGTTTGTCATTTATCTTTCTATAGGTAATGGATATTGAGATACGTAAAGGAAACTTTCCATATATAAAAGAGAGCTAAGACATAAAACATAATTCTCGCCTGAGAACAAGAATAACAGTAATTATTTTATATAATTTCTCATGCATTGCGGAAAATAGAGTTTTATAAAAAAAGCATTGGGCAGGTAAGAACCGAACTCACAACCTTACGATTTGAAACCCAACGGCTTAACAATTAGCTATCACAAGCACTTCTCGGTACATGCTTCTAGCGATGTATAAAGGCTCTCAAGATAATTATGGCATTCATATCCACTGCAAACGCTGTTTTTTCTTCTATTTTGACTTTTATTTTAGCAGTCAGAAGAGAATTGTTCTATTTCTTGACTTTGAGCATTTTTTTACATATGGAAAGACTTCTTTACGTATCTTAATGCTCCATTACGTATGGATAGCTAAATGACAAACAAGCATGTGCTGACATTAATACAATGTTTCGAAATATTGTATCATTAAGTATTTTCATCAATGTTATTTTTTATGTACACTTGTAAAATGTCTTATTATATTTTTGAAACAAAAAAAGCACATCTGCAAATTTTTCCCGATTGCAAAGGTTGGCTTGGAGGTTCGAACCTGGTTTACTTTTTTCCGAAGATACCTCAAGTTGAAAGCAATAAAGAGTGAGCCAAGCTTTATGATGAAGGTGTACTTTTTGCAGAAGTGTCTTTTCAGATTTTGTTTGGGAGAGCAAGACCCATTGATTTAAGTAAAATTTCTCGTTTTTCACTGATTTGTCATTATTCTTTTGATAAAATCTATATAAATCACAAACCCAGGGGGGGCAATAGCCCTCCCTGCCCCCCCCTAAACGAGGCCTCTGACTTTTTGTCATGTCGAATTATGCAATGAATATATTTTGTCTTTTATATTAACAAATCCAATTTAGCGTTAGTATTTTCACATTAAGGTGAGATGATTCATTGTCTTTTATATTAAGGTAAACCAGCCTGAACGAAGCGAGCTCAATAGCAAATAGACAAGTTACACCACAAACACATTTTTTTTAATATACTTTGTGCATTATGATTAATTGAACGCAACACAAATTGTAATGTTTAGAAATTTGTATTGTAATCATGACAAATCATTTGCAGGAACTTTAAATATACAGCCGTAAAGAAAGTTCCCCAGAACCTGTATAATGTAATGTTTTATTTTTTATTTTATATTATTTTTGTTTTTTATTTTAATTATTTTTATTTTTGCTTTCTATTTTTATATTATTTTTATTTGTAATTTTTGTTTTTTTCACTCGACTAAAGAGAACACTGAAATAAGTGTTTAGTAGCAATATACATGGAGTTAGATACATTACAGGCCATAGACCATGTTTTGCCAAAATACAATATTCAAATGCGCTAGATGAATTAGGTAGCTGTTATAGGTGAATTGTTGGGAGGTATGTTTATTTAATAGCGAGTGTAATTGCCATTAACTTGTATAACTGCTTGCAGGAATCAACCAGGCGAGCAATATAATTTCGCCGTTTACAGTCCGTCCATGTATGTTGAACCAGCTCCCATAATTCATCTCCAGTGCGTGGTGGATTCTGCGGTTAATTTTCTTGAAGTTCTCTTACAACAGCACTTCAAACGTTTTCTATTGGATTCAAATCCGCAGCTCGAGGTACCCAATCGACTAGTTCGATATGTAGTTCCCATTGTTGATATGCCTGAACAAGATTGGAATCGTGTGCAGAGCTATGATCCTGTTCTAAGTGTATGATTTCGTCAGCTAATCGAGCTCGTATCTCAGGAAGCGCATCCTTCAGAAGTTCCAAATATTTCTGACCATTAAGTCGACCATTAATGCAGTAGACACCACCACCACCGGCATCTTTACATATCCAACCCCAACAATGAATGGTAACATGTCCCATTCGACGTGAACGGGTCATGTATCGTGGTTCATATCGTGTTCCAGGTGGACGATAGATACGCAAAGGACCATCATTTGCAGTAAAAAATACAGTACTTTCTCGTCTGTAAAGACAACGCTGTCCCACATACGAAAGATATTTTCTTCCGCAAACGCCCGTCGATCGACCATGTGGCTATCTGACAGTTGTTCTTTCCTTGCAGCCCGGAAGGACCTAAGATTTGCATTTCTGAAGCGGCGCCGAACGGTGTTTACATCACCTGGAAACCCCGATGTCTCTTTTAGTTGTCGGGCAGACATGAAAGGATGCCGACGGCATTCTTCAGTTAGAGAACGATCTTGAACCGCAGAAGAAACTCGGGGCAGGCCAGATCCAGGTTTTCGGGCTACATTTCCACTTTCTTGATGATGATTCTACCATCTGTACGCAGTAGCACGATCGTCGCCATATTCCAGACCTGCATCAGTAACACTCAGGTTTGCATGTTGAATGAGAGATATAACACCCTGTTTAACAGCACTGTCGTAATGACGCGCCATACTCCCAGAGTCCCAGCACACCACAATGCATATTATCAGCTAACGATAATATGCAGTCGCTTTGCCTTTGTGAAAACAACGCAGGCGCATTGTATTCATTCCTACTGAAAAAAGTACCTTAGGATTGGATTTGACCTCATATGTCTCTTTTCCACGAAAGTGTACCTTCTCCTATATTTTCTGAAGAAGAAGCTTACTCAATGAAGTCCCCTAGCATTAAACTTATCTCCATATTTACCACTTCTCTAGAATAAGGGACGAAAATATTCCGCACATGCTTGCTATAATGGGGCGGTACAGAACTTGAATAAATTGAGTCTTCCTAAGACTTACCATCATGATCACGGGGTTTCAGGCACTTGCTTGTTGTACTTTTGTTGTCCATGAGTATGGGTTCGAAGCCCCACGCTACCACTTCTTTATTTTTGCAGCTATGTCGGTACGTTCAAATTTTCATCTTTACATTCCAAATAAGAGGAATTATGATGAGATTTATTTGGATATATTTTTAAAACGAAGAAAAGAGTGAAAACAATACACCAGAACAAACACTATTACCAGTAGTAAAGAATAGCTACGAAAGACTAAAACGAACATCTAGGCTCCTAACTACGGGGCTTGCAATTTGGGCTAAAGGGAGTTAAGAACTACTGCGGTCCATAGTCCTCAACGGACTCAAACCCGTGTCCACGTGCAGCAAGACGTAAGTAAATATTTTGTGTAACACTGTGCGCAAGCTTATTCGACAATAATACTTGTAGTACAGTTCCCGACTTTTATGTATACGTAAGATAGATCCCTCCTCATGCCATATAACTTTACAGTGTATAAACACCATGCGTGTGGTTTTTATAGAAACGAAAAAGGAAATGAGACAGGAGCCTAATCCTAAAAGGATGGTTCGCGAGATGGACGCTGTGTGACATGCTTGTGCGTGGCGACGAAAATATAGGAGCATATTCATATTATTGTTCGTTGAGGTAACATCTTATGCAATACTGGTTAAAATGTATTATTATTATTATTATTATTATTATTATTATTATTATTATTATTATTATTATTATTATTATGAGCCTACGTTTGAATATGCACTGGGAAATTACTGCACAACTTGTGATTATTTCTGAATTTTTTCCTGGATTATATATTATTTAGTTTATTAGTGGGCACTACCTTGTCTCCAGGTCATCAAATAAATGAATTTCGGCGTGTACTGTGGTGCAAATAGCATTACAGAAAGAAACTAGTTTGTTCCAAACATCACGGTTGAGCTTAGTAATATTTGGCTCATGGTTTGAGCTGCCAAGATAGTGTAGGGGTAACATGTGGGACTCATGAGTAGTGCAATTAGGCAACATAGGCCAATCTTTGTTTTTTCACAAAGGGATCGTGAGGAGTCGAAGATTGACATTTCATACTAAATGAGGAATCGTTAAGAACGTGGAAGCACACACCTGTATCACGATGGAGACAATTAACGAATATTGGTTGGGAATGGGCAAACAACATTTTACAGGAATTACCAGGAACCTATTCAATGATCTGAAGTATCCACTTTTCATATTATTGGTCTTAGAAAGAAACACTACACCATTTGTTAAAGATGGTTTGTGTACAGTAATCTGTGGAGTAGCGGTAGCGTGCTGGACTTGCAACTGGATAACCCGGGTCCGATTCCCCACCAAGTAAAATCTTTTTCTCATAAAATAATGGCTACAAACAGAGATTCATCTGCCTTTGGAGAACTTACAAAGCATCACTTATGAGAATATGAGTAAAGAGTGTACGCGTTCTTTGTCATATAGTATAATGATAAGTAGTGTTCATTTATAAATTCGTCTTTCTCTCTGTGTCTAGTTATCTTTACCTTCGTCTCCTATTTATTACTTCTCTCTCTCTCTCTTATTGCTTCTCTCTCTCGTAAATTTGTTCTTTGTCCTCCAGGTTACCGTGTCTCAATGGAGTCACCGGGTCAGTACGGGTTCGAATCTTCGACGCAGTGTCGGTCCATAAAAATCCCCCAACTGATGCAATGGCGCACTTAAGCTCTGGCGCGTTCATTCTATCTATTCGAATTAAAATGTTATATCCACAATAGGTGAAATCGAGAGTGGATGTTCAGAACAGATAAATCTTCAGAGATGACCAGAAAATATCCCCTTTTCTGTTGATTTAAGAGAAGATTTTATTTATATTAGTTTGACACGAAGTTCGTTTCCATCTTATAATTCAATGTATTTTATTCACGTTTTCAATGTGAAACATGCAAGGTCTGTTACGTTTATAAAGAACATCCAATTTTTGTTTTGAACATTTGTAACTTTTCATTATGATACAGTTTGGACTTCTAAGATTGACTCTTTCTAATAGAAATTTAGCAGTAAAATAGCACTCATTCAATTATCTTTTTCTTTCTTTCCTTCTTCTTTTCCTTTTTAATTTTTGTTCAGTTTGTATTAGTAGTCCGGAATGGAGGTATTACTGGGTTTATTATAATGTATTTCGTATCAGTACGTTCAATGAACACCACCGAATTTGCTCCCGAAACACGTGAAACAAAGCACGTGTGTTAAACTACTGACATTATTCTATATGTGTTTCAGAGCTCTACAATTTCACAGGAAATTGAGTATTTAATTTGTCCTCCAAGTTTGGTTGTTTCCTGTATCTTCTATGTATTCGAATAATCCTGAAGAAATATATAATCCAAACGTTACTTTTATATTCCTGTTGGATTTCTGGAAACGGAACTTCATAATGTTAGGTTCTTTTTTTAATACTTTTAAATTCCTTATTTTTATATTGGTTCAGTTTTCTTCTTCTTCTTCTTCTCTCCCCTTTCCTCTCTCTATCTCACTTCTGTATGTCTGTTTAGCAGGCATACATCGCTTTCAACTGTTCATTGTGTGTGTGTTTAAGTCTCTCCCTACATTATCTTATGAATCTTGTTTCGCCTCGCTTTGATTGTTTCATTTTGTATACTAATATATGTATATTTTGAAATAATATTGCACTCATCTTTTTTGCTGATTTTAGTATGGGAGAGAGGAAAGGAGGAGAGAGAGGGGATGATTTTACCAGACACGATTATGGGATAAGAAGGTGTATATTGGGTGGCCTAGCTGCACGGCGTTAGCTGTCGCAATTTTTTTGATGCGGTGTGTACATAATACTTAGAATATAACAGGGTACATAATACTTGGGGTATAAAGGATATATAATTCTTGGTCGCTTCAACTACCTACATAGATTTATTCATAAATGTAAGTTTGGTGTGACCTTCTTTAGTGTCTTTACCAAAGTTTATATTTTCATGATATGATATAAAAATATGCCTTTTCTCCAGCTACCTATTCAGGCAAACTAATATGATCCACAGGTGAAGTAAGTGTAAGTTCCTCACTTTATTGATCTTTGCATTTAGAGAAATGCTGTTGTCAGCAACCACGTTCCGTTCGCCTAATCCCGTAGGTTTACACAGGTATCCCTATCTACAAATTTGACCGAGACTGGGAATAGTCCTTAATCGTGCGTAGACGAAGAGTAGAACGTTAGAATAAATCTCACTCACACCGGGAATAAAAACTTGCACCTAATGTTTCTCATGAGATGAGAAATTTCTTGACCACTTCTCGATTCTCGTTTCAAATACATAGCCTTTTAAATTTGAGACATATGACAATTCTCTTTTGGGAAATGAGACGAGAATCTAGACGAGTTGACTGGCAACACTACTTCACCCAACTCTTAGACCGCCTGTATATTAATTAGAGGACAGGAGATCAGTATAGTGAGTAATGGAGCAAAGGGTCATACCGCATACTCACGTGAACACGTACTACAGTCTCCGCATCCTCTAGTGCTGCCCTCTGCCTGGACTGGGCTGGCCCTCGCCCGGTCAGTATGACCCGGCCTTATTTTTCAAACTCTGTTTTACTAATACATAATGCATAATATAGAATTTTAAATTGTTAATATAATTGAACTTACACAAAGAAAGCACTTATCAACGTTTAAAGATACACAAGTTATTACACAATATACTCTAATAATAAATATGTTTTAAATATTGCTATATCACAGTCTTCGTGATCAGAAAGATGTGAAGTAGCCATTTTTTTTTTTTTTTACCTCTATTTTCTACGCCACAATCAACGCAAGATGAAGAAGCATTCAAGAATTATATCAGTCAATTAGATACGTTTCTTCTCACAGAACACGAACTTCTTAGTGAGATTTAAAGGTATTCTTGAGTAAGAGCTGTGCTTAATTGGACGTTGAAAGTATGGCCTAAAAAAACTTCCGCAAAATCTGGAAACGAAAAAGCACAAAACATTTTTTTAAACAAAGATATCAATTCGAGGTGCAAGATAATATTTTATTCTATAATTGTTCTATACTTACTTAACAAAATATAATTACTCTATTCTTAACAAGGTTAAATTCAAATCACTAAGACCAAGACAGAATGATTAGTATGACAAGAATACAAGTTTGGTGCCCAGATTTATTATCGGACATCTATCGGTTTGTGGGGTCCGGATCCCCCTTCGAGACCGGAAATGAAAAAAATTAAGGAAAGATTAAACAAAATGAAATGAGAAAAAGAAGGATCAACGTTAAAAGTAATTTTAAAAAAAAACTACAGAAAGCTTTAGGTTACTCTTTCTTATGAGGAGATTTGTATTATTTGCAATACATGGTGGCGAGGTAAGCAACATATCCTGGAAGAGTCAAGGAAATTGAAATTTCAAGAAAAGTTACTGAATTCTCAAAATTTCTGCTACTAGTCAGGAATATTTTAAGCTTCCGAAAGCATAGTGTCGTGATTTTTTATCATAATTTTTCGTCATCGCATCATTGCAGTATCAAACATGTTATTTCAAGAAAAAAATTTACTGCTCCTTTAATCTGTTATTTGGAACCGACAGTAGTTGGCGGAATAATAAATTTGTGTGGAAAGTTCTGTTAGCATTTGATTCAACAGAAAAGAACGCAGATATTGTAAAATATTTTACAAGACTATCGAGTATGTACTTTTTATAATAGTTGAGGTCATAATGAAAGGAAGATTGTTATATTTGAATAAACTGAGGAAGGACGTAAATATTGTAAAATCTTCAATATGCTTTTTATTATTATTATTTTACTCGAGATTTCTTCATAGTTTGTTATTAAAATACTTGCCAAGATATCCTCATTTTATTGTCCTACCAAACCAATATATGTTGATAGTAAACTAGTTTAGATTGATCAAGCTCATGGGCCTTCAGAATTTCATGTTACGCCCCCTCCCCCCGTTACAAAACCCAGGCTAAACGAACCAATATATGTTTCAGTAAAATAGTTTAGAATAATCGAGCCCCTGGTGTAATAACCACAGTATTTCATGTCACGGACCCCCTCCTTCACAAAATCCTGGCTACGTGCCTGTGTGCAGGGATGTACTTTTTATCAATCTGTGGCAAATGCTCCACCAAAGAAACAATTTCAGAATTGGAAAATTGAAAACCACCCATGGCGCAGAGTTCACTTAGATATTTACGATATATATAAAAATTTGGTTGGTCAATAGTACATAGTTTGAGGAGACAATCGATAAGATAGAAATTTTCCAATGGTTGCCTTTTCCATCGACCATTGTAACAGACAATGGTCCCCATTTTTTTTTCTTCAATTTAAGGTTTGTCATTAAATTAATTTATGCGCCGCCATATCATTCTCAAGTAATGTAGCAGTGCAATCTGTGGAGAAAGTTTTAAAAATTAAGTTCCTTTAATCGAAGTGTATTATGAATAAAAATATAATTATATATGAGTTGGATAAACAAATAAACTAGGTTTCCTGGCACAAAATTCTAAATAGTCAACTAAAACACCTTAAGAAATGGTATTATCGTTTAAACCACATACTAGGTTTGCAATATCTTAAAAAAAACAAATAAAGAAAATAATAAAACTTCGAAAGTTTAAGCAGAAACTGTTTGGGTAAGGAACCATCAGTTGGTAGTTCCCAAATTTATTAGGATTGCTAATCGTCCTGCATTTTATCTGATCTTGTTCGGTGTTCAGTACAACCTCAAAACTGGACGTTAAATGTCCGGTATTTTTTCTTGTTACTAATCCTATTCTCTGTTCTATTCAGATTATTTTGGAGTGACGAAAGGAATCGCTTGTCGATGAATATGGTTAAAGCAGAGGTTATATCGACCAGTTGTGCGTGGAATTTGCTGAAGAGTTGAAGACAGGAAAATTTACTAAACTTATCAAAACTGCTGAAGGTCAACAAAAGTACATTTTCAAGAGCCCAGCTAGCACTGTTTACTCCTAAGCTGCATCTTCCAATTAAATAATGCATCAGATCCAGTAAAAGTATGTAGGCATTATGAGACATTACTAACTCCAGCCAATCTGGGTAGACTTATTTTTGAAATATGTTTTGTGCAAGTCATAATTATATTGCCTATTATATTTGCTTTTCTGCTTTAAATACGATGTAGACTACAAAAATTACATGTACCTACTCAACCAAAACTGGAATGAGTAAATTTAATAAATGCTTCAAAAGTAACGAAAGCGGGGAAAAGTGAGGGGGAATGCGGGTGGACGCCGTCCCCCCACTACTAGAAAATATCAGTGGTATCCTTCCACTTTCTAAAAAAAATTACAATGGCTAAAGACAGGCATGGGGGACGGCATGATGCCATGCGTCCCCCTACCTTTTCAGATCCACTTTTACCCCTGAACTGAAGTTATTAAATTCGCATTCCGATTCGTTCAATTTCATGTGAAGTAATCACTTTTAAGTTGTTCACATTGTTTGATGAGCGATGATACCACAATCTTAAGAATATACGTACTCCAGGAGGGTGCATTTCCATTTTCAAAAGTTGGTAAGCCTACTTTAAAAAGATATGTATGTATGTAAAAATATATACTTTAAAAGGTATATATAAAAGATTGTTGGTGAAGCAATTGGGGCATAATACATAACAGGTATTAGTGAATGGAACTAGACGTGTTTATCGTGATCACCAAATTCCGAAATGTTAGGAAGACCTTTTTTTTTTTTTTTTTTTTGTAACTAGCAGCTGCAAAACTAACGTTTTACAATCGGAAGAACCAACGAAGAAGAAAACTAATTGAATTCAACAACAGGCATTAAAAGAACGTTGGAGAAATTATTCATCCCAAGCAAGCAATAATCTAGAAAGTGAGAAGAAGCAGGAACCATCTTCCACTTCATTTGTTACAAAATCATCTCGAACTAAAACACCGCCCGAGAGATAGGGATATACATAAGATAAAAGGAGTGCAGTTAATGATCAGTAGCGCAAAAACATTAATCAAATAATAATAACAGTAAAAAAAATATTAACCTTCTTGTTTCTTTTTGTCATTCTGATCTGTTCTAGTTCTTGTATTGTGTTATTTATTAGGATATCGCCTCTATATCGTATTTCGTTAATCCGTTTGTGATATTATAAACACTAATTTTGTAAAGGAGAAGAGAGTGTTATTCTTTTTTTCGTCCTGCTCTTACACATGGGCATGTCGCCTGGTTATCGGCTCCACAGAAGTTGTATGATAAACTACAAGTCCTGGAGCGCCATGTCTTATGCCTTACTTATTCCTTAGCAGCATGAACGTCAACACAAGAGACCTATCGTCGCACATCTATACTAACACTCTTGCCACATCTGTACAGTCTTCGCTCTTCCATGAATTCTTAGACCAGACTCCAGCTTTACCACGTTATGCATGTTCACCATTAGATCACCTTCTTGCTACCCATGAACATGATCAGGCCATCGTTCAGTATAACCCCCTGTTCTCGTATATATATATTACACATACATCCATTGCACATAATTTTATCAATGAGCTCCTTGGTTTTCTTACTAACAGGACCCCAAGTGTTTAAACCCGCTCTGAGTAGCCCCAGAGCAAAAGATTAATACCCTCGTCGCAACTAACATCATACAGTATATCCTTGTCTTCTGTTACCTGCATTTCATTCCATCATATATATTACATACCGTGCTGAGGTCACCTTCTTCTGTATGCTTAACCAGACAAATATACCAATAAATAAATAAGTCATGATACCCATCTCCCAAAGAAACTACCAATAAATGAATGCTTATGACCCAAGAGAAGGCGTTACCTTCTGCGACCCGAATATCTTCGGATGAGAATCAAATTGCACTTTTAAAAAATTGGGATCACAATGTCGGACACAATGTGTTACAGACTAATTACATATGCCTCTATTACAGTTATCAGGACAGATTCTGTGTAAAGAAATCTATCTGGACAAGCAATTTTATAAGTCTTTTGTATTTTCTTTTCAGGTGGAATCTTTAATTACATAACTAGGTATCTGGAGAATTAGTAGATCACAATTGGTAACGGAAGCTCTTATGTGGATTATGGTAGTATCTGACAATATCTCGATTAGTAATCAGTATATTGGTATTTGATCGTGGTAAGGGTGCTTAAACCTAACTAGGTCGTTATGAACGTACTCTATTGATTGTCAAGTTTTCTCAGATTGTAAGTGCTTTATAATAATTACTATATTCAATATGCTAATGTTGGCTTAGTTAACTCTCAAATCAAATAATGGTAATATATTGGGTCTTTTAAATAAACTAAGCATAATGATATTTCTTTTTAAAAAGAATAAGAAAGAGAATAAAAAGGAATAGAGGACTTGCGATTAAAGATAATAACTGATAATAACTTGAATGGATAGAAATAATTTAAAACCCGGAAGAAAATGTGATCACAAGAACAGTTAGTAGCGGTATAAAGCACTTCTTTTTCCTAAAACGTGAAGTTGATAAAGAATGCGGTAAATTGCCATGCTTAGACACAAGATTTGGATTATTCGGAAAGATGGATGGATCTCCAAACCTATCTCCATGTGTGTGTAACGATTTTATAATAAGAAAAAAATGAAATCTTTGAGTTTTACGTCCCACGGTTATGCCGGTTAGGCTAAAGGAGACGGTATTAATGAGAAATGAATGAAATGGTAGAATGAAGAAAGTGGAAGGAAACGGGAGAACCCCAAGAAAACCCACGCACACGGTGTTTGTCCACCACAAAGTTCACTTGGCGGGGGCTGGGATCGAACCCGGGACCCCAAGCGCCAGAGGTGAGCGCTCTACCACTGAGCCACCGCGGCCCCTATTTTATAATAATAATAATAATAATAATAATAATAATAATAATAATAATAATAATAATAATAATAATAATAATAATAATAATAATAATAATAATAATAATAATAAACAAGTATTAGCTAATGTGAAGGAGTTTCGTTTGTATTGCGAGATTTTTTCTACTAATATTAAAACCATGTTTCTACCACTTCCGGTTTTAGTAGAGAAATTAGAGTGGAGATGGAGTATTTTCTTAGGGCTCTTAATACATTGAATAAAACAATTTCTCGCTAACTACGGAAGACTGATTCGTCTATATGTGTCCGATTTTGATGTCTTATTTACCTTTTCTTATTTTATTTTTTATGATTATTTTTTTGCACTCGCCTATGCCATCATAGGACGTATAGATGATGTCCTATGGATCTATGGTTACCGGTAAGATCTAACCTATGTGAGGCGGTAAATTGAAATGTGGGGCTCCCTTATTTCACTCCGACATATTGAATTGGCAGCCTTGCGAGCAGTGTCATGTCTATGAAGTTTCTGAATATCTTTACGGATCCACGCAGCGCAAGGATCATAATGCTCTGCAACGTCGCGGGACGAACAAGAACGTCCAGCTCGACAGCTCGACCTGCTGGACCGGGTCTAAGTCAAAACCCTCACACTCAAGAAATGTCAAAACACCCACACGATTAGTCATAACTCCCACACAAATGGACAAATCTCCCAAACGCACGAACGGTCAAAACCCCCACAGCCAAAACTCCCACACTCAAGAAATGTCAAAACGCCCAAACAATCGGTCATAACTCCCCACACAATTGAACAAAACAGCCACACATAGCAACGGTCATAATCCCCACATGAATGGACAAAAAACTAACACAAATGGTCAAAACTCTCACATGCAGAAATTGTCACAACTGCCACACAAATGGACAAACCCCACACACAAATGGACAAAACCCCCACACAATCGGACAAATCCCCCACACTCTGAAATGATCGTGATTGCACCTCTTCGTTGCGGCTCTTTATGACACCCACTTTAGTGTTTCTGTCATTAGAAAACAGTGCAAGAAGAATAGTTGCAACATCAGTTTAAGTGGAATAATAAATGTTATTAAAAAGTACAAGGGCAAGACATGCAATCAGGATCATTTCAGAGTGTGGGAGATTTGTCCGATTGTGTGGGGGTTTTGTTCATTTGTGTGGCAGTTGTGACAATTTCTGCATGTGGGGTTTTTGCCCATTTATGTAGGGATTGTGACCGTTGCTATGTGTGGAAGTTTTGTCCATTTGTGTGAGAGTTATGACCGTTGGAGGTTAAAGCCGATTACCAGTGTGGGGGGGTTGGCTGGGGGAGTTATGACCGTTCGTGTATTTGGGAGATTTGTCCGTTTGTGTGGAAGTTATGACCGATTGTGTGGGCATTTTGACATTCCTTGCGTGTGGGAGTTTTGGCTGTGGGGGTTATGACCGTTCGTGTATTTGGGAGATTTGTCCATTTGTGTGGGGGTTATGACCGTTTGTGTGGGTGTTTTGACATTTCTTGAGTGTGGGGGTTTTAGCTGTGGTAGTTTTGACCTATTCCCGCTGGGGACTATTAACTTCCCTCTGTAGAGAAGCCCCGCTCCTTCCCCCTGGTGTTAAACCAAAAGGTATCTAGGAAAATATCCCACATGCATGCTCAACAGGTTCGATGTTCGAACCCATGGTCAAATGAGCTTTAGCATGGTCAAATGAACAGAATTCTCAGACTGCTCTCATTCAAAGTAGGTTCAATGTAGACAAAAGACAAGCCTTGGACAACAATGGACAAGGAATGCCACGGTGGAAAGTCGAAAGTGTTTGGGAACTGCAGCACTACGGTTCCTTACGTTCGGAATAACGCGTGCAGCGATGTTTTGTTTCACGCTTAGACGTGAGAAAAGAGTAAAATATACCGTGACAAATATATAGCAAACAGGCTATGTTGAATAAGGTCTATGAAAATGTACTATGAAGAACATGAAATAGGGAGGAATTTTTGTATTTATAAATTCAAGCTGGAATATTCTGCATATCAAAAAATGAAATGAAATCTTTGAATTTTACGTCCCACGATTATGCCGGGGAGGCTAAAGGAGACGGTGATGATGAGTAATGAATGAAATGGTGGAATGAAGAAAGTGGGAGGAAACGGGAGAACCCCGAGAAAACCCACGCACACGGTGTTTGTTCACCACAAAGTTCACTTGGCGGGGGCTGGGATCGAACCCGGGACCCCAAGCACCAGAGGTGAACGCTCTACCACTTTCTTGTTTTTTTTTTAAAAAAAAAACTTCCTGACTTATTTTCTACTGCAACCACTTTTCAGGACTACTAGACACGACAGGGACACGAACACACAAACATCGAGGACAGTTAAAATTCCACCCTTGCTACTACAGAGAGACTCGAACCCCCAATGGGCTTCACCTCTCGATCATCAGCCTAACGCCCCAGACCGCTCGGCTACACCCACCGGCTACCACTGGGCCACCGCGGCCCCTCTGCATATCAAGCTGTTAAAAAAGAAACTAATAATAAACAGTCCATTTGGGCCAGGAATGGCGAAAGAACATCTCATTCTCTATTGGTTTGTTAAATTTCTTTCCGGTGATACAACATTGTAAAATGAGTCCCGTGGAGACCGATCCATGACATGTCCAGATGCGCTTCTCAGGAAGCGGGCTTTCAGAAATGTGTTCGTGCCGCTAGAGACAAGTTAGACATACACCATATTAGTGTCATTCGGCGTCATCTTGCAATCAATAAGCTGAAAAAGATGCCAGATGAGCTAAAAGCGGTCAAGAATAGACCGTCTGGAAGTGTACACTTCTCTGAGTGTATAGAAGGTTCCCTGCTTCGGGTTGTCAAGTCAGGTGAAAAATGGATTTGCTACATCAATCGTAAATGGTCGTGATAATGATTGGATCGTGACCAAAGTCCAGGACGATTTCCTGAACTGGTAGTATATATTATGGTAGTCTGCGTTGGAAGTAATTCATCATGTCTTTCTCAGGCTAGATGAAACAACCCGCTTCTAGAAAACGAAACACGAAACGCATTTCAAGACCTCCTTGCTGGTCATGGGCGTCCGAAGGGGGGCTGAATGGGGCCCGGGTCTCCCCTTGATCACTAAAATGTACATGTAATATAGCAAGAAACGTATATTAAATACCAGACGTAATATAGCAACCATAGATGTGCCCCCTAGATTTTTTTTTCGGGTTCCCTGCTGCTGGTTCGATTTCCGATATTACAATCAAATTCGAGTCTAAAACGGATGAGAAACATGAAATGTTTTAGCTTAACGTCCTACGATTACATCCTTTAGGTTAAGGAAGATTCATTAAGGCAAATGAATTATGGAAGAATCAATGAAATGAGAATGGTGGAGGAAACGAGATTTTCTGTATTTTGGTATTCGGTATCCCGGTTTCTTTTGGTATTCTTTTGGCTTTCGATATTCGATATCGAAAATATCGTTCGGTATTTTCGATATTTCATATCGTTCAGTATATTTGGTGTTTCTGTATCGTTCGGTATTTTCGAAAATTTTGTTTTCGGTATTTTCGGTTTCCCGGTATCGTTTGGTAATTTGTTTTCTCGCTACCATTTAGTATCACGGTTTCTCGGTAAATCGATATTTTTCGATATTCAAAAAATACCGAAAATCAGTATTTAAATATCACTACAGAAAACAACTAGCCTATTGACTAAAGTAAAACTGAAGGGAGATAGCTGTAAAATAACAATCCAGAACCATTTTTCAACACATGATTCACGGAATTATCGTAGGTAAATCGTATTACATCTGATTCATTCATACTTTTTCACACACACACACATTATATATATTATGTGATGTTTCTTTTGTGTATTTCATTCTACGGCTAACTTTTCTGATCCCTGAATGACATACATAGTAAATATACAAAAAAGAAGTACAGATTTATCTTGTATGAAGTGTAAATAGAAATCTTTTCACATATTGTGTCCACGTGTAATCTCCGTAGAGGTCAGTAACAGGACGGAAGAAGATTTCTTGAGGCTGAAATATTATCCATGCAAAAGGTCAATAACAAGAAACATGAGAATTCAGCGCCGCCTAGTGGCGAGAAAATGTCACTGACACCTACGTTGATTTTTCACTATAATAGTCTTGGGGAGAAAATAATTTACCCTTCACAAGGGATTTTTTTCCTTATATGTTTTCGCGTTCAGAAACCTCGTGGATGGAAAAAGAACGAAAATCCAAGTAGATCAAAATGAATGTTTTTTTCGAGGATATAACAACCTGTCTGATTCGAAACTGTTTATCAAGATAAGCAGATGGTATCGTAAGTCAGTGACAAATAAAATGCGTGAATATTGTTGAAACGAAAAATGAGGAAGCTGAATGTGGTTTCGAAACATAAATAATACATTGTATATTGAACCTTTTTATCACATACGTATGTATCAGTGATTTGTCTTTCTAGATTTACACCCACTTTTCCCAACCAACCCAGTAGCACGCAATTCTGTTCGAATTGTGTGTTTGCTATTTGCAGAAATAGCGGGGATAACTTATTGATACGTAAATCACAACAGATGAATCCGATTGGTAAACCGATAGGTAACAACAATACTAAATTTACTTGTTTGTATTCAAACACATTTAGCCGTTCACACATTATCTACAAGTGATTATTGCTGCAACGTCCGTTAGTATTTGTAATATATTTATCACAAATACTTGTTGCGTACATTGAAGCTTATATATAAATCCACTTAAAGGTTTCATATAACAATACATATTTATAGCAATATGCAATACATATATATACCAAACAATGTATATACTCGTGTGTGTGTGTACGTAATTTTGTTTTAGCTACAAGTAGATACATATATGAATTATTATTGTAGTTAACGATATGGCTGTCGTTAATAATATGAATATATATTTGAGTACAAGGTGAGCAAATATGCTTATGTTATATTTATAGATTTTTTGCTTTACAGTTTTCTGCATACTGTATTTAAAAAGTAGCGCTATTTTGCATTTCTGCCTGTAAGTTTTATTAATTTGCACTCTGCAATATTTCTCTTAAATTATGTATCATATGCGTCGAGCATGTATAGAACTCAAGGGCAATATTTTGTGATTATAATTAAATCTAATTCCTGTACTGCTCTCTGGCAATTTAAGCTCTGCTTCCAATATTTATACAGAATAACAAGAAAGAATGTAGTGTTACTTATTTTCATTCTTAAGCTCTTGGATGTAAAACAGAAAATGAAATATTTGTATTTCTCCCGTCACTTTTCTTTCTACTAACTTCCTTTCCCTAGTCATATCTATTATAGTCGTGTCACTGAATGAACTGTCCTCCAATCACTTAACACTGCAGTCTTCGCAGAAGATAATCCAGGACAGCGCGCTTGTCGCTGGCTTGTAATGACTTTATGTCCTTGAAACGACTTGGCTGTTCCCATGTAAAGCCAACAAACAGAAGTTGTGATTGAGAAAGTTCACAGGTGTGCGTTATGTGGCAACACAGCGTTAATTCCATGTACTGTACTTGCAGATCAGCAAGGATAAACACGTGAATTCGGCAAAGCCGGGAATGACAGCGGCGAAAGTATAAAATTTATTCGTTTCAACTTCCTTTTACAAAATGTCTCGCTATGTTTGATCGATGCACGTATTTACTATTACATATAGGGAAATCAATGTATTTTGTAAATGAATGCATTACATTTTCACAAATATTTCTCTAATCAACAGTCTTAAGTTTGGAAATTGAGATAAATACGTATTAAAAATATATAATTAAAGTCATATATGGATAAGAAGGTGTAAGGTAAAACAGATATTAATTCTAGTTTTCAATTCTAGTTTTTAATTCTAGTGTTTGAGAATTAAAAATAATTCGAGAAACAATTAAAACGAATTTGAGAAACAATTCTTATGTCAGACATCATTGTACCAAATTTGAATATTCTAAAATATTGACTAGTGTTATATTTAGGTAACTTGGTGCAAACAAAATATGCAAAATGCAGGAAATAATAAATTATAACATTAGAAAATGTTCCCATGTGTTATTGCAGGCACCTTCTGCACAGTTCGTACAGAATTCGTCTGAACTCGAAGTTTCATAGGATAATTCGTACGCCTCGTATAGAAACCTTGATGAACGTCATCCTCGTCAAGTTTTCTCCTATTCTAAGCCAAATATTAAAAACACTTAATAAGGTAAGTGCAGGTATATACGCCAGTGCAGCTAAATACGCCAAGTGTTCAGTTCTGGGACACGTCCAACGAAATGCGTTAAAATGTGCCTCCAATATGTGCCACGGTCTTGGACAAGTCCGATTTGACGAACACTTCGGATACAGCGCTGAGACCGCCACGCAGTGCAGTGTTGTTTGATTCGAGAAGGTTTAATGGAAGGGCGTTATTATTTTATTTGAGGTAAGAATCCGTTATTAGTACCGTGCTACCTCAGAACTTCGCCTATTGTTTACAGCAATGTACGCCTTATTTCGTGTCCGTCTAGAAACATTTTGTTTTGTAAGTGTAATTTCAGAATTTGTGATTCCATGGCTACTAAATCAATACCAAGCATAGTGCAGCGAAATACTTCAGGGCTTGTGCAGGACTGACTGCAGAAGACAGATGTTTTCATTTGTTCCACACGTTCCATGTAATATCGGTGTAGTTTTTCTTTTAAGTCATACTACAGTGACACTGTTCATTTATCTTCTTATGGACTAAAACTTTGGAACTTCATTCCAACTCTGGAGATTATCGTTCTTACATTTTATTTTATCTTCATCTTGCACTTTGGTTATTCTATTTTTTTGCTTTAGTCATGTTGTGTAGTAATATTTGAGTTCGTATAATACAAACGATGTAAGCAGTTGAAAGATTTATTACAGGTTTCTAGTAATATCCCAGACTATGCGTAATTACCTACACATGTTGGTAAATACGCCACTTTTTAACACTTTTTTTCTTTTTCTTGGGTACAAAATAGAAATGAGCTGCATCATTGCCACATTTTTTTCTACACGCGGGAAAGCTCCTCTGCAACGCACATATCTTGTTCTTTGTGTTTCATGAAAATTAAGGCCATAAAAAATCAAACACCCTTAACATGGCGTATTTACTTGCACCTACCTTACGTTTAACTCTTTAGAATGAAAAATCTGAATTCCAAATGTGCTGCCTAAATTTCAGTCCCAAGCAGTTCGACCTAGGCGTTGTCAGTCTGTTAGGGCTTCTTCTTCTATGTCTATGATATGCAGGTAACAATAAACATTTTTACTTTAGAGCGACGAAAGGAGACAAAAAAGGATTGTGGTCGTGAAAAAAAATCGAATTTGAGATTTCAGCGGATTTACGTTTCATGGCCCATAAATATCGAAAGAGTAATTTTTTGACGTCCCTTTACCCTGATGTAGACTGTCATAGAGACCATACTGTTCAACACATATCAACAAAACTTTAAACTTAAGCAGGACAGGATCCAGGATTTTCTGAGGGGGGTGCACCAATAACTATCAGTACATTTGAATCAAATTTAAATTTTTTAAATGCCTTTAGTCATCTATGGTGTGTATGAGGAATCGATTTAAACTATTGTGTTTAGCAAAACTGCTTTCTCTTAAGCTCGAAACGGAAACATGACATGAAATTTTAGGAAAGTATTGCTATTTCCACTGCCAGTTTCTCACTTTAGATAGTGTATATTCAATACGGAGGGGGGTGTACATGCTCCGGTGCACTTCCCTAAATCCGACCCTGAACTTAAGGTTTTTATGTGGTTCTCCATGGGGTGGTACCAATTTTCTTCCTACTACTAACATCAGGGATAGTTTATTGAAAGGTGAAAATCAAAATTTACTAGTTTCTTTAAAACGGTTCTAACAATTTTGCTCATATTTCATCAGTCAAATTTTCAATAAAACTCTATACAAGGGTTTCTCAATCTATCACACCTCCCCTGGGTCCCACAATCACCAGATCTGAACATCATTGAGCCATTGTGGTCTGAGTTAGAAAGGCGTGTTTGGTCTCATTACCCTCCACCAGCATCTCTTAAGCAAGTGGAGCGCGTTTTGGAGGAACGATGGTAGAAAATTCCACACACCACGATTCAGGAGTTGTATACGTCCATTCCACGTCGGATCCAAGCTGTTATGGACGCAAAAGGAGGCCCCACACCATATTAAGTATGATTTTCACAGTTTTGCAAACGTTTTAGATTTTTTTGTCCAACCCCTGTACGGGCGAATTGTATTTTTTCCAGCAAGCTGTCCACGATGAAAATAGATTTTTAGTATGGGGTTTTATTTGTCACATAAATTTTAAATGTAAACAAGTTGTTTTTAACAGTTTTTGATTAAACTGAACACATATACAACAATGTACCAAATTCACAACCATATGCGGTAACTCAAAGTGGCGACTTATCGAAAATTAAGATACCTAATAATTTTTAACAGCTGTCTAAGTTTTTATAACAAAAATTCGAAATCACTTTATTTTTTTATGATATGACACAAAATTAAGGGAGTTATGAAGTTTTAAGATTTTCAAACGCCTCCATTTTGAAACAGTATAACGGATCCCATTCGGAATTTGTAATATCAATGAATTGACAAAATTTGATTTTAATCCATTCGTTTTTAGGGAAGTTATTGTATCCACTATATTGTAATGTTTTGGTAGAGTCAATAATGGACCGATATTTTTATATCTTCACCAATTTATTATAAAATTTGGTAAATACAAAACGTCTTTGATTACAAAGATAATAATGCTGTTTCCTTGTTAATGTCCAAGTAGAGGAGTATAGGTGTTTTCCACGGTGCCCCTTCTCTCAAAGCAGTCTCCAAGGCACCTGCCGGTTCGGTGAGTTTGGAAGGATAGCCCCCTCAGCTCAAGGCAGCTTCGCAAGGCTTTCTTGTTGAGAGGATCCCTAGTCCAGTGCGACCTCAGGGCGGTGTAGGTGATTTGATCAGTTGGACGACTGATGCTGGGTCCCTCGGTGTTCCTCCTTTTATTTGTCCTCCTCGGATCCTTTCGTGAGGTCCGTCTGCTTTCGGCGTTCCTCGGTGTCCTTCCACGTTGGCTTGCTGTCTGCTATGTTGTTTATAAATAATAGCACGTGTTGAGTTGACACGTGCGTCTGTTGTGATGTGGGGATCCTTGAAAGATACAAGCAAATGGATTCTCCTGTTATAGAAATAGATGTATATCGTGAGATCTCCGCAATAGGTATATTAAAAATCCTACATAAGCTTATTACAAACCAGAAATTATAAAGGAGTCGCTGGCAAGAGGATGTGATAAAATGGGGTAGTGATAGGAATTAGGTGAGTATCAGAGGTCTACACGGTATAAAACATATCTCTGGGGAAAATCGAGAAAGGGTAGGTTATTCTTGGGTTCTGATTTCTATTCTCAAAATCGACTTGGGGAGATTTCGTACTTAAATATTTCATTAATGACTTGACAATGTAACATAATTCATTTCTCTCAAAAACTGTATACAACGAGTAGTTTTTCTAGAGGGTGAGTTTTTTTTCGAATAATTTTCTCAAAAAACTACTCAGGCAACATGTTGATATTTCATAAATAAATATTCCAGTAATAAATTGACAATGTGGCATAATTCATTTGCCCTGAGAAGATCTACGAGGTTAAGTTTATTCTTGGGGTGAGATTTTCCGACGATTTTCTCAAAAACAGCTCACGCGATTTTCATATTACATAAATAAATATTTTATTTTTAATTTTATAATGTTGCGTAATTTACTCCTTACGACTAATTTTGCAAGGTATAGTTTCCTCTTGGGGTAAGTTTCTTTTCAGATTACTTTCTCCAGAACGACTCAGGCAATTTTGTTCATATTTCATAAATAAAAATTTTATTAATATTCCTATAATGTTACATACATAATTTCCATGAAAATATCCAAAATAGGTAATATATACTTCTTGGGGTGATTTTTTTAAACATTTGTGTGAAATATTATATCTGCAGTTTTGTTCTTTTATGCAAAAATATCGTACTTCATTAATATCACTAACATATCGCAAATGTCATTTTCTTATGATAAAGTCTACAAGGGGTAGTTTTCTTTTGGGGATGAGTTTTCTAAGCGCGAAACTTTCTAAAAATGGCCCATGTTTTTTTCGTATTTCATAAGAAAACGTTTTATTAATAACTGCAACATAGCAAGATTTAGTTTAATAGATTGGAGTGAGAAAGTGAAGTGCGATGGTCCGTACCTTACATTTCTTCAAATGGAGGCCTACAATACACACCGTTGTTCGTGGAATTGTAGCACCAAATACGAAAGACATGAATACTCATAGAATTAGTACGGTAATTTCTGTATGACGTACGAACGATTATAACTTCAGTGAGATGGCGCATGTATAGACGCAACAGGATTTTAATTTTGGTGCAGCCAGAAGCAAAAGTATTTCCCCCTCCCCTAAGTGCTCTAATTCCATTACTTGAGGTCCAGATAATTTGCAGTTTCTAAAACGCCTCGACAGATGCAACACAACTTACACGTAACTTTTCAAGGTACTGACAGCAGGTCAGATCTTTATGCAAGTAAAATTGTGACTATATGACGCACGAAACTTTTCCTCGCTCTGAGATGAATTTCTATGGTTCAGTACGTGTTGTCCAATCAACACCATACATTAATCCAAATATTGCTATAAATGTAATGTATTATTTCATTATATACTGTATGTTCAAAGAAATATAAACACTGACCGCACATGAATCAGAAAATGCTTGAAAGTAGATGAAAATAGAAAATCTAGAACAACTGCAGGAAACAAGTTTATAAATGATTGTCTTCATTGACAGACGTTCTCCAATTCTCCTCATTCCAACATCTTCTTTCTGGAGAGAAGAAGATCTTGCATGTCACACTGAGATGCATTGAAACTGAAATTGAAATATTTGAAAAAGTTCGGACCTGGTGGGGATTTGAACCCGGGTCCGCGGAATAGAAGTTCAAGAGACTACACACACGATACTAATGATCGTATAAGGAGACATTACTTATCTGAGTGTAACAATGACTTACTCGAGATTTCCTTCTTTAACTCAAAAACAAGTTTTATAGACGTTCCTCAATGAGGAAAATATTACGAAACGATCTTCAAATTGATTCCACGTAATCGTTTTCAAGGATGGTTCCGATTTATATTGTAATTCTTCACCACCTTATCTTATAATTTTCAAAGAAGAAAAGTCGATAAGAATGAATTTCATATTTTTTTAATTGTATCAACACGCGTAGAAATAGAGAATTATATTTCTATCTTCCGTAACTACTAGCTTATTTTCTTATCTAGTAGAAGGAATTTATAGAGAACTGTGTGGAGGTTCGAGTCCCTTTGTAGAGGCAAGGGTGGAATTTTAACTGTCCTCTATGTTTTTTTAAATGTGTGAAAGCAGGAGACTCAATGCAAAACCCCAGTTCGAACCTTTTGTTGGCAGCTACTTTTTTCTTTATTCGAAGGTATATTTTACGTAATTGGTAATGTAATTTTGTTATTCCTTTTATAATAATAATAATAATAATAATAATATAAATAATAATAACCATATAAATAATAATAATAATTATTATTATTAATGATAATTTATACCTAGTTTTATTGAAAAATAAATCATCTCATCAAAAATATTTCATGTAAACAATGCCTTGAGCCTCGTGCACTCTTAAAGTTATCTCATGTAGAGCCAAGTCTATTCCCCCTATATGAACTCTAATACTGTGATTCTAAGAACAGTAAAAGTCTCTACATCTTAGTTTAAAAAAATGTGATGACTTGGCTGTTATGGAATACTGAAGTTGTTAAATCTTACGACCTAAGATAACACAACCACACACACAGAGAGACAAATAATAATAATAATAATAATAATAATAATAATAATAATAATAATAATAATAAATTTCTGTGCACTGGACCCCAGGGTATGGATTCGATATATTCCGTTACACAGAATCCAAATTTCGAAACTCCAGGAAGATCTATAGTGTTAATTTCTTTTTATCGGCAAAAGAACTTCAGCGATTTTGGATAGGATGATACACGTAATACAGCTATGAATAAAATTGTGCAGCGAACCTCAGTTTGTAGATTCAATGTATTTTGTTGCACAGAATCCAAATTTCAAACCCTGAGGACGATTGATCGCGTCAATTCCATTTTATGGGCGAAAATATTTAGCAATTTAGATAGGGAGGATACACGTAATAGTCTACAGCTATGAGAAAAACTAAGTGCTGTGCAATGGACACCAGGGTACAGATTCAATGTATTTTGTTACACAGAATCCAAATTTCCAAACCCTGAGACGATTGATCGTGTCAATTTTGTTTTATGGGCGAAATAGCAAAATCCACCCTATCCCAAATGACGTGTATCCTCCCTATCCAAAATCGCTCAAGTTTTCCACTCATAACAAAAAATTAACACTATCGATCTTCTTGGGGTTTCGAAATTTGAATTTTGAATCGAATCCATATCCTATGGTCCGGTGCGCAGAACTTTTATTTGTGTGTGTATGTGTGGCTGTGTAATTTATGCCCATTATATCAGTAGACATAGACCTATACTTGCATTCATTTTCACTTCTTATATACATAAATAATAGTTAATTAACAAATGGGAATATTCCACATGCATTGCAATATATTGCACTGGATCACCAAAATACATCACAATATCTTGTGTCACAGCATCGTTCCTTCGCAAGTTGAGCTCAAAAAACATTAACATTTATATCTTGTCTCTAAGCGATTTCGTATGTTTTTGAGCGTTTCGTTCTGGATACTATTTTGCGTTTTCGGGATATGATAGTCACCATGCTTAGATAAAGTACTAAATAATATTCTGATAGTTCTGTTATCAGGTTGTCTGAATAGTCATGGCGCATTTGGTGTATGTTTTACAAAAGGTATTTCATAACACAAAAATACACTTCAATCAATGATATATTGCCTATTTTGTTCAAAAATATTGTGCCATCTTCCAGCAAGCTGCAGAATTCATCGTTTATAGTATTATCTGTCTTTATCCGCGAGAAACTGAAGAAGGCGCTGATCTACAACCTCATCGGAACTGAATGTTACACCACACAAGGATTGTTGAAGAAAGCAAAACAAGTGGAAGTCTGTTGTAGCAAGGTCAGACGAGTATCATGAGTGTGGTATCACATCTCATCGAAGCTCTGAAAGTTTTTGACGGGTGACCAAACTTGTATCCGGTTTCGAGTTGTGGTGATGGAACACTACCCATTTACGATTAACGAGTTCTGACCGTTTCAGGATGATGGCTTCGTCCAAACTGTTCAATTACCAACAATACTCTTCAAAATCGATTGTTTTGTTCTTAGGTAGAAGGTCAAAAAACATGATTTCTTTAAAATCCTACAGCACTGAGAGTATCATCTTTCTCTGATGATGTCTGCTTTCGATATTGTTTAAGGCAAACGACCTCTTCGGGACCACGAACATTTGCGCACCACATTGTTCTACTTTTTATCAAACAATTAAATGCGTGTTTTCGCGGATAGTATCATCTGTCCTTACTGTTATCGATGGTATTAAAATAAAATACTACGCATTACCGCATATCATTTCGCCAAGTTAGAACAACATTCTTGGACACCGTAGCGAAAATGTTTATTTGTATTTTCATGCATTGTGCCGAAAACACAAAGAGTGAACGCAATAAAAACAAAACAAGGAAAACTTAACATGTGAAGTACTTTGCGTCTCTGGTAAGTCATGCGTCTTGGTGGTGTAATAGATAACAACGTGGACTCACTTTATAGGTCCCTCAGATCGATTCCCGCGAAAGGTATATGTTTTGTTTTCTTTACCACAATAATTTTAGGATTTAAAAACTGTAAGGGAGCTCAGAGGCTTCATAAGTTTGGGGATCACTGCTCTACACTATAGATCCTAAAGTCTCAGGATTTTGACGAAAAAAGTCCATTTATTATTATTATTATTATTATTATTATTATTATTATTATTATTATTATTATTATTATTATTATTATTATTATTATTATTACAACCACAGAAGGAAACAAAATGTAACATAGTCGAAGGTATTCATAGGAGCAGAAAAGATATACAGTATGTCAGATGTTTCTTAGGTTTATACATGAACGCAATAATAGTATTACGTTTATGAATTTACAGATAGAATTGTTATTTTATGACAATAAAAATGCAGTATAAATAGCTGTTAGCTGATAACAGTAATGAATTTTGTTTCGCCCTTCATCTAGGTCAGCGTTTCCCAACCGGTGTGCCGCGGCACACTGGTGTGCCGCGAATGGGCCGCTGGTGTGCCGCGAGGAAATCGAAACAAATTATTAATTCTATAGGAACCAAATTGCAAGACATAGGGGAAAATATATATTTGTATTTCACATTACTATGAACCTCTACTATAAATTTACAATTTTATGTTTCATACTGTGTTATTTTTCTGTACATTTTTAATGTTGAAAACGAATTTATCATTGTCATGACCATTATTGCTTCTTTATTGTTGCAGACTATTTCGTAACTTGAAATTTTAACATATCATTCAATAAATTCAACAAAGTAAACATGCATACAAATTACCTACATTTGTGTTTTTAAAGTATAGAAGATTTGTTTATTTGTTTGGTATTTAGTGATCTTCCCTTTTAGTTAAAGGTTAGATACAGTTTTCGAGAGAGAAAGTGGATTTTTAAAGACCCGAGTCCTATATTTCATTGCAATTGTTTTCTATTTTAAATTTAGAATGAAAAATAAGCATAATGATTTACCACGGGGGAAAATCAGTGATCGAGCTTTCTTCTCTGTAAGAAGGAGATCAGTAATCACATTAAAATACCACGGCATTTTATATTTACAAATAATAATAGTAATTTATATATATATATATATATATATATATATATATATATATATATATATATAATATGGGTGTGCCGCGAGAATTCAAGTTGCACCTGTAGTGTGCCGCAAGTTGAAAAAGGTTGGGAAACGCTGATCTAGGTAGAAAGGTGAGGTGACACCTTAAATAAGATCGTTCTTGTGACTAGAGTTGTAAGTTCGATCACTATTTCCAATTTGTGCACAGTTAGGAACATTTCCACAACTTCTAGGAAACAACTTTTGTTCTTGACCAGTCACATTTTTAGCCCATACTAACAGTACGGATTGTCTTATGTAGTCGTCAATTGTTGGATAAACACGTTATGTTCCCACACAGTACGAATCAAGGTTGACACTGATAACGTAATTTTGTGTTTTTGGTTTCTCACCTATGGAGAAAATCGCCTCAATTCTAAGAAGCAGAGAAATTGAACATTTGTCATGTTGGTATACATGAGAAGTATCAATAATGCAAATGATAAAAATTTCTTTAATTACCTCTGCAGGAATCGAACCGATGACTCTAACATTAGAAAACTGCTCTAACCACTACTCTAAAACATCACTATTCAGGAAGAAGGGAAAACTCGATATGCATAGAATTCAGCAAATTGCACACTTTTTACCAATCCAATGTTGAAATAATGACGAAACACTCTGATCTCAGTCATGATAAAATAGTAAAATTATTTGTAGAAAGAATAGTCTAGTGAATTATATGCCACTAAAGTCTCAGTCACTGGTAGTTGTTCTTATACTTCCTGCAAACACAAAAACACCAAATTTTGTACATATGTTCAACATGTCGTGTGAGTAACGGGAAAATTCCGATATCGTGACAAAGGCACCGTTTTTCATGCAAATAAAGTGTCGAAATACTTCGCCGTTTGGAAATGCTGGTTTTTATGGTAGTTGCACATATCATAGAAACATTATATTTTCTCAGGCTCACAAGAAATGAACGTAGTTTATGTTTCAAAAAGAAGAGCATTAACATTAATTTTCGTTTGGTGGCTCAAATCGAAAAATACGAAATTTGAAACGGCTGATGCTAGAAAGTTGAAATTTCGTACTCAAGTTCATTCTGATGCGTAATTTGCGAGACCGTGCTTAAAGTTGAAAAAGTAGCCTTGCGTGTAAGACTGTCCATTGAAAGGTTCAAAGGGACTAATTCTAGCCTACTTGGAGATATGGTTGAATCACGAAATTGCGTTCATGTGTGTAGGTTATACACAAGTGAAGGGGAAATCCGACATGTTGGAAAAGTCGATTCGATTCAATATGGCGGTTCAAAAGTTTGTAACCGTGAAAATCGTAACTTGTACTCATGATAGGACAGTCAAGTTTTGCCATATCATTAAGGATGAAGGGTTATTTAAGTGAAGAAACATACCATTGGAAAGTCCCCATCTTGAATGCAAAGTTGCCGTGCAGTTGAATTGGTTTGATCTGCCTTGTTATGGACTATCTGAAGGGTAATAGAAAACTCATTATTCAGCATAGAAGCTTGGCTGAGAGGTAACACCTCTGCTTACTATATGGGAGGTCCGGGTTAGATTCCCGCCAACACTTGTATTTTTTCTTATCACCATTGCTTTGTATTAGCAAAGAATTTTTTTGTTTGTATTGCTCTAACACAGTGTTTTCGTTATTACTTAAGTAGAGGGAAGGGAGATCTTTATACGGCAGCTGTCTAGATGATCTCGAGACGAGGCAGTATGTTCGTGTAAAGCTTCAAGACGAGACAGAACTGTTTAAATACAAACATATGTAGCTTTCGAGGCGGGCAACACTTGCACAAGATAGTGTTGCGACTAGACAATGTTAAATTTGGTTTCGCGACAAAACAGTGTATTTCAAACCAGAAATTAGCTGATAGCTCTGGAGCGATATGAAAAATCGCAAAAATAAACGCAAAAATCTCCCCTTTTACTCCCCTTGTCGATTCTCGTTAAGATACATGCGTATATCAAGTTTGAAGTCTATCCACAGCTCTAGCTTCAAAACCGGAAGTACGTCAATATCTGAAAAATGTTTGGTTTATAATCATAATAAATCCTGAGAAAGGATAAAATTGTAAGGTTTAAGCAGACACACACACACACACACACACACACACACAAACTACTTTTGGCAATTATCTAGTCCGCAGCATACGTAGTCCTCATATATGTGGAAAAGTGCCCGTTTAGATTTAATAGTTTGGCGGGCAAGGTTGGAAGCAACTTTTGTGTATAGTGAAGACCCAAGTTTATTAGCAATCAGTACATGTTATAAAAATGAACGTTCAAAGACAGAAAAAAGTTAAGATAAGAAGTTGTTGAGAATCGAACCCGGATCTCGTGGTTAGTGGTCTCATAGGTTTCTATTGGACTACGCAATTGCTTACAGTTTGAGCTTTCTTCTTACTGCCGACATAGTACTACGGCGCCAGCATGGGTGGAATTACACATCTGAAGCCGTAATACTAATGAATTTATATATGCGTTTTTTAAAGAATATCGTTATGAAATAAAAATGTTCAGCATAATAACATTTGCCATTTTGAGTTATGTGTTATATTATTATTATTATTATTATTATTATTATTATTATTATTATTATTATTATTTAATTTAGTAACCGGAAGAGGCGCTGGGTTCTTTCATTCACGAGTTTGCATATTTGAGTATCTTTGTTTGTCTGTTACCTCTTACCGTTTCGATAAATAGATGTGTATCGGAAAACGTTTTAAGTAAAACTGTTTCTTTAGGTTAAATATGTTTGTTTAGCTTTATAATAACAAAAAAATTATCAAAATAACAAAGAGGCTACTTCAATACTACTATAAACCAATTAAAGTTTTCTACCTACTTATTTTCTATATACGAGGTTTGTTGACTGTCACAGTTCTGAGTTGCTCATCCGCGGTTAAATGATTGTTAACGGTTATAAAGTATTTTGAATAAATTGTTTATTTGCAGTTTAAGATGACATGCAGGAAATAATGTCATTTGAATTGAAATGTTTTTTGAGAGGTATCTGCTGTAAAATGAATTAAATTCGTCTACACTACTTTTTATAAGTTAACACAGTTCATGGCAAAGCCATGACCGGGGGTCTAGGGCGGACCTCCTAGCAAGCTGAAGCGAGTTCAACTTTAAATTGAAAAACAAAAAGACATATACAAACACGCAAGGATATGAAGGAGAATCTGGTGAAGAATGAATCCTTAGAATACTTTGAACTCTTAACAGGCACTCCTCTTGACTCGAATCTGGTGTTTCAGAGCACTGCATTATTGTTTTTAAAGTTAACTAATTTAACGAACCTACCTCAGCACTTTATGTTTCCTATTTTTAATCGTTTTACTTAATTTTACTCATTTCACTCACTTTTTCAGTTTTCCCAGTTCTTCCCTTTCCTGAAGTAAAACAATAACATACAGTAAAAATGTATTTTTTTGTCTTTCATTTTCTTTGTATTGTCAAATCTGTAAACCCAAACCAAACAAAGAGCAATATTAATACACAAGACGCTTAACCTCTTAGCTATTCATGATATAACAATTGCATGGATCCAAATAGCTCTAGTATATCCACAATCATCATTTGTCATCTTTTACCAAAATACGTTTGACTTTTCCGACAACCTGATACTTTAGATGTTGTTAATATGTGAAGTTTATTGATCTCATCACTTATTCACTTACTCTCTTATGATCATCAAAACCTTTAGGGTACTTCCCGTAGATACACGTTGAAATGCTAAATGTATCCAGGTTAGGTGTAACGTGCAAGTAACAAACAAATAAAAAAAACATGATGATGTTTTCCTCCCCTAACTCCTTACAATGGATGTGTTGATTCTTCAACAAAGAGGATTGAAATCCAACCACAAATTTCATAAAATATAAAATATGTAGTCAAGTATCGAGTATGATATAATAATAATAATAATAATAATAATAATAATAATAATAATAATAATAATAATAATAATAATAATAATAAAGGAATAACAGACATACAATACCAATTACATAAAAAATAAGTTCCAATAAAGAAAAAATAGTTGCCATGACGGGATTCGAACTCGGGCGCTACATTGTCTCCTATTTTCACACTTTTAATTTTTTTAAGAAATCGCCCCAACCGGGTTATTGTTCGCCAGTGGCACCTCACGTCCTTTCGACTTACTCCAAACACGACTGGAACATGAACACAGAAATATCGAAGACAGTTAAGATTCCAACCTGCTCTTCAGAAGGATTCGAACCCACAGTGGATTGCGCCTCATGATTCTAAGCAGAACGTCCGAGATCACTCGGCTCTTCCTACCGGCTTCACTTCGCCATAAATTAGTCCTACGAATATAAGAAAATTAGCTAATAGTTACGGGAGATAAAAATAGAACTTTCTATTTCCACATGTTTTGATTCAATTCAAAGAGTCGGGGCCGCGGTGGCTCAGTGGTAGAGCGTTCACCTCTGGTGCTTGGGGTCTCGGGTTCGATCATAGCCCCCGCCAAGTAAACTTTGTGGTGGACAAACACCGTGTGCGTGGGTTTTCTCGGGGTTCTCCCGTTTCCTCCCACTTTCTTCACTCCACCATTTCACTCATTTCTCATTATCACCGTCTCCTTTAGCCTAACCGGCATAATCGTGGGACGTTAAACTTAAAGATTTCATTTCATTTCAATTCAATTCAAAGAGTCCTAAAATAAAGTCTGCCGTCTTTTCTTCTTTGGAAATTAGAAATTAAGGTAATGAAGAATTGTAATGTAAATCGGGACCATCGTTGAAAACTATGAAGTAGCGTCAACTTGAAGAACTTTTCGTGATATTTTCCTCATTGACAAAGGTCTATATAACTTGTTTTTGAGTTGAAGAAGGAAATCTCAAGTAACTCATTGTGACATTCACATGAGAAACGTCTCCTTATACGAGCATTAGTATATTGTGTATAGGCTTACATGAAACGTTTTTAATTGGCTAATAGTTTCCGTAGAAGATGAAGTGACGCGGTAGTTATGTTGTTAGCGCGTTGAACTTCTATTTTATGTAGCCGGGTTCAAATCCCCGCCAGGTTCAAACTTTTTCTAATGTTTCAATTAACATTTCAATGCATACCTAGTGTGACAAGCAAGATATTCTCCTCTCCAGAAAGAAAAACATGTTGGAATGAGGAGAATTGGAGAAGGTCTGTCAGTGAAGGCGATGATTTACAAATTTATTTCGTGCAGTTGTTCTAGATTTGATATTTTCGTCTACTTTCAAGCATTTTCTGATTCATGAGTGATCAGTACTTTTTTTTCTCTCAAAACAGCCAGTATATAATAAAATACATTACATATACGGCAATATTGAGATTAATATAGGGTTTTCATTGGACAACACGATCCAAACCATAGAGATTCATCTTAGAATGGAGAACTGTTTCGTCAGTCACTTACTTTACAAATTTTCCTGCATAAACACCTGGATCAGGGCTACCAACTGATGACAGTGCCGACAAATGTTTCGTGTAATTTGGGTTGCATCTGTCCAGGTGTTTTACAAACTGCAAATTATGCAAGTAATGGAATTAGTGCACTTAGGGGAAGGTACTTTTGATGGTGGCTGTACAAGGATAATTGATATGCCATTTTCCCGAAAAATTCAATTATGATATGGAAAATTAACGAAAATTCAATATCCTAAATTCCAGATTTTCATTAATGTTCGGAGTCGGTCGAAAAAGTGTAAACAGCTTTTTCAGGTTAGCTATCCTGAATGAGGTTTTCTTGGATTTTCCTCATTCACACCAGGCAAATGCCACAGTGGTACCTCACATATAGGTCCAAGACCGATTCCTTCTCTCCCTTTCCTCCTATCGTGTGCTCGCCGAGGGACATCATTGCTCAAATGTGACGAGATAGCATGGCCATAGATGCCGAAAGGCCAGAAATGTAAATCCTAAATCCTAGAAAAACTTAACATGAATAACATTTTTACATTCAAATCTGGATACCTCTAATACTTTTTTTTTTTGGAGAGATAATGGTAAATTTGAAGGGTTTGCATTAAAATACTACTTAGGAAAAATGGGTACCGATGGAGTTGGTAGACCAATAAACTGTTACTCTACTAACGTTTTTGTAGTCGGTTGTAAGATAGAATGCAATTAATGTGTAAAACATGTAAAATTTTATTTCTTTTTGGTCAACAGATGTCGGGCTTAATCATTAATCTTATTTGATGAATTATTAATATTAAAACATCAAGAAAGTTGAGAAATCTATTGACTTTTACTCAGTATATGTAATAATCTTGAATATTATTATAGCTCAATGAAAGAAACTTTAACTATGATATAATTTTATATAGTTATCTTAATTACAGTTGTATGAGTGATTTCATCCTGATATTAAAGTATTTTTCATTACATTTCATGTACAGTTTGTCTTCATCTTCCATAATAGATTTAATTTTTTAAAGGCAGAGATGGGTACTTCATGATACCCCAGCCAATCATAAAAACAAATGGAGGCATACAGTGTTACTGTTTGTTTATTCGCTTGCGCTATTCTGGTATATACAGATTTGGTACTAAAGTTATGATACCTGTAGACGCACAAACGTCAAAATACACTTAAATCTCCCGATTACGAGTACCGGTATGTAAATAGCGACTTGTTCGTCTTGATAAGCTATTTTGCAAATGCAAATCATCATGAATTATACAAAATTTATACTGTTAGCCTATATACAGGGTGATCACAAAGCACCGTTACTCCTGAAAATAAGTAACATAAACAACTAAAAGTATGTAAATAACTGCACAAAAAGAACTAAATGACATGAACAACAATGCTTTCGAGAAGTTTTATTGAGGTAGGAAACATTAAATGTCCTAAGAATCAGTTTGTCGACTGTCATTCTCATGACAAAGGATCATACGCTGCCATGTTCTGTGCGACATTTTGCGGAGCATTGCAGGTGTAACTTGAGTGAAAGCTTGTTTCATAACTTATATCAGTAAGACAGTGGTATCGTAACAGTTTTGTGTAACGATACCCTTTATGAACCTCTATAGCTCATTATCAAAGGTGGTTAGATCTGGGTTTCGTGCTGGCCAGGCAAGTGGTGTGGGTATATCCTGACTACTACGACCAATCCAACACCCAGAAAGATTTACGTAAGATATTCTCATACGGCGAGGTGATAATGGGCAGGTGTCTCATCATGCTGAAACCAAACGCGAAAACTTATTTATCAGGGGGTAAAGGTATTTTGTGGCCACCCTGTAAAAGGGTAGAAGTCAGTGACTCATCGACCAAGCCATATTACAATAGGTATTAACGTGAAATTTGGAGAGAATATTCTTTTTGTCACGAAAGTAAGTGATAAGGATTTTTTTTGGAAATACCCATCCTAAGAGTAGTAAATGGGGGTTCCAATTGATTGATTGATTGATTGATTTTGAGTTTTACGTCCCGTTCAGCAGCGAGGCTATATGAGACGTGGACCTACTGATTAACGTGGAATCCGAACCACATGAGCTCCCGCCGGGAATCGAACCCGGGTCTCCCGCGCCAAATAAATGGGGGTTCCAATTTCCCCTTCAAGGATAGTGTATCTAACGAATCACTGGCGTTAGAGAAATGAAATTTGGCATATAAACTCTTCACATGTTTTAGTGTTTTCGAAAATTCAGCACCAAATGAGGTAATCATCATCATCATCATAGGTATTCTGCCCTTATTAGCAGGTCACTTGCCATGGCTAATAAGCATGGAAACTCCACGGTCCTCCGCTAACCTCTTCGTCTTCACGTATGATCTATCTGTTTTTATATCATCCATTAATTGTAGTCTCCCTCGCCCCTCCCTCTCTTTCCCGCCATCATATCCTCTAGGACGTCTCTCATGATACAATTTCTTCTTAGGCAATGTCCCAACCAGTTTCTCTTCCTTTTCTTGACAATATATAAAAGTGTTCTTTTCTCCCCCACCATATCTAACACCCTCTCACTGGTTTTCTGCTCGACCCAACTCTAATTCTTTCCATTTTTCTCCACATCCACATTTCGAGAGCTTCCAGTCCTTTTACTTCAATTTTGCGTAATGTCCATGTTTCCGTCCCATACAGTACAACACTCCACACGAAGCATTTTATGAGTCTTTTTTTTTTCAATTCTTTACTCAAGGTCCCACAAAACAAACTTTCCATAAGTTTTCTAACATCTTCCTGATTTTCTTACCCGATTCCGCAACAAGTGCCATATCATCTGAAAATCTTATACATCTAATCATTCTATCTCCTACTGAAATGCCGTCGTCATATAGGAGGTAACGGAACACATAAAATACTCAAATTTCCCTTTGTTTAATCAGGAAGTGCTGAACGTGAGGATTCTTTTAAGTTTGAAATGTAGTGAAATTAAATATATAAATCTATGAATAAAAATAAGGGAAAATGCGTTTCAGCGTTCTCGAAAATTCCGCTTGTAAGGGAGAAAAATTGGGTCATTTGTACAATATTAAAGTTTCCGTTTCTCTAGTGATAAAATGGATGATTTACTTAAGTTGAAAATGTGAAGATCGGTATATAAACTCTTAAATAAAAATAATTAAATACACATTTCAATATTTTATGAAAATTCCGCTTCTAAAGAGGGTAAAGGGAGATAATTTCTGTGATATAAAGATTTCCCATTATTTATTCAGAAAATACGTAAGGTATACAGATTCATTCAAATTGGAGGTATGAAATTCGCTAGATAAACTCTTAATTTAAAATAATAGAAACACATATTTCGGCGTTTTCGAATATTCCGCTCCCGAAAGGGGAAGGGGAGCAATATGTACGATTATATGGAGAAGTGAAAGTATTCACTGAAAAATCAGGCCATATTAATATATCTAGAAACGTCAGATTTGGATAGAACATGAAATAAAATCTTTCAGTTTAACGTCCCACGAATATGCCCTTTCGGCTAAGGGAAACGGTGATTAAAGGAAGTGAATGATAATGGAAAAATTGGTGGGAGGAAACAGGAGTGCCCCAAGAAAACCAAGTGATCAACCTTACTTCGCCGGGGATAGAACCAGGGATCCCACGCACCAAAGGTTAGCGTTATATCACATTTTGCATGACAATTCGGAAATGTGACGAGTGGCTGCTAAGTTTGTTCTGAGACTTCTCACCGAAAAGCAAAAGGGTCGTCGCATGGAACGCTATCGTGCACTGAAGGACACATTCACAGACGATAAAGAGTTTTTCAACAAAATCACCACAGGCGACGATACACAGTGCTACGGTTACGATTCCGAAAGTAAACAACAGTAAATGGAAGTCACCTGGCTCGCCAATGGAATGAACGTTTGGACAAGCGCACTAGTACTAATGGAGAGTAGTTTGAGGGTGATTAATGTTGTACTTGAAACAAAGATGTATTAAAATAATTATAAAAAAATAAAGTGAATGTTTTTATTAGGAAATTCCAGTTATTTTTGGGTCCCCCTCGTATCAATTGCCTGTTTCAACTAGCAACTGTCAATTAATTGTATCAGCATTGTAAAAAAATCTACAAGTTTTTTTTAGCATGCCTGTAGCAATTAAAGACCCGAGATATTTAAATGTAGAAACGCTTGGATTCCGGCCATTTTTAAGGTATTTTTTAATTTTGTTATTCAGAAAGTACTCGTTTAAAGTGAATGAAACTTTCAGGTTGAATAGAATAAGAATGAATAATATAACAAAATGGTAATGATGCAATTATAGTTGTTATCTTTGAGTACACAATGTTGCAAACTTTAAGGAATATTTTTTGTATGTTGAAAATCCAATCGAAACCTACATTGTCCGATAATTTCGTGTAAATTGCAAACGATCTTACAACTAAATGCAAATAAGTTTAAATACATACTACACTTCACAATATCCGTCCCTTCCCTCCCTTTTGGTGTCAAATTGGGTGCGAGGACGTTTATAAGCGCGTCGCGATGGTTCAGAACTAGTGCTAAGAACAGCATCGAATATTGTTTCCGTGTCACTGTCGGAAGATTCTAGTTGTTCTAATATTGAATCAATGTCTAAATATTAAATTCATCGTCCGTTTCAAAAGCATCGGAGTCGCTATCATTTATTATTTCCGTAATTTCTCCAAGCAAAAATACGAATATCATTAGAACCACAACTTGTCCCATTGATATTCACATGGGCGTCTCTGGCGTGGGGACGAGGGGGACACGTCCCCCAATATTTTGGAGTACAAAATATTCAACATTCTATTCTAATTTAATTTATTTACTAACAACAGAATAACATATATATAATAATTATTATATTTATTTAGAATATAATATTCAGGCTGTGAAACGATTATAACAGAGTTCTTCATATGTCTCAGGGGATCCGTGAAGGCAAGCAAAAAGATAACAAACGAAATCGAAGATAAACAGGTTGGACTAGCTACTACCATCTAAATCACTTTCTTTGATGTCCCCCTCAAATTTTACATGCCAGAGATTACACTGAGCATTCTAGCCAAAAGCTCAAACAAAAAGATGAAGTGGATCCTAAGCAAACTACAAGAAGGATGTTGAAACAACCATACAAACTTCCACTGGCTTATAAAACAGGAGAACAAAAATAGCTACATGATTTTTCCTTCTGAGTACTCATATCTTCTTAGGGAATATATACATGACACAGCATGTCATTTAAATCTACACAGTACGTGACCTGTACGCATGAAGGTGATAAATATTCGTGAAAAGTAAATATAGAAGGAACTAGTTGTATGTTGCTGTTAATTTCTTTCGTCAAATGCGTCTTCAACTGCAGGAATTGACCTTAATAGGTGCGCGGAAACTAAAGTTTTCTCCGGGACTGAACGCCTTGTAACAAGAGGGGAACTATAGTTGCCCATGGGTCTCATAGTGGTAAACATGGTAAGTAAATTTAGTACTGACGGTATATTTACAATCCTATTAATAAGCAGAAAACGTCTAAGACGGAACGTCATGTAAACCTTATAATAAATCCGTTACTAGAGGTCGCTACCTGCCTGTCTGCCGCGTCCCTGCCAACACTAATAGAAGTCGCCATCTGGGCTATCGTTTATTGAACTATGCAGACAATTTGCCAATTTAAAATGCTTGTGATTATTTAATTACAGCTTTAAAAACTGGATAGCATCTACTTAATTATTTCAAAACTAGAACAAGAGGCGTAACTGTATTTCGATTTCAGCATTAATATTTGTGTGGACGCATGTTTAGCCTTCTAATAATCTAAATGCATTTTGTATAGATATGGTTTAGTTACTACAACCAATCTCATTTTATTCATGTTTACTGGACAAAAATAGTATTTTTAATGTATTCATTTGCGATGGTACCAAATTTGATGTGTTGTTCGGGACCAGATTTCTTGATTATTTCTGCAGTCCGTGAACAATTACATAAACATGATTTGTAATTTGAGGTGGTTGGTGAACAAGATTTAAAAAAATGTCAATTGTAAGGGAAGAACGCAGACTGAAAGTATTTGAGGATAAAATGCCTGAAATGAATATTCGGACCCAAGAGGAACGGGAATGGTGAATGGTGGAAACCTCATAATTTATACCGTTTATCAAACATTGTTAGGGTTATCAAGTATAGGAGGCTAAGGTGGGCAAGTCATGTAGTCTGAACAACTCTACATAAGCCGAATAGGAATGTAGGTCACAAGAACAATTATCTATACTTTACGATGTTTTCGGAGTACACTTTTCTCCATATTTTATGACTGGCGCAGTATCATAAAACTTATCGTCTGTCCCCAAAATGTAGAATCAGCTTAAACTTTTGACAGAGATGGGTACTTTATAAAAGAATCTTAATGACTAATACTACTTTTATCTACATATTCTTTATGTCTAGTAACACAAATACAACTATTAACATAACACTTAATTTCAAATACGAAGTTAGTTGTCAATACAAGAGGTCGGATCATTTATATGATATAACACCGCATTGTCAATACCAGGTCATTTATATGATATATAACACTGCACGTAACGAAATACGTTAAAAATATAAATATGAGAGTGAAATTAATATTAGTTTAGATATATGAAGTGTTCGCACAAGTAAAGTACTTTGCATTGGGATTCATATCGAGATTAGTTCTTTTTACCTGCAAAGCCTCAGAAATCTGTTCTTGACACAACATACTCGAATATCACTTACACTAAACTAAGCTAAAACTGAACTCATGGCGCAACAACTATCAGAGGTCAGTGCCTACCAACCGGTTTGAGTCATTGTGGCTAGCACATCGTAGTTAATTCTGGCTTTCAAGCCCAAAGTTTACTACTTCTTACTTTCCAGTTTGCTTTCTTATTTGTCCTTCCGACGCTGAGTAGACCCTACAATGCCAACATCATTTCCTCTGATCCAAATCCGGCACATCTTCACTTCAGTGACTTCACGAGAAGCGGTATTCCAGTTTGGCTACAGCGTTTGGCATATACCTTATAGGTTTTCAAAACTTGCTGGGTCCGTTAAGACGTTTTAATTATTTTTTATTTGACGTGTAGATTAGTACAGAGAGCAGTTTGCTGTATAACAGAAGTGATACAGGGACATCCCATGAATATCTAAGCAATGCCAGTCTTGGGACATCGGGGACCCGCAATGTGTGGCTATCTATCAGAGTTCCATTTAGCAGTAGAAATCCCTGTGAATATCCACATATCTGCTTATATTCTGGAAACGAGACTTTGAAATAAGATATTGATGGGCTTTTTGCGGAAAATCATAGGACAGCTCTTCGATAGTCAAATACAGTGGACTCAAATATTACGAACTTCTCGGTTTGTGAACAAGTTTTGTTAACATTTTTTCCGTAGAATCACGAACAACATTCCCTCAGGTACGCGAGCATACACACTCGTATACCGACAATTCCACGCGATTAGTAGTTCCTTTGCATATTTGCCGTGAACATATCTCTCACAGTTCTGTGTTCAAGAACTACTTCTGTTCAGTACTTTTGTTGGTGTTTTTTTTTTCTTAGCCTTCATAGTGTGTTTTTTTAAATTTAGTTTTATTTCTTAGGATCATGCCAGTAGGACTTTTGAGATTATGATAGTGTTAGTATTATTTGCCTAATAAGGGCTCCCATGCTGTGAGTAATTATGTATCACCTACTAGTACATTCGTACGTCTTTTACTCTACACGATAACACTTGGACGAAAGTGAATTTTTGAGTTCAGTTTTCTTTTGCAATATATAGCTAGGGCGACTATCTCAACATACTTGGTTTATGAATTTAATCCATTTACACTTTCACGGCTTACGGTGACTCTAGCAGTAAATATGCATTCCCTCATATTTACGGAAAACATCATGTGCTTCTCCATAAGGATCACAAGCAGCCGTCTCCGAGAAAATACGAAGAGGACACGACGAAATACAAGAACAATCCGAAGAGAACCCCTACAACTGCTCCACTGGCTCCGCCTTCAAAATCAGCTGTAGAGGGGCACTTCAGGAAGCAGAATACATCAGTTCCAGTTGATCAATTCCTACCTTTCTCTCCAAGCTGCTCTGGACGAGAGATACTCTCTAACCTCAATATTATCCGCGCTACACTGGGCATGATATTCCTAACTCTGTCCACTCTGCTAATCCGTCTTCACGCTGTACTAGGCAGGAGACTTCTAACCATCAACCACAGGACTTCTGCGCTGCTCTGTCTTGGAAACTGATCATTGTAATTGTGATGAGCTATCAAGGTTAACCTAGATTTACCAACTTCACCACCCAATAGAATGCGAGGGCATATCCTGGTCACCAACCCCTTCCCATGAAATTTCGCCAGTATGGTCTCTCGAACTATTCGGAAAAAATCTCCTAAGGGTGCAATTTTGTCGGATTGCAGCTAAGTTTCGTTTTCTTATTATTGTTGACGTTAAATGAAATGAAATCTTTGAGTTTTACGTCCCACAGTTATGCCGGTTAGGCTAAAGGAGACGGTGATGATGAGTAATGAATGAAATGGTGGAATGAAGAAAGTGGGAGGAAACGGGAGAACCCCGAGAAAACCCACGCACACGGAGTTTGTCCACCACAAAGTTCACTTGGAGGGGGCTGGGATCGAACCCGGGACCCCAAGCACCAGAGGTGAACGCTCTACCACTGAGCCACCGCGGCCCCCTATTGTTGATGTTGTTTTATAGTTTTGCTATTATTAGTGTTACATTTTAATTGGAATAATTGTTAGAGTTTGTGCCATATTCTTTAAGTGCTGTTTTTTTCTCCTAGTTTGCCAAGTCCTCTAAGTTTGCCAACGTTGTTGATGTATTTCTGCTGTTTCACTTTTTCTCAAGTATCCGTTCGGAAAACAGGTCTACGAATTGTCCCGAACTTCTCCGATGTATCACACGTGAGGAAAAGCTGTTCTATGATTACTGCGCAGTGTTTCTTCCAGACATGTTTTTGGAGAGAGTCCAGACTGCTCCCCCTCGAAGGAGATAAAAATAATACGTCTATAATATAACAATAAATAGAATAGTACCGTGTGAAAATAGTATGTATCTCTTCAAATGCTAAGTTTACCCCCCCCCCCGGGACATTATTTCTGAAAGAAACAAAGCCCAGCTTCACACGTCGTGATGATCACTACAGCAACTAGCTTAAAATCATGCTTAGGAAGTCAAATTTTGAATGTGCTGCATCAACTTCACGTTCAGTGGCGCATATATACAGGGTAAGGAAGCATAATTATCCGCTCCCCCATTCCTGTAATAGGCAACTAATACTCAAATAAATTAAGTTACAATAATATAGTACCTAGAACTTAAAAAGTCAAGATATCATCTCCAACTTTTTATTGTGCATTTGTAATTCTTGTATCCCTCCGGCATACACGTAAGAACATACAGTAACGGTAAATGTGACTGTTCACACTTATATAAAACATCCTGGTGTACAACCGTGTTCGTAAGTTTCCGTAAGAAAATTTCCCTAAAATTACTCAAAATTTTCTGTTTTCTTATCAAATTTTCCCTAGTTTGTTGAGTGTTCAATTCTTACGACAGAAGTTATTAGTTAGCTGAATTAAAACAAATACCAATCACATTTGTTTTACTTATTTGCTTTTTGTTTCTATTTAAAGAAAAAACTTTAACATTTTCCTTCAAAACAATACACACAAATACACCCAACCAACATTGGTGCAAATTATGCTGCTTTGAACACTACAAACAGACTAACTATTGCGAATGTATTGGTTTATTTCTGGAAAACAAAGAAAAAGTTAAACATTTATATTGGTAAACCAATTAACGCGAGAATTTCTCACGATTTTCAACGTTTTATCGAAAAATTTCCCTTTTACCCTTTTTGATAAATTTACCTCTGAATTTTCAATAGATTACGGAAATTTCCCTTAAACTACGAACTCTGTGTACAACTCACGGACCTAGTTTCCTAAAGCAATAATCATGGTTGTGCCCATTATCCCATTCATATATTTAGCACTGTTATTATATTAGGATTAGCATTTAGATTTCTGGGCTTTCGGCATCTATGACCATTTAGCCCGTAATGTTTTGAGGGATGACGTCTCTCGGCGAACACACAATCCGGGGAAAGGGAAGGAAGAAAGGATTGGGGAAGGAAGGAAGCGGCCTTGGACATAGCCTATATGTTAGATACCATCCCGGCATTTGCCTGGTGTGAATGAGGGGAAACCCGAGAAAACTTCATTCAGGATGGCTGGCCTGAAAAAAGCTTTGAAACTTTTTCGACGAGTGCCCCCACCGGGAATCGAACCCGGGACTGCTCGCACTGAAGACGAGAGGGATAGCGACAACGCTACGTGAGGCCACTGTTATTATATAAATCAAAAATATACATTTTATAATCTGAAATATTAATTTAACTTGATTACAGCTATCTTTATAACCTTTAAAAATAAATTAAAGATGTGAATTATTAAAATTGAGAATACTTATCAAGCGTGGTAATCACCAAGTCGTTCCTTTTACGTGTTTAACAAGTTGATTATTAAATACAAAGCTGGTTGTTCTAGCAACTACATTATTGTTGGTGTTTCTTCACTTTATTTAATTATAATAATGAACCAGCACAAAACAATAAAGAAAGACACCAAACGATAGGTATATATTTTTTTCACGCTTTGCCCTAGTCAATTGTTTTAAGTTGGCCACAAGGAAGCGAGTGATGTTAGATTTGCATCGCAGTTGCACCGACCCGAGTGTGACGTAATGTCACGTGGTATCATTACGGCGGTCAAGGTGGAACAAAACGAGTCCAATGCCAGTTACTGAAATTAATGTTTCACAAGGTTGCGTAACATCTATCTATCCTATATAACGCAATCTTTTGAACATATTAATACTTAATTTTGGGATTGGATTTCAATGATACTTTTCTGATACATTAAGTGCTTGAATATCGCAGTCCAGTTTGACGATGGGTGTCGTGGGTGCAAAGGGGAGCTAATCCTCACCATATAGGCGTGACAATGATCATGGAGCTAGAAAGATAGAACAAGCGCCACTCGCAAGCTTTTGCATAACTAAAGGGTTAAGTTCCAAAGTTGGGCGTCCGTTTCCAGCAAAACTTTCAAAATTTACAGGAAAGATATGGATAATTTGATCGTTTGTGTGCTTGATAATATATAAAGGTCTCGAAAAATCTGTTTATTTGTTATATATAAACGGTTATAAACATGGGACTACGGTGAGCGGAGGGAACTACTTGGCGAAAGGTAACCAAATAGTTGCATTGTGGGAGGTAACGAGCATTCATGTGGCGAATGTACAAGAGCAATAAAAGTTTTAATATTTGTGAAGCAATACGTTGATAACGAGCAAAATCCTTTAAAAGTTTATGAAGAGCACGGATTAATGAACCTAATAACAAATTGCAGAAAATGTGAAAACGAGATAACAGCGAAAAAACGTGGCGAAAGCGGACGCCCAACTTCGGAATAAACTCCCAACTAAACATAAACAAAAGCGGGCCTAATTGCTGCACCACGCATAGTTTTTGAGATCTACCGTAGCATGAAACATATCCAAACATTTAAGTTTTTCCGGGCTACAACCATCGTCACGCACGTGCTTTCTTCGCGTTTTTATCATGTCCTCACTTTTTTCTCCATGTAATATCAGTCATGATCTTTTTGCTATAGTTTATTCACATACAGAATTACTTTGTGGCCTAAGCAGCAATTTTTAGCACTTTGCCCTCCTGAGATATTACGCCCCAAAAATGGCATCAACATCACAAACTTCAACTTTCGGACCCCCATAAATCTACGGTGCAGTAGTATCATATGTGTGGATATTTCTACAGACTCTTTATATGCAATAGTATTCAACACAAAACTTATGAATCCCCCAATTTATGCCATTCCAAAATACAGTCCCTTTAAAAGTGTAATTTTCTGTACTTTCTGGTGATTTCATTTATTGGTTTGCAACCCTGCATATTTATTTTGAAACAAGAGTATATATTCTCCGTGTATCTTAATCTCTCCTGTGAACATTCGTTTTTATTTAGTGTTCTTCTGATTCGTACGTCCTGAGTAATTGTAGTTTTCATAAACGCTTGCAAATGCAAAAATTGGCACTACACCGATAACAGATCGCCGCCATTCAGGAACACTTATACATACGACAACGTGAATGCTGTTGTTGACCTTCTCATACACAAGGTTCGTCACACTCATTTTTTTAGAATTTTCTGAGATGGTCAAGCAACTTGCTCTGGGTCACTTCGTATAGTTTGATCCAGTAAGGTATTTAATGTTCATGTTAATCGACATTGTACGCAAACTAATGATCTAATGTAACATGCGGAATTATGCCATTTAATCAGTCATATAAACTACCTTGTTACGCTGGTATCATTGAACGTGAGAGTGAAGTGTGATGGACATCCCTTGTCATTGAAGACGCACGGAATTGACATCAAATTTTGGTGCGTTGCTTTAATGGTTCCCTTCAAAAGATCAAACAACTTATATTTTTTCATACGATTTCCCCTTCAGCTGTAACTATGAAGATTTGGCCTGGTGTGCTTTGGTTTTATTACAAGATCTGAAAGTAGAGCTTTTGATTGTTCCTTTTCAGATTGCGATGAACCAGTGTTATTTTTTTAAAAAAAATCCATATTATCTTTTCTTTGAACAAATTTTAGTTCTTTACCCATTTTAGTGTACATACTAGGAATATTTGCTACAAAAATTGTTATTATTGTTTCCCGTATATAATGTACTTTAGTATTCCTTTTTAATCCTGTTTTATCTTATTTGAACTACGTTGTCACCCAAAATCATTGTGTCTTTAGAAATCTATATTGTAGATATGTACGAGGTGGACACCGAAAGTAGATGCCGTTTAGTTCTAATTTCCAACAATAAGAAAATACAGGGAACCAGTGGCGTATTTACGATTTTGTTTCGGGAGGGGCTTTGCTAACTTTCGGGGGGGAGGGCTTTGCCTGAAAATGTGAAAATTCGGCAAGATATTTTATATACTTTAGTATAGTAAGTAAGATTTCGGGGGGGGGCTTAAGCCCGGAAGCCCCACCCCTAAATACGCCACTGCAGGGAACTAATCTGTGTCAATTTCTCAACAAACTGTCCCTCTTTATTGATACACAGTTGCCATTCAGCTGTTCATTTTGTATAGCATGTGGCATAGGTTCTTTGAGAGTGTGTTTCAGATAGTGGAAAATAGCACTTCCCAGGGATGATGTATGGGCAAAATGGCATCCACGAAGAAAATCCCTGAGATTATGGAGCAACCAACTCATTCTGGGCTAAATATGGTGAGAAAGATGGATATGTTAGAAGGTTAATATCGGGGTCAGCCGAAAATGAAGTCACAACATTAACACGGTGTGGCGGTGCATTGTCCATGTTGAGGATAAAATTAATATTTGTGATCGTTTCTCAGTCAATTTTTACAATTCTGTACCAAGAAGTATACGACAGTATTCGCAATTGTATGACTTTTCGGAATAGGATGGGACAATATCATTCCCTGGGAATCCCAAACTATAGCACGATCTCATTAGATGCCACCTGACGAAATTTTCTTTGGGAGGGTGAATCTGTGTGTTTCTACTGTGTCTATATATAGCCTTTTCGTTTCTGGTTTGAATAATAAAGTCTGTGAGTCGTCCATTATCACAACACTTCCAAGAAATTGCGTCTCTCTCTTCTGAAGCGTGTCAAATTTACAACAGTTGATCGAATCCTTACCTTTTTTTCATCATCATTAAGAGTTCGTGGAATCCAGCGAGAAGAAACTTTCCTTAGGTCGATTTCGCAGGGATGCGCACGAGACAAGACTTATGGCTGTCTCGTCTCGAAAATGTGCTGTAAAAGTGATGTCTCGACTCGAAAAATGTATTTTTCTCTAGTGGAAGAGCCGTGTCTCGACTCGAATTTTGTCAGGAAAATCCTGTCTCAACTCCTCTCGTGCGCATTCCTACAATTTCTTTTGTAATTATTGGGGGCGCGGTGGCTCAGTGGTAGAGAGTTCACATCCGGTGCTTGTGGTCCCTGGTTCGATCCCAGCTCACGCCATGTGGACTTTGTGGTGGACAAACACCGTGCTCGTGGGTTTTCTCGGCGTTCTCCCGTTTCCTCCCACTTTGTTCATTACACCATTTCACTCATCTCTCGTCATCACCGTCTCCTTTAGCCTAACCGGCATAAGCGTGGGACGTAAAACTTAAAAAGATTTTTTCGTTTATAATTATTCGTTCGACTGTTCGTATAGTTAGCCCCAGTGTGTCATAAATCTCCTACATGGTGAAACGCTATCTTCCATGGTGAAATTTTCAACACAGGCAATGTTAGCGTGAATTAATTCTGTTTATGGACATCCAGACTTCTCCTCACCTTCACTCTCGTTCGCCCTGTTTTGAACTCACCGGACCCACTTCCTAAGAACAGGGCCGGCCTTAGGTGGTACGGGGCCCGATTGGAAACAATTTGCGGGGCCCCAGGTTTACAACTAACTTCCGCCAAGGTCTGTAGAACCAATAGATAGATAGATAGATAGATAGATAGATAGATAGATAGATAGATAGATAGATAGATAGATAGATAGATAGATAGATAGATAGATAGATAGATAGATAGATAGATTCTGCCGGTCAAAAGTTTCCAGACAAGAGCTTGAACTTACGTTTCAATGAACTAATTAATATATTCGATGGAGAAAGTACTAATTGGAAATTTGTTTGTATAAGCCTCTATAATGTTTGAGGAGGATAATAGAGGTCTCTCCCTTTGTAACATATTTACATCTAGTATAAAAGAAAGTCAGCGATTATTTTAAATAAAAATAACAAGATCAACATCATTAAATAAATGAATATGTTAAACATTATCAATTAATTCCTTTTTATAGTAACACAGTGAATACAATTGTGGTATCTATACCTTATCAGACATAAATAATGTCAGAAGTTTACAATATTAGTGAACATTATTATAAAATACAGTATAATGATGTCTTGAACAATCGGTACTATTTAATGAGTGTGTGGATTTTTTTGTGTGCGCCTTTTCTGAGTGTTTTGTGATTACGGACCAGTGTTGCCAGACCGATCAGTTAGAAAAGCAGAAGAAAACAGTAGACACATAAAGTGGCTGAGTACACATCCAGAGGGAACAAAGAAAAATTGCCATTCTTAAGGAGACAGTGGTCAAGCAAGCAGTCCAGAATTCATTATTATTTTCATTTCAAAATAATGGATAAAAAACATAAATTTGAATTTTAATTACTTCAAAATAAGTTTCATAAAGATTTTTTTTCCGATGATTAGGTAATCTTTTAGAGGTAGGATCCTAATGCCCCCTTTATATCAATAATGTTTGATACATACGTGTGTGAAGTAAGACGTAGTGAAAGAGCAAAATGAGGTGGGAAAATGTCTTATCATGCACCTAGCGATAGTATAGCTATGTGATACACTTGCAGGTGATCGTGACATAAAACGATGTTTTGCTGACGGTCGTGCAGAGGTGATCTAAGCTAAGTCCCAATCTAAAACAACACATACTCGTAAATCTTACAGTAAGTCATAAAGATCGCAAACCGTCATGCATATACAAGATGACATATAGTTGTATCCTTGTATTCATATTATATACAGCAAACCTCTAGAACTATATGCTCTACGGAGCTTTGTGTATGCATAGAGAGGAATTTCCTCTTTTATGCAAGAAAAAAATGAAAATTCAATATTAATAATAATATATTTCTTTAATTTTTCGAAGTAGGGAAAAAGGAGATTGTTCACTTTTAATTTTCTTTCGCAGTAGATCAATAGAATGTAGAAAAGGCAGGAGATCTCCTGCAAAATCAGTAGCTCTGGCAACACTGTTACGGACAAAGATAAGATCTTAAGCATAGACACTAACTGGAGTAGTGATGGGCAAACCGATTCACTTCTGAGATCGCTGCTCAATATTTCGCTCACTAAAATGAATCGATTCATTTGAACGACTTACTGACTCACAAATTTTTACAACGGGGAGAGGGGGAAGTTGAAAACTAAAATTGTATTATCAGACTAAATGCATAACATAAAATGAATTTAAAAGGTATAGCTCCAATTTTAGATTACAGGCATACTGCTATTAACAAATTTAACTTTTAAGAATCACAGGAAGTTACACTTTTAGACTAATTCAAATTACAATTAACAGATGTAACACACAAAAATGCAATTCAGATACAAAATACACATGCAAATTAGACGAAATAAAATTACTATTAATAAGTGTGAAAATACATCACAAATGCAAAAAAGCTATATGTAAATTACAGCCTAAACGAATCAAAATACGGAATGCAAAATATTACAACTTTAGACTCAATACTATAGCAATACAATTTTAGAATTACTTCAAAAGTGTTACAACTTTAAATTCAATGCTAAAAATATTATAATTTTAGTACAACATCGTGAGAAACTAAATTTTTCCTAAAAATGTTGTCCCCTTTTAGAATACACATTTTAATCAAAGTAACAAGTTCCCCATGGCTAAGCGGTTAGCGTACGCGCCTATGGCGTGGGAGACCCGGCGTTCGATTTCCGGGAGCTCATGTGGTTCGGGTTCCACCTTAATCAGTAGGTCCACGTCTCATAGCCTCGCTGCTGAAATAAAATGGAATATTTTAGTTTAATGCCAAACGATTAAGACCTGTAGGCTAAGGAAGACGATGATTAAAGCAATGAATGATGATGGAAGAATTGGTGGAATGAGAAAGTGGGAGGAAACGGAGTACTTGAGAAAACCCACGGTCATGATGTCCACCACGAACTTACTTGGCCAGGGATCGAACGAGGGACCCCACGCACCAGAGGTAAGCGCTTTACCAGTGAGCTACAGTGCCTCGCTACTTAAAAGAACGCTAAACTTAAAACCAAATCAAATCAGGCAAACATGTAAGGGGGCCCGGTGGATGCTAGGGAGGGCGATCGCGCTCGCCATAGTGAGAACCAGCGAAACTACCCCTCCAAAACAGCAACTGACTGGACCAACCAAGAAGATTAAACAGCACGTGGGCGGTTCGCGAGTGAGCGACGTACAAGATTCACGTTCTCCAAACATTGTCACTTCTAAAGAATCGTCCCTTCCAGAGAACAGTGGTTTAAAAAGAACTATGATTCCTGAAGAACCACGACTCCCGAAGAACAATAACGGTCCACGACTCCCGAATAATCATGATTCCCGAAGAACCACGACTCCCAAAGAACAACGACTCCCGAAGAACAACGACTCTTCGAAGAATCGTTTCTTATTTCTAGTGAACAATGACTCACTCACTCATCCAAAAGAGTTAGTCAGAGGAGTCGGCTCATCGCGAGCGACACATCACCAGTGTTTTGTGATTGATTGAAATTACGGACAAAGATAAGATCTTAGTCATTGTGCGTTATAATGCGGGCGTTTCTGTTCGTCAAATAACTTCCAAACTGAAATTAGCTGCATCTACTCTTGCTGATTCCATCAAGCGTTTTCAGCGAACACGAAAGAACGTGGGCAGAAATCAAACCAAAAGGCCTCATGTTACGGCACATACTGAAGATCGTGTCATTGTTATGTTTGGCAAAACAAATAGGAAGCTTACTGCACAGGAACTTCAATCAGAATTTAATCGTAGCCACTCTGCAAATATTTAAGTTAGTGCTATGAAACGACGTTTGAGAGTAGCTGAATTCTAAGCAAGAGTTCCTGTACAGAAACCATTGCTGGTTCAGTAGGAATAGCTAAACGAGGCATCAATGGACCTTGAAGGACAAAAATTAGACAATAGAGCAGTGGAAACAAGTTCTATAGACGGATAAGTCAAAATTTTAAGTTTTTGGACAACGACGTCGAGTTTACGTTTAAGATCTGTTACAGAAAAGATGAACAGATCCTGATGTGTAATCCGACTATTGAACAAAAATGGTTATAATTCCATTTTAAGCAGGAATGCTGTTCCTTCAGGATTGCGTTTGATTGGTCGCAGATTTACTTTCAGTAGGATAATGATCCGAAGAATACGTCCAAACTTCCTTCTAATTTTCTTAAGAAGAAACAAGTAGACGAAGATATTTGTATCGTGGAATGGCCTCCCGATTCACTAGATTTTAACCTCATCGAACTTCTCTGGGAAGAGCTCGGCAGAAGTGTACACAAACTCAGTCTAACATCTGCTGATGATATGTTTTACATTCTGAAGAACACCTGGAATAATACTTCAGATGAATGTCTGCAAAAACTTGAAAGTTGCATGCCCCGACTTGTAAAATGAGTGAAAGCCACGAGAAGAACATTAAAATAATTTATTAATTTTTTCTTGTTGGATAACGTTTTTATGCTGTTTTGATGTTAAAACTATCACTATGTTTGTAAACTACAAGTCCACTAAAAAAATCCACTATATTACAAGTCTAACTTCATATTTCACTTTTTTTTATCTGTTCGGAAACTTTTGACAGGCAAATGTAACAAAGAAAATACTTTCGCTTTTTTATCCACCATCTTCGAACATCGATATGTCACCTAAGTCGTATCTGGAAGATCAAAAATAGTTCCCATTAGCATCGACGACCTTCTGCCAACCTTCTGGAAGGTCATGGATTCCATCGAGATAGAACTTGGTGGGCAGTGAAGTGAAGAAGGTATCAAGTTCATTTTGCACCTCTACTAGGGATTTGAACTGGCGTCCTCTATGGTGATTATCCTAGAAATGGAACAGATAATAATCGGACGGTGCAATGTCCGGGGAGTATGCCGAATGCAATATTGTTTTCCATCCAAGACATAGAATGGTGTACCGAGTCATCCTAACCAGGTGGGGCTAAGCATTGTCCTGTAACAGGAGCAATCTTTTGCGATTCAGAAATGCTGACTCCAGAGTTTTGAGTTTTTCTTGAACACAGCTCAATTGCTGACAGTACAGAGTGCCAGTGATGCTCTGAGTTCCTGATGCACGATGGCGCAAACAGTCCACCAAACACGCATTAGGACCTTCTTCTGGTGCAGTGCTAGTTTCGACTGTTTTGGAACCGGTTCATGGGATGCTAACCAATGACGACGGTGCCGCGGACCTTCGTACAGGTCCCACTTCTTGTCACATGTCAACACCCTTTCCAGAAATGGCTCCTTCCTTGGATAAGACAGCAAAGAAACACAGGTGTTTGATTGCGTTGCCTTCTGGTCCGAAGTCAAATCATGTGGGGCCCATCAACCCAATTTGTAGTGCTTCCCAAGTTGATGGAAGTACTGTCGAATAGTTTCTCCACTCACACTGAATTGTAGTCCCAAATCCTCAAATATCTGGCCACTGTTCGCCTCAATTGCTGCCTTAAGATCTTCATTTTGTTAACGTCTTAGTCTTCTAGCACCTGGTGCGTCTTTGAGTGTTTCGTCACCGTCCTTTAGCTTATTAAACCACCGCTGCACTGTCCGCGTATCACAACACCATCACATAAGGCCTAGCATTCCTTCAGCCCCGCTGCAGCGGCGTTTGACCTCAGTTTGAACTCGTACAGCATACACGCCCTTATAACGCTCAGTGGAGGTTCCATGTTTACTTTGTCCTTACGCAAGTTCTTGGTGTAACTGAACTGCCACAATCAGATATTATGTTGGATATACCTACACCAGCAGCTGACCTTCGCCTCATCCCCATTTGCATTCAAATGACGGTTTGAAGGCCAATTGAACACAGACCTCCACAAAAAACAAAAGAACTTTCTTGGTTACCTTTATAAATTGCATTCTCTTTCTGCCTATTTCCCTTTATAAAGTTTTTTAACTGCAAAATGTTCTGGAGAAAACGCTGACTTTGTTCATTGCTTATAGCAGCTCATTTTTCAGAGAAAGAACTCAAATGGAAATGTAGACAGTGAATGAATTTTAAAATACATATTTCACCCTTATGCCTCGCAATTTTTTAAGAAGGTTCTGTACCAGGTTTTCATAGTTTGCTTCTCATATAAGTAAACATATCGATGTCGAAATCTAGTTTCTTCACTAAACTTGGTAGAGAAGTGTGGAATATTAAGAAACGAGCGTAAGCAAAATTTAAAGTGCTTCCGTCCATAAAGAAGGACTAGCTCAGGAGAGTAATGCTCCCGGAAGTAGGAACGAAAAACACTTTTCTGATTGGTTGGCGTTATCCATTTCTTGCCACATTGCATTCAAATAGCAGAAATCAAGCGATTGCTGCTGCCGGCCTTCATGGCCAAATGGGGGGAGTTGCTGTTAAAATGTGCTAGCGGTAGGGCGTGTTGTCCCCTGCATTGTTTTGTTCGCAGTTTGACGTGCTTTAGCTTTACCACTACGTGTGGTATATTTGTGTAAGTGACTATTTATTGTAAAATATTACGATGTCTCAGCTCGTTAGAAAACAAAATACCATCAAATGTGTATTTGACAAGGAAAAACGTAATAATCGCCCTTCATCCATAGTTATTCATAAATGGATAAAGTTCATTTAAAGAGGATTGATATGACATTGTTGCACTCCAACTTCACTCTGATGAATATGCTGTGTTTCTGACTTTTAATACTGATGCAATTTTTGAAAAAGTGTTAGGTAAGCTCGTACCTACGGTACCATTTAAACATAGTGACGGTAGTATCTCTTTTGTCCAACTCGTCAACGCAAGGGAAAATATTATCATAGTAAGAGTCTTTAATTTATATATTCAACTAGATAATAACATTATTGTACAAATTCTCCACTGAATATGGAACAGTGAAAAATATAACCAATGAGACATGGACTCAAAATTATCCCCTTGCAGTGTCCAATGGAATACAAACTGTGAACATTGTCCTTATAAAACCGATCTCTTCACGTTTACTCTTTAGCAGCTTTTGTGGCTTCATATCATATGAAGGTCATATATGAACTGACACCTCTACTACTATTGCTGCTCATACGGGTGACAACTCTGATTCCATATCTGGCATTATCAACAATGCAGCTGAAGAAATACATACACCTATTGCTAATGTTAATGACCTTGCAAGTGTTGATAATATCGCTACTACGTCTTGTCCTCATGGTACTGAGGTCTCCCTCTAAGCTGTGAAACAAAAAACTGCTATGGAATTCATTGCATCTACTTCAGATACAGATGGTAGTGACCTTGACCTGGAAAGTGAAACAACAGAGATTTCTGATACAACAAGGGAATTACGTTCACGCAAGAAACGAGGCTCACGTGGTTCTTATTCACAACCTGTGAATGTCATAACAACTCGAAAGAAGAAGAGGCGTGGTGCTTCAATAACTGACTGTTTACATCAAGACGTTACTGCATCAGGTGTGCTCACTGACCTTCAAGATTTGTAAACACTTTTTTCGCATTTTTTTGTTGTCAGTGTGACTATATTGACGTTCTCGTCTTCTGTTTATAGTAACACGTTGCTATGTTCCAATCTTACATTTGTTTTTCTGTTTACTTACTTATAACACTGTACATTACACTATTATTTCCCTCAATGTAAACCGTATGCAAAGTAGTGTTAAAAAATTGTTTAAAAAATTTGTTTATGATTATGACGCAGATTTTATATATGTTCAAGAAATAATTTCTGATGAAAACTGTTTCATCTCTGGTTATAAGGGTCATGTTAATCTTGGTGTAGATAGTTTTGGAAGTGTTATATTAATGAAAGAAGTTATACAAATTGATTCCCTTAAAATGTTGGTACATGGCAGAGGGATAGCGTTGTATTGGAAAAATACAAAAATACAGTAATTGTTAATATATATATGGGAATTCGGGACATCAAGTTAGGACGGGTAGAGAAACCTTATATTCTGAAGATTTGTTGTATTTGCTTTCTGAGCCCTTTAATAACATTATGCTCATGGGTGATTTTAATTGTGTACTTCGAGCTAATGATTGTGTCGGGACTCCATCTTATAGTCCTGCACTACAATTTTTTGTTGTTCAATATAGGCTGGTTGATACTGCTATCTACTGTAAAAAGGACCATATCTTTACTTACGTGCGCAGTAATGCAGTATCTAGGCTTGACCGTTCTTATTGTAATCCAGACTTGGTTAAATTGATTGTTAAATATGGCGTCTGTCTAGCCCCATTTACTGATCATCTGGGTATAGTTCTTGACTTTAATATTTGTCCGGCGTACTGTGTCTGGGGACGATCCTACTGGAAAATGCCCCCCTTTGGTTTAAATTATCCTTATTTTCTTAACCAGTTTCATCTGAATTTTTAGTCTGGATTCACCACCGCCACAGGTATACCACAACCCCCAAATGGTGGGAGCAATATGTGAAAGTCAAGATAAAATGGCTATATCTCGATCACTTTCATTGCAATTCATATGATGCAATTTTATATGAAATGTTTACAATCTGCTAGTAGATTATCGGCTACTTCCCCAGTATCGTACCGAGATATGCAGTATTATAAAGGTAAAATTTTAAATTTCCAGAGAGAATGTACTGAAAAATTTCGTTACTATTGTAAAGATAACACTGTGATAGAAAACGAGCGTATGACATTATACCATCTTATTCATGCTAAGAAACGTAAAAATGGATCTTTAATTTCAAAATTAACTTCCAATACTCAGCAAGTACTAGCTAATCCGAAATTGGGGCTCACATTCATAATATATACCAAGAGTTGTATATTGTATCACAGAACAAGACTCCTGTTTTACAATTTACGCCTCTGCCAGGTTATACAATGAGATCTGATTATAAGATATGTTAATGCAACCATATACCAAAAATGAGATCCATGAGGTAATACTCCGTTTTTAGCGTTCTAAAACTCCTGGCATAGGTGAATTAGTAGCAGAATTTTATCAAAAGGTGTTTCCTATTATAGCAGATGAGTTTACTACTATTTACAACGACGATATTGTTTATCTGTGCATTATTTTCATGTGAATTACTTCCATTTTTCTCTTGTAGCTATTGTGGGCAAAGATGTTTAATAATGCACAATCTGTTGTTAAGAAGAAGAAGAAGAAAAACAAATAATATGTTGATTTTATATAACTAATGGGTAATTGTATGAGCAGTAATTACGAATAGCTGTTGTTTCGAGTTGCTATGACAACTGTAAAATTAATTAAAGGATATTTTTAAAAATAAAAAAGATAATTGTGATGTGTATGTGATGATTTTAATTTCATGTTTGTGCAATCACTAGTTCTTAGTGGTGACTGATATTTATTTTTCGAACTGTGGGCTATAAATGTAACGAAAGAAGTAAGTAAAAGGAAGTACAAAAAATTCGTTGCATATTGTCAATGAAATATTGCATCATGGTGTAATTAATGAATCATTTGCTACAGGTGTCATTATATTAGTACCAAAGTTACCAAATCCTACTTGTCTTAAGCATTATAGAGCGTTAACTATGTTAATTGTTGACTATAAAATAGTAGCAAAATGCTTTTTCAATAGGTTAAAGGCAGTGCTCTCAAGCATCCTGCACCCGATGCAAGAAGGATTTCTAGAAACTAATAAACTTCTTGATGTATTGATGGATCTTCGCGATGCAGTGGCATATTTTGATTATAACAAATGTAAAAGTGGCCTTCTATCTATAGATTTAAGGATAGCATTTGATTTGGTTAACCATGGGTATGTATATGAAGTAATGAAAAAATCTGGATTTCACCCTGCTGTAATTAACCAAGTGAAAATTTTGTATATGTTTGAGAGATCTAAAAGTTCAAGTGAATGGTTATTTAACACCGTTTGTAACAATCAAGAAATATATTAGACAAGGGTGCCCACTTTCTATGTCTCTTTTTCATTTTTACATTTCACCATTGAGTTGTGAATTACATGCTATGCAAATAGGTATTTCCTTTGCTTACAGTGCGTTCTTATGCTGATGATCTTTCTGTTCTAGTACGATATGAAGCTCAACTTAATCAAGTTCTTCATGTCATACAAAATATAGGGCAATCTAGTGGAGCATGCATAAATTTTCAAAAAACAAAATTGCTTGAATTTGGTACTTGGGATTTTCAGATGATTACTTTTCCTATTCTCCATGTTGATAGGATCAAGATTTTAGGTGTCTATTTTTATTGCACGGTACAAAAAATGATTTTAGAAAATAGGGCTCTATTTTTCCAGAAGGTGAAAAGTTTGTGTCAATCGTGGAAATCTCGTAGCTACTGTCTTGATCAAAGAATTTGTATTATTAATGCCTATATCACATCTCACCTTTGGTATTTAAGTTCTGTTTTACCGTTGCCAAGTCGCATTGGCCGCTCTATGTAAGCTGAAGTTTACTGGTTTGTTTGTATCGGTAGCATTTTTAAAACACCTATGTATGTTCTTACTCAATCTAAAAATGCTGTAGGTCTTAATATGGTGGATATACATTACAAAAGCACTGTTTTATTTTTGGTTAATTGGATGTATATGTTACTATTAAATACACCCAGTTTTGCTAAAATCTGCAGTCTCTATTGAGTACAGGCCACGGCGGTCACCAATCCTCTTAATATGTCGATCCTTTCAAACGCTGTAAAATATTTGTATGATTTACTCTTGAATTCTAGTTACATGACTCTAGACATAGACATTTCCAAACGTCAGAATACCAAGATCTTGTACAGCTCGTATCAGTGTAAACAAAATGTTACTATCAAACAAAAACACAACTTTCCTAACTATAATTGGGATATGATCTGGAAAATTTTAATAACACGGTCCTAAATGTCAATCAGCGCTCTGTATTGTACCGAATTGCCATACGTCATACCAACTAAGATGAAGTTACAGAAAATTAAGCTGATTTCTCTCGGGACATGTTCGCATTGTAATAGAGAGGATACCTTACAACACCGTCTTTCAAGTTGCGATTTGGTGCACGACATATGGTTGACCTTCGCAAGTATCATGTGTATTATAGTTCGTTGTAGGATCCAGGATATTTCTCCGCTAATGATTTTATTTCTTGCTTTTTCATATTATTCGCATTACAAACAAAATAGTGTAATCTGGTTGTGTGGTGTAACTGTGGAATATTTGATTCAAAGTCAAACGCCAACCCGTCCTGACTACTACTTTCACTTGTTGAAAAAACGATGAAAGATATCGAAAAAAATTATACAGAAACATTTCGCGAATTATTTAGCTGTTGTCGATAAAAATTAACAATGATGTATTCACAATCTCTACATTACTAATCAGTGTTTTTTAATGTTTCTGCTGTTCGTTATCTGATTTCTTGTTATTTGTTCATAATACAGTATATGTTATCCTTTTTGGAAAACATTATTATATATTCCAATGTATAATACTTTACTGCATCTAAATAAATAAAAATAGTGAAAAAGTGGGCTAGCGCTCTATGCTAATAACGAATATTGCTTTTGGCGTGAGTTCAAACCCGGCCCAAGGATTCTTTTTTTTACATTTTTATAACACTTTTTAAATTAAAATGAAAATAATACTTAAAAAAGTTACTTACTTACTTACTTTTGTGCAGATAATGTGAGCGTGTGGCCCCCCTCACTCCCATTCCATTTTAAATTCTCCCAGTTTTCCTTGGCTGAATTGGAATGAGGCCGCATGGATTATACGTCGACGCAAACTTTGTGTTAGTTTTATCCTTTTTATGAGTTGGCAGTGCTGTGAGCAGTAACTTGTATTTCCGGTTGACCGAACAAAAAGGACGTGATGTGGTGATGTTCCAAAAAATAGTACCGGAGTTTCAAAAGCCATCCTAAGTTGTTTTTATTGATTTCAGAATTTTAAGTATAATATGTTAATGGCAAGATTATTTAACACACGTGATCCATATTTTTGTTAACAATACTGCTTATGGATATTTTTTTAAAATAATCCTTTGGTGTGATTGGAGTAAGCTAACCGACGCTAGAGGAAGAAGGCGGGAAGATGGGTGCGCGAAAATGGATGCAGCAATGAATAGAAGAGGTACTTGGGACAGCATCAAAATCCTAAGTTAATTCACCAATCCTTTGTGAAATCGCATCAATATAAGTCGAAGTGAACTGCAGAAATTGTGTTATTTTATAATTCACATAAGTTTCAGTGAAGTTCTACGAAAATAATACAAAATGCCTCAAATCAGCTCAAACTAAGTACGAGCACACCTTTTTAGTTTTGTGACAGCGTTGTTGTTCAGCTCTAAACAACAAATCTAATGTTGAATTTCACTCATGTTATGATAAAGGAACATAGGTAAAACAAGAGATCAATATATTTTGTAAATTGTCAATCAGTGGAAACATAAGCCAGTACATTGCCAACTACGCAGCTGAATAATGAGAATAGAAACTATGTTGGAAAACAGGACATCCCTTCGAAGAAAAATGGGAAGAAGATTCTAGAAAACTGCCCTCCAATACATCTATTGGCCTCCCCCTTCCTTTTTCAAAATCTCCAAAGCCCCAGTGCGTGTGTGAATTGGTGATTTGTTAAGCAATTTGCCGGCTTCGTCGTTATAGTTCAAAAATTCAAATTCAAGTGTTCAAAACACCTTTTTTTTTATTCTTTTTACTTTTTATTTTTCCAATAAAATTCATGGGCTTGTATTCAATATGGTAAATGACAAATGAAAATCCTAAAATATAAAAATTACAGAGGTATCAAACTAAAACGTTGAAGTAAGTATGTATGTTGTATGTATAATACTTGTGTTTAAGTAAATCAATATCATACATGCATTATGTTTCAGTTGCTCCATACCAGTTTCTCACGCAAATCACTACTGGAACGGTAAGAATATTTGGTTGGTGTAGAAATTGTACGGATGTGCATCGGGCGTGTCACTGAGCGTGGGTACGCGCATAAACTGATTTGGATCGAACCCATCTTAATTAATGACTACTTGCAATTCATCCCACAATCTCTAACCACTACTGCACAAAAGAGAATCTTATACTCCGTTCCATCATTCACATTCATTACAAATGGAAATTCTCAGTGTCTAAATAAAATAATCACACTTAGTGAAATCATAATACAGGCGTACTGATCAAGACACGGGCCCCACAGGTCGTAAGAATACCTGCCCCGAACTGGAACCGAACCCAACACAATCCAATTGTGTTATAAAAATGGCGCTCCGAAACAGGAACAGAACTCCTTCACCGTACATGTAAAAAAGTGGTGATTTATGTGCAGAAACGTAAAGGTATAAAGTATCTGACTCGTACTTAGAAATTTTCTGTAATTGCGAAAAATGGATGAAAGTAATGTTAAGTTAGTGCTGGACGCACTTAAAGCCAACAAAGAGGAACTCATTGAACAAACTAATAAAGAAATGCAAAATTTACGTGAATCGTTAGAAAATAAAATAGAAAAAAGTAATATATCTTTAGAACACAAAATTGAAAGGGTGAGTGAGCAAACTAATATGGTACGCGAATCATTAGAAAATAAAATAGCTGAAATAAATGAATCTTTGGAAGGAAAAATAGAAAAAGTTGTTGAAGAAACTAATAATGTACGTGAGTTTTTAGAAAACAAAATAGTGGAAGTTTCTGAAATAACAAAAAAGCAGATTGACGATAAACTTGAGGTGCAATTAGAAATCATTAGAAAGGAATGTGTAGGTAGGTATGAACAAATATCGAAAGAAATAGACGAGAAATGTGAGAAGGTAAATGATAAATGTGAGAAAATATGGGGGAAAACACTTCAGAATTATCAAGAACTTGAGAACATTACGGTTGATTTGGGTAAATGTGAAGAAAAGGCGGACCGAGCTTTTGAGAAAATTGAAGCAATCGAGGGGTCAGTAAATAAGATTGAAGATAATTTAGAAAATAAAGAAAAAATGCTAGTGGGATTAAATGATACGACCCATAAGTTAGAAAGAAATGTCGTAGTTTTGCACAGTAGGGTTGATATTTTGTCACAGAACGCTATCCCTCCCGGTATTGATATCATTAGCATGAACCAAAATATTGCTTTGATAGGTGACAGGTTGTCAGGGTTAGAAATTAAGGTAGATGAAACCCAAACGAAGTTAACCTCATTGACTGAACATGCTAGCAGAGAGGGGAGTGAACGTAACTGGCGTAGATTAAGTACATCCGGTGATGATAGGAGTAGCCGTAAGTCAAAATACAGCAGTAAGGAAGAAATAAGTAGTGACAACCAAACAGATTGTAGTTCTTCGACAGCTAGTGAGACAACAAAACTAAAGAAGCGTATTAAAGTAAGAAAATCAGATAGGGGTGACGTAAAAAGGGCTAAACGACGAATATTGCGTCACGGTGACATCGAAATGTTCCCGAAATTTTCTGGTTTAGAAGATGACGAGTCACCAACTTCGTTTTTAGAGCAGTTTAAGATCGCAGCGCACGCTGTAGACGTACCTGAATCACAATATTTAGATGTATTAGGGTTTATTTTTACCGGTAACGCTCGTGAATGGTACAAGTCAAAATTAGGTACATTTCGTTCATTTAAAGATTTCACTAAAGAATTCAAAGCTCAATTTGGTTCTGAACAAGTCATCGCAAGCAAACTCTCAGTGTTGCAATCGCAAGCGTTCAATCCGAAAACTGATGGTACGGTTACCGATTTCGTTCACAAAAGGTTCAATAAGATACGGGGTTTGTCACCTAATATACCGGATACTTTCATTGTAAATACGATTAAACAGTTGATCCCCATCTCTTACCGACGACAGTTAGCATTGTTCCCAAATTTAGATTTCAGTTCATTTTTAACCGCTATACAAAATCTTGAAGCACTGTATTATGACAGCAGAAATACTAACGATAGAAATCACTTTCATGGTAGAACTGTACGTGTCAATCAGGTAGACGAAGTGCAAGGGAATTACGAGAATTTTAATAAGAGGGGAAATTATGGTAATGAAAACCACAAAAACTCAGGTAAAGGTAAGTTTGACGGACCCAGAAGAAAGGGAACTCCGAACAAGAGAAAGTTCCATTGGAACAAAGGTAAGAATAATCACAGAAGGAATAATGATCGCAATGAAGGTCAGGGTAATAATCGTAGTAATTACGAAGATGATCACGAGTATGAAAATTCAAATCAAAACGAAAGAGTGAGCTTTGTCAATAGTAACCATGATGAAGGTATGAACCGAACACAGCCAATGTCTACATATACTCAATCTGCACCACAATTTCCGTATTATAGCCCAAGAGCTATGTTTCCACAAAACAAAGATCAACATTTAAACTAAAGTTGCTCTCCAACGCGAGTGCGGTTGGCAGAGTTGGTAATGTAAATGGTAAGTTTGGTACTGAAAGTCAAAATGCACTCAATGATTCGCAATGCGAGCTTATTGTAATTGGAAAAAATGTAGTAAATGTAGTAAGCTGGGACACTGATTCATCTGAAAGTAGTGATGAAGAACAGAAATTTAATAGCCAAGCTAGGTCAGCTGAAATAAAAGTACATATTTTAAATCAACCGGTAGTAGCCTTGTGTGACTCTGGAGCTTCGGTTAGTATTTTGTCGTTAGAGACATGGAAACGTACAGCGTCAATTATATCACACCCTCATTTGCGACCAGCTCCACATATTTTGTTGGTGGATTTTTCAGGTAAGAAAAAGAAACAGGTGCAAGGTGAAACAATATTGTGTATTGAAATAGGGAAAGTTAGTTTTGACGTACGTGTGCTAGTTGTCTCTGATTTGAATACTGAATGCTTATTGGGTAGAAATTTTCTCACACAATCCAAGGCAAAGATAGATTTTGGTAAATTTCGTATCTCAAGTTGGTATTAATACTAAAATGAATGTTACTAGCGACAGCGATGATGAATCAGAAATTTTATTTGAGATTGGAAAAGTAAATGTAGAGTGTCCCATAGTAAATAATTTGGTCAGTGAAAAACAAAAATTAGAAAAAGAATGGGTTAATCACGTTGTTCTTTCTGATCAAGCTTATAATAAAGTTCGTAATTCTTGTAGTAATGAAAAAGAAATGAAAGTGTTAAATCTAGAAGTTGCTAACGAAGATAAATTTTTGTTTGATTACTATTCACAGCAAATTTCAGAAATAGACTGTGAGATCGAAAAATCGCATTGTAAATCGTTAGATAGAGCTGCAGTTTGTAATACATTTGATAGTAAAATCGAAAGTGAATTTGTTCCAATTTCAGAAATACGGGAAAGGGTCATGGAAGCACAATTGTCTGATTTTGAGAAAGAGAAACTGTTCAAATTGTTGTTGAAACATAGGAAAATTTTTAAAAATATTCCCGGACGTTGTACCAAATTTGAATATGAAATTGAGGTAGACACTGATCAACCTTTGGTTAAAAGGCAGTATACATTACCATATAAATTTAAAGAGCATATTGATTCGCAAATCGATGAGTGGTTACAATGTGGCGTAATAGAATCTTGTGTGTCAATCCACTCACACCCAATCTTTTGCGTGCCAAAGAAAAACACTAGTAAAATGCGAGTAGTGGTAGATTTAACTGTTTTGAACAAGCATGTAAAAATAAAACAATTAAAGGTAAATAAAATTGATGATCTGTTGTTAAAGTTTCAGGGTGCTAAATACGTATCAAACATTGATTTAGTAGGAAGTTATACACAAGTTCCAATTTCTGAAAATTGTAGAGATTATACGGCATTCTCGTGGAATGGGAAAATGTATAGATTTACATCTATTCCTTTTGGATATGCAAATGGAGGTGTAGGATTAATGGCTTGTCTTTTGGTTGTTTTAGGGCATGCATTATTTGATAAATTAGTCACATACATCGATGACATTTCTGTACCAACATTTTCTTTCGATGAACAGTTAGAAATTTTGAATTTGTTGTTTACAAAATTGGAAGAAGCTAATATGACTGTAAATTTAAAGAAATCTTCATTTTGCAATACGAGTTTTCAATTTCTTGGTTTCGTAGTCACAACTGAAGGCGTGAAAAAGGATCCGTCGTATGTAGAAACAATTCGAACATTGCCTCGTCCCAAAAATGTAAAGGAACTTAAGCGAGTGTTAGGTTTGTTCGAGTGGTGTTCTAAATTTGTATATCATTTCGCTCATTTAGCCAATCCATTGTTTGAACTTCTGAAAAAGAATAAAAAATGGGTTTGGACTGACGAATGTGAGCAAAGTTTTACTCAGTTAAAAGCATCGTTAGCTGAAGAAGTGTTGTTAAATCATCCGCTGTTAGATCACGATTTTTGTCTAATGACAGACAGTTCCTTGGTAGCAGTGGGGAGTATATTATTTCAAGAAGTTAACGGTGAAAAACACATACTTGGTTTCTACAGTAAAACTTTGAATAGTGCACAGCGAAATTTTACTATCACAGAATTAGAGGCGTATGCAATCGTTACAGCCGTACGTAAATGGGGACATTTATTATATGGCCATCATGTGAAAGTTTACACAGACCATAACTCATTAGTGTTTTTGAATAAAATTCGCCATTGGAACTCTCGTTTGGCTCGGTGGAGTCTTGAACTACAGGGATTTGATTTAGAAATAACGCACATTTCAGGTAGTGAAAATGTGGCTAGTGATGCATTGTCCAGGATAGTTTTAGCTCCTCCTAGTGAAATTTTGGACATAAACAATTTAGAAGTACTTCCATCATTCTTCAGAAATCTCACACCAGGAGAGTTAACCGAAAAACAAAAGGAACATCCTGAGTACAGTAAAATCATTAAATTCCTAGAGAAACCAAATGATCCCTATAGTAAGATGCAAAACAGAAATGTAGAAAAATTTTACAAACTAGAAAATGGTATATTGTTGTATAAGAACTTTCACTTTCCTAATAGTTGGAGAATTTGCATCCCACCATCTTTAGTAAATCTGGTTATTGAAGAAATGCATAATAACCGAGGACATTTCGGGTGCGAAAGAACAGTAAGCTTCATCAGCGAGATCTGTTATTGGAAATCTATGCGGCGAGACGTGATGAACTATATAAACGATTGTCTCGAGTGTAAACGAACTAAAGTCGATACTCGACCCCCGGCGAGACCTTTAGAAACCATACAGGTGAAAGGCCCTAGGAGATTAATTTCGATTGACATTATCGGACCTCTTGTGCCATCTCCCTCAAAGTGTAAATTTATACTTTCAGTTCTGGACGTCTTTACTCGCTACCTTGTTCTTTATCCGATCCGGAACGCTACTACGAAGTGCGTAGTTAAATGTTTGGAGACATTGTACTTTGTGCACTTGGGAATACCTTCAGCTATATTGGCGGACAATGGTAGTTGTTTTATCTCTAAAAACTTCAAACAGAAAATGGAAGAATATGGTGTTAAGATATTTTATTCAACGCCTTACCATCCGGCGTCGAACGCAGTTGAGAGAATCCATCGGGAGACGAATAGGTTGTTTAGACTATTTTGTAAAGATGATCATGGTTCTTGGGAGAAATTTATACCACAAGTTGTTGTGTTGCTGAACTATTCTATATCTAGCAGTCTTGGCGCGAGTCCAGCTAGTTTACATTTGAACATACAGGCTGAAAAACCTATCTTCGAACATTTTGGCATTTTTACGAATGATACGAACGAAAACGATAATGAAAGTTGGGACAATAAATTGGTAATGGCAGATTTTAAAAGAAAAGAAGTGATCCGAAAGCGAAATGAAAGGTATAACTCACAACAGGAGAGTAAACACAAAATACAGGTGAATGATTTGGTTTTTTTTGAAACAGACAAACTTAAGTTCCGCAACAGACAAGAAAATTTCCAAATTTTTCAATGTGTTCAAAGGACCCTATCTTTGTGTTAACAAACCCTCCCATTCAGAAAAGGTGTTCGAATTGTTAGATCCTTTAACTGGTAAATCAATTGGTTCACATTCAGTGGATAGACTTAAGGTGTGGAAACCTACGAAACAAACTCGTAAAATCTGGTTAGATTTAGCAGTAAAACATAGTTCTGAGAAATACCATGATGTAATTTCAAACGAATTTAAAAATTCAGATCTAGAAAGCAGTGTTGAAACTGTTCTTTGCAATGCATTAACTACAACACCAGTATGTTTATCTCAAAGTGTTCAATCCAGAAGTAATAACCAACGAATACATAAAATACTGGAGAAATTGCTAGATATTGATAAGTATTTGAATTTTCTGTACTGTAAAAATTTGTGTTCATCCGATGTGTTGGAATTTGCGTTAGTAAATCTACAGAATCCTTATGTGGCACTAAATGAACAAGTGCAAGGAATGTAAAAAAAAAAAAAAGTCGTTTCATATGATATATGCAGGCATCTGTGACCCGCTATGCGACTTCCAGATGGCCGTTGATATTTCTTTTCCAAAGCAATGGAAAAACTAGCAAAGAAATATGCCAAGTCATGGAGATGAGGTTCCCCCCCCCTTTTATGTGTATTGGGTAATGTAACATGTTTTTAACGCTCGGAGTAAGCTATTTTGGTAAATCCCATTCTTTATTATTTTAAGTTTTTAACCTTGTATTCTTTAATTCGGCCTCATCTCGGGGAGGTAGAATAAATAATTCATTGTGGGTAGGTTCCTTCGAAATTTAGCCAGGCAGATCCCGTCGAGTGATCAGAGAGAGTCATAACTGAATTATTACGTTGTAAAAATTTAGCTGTGAATCTTTAAGGCGCTGATAAATTTAATTAAATCTCGACAAAACGTATATTACTCAATATTGTGTGAAATAAAGTTTTTAATATGTAATATGTTTTAAAAATTTGTTTACGAATGAGAGATTTCATTTCATATATTCGTGTTATTGTATTATTGTATTGTGTTTAAAGTTAATTAACTAATTAATAATGCTGTTTAAATGTTGTATTTTAAAGGTTTGAAGAATGGAAATATTATATTATTAGGAGTTATTCTGAGAATTAGTTATAAGGAAGCATATATTGATGAAAAGGTTATTTTTGCATTTCATGTGTCATTTTTCTCAAAATATTGAAAATTTTATGTCTTCAGTATGATAATTATCTTTAGTGTAAGATGTTAAAACACGAGTCAGATACTTACAAAAAAAAAATTGAAAATTTTATGATTTAAGTAATAGTGTAAGAAACATATTGGTTTGATGTTAATAAATAAAATATGAATAAGATATAATATAAAATGAAAATGTAATAAATAATCAATATTGTTCAACTTATATTAAAATATTGTATTATGAAAATAAATGTAATCTTATATTTACACATACAAAAGGAAAGCCCATTTAAAGTATATAGCCCATGAAATAAAAGCCCATCTACGTTTGTGTAAAATGTTAGTGAACTATAATGGATCAATATTAATAACGGAAGAAAGAAGAGGAATAATAACCGGAAAAATAACTCTAAGAAGAGGAAACCCAAGGTCCCAGGGTTCTGATAATCTTCAAAGAAGATCATCGTCCATGTCGCACGCCATTTGTGAGCGTGTGGCCCCCCTCACTCCCATTCCATTTTAAATTCTCCCAGTTTTCCTTGGCTGAATTGGAATGAGGCCGCATGGATTATACGTCGACGCAAACTTTGTGTTAGTTTTATCCTTTTTATGAGTTGGCAGTGCTGTGAGCAGTAACTTGTATTTCCGGTTGACCGAACAAAAAGGACGTGATGTGGTGATGTTCCAAAAAATAGTACCGGAGTTTCAAAAGCCATCCTAAGTTGTTTTTATTGATTTCAGAATTTTAAGTATAATATGTTAATGGCAAGATTATTTAACACACGTGATCCATATTTTTGTTAACAATACTGCTTATGGATATTTTTTTAAAATAATCCTTTGGTGTGATTGGAGTAAGCTAACCGACGCTAGAGGAAGAAGGCGGGAAGATGGGTGCGCGAAAATGGATGCAGCAATGAATAGAAGAGGTACTTGGGACAGCATCAAAATCCTAAGTTAATTCACCAATCCTTTGTGAAATCGCATCAATATAAGTCGAAGTGAACTGCAGAAATTGTGTTATTTTATAATTCACATAAGTTTCAGTGAAGTTCTACGAAAATAATACAAAATGCCTCAAATCAGCTCAAACTAAGTACGAGCACACCTTTTTAGTTTTGTGACAGCGTTGTTGTTCAGCTCTAAACAACAAATCTAATGTTGAATTTCACTCATGTTATGATAAAGGAACATAGGTAAAACAAGAGATCAATATATTTTGTAAATTGTCAATCAGTGGAAACATAAGCCAGTACATTGCCAACTACGCAGCTGAATAATGAGAATAGAAACTATGTTGGAAAACAGGACATCCCTTCGAAGAAAAATGGGAAGAAGATTCTAGAAAACTGCCCTCCAATACATCTATTGGCCTCCCCCTTCCTTTTTCAAAATCTCCAAAGCCCCAGTGCGTGTGTGAATTGGTGATTTGTTAAGCAATTTGCCGGCTTCGTCGTTATAGTTCAAAAATTCAAATTCAAGTGTTCAAAACACCTTTTTTTTTATTCTTTTTACTTTTTATTTTTCCAATAAAATTCATGGGCTTGTATTCAATATGGTAAATGACAAATGAAAATCCTAAAATATAAAAATTACAGAGGTATCAAACTAAAACGTTGAAGTAAGTATGTATGTTGTATGTATAATACTTGTGTTTAAGTAAATCAATATCATACATGCATTATGTTTCAGTTGCTCCATACCAGTTTCTCACGCAAATCACTACTGGAACGGTAAGAATATTTGGTTGGTGTAGAAATTGTACGGATGTGCATCGGGCGTGTCACTGAGCGTGGGTACGCGCATAAACTGATTTGGATCGAACCCATCTTAATTAATGACTACTTGCAATTCATCCCACAATCTCTAACCACTACTGCACAAAAGAGAATCTTATACTCCGTTCCATCATTCACATTCATTACAAATGGAAATTCTCAGTGTCTAAATAAAATAATCACACTTAGTGAAATCATAATACAGGCGTACTGATCAAGACACGGGCCCCACAGGTCGTAAGAATACCTGCCCCGAACTGGAACCGAACCCAACACAATCCAATTGTGTTATAATAAGTAGTAGTAGTAGTAGTAGGAACAGGTTAGAAACCCCGCAGGGCTCGTTTTGTTCCCTTTGTACTCCATGATATAAATTTTAGGACAAACTTAAAACAGCTGGCTAGAGTAGTGCGCGAAGAAACGTACTTACGGGAGCATTACTCTCCCGAACGGATCGTCATAAAGACGGCCACAGTGGCCAAAAACCTGATTGATCAGAATAAACCGTAACAATGTGTTTCAAGTGTGAAAATTTCATTTCATTTGTAAAACGGGTAAAGGGATGAAAAACAAAAACACATTAACCGACACCGGGAGGAAGTAGATATCTATTTGAAGGTATGCTTAGCATGACCCCGTCTTGAAGTCAGCCATCTTGTATCTCACTCGGCTTTTTTTAAATCAGGAAAGGGGTCATGTAATATCAAATTGGGCTAGAATTTTATGAGGAATACAATGGTAAAGCCTATGTTTCCGTAAGTTTTTATTTGTAAGACACAATGAAATATACATTGATATGAATTCGTTTCTTCAAAGATTTCTTAACAGCTGTATCTTTTGAAAATAATTCAAGTCATTAAACCTAATGCACGCTAGTGAGAACATCGTAGCTAGCTACTTATAAACGGTATAATCAGCTTGAAATCGTTATCGACTGCAGACAATGAAATAGTGATTAGACGATCACAAACTTAAAGGAACTGATGGAAGATGGATGACATATTTTTCATTGGATTATTCGGGATAGAAGACAAACCTTCATAATCAGCCCCCTATTCAGTGCGCACTGTATACATTCGGCTTTCCTGACTTGATTTTTTAAAACATTCACGGGATTTTTTCGCAGGAGAGGGCAAAGTTTGTCCTCTGGTTCTGTATTTTTAATACAGCTATGATAAGAGAAAGGATATGCAGAGAAGTCGCCCTGAGGCTGATTTTATTTGATACCATCTCAGTACCATCTCAGTATTCACGGTAGTATCACATGACATAATCAGTAGAACGCCAGGAACTTTTACTTAGTTGGGTGTTCAAAATAAAAGAGGGTGCACCCAAAATAATGATAAACATTTTACCCAAACTCAAAGAAAACAATATTTTTACGCTCAGGGATATCTGTAAGGAGTTTCGGGGAGTGTATGGGGCGTTGGGGATGTGCAGCATACTGCCTGGACATAATATCTATTTTTACAACAGAAGTTATAAGCGTATATATATATATATATATAACATATATATATATATATATATATATATATATATATATATATATATATATATATATATATATATATATATATATATATATCAACTGCTGCAGCATTAAATTAATTTGCTCATGCCCGGAAACTTAATACAAACTATTCATTTACTTGTTAGGGAAAGGCCATAAGCTCTCTTGTGTGTGAACTTGTATTGCAATTTGTTGTTGTGTGTATTTGATAACCGAGAGTACCATAGCCACTTGGCCGGGGACCCCGCGAGCAGATTGACATGTATTAATTATATGTATTAGGAGCAAAATATAGTCATAGGGACAACAACACACTTGTTTCCTCTGGGGCCTAATATGCTGTTAAGACGGCACTGGAGAGTAGATTAGACTGGGCAGTAGATTAAACGGCACTAGAGCGGGTCCCCTTAGGCGGGGGACCCGATTGAGAGCAATCGGTCCAATCGGCTTAAGGCCGGCCGTGCCTAAGAGTGTTTCCTGCAAGAGCACTATCACCACACACACGATCCAATTGGCGATGAATATCGGCTGCAGAACGTCTTACTGCGGTGACGAATTTCACAATTAATTTTATCTTTTGCTTTTCAACCGAAAATTCCATGTTCCTGGTAGTATCAGAAACACGCCTTACTCATTCAAGCACTGTGACTCATCTGCTTTCACCTTGTAAACAAAACATGCACTGCTTATAGACAAAGGATGGAGGTCTCCGCACTTGTTTCTCTGAAATGACAAAGAATGTGGTATTTAGAACAAAACGGCACGTACTTTTGGTGTGCACCTCGTAGTATTTAAGTAGGAACTATTTTGTGAGAAGAATATTTCCAAATGTTAAAAATATTGTTTTCTCTCTCTCCTTGGTCCTATCCCAGATCACGTGAGTATACGTAAGACAATATCTTTTTACGTGGATTTTCTCGAAGTTTTCCCTCCTCCTCCACCTACATTTTCATTCCGCCAATTCTTGCACAATCGTTCACTTTGATTAATAAACCGTTTCCTTTATACTTAAGGGCATAAAGTTGGGATGTTAAATTATTTATTTAAGCATAAGCATTTGTAATATTTCTCATGAGATCTGTTTTACTCTTGAGTAATTAAAAGAAACCTTTCACCTCTACCCACCATTCACTGTTAATGAATTAGATAAAGAAATGCACAGTGCGTCACGTCTACTAATACTTCATGATAGACCACTGAACATATTCAATTGGCGGTCCAGATTGCTTCGCTTTGCTTGACTAAGAGACCATGAAAAGACGCCGAACGATAAGTTCCAAATGAGTTGATAAACTCTATCACTTTTCTAGTCTAGTGGAAAGCCACCCCCTTTACTCCCATTCTTTTTTTTTTTTTTAATTTTATGGACGTTATTCGAGAGAACAGCTGCTACTGTGTTTTCAGCTAACCATGAAACTATTATGTAGTTCTCTTCCCCCAACTCCTTCTTACCCGTACTTTCTACAGCCAATACGCACGCTAGAATTACAGAGTGATCTAAACTATTCTTTTGATAGTAAATGAAGTCAAATTATTATACAAATGGATCATATCATTAGCGTTAACAAGAAAATATATATCATTGGACAAAGTGTCACTGTGGAAGTGTCACTGTTCATTACAGTCATTACAGTTACACACACACACATATAGATAGATAGATAGATAGATAGATAGATAGATAGATAGATAGATAGATAGATAGATAGATAGATAGATAGATAGATAGATAGATAGATAGATAGATAGATATAGATATAGATACATGGATATAGATATATATACAGGATGTCCATAAAGTCCGTTGCCAGCCCGTGTATCTTCGAATCGACTGCGTATATACGAAAAGGTAAAAACACGTTCATCATTATTTTAAGGGGCTTAAATTTTGAGCTATAAAAGATCCACCCCAGACACACCTATATAAGGGTACGTGAGGTCAACTTGAAAAGCAAAGCAAAGGGGATCGAGTAATATATCGTTGGAAAGGAATCGATTAAAGAAATATTTCGACGAAAGTTTCAAGTCCCTATGCTGATCCCATCCAAAATGGTAGGGGTTCACATTTCGTAGTCCATAAAGTCCGTTGCCACCCGTGTATCTTTGAAACAACTGGGAATATGAAAAAAATGCAAAAACACGACCCCTCGTACCCCTATCTGGGGGTGTCTAGGATGGACCTTTTATAACTCAAAATTCAAGCTCCTTAAAATAATGATGGACGTGTTTTTGCGTTTTATCATATTCTTAGTAGTTTCGAAGATACACGGGGTGGCAACATACTTTATGAACACGAAATGTGAACCCCCGCCAAATTTGGATGAGGTCAACATATGGACTTGAATTTGCGGGCAAAATATTTCTCTTGTCGAGTCCTTTCCAACGATATATTACTCGACCCCCTTTTACTATTTAAAATTTTCAAGTTGACCTCACGTACCCCTATATAGAGGTGCCTGGGGTGGATCTTTTATAGCTCAAAATTCAAGCCCCTTAAAATAATGATGGACGTGTTTTTGCGTTTTCTCATATTCGCAGTCGATTCGAAGATACACGGGGTGGCAACGGATTTCCTGGACACCCTGGATATACCGGTGTTCTAAAAATGAGGCCCATTTTACAAAGCCTGAACTACAAAGCCTATTCTACAAGTCAAAATAAAGCGAAAAATACAAATATATACAATTTTATAGCTTTCGAATCCTAGTCTGGAGAATCAAACTGCACTATGTTGTAACGTCGCAGATAGAAAAACCATAGAGAAAATCTATCAAATAGTTACATCGATTTTTTCCCGATGGACGTTAAAATCTATACGTTGGCACTAATACCACTTATTAGCATAACAATCGATGTAACTGCTTAATGGATTCGTAGAGCAACATTAATGGTTCCAAGTTAATCTGCGACGTTGCCACATAGTGAAACTTTGGTTTCCTATAGCAGCTGAAGGAGGCCTTGGAGGATATACGATTTTAACTTTATTTTGACCTGAAAAATAGTATTCTGTTATTCGTGACTGCCATTTTTAGAACACCCGATATATACAAATTTATAGATCTTATTTAGCTGAACAAATTATATGTATCACACTAAAAGCTCATGCGTAGTATTCGAAGGAATTGGTAGAAAAGAAACAAGTAATCTTTAAACCTAAAAATTGGCGCTATACGAAAAATATGCCAATTATTGAGATAAAACTAATACCGAAATATATAGGAAGTTCGGATATTATGGAATAGTCGGATAATATGGCATACCTCATTACCTCGTCTGTAATGTGCTTCTTCCAAGCGAAGAGCAAAGAAACTACTACATCACGTTCCCATGATACTCTACAGTCCGTCTCCTTGTGATTGTGACATTGGTTGTGTTGGTAGACGTGAAAATCTGATTTCGTATTCGTGGAAACTTTTACAGGTAAGTGTTTTAAATCTGTATTTGCCTATTGAAATGTAATAAAGCAATAATTCTTTGTTTACTACGATTTTGGATAAATAGTGTAATAGTTTTGATAAGCGGAATTATTCTATACACCCTCCAATTCGTTCAACAACGCTTTCGTTTTCAGGATGGCGTGAAGGGTAATATGGAATAGTAGTATTCCATACTCGCAAGAAAAGAATAGTATTGAATATTTCCCAACAAAAATATCTACGGAGATTGAGCAATTAAACACACATTTATATAACTGCCTTTGAATATGAATAGCAGGACCAAAAAGAGAAACAGCCTCGACTATTACCGGATCTCCTTATAAAACACAACTAGAAACGAAACTTATTACGATGTTAAGCAAAAAACAGACAAAGAAGTGATGAATGTTTGAAAAAGAGGATTTCTCAACATAGAGCTCATGTACCATGTCATAAGAAGTCGAAGAAAAGTGTTAGCAAGACTTTAGTGACAGTTTTCGGAGAAGAGTAAAGCAGTGATGATGTATCTTTCAAATCTGACCACTTCATCAGAACCCGACTATCTATCTCTCACAGTGATTGATGACAACGATACTAAGTGTATTTTTTGTTACAGCAAATTTTCTTATGGTACAGGGGGTGCCTTGGATCCAGTGTTCATCATGTTTAATGTGGGCACACAATGACTGTGACGGTGCTGAAGCAGAGTACTATATTTGTGACGTTTGCAAGTAATCACGTTCAATTATGGCTTATCATTCAGAAGTTTCATATACTATCACTGTATTCATTGTATTTTTAACAGAAAACTCATTTCTATTTTTATATAACATTTCTATTCCATATTACCCGACTATTTCATACTACCATCCAAAGTGGTTATCAGCGTGTGCATAAATAAAGCCAAATATGTAAGGCATATACTTGATTTCCTCTTTGTCTCAATGTGCAATTATTAACTGAGTAAGAAGCGAAATAAAAATGGTATTCTATAATACCCGAACTTCCACTGCCCTCAATAAATTCTTCATTATAATACCAACAAAACGACAGTACATAGTATAGTTAACGATTCACAGTCAAAAATTGTCATTAACTTTTGATTTATGTTTATCTAAAAACATTTTTCAATGATTTCTGTTTATCTAACACATTTTTCAATGATTTATGTTTATCTAAAACATTTTTCAATGATTTCTGTTTATCTAAAACATTTTTCAATGATTTCTGTTTATCTAAAACATTTTTCAATGATTTCTGTTCATCTAAAACATTTTTCAATGATTTATGTTTATCTAAAACATTTTTCAATGATTTCTGTTCATCTAAAAAAATTTTCAATGATTTTTATTTATCTAAAACATTTTTCAATGATTTCTGTTTATCCAAAACATTTTTCAATGATTTCTGTTTATCCAAAACATTTTTCAATGATTTCTGTTTATCTAAAACATTTTTCAATGATTTCTATATATCTAAAACATTTTTCAATGATTTCTGTTTATCTAAAACATTTTTCAATGATTTCTGTTTATCTAAAACATTTTTCAATGATTTCTGTTTATCTAAAACATTTTTCAAATATAAAACTAAGGTTGCCAACTTTTGAAAATTGAAATATCGGACACCCTCCTTGAGTACTTTTATGGCTGTGACGTCATCGCTCGTTAAAATTCTGAACAACCTGAAAGTGGTTACTTCACATAAAATTGAGCGATTTGGAGTTCGAATTTAATAACTTTAGTTACTTATGAAGTATTTATTAAACTTACTTATTCCAGGTTTGGTTGAGCGGGCACATGTAATTTTTGTAGTCTTTCATCAATAATGGGAAAATATTATTTTCAATATGGCATACACAAAATTGAAGAATAAGTCATACCAGCTTCGCTAGGACTGGTAATGTCTCATAATGCCCACAATCTTTTACTGGGTCTGGATGCATTATTTAATTGAAAGGTGTAGCTGAGGATGAAGCAGTATTAGCTGCGATCTTGAAAATATACTTTTGTTGACTTTTAGCAGTTTTGATAAGTTCAGTAAATTTTCCTCTCTTCAACTCTTCAGCAAAGTCCGCGCACGACAGCTGATATCAAAGCAAATACCGCTTTAACCATGTTCATCGACAAACGATTCGTTTCGTCACTACAAAGATTATTCATAACACTGAATACGAGTTCGACATAGCAGTTGTTTGACTAGTAAGAAGGAAAATTACCGGACATTTAACGTCCGATTTTGAGGTTGTACCGAACACCGAACGAGGACGTTAAAAAACCGGATGGTTGGCAACTGTATATAAGACGTTTATCTGTCTATAGATCACATAGAACAACTGGCGTCATTTGGGGAGGGCAGGGGCCTGCGTTTGATGAACGCATCATTTTTAATAAATTCTATACTAATATTCTAGTTTAAAAAAACGTGAGACTCTTACGTCGGGGGACAACCCTCGTAAAATCTAAAATGCATAGGGCTTAACAAGACAAATATGCTTGATGGTAAATTCTCATAGCGTAGTTTTCAAGGAAATTGAAATTTAAGGTACTCATACGCCTTTCGTTCCCAATAATATTTGACAGCTATTATTTCGATGGAAGAATTCGTTGTTTATTTATTTACTATACATGTAGCAAAATACACTGTTAAATATATCAAATAGTAGATTGTCGTTTATGTTTTCCTAACTATCACATATACATGTTGTTTCTAAATATACGTAAAAAATTGCTTATAAATTAGAATTCAGAAAGATGTTGTACGTGACAAATCGAAAAGATGAAAGTTTCAAAATAATGGCTATACAAAACGCCGACTAACCCTTCTCTGATATTTTCTTTCAGTGAATCATTCGCTGTACTAAGTAGTTAAGTGAAAACGCGCCTTGCTACAAAAGGATAACGCAACACCACACGCTGCTCGACAATTGCAACAAAAAAAATCATAAAATTTATTGCCCTGAAATGATACTACACTCAACATATAACCCTGACCTTGCTCCTACAAATGATTACCTGTTTTAGGTTCATGGCGCACTTTCTTAAATCACAATGCTTCGCCGACTAGCAGGAGGTCGTAACGATATGAAATCGATTATCTGGCAAGAAAATGGCTGCAGACAGCCCAACACGAGAGATTATACTTTCAATGTTTCATGGTAACTTGCTTTCATTGTACTCTAATAAATATATGTGTGATGTGTAGCAGAATATTGCAAGTCTTACTACTTATTCTTGTAGGTTGGTACTGCGTTTACAACATAATTAATCAACAGTCTCGTCATTTACTTCCTTATGCCTCATATTAACGTTTAATAACAGGATTGTTTCCTGTGCTTTTGTTCTATAAATAGCAATTAAGAGATTTTTAGTAAACCTTTATTAAAAGTACATAATGCATTTACAACATCACTAATCAACGTGTTGTCATTTTGTTTCTTATGCCTCAAATTAACGTTTAATAATAGGTTTGTTCCCTGTATTTTTGTTCTATAAACAGCAATAAAGAGATTTTTTAGTAAAACTTTATTAAAAGTACATAAATGCATTTAGGACACAGCTAATCAACCTTGTCGTGATTTACTTCCTTATGTCTCAAATTACCTTTTAATAGGAAGTTTGTTCCCTATATTTTTTGTTCTATAAACAGCAAGAAGGACATTTTTAATAAACATTTATTAAAAGTATATAATGTCTGCAACATAGCTAATCAACGGGGGCAGTCTCGTCCTTTACTTTCTTATGCCTCAAATCAATGTTTAATAACATGTTTGTTTCATTTTTTAATTCCAAATAGCAATTAGGAGAATTTTATCAGAAAATTTGATTGACTGCAAACCCCAACTTTGATTATTCATTACTTGAGAACCGCCAGTATGTCGTATGCATACTGAGTACTTCAGTCTAACGCAGTGTTTCTTCCAGACATGTTTATTTGGGGGGCAGTGTCCCTCCGGAGCTCTGAGTGCCCCCCGGACGAGACCAAAATAATACGTCTATAATATAATAATAAATAAAATAGTATCAGCAGTACCCCCCGGAATGCTACGTTTGCCCCCCGGAACATTTTTTTTATTTTCTGAAAGAACGACTGATCTAACGTCTTGTCAAGTTCTGCCAAGATGACTTTCTTTGACCAAGGGGACGATATACTGTTTACTGTCCCTTAAAAATCAATAAAAACAAGTGTTCTTAGCTCAGGTTAAGTCGAATCTAGACCAATCAAAATGTTCTAAGACCGATTTCTTCTAATCCTGGGTTTCACAGAGTATCAGTGTACAGATGAAGTTTTAAAGTTTCTTTTAACAAAGATAAGATATAAAAAAAAAACAACTCATGGCAGTACATGTCTCACACAGCCTCGGTGATGATAGGGAATGTTCAAGTTCAAACAAACAAGAAAGCTAAGAAACAATAATAGTTGTTCGTTTCGTAAGGTTCAAAAGTCAGTGAAACATAAGACAAATGCATGTGTTTGTTTAAGATTCCGTAATGATGTTGTGTACAATTCTCCTTTGAATTTAAAAAAATAGGAAACAAATCATGTTTTTTTTATATCCTAATTGGCTTTTTTTCGTAATGATTCTGAATAAACATCAGATGGGGAAAAAAAGGAAACCACACAAGTTGAAAAATAAACATTTTCTATGTTTATCTTAAGGTAAATTTCCTTATTAACATTTCTGTTATGTTAATTTCATTAAACTTCTGGTTTTTCACTTTCTAGTTAAATTTAATATACATTAATTATATTATGAAAAAGCGTAGGAGGAAAGAAAAATTGTTAACTCTGCGTATTTAGCTAGGACAACTTACTTTTCTGTTTCAATAACAAACAGAAGTTTATTTGTAATTTTCCAAACGTAACCTTTGGTTGGAGGAATTGAAATGAGATTGTTAAAAAAAAAAAAAAAAAAAGCACAATCGTATATTCATTGTTTAAATCAACATATCTTGCGTAATTATTAATTGAATATCACAGATCAGTCAATATACCTAGGTATATTGTTTAGACAGAGCATTGAATTTTCAGATCTCCAAATATAATAATAATAATAATAATAATAATAATAATAATAATAATAATAATAATAATAATAATAATAATAATAATAATTGTAACTAATTTACATTTATTTCTAGCAAAACTTCTGCATATATTGTAGTGCAGTACTTTTTTTTTACCAGCTTCGTTCTCAAGGAAACCACAGTTCGCACTAATTTATTTTATGTTTATACACTATTTATTTTAATATCTCTTTGTTACAATACGAATCTATAGTGGTCGCAAGGAGTCGTGAAGCTTGGTCTAGATTTATCAATCTCAGTATCCAATAGAACGCGAGGGTGTGTACTGGTACCATTCATGAAATTTAGCCAATGTCGTCTTTCGCGCTGAACGGAGAACATCTACCGAGGGTACAGTGTTGTCGGATTGTCGCTAAGTTTCGTTTTATTATTATTATTATTATTATTATTATTATTATTATTATTATTATTATTATTATTATTATTATTATTATTATTTTATAGTTATGATATTATTATTGTTACCGTTTAACTTCAATAATATTGTTAGTCTTCGTCTTATAGTTCTTTTAGTACTGTTTTCTTGTCGCTTGGCCGCTGTATTGTAAGTAATGTATTGTAAGTGTGGCAACATCTTTGGTACACTTCTTTTGGTTCACGTTTTCTCAAATGTGCGTTCGGAAGACAGCTCCACGAATCGTACCGAAATATTCAAATGTGTCACACGTGAGGCAAAGCATTTCTGTAATATGTGTAGAGCCCAGGCTTCACGAGTGTTCGCGGTCACTATAGTTTATTTCTGTCAGTAGCTTGCGTCCCCTTTGCTCACTCTTCCTTCTCCTACCCAGGGGCGCGGGAGCTCTAGGTTATGTACCACTGGTTTAGATAATCCTGAGTTGTTCAGCAGAATCATTTCTGTGATAACGGAGATAATTGAAACCCTAAGTTCATTTTCCACTGCGTGATCGTACACCTGGACCCAACCATGTTCAAGCTAATATGTACCGTTTCACATAAAAATAGGCCAAAATAAAAGGGATATTAAACACATAAATTAACAAACGTTTTGTTTTTCTTGTCTGAATGCTCTTCTCAAAAGGAAACTCTATTCCAGTTACACTTACGTAACTAGTTGAGGTTCATAAACCTATAGAAATTAAATCTTTCGGTTTAACGTCCCACGATTATGCCCTGTAGACTAAGAGAGACGGATGATTAAGATAAGCGAACGATTATGGAAGAATTATTGGAATGAGAATGTGGAAGGAAACGGGAGAACCGATGGACATGACGATGTCGTCCTCACAAACTTACTTGGCCGGGAATCGAACCACAGAGTCCACACACCAGAGGTTAGCGCTCTGCCACTGAGCCACAGTGACTCTCATAAATCTATAGAGTAGAGAGGTTATCCAGTTTTTCCCAGTGACCCATCGTGGCCAACCTATAGTCGTAGGGCGACCTTTCTACGCATACAGTTAAGCTACGCACAAATATAGTTTAATATAATGGAGTGATTTGACTTACTTTTGCTGTCACGTTTTGACACGTTTTGAGCACGTAAGCCCATTGTTTGTAAATTTATTTCTAGCTACTTATTTTCTTCTCTGGGAAGAGAAGGCAAATAATTATCAACAAAATTGTGTTAAGTTTCAATTTGACAGAGTTACAAAATCTTTAAAATTCAATTCCAGGTGATTGTATCCTTAGCTCAATGAGAATTTCTAAGATAATTTAGTGAATACTTTTGTCCTTCAATTACATAGTGAAGTCTCTTTGCTTTTCCAGAAAGTTATTTAGAAAATAAAAAAGCATTCTATAAATAATAAACTAGCCTTTCTGGATTTTTTCGAGAGGAGCTATTTATTTCACACTGGATTGTTATTCAATAGTTATTTATGGAACATGAACAAAATTTCTTGAGTTATTTTTGACCATATAATCCGGGAAATTCGCCTTACTTATCCCTCCTTAGTTTCTTGAAGAGACATTATTTATATCATATTATGGACTTCTTTTGTGAAATACTGATTCATAAACATAAATGAAATCCTTTGTGCCGTTTCCAAGAATTTTTTTCATTCTACATCAAACTACTATTATTTTTAAAGGTAGAAAAGAAAATTAAGAAAGAAACTGAAGGATGTCACAAAAAAACTTTCATTTTAATATTTGATTTCGATATATTGAACAGGCCCGCAACTAGAGGGGGCCAGGGGGCCTGCCGCCCCTAAACTTTTCATGGCCCCTCCAAACCTCAATGCAAAATGCTATTATTAATACAAAAATCACAATTTAGATATTTGTAAGAGAATTTTTAATGACTTGATCTCCCTATATTATTCATGGCCCCTCCAAACTTATGTGTCTCGTTGCGTTTCTGATATGGAACGGTACTACCTCTAAACCTCTATATGGAAAAAATCCGGACAAAATACTGAAAGAACGTTTTCATTGTGTAGCAACCAATGCTATTAAAATTATTCGAAAATTAGATTTTGAATAATAATTATTCGAATATCTTTCTGCTGTTATTCGAATGTTTAAATTCATTGCTTGGAGTAGAAATTACCCAAGAATGAGATGAATTACCTTTCTCCTTCCTCCAATTTAAAATATATATATATATATATATTATATATTCTGTGATAATATATATATATATATATATATATATATATATATATATATATATATATATATATTCTGAATATATATATATTCTGTGATAACTATATTTAAGAAATATTGGATTTTTACTACATTTTCTTACGTACATTTTTTCTGAAAATTCCCAGTTATCTCCACTGTTTAGATTAGAAATGATTGAATAGTTAGAATGTTAACCTTCTTCCTTTCCCCTGCTTAATAGAGCATGTTTCGGTAAAATTTTGTAAAAAGAAAAATCAGGATTTTATGAAACATATTGTTTATTTATTTGACAATCACTGGATACAGCTCTGCGGTCATTTTATATTGGATATTTAACAACAAAAATAACAACGGAAAAGAATTGGGAAGTGAGACATTTCTCTTCAAGTTGTTGATAAAAAAAAAAGTCGAAGAACTTTGGACATTTCCGATCAGCTGATTAGTTAAACAAACGTGTGTATGGAAATATGTACTTTGTAGGTCAAGGTCAGGGTTTTGATATTCGTTTGTTTGAAGTGATTGAAACGCCATCTATCTTGTGTAATCTACCCGTAGCTATTACGTTTCAATTAGAATGAAACGTGAGGTAAGCAGGAGTAGGAGCTTAGAAATTGTTTTATTATTTATTTTTTTTAGTTTAACGTCCGTTTCAGCAGCGAGGCTATATGAGACGTGGACCTACTGATTAACGTGGAATCCGAACCACGTGGGCTCCCGCCGGGAAGAGCTTAGAAATTGTGTTCGTCACATTGAAAATTAGTAAAATGTGATTTCGGTATGGTTTTTGGCCTTAAGTGCTCCTATACGTAAGGTGGACGGAAGTAAAGTGTAAGATTTGTAAAGTGAACAGGGATATCTTACTCGGCGAGAATTTGTAAGTACAAAATTTTAACCTATTATTTTTCTCTCTTTTTGGCCAACTACTCCAAGTTTTTGGTGAGTGGTATGTCTTTCATCACTATAGTAATCATATATTGTTAAATATTTGGGGAATTAAATTCAGTTTAAGAGTAATTTGATATGAGAAATCTACCAAAAAGAATAATCTGTAAATTCCATTTAGAATATAGAAAAGTAGAATGCTAATGTTGAATAACTTCTAGACTGCCAGTCAAAAATGGGAAAGGGTTAAATTTGGTTTGGATAGAAATATATTTGTGTATGCACCTTTATTTCGTCACTGTTGAATTTATATTAATGTTGAATTACTTATACAATAAATTGTTCATGTTGAAGGAGAATTGTAATTTATCTGGAAAATATTATTTGCCCAAATTGTTCCGCATTAAGGGAGAGATTACTGACCCTTTCATAGGTAGTGGTTTAATTGTTTTCAAGATTTCCGCTACAGAAGGTATCGGCCAGCCTGTTTAGTAGGTACAATCCCGTTATTTGCCTGGTAGGACTGAGGAAAACTCTGGAAAACCCCAGTTAGGCTAGCCCAGTCTGGATATTCGGCAGCTTGAATCGAACCCATGACCTCTCGAATGTGAAGCCAACACTCTACCAGTTGAGCTACTTAAAGTTTTGGTTTAAGTTACAAATATGCTGTCAAACCTTCATTTGGCAATTTTTCCTTCAATTCAGAAAATTGCTGAATGGCATATTCATCAGTGGGTTCGTCAGTCAAATATAAAGCCTCATAACCTCTTTCCAACAGTCGCTCGACGAATGATTTCACTGGTATGCCAAGATTATATACAGTACCTGGGATTGTTTGTTTGTTCAATTTGTGTTCATTTTAGCCAAAGGACTAAAGAGATGTAGACCTACAGTTTAAGGTGGAATCCTAACAACCATAACATGCTCAATACTCTCCCACCAGGAATCGAATCCGGGACCATGTCCATCGTAGGCATGCGAGTTAGTCACTAGACCAGCAGAGGCGGTCTACTTGAAATTTAGTTAGGAAGTCACCGATTCTCATCAATTGTCACTTAATCATCTCTCTTCAGCGTGGTATTGTTATCAAGAAACTCTTCAGCACAGGAAACTCCTTAAAATAATTTAAGAAGAAACTTACAAGAAAAGGTCTTGTTGTGCTGAAGAAACTTAAGAAGGATGACTACTCTAAATTTTGGTGGAAATATTCAACTCAAATTTGGAATTGTTCAAAATCTATAAAATCGGACACGTCTCGCAAAATTATTAATGTTCTGTTTCCTTAAATCAAGAGGGTTTTACAAGTGTAGCTGAATATGTGGAAAGAATGAAAGTTAAGAAAGTATATATATATTACGTGATTGGTGCAAATATTGATGGGATTAAGAGTTCACCGTTCGTCGAACAATTGTTGAAAAAAGTTACGGGATTTTATGCTGGTCTAAGTCGGTTGATAAATGTGATATCCCGACCTATATTGAATTCCAAATTCCAAAACATGCGAAGAGAAGATTTGGCATTTATTGACCAAAGTGAGAAGACATAGAAGAGGTCTGAAGCTCTGGAGAATGATTATAAACCACTCACACAATGATTGCCAGATCATGTGCTTAAAGATCACATTTTGAAAGTTACTGTATACTATTTCAAAAAGACTTTCACATTGTGCATTGGTTTCTCCTATGTTTGCTTGAACGAACTTAAACATTCTTTGTCACAAGGTCATCAAAAGACAGATGATGCAATGAGATCACACTATTTGCAACAAAGGAAGACTTGAAATCAATCTCAGACATTCTCTCATGAAGCAATTGCTAGGAAGGGTGAAAGGGAATTCATTATATGAATCTGCTAAGGATATTGTTTCGCACAGCAACATTGCGTTTAAGATATTTGCTAAAAGACACAGTTTATTACGCGGCAAGTGTAGAAGCGATGATGCATAAATCACTAGGCATTCCTGAAGACGAAAAGTCTCTCGATAAGGAAGCAAGAGTTTGCCACTCGAGAAAGTACGAAGGAATATAGACAGTGACTGTGAGGTTTCACTGAAATACAAAGGAGATTCGGGATCGAAGAGCAAGAGAAATAAGGTTAAAGGGAAGAAGGAGGTCAAAGAAAAGAAGGAAAACATATGGTAAACGTGGAGGAGGACAAAGAAAATAAACCTAAAACACAGAAATGGAACGGACTTTTTGTATTATTTGTGGTTGTTGGTTTTCAAATGCAAGAAATATGTTTGAGAGTTTTGATACAAATAAAATGAGATTATAGATTGAGGCGCAACACAATCCTGTAGAGAAAAGGAATTTTATTGTTAGATGCCATTTCAGAGGTAATTGTTAGTTAAAATTACAGTTTGGCCTCCATTTCAACACCGAGGCTATATGAGACGTGGACTTACAACTTAATATGATATCCGAACAACATGAGCTTCCGCCGGTAATCAAACACAGGTTTCCCAATTCCCAAGCCAAAGACGCGTATGCTAATCACATTGCCATCAGGGACCCCAATTGACGGATAATGTCAAGGTAGGTATTATAATATATAATTATTGGTTATGAAAATGACGCAATATTATTATAGTGTATTCCAAGAACAATGACACAATACAGTAGGTTGTTACTTTGCAATTCGAGGGAGATGCCATGTTTGATAATGAATAATAAGTTTTGGAAATCTTTAGAAAAGGAATAATACATTAGGTATTTTAAGTTAGCTATTTGTTGAGCTTAATGGTAACTTCATAAAAAGGAACTACATATATTATACGGTTTTCCAAACATTGTTAGGGTCCTTAAGTCTAGGAGGTTCAGGTGGGTAGGTCATGTAGCCAGGATGGAAGGAACGCTTTCAAAGTGTTAACTGGAAGACCAATCGGAAAACGACCATTAGGGAGACCTAGGCGCGGATTGGAGAACAATATTACGATGGATCTCGCAGAAATAGGAATACAAAGTAGAAACTGGATCCAGTTGACTAAGGATACAAGTCAATGGAGAGCTTTTGTAAATACGGCATTGAACCTGCTGATTCCATAGAGTTAGTTAGTTATAAGTAACTTCTATTTTATATTAAAGAGCAAATGCTTGTACTTATAAATGAGAATCAGTAAACATATGTAGGAATATTTTAGCTCAAATGGGTAATAACTATACCAAACTTGGACAAAGAAACCTGAGTTGCGGTGACGAATTTGTTCATCGTTCAGTGTTTGTTATATTATTGGTTCATACTTAGATTAGTTTACAATCAAGTGGATTTGAGTTTAGCGTCCCGTTCAACAGCTAGGCTATATGAAACGTAGATCCACAGCTTAACGTCGAATCCGAACCACATGAGCTCTCGTCGGGAATCGAACCCGGATCTTCAACGCCAAAGGCATGCACGCTATCCACATATCGATCAGGGACCTCAACAAGTGGTTGAAGATTTAGTGTATAACTAACTTGTGGTTTAAGATCTATTGGATTATAATTAAAATAGATAAAAAAAATGGTTGGCTCATATTTGTTATAAGATTTAAAGGTACAAATGTATTTATCGAGGAACACATGTTCGGAACTTGAGGTTAGATTTCACGTATGTAACCTCTTAAAGAATAATAATAATAATAATAATAATAATAATAATAAATATGTTCATCAAATGCATGCTACTTGTTTGGATTGAATTTAGTCAAAGGACAGAAGGTGAATTCATTTCATTTTATAAAGACTTACTAATGTACTTTTCATTAAAAAAAAAATATCTCTCATGTTTATGAAATATTTGGTATACTTGCTTTCAGGATCCCTAACGAGGCCTATTGCTTATGGTTCATATTACTCAAGGGTACAGGGACAAATTCATAGATTACGTGTGGTTTGCCACAACTCAATTATGATCCTGTTTTCCACGGTATTGTTATTGCTGACTTATCTTATCTCGTAGTCGTGAAGATTTACAAAAAATTGACTCATAAACTAAAGGTTGCCATATGACCATATTATAGCAATCAAACTCACTATATTTATAAACGGAATACATATAAATGACGCCAAGCATGTCATCGTGTTACTGCAATATCGACTATTAACGCCACAGTTAAGTTTGTTCAATTGAGTTCAAAATAATCATTTGTATGCTTAGAAACCCAACAAATGCATTTCCAAAATTAATATGAGACACAGTTTGTGTGTGTTTGAACGTGTAGCCAACGTTCAGTCTAGGCATATCCTCAAGACCACTCATAAGACGGTGGGACAATCCCAACAAATGTCGAGGACCTATACCTTGGGAGGGAGAGAGGATAAAAATTATCTTTCCTTTTAATATTTCATAATATTTCATAAAAGACACTAATAGCTGATTCCTTTTCAGTCTTTCTGAACCAAGATGGAGTGTGCACGAGTTCAGGTAGGAAGCCTATAACAGAAAAGGTACTAAAACTAATGAAAGTTTTACAAATTACACAAAGCCAATTAAGTTTACCTTATGATGGGATAGCAGAAGTAAAAGGGATTATTTTTTTTCCAAGTTTCGAACCATTCACGTTCTTGAAAGTTACTATTTTAGACCATATAAGTGTAAGGAGTTGGATTCTGCAGTAAAAAAGATAACTTATTTGATACTGAAATGAACAACGTTAGAGCTCTTAAGGTTAGAGGATGTAAGAGGTATAAAGTCTAAATAGTTCAGGAGAGCTGAAAAAAATAACATTGAGATTGAGATAGTTTTCTCTAAAAGTTGGAAAGGAAAAGGAAAGTTTTTCTTCGATGAACCTGATTATGGTAGTAGTGAAGCATCTGAAATACTTCCGAAAGAAACTGAAGAATAATAAGTTAAAATATTGCTTTTTGGCGTAATCATACACAAGATCGTATCTCAGATGAACTATCCGTGTGAAGAAATTAGAAATATTTTTGCAGCTTTTGAAGCCATTCTGAGTATAAACACTTTACATAACAGTGATACAATCAAGAAATTAATTACATTCTATTCTGTTGACCTGAGTGACAATGTTGTCCAAGGAAAATAAATATTAATTTCTTCTTCTCGATGTATTTTATAAATTGAAGTTAGAATGTTTGTGTTTTTTGAGCTTTACATTGGACCCAGAATAGTACATTATCTGACTGTTCTTTCAGATGATGAAGAGTTTATTAAATGATCGTTAATCAGAAACTACTGGAGATCAAAGAGCTCAACTTTGATGTCATTTTTCTCATGACACTATGGAAAAAAATATGGTTAAACATTTTCTCCAATTAGATTTAGCCTCCTCAAATTGCTATCTGAAGTACAATAAGAAATGTATCATGGATATATTTTAAAACAGTTTCATTGTATTCATCGTCCTTAAATTGGTATAAAACTTTCAATTAGAGATTAATCACGGATGTGTTTCAAAACCTTTTCATTGAATTCAGCGTTCTTAAATTGATATAAAAAGCACAATAAGAAATTTATTTCTGTATCGTTAAATTAGTATAGGTAAAAAGCGCAATAAGAAAAGTATCACGGATATATTTCAAAATAGTTTCATTAAATTCAGCGTTCTCAAATTGGTATAAAAAGTGCAAGAAGAAATACATCAAGGATATATATTCAAAACAGTTTCATCGTATTCATCGTCCTTAAATTATTATAAAACGTTCAATTAGAAATGTAGCACGGATGTGTTTCAAAACCATTTCATAGAAATTCAGTGTTCTCAAATTGGTATAAAAAGTGCAAATAAGAAATGTATTACGGATATATCTAGACTGCGCGGGAGAAATTGTATAAGTCAAAAAACAACAGGTTTTTAGAAGGCGATTTGTTATTTTACCAAGAAGAGGAACGAGAATGGGGAATGGCGAAAGCTTCATAACGAGGAACTACATAGTTTATACAGTTTACCCAACATTGTTAGGGTCGTCAAGTCTAGGAGGCTTAGGTGGGCAGGTCATGTAGCTAGAATGGAAGAAAGTAGAAACGCTTTCAAAGTCTTGACTGGTAGACCCATAGGAAAACGACCATTAGGAAGACCTAGGCGCAGATGGGAGGATAATATTAAGATGGATCTCGCAGAGATAGGAATACAAAGTGGAAACTGGATCCAGTTGGCTAAGAATAGAAGTCAGTGGAGAGCTTTTGTGAACGCGGCACTGAACCTCCGGGTTCCATAGGCCATAGAGTTAGTTAGTTAGTTAGTTAAGTATGAATCTCGTATACTAACAGTAACAGGACGCGATTATTCAACTCACGTTTAGAATTGACTTATCCTAAGTTAACTGGAGGTGGAGCATGACACATAGATCTCCACTTTTAACTTACCTTATTTTGGCCAATTTCTGACATTCTGTTTCTCTCGTGCATTCTAGGTGCGTCAAAACAGTTTCATCGTATTTAGCGTCCTCAAATTGGTATAAAAAGTTCAATTAGAAATGTATGACGGATATGTTTCAAAACAGTTTCATCGAATTCAGCATTCTCAAATTGGTATAAAAAGCGCAATTAGAAATGTATCACGAATATGTTTCAAAACCCTTTCAACGGATTCAACGTCCTCAAGTTGGTATAAAAACAAATAAAAAATGTATAACGGACATGTTTCAAAAAAGTTTCATTGAATTCAGCGTTCCCGATAGAGATCTGATAAATCTCCGATGAAAATACCATGGCAAGCAACACCAAAATCGAATTGTGACAAACAAAGCTGTTACAACTTCACACTACCAACCCACCACAACTTTCGAGACCATTTTTCAAGATAGCGTCCGTTGTATTTAAAGAAACTAATTTTCATTGAACAAGACGAAACTGATTTTCTTGGAAGGCTAAGAATTACCAGTATAGGTCGAGGATAACGCTGAGGATTTAAAAGGAGGATAAATATACAATTAAAAATATAGACTTCGCTCGGTTTTCTATGCACAACATTAAGTTATTTTTATTCAGAGGTATACACAAGGGAGAGTACGAGGTTTTAACCCATCTTTCACAAAATATTATGGAAATATAAAAATATGATTTACTATATTAAGATATTGAATACAAAAATCAGGCGTGTCCTGGAGAAAACTATTGCAGCCTTCATTGCTAGAAATAAAATCTGAGAGCATAGATTTTTAAAAAATAAGAGAGAAAGAAAATGATGACGATGTTCATACTTTTGAATTCACTCCTGCTATGGCACTATCAATTAAAATGTCTGTGATTCGTGAAAGGTTAAACAAAATCCATGACGAGCCAAACGAGCATTCCTTGTTTGCCTGCGGCCGTTAAAGGATTTAAAGGGAACCTTTCTATCACACACAATACTGCGCTGAACACTTGCCTGAGTAAAGGCATCTCGGTCCTAGGTAGTATATTACGTTAATGCAACTTTTTATATTCGACATTTGACGTAATTAAATGATTTTGGTCATCCACATGAAATAACAAAAAGAAAACTACTCTAATATGGACTATTAAACCATACGTAATGTTTTATTGTTTTCTACTGCTGAAAATTGTTTTATGATTACAGCGTATTTCAATTTAAATATTGTTTATTTACAGAAAATCACAAGTAGTATTAATGTTGCCGTTAGGAAAAGAGAAACAATAATCTTCTGGTTAACAGTGCATACGGTGAATAAACAACAATTTCTTGCAACAAAATCATATAAACTGTCAGTTCTTATTCACAATGGGATCGCGGTGGTTCAGTGGTAGAGCGTTCACTTCTGCTGTGTGTGGGTTCCTGGTTCGATCCTAGCTCACGTCAAGTTGACTTCATGACGGACAAACACTGTGTGCGTGAGTTTTCTCAGAATTCTCCCACTCTCTTCATTTCACTATTTCATTCATTTCTTATCATCACCGTTTCCTTCAGCCTACCTGGCATAATCGTGAAACGTAAAACTTAAAGATTTCATTTTCATACATTTACTTATTCGGAAGGGATCATATAGTTACTTTTCAATGTCACAAAAGTTCTTTCCTTTATGACTTTTTCGAAAACTACACATCCTTCAAGCATGTTATCTTGTCCAGTTCAGCACCATTTATCGACTGATATATGTATTATATTTGAACAATATTTTAGTTATACAGAAATTAAAATTAAAACTGAAGTGTTAATGATAGTTTTACACTGAGAAAAATCCGTTCTCCTGACAGCGGTATATTTTATATACGTCCATTTGTATGTGAGACGCTGACCACCTATATTGTTTCATACGGAAAGTACGTACAGATGGAACACTTATAAAAGATGCGTTTTCAGTTATACGTATGCTGTACGTTAAGTCCAAAAACTACAGGATTTACAAATGTAATATACGATTTTACGTACGCCAAATACGATATTTTTTTTCTCAGTGTAGACTACACCTTATTAACCATCCTATATACCGTCGTTTTACTAGTGTTATTATTTTAATAAGTCTTCTCGGACTGTAAGCAAGGTGAAGATATTGACATCCGACGTTTCGAATGCAGACCTCGCATTCATCTTCAGAGATTGTAATAAAGAGTTCGGAGGACTAGCAGAGCATTGCCTAGAACTTGGACACAGAATTGATTTTAAAAATACTACCATAGTAGCCAACTCCAGCAATTTTTGGGACAGAACAATAAAGGAAGCTATAGCTATCTCATGGGAAAGGAACAATCTCAATAGAGACAATGGGTTTCAACTCCGACGGCCCTTTTCAGGAACAACATACATTCAACAAAGACATTTCTCGTAGCAATAACAACAACCAATCAGGAGCCAGCATCTCTCAGCCAACCAGAAGCCAGTATTTCCCTCAGCCGATCACAAACCCCCATTTATAGCTCTGCTCATAAATAGTAGTATATATGCTCATGTCTCCGGTCTCTTCATTATAATCCCTGAGGATGAATGCCATGTCTTCATTTCGAAACGTCGGATGTCAATATCTTCTCCTGGCTGATAATCCTAGAGGACTTATTAAAATCACGTTCCCAGGAAAAATTCATGTCTTTCTAGTTTCGTAATAAAGATACTAATAAAGATATATTTCAGGATCAGTTTCACCTCAATAAGTGGCATGGCTCTCCTACAGCATTGATTTTTAGTTTTACAAGTTAATTGGTGTTTCTCCAGTTTCACGCAAACTGACATAAGCTTTTACAATAACGCATAACATTTTGTTTAGGTTAATACGATCTATCAGTTAGCATATGTTTCATCTTTGCGCATACTTTTTTTCTTCATTAAACGTTAACAAAATTGTAGAATAGTAACGTAAATACGAGGATAGATCAAAACGTAATGCTTCCCGTGCTATAGTTGTGTTTCTATTACAGTTACTGAACTATCTATGCATGAGCTTATAGAGGAAACTGTACTCAACTAATGTAGTCTTTTCTTTTTCAAATTGACTGATTAGAACCATAAATCTGAAGTTAAAAGAAAGAGTCTTAATTGAATTTCTCTCAAAAGAAGGTTATCCACCTGAGGAAATCCATAATCACTTTATGGAGACGCTTGTAATGGACATCAGCAATGTGCAGCGTTGGATGAAGAAATTTAGAAACGAAGAAACAGAAATTGCAGATAAACCAAGAAGCGACCGGCCGACAACATTAGTCATAGATGCAAATCGGAAACGTGATGATGAATTGATTGAAGAAGACAGACGCATTACAGTTCAGAATGTTGCTGATGCGTTGAACGTCTCGTATGGCTCTGAGCAAGGAATAATTGTTGACTTGAAATATTACAAAGTCTCAGATTAAATGACTTGGATGAAGTTAAAACAGCTTTAAAATCATGGATCAACAAACACACCTCTATTTTTTCAAAAATGCTTTTAATACCTAAGTGTGACGATGACATGAATGTTTTCAGAATCATAGAGATTATGTTGAACAATAGTCTTCTGTAGAAGACAGTTCAGCCTATGATCCATAATACCTTTCGCTGTTATACGTTCAATAATACATTTTATACCACAGGAGACATTACTTTTCGATCCACCCACGTACTTCAAAATTATGGATTGATTAGATTTTGTTTTGGAATTTCATGTACATACTGAGCCAAAAATCCTATTACTCTTACACATATGAGATATAAAAGCTCATTCTATAGTGTTCCTTTGCAGAAAATGATCTAACTGTTGTATCATTGCAGGCACCTCTTATTGTTCTATTGTATTATTTTTATTATTTTTATTATTATTATTTTTACAAACAGTGGGACCCATGGCCGATGAGTCACTGCAATACAGCAAGGAAACGGATTCATAAAGAGCACCAAAACTCAAGTCATGTGCGACTTCACATAGGCAAATCAAAAACAAATCTCGAAATGAATTTTGCTGCAAAGTTTAACATGTCTTTCCCACTCAAACAATCGATATTGCAATGGGAAAAACTTTCTTGAACCAGGTTGCAGTCAGATTCGGGGGTCCAGACCCCCAGGATTCTCCTACTAGGTAGTCCCAATCCGTTATTATGTTTTATTTTTGTTTACTGTAATATCTAAAACAGTTATGTTTAACAAGCAACATGTGGTGGAATACCGCGAAGTCATTGTGGGGTAATTCCAGGCAGTATTCATCACGATGTATGGCTATTTTCAGTCGATAGTAGTAGGCTTATAACAAGTATCAAATTTAAAAATATAAAAATTAATTGAAGATTGGTCGTATAAAATAATCTACCATTTTGTGAAAATTACATTTTTAATCAGACACGTCTTTTCAAGTGCAACTGATTCTGCAGACACAGATAGTTGAGTTGAGTTGATTTTGAGTTTAACGTCCCTTTTTAGCCGCGAGGCTATATGAGACATGGACCTACGAACCACGTGAGCTTCCGCGGGAATCGAACCCAGGCCTCCCACGCCAAAGGCGGGTACACTAACCGCTTAGCCACGCAGGAACTCAGACACAGATAGCGTTGAGTGATAATGATGAATTGGAAATTATATGTAATGATTTTGAAAGAAAAACGAAATCTTGAAGTTTTACGTCCCACGTTATACTGGCTAGGCTAAAGAAGACAGTGATGATAACAAATGAATGCAATGGTGAAATGAAAACGTGGGAGAACCCCGAGAAAACCAAAGCATACCGTGTTTGTCCACCACTAAGCTCACTTGGCGCGAGCTGGGATCGAACCAAGGATCCCATGCACCAGAGGTAAACACTCTACCACTGAGCCACCGCGGCCTCACACGATTTTGTAAGAGGTGGAGAGTTGTAGTGCCATATTGTATTTTGTTCAGACTAGTCCTATACAAAGTACAGTGGATGGGACTCCTTGGGAAAATTATACGTGTGATTTCTATATGAAATAAACTTAAATGGATTCGCAGAAAATTATACTTTAATCTAAAACAACACTTACATTACATTTTTTAATGTATACTATTATTTGTTCAAATGAAAATAAATTTATTGATGTGGGGAATCTCCTGATTGTATTTTCATTTCCATATTGTAGTCAGAAAGTAACTCCTAGTCATAACAGTACATTTGTGTTGCAATATAATCTGAATTTGAAACATCGTTATTGATATGTTTGCAATTTTTTCCAAGTGCACAGCATTAACCACCGATCTGCGTGGTATTACCCGCATATGCGAGTAATTTCAGCAATGCAATAATTTAGGATTATCCATTATTATTTTTGTCCTAATGTAGTTACAAAATTTTACTTACTCTTTATACAAATAGTGGGGTTTACAAAATATATGATGAAAATATGAATTTCATGAGTTTCATCTTTACAGGGTGGAAGGTAACAACACCAAAAAACTTTTATAGGTGATTCGTTATATGAAATGAAAGAAAAAAGTTACAATAAACATGGGTCGAAGAAGTCTCCTTTCAGAGTTATGAACCGCCGAAAATTCGAAAAATCACTTTTCAAAGTGCCTTGGCTTAGATACTATAGGACATATCCAAAGCGGTTTAAGGAATTACACAGGAACTAGTAAGCCCTCTATCTAAATATTCATGTTTTACCATCTTCCATTATCTGCGAAACGAACTGTAGAAAGGAAGTTGTATAGCGATACTAATTTAAGTACTAATGGTGCGTTCGTTTCGCTGGTACCGGTGAATTCTGAAACATTGATATTTAGACAGAATCCATACTAGTTCCTGTGTAATTCCTTAAACAGTTTGAGAGAGGCTCTGTAGTTTCTAAGCCTGGGCGTTTTGAAAAGTGATTTTTCGAATATTCGACGTTTCATAACTTTGAACGGAGACGTTTTTCGACCCATGTTTATTAGAACTTTTTTCTTTCATTTCATGTAAGGAATCACCTCCCAAAGTTTTTCGATGTTGTAACCTTCCACCCTGTATATTAAAATGCTAGAGAAGTATGTTTGTGGCCAATCCTTTCGACAGTGAGTTCTCGGGAACCACAGACTCTAGAAAGATGCCGTTTTCACTGATCGATTATAAATTTATTGTAGATTGTTCAGTTCTAATTGAATATATTTTTTAAAAAATGATCCTTATTTCTTTGTTACATTTTTAGGAGTATACTGGAAGTGTTGAAATTTTAAAAAAGTAAAGCATCTTATCCTATGAGTTATACATTTCAACATCACATATTTGTGTACAGGCGTTGTATATCTCTCAGGCGTTTGTTTCATGGCCAAATGATAATGAAAAACGAAGGATAACCATTTCTCCAGTCTAAGATAAACTTTTATTGTTGGAGTGTTTTGTCCAATGAACACCACATACCACTGATATTACATAATTGTTTGTGTAATGTATTAGCTTATTACATACTGCATGCGAGAAGCAAGAAAACACTGATTGTACATGCATTAGAAATTCCAACCGGAAATAGGCTCAAATCTTGCAAACGTTGCAGATATTGAAAAAATAATCGAAAAAATGATGATATTTCTTACCGATTTTTATGAAGACATCTTTCACTTGTGTCTATAAAGAGACATGTACAGATGTTGTGAGGAATGACAAGGAGATTCATGCTCATATGCAAATGACGCGCTATGTAGAGAGCGCAGGTTCAACTAGTATGTCATAAAATAGCTTCACAAATTTGTGCCACTCTTAGGTGCGAGCCATTAACCCACCTTATTCTATGTAAAAATGATTACTTGCAGATGCACTGCATGTGGTATGTGCGTAATAATACACATTTGAATTATTTTCTTATTATTATTATTATTTAAAATATTAGTGATATGAACTTTGGCCTTTGAAACGTCCCGTTTTAAAAAATTCTTTGCACAGCACTGTTATTATTATTATTCCCTTAGATCAAATAGACAGCGTAATCTCTTAGGTTAAATATTTAAATTGTCTCTCTATAAGGGTCTAACTATTTAAGAGACATTATAGCTGAACAGTGTCTGTGGTTCGATTACCGAAGTTAACAATATTTATTCTCCCAACAATCAATTCTCGTATTATCTGACATGCCGAACTTGATCTCTTTCGAATGTCAACAGTGTTGCGAGAAATGCATGTTTGTGTGACGGTATGTTCACCCACTCTTTCAAACAGACGTGTTAATCACTAGTACGCATCCGTTGCCGTAAGCACCTGATGGGAATTTGTGTTCCAATACAGCCTCAAACGTAGTTGGCACTTATAGTCAAATCTGTAGTTTTAAAGGGAAAGTAAGCTATGAATTGTCTGTTCACAATACAAAAAAATTCACTGAGTAATAAATAATACAGAAATTCATAGGAAAAAATCTCACTAATAATAAATAATACGTACTAGTAATAGAAAGAAAAAATCCATCAATAAACTTCCCTTTCTGGTTTCGGATCTTCTCTGCTATATCTCAACATGTGATTGAACTTTTCTAAGCAGAAAACCTAGCTTCTGTTGATTATTTTTAGTATTCTTTCATCTGGAGAAAAATGTAGGTACTTAGCATGACTTTATTATTACAGCAACTTTGACATTTTAAACGAATTCTCCAATATGTTGTCGTCCTATCTCGATCTCTTCTTTCTTTTGGTATCAACTGTAGAATGACCTGAGAGCAGCCGTGAATCTCTGCCTCTTTGTTAGGGTTAAACTGAGATAATTCTTTCTTCTCCTCATCAATCATTCTTCTCCTCCTGATAAACAGTGGTTGAAAATATGTCAGTACTAGCAGAGGTGGCCTAGATTAAACTTTTGGGAGAATTCGCTTTCATATTTGCTGGGAGATAATGCATTTGAGTCAAAAAGTGATTTAGACCAATAGTTTTTAACTTTTTGATACTTCAGGGTGTCTATCGGTCACGAAAGTCACGGATGTCACGAAAAAGTCACGAAATCAGAAAACGGTCATGAAAGTCACGAAAAAGTTACGAAATTTAGCTTTTTGGGTCACGATTTTTTTAACTGTGCAAATGTAAGCACAAATTAGAAAACTTTGTTCTATAAAACATCAAAATTCACCACCAAAAATGTCTATGGTCGGCTTTAGACGCTACCAAATCGCAAGCAAAGTACTACGTTTCTATCGCATGGATGAAATTCGGCCTAATTCGCACCCAAATTCGCTCTTGAAAATGTTAGGAAATTTTATGATTTGGTAAAGAAAAGGTCACGAAAAAGTCACGAAATTTCATTGTGGAATTTTAGTAGACACCCTGTACTTGCTTACGGTACAAGACGAAGAATCGTTGACAATGGTGGCTTAGTGGTGGAGCGCTTATCTATGGTGTGTAGGGTCCCTGGTTTAATCCTCGACCAAATAAGTTTGTGGTGCACATCATATGCGTGCGTTTTCTCGGTGTACTCCCATTTCTTTCCACATTCTCATTCCACCATTTCATCTATCATCATTCACTTGCCTTAGTCATCCGTCTTCTTTTGCGTCAAGGACATAAACGTGGGACGTTAAACTGAAAGATGAAAGAAGACTAGGACAAATGTGTTGGACCCGGTAAAGTAGAAAGCGCCACATTCTATTTAGATGTTTAATTCTAGTATTTATTATCGAAATGATGATTACAATTACAAATTAAAAGTTTTAGAGCTGCAATTGCACTTTCCTTTTGTGCTAGAAATTCTACCATCACACAACAACTGTGCTTCATCCATTTTTCCTGAAAAGTTCTTTCTGTGAACTCAATGTGACATTTACAACTATTTACTTGAAAAAAAATCTCGATTTGTGGATCCAATGTTGAAACTGCAAGACATAGAGTGGCATCAACTGCAGTCAGTTTTTGTATGTTGTCTAAACTGCACACACAGCAGAAAAAGTTGTTTCATAGACGTAAACACATAGTTGAAAAAACACTAACAATTTCGAAGCTTTCCTGCTGAGATCCGGATTTCCTTCATCCATAGATAATCCAAACTGATTTAGTGTTAACTTGTTCTTCAATACTGAGTTGAGAGTTATATCAGGAGAAAGTTCGATAGATGGCAGGACACTATATCATAGGTCAAGGCTAATCACCCAGTAATGCGGATTGGTACTAGTTCGCGTACCATTTGTTGAAAACTACGGATCTAAAATGGCCAAGACTTTATTTTTCTTTTTGACGATTTTCACGACTAATTCGTTCATGAAACCAACTTAGGTGAAATTTCCGTGTTAACCTTTTAATTTCCGCTTCAGAAAATGTTAACCTAGGATTTTCTTGCCAATACTTGGAATCTTAAAATTCAAACATATTCAAGGTAATTCAATATCGCGCTCTTCAAGTAAACACTTTCTAACAAGCCCTTTCGTTCTTCTACGACAGAAGTAAAGAAAAAGAAAAAAAGGAAAAAGGTTAAAGATATAGCATTTTTTGAGAACATTATAGAAAAGTGCTGATACTGCACACCGTTTCATAACGTCAGAATTAAAAACTGGTTGTAGTTATGACTTAAATCAGGAAAACCAACTAATTTCAATCTTCTGTACGCATATTTATCGAACGTTTATTTTCCAGATGAGATTCAATAATAATCCTTGTTAGGTTAGTTATTTCAGAACTAAAAGAGAATAACGCACTTAAAATTAATTATTGGCAATACTGAAATTTACTTTTAAAAATTGATTTCTCTATTTAAATATTGTACACGATTATTGATGTCTCTTTTTGTAGAAAATTGTTTGGTTTGCTAAAGAGATTAAAATCGACTAAAGTGATCACAACGAGTCGTGAAGCTTGACCTACATCTTCCAATTTCAGCATTCAATAGAATAAATGAAATTAAATCTTTAGGTTTTAACATCCCACGGTTATGCCGGCTAGGCTAAAGGAGACGGTGATGATGAGAAATGAATGAAATGGTGGAATAAAGAAAATGAGAGGAAACGGGAAAACCAGAGAAAACCCACGCACACGGTGTTTGTCCACCACAAAGTTCACTTGGCGCGAGCAGCACCCAATAGAACGCGAGGGTGTGTCCCGGTCATCAATCCTCACCCACGAAATTTTGCCAGTGTCGCCTCTCGCACTATACGAAGAACATATTGATCTTTATCTTGAACCCATATATATGGGTTTTAAATTATTATTATTATTATTATTATTATTATTATTATTATTATTATTATTATTATTATTATTATTATTATTATTATTATTATTATTATTATAAGAGGTAGCGTTATTACTTAAGTCCTCTTTGCCCTTCCGAAGCGTACAGTTTTGTCGATTGTTGCTAAGTTTCGTTTTGTTGTGGTTATTTTATTATTTCGCAGTTAACGGTTTAATTTTGAATAATTTGTTATCATTCATAGTTCTTTTAATGTTGTTTTTATGTCGCTCGTTTACCATGTGTTCTAAGTTTACCAAATTGTTAGTGATTTCTGTTATTTCACGTTTCCCAAGTGTGCGTTGAGAAGGCAGCTCCACGAATCGTACCCAATTCTACCCATGCATCACACGTTCTATGATTCTATGCAAAGATTTTATAATTGGTGTTCAGCGCAGGCTTTGCGAATCGTCATGGTCACTATAGATGCTTTCAAAATGTGGTTGTCAAGAATAATTGAGAAAATTAGTTAACTGGATCAGAAAAGTAAATAAAAAATATCGGGACATGTAGAAGTGGGAATAGTAATATGATATTAGTGATTTTCAAAAGATTTAAAACAAACAGCATTGAATTTTTTTCGAGCGAAGCGAATTTTTTCTGAGAGATGTGCTACAGGAAAGAGAAAAAGGAAGAGGAAGAAAATGATTAAGATTGAGTCTTCTTACGTAAAGAAGAAGTATTGGCCTGTGACCATGGCATGGTGCATGGGAACTTCTCGACTTGCGAAATAAGTAGACCCTACTCCACAAACAATATTAGAATAATTGTAATGATATCTGTAAAACACAGAAGATTGTCAAAATAATGGAAACATAATAAATAAAATAGTTTGTAACACGTAAGGCGTGCGAAGTGGTAACAGTGAGGATACGAGTGCAGCTCATGAGCTTTTCTTAGCGTTGTGTTAGGTAATAATTGTAGTACGTCAGACAGGATAGAACGAAAGCGTATGCTGAAATAGGCAGAAGGTAGCAAAATGGAAATGAAATCTTTGAGTTTTACGTCCCACGCTTATGCCGGTTAGGCTAAAGGAGACGGTGATGATGAGAGATGAGTGAAATGGTGGAATAAAGAAAGTGGGAGGAAACGGGAGAACCCCGAGAAAACCCACGGGCACGGTGTTTGTCCACCACAAAGTCCACACGACACGAGCTGGGATCGAACCAGGGACCCCAAGCACCGGAGGTGAACGCTCTACCACTGAGCGACGCGCCCCCCAGTAGGTAGCAAAATGGAGATCTCTCAAAGTTTCAAAGATACAAATTGATTATGATTGTCTATAGAACTCATGCCAAAAGCAGATCTGCGAAGATAATAGTATGTGGAAGGAAAACACCAGTGATAGGGATCGTCCGAGCATTGAAAAGTATTGTCACTGAAGACCATAGGCGGAGCTAAGGGGGGAGGCATAGGGGGCATTGCCCCCCAACTTTTTGCCTAAAGATAAAAATGCCGCATATAAGATCCTTCAATTCTCATTCATATTTACCGTGCCCCCAACAGACAAAAGGTATGCCCCCTAGAAGACAATTCCTAACTCCGCCCATGCTAAAGACCGTACAGCGAATTTGTCGAATGTGATTGCTAAACACAACCAGCACATGGAATAGTTTGTTTTGACAATCATAGTCCTACGCGAGTTATATAACCTAAACATTCACGGTTGGATTGCAATTTCCAAGCAGTTGGTCACTGCCAATAACGCTTTAGTGCGAAGAAAATTATGCCAATGACGTGTAAAATGGATCTTCGATTATTAGAAACTCGTCATATGTTCCACATAATCATTTCCAACAACAGACTGTGTTTATATACAGAGGACCCACCTCCCTCAAAGAAGCTTATGCTTCGAACCTTCTCCTCCCTATATTGAAACATGGTGGCAGTTCTATGATGCCGTGGGCCGCAATTTACTATTATTCCATGGATCCTAATAATTATGGCTACATTTTAGATGACTATATGCATTTAAGGTTCAGATGTTATTTCGTAACAATGATAGAATTTTCCTAAATGACAATGCACTCACTCACACTGCTGGAGCATGAGTTGTAGTTTTATGGTTGGTTGTATGGTTTCATGAACATTGGGATGAATATCCTGGGCACCTTGCCTGGTTCACCCAATCTCCAGACATAAACATTATAAAACGTGCGCGGTCAGCTTTGGAGTCCAGATTTTGGATTATATTTCCTCTTCCGTCCACTGATTGCTGCAAGGAATGAGTAGTGGTTCAAGAAATCATTCATTACTTACGTGTCTCTATTCCACAACGAATTTGCACTGTTATGCAAGGTAAGTATAACGCCTAATAGCATCAAGCAGATATATAAGTTACATGTTCTTTAAGTGAGTCCATTATTTAGATAACCATATATATTTTCGTAGTTCTTTTTAATATACATACAGGTTCATAGACTCTAACCATGAACTTCTTTTCCCAGAGACCACTAGTAACTGACCACAGAGACATCTATCATGCACGACCTATTCAGTCACGTGAGTATTGACGCATTACCGCTCTAGATATGGCCGTGATCGTCTTCTGTGAATAATAAAACTTACTTTTTTTCTGTTCGTGCTTCGCCCGAAGACAGGATTGAGAAAAAGAGAGCTACACTAACGTAAGATATTCCTTTGTGGTGAGGTTATTCAGAATCGAAGTCCTGCTATAGATAAGAGCCTTAGCTCAAGCGTTTCTTTTTTCTCTTTTTATTTCAAAAAACGTTCTTAGGTTCCAGTTTAACATTTACGGTTTTATATTGCAATAAAGATTCGTTAAGCGATGGTTCATTGCCTGAAGTCGAAGAAACTTTATTTAACAACAAATTTGCAAATGCAGCTTCTAAACAATTCTTCATTTCCAGCATTAACAATGAAAGAAATAAGGGAAATTTAAGAAACAGATCATCCCAGAATTCACCTGAATGAGGACTAGGAAGGACCCTGGAAACTTTGTCAGAATGGCTGGCTGCATAACCCAGAAACCTCTGCTTTCAAAGATTCTAGCCCAGAAACTTTCGATAACAAAGAAAGAAACGTAACCTCGACAGCACGTGGTCAACACATCTAATAATTTAACATTTCAAATATAGTAAAACTAATTATGCTATTCATTTCTTCATTTTGTTAGGAAAAAAATCTGTTAGTCTCTTAGAAAGGCATGGTTATTCAGCATAAAATAATCACCTCTAGTGTGAAAGAACCCTTGATCGACTCCAGATCATATGCCCATAGGATTGATACATTTTTTAAATGAAATCTTTTACACTTCATGCACGAATTGGTGGGGGATGGAAGAAGATGTACCAGCGGTACTTTTGCCTGAAAATCTTTACTACTAATAAAATAATGTGTGTGTCTGTCTATCTGTCTGTCTGTCATCAGCTTCTCGCATAGAAAAATTTGACCTAGAGCCACTAAATTTGTTAAACAGATAGATTTTCACCAGATTTAATTTTGTACAACGGACCTTTTTTTCGATTTCCGGTATGGAGGAGAATTTATTCGGAGTCAAAATGTATGCAAAAATGAAGATGATAAATATCCGGAACACCAATATTATTGTCAAATTCATAATTTTCGGGAACGCTAAGATCAATAGCAACATTCTCGATGCTGTTCAACTTTAGTCCCCACCGTCGTGGGAGATTAGGAACATTGACACGCTCTTATCGTAGCATTTTTTGTTCGAGTTCTCATATTTCTTTTAAATACTCAAGTTGATATTAAGTAATTGTAAAAAAAAAAAAAAAAAAAAAAAGGTATTGTGACCATCTTTTAAAGCATACATACACACAATAGAAAATTAGTTGATTTAAAAGATTGCACCTTGGTGGTCCAAAGGTCAACTTTGTGTGCTTAAGTGAATAAACCATTCTGTTCAAAGCTAACTTTAGCACTCAGAGCAATTGTTCTTAACTGATGTGGCGCGACACACTGGTGTTTCACGCAGCCCCCTAGGGTGTGTCCCGAAATTTTAGAATTTAAAAATCATGTTGAATTTATTAATAATTAGTTAAAATCGAGATAAACTGTACCAGTCAACACTTCCAGCGACAGCATTAATGCTCAGTGCCATATAGAGTCATTATAAAAACTAATTGGTTTCACTATTATAATAGATACAGTTCAATAAAGTGTGTCGTCAGTCAGAAAAGGTTGAGAATCACTGACTCAGAGTATCATTTAGAACATATTTGCAATAAATTTTTAATTGGCGACAAAAGGTATGATACGTGACGTTCCTGTAGTAAACGTATACAAGAAATTTATCTTTTTTAAAAAAATATATATATATATATATATATATATATATATATACTAGTGTTAGCTAGATTTGTTGTCTGTCAACGAGTAATTTAGGTTGTTAATGAAAGTTTCTTCATACAGGGTGATAGTAAGAGTCTCACTTCCAGAAAGACAAATCACAAATTAAGTGAATTCTTAACCAATTTAACGTGACACTCCCAAAACAAAAATAGCAGGAACACTAATTACAAAGATATCTTGCCAAGAACAGGACAAGATAGGTAATCATCTATTCTGTCATCTTTCTCAAATACTTTCAATTGAGTTTAACGTCCCTTTCAGCAGCGAGGCTATATGAGATGGAACATACTGATTAACGTGAAATCCAAACCACATCAGCTCCTGTCGGGAATCGAAGCCGGGTCTCCCACGAAAGCGTACGCTAGCCGCTTAGCCACGAATGAGCTCAACGTACTTTCAGTTGTCAGATTTTGTTATGTTCATTTTTTTAACTTTTTTTATTTAACCCTTTCCCCTCGATTGCGGCGAGAGCCCCGACATTCGAAATTTTCCTTTCCGCTCGTATGTCGGGGCTACCCCGCACTAATTTTGACGCTTTAATTACTCGCATGTCGACAGAGCCCCGCTTGTATGATTTAGTCGACAACTTTTGCCATCTTTTGGCCGTCTATTCAACTCCTTATTCGGCCGTTCCTTAGTCGACAACTGCTGCCAGTTTTATGCGTAAATCGGTGAAATGGTAAAGAAAGTTATTTTTCTGGCTATTAGAGATAGCAATTGTGAATAGTTTCTTATTATTCAACACGCAGAGACAAACGAATCAAAATTCAAAAGTTGTCCATACCGACTACAGAAAAAAGTTGATCACTAAGCTGGTAGGCAATGTCCGAAATACACAACGCAAGCGAGGGAGGCCGTCGTCTACAGATACGGAAGAAAGACTGAATGATGCACCACATTTTATATACTGCAATCCAAAGAGCAATTCCAAAGACTGTGCAGTGTGCAGTGATAGAAAAGTAAAAGATGGGAGGAGAGGGACTGTGTATTTTTGTAATACGTGCTCCAGAAAACCTGGATTGCATCCAGGTGAATGTTTCGAAAAATATTACACACAGCGCAAATATAGGTAACAGATATGTAAAAGGGCTGTTTATGCTTAATTTCTTATGTATTTTTAAATAAAACAAAGGTATTTTCTGTAATGTGGTTGTTTATTTGTATTGAAATGGTAATAAGCAGAAATCACTAAAATTATCTCAAAATAAATCCGAGCAGTACAGCTTGCTGTGTCAAAACAAATTCGAGGCTAAAGGGTTAACCAAATTCTTCTCTATTTTCGATTTTCGTTTTAAATCTGTACAAAAACGTAACTTAACAGATTTTTTGTGACCTTTAATCTGGATATTTCTCAGTTTCAGATCTTCAACTACAGTTAACAAGGGGGATTGTTGAGTTCAACAACAATGAGAGTAAGTGTGAATCGAAAGTCTAAAGCGAGAGTGTCGAAGCAAAACTAGTTGCTATATACATTACATATACTTTGTGTGTTAGTAGATACTAAGATTAATCTTCCTTTTCTGTTGAGCAATGTTCGAATTATCGTTTGAGTAATTTAGTATAATCAGCATGTCAGACGATAATTATAGTAAGAAAGTTAGCACATGTAGTGACTCAAAAGTAAATTACAATAGTGACTCCTTGCGGCATTTGTCGCAATAAGATATGACACATAAGATGTGACTTTGATGAGTTCAAAAGGCATGAATCCTTAAATTTAAGTGCGTATGTACAGTGTATCTTGAGAATAAGGAAGCTAACAAGGTGTCTAGCATTGAGACTAGCTTGGTGACTAATGATGACTCTTTGTAAAAGCAATGGCCGCGGTGGCTCAGTGGTAGAACGGTCACCTCTGATGTATGGGGTCCCTGGATAGATTCCAGCTCGCGCCAAATGAACTTTTGTTGGGCAAATACCGTGTGCGTGAGTTTTCTCGGGTCTCCCGTTTCCTTCCACTTCCTTTATTCCACCATTTTCATTAATTTCTCATCATCACCGTCTCCCTTAGCCTAGTCAGCATAACTATTGGACGTAGAACTGAAAGATTTCATTTCATTTCTTTGTAAAAACTTATTGTTATTATCAGAAGAGAGATAAGTGAAAGCACACAAACTTATAGCATTAACTAAATTTGATGAACAGTGTAAGGTAAAAGCTACTAGTAGTAATCAAAATCTCGAACAAGATGTTGTTTAGCATGACTTAAGTATTTTATTGCCAGTAACAAAGAAAACACCAAGCAAATTGTAAATGCTAGGAATAGCAACAATGAAATTCCATTAATTAAAAGTGCTTATAGATTGTTAGCAGTAACAGTGGTAGTCTTGACTATAGTCTAAAATCTAAAATTGCTAAAAAAATAATGTGTACCTGCTAGGTGAGTGACAATATGTTGAATTTAAACCGAAATCGGTAAATTCTCAATACCATGGTAAAGAGATTTTCGAATCAGAACCAAGATCATACTCAGAGGAGATGAAAAAGAACTTTATAGGTTAGACACGTGCTGTTTCGTGAATAGTACAGATGAGAGGGGAAATCTCGGCGAGAGAAGTTCCACGGGATGAAGTATTATGAAAGTCATACATAATTGCAGGTACTTTTTGCTTCGACAAACCTGACTCAGCTTTCTTTTTTTCGCAGGAACATATGCTACTTTATCAATCCATCTAAAGGTAAATTTTGACCATTCTACGCATAAATGCTCTAATAGGTGTCACCGAAATCATCACAAGCGTACACATTCACAAAAATGTAAAAGCAGAAAGTGGATTTGGAAGCACAAGTTGAAAGCTCGTAACAAAAGGGATAGTGACCATGATGGAAGGACGAATAGAGTTCGATATCTGACTCGAGGCAAGATCCCTTGATGGAAGAGACATGTACGCCTCAGCAAGAGCAACTAACTCCTTCAAGTACACATTATCGGAGACGCCGTAAGAGGTAAAGCAAAGAAAGTTACTAATGGACAACAAAAACACCATGGTCGTAATCTCGTATACAGATAGCTTGCAAGTTCAAATGAAATCAGAATCCTCGAAAGAAATTTTCTCATATATTTCTTGGCTTAAGAGAGAGCTCTGGCAGGAAGGTTTTCTAAAGTAAAAAGAAAAAAATTGACAATACTGTTTTGTTTTATCGAACTTTTCTCTATAAACCTGTGAGAACATGCAGCTTCTCTAGAGCAATATTATTTACATATGTTTATATCATTCTGTGTTTTCATGTAGTTATTTTTTTGCTTTATTTTATATCCTGTGTAATAGGCAACTAGAAAATATTTTTGTAGTGTAGTACATACAATGCTATTTTTAATGCAATTTCAGTAATTTTCCATTTTCTTCGTTTTTCAAGTTTTCTACCTGAAATAATTACCAATTAGAGCTTTTAACAAATAAATAAGGATTTTGATATAATTATAGAGGAATTTGAGTCATTTAGGTTTCAATATTTTTAATGTTTTATAGGTAGGAGAATTAGTCGCAAATCTATTCCATATTTAATTATAGATTTTCTTTTCTTTCCTTTTCCATTGTTGTAACAATGCAAGATAAGGCTTTAATTATTAGGCTTTATTTTTGATTATCTAGCATTGATGTAGGGAACTAATCACATCTAAACACATTTTTCTATCCAATCAAAAGTATATTTTCGATCACAAAAACATATTTTAACTCTTCATTGCAACCTCTCAAGACTGATTTCACAAAAGTTTTCTCAAGTCAAGTTTCCTTGGTGCAGCATTATTGTTACACTGTGCACAATGCTAGTTACGCACTTGATATTCTTGGTGTAGTGTATCTGTACTATGATCAAAGGACCAATTTGTTTAGTTCATCGTGCAGAATTAATTTGTTAAAAAAAATATCACCAAAATGGAATTTTGACGTAACACCAAAGATTTCTTCGATTTCCTAAATTTGTTTATATGATCTGCACCGTTGAAAATGTTAACACGTCCGAGGAAGCGGCATTTTCTACTAGTGATAATTTATCAACAACCCTCTACAGCCACTAGGTAAGATTAGAACTAACATAGCATTAGACTGGCTGGAATTCGAACCAGACTCCAGACTGAAGGAACCAGACCCATGTTCCCATTTTATTCTCCCATCTTAAATGTGTCAAACTGTCTAGAGGTCAATTCCGTTTCTGAACAAGTTTATGTAAATGCTATTGAAAGATTAAAATCACCTAAATCCTCTGGTTCCTATTTAATTCCTACATACATTGTTAAGGAATGTGGAGAGGTTTGAAAAATACCTCTATCTTATAACTACAATCTCATATTAAAAACATCTTTCTATCCAGAACTTTGGAAAATTAGCAAAGTTATTTCTATACTTTAGATGGGAAATTCTATAGCAATAGAAAATTATAGACCAATCTCATTAAGGTGGATCACTAGGTGTTCTCGGTGCTATGCTAAACGCTTCTTGAGTAGTGCGACGTCGCCAGATAGTGTCGAGTGTTCACTGATGCCAGATAAAAAAAAGGAAGTAATCATGGGATTGTGCTTGGATATTTACTGGAGAAATTAGATTTTGACCCTTACCGCAATTCACAGCAGAGTCCCGTTTCTCGAACTGCAAGGCTAGAATTCTTGTGTGCTGATTGTAAAACGAATCAAATATTTTCTTTTATTTGTTAAATTTTTCGATATCAGGAGACACAACCAAATTAATCAGTGTCTTCTGTTGTAGCTAAAACGTAACTCTATCTTACAGTACAATATTTATAATATGTAACGTTTCATTGCGCAGTAATTAAGGGAATGAGATAAAATATGTACTGACTTCCGGGTAATGACCCACCTTCACTTCTACAATAGTGGAAGTTTTTGAATACATCCTTTATAATAAAATTTTCAATCGCGTTAAATCGATTATCAATATATCAATATATATTGTGTATCGTGTATCAATATATCAACATGGTTTTTAACCCAGGAGATCAACAGTTACTAATCTTGTTGCTTTTGTTCAATATATATATTCGATTCTTTCGATAATAATCATTCCTTTGATGCAATTTATAAAGATTTCTCCAAAGCTTTTGACAAATTGGATCATGATATATTAATTATAAAATTGTCTAGTTTCGGGTTTTTAGAACAATAACTTATACTGATTTCATCTTATTTTAAGGACATAAAACAATATGTGATGTTTAGTAATCAAAGATCTGCTTTATTTGATGTTTACTAAAACGTGTCGCAAGAATCTGACCTACGACCTTTAATTTTTGTGTTACTTATCAATAATTCGCTGTCTGTTCTCAAGTATTCAAAATTGTTTATTGTACGCTGACAATATGAAACTGTATAGATAAATAAAAGAGGCTAATGACGTCTGATTCTTGGAAGCTACAAGAATATTTAAATAGTTGTTACCACTGGAGTCTTGAAAATAAACTGCATTTCAATATTAATAAATGTATTGCAATCACATTTTCAAAGAAAAATAATCCCACTTTTTTTTATTATAAGATCAATAACTTAAGTATCAAAAGATGCCAAAAGATAAATGATTTGGGAATTCTTATCGAATAATAAATTATTTTAACGTACATGTAGAACAAGTACGTAATGAGTCTTTGAAGCTTCCAGAATTCGTAATAAGGAACACCTGAGATTTCCTCAAATTTCATGCTTTAATAAGTGTATTTAACAACACCCTTGTTAGAAGTAGACTTTATTATCCCTCTATTATTTGGTCTCCTTATATTAATAAGGTTAAAAAGTATCCAAAATAAATTTTTGAGATACCTGTATTATTAGGTTTTTAATATCGATATTAATTCTTATGAAGCAAAGGTATCGTACCAAACTCTTCTGACAAGAGACCATTCCGATTTGATGAATTCAATTGCTAAAAATGATTGCTAGTACTGGATTCAGTATCAAAAGAAAGAGAGAAAAAGAGGGTGTTTAGTGGCAGACCGTATACAGGGTGGGAGATAAATGCGGGCAAAGTTCGAAGATAGAACGTAGAAAATGTCATGTTAATTTTGAAACAAGTAGAGGGATTGAGGTCAAATGTTGGATATGAGGAATACATGTGGAGTTCCACTGAATAGCACTGAATAGGTGTGTGTGAATCACGGAGGACATGTGAAAAGTTGTCATGTTGGACTTAGCGCAAGAAGAATATACAGGAAACGGGTCATGTGACATATGGTTCACACCGTCTATTGAAATCAATAGTGTCCAATACAGTTTGAGACCTTTGTAACAGGAGGCGTTCCACGCTGTGGCAATATATCAATATTTTCGTAAAGGTGATGTGAATGAGGAACTAGAGACAATGTAGTACGGTCCATGAGCACGTAGTATCCACGAGGGATAGAGAGAGATAGAATTCAACCTGGAACATCAAGAAGAATGTTTACAATCTGTAACGGAATGAGAAGTAGTACCACTGGTTAAATGCTGGCGTGTACCTTGCACAAAGACAACTGTCCTAACGTGCCGGTTGTAACACTGGTGACTCTTCTCACAACCAGCTACATATAATTGGCGGGTAAAACATTGTTCACATTACGAATATTCAGTGGAGTTGTACATGCATTCCTCGTGTGCAACATTTGACCTCAATCCCTCTACTTGTTTCAAAATGAACATCATATTTCTAGACATTTTCTACGTTCTCTCCTCGCACTTTACCCTCATTTAACTTCCACCTCTATACGGTCTGCCACTAAACACCCTCTTTTTCTCTGTTTCTTTTGGTGCTGAATCCAGTGCTTACAATCGTTTTCAGCAATTTAATTCACCAAATCGAAGTGGTAACTTGTGAGCATTTTCGGTTGTAGTTCATTGGCCACTAGACACAAGCACTCACTGCTAATTTTCCTTTGCAAGTTAGTGAGTGGAATTGTCGGGAGTTCAGAATGTCTAAGACCATTGAATTTTAAAACAAATTTCAAAAAATAAAGAAATCGATTACTTTTTATTTGCTACAGATCTAAAACTATTTCACATTTACATTCGCCTATCATGTGAGTTTGTCGTCTATATAACAAGCTGGTACAAGAAAATGTGGACTTAGATTTTGCTATGCCTTATTCAACTTAGGTAAAAACTCTTATAAAATAATCATAAGAGTAATCATAATAATCATAATCATAACAATCATAAGAGATTATAAGAGACTTTTAATTCCAACCCGACAATGATTGTGGTATTTTGAATAAAAGAGTGTTTCAATCACGGTTAAATCATTTGTGCCTGTAATTTACGGCTTTTACCCGAAAAGTTAAAAATACACACACTTGGATTTTTTTCTGGTTACATTCTATTTGTGTTTCTTTCATTTATGTCGTGAAGGACTGGGTTTATACTTTCACAAGATTCTATTTGTATATTTGTATATCTTACGAGTGGAATTACTACAGATACATCTTTAGTTTCTGTTTTCTCATGTTGGTACTATAAATAATATATTTTTTAACTTTCTTTTATTTCGTTGTATGCCTTAATATTTATAAAGGTTGAATTTGTGTAAGCCTATTGTAACTTGGATTGTTCGTTTCCTGTGATAGGTGAGCAATAAATAAATAAATAAATAATAAACTTCTTTACCATGTATATATATATATATATATATATATATATATATATATATATATATATATATATATATATATATATATATATATATATATATATCAGGGATGCAAATAACCAAAATTTTATTAACCCAAGAAAAAAGCTACTACCCCACATCTCACAATAGAAATCATTTGCTTACTTTCGGTATGATATTAAATACTCGCCCGCACCGATGAACCACTCGTCCTGGGCTAATGGGCGAGTGCTTATTTGCATCCCTCATATACTAGGTGTTTCAATAAGAACGTACCAGGTCTATATCGCAGCTAATATTGCACGTAGAGCCTTCAAACAAAAAATTGCTGTACCAAATCGTATGTGTAGAATGCAATAAAAAATAGTAGCGAGACCAGTGGCGTCTCTTGAATACCTCCAACGGGGGGCAACTTTAAAATTTGCAATGGAAAGTGGTACAACTGGTGGTATAACTGTATCTGTCTTGTATCTGACTACCCTAGCAGGCCTTTATCTCAGCTAATAATACATATAGAGTCGTCAAACTAACAATTGAACTACCAAATCGTATGTGTAGAATGCAACAAAAATAGTACCTACGCCAGTGGCGTATCGTGAATATCTCCAACGGGGGTCATCTGCAAAATTTGATATGGAAACTTGGATTGGTTGTGCCTCCATTGAAACAAGCGCACAATGGGAGAAACGTCGAGAGGAAACACCTTGGATATGTTTCTCGTTGGCAACAACACGGTCGCATTACTAGGTGAAAGTCAGATGGTGCGAAGGTGTTTCCTCTCGACGTTTCTCCCATTGTGCGCTTGTTTCAATGGAGGCACAACCAATCCCTGTTTCCATGTCAAATTTTGCAGATGACCCCCGGTGGAGATATTCACGATGCGCCACTGGTGTCGCTACTATATTTATTGCATTCTACATATACAATTTGGTAATGCAATTTTTTGTTTGAAGGCTCTACGTGCAATATTAGCTGCGATATAGGCCTGGTACGTTCTTATTGAATCAACCGGTATATAGACTATATAAACAACATTAATACACTTTATTTCGTCAAGAATGTTAATAACTTGAAACAATAAAAAAATAATGAATATTGAAGTTATTCAAATGAAAACATACGTAGTGCAATTGTAGAGGTCGCCGTACTACCCAATATCACAGTGATACACCTACTATTGTTACATCCAAACACCAAGACTATACTTTGAAACATCGATGGAGGTCGAAGTAGAGTTACTATTAAATGTGTCGTAGGCAAATGTCACGAAAAGAAGATAATTCGAGGTAAATTTATGACATTATTTTCGTCCAGTAAAAAATTCTGGGTCCGGTCAGCCTGGCTCCTGGGGGGCCTGGTGCCCTGGTCCCGTCATTTTTTACTATGATACGACCTAGAAGCAAACCAGGGATCTTTTCGCTACAGAAATGTACGCATTATCACTGCGCCACCTGAGATACTAAAATTGAATCAAATTATATACAAAGTGCGGTATGTGTATCTTGAAATGAAACTACACACACAATTGATTCATTTATATGAAAGGACAATTGATGGTGAGGTAAATTGAAAAATGAGGTCAGAGCAGAAAAGTATTATCCCTGACAATGCGTTTCAATAATCCTTTTTCTCACGCTAGATGAAGAGGATTTTTTTTTTTTTTTTTATGTAGGTTTCCATTTTCTTGGCCTGGTGCTGAATCGTCAACTAAGCTTCAGTCCAGTTCCAATCCTCACGTTTCACAATAGTCTTATTTGCTCTGTTCGTTATTTGACTCCATGGCTTGTTCTCTCTCCCAAAAAGCTAAGTTCAAACGGAAGATCACCAACAGCAGCGTATCTCACTATACATTTTTATTACCAGACTTAGTGCCTTAGTTTTCAAAGTAGAGTTATTTTATATTAAGTTTAGAGAGATTATTAGCATTTAACGGGTTAAAAAATACCCAAAAATTATATATATACATACATAGATAGATATAGATAGATATCAACTGATAAGCCCTATTGAGCTGAACAAAATCATATGGTTAGTATAAATCCTCATGCGCAATTTTCGAGAAATTGATAAAAAATTGTAAATCCGAAAATTAATGTATGTGTGATAGCCACGCTATCTATAAAAATGAAGCTGTGTACAGTATGGTTAAAAAGAGGTACACAAAATTATATTTAACTCTTAAACTTTAATTTTTGTTTTAAACAGGGGTAAACGTGAAGGGGGACGCAGGGGGTCGCCGTTTCTCGATTTCCAATATATCTATGGCGTCCCTCTACTTCCTAGAAATTACAATGGGCTAAGATAGGCAACGGGGACGGCCTGATGTCATGCGTCCCCTTACTTTTTCAAATCCATTTTTACCAATGCTTAAAATATTTTTTCGAAAATGACACAGGCATCACTCGATAGACCACATTAGTGTGACCATAATGGCGTGCTTAAAGTTAAATTTTCATGCATAGTTCTCAAGGAAAAACAAATTTTCTTGGCTCTGAAAAGTTTGTCGTTCGTCCCCAATAATAATATTTTTCGCCGGAACATATTGTTTATTTATTGATCTATTATACGTATTATTAAAAAATATATAGGCTACTGTTAAGTAGCTTATTTTGTATTTATTGTTGTATTCTAATTGTGACATGCATAATCGTAACAGTGATATATGTCTTCAAAAAGCAACTTGCCATAACAGCCCATTCTGTGAGGCTGAGGAGCTCCAACGCCATCTGTTAGCGACCGGTTGAACTACCAGCCTATTGACGAGCACGTGATGTCGACCTATCTCTAACAGGTGTATCAGGACATTCCTAGACCTAGTGACCGTCACGTCTTTGACTCACGTGACTCCCCAGTTTGCCTCACAACACTTTGGTAATCACAGACCAGGACCATGTGGACATGAGTCCAACACTCTAACCATTAGCCTATGGCAGGGCGCAAAATTTCCGGTCGCCAGATAGCCATTGGCGACTAGAAATTGAGAGCTGGCGACCAGTAGGAATGGCTTCTGCCTAAAACTCTCAGGGCTGCGCAGTTTGTTTCGCACGAAAATAATTGTCACTGAGTAAGAGAAAACGTGGAATGTGAAGTGAAGTCTTCACAACGGTCTTTATTCCCCGATGTAATAATTTTCTTTGTCAAACCAAAAGTTGGCGGGGGAGGGGATCTCTCATAATTTGTACTTGAGAGATACTAGCGACCATCCTTTTTGGATTGACGAGTGCATATGACTTTGAAATTTTGCGCCCTGGACTATGGTGTCCCCGAGACATATCTAACATGTAATAATTATTGCATCTCCCCATTCTTGTTAACTAGTGAAGAATTCAAACATACCATCGAGTTCCCTCGTGGCTAAGCTTTAAGCGTACTCATGTGGTTTAGATCCCATGTTAAGCTGAAGATGCTAAAAGGGACTCTGAAACCAAATCAAATCTAACAAAAACCTGTCTCGGTTTTCTATCAAAACTATTTGTTTTGTTTGTTTGTTTGTTTCTTCTTAACTTGTTTGGAAATGAGTACTACAAGAGGAAGAACAGATATCGACTTCGACAAAAATCACTCTGGTTTCAACAAAAAAATAAACTAAAACTCTTTTGTTGAAAAATCAGGAAATTATATTGGTGTAAATCGAAGCCGGTTTCGATGATAAAAACCGAAAGGTTTTTGGCGAAAACCAATATATTGGTCTCTCGGTTTTTATTTTTAAAAAATTGTTTTGGACTTCCCTACTTTTACACTCAGTCACTCAGTCCAGAATATAGAAAGAGAATGATCCTTTATGCCGAAATGTTTTATCAAAAGATATGAATCAAAAGTATAGCAATTAGGTTCACTCGTTACGTCTTTACTCCTCAAGTTTTGTCACTAGCTTTTTATAATTAACACTGAGATTTACAACCACTACTGCATATTCCACCAACAGTCAATATTCAGTTTCTTGCATCACATTTAAGAAAAACAAAAATATTAAAGATAAGTGACTCATTCCCATTTTTGGCCTGTCACTGCTAAGGGTATGTGTATCACTGTTGAGAGTAATGGATCACTTAGGTGAAGATAAAAAACAATAGGTACAACTTACTAGCTAGCAATATTTTTATCTATTTATTTATTTATTTATTTATTTATTTGTTTTACATATACAGTAGATAAATAATTAGATAAACATTTTGTCCCAGCAGAGAGAAAACTATCGGATATTTGGGCAATGAGCGACACATTATTTAGCCCCTTACGTACGCCACTGACTATAATAAAATGATGTGTTCTTCAGATTATACATCAACACTTCAGCGCGTACTATAATTTGTTCTCATTGCTGGCTTTTATTGTCTCCAAGATAATGTCATCTATGACGGGTAGCTTGTATTTCTTCATATATATTCAAACCATAGTTTCAACCTCAACACAGTAACATTGAAGCGCTAATGTGCTTCTTATTTAGAAATTGCAAACGCTGCTGTGGTATTATTGCAGTTAAATATCAGTTTAACTTGTTCAAGTGTGTCCCACTACACCACTTCGGAAATTTTCGCCTTTTTTAATGTAGACGAAATTATTTTACGAAATCGTCACAAAAATTTGGCATGGATAGCAGAAAACACAACTGGATTCACTAGATTTCGGCACGTGAGAAAGTAGAACTACTGATTATGGACGAAGTTCCTGCAGTGTTGCTGATAACTATCGCTGTGCAGAATTTTCAGAGATTCCATCTCTCTTGCGGAAAAAATCGTTATATTCAAATGTGTCCTGTTCTCACGTATCTTTTCAGCTTTATTACGATCAACGTTGAAACCGGAAATGATTAATTTCTATCATTTCCGGTTTGAATAGATAGTTAATGGAGTATGTCACCGTATTGTTGAGACGTTGAATCGATTCCAAAAGCCGATTATAGATTATACTTACCGTTTTTGCTCTACTGATATCAACATTGTAATGATTTTGGTAGAGTCAATCATGGACCGAGATTTATTCCCTTCACCAATTTATTATAAAATTTGATAAATACAAAACGTCTTTGATTACAAAGAGTACAATACTGTTTTCTCGTTAATGTCCAAGTAGAGGAGAATAGGTGTTTTGCACGGAGCCTCTTCCCTCACGGCAGTCTCCAAGGAACCTGCTGGAGAGACTTGAAGGATAGCCCCCTCAGCTCAAGGCAGCTTCGCGAGGCTTGGTTGTAGAAAGGACCCCTAGTCCAGTGCGACCCCGGGGAGGATAGGTGTACCCCTAGTCCAGTGCGACCTCAGGGCGGTGTAGGTGATTTGATCAGTTGGACGACTGATGCTGGTCCCTCGGTGGTCCTCCTTTTATTTGTCCTCCTCGGGTCCTTCCATGAGGTCCGTCTGCTTTCGGTGTTCCTCGGTGTCTTCCGTGTCGGCTTGTTGTCTGCTAGGTTGTTTATAATCATTAGCACGTGTTGAGTTGACACGTGCGTTTGTCGTGATGTGGGGATCCTTGCAATATTAAAATCGAAAGTAGCAGTGAACTTCTACTACTTTTCGTTTTAGTAGAGTGACACGAGTGAATATGTTATCCACTCTGCATATGTTGAATAGATTCCAGAAACCGCTTCAACGTTGAAACTGGAAATGGTTAATTTCTACTTCTGGTTTGAATAGATTACACGGCACACAAATAAAAACAAAAGTTCTGTGCAGCGGACCCCAAGATATAGATTCAATGTATTTTGATACCCAAAATCAAAATTTCGAAACCCTACGACGACTGATCGTGTCAATTTTTTTTAATGGACGAAAAACCTTTGTCCTTCCTATCCAAAATTCGCTCAAGTTTTCCGCCCATAAAAAGGAATTGACATGGGCAAACGTCCTGGAGTTTCGAAATTTGGATTCTGTAACAATATACGTCGAATCCATATCTGAGGTCCGGTGCACAGAGCCTTTATTTGTGTGTGTGTGTGTGTGTGTGTGTGGCTGTGTTATTAATGGATGATTGGAAACTAATCTCCAGGCTCTGACACGGTTCCATTCAGCCGCTTCTCGTACCGTTTTTGCTCTGGATACTTACGCGTGCATAGTTCTGGAAGCCTATAAAGATACTAAAATTACCTAGATAGATATATCAAAAATGAGAGAAAATATATTGACTATATGATGGGTTAAATATGGTTCTTATCTTCCTTTATGGGCAAGAAAGAATAGTTCAGGTTGGATCTCAAAGAACTTATTCAAATAAGATGGCATTTCTTTATTAAAAGAATGTTGATGGAAACATTACGGACGACGATAATATACAACGGACATTCTAGGCATTTTAGATAAAAATTCGGACTTCTTCCAGCGAATACTTAACAGTTCTCAGATAACAAAAGCTTTTAAAAAATACTATCTGAATGTACGCTCTCTACCCAGGGCATAATTCTCATGAATCTACTTGTCATTCCTCACAACATCTGTATATATCCCTTTACAGACAAAAGGCAAAGGCATCTTCATAAAAATCATAAAAGGCACATTTCTTAATTATTTTTTCAATATTTCACACCGTTTGCAAGATTTGAGACTATTCCCGATTGGAGTTTCTAATTCATGTATGATCAGTTTTTTCTTTCTTCTTGCATGCAGTGTGTGATAACCAAATACATTACACACACAATTAATTATATATGGTGTTCATTGGACTAAACATTCCAAACAATAAAGATTGATGTTAGACTGGAGAAATGGTTATCTTTCGTTTTTCATTATCATTTGCCCATGAAACAACGCCAGAGAGATATGCAACCCATGCATGCATATATGTGGTGTTTGAATCTATGACTCTTAGAATATAATGTTTTACTTTTTAAAAATTTCAATACTTCCACTCTGCCCCTAAAAATGTAATAAAGAAATAACGGCCAAGTTTTTTAAAAAAAATATTCAGTTATAACTAAACAATCTACACAAAATTTGCAATTAGTGCAAACGCAACTTTCTACAGCCTATGGTTAACGAGAACTCATTTTCGAAAGAATTAGCCACAAACGTATAAACGTCCACAAACATATAAACTTTTCTAGCATTTTAATATATAGATTAACGGACTTTAACAAAAGTGCTAAAAGTAGAAAATAATGAAAGTGCTGAAAAGCAAAATAATAATACTAAGCCTAACTTTGGATGGTAACTTTATGCGACATTAATTAGGTTGTTAGGCTTGGCACATATTTCAATTTTTAATAGATAAAAGTAATGAATTATTTTTTGCTTTTTAGCGCTTTTATCGAAGTCGGTTAATGTTATATATATATATATATATATATATATATATATATATATATATATATATATATATATGTGTGTGTGTGTGTGTGTGTGTGTGTGTGAGTGTGTGTGTCTTTGTGTGTGTGTTATGCTTTTAAGTGCCTTCTTGAAGTTAGTTATTTTTAAGTTTATTTAATTTTTCCAGTTTTTCGTTAGTTAGTTACCAGTAGTTAGTTAGATACTTAAACTATAGATAAGGTACTAACTTCATACAAAATGGCCTGACCATATATATATTGTCTATTTATTATGTAGCCAAAATCAACTGGTGAAATTCTCACACCTAAACAATAAAGTCCATATGAACGTAAGACGAAAAACGCGTTGTTTCCAAATTTACGAGATGCAGAAATCGAGAAAATTGTTAACTTTGAGGATTTTCAGTAGTGACCTACCATCAAGACGCAAACTGAGGAGCTACTTAACTCAAATGGTACTTTTTTTTAGCCTTTTGTTTGTACAATCATGCTCCGAGGCTAAAGCAGACGGTGATGTTGGGTAGTAGCAAAATGGTTGAATGAAGAATGGGGAAGGAAACGAGAGAACCCTAAGAAAACTCACGCACATTGTAGAGATCCGCTACAGCTGACACTACAATTAAAATTGCCTACACTACAATTAATATTATTAGTTATGTTAACACGTCCATTTTATTTAAATCTGTGTCTGTTGTTATTTTAATAGTTGTTCATTCATTATTATTTTTAAAATATCTGTTATGTTTAAAGTTATGATTTTACAAATGGAAAATCAAATTGCGCTAATGAAATAAATTTGCACCTCAAAAAGAAGAGGAAGTTGTAATATAAAATAAAACAAATGAATAGATATACCACAAATAACGTATGGAAAAAAGAATATTAGTAGGGATGCGTGGGTGAACATGGCGGCGATTACAATGGAAGATGCGCTTGGTCATTAATTAGAAAGATAGTTATTGATTCATTGTGCATAGGCAGTCATAGTTTACACGTTTATTAGTGAACGACAATCCACAATATGTGTTCTATTAAGAAGTGAAAAATTGAAAACAATTAAAATGTAAAGTGATATTTTTTGTTGTGCGCTCAGTTACGTTTGATAAAACGAATTGGATTGTTCTAGAAACAATGCAATGCAAATTGTAGGCTTTAATCTAACGGGCCCTCTTTTTATATAAAGCAAGCTGCCATATTTTAAGCTAAGTTAATAGTAGTAAGATTTTATAGTAAATAATTTTAGATATTGTAGGTAAGGGTTGTAAATATAGTAGTTAAGGTATTAGGTTTAGATCTTTTCTTTATTTCTTGTTAGTGTTAAGGCTTGCATGAAAATGGAGTAAAGTATGCAGGTAAATAATAAGCAATCGACTGGTACACACTTGGTTAGCTCAATAAGCAATTCTTCTAGTAAGGACAAAAACAATACCATTAAAGAAACAAATATGGAAGTTTCATATGAAAATGATAACGATAAATCAAAGAATAGTAAGTCAGACGGTGAAATACATACTAACTTATATCAAAGACACCTTCTCGCTCCGTATTTTGTATTCCTCAAATCGAACGATAAAGACTTGAGAAAAGTGCACCCAATGGGAATGATATTATAAAGAATAACAATTGGTCACCGACACATGCTATGTCATCAATGGGGATAATTAGAAATGTAGCTCCAGATATTAACACGGACGAACTATTAACAAATATTGATTGCTCAATAGGAATTTCATCTATTAGACGCATATTTAGAACCGATAAAGACAAAAAGAGGGTCCATTCGGGAATAGTAGTGTTGACTTTCAATACGCAATAGCTACCGAGAGACTGTAAACTTTATTACCAAAAACTAGACATAGTCCGTATATATCGCAAGTAAGACAATGTTCTAAATGTCTCTTATATGGCCACATCCAAAAAAATTGTAAATCTAGCAATACACGTTGCAAAAAATGTGGGGAGACCCATGACATTAATACTTGTACTTCTTTATTAAAATTCTTTCATTGTGCAGAAACCCACGAGGCCGACTCTAAAGAATGCAGGGAATATCAAAGTCAACACAATATAATTCACTTAATGGCTACAAACCGTATCTCATTTAATGAGGCAAGTAAGTTAGTACCAACAATTTCATATCGAAAAATTACAACTTCCAATGTATCGGTTAGGGTACAAAGTTCTGTAAGCGGCATGATTCAATCCACTAGTAATCAACTGACAAAACACAATTATCCTTTCTCCAACAAACAAAACAATAAATTCACTCAAAAAACACAATCTTCCTTATAATCAAACAACATAATTTTTAATACAGAAAGTCAAAGCACTAATACCCAACTCAAATCGTTTAAAAAACGTAAAGTATTAGAGGAGGACAAGGGGAGGGAGATTCTAATTCAAACTGACACACTTTGGATGGTTTTTAATCGCCAAGGCCGCTCCACTTCCAAATCTCTAAGACAAATTTTACTTCGCAAATTAAGAAAAGAGGGCTACACACTTCCTATAGTGAAAAATACAAAAAACAAACATTCGCTTTCTAAAACAAAAACAATGATCAATCTTCTTATTACAGTGTAAGTAATTACTCTAAACAATCTGATAACTCTTCTCCTAGTACAGAAAAATTAAATAAAATTAAAGAAGGCTTATCAAAAATTCTTAACACTTCTTTCTTAATACAAAATATAAATCAGTCCCCAGATCACATTCAAAATATAATCGAACAAATTCTTCTTTTGGTTACATAATGGCAATAAAGTCAAATAAAGTCTTAACTTTTCTACAGTGGAATGCACAAAGCCTAAAGGGGAAATTACACTTATTACAATTACTTATTAACATTTATAATCCTCATTTAATTCTTATCCAAGAATCATGGGCAAAGGCAAACTCCCCTCTAAAAATTCTAGGTTATATTATCTATGAAAATTTAAGATATGATGATTATGGGGGTGTTAAGTTTGATTAAGTATTGGTATTAAGTTTGATATCCCACACTCGAATATAAATTTTAACAATTTAGTACTACCACAAAACACACAAATTATAGGTATAAAAATATCAAATATTTCCTTTATTAACATATACTCTTCACTTAATGTCATTCCTTTAACAAAGGTCTGGAATTATATTTTTAGACAAATACAAAAGCCATATGTAATAGTGTCTGATTGTAATACTCACTCGATCTTATGGGAGAGCTCACATACAAATTCTGCTGGACGAAATCTTCAAACTGCATTAGTTCAAAATAAATCAATTTATCTAAATGATGGTACACCCACTCGACTTACTTTAAACAATAATAGTGTCCCTGATGTAACTCTTACTAGCTTAGATTCATATCTAAACTGTAACTGGAGTGTTTTCTATAATTCTATGAGTAGTGATCATTTCCCTATCATTACTCAATTAACATGTAATAACAGCACTCAGTTATCCCATACCAACTTGGTACCCGACAGATTGCAAAAAGAAAAACTTCATTATATATCTCTTGCCTTAAATTGGTCCATATATTCTTTTAATTCCGAATCTTTCTTTAGTAATCATCATACAGCTAACAGTAACCAATCTATAGACAAGAGTATTAATAAATTTAATGACATAATTAATCATATTGCAGATACTCCGGAGAAAAATTCTTCAACCTGGACTAATAAACGATAAACATAAACAAACAAGAAATATATACAAAAAAACAGTTTGGTGGAATTCTCAATGTCAAAAATGGATAAATTTGTGTCATCTACATCTTCGAAATTATTTTAAGGCTAAAACTAGTGAGAGCTTTGCAAAGTACCAAAAAATTAAAGCAAAAATTAAACAGAATCTATTAAGTATCAGGAAAAAACATTGGGAAGAAATTTGCAACAATCTCTCACCATCAACATTTTGGCCCAACATTTGGAAATACCTTAAGAAACAAACACATCCTCTTCAATTAGCGATAATCTCTTTTGATGAAAATAATAATACATGGATAGATGAGTTTCACAGGAAAGTAACACCATCTTATGTAAATCCCGATAGGAACTTAATAATACATGCTCTCAAATAAAAATCATGATATAGATAACAAAAACGTAACGACATCTTTCTCGATGGATGAAATTCTCCTTGCACTTCAGCAACAAAAACGGGTTTCAACTCCTGGGCATGATGGAGCGAGATACTCACATATTAGAAATCTACACATTTCAGGTATCAAAGTTCTTTTGAATATGTTCAATAAAATTTGGGAATCTTCGTTTGTCCCAAAGTCATGGAAAAAATATTAATAGTACCAATAAGAAAACCAAAAACCTGTAGGTCAGGCTGATAGTTACAGGCCTATAGCCTTAATTTCTTCTATATTCAAATTATTTGAACAACTATTATTAAATAGACTAATGTTGTACATAGAACTTAATAATATATTTCCTCCAAACATAGTAGATTTTCGAAAACATTTTTCTACTTTGGATGCAATAGGTTCATTAATATTAGATGTTTGTCAGCATTTCAACAAAAACAGTCGCTAATAGTCATAAGTTTAGATATTAAGGGAGTATGACAACGTAATTTTAGAACATTTAATTAATTGTATGCATAAAATTAAAATCCATCCAAAATTTGTACGTATTGTACACAATTTACTCATAAATAGAGATATATCTTTCAAATTAGACAGATATTGTAACGCTCCTAGACAGATATCTAAAGGTGTAAGCCAGGGTAGTAAACTTAGCCCTTTACTATTCAATATCTATATATTAGAATTAATTAATCCTATAAAAAAACACATTAAGGTCTTTGCTTATGACGATATCGTCCTTTACATAACTACGTCTAATATTCAAAAAGACTTGAAAACATTAGAAATAGTCATGAAAGATATTATAGGTTGGTGCGATAATAATGGTTTCACCATAGACGGGAACAAAACAAATCTTATTGTATTTTCAAGGGAAAGAAAATTCCAAATATCGGTATAAACATAGCTAATATAGAAATAAAACAAAAATCTAATATCAAATATTTAGGACTTATTTTAGACTCTAGACTTAATTGGATGTCGCACATCAATAATCTTAAAGTTGATATTAACTATGTAATTAATGTGATTAAAAGTCTAAGTTACAAAAAATAGGGTACCAACCCTACAGTTTTACAAAAAGTTTATAAACTATGTGTTGAAGCAAATTTATTGTATGGAGGCATATTTTTGTCACCCCGTCCATATAAGAATGTTTCGTCTATGATAAAAATTCAATATGATGTTCAACGAATAATCGTATTACAACCTAGAAATACTCCTCGAAATGCACTCTTAGAAGAATCTGATACTATTCCCATTGATTTGATTATACAAAGTATGGCAACAAAATTTATACTTTCTCGTTTAGTGAACAGCACAACTATAATCAACATAAGCCTATTGAAATTGGACATCTTAATCTCGAAGTTAACCAATAAAAAAGGGAAGAAAAATAAAATAAATGAAAACTACTTTAAAAACTACCATGGATCTACTTGGCATACAAGAAAATTCATAATTTAGCATCTTCAATCCAAAAGTTTCCTGTACTTCCATGTTTTTCGGTAAATTATCACACTAATCTTCAAAAGACAAAATAATCATTCCAAAATATCCTCCGACCATATATAAATCTTCAATTCCTTCAGCTTTTTACTCGGTATGGCCCAATTATATACATAAGTTACCAGGATATACAACATTTATATTTACTGATGCCTTCAAAAGTAAAGGACTTCCAGTAGGCGCTGCTGTATATTTACCTCAGAAAGATATTACACAAAAGTATAAGCTTCCGTCTAATACATCAATATTTCAAGGTGAGGCTTTTGCAATAAGACAGGCATTATTAATTGTATACAAAGAAAAATTAAAATGTGCATGCATCTGTTCAGACTCATTAAGTGCACTAAAAAGCCCAAAAAATACGAAATGGAGCAAACAAACTTCCTGGATAATTTTAAATTGGAAATCTCTTATTACTAAAATCAATAAAAACAAATCTTATGTAACTTTTATTTGGACAATGGGTCATACAGGGTATTATTTTGCATAATGAAGTTGATAAATTTGCAAAGGATTCATGTTATAATGAAAAATCCACTAATATTAAATTACCATATCATATTTTTTCAATTTATTAAAAAATCATGCTGAGCCATGTACTTAAGAAGAAAAACCTTATATCGTTCAGGCCCAGTAAACATTATTGGTCCATCAAATCTCTTAATTATATGCCATATATCCCAAAACTAAAAAGACAATGGAATAGAACAGACATCATACAACTAACGAGACTTCGACTGGATACTGCATTGACACCAGTAAAACTTTATTTGATGAAAAAACGGGATTCCCCATTATGTTTACTGGAGACTGATTCGCTCGAACACATTATTTTAGAATGCAATCTTTTTAATGAATTTAGAGAAACTATGTTCAATCTATTCTCTATTTACTTACCTTAAGGTCCTTACAATATTAAATCTATACTAGCAAGTAATAAATTAGAAGTATATAAGATTCTCACATATTACCTTAAGAGGAAGAATCTAAAATTTTGAAAAAAAATCTTACTACTATAAAAAAAAGCAAAACGTAGGGATTATATATAAGTTATATCATAAGTCTAGGAGGTTGTCTTTTGTATTAATTATATAGTCTGAGATACACTCTTAATTCATAGTATAAAAAGGGTCCTTCTTATAATCCCTACGCAAGGAAGTGAAAAATCTTAAATTTTAGTGCAAAAAAACAAGAGAAGAAGAAACGTTTGTTTAAGCAGGTGAAATGGATCATTCCCACACCTACTACCCTCTCATTGTATGAGAGGGACAAGAACAGAAAGAATATGAATAATTTTATTAGTGTATAAAATCTGTTAAAATCGTTGATTGCATCATAGCGAAGACTTTAAACTACGTGTGGACTAGTTAAAAGAAAGAATATTATCCAGGGAGTAACATAATTATGTAATATTAGAAAAAGAATCAACGTAAGGTATTATTACTTTTCCTATACACATTTCAATCTAGATTTTGGAAAGAAGATTGCTATTAAAATGCAAGTTCACTAGAAGAGTAGGTTCGGAGGGTGGAAATCTTTCCCCCTCATAATTCATTAGTCACTCAGAATAAAGATTAATAGTTAAAAAACTTAATTATAAACAAAATTCGCAGTATAACTCTCAATTTGGCATTACTTGTTGCAATCAACGTCACGGCAATATGTTCATTCTGAAAGAAATTAATATCTAGCAAAATTCAGGAACTGGCGTAGTTTATGGCATACTTTAATCAAGTACGTGCTGTGATATATGTGATATCATGCATGCAAAGATGTTTATGTGGGTAAGATAGCAGCAATCGTAGTATGCACTACTTATAGTTTCATCTGTTTTGTCATCTCATGATCACTGGTTATGTATTAAGTATAATCAGTAATCTCGTGATGCAACGATGTATGTAAGCATGCGTAAGCGTTATATAAAATAGAGTAAAAATTATATAAATATGACGAAAGTTATAAAGTATAAAATAAGTAGTAATGATGAATATGTAAAAGTAAAGAATAAGGGAAAAGAAATTACGTAATTAATAAAAATAAAATGATAATATTAATATATAATAGTAATAGCAATGCTTATGTGTAAATAATTGCACGATTGATCGAGTCTATTGCCGGGAACTAAATGAAGAAACGAGTGAATAAAGTGCGTTTTTAGAGTAAATAAAAATTACAAATAGCAATATGTACTATGAACAATTCAATGTTATTATAACCCATAAACATCTCAGTTTTCTTATCAGGCTATTAATGTGATTGTTCACTATTATGTATTCCACTGTGACGTTATCAACTAATTTTGCAAGTAATACAAACATTGATGAATGTTGTGAAGCTATTGTCAAATGCTATTTACTTACCAAATTTTTAAAAGACGTTATGTTATTTATCTTTTAACCTATTGATTTCTTTTGTTCCATGTTAAATGTACAATTTTGTCATATGATTTTAATCTATCGATAATATAATATCACATGGAAGTTTGTTGTTAAGGTTATTTCAAAATTATCAATTTTGTGTTTAGAGTGTAATATTGCTTTCATAGAATGTGCCAACGATAATAATTTACAAGTATGTATGTTCTAATCGGAAAATCGAATTCACGTGACGCATTTATCCCGCAACAACGGATTTGGATTGCTTTAACAACATCTTTTCCGCGGCGATCGCTGCGGTGGCAACCTTACATCTGGGCTACTTAATTTAAGTTTCTCTCCGGAGATGCAGGTGATGGAAGGACGAGACTGTTCAGAATAGTTTTCAACGTTGCGCGAACAACACAAAATAGTTTTAGTACAACACACGGTTTGTCCACCACAATGTCTACTTGGAGCGAACTGGAATCGAACTAGGGATCCTATACACAAAAGGTGAAACTGAGACATTGTGGCCAACATTGAACTTCACTCTGCGAAGATAGATATATAAAACATTTTCAGTAAATTAAATAAGTACCTAGGTATAACAAATGTATTTTTTAAAAAAATCGTGACGATCGTAAATAACTAGAAATGAAAATGATTAAAGCCTTTCAGTTTAACGATCCATGTCTGTGTTCTTGAGGCTAAGGGAGACGGATGAATAAGGTAAGTAAATGGTGGTAGAATAATTAGTAGAATGAGAATGTGAGAGGAAACAGGAGTACCCTAAGAAAACCCACGGACACGATGTTGTCCGTCACAAACTTACTTGGTAGGAGATCGAATCGGGGACTCAGGTAAGCACTCTATCACTGAGCTACCATGAACCCGTAATTAACTATAAACCTTTCAGACTCTTTTTCCGACAGCTGCAGAAAAAAAACAGTTCGAGCAAGTTTGTTTTGACTCAATTTTTGAAAGATTCGCACACAAACCAAGTTTTTAAAAAAGCGGTTAAACGCAAACATTTCTCTTAAATTTTCTCCGAAAGAGAAATATTTGGTGCCGTTGGTTGGCAACACTGACACCTCACAAAAAGTGTAATGTGAGTAGTTCCACCTTACGCCAACACCCAAGCAGTAATAGATAAAGTTTAACAATGTATTCTGCTTTTCCATAGGTTATAATGGGAATGGTAGAATCCTTGTTTTGTTCTGGAAACGAGTGGTCACTACAGTTAAATGAAATTCATTATTAAAGTTTGTTGTTTATTTCAACCCTTATCAACAAATGAAGCAGATCTGTTATGACAGAAACAAAGTAAGAAATAATACAATTTTAGTTTTAGCATTAAGTGAAGTTAAGTTATAATAAGGTTTGAAACAAATTAAACTAGTTTTCTTTCATCAAAATGTCTAGCTTAGCTATTGACTTAAAAAGGGAGTTTCACCGCATCTGCTAAAATTATACCGTAATTATCTCTTGACTGCGTGTTTCTCCATAATAAGGCAACCAATTCACTTGCTTAACATAACTCAATGGAGCCACAAAGTCAGCAGAATAGGGGTAGGGGTATTCCATTTTTTTTCTTTGTGTGGTTCAAAAGGGTACATAGAAACAGGAAATTGGATAGCTGGAGTGGAGGTATGGGCTGAAAATTAAAATAAGGGATACGAGATATACAAGAAATAAATGACTGTCTTTACTAACTCTTTAACCTTTCTACGCCAGCCAGGGATTTCAAAAAATTGTAGACTCTTACGTTAGGGACTCTGGTGAACCCCCTAATTATCACAGAGTCATAATTGATATAGCATTGGAAAGTTTATGGAACATAGATTCCAACAAAATAAAGATGTGTTCAAATTATTAGACTCACGCTCGAAAAATGCAAAATTGATATAGGAGTCCTAATTCCAGAGTTCTAGAACATTTAATTTAGTAGTTAAACCACCAATATAGAATCCTTCATCTGTTTACTGTACAGTTAAAGTGGTGATACCACCGTTGAACAGCAGATGGTATTAGTGAGGGGGGGGGGGAGAATTCTGAAAGTGGTGTTTCAGTTGTAGATAGCTATTGTGGTTCCTATCAACAAGTTACAGTCTGAAGTGTTGTGGTGCTTTCGTAAGAAGTTAACGACATTCAAAGCGTTCAACAGTTCGAATGGGCCAGTTTAAAATGATCGTGACGTGTTTCGTGTCTCAATCTTTTATTCTGTGTAGTTCTGTAATTGCAGCATAATGAGAAGAGCAAAAGACCTTTCTCCGCGTAAAATGGAAGTTGACAAAATACTTCTGGTGGACATAAGATATACAAGGCAATATATTGCTAGTAGAGTTGGGATAGAACAAAAATCTGAGAATACAATCTCTGTTGAAATTAACAAGAGCCAAAATAGGGTTGGGAAGTGTGAGCGAAAAACAAAGCTATTGGTTAGAAATATTGGAAAACTAAAAGATTGGCTCTGGGAAACAGAAGTGCAACTTCTAATAGACTTAAGTATAAAAATAGCTGAGTATGGCGCAGACATTTGGCCTGAAAGTGTTCGAAGGACTCTTTGTGCCGAGGGAATAAAAGCACACGGTCAACAAAGAAAACAAAAAATAGAGTCTACTCCATTCATAGCAAAGAAGCGCCTCGAATGGACACCAGGCCTAGAATATTGGATTGCTAACGATTAAAGAATAGTGTGTTTCAGTGATGAATCATGTATCTTTGTGATGAAGAATGTGTGCGACGTTGACCTGGGAGGAATCCAAGTTGGAATGTCTTTAATAAACCGTGAAGCATCCTACTTCAGTCATGATCTGGAGTGTGATCTCTGTCTTCGGGCCTGGAAGACTAAATAGTAGAGAGGACAATGAAGCACGACCAATACCTACAAGTTCTTCAAGAAGAACTGCTTTCCCAGACTGCACTCTGATTTCATGACGTACAATTAATCTTTATGCATGGTGGAGCCCCATGCCACCGGGCCAAAGCCATGACAAAATTCTTCGAGGACAACGAAATTAGTGTTCTTCCGTGGCCAGGCACTAGTCCTGATATAAACCCAATTGAAAACTTTTGGAGCTTCATGAAAGAAAAGCTAGAGAAGAAGCACATTAGAACCAAACTTCAATTGATCAAGGAGATCAACAATTTGTAGTATCACGATGCTGAATTGAAGGCAAAATGTGCTAAACTCGTACATAGGATACCACAAAGGATAAAAGACTTAATAAAAAAATAAGGGATTTCATAAGAAATATTAATCTTTGTGTGAGAGATAATTTTCTTGTAAGTATTCCATTTCATTTTTTGTTTCCAATTTGGATATACACACTTTATAGTAATCATATTTGAATGTTACGTACGCATTTGTTTTATTGATATTGAAAAGCATATGCCACACCCACTAAAAATTAGGACAGAGATACAAAGTAGTAATTTGGACTAAGTTCGAACGTATTTTCTCACGTAATATTGTAAGAACGGTAAAATATTCAGAAACTGAATGTTGAGTCTAATAATTTGAACATGTCTGTAATTTGTGCAATTTTCCTGTTTGTCTTTCCTAATACAAGGTAAAAAATAAAAATGTATACTCTTAAAGAACGGAACTGCAAAACTACTGTATTAGACTAATCCTCACTGAATGAAATATGTAATGCTGTCATTTCACTCACAGGCGTACCAGAAAGAACTTCAAATAGACCTAGACTTAAGTTTAGCTTATTTATAGACAGTATAGGTTACATACGTACGTAGGACAGGAACTACAAACAAAGGAAGAACTTTCTTTAATCGGAAAAGAAATGATCACAGACAAAACCTTCTTTCACACATTTCTTGAAATATGCCCTCTCGTCACAATCCACGTACCACACCCACTCCCTTCCATAATCTTTATATACCATGAAACATATTAAGCAAGAGTACACATCACCATCCGATGTAATTAGTGTTATATCCTTTCGATGCGAGATTTCTGTCCTGATTCCCTTCTGGGTATTTTTCCTGTTTCCTCTTCCGAGTTTGTCCCCTGGTTTCTTCAAAATCCTTCTATTTAATTTCTATCTATATAATTACTGTGAATCAGAGATGGGCACCCTCACTCATTTTTCCCCTCAAGAGGCCCGCCCTCACACTCATCTACCAAAATTAAGGTGAGTGAGGGTAAGTGTAAGGGAGTCGATTGAGGGTGAGTGTGGCTGAGGGTGAGAGCATCAACAATATTTGAGTGTGAGGGTGAGTGAGTTTGAGCGTGAGGGAATTGATTAAAAGCGTGAGTGAGGGTTAGCAAAAATGCCCATTTCTCCTCTGAATCACACGCTTAAGACAGTCCTGATTGAAATAGTAAGCCTATGATATGTAGCATACTAATATAAGTTTATTGTGTCTTAGTATCTAATTTTCTGAAGCCTTATAAGCTATTATCACCTATTTCACTGCAATATTCTAGGAATAAACAGCAATATGTATTGCAGGTAGAAAATAGAACAATTACACAATGGAATAATATTAGAGGAATTGTTTTCCCTCACTACCAGTTTTATTACAAAACTTCCTGATATAAATCAGTATAATACAGTTCCCTTAAAATAAGTATAAAGTTCTCTAATAATTAGGATAAGTAGGTGTCCCAAAACCAGATGGCCAAGGGAAGGATTCCTCACAACTCTCCGCTGAAGCTGAGTGATGTGGGGGTAGGATTCTCGGTGCTCCATTGCAAGCAGAAACATGTTAGAGTAGCACAAGCTCCACTGCAAGCTAGACGGGAAAGGAGAACTACGAGGCTCCACTGCGAGCTGAGTTGTTTTGTGGTAAGGAATCTCGCATAGCTGAGAGAGATGTTAGAGTTCAACAGAGCTCCGTTGCAAGCTAAGTGGAAAAGGAGGCCTCGAAGTTCCATTGCAAGCTGGGAGACTGGTGTTAATTTAAGATTCTCTTATAGCTCCACTGCAAACTAGGAGAGAGGATTTGACCAGCCAAAGACGTTACAATTATAATGACATATTACAATTTCTATGTTTATTGTCACCTCTATTGCTGCTAAAATTCTATTATTTCCCGTAGTTCTTCCAAGAATTCTTCTCTATTTCATTATATATATATATATATATATTACATCTGAAATTGTATTTTTTTAAAAATAATATATCCTTATTTTTCTTCGATTTTTACTTTCATTGTCTAGTTTTGAAAATTTCTTTTCAATTTGAAGTCTAAATGAGTTTCAACTACTAGTATCGGAAACCCTTTCGGAAACCTTTCCGATTTTGAATTTATAAAATGTAAGATACAAATTTTGTTATCTTGAAGGTTTATTCTGCCTTTTTCTCTATTATTAGCTTAATTTTGTTTTTACTTATTTATGATTTTAGCTTTAATCAATTTCGAAACTCTCCAGATGTTTTAATTCTTTTGTCAAACATATTACTGTTTTCTCCTTCTTCAAATTGATTGGTTTTGTATATATTAGAATGTTGTCACTTTTATCCATAGTTTATTCTTGATACTGTTCGTTCATATAGAATTTCGTAGGTCTGACATTCATTCTATTTTTTTAGCCGTACATTTCAAATTTCTAATGAAACAAAATACTAGTATATGTTTGGCCTTCTTCCGTACATTGTATAAAAATTGATGTGAGATATACATATTACTTTGCAACATATTTCACACATTTTGAAATTGATAATGAGCCTTTTGGTGCCAGTGGTTCATAAAGATAATACAATTTCCCACAGACAAGAGCCTTCTTTCTCTAACTTACTTCAATTACGAAATGAAAATGAAATGAAGTCTTTGAGTTTTACGTCCCACGGTTATGCCGGTTAGGCTAAAGGAGACGGTGATGATGAGTAATGAATGAAATGGTGGAATGAAAAAGTGGGAGGAAACGGGAAAACCCCGGGAAAACCCATGCACAAGGTATTTGTCCTCCACAAAGTTCACTTGGCGGGGGCCGGGATCGAACCCGGGACCCCAAGCACCAGAAATGAACGCTCTACCACTGAGCCACCGCGGCCCTTACTTCAATTACGAATTGATAGCGTGCTTTGTCCCTGGTCCTCTTCTAAAGTGTCCTTTGATTTATTTTGCATGTTCTATTGTGTTTTCCTCAAAGTTTTGTTCTACTCGTATTATTTTTTTCCATAATTTGATCATCATTCACGTTAGAAGGTACATTGTAATATATGATCATTAGAAGATTATTTTTCATTTCTTCATCTATTTGGAATACTGTACGTATCTTTCCATTTTTGTCCATGTCTTCTGTAGTTGCAGTTTTAATTATTAATTACGTTTTTATTGTTCTTAGTAGAGCTACCTTGTTTTCTTCTTTTGTTAGATTCTTTGCCATAGTTAGTTGTTTGGTATTAAGAACAGTATTGTATTTTTTATTTTTATTTACTTGTTGATTGCTCTTGTGCTTTCTTGCTGAGAAATTCGTGTTTCTATTTCATAGGTCGTCGTAAGCGTGGGAAATTCTGTTACATTCTCATCGGGGTAGTTGCGTTCCTTCTCTTATTTTAATCTGCTTTATTTCTTCTTTTGTTTGTACACGTATCATTTATTTCTTAAGTTTCAGATTTTCATCTTTTAGTTTCTTATTTTGATCTTCTATGTGCTTCCTTTTCCCGTCAAGTTGACTACACATGTTAAGTTATCCTTTACTGTTTCTGTCTTTGCAATTCCTACTTTTGTTGATTTCTTATTAAAACATCAATAAATTACAAAGTTTCCGTGTACGTGTCTTCTATCATGTGAAAGAATTAGTCATTTTCTTCACTGGGTGATTCCTCTCATTTATATTTCGTTTCTCTTCCAGATTTTGACTGACATGTGAATTGGGCGGATTTCTCTTCAACCTAGGGCTTCCTGGAAACTATGTTTCTTTCTTGAGAAATTAACCCTTTTAAGCTGATTCCAGTACCAGATGTTAGAGTCGTATTTCTATGTGAATTTTCACCTTAAATCGTACCTCAGTTATTCTGTTCAGAACTTTCTATATTCGTGTGTCTTCAGATCGATTATCACTCTTCCCGTATTATAATGTTAAGTACTGCGCCTAAATGGTTAGTCCACCCATATAACAGCTAAGTTATATAGGTTGCCTATCGCAAGACACTTTTGGTTTAACAGTAAAATGAACTTTAAGCTTACATTCTTATTATTCTTTATTTGTTCCAAGGAAGACAATTGACTTGTCTTTAAATCGGAAGTTAAAGATCTATTAACTCCAGTTTAGTCTTCGTACACGTAAACACATCCTATAGTCTTGCGAGTCTCATCCTTATTAAACGCTGAGGCATGAGAAAGTATAAATGACGAGACTTTTGGTTAGCTATGCTGTGAATACAGTGTATTTATAACCCCACAATATTATCTGCGTTTAACGAGGAAAAAATTATCCAAAGATGAGACATGTTTCAATCAATAGATCTTACTGAACAGAACAAAATGATATAAGTCGCTTTAAATTCTTATGCATAGTTTTTGAGAAAAATCTAAAAATGTAAACCTGAAAATAATGCTGCATGATAACCACGCCAAGCCACCAACTAATAATGAAGTATACATTCATCAAATTTTTAATTGTGGCACCAGCAGGATAACGTTATGCAGCATGGTTACTGAGATATAACTCAAATTTATGATTAACTAAGAAACTTTACTATTGCCCTATATCAATTGATAGTTTACATTGGGCTGAACAAATGGTATTCCTAGAAGTAAATTCTGAAGCATGGTTTTCGAGAAAAATCGAGTAGCATGAACTTTTAAGACGTTAAAGTACGTCGTTCGTTGCGAATCTGATATTTTTTTCATATTATTTTATTCTGCTGAAATAGATTATTTACTAATTTATGTACTGTTTATGAAATTATATCCACTGCTAAATAACAGATCATATCTATTGTTGTTTGATGTATCCTAACAGTGACACACAAACTCATACCAGATTCACAGATACACCTAACTGTAACGTACGTACTACTTGTAAAGATTTGCTGAAAAATCAATGAAAGCAAACCTACTAGCAGTACCGTGCCATGGAAAATCAGCACCCGGGACGACGGCGCCCCCCTATATATGAGTGAGATCGACAGACCAGCCGCAAACGGCACTATGATTAGTACAAAGCACAATAAAAAAAATCAAAATTCAACCTTGCTCTCCATTGATTTTGAGCCCTTTTTATAATTGTTTTCTTCCATTTTATATATGTGCACATGCATTTTCCCAACATGAGTACCACTATAGGACCACTCCTATAATTTTTCCTTTTCCCTTTTCCTTTGCTTTTTCCTCCCGAATTTTGCGAATCTTACTTCAGCGCTCGTGGTGCCACCCCGCTCGCCGCCCACGGTACGGCACTGCCTTATAGTTCTCACTTAAATCCAAACTATTCCATTCTAATTTCCTTCATATATCATTTCATGAAATAATTTCAAACCAAAATTTGTGAACTAAGTTTATCCTATTCATCTATTCATTAACTAGCGTAAATTACCCACCTCACTGGTTTAAAAATAAAAATAATTAGTAGTATGTTCCGTTCGTCAGTCACTTTCTACTATCACTTAAGCGCTATCTGATAAACAATGTTTTTTGTCTTAAAAATTAAATATTACTATTGTGGGCTGAATTTGGAATTAAACGGCATCAGAAGTATCACTGTTCATCTCAACGACCCCGAAACCTATAGATTTGACACTAATATAGGTCATTTTTAACATTTTAATATATTTGTTCTTCCCCCTCCCAGTTGCGAGGCCGAAGTTGGATTTAAACGGCATCGGAAGTATCACTATTCATCCCAGTAACCCCGAAAACTATGATTTCCACTCTAATATCGGTTATTTTCGATCATTTTATATATAGATCCCCCTCCCCTCCTCCAAGTTGTGGGGCTGATTTCTTTTTAAACGGCATGGGAAGTGCTACTATTCATCTCAGCGACCCGAAACCTATGGATTCGACACTAATATGGTCAATTTCGATCATTTGTATATATCCCCTTCCCTCTCTCCTAAGTTGTGCCGTCAAAATGAAATGATAAAAACCATCCTAAGTCCGAACCTTATCTATGTTGATAATTTGATCCAGATCGGTCGGGTGGTTCAAATATATAGATAAAGTTCGAAGTATTTTGAAACCATTTTACAATCTACACAGGAAACGACAATATGACTACATTTAATATATTAAATCAGTGATTCCTAACCTTTTTTGGACATTGTAAAGACACACTTTCCTGAACATTCACGACATACGATACACTTGTTTCATCTTCTATTAATATAAAGGTAACCAAGAAAGTTCTGCCTTTTCGCCCACCACCTAAGACGTGCCTGGACGATCAAAAATAGTCCTCACCAGCATCGATGACCTTCTGCCAACGTTCTGGAAGGCCATGGATTCCATCACGGTTGAACTTGATGGGCCGTGAAGCGAAGAAGGTATCAAGTGCATTTTGCACCTCTACTAGGAATTTGAACTGGCGTCCTCTAAAGTGATTGTCCAAGGAATGAAACAAGTGATAATCGGGTGGCACAATGTCCGGGAAGTATGACAGGTGCAACAGTGTTTTCCATCCAAGGCGTGGAATGGTGCCCCGGGTCATCCTAGCGTTGTCCCATAACAGGAGGACCCTTTTGCGATTCAGAAGTGCTGGCTCCAGAGTTTTGAGTTTTTCTTGATCACGGTTCAATGCTGATAGTACACAGTTGCATTGGTGCTCTGATCAGCTGGTAGTAGTTCCCGATGCATGGTGGGCGAGCAGTCCACCAAACACACAGGAGGATCTTCTTCAGGTGCAGTACTGGTCACTGGTTCGGTTGTTTTGGAACCGGTTCGTGCGATTTTAACCAATGATGACGGCGCCTTGGAGCTTCGTACAGGACCCACTTCTCATCACGTGTCAACACCCTGTCCAGAAATGCTTCCTTCCTCAGACGAGTCAGCAAAGAAATAGATGTCTGATCGTGTTGCCTTCTGGCCCGGAGTTAAATCATGTGGGACCCATCGACCCAACTTGTAGTGCTTCTCAAGTTGATGGAGGTCTGCCGAATGGTTTCTCCACTCACATTGAATTTGAATAGTTCCTCAAATGTCTAGTCACTATTCACCTCAATTGATGCCTGAAGATCTTCGTTTTGTACATGTATTGGTCTTCCGATACGTGGTCCGTCTTCTAGTGCTTCGTCACCGTTCTTAAACTTGTTAAACCACCGCTGTACTGTCCGAGTATCACGACACCCTCACCAAAGGCCTGGCACACCTTCCACTCCGCTGCAGCAGCGTTCGACCCCAGTTTGAACTCGTACAGCGTACACGCCCTTATGACGCTCTGTTTAGATCCTATGTTCACTCTGTCCTTAGGCAAGTTCACGGTGTAACTGAACTGCCACAACCAGGTAGTATGTTAGATATACCAACACCAACAATTGATCTTAACCTTATCTCCATTCGCATTCAACTCGCGGTGTGAGGGCCAATGGAACACAGACCTCCACAAAAAGCGACAGAACTTCCTTTCTTAGTTTTATAATAATATAAATTAAAATGGTCTAAGCTTATATGTTTCTATAAAGTAGTGTCTACGTAGTAGTGAGCCTTGTAGCTGCCACTAGATGTATTGACTGATACGATCTGTCTTAGCATTCATTTTTTATCAAATGCTTCATAAATTTTAAACTCTAAAATTTCAGGGCCCGTCCAATGGGATTGCAACTGGCGGGCATCCAGTGTGTCGAGACACAATGATTGGAAATCACTATATTACCAGTTAAATGGTAATGATGTTCATGAATTATTATATTTTCAAGTTTCAAGTTTAAACTGTACATCATTAAAATTACAGGAGGAAAATTTATTAATAAAATTAATTAATTAGAGAAAAATCTTTAGAATGGAGAATAATAACAAAAATTAATTAGGATTGTAACTTATGTTTTGTGTATGAACACGTGGGTATGTAATATATATATATATATATATATATATATATATATATACTCTCGTTAAAATATGCTCTCGATATTCTGTTTCCAATTCGTTTTAATTAAATAATAGAAAATTGCCCCTCCCCCTTAGAAAAAGTTATTATTCATATGTGGTAATAGCATATCGATTACAGATTTTTTTACAGCAATAATACATCTGCAGCAATAAACTCAATATGACATCTCTCTATTCATGATTTAATTGCTATAAGCAGAGAGAGAGAGATTGAAAAAAGTAATTGTGAACATCATGGTATAAGTTAAGTTATTTAGTAATGTTAAAATAATGTAAGTGGGAGGATCACATGCATCCAAAATATTTTCTTCTTCGGGGAATTGGAAAAATAAAAATGTATTAATACAAATGAAATGAGATTTCTAATTAAGCATCTTACGCTTACGCTCTGAGGTAAAAGAGGACTGTGATGGTGGTAATAAATGAAATAATGAATTAACGAAATAGAAGAAAAACAGAGAACTCTAAGAAAACCAATGCCTATAGTGTTTGTGTCCATTACAAAGCATACTAGACGCGAGATGGAATCGAACCAGAGATGCACTTCACCAGAAGTAAGCGCTTTACCACTAAGCCTCCGCGTTTAATGTAACAAAAATTCTCAAAGGTATATCATTAGCGTTTAATGAAACAAAAATTCTTAAAGGTATTTCAATAGCGTTTAATGAAACAAAAATTCCCAAAGGTATATCATTAGCGTTTAATGTAACAAAAATTCCCAAAAGTATATCATTATCTTTTAATGAAACAAAAGTTCCCAAAGATATATCATTAGCGTTTAATGAAAAAAAATTCTCAAAGGTATATCATTAGAGTTTAATGAAACAAAAATTCTCAAAGGTATTTCAATAGCGTTTAATGAAACAAAATTTCCCAAAGATATATCATTAGCGTTTAATGAAACAAAAATTCCCAAAGGTATTTCAATAGCGTTTAATGAAACAAAAATTCCCAAAGGTATTTCATTAGCGTTTAATGAAACAAAAATTCCCAAAAGTATATCATTATCTTTTAATGAAACAAAAATTCCCAAAGGTATTTCAATAGCGTTTAATGAAACAAAAATTCTCAAAGGTATATCATTAGCGTTTAATGAAACAAAAATTCTCAAAGGTATTTCAATAACGTTTAATGAAATAAAAATTCCCAAAGGGATATCATTAGCGTTTAATGAAACAAAAATTCCCAAAGGTATTTCATTAGCGTTTAATGAAACAAAAGTTCCCAAAGGTATATCATTAGCGTTTAATGAAACAAAAATTCTCAAAGGTATATCATTAGCGTTTAATGAAACAAAAATTCTCAAAGGTATATCATTAGCGTTTAATGAAACAAAAATTCCCAAACGCATTTCATTAGCATTTAATGAAACAAAAAATCCCAAAGGCATTTCATTAGCGTTTAATGAAACAAAAATTCCCAAAAGTATATCATTATCTTTTAATGAAACAAAAATTCCCAAAGGTATATCATTAGCGTTTAATGAAACAAAAATTCTCAAATATATATCATTAGCGTTTAATGAAACAAAAATTCTCAAAGGTATTTCAATAGCGTTTAATGAAACAAAAATTCCCAAAGGTATATAATTAGCGTTTACTGTAACAAAAATTCCCAAAAGTATATCATTATCTTTTAATGAAACAAAAGTTCCCAAAGATATATCATTAGTGTTTAATGAAACAAAAATTCTCAAATGTATATCATTAGACTTTAATGAAACAAAAATTCTCAAAGGTATTTCAATAGCGTTTAATGAAACAAAATTTCCCAAAGATATATCATTATCTTTTAATGAAACAAAAATTCCCAAAGGTATTTCAATAGCGTTTAATGAAACAAAAATTCCCAAAGGTATATCATTAGCGTTTAATGAAACAAAAATTCTCAAAGGTATATCATTAGCGTTTAATGAAACAAAAATTCTCAAAGGTATTTCAATAGCGTTTAATGAAACAAAAATTCCCAAAGGTATATAATTAGCGTTTAATGTAACAAAAATTCCCAAAAGTATATCATTATCTTTTAATGAAACAAAAATTCCCAAAGGTATATAATTAGCGTTTAATGAAACAAAAATTCCCAAAGGTATATCATTAGCGTTTAATGAAACAAAAATTCTCAAAAGGTATATCATTAGCGTTTAATGAAACAAAAATTCTCAAAGGTATTTCAATAGCGTTTAATGAAACAAAAATTCCCAAAGGTATATAATTAGCGTTTAATGTAACAAAAATTCCCAAAAGTATATCATTATCTTTTAATGAAACAAAAGTTCCCAAAGATATATCATTAGCGTTTAATGAAACAAAAATTCTCAAAGGTATATCATTAGCGTTTAATGAAACAAAAATTCTTAAAGGTATTTCAATAGCGTTTAATGAAACAAAAATTCCCAAAGGTATATAATTAGCGTTTAATGTAACAAAAATTCCCAAAAGTATTTCATTAGCATTTAATGAAACAAAAATTTCCAAAGGTACCTATATCATTAGCATTTAATGAAATAAACATTCTCAAAGGAGATACCTATACCAACTCATAGATATCATTAAACTGAATAAAACGACATATGTCAGTATAAAAAGTCATGCGTACTTTTCGAGAAAATCTAGGACGTTTTTTTTTATCTTAAAAGCTAATCCTGAAACCCCTTCCTTTATTTAATGTTTGCTATTATGATGTTGCTATATGTTAAGCAAATTGTACATTTTGGTTATAAAACAACATGACAAAAATAAATAGTCTGAATAACTTGTGATATTTTCCATCAAATACATTTGTAGAAGAAATATAAGAATTGTACAGAATTCTTAACTGTAACTAATTAATGTGCCATCTAGGTTTAAATCTGGGAGTGATAGTAGGCATTCGGTTTCCAGGTGCTATATCTTTATTTTTACAAGACATCTTTAACCAATAGATGACTGAACTTAACTTAATTCATGTATTTGATTTTATAAATTCAGAGAGATTTGTAATCTACCATTTATTTTAAAAAGTTTACAAAATCGTTTCTATAAACAATTAATGTAAATGCCTTGCCTCTGAATATTTCATGTTCCATGCATATTTTAATTTATCCAGTATATATATATATAGGGTTTTCATAAAGTCTGGACGGATTTAATTTGCTTGTAATTTTCATAAAAATGCTCATAATGAAATCAAATAAAGTGCAAACGGTACCAGAAGGATTAAATTTTTAGTTGGCAACACTGTTAGATAAGCGGCAACTCTGAACACGTTGAGAGAGGGAGAGGGAGGGCAAAGGTCAGTTTCTTACCAAATTCCATCCATTGTTGTTTTCATTGTTGTTTCAATGTTGACTGTTAAAAGTAAGTTGTAAGCTGTATTGGTGTGTGTGTCTTTTAAAGAAATAAATAAATGAAAAACTCCTCTGAGAAGACTATTTTTTTTACCGTATCAAAGATGGCGTCGGTGAAAGAGAAAGCGCAATGTGTTCTGTGGTACGTAGAGCTAAAATCACCAATTCTGGTGTGTCGAAAGTTCACCAAAGAGTTCAAAAAGCCGGCACCGACTGAGAGTGCAATCCGAAAGTGGCATGCTAAGTTCTTGGAGACTGGAAGCGTCCTGGACCGTCCTCGAAGTGGGAGGCCGCCAACATCGCCTGCAACAGTGAGCAGAGTAAGGGAAAGCATCATCAACAACCCACAGAAGTCGATTCCTAGACGGTCCATGGAACTCGGAATTCCACAGACAACCGTGTTTAAGATAGCCAAGAAGACGATCAAGGCCAAAGGTTACAAAATCAAGATAGTCCAGGATCTGCATAATGAAGATTTGGACATCCGGTTCAACTTCTGTGACGCCATGCTCAAGCAGTTGGAACATGGCAACGTTCTCCTTTCAGCCATCATGTTCTCAGATGAGGCAATCTTCCATGTCTCCGGGAAGGTTAACCGACATAACTGTCGCGTTTGAGGCACGGAAAACCCAAAAGAATTTGAGACACATGAGAGAGATAGCCGTAAAGTGAACGTTTGGTGCGCTGTGTCCTATGATCATCTGATTGGACCGTTCTTTTTTGAAGAGGAGACCGTGAATGGAGATTCGTACCTGGATATGTTGCAGAAATACCTCATTCCGGAACTGGAGGCACGTGGAATCCAGAACGACATCGTGTTCCAACAGGACGGGGCACCCCCTCACTATGCAATCAAGATGAGATAGTTCCTTGACGAGAAATTCCCTAACCGATGGATTGGCCGCGGTGGCCCGACCGCTTGGCCGCCAAGATCACCCGACCTTACCCCCTGCGACTTCTGGCTTTGGGGTCATGTGGAAACGGAAGTTTATGCAAAGAAGCCAACTGGTTTGGAGAACTTAAAGGACAAAATCAGGGCGTCTGTGGCTGGCATTTCGGATCAAACACGGCGGAACGCTGTGAGTGGATTCCAGCGCCGCCTACGCGAATGTGTGGACGTAAATGGCGCCCATTTGGATGTGTGGCGGGGGATAAACTGAGCTGGTGCAGATTACAGGTAAAAATTTAATCCTTCCGCTACCGTTTGCACTTTATTTGATTTCAATATGAGCATTTTTATGTAAATTATAAGCGAATTAAATCCGTCCATACTTTATGAAAACCCTATATATATATGTATATATATATATATATATATATATATATATATATATATATATATATATATATATAGTGACTGGTAATTTGATGCATTCCTTGTAAGGCGATATTCTACAAGTACTTTGGAACATTTTCACCCATACGAACCGAGGGTCGCAAATCGATAGTTTCTCAGTAATTTGCACATCTGTGATTTCTTTGAAATTTAACGGTTTACGAGAGACGCGGGTGAAACTTTCACCCTGACCCACTTCCAAATATCATAGAGTGATGAAATTTTACATGTGTAATCCTGCATACCTATGTAGTTCATGTGGTAACTTACAGGTTGTAACTCTGTACCGTTGCTGTGTTATAGGTCCTAAAGTGAAGTAAGGTGTAGTGGTCCAAAATCCATGACTACGCCTCAGAAAGCAGCGTGGCAACATCGCATAAGAACTTCTTCCAAGGAAATGACTACATGGTTGGGAAGAGATTGAATGAAGGTGGTGTGCGGTCAAGAGAACAGGCGAACTATGATGGATTTCATACGCAGGTTCGTGAGCGTCTCTGGCTAACATTCGAACAAGGAACAGGTGCGTTGTTTTCCAGGAAGCGATGACGTCATCATTTTTTCGCTACAAGCTAAGGGTTAGAATTAGGATTATGATTAGAACAGATTTCTGGGCTTTCGGCATGTATGGCCATATTAGCCCGTCAGGTATCAGGGATGACGTCTCTCGGTGAGCGCACTAGCCGAGGAAAGGGAAGGATGAAAGGGTTGGGGAGGGAATGAAGCGGCGTGGGACCTGTATGTTATGTACCATCCCAGCATTTGCCTGGTGTAAATGATGAAAACCTGATTCAGGATGGATGACATGAAAATCGTTTACACTTTTTCGACCTGGTATTCCCATCGGGAATCGAACCCCTACAAAGTAATAGAATGAAACTTACCTAATATCTTAATCCATGTGTACAATTGTTGTACTCAAAAATTAAGACATTGCAAATTAAGTTTCCAGCACTAAAATTATTTTTTTTTCTTGTGTGGCCTCCCTCACAAGTCGCCGTTGGTCAAAATACATATGATGTCCTTAATTATGATGGAAAAAATGAAACCTTACAGTTTTACGTCCCACGGGTATGCCGACTATGCTAAAGGAGACGGTGATGATGAGAAATGAATGGAATGCTGGAATGAATAAAGCGAGAGGAAACGGGAGTACCCAGAGAAAACCCACGCACATGGTGTTTGTCTATCACAAAGTTCACTTTTGATTATAACAGCATGACCAGCTTGGAGCAAAGTAGTTTCTCTCTATTAATTGAACAGTTCTTTGTTACAAAATATATTTGGTTTCTTAAAAGGGTGAGAGTAAATGGTATAAAGTATCTCCAGTAAATAGAATTGCTACTGAGAACATCGAGTTTCAACATCTTGATGGGAAACAAGAATTTGAAATAGACTCGCCAACTTGTTACTGCTACTCTGTCATTTGTCTGTGGGAAGCTCTCTCTCTTTTGTATGTAGCAATCGCCTTCTCGTAGAAGAGAGTAACAGAACCGAGGCGTCTGGGCGAGCGACAAATAAACTAATGACGTCAAAAGTCTTCCTTCTTCCCTATCTGTTGACCATGCAGATCAAACAGAACGAAAATTGAGCACAATTGCTGAAAATTAGAAGGAACAGGAGTTCTCCCTTTTCCAGCGAACAAGAGCCACACGGGTAAAGAAGATGTGATACAATGAATAGCCCACGTTTCACCAAAACAGTGTTAAATAGCATTGAAATTATAGTGAATATGAGAATAGTTTATTTGCATATCAAAAGCTGCCAGAACGAGAAATTGAAGTAAATGTTCCTAATGAACTGTACTACTTTTAGACTCCAAAGTACTGAAAATATTGACAAAACTAAAAGATAATTTCTGGTGGGTTTTACCAATTATCGTTAAAATTAACACGTCATTAATTATTAATTAACTTTCCGTAAGTGTTTAAGTATCTTACACAAGTCCTATTCATAAGATAAAGTTTTAATAAATTCTAATTTTAAACATGTGAGTTTGAAAATGAAATGAAATCTTTAAGTTTTATGTCCCACGCTTATGCCGGGTAGACTAAAGGAGACGGTGATGATGAGAGATGAATGAAATGGTGGAATGAAGAAAGTGGGAGGAAACGGAAGAACTCCGAGAAAACCCACGAGCATGGTGTTTGTCCACCACAAAGTCCACACGGCGCGAACTGGGATCGAACCAGGGACCCCAAGCACCGGAGGTGAACGCTACATGTGAGTTTGGTTTCACAGTGTGAAACTACAAGTACACTTCCAAACTATGTGGACTCAACACTCAAACTTAAAGTATAGAGGTAACCAAGAAAGTTATGTCGCTTTTTGAGGAAGTCTGTGTTCCATTGGCCCTCACGCCTTAGTTGAATGCGTAAAAAGCGACGGAACTTTCTTGGTTGTATTTATAGTACAGTACATCTATACCGGCTGCAATAAAGTAATAAGATACAAGATAGAACCTCTTTTTCGGTCGTTGAATCCATATCACAAGGCCATTACTCGCTATGCCTTATTGTTTTTAAAATATAGCGATAAAGTTTGAATCCGAAAATCGCTAATTTGAACTACTTCCGGTTTGAATAGAGGGTTACCAGAGGAGTTGGAACCTATTTTCGGGAAGCTGAATTGATTGCAGGAAAAAGAAAAGAAATAAATAAAAAAGAAAAAGAAACTTCTCGATCTTTCTTACAATTTTTGCTCTACGAAATTCAGATTTGAAACCAGTAAATATCAACCACCTCCCATTTCGGTAGAATGTTTCAGATTGTAATGACATGTACTTTTGAGACACTGCGTCAATTGCAGAAAACAGTTTGTCGCTATTTGATTTCAGCCACTTCTGGTTTGCAAAGAGGGTTTACGGGGAGGATAGAACGTATTGCAGAACCTCGAAAGCTGAATCGATTTACAAAAAAACAGCATCTTGATATCTCTTACCGTTATTGTTCTGTGGAAATCGAAACCAGAAATAGTAGTAAATTTTAATCACTTCCAGGTTTGATGATAGAGTGCAGCTAGTTGTGATGATATTTTCACTTGAGAACCTGAATCAGTTGCAGAAAACGACTTGTCGCCATTTAATACCATGTTTGTTCTATAGAGATAAATGGTGAAACCAGAAATAGTTAAATTAAGCCGTTTCCGGTTTGTATAAATGGTTAACATGGCAGATGGGACATATTCTTGAGATGCTGAATCGATTGCATCTCGACACCTCTTACCGTTCTTGCTCTATGGAAATCAGTATTGAAACCGGATGTAGTAGTAAATTTAAACCATTTCCAGTTTTGGTAGAGTGTTTTAGATAGTCAAGATATGTTGTCTTGAGACAATGAGTGAATTGCAAAAAACCGCTTCGCGCTATCTGTTACCTTTTTAGTTTCATAGTGGTAAATGTTAAAACCAGAAATGGCTAATTTGTACCACTTCCGGTATAGTGCTAAGGGAGAAGATGGAATCTGTTTCTGGGACTCTTAATCGATTGCAAAAAAAAAAAAAAAAACTTATCTCGATATTTCTTACTGTTTTCGCTCTGATACCTGTCAACAGACGGACGAACGGACAAAGCCGTTCATTAAGAAAATGAAATGAAATCTTTAACTTTTACATCTCAATGGTTATGCCGGTTAGGCTAAAGGAGATGGTGATGATGAGAAATGAAGGAAATGGCGGAATGAAGAATGTAGGAGGAAACGGAAGAACCCAGAGAAAACTCTTGTCCACCACAAAGTTAGCGTACTGGGATCGAAGCAAGGTCCCCATGCACCACAGATGAACGCTCTACCACTGGGGTACCGCGGCTCCCCGTTCTATAAGAATTCTGACACTTATGCATAGCATAGTTTGCAAGTCTAAAAGTCTGGAATGACTATGTTTTAAAGGCTCTCCATGCTCAGTCCAGAGATCTGCGCATACTTACGGCATTTGTTAAGCATGTAAGTTGTTGTTGTTGTTATTATTATTATTTCTGGGTTATTTTGAAGTATTAAAGCTCATAACTCCAAAATCATTTGAATTCTAAGAAACGCTCACATCTTTTTTGACCAAATGTAAGTAGGCTATACTTTGTTGCGTAGGATCTCGTTTGATTTACCTGTTCATGCAGCAAAGTTGCAAACTAATTTCTTTGTTTACAAGTGACGTCAGCTGCATTTCTGGGTTGCCAGAGGTACCTCTTATATGTAGTTCTTTTTTTTTTTTTAACAAAATCAAAAGGATATTCTGAACCAAATCAAATTTAATGAAATCAGTCATGTATATAGGTATATCTTAAATCGTTGTGCGTTGAATATGCAAAACTATTCAACATGGAATGAAACACTAAAGCATGTAGATGGCTGCAAACTTAAATTTCCCATATTAAATTTGATTTGATTTTCAATATAGTATCCCTTTCAGCAGCGAGGCTGTATGAGACGTGGAGAGATCTGAAGGTGAGAGAAGGTGAGAAGTACAGTTAAAGGTGACATCTGAAGTACATAAGCTCCCGCCGGAAATAGAACGGGGGTCTCGCACTGTCCGCTTAGCCACGAGAAGGCTCGAACTTCCGATTTTAAAATAGAACTTAAAGAATATCAAATAATATCAAGAAAAATTAATTTAATACGTCTACAGTAATGGCGGAGCCAGAAAAACACCATGGAAGTAATAAACTGCTATACCAAAGAAGCACAGACAAGCATATACACAGTGGCGTATTTAGGAGGGGCTTCCGGGTATGTATATGAAATATCTTGCAGAATTTTCACATTTTCAGGCAAAGCTCCCCCCGAAAGTTAGCAAGCCCCTCCCGAAACAAAATCGTAAATGCGCCACTGCATATACATATATACTGGAACATTAGCCGCATGGAAGGACAGATGTTCATGTACTCTTGCGATATACCACATTAAGAATTTCATTTCAGTTCACAAAGGTGAATCAGTGTTCGTAGTTTTTAAGGGAAATTTCCCTAATCTAGGGAATTTTCATAGGTAAATTTAGCAAAAAGGGAATTTTTCAATAAAATGTTGAAAATCCAGGGAAATTCTCGTGCTGATTAACCAATATAATTTTTCTTTGTTTTCCAGAAATAAACCAATACAATAACAACAGTTTGTGTGTGTATGTGTTCAAAGTAGTGTGCTTTGCAACCATTGTTGGCCGGGTGTATTTGTGTGTATTTTTTATAGAAAAAATGAAGGATAATGTAAAGGAAAAATACAAGCAAAAACCAAGTGAATAAAACAAGTGTGGTTGACACTTCCTTTTATATAGTCAAATTAATTCTTATCACTTAACTTCTGTCGTAGGAAATGGACAGTCATCAAACTAGGGAAAAATTGATAAGAAAAGGGAAAGTTTTTACTGGTTTGAGGGAAATTTTCTTACGAAAACCTATGAACACTGAGGTGAATCGAATTCCGAGGGAGACATATAATAAAGAAATATCATTCTTTTTGGTTTTCTTTTCTAGTCAAACGGGTTTGAAATACTAATGAAATTAATTAACAGGCAGAAAGAAGAACTCAACTCATTGCTAGGGGACGCGGTGGCTCACTGGTAAAGCGTTCACTTCCGGTGCTTGGGGTTCCTGGTTCGATCCCAGCTCGCGTCGTGTGGACTTTGTGGTGGATAAACACCGTGCTCGTGGATTTTCTCGGGGTTCTCCCGTTTCCTCCCACTTTCTTCATTCTACCATTTCATTCATTTATCATCGTTACTGTCTCTTCCGGCATCTAACCGGCATAAGCGTGGGACGTAAAACTAAAAGATTTCATTTCAACTCATTGCTGCTACAATTCTTGAAGAACTACTGCTAGCCAAATATAGCACGTTCTTGGTGATCCGTGGTCAGTGCATCAGCTTTCAAGTGGTATTTTCTCTGACTTTCTGGCCTGAGTTCGCTATTTCTTAATTCACGTATTTTCCCAATTGTCTCGTGATAATGAAAAATTAAAATTAAATCCTTCAGTTTTACGACCCAAGATAATGTCATAGAGGCTAAGGGAGGTGACGATACTGAACGAAATGGTGACATGAAGAAAGTGGGAGGAAACGAGAAACCCACACAAAGGTGATTATCCACCACAAAGCCTACTTGGTGCGAGGTAGGGACCCCATGTAGCATAAGGGAGCGCTCTACCAGAGAAGCTGCGGCCTATAATGATGATGGGTCAACATGAGTAAATTTGCATTAATAGCAATTGACTTCGGATCGACAGCATTGACAGTTTCTCAAATATTTAGCCCGGTCCAGACTTTGTATTTCACTTAACGAATATTATCTTTCAATTACTTCGGACTTTTGGACATTTTCCAATATGGCGAACGAAGAAATTGTGGGATTTTAGTATGTCACTTAAATAATCTTTACCAACATATATGTCAAATTTTAACTTGTTAATAATTACTTCCTAAGTTCAGTAAAATTGTAAATCAGTTTGACGGTCAATTTTAGAATTTTAGAATTTAGAGCTAAATATTTCTAAAAGTATGCGTTTTATGAAAAATTGTTTCTCTATAGAAAATATTGTGTTATGTTCTATAAAGCGACACTAAGTTTTTCTCTTTATCTTCAACCATAGCGAAGATATTGCTATTTTAATCTGGGTATTGTTCATTTGGCACTTCCAGCGGCCATTTTCCAATATGGCAGCGAAGGTCACGTGGGATTTCAGAAGACTTTTAGTATGTTGTTTAGAACATCATTCCTAACATCTGCTCCAAGTTTTAGCTTCTTGCTAATTTGTTCCTTACTTTTTGGTAATTTGACTGCACTAATATCGGAATACATTTTTTTCTTTTTATTTTCCACTTCAAATCACAACGATCACTTTAACGATATTATAACACAACAATGCAATAGATGGTATGTCTTAAGAACAAGAACTTTTAGTACTCGTATGTTGTGCTACCCTGTAAACGTGTAAAGTACTGCAGAAAAGTACTCATACCTCTCCATCCGACAATTCTTTTAACCAGTAACATGATATAAACACATAGCAGCAACTCCACAAAACAAACGAATGAACCAGAGTTGCCAAGCTCAGAGAACAAAATTATCGATTTTCGTCTTTAAAATTATCGTATATTACAGAAAAATATGTCTTATATTAGTTATACACGTAATAATATTTAGAAACACGTATAATACTACTAATAATAACAATAATATATAATAAACACATCTAGTAATCTTCAGTTTCGAACTCGAAATCAGAGTCACTGTCCTCACCATTAAAAAAAAATCCTTATTAACACTACCTTGAACAACAATACTTCCATCCCTCGTATACGCAATTTAGTTTAAACAATGGACCCAGGGTTACCATTTACCACTTCTCAAATCGTTATTGATTTATTTTAGCGGAAATGACTGTTAAGAATCTCAGTATGTGTTTTTTTTTTATAATTATTTAATGCATATCTACAATTTATTTGCATATTCAAAAACTGCAAAAAAGTATGCGTTCTAAAATTATCGTAGCTATATCCCCCTATTATCGCAAGGGCAGTATCGTATATACAATTAAGGCTTAAATCCTAACTATAAATAAAACTATATGAACTGACATAAATTAAAGCGGGGTACTTCCGGTTGACGTGGAAAGCTAAAATTTGGCATGAAATTTGGCAATTTTCCGGGACTAACCGACAGGAAAATTGTCAAAAGTGAATATTTTTAATTTTTAGGTGGTTTAAAAGCGGGATGAGAAATTCCTCATTTTACTTAGTTTTTTTTACCTATAATCTCATATTTCAGGTACTTGGAATTAGAATAAAAATTAGAAATTTGGATGCTTGTACTTTTTGTTAGCAATACCTAAGTAAATCAATAAAAATAAAAATTGCCGACTTTAGATGGTTTTATAAGTAACTGAAAAATCTTTCCCATGTTATTTATATGGAACACCTTTTACACCTCAAAATTAATTTGAGATGACTATAGCTTTCCGGGACTAATCGGCAGAAAAATTGCCAAAAGTAAATATTTTTATGTTTAGGGGTCTAAAGGGGAGATAAGAAATTCCTCATGTTATTTAAATGGGCATTTTTTTTTAAACCTAAATCTCATATTTCAGGTACTTGGAATTGGAATAAAAACTTTAAATTCGGTATGCTTGTACGTTTTGGTTAGCGTTACCTAATTGAATCATCAGAAATAAAAATTTCCAAGCGTAGGGTGGTTTTAATGGGGAAATGGAAAATCTTTCCCATGTTATTTATATGGGATATCTTCTACAACCCAAAATGTTTAATCACTTCCGCTAGGATTAGAATGATGAAATGTAGCAAGATTATAGCCTTCTGGGACTAACCGACAGGAAATTTGCCAGAAGTGAATATTTTTAGTTTTTAAGGGGTCTAAAGTGGGAATGAAGAAATTCCCATATTCTTTAAATGGGCGTTTTCTTGGGATACAAAATAGATGTTAAAATAGGAAAACAAATTTGAAATTTGGTAGAATTGTAGATTTAAGAGGTGCGAGGCTGTAAGCCGAGCAAAGGCGGAGGTGTGAGGACGAAGCCCCCACTGGGCAAATTCAGGAATATGAAGAGTAAATGCAAGGAATTCACCGTTGATACAAAGACTGATACATAAGAGATGCGAGGTCGTAGGCCGAGTCAACGCGGGTGTCTGGGGGCGGAGCCAAAGACTAGTTATTGTATATTACGATAAACTATCTTATGCTTGGCGAGCCTGGCACAAACTCGTCAGCTAGGTTATAACAAATAAGTTTTCTTTTTCTTTTTAAGAATAAACGCAATACGAGTCATTGTTATATAGTCGTACATGTCATTGTTATATAGTATATTTATTTTACATGTTTTCGTCAACTTACGAGGTCACTACGAAAGTTTTGAGATGTGAAATAACTTACATACTTAAAATCAATTTAACACTTACATTTTCTCAAAGTATTCACCATTACACTGTACACACTTTTGCATCCTCGAAAACCAGTTTTGGAAGCAGCGTTGCCAGTCTTTTTCTTCAAGTGTTGAAAGTTCATTCTCGTAAGCCACTACAGCTTCTTCAGGGCTGCAAAATCTCTTCCCATGCATGCGATCTTCGATTCTGGGGAATAAAAAAAAATCACACGGGGCCAGGTCAGGGCTATACGGCGGATGAGTCATAAGTTTGACCTCCGTAGATTCTAAAATCTGAATTATGATGTTGGCAGTGTGTGCGGACGCGATGATGAAGCAGGATTCCACGCAATCCAGTTCTTGGACGCCGTTCCCGAAGCTTCTGGAACACTTTTGTTAGGCAAAAAGTGGTGTACCACTGAGCAGTAACAGTCATTTGTTCTTAAAGTGGAACAGTTGCAACATGGCCAGATTTGGAGAAGAAAGTTGCGACCATCTTCTTCCCCACACTTCGCGGTCGCTTCACTTTCGTGGGCGGATTTTCGTCTGGAAAGATCCAAACTGTAGACTGGCGTTTATTTTCAGGGTCAAATTGATAGATCCAAGTCTCATCACCAATAACAATGTCAGAGACGCGTCGAGAATTGCCTCCATCAAATCTTACAAGCATATCTTCACACCATTCCACACGCATACGCTTCTGCTATTCAGTCAAAGTGTGAGGCACCCAACGAAATTAAACCTTCCTGAGCCGAAGATGATCATGAAGAATTTTTGTTACTGCTGACTATCCAATGTTCACTGTAGATTTAATGTCCTTGAAAGTTGTTCGAGGATTTTCTCGAATCATTTGTTCCACAGCAGCAATGTCTGATACAGCTGTTGCCGGACGTCCAGCTCTCTCTTCATCTTTAAGCGGTATCCGGCCTCTTCTCAATTCACCAAACCACCGAAAAATTGTAGCACCGGAAGGAACAAGATCCCCAAATGCCCCCTACAAACGGTCAAGGCTTTGTGTCTCGTTCAAACCACTTTTGAAATCGTAAAGGATCATTGCCCGAAAATGTTCCCTTTCGTGCTGCATTCTAGACAGCCAAATACTGCTCACATCAACAAACAAGTGAAGGCGATACGGCCACGCCGATAAGCGAGGCGAGTTGAAACTTGCTTCGCTTCTTCCCTCTGGATACCACTACCGAACACAATTGTTGGAATTCAAATACTGTGCCACAACAATGCGTATCTCAAAACTTTCGTAGTGACCCTCGTATTGATTGCATACTATTGCTTTGACTGGTCGTAAGATTTACAAACTGTACAATTTCACTCACAAATATATACAATATAATTTTCTCAATTACACAACAAATATTCTATTTTACCTAGTTTTACCATAAATACTGTCCCAACTTCTGGAGGTGGCCGTACAAGCAAGCGACGTCAAGAGTGGTATCTTGAAGCGTGAGTCACTGCTGGGTAAGCTGAAGAAGTGTAAAGGTGTCAGTTGTAAGTGTTTAAGATGGAATGGGGGTGAGTATGAAAACTGTGTGACCGTGATAGCATTGCACATGGTAGGCCACAAAGATTTAAGGATTGTGTGCATTCTAATGGTGGCCATTTTGAATAGTTATTTGTGATTTTGATTTATAATGCGTCTATGTAACTCATATTATAAGGTTATTAAAATATCTCTATTTTGTGTCAATGTACTTAAAACTTCGGGACACTACTTACGGCAACACTGGGTATAAAGATATTACAGATAGATTGTTAGTAATATTAATATTAATAATAATAATAATAATAATAATAATAATAATAATAATAATAATAATAATAATAAAATGTCATGTATTTACATAAATCATTGTTTTAATAAGTAGCTACTTCCAAGGTCAGCAACCTTCTGATTATTTGGATGCATCTTTTCTTTCTAGTCTTTCTTATTATCTGACAAACTTTTCATTTCCATGTAAATTTTTCTCCCTACATCTTATATTATTTGGACGATAAATTTCAAACGCGGCTTTTCTCTAGGTATTGTTTCTTCTGTCATTCCCTCCATATCTAATGGCAAGATTCCTTCATGTCTCATAACGTGTCAAATCATCCTATTTGAAATAATCTTCAATATATTCCTCTTTTCTCCTCCCATTTCCATAATTTTTTTTCATTTGATATCCACCAACCTAATTTGTATATTTTTTTCGCCCTACCCTAGCGACCTATTTCAACCCTAGCCACCTATTTCAACTTGGTCACAAGGAAGCAGGTGATATTAGATTTACATCGAAGTTGGATCACCCGAGTGTGACGTATTATTAAGGGGGTCAAGGTGGAACTAGACGAGCCCTGCAGGGTTTCTAACTCTCTTCGCTCGCTGACGCTCGCTCACCTATTTTATGACGTGGGTAAATCACCTTTTTTATCAATAAAGTTGTGTGTGCAAAATCCTGCTCCCTGCTGGTGCCTCCAGCACCTCCCACTCTATCTCCGAACTACCCCCAACAACCCTTCGCTTGGCGAGGGCCACGCTTCTTACTCTCCTGTTGCTGACATGAGATTAGTTCTACAATATCCATTAGGACCACTTCCTTGGCTAATTGTGATGGAACAATGAAGAAAACAAACAAGGCCACTCTTCACAGATATCTTGAGAAAAAATTGTCTGCTGTAGAAAACATGTCGAAACCGTCAGCCTGTATAATTGATCAGATGTGTATTGTTCACAAGATTAACGGAGAGCAAAAGACTTTTGAAGCGGTATAAAAGAGCATATTTGCAGCAGCCTTGCTAGCTGGATTAGATAGCGAGAGGATTGACGTATTCGATGTATACGATGATAAATCCGTAAAGGATGTAGAGAGGATTAATCGAGGCAGTAGTGCCCCCCCTTATGTCCATGACGCACCCCCCAATTGTCTATCCGTAGGTGTTCTTCCATGAAAAAATCTTCTTTTCGATTAATTTTTACACCCCCCTCAAACAAATTTTAAATAGATTTTAACCCCCCAAATATTTCAATGACGCAGTTTGAGTCATAGCCCCCCCCCTCTGTGGGCACCCCTGAATCGAGGGTCCACCTCTGGTTTGCCGTACAAAAACATAATGTCCAATCAAAAAATCAAACAGTGGAGAAAGTTACTTGCTTGTTCTGCAAGTAAAACAGCACTCATCGAGTTTCTTGTTAAAACCTGGAAATCTCCCAGATATCTCCAGAAATATGATGATAAACAGTTTCTTGTCACATTGAAAAACGAATGCATAAAACTAATTTGTAAAGAAAGTATGACTTGCTAAGATCTTCAGACGTCTCAGACGTCTCAGGAAGAAGCTGACACCCGAATTCTTCTGCATGTAAAACATGCAAATATTGATCATCCATCTCTGATCATTGATTCTGATGATAGCCATGTTCTTGTTCTCAGCCTTTTCTTCAGTGAAGATATTGGTAATGTGTTCATAAAGTGTGTCACTAAAACAGAGAAAAGTACATTGATGTGAAAAGTACATTGATGTAAAAAGTACATTGATGTGAAAAAGTACATTGATGTAAAAAAAAAAAAGTACATTGATGTGAATTATCCCCTCATTGGGTAAAGATCCATGCAGAAGTCTTGTTGGTGTACTTTCATTCACCGATTGTGATTCAGTCAGCGCATTTAGTGGCCGTAGGAAGATTGGAGGCATTAAATTTATAAATACTGATACTGAACTTCAAAAAACAATGGTAGCTCTTGGGGGGAAATGGCACCTTACATCAAAACTCTTCCAGAAACTCCAGGAATTTACTTGTATTATCTATGCACCGAATTCACCTATCACCAACGTCAATGACCTCCAGTATTAATTGTTCAGGTTGAAGAGAGGTGACATCGAATCTGGGCAATTGCCACCATGTGCGGATACACTGCACCTTCACGCTAAAAGAGCTCATTATCAGGCAGCTATCTGCAAGAGAAACCTCGAAAAGCATTTTAACATTCCCAGTCTAAATGGTCATGTATGACTATTCTAAGATGACCAGCTACAAATTGAACGGATGAAAGGTCCTCCAGCTCCAGATGTAATTTTGGAGTTCCTTGTGTGCAAATGTACCAAAGAACGTAGGTCTCCTAGTTGTCAGTTTATTAGCAACAACCTAAAATGCACATCTGCCTGCAAGTTTCAGACATGTAGTAACATGTTAGAAGAGAATAATCTTTACAGTCAGGAGAACATAAATGTGGACAGTGAAGACATGTAGCATGATAGATTGGTGCATCAAAGTGTATACAATCCCACATGGTTCATTTAGAAGTAATATCAAATGGAAAAAAATATGTAGATAAAATTTCGTATAGCAACATATGTATCGATATTGGGTGTGAAACCAGATGTAGTAACGTTCATGTAATACTTGAAAGCGTATTACAGGTTCGAGGCACAGTAAATTAGATACAGAAAGTTTTCCCGTATACTTTAAAGATGATTTCAATACATTTGATTTTTTTGACATAAAAATATTTTGGGTTGTTTGCGTATATCATGTGTGTAACAGCAATAAATAAACAAGCTTATGACAAAAGATAAAAATAGTTTAAAATAGTATATATATATACTTTACAACATATGACTTGAAACATTTGTCAGTGTAAATAGGCCTATATAAAACTTTATGTACGAGATTGTGTGTGTATATGACAGAGTATAGAGTTTATGTTTATTCATATAAATACTCTTCAATACTGACTCATAAATATTTTGTACCTTCAGTACATAAGAAATTACGTCATTTACGGTTACATAATTTATTCATATTCGCTTAGTAAATTTTACTGTATATGTGTGTTTTCTTAATTTCCTGTATAGTTCAGTGCAATTAGACCAAAAAAGGGCAAAACCCGGACATTCAGAAAAAAAGTCGAAACCTTTTCTAAAATGATAATGATACTCTATACCAGCATTTCCCAACCTTTTTCAACTTGCGGCACACTACGGGTGTAACGAATTCTAGCGGCACACTCATTATTTGTAAATATAAAATACTGTGGTAATATTTTTTTCTGTGATTACTGATCTTCTCACAGAGATGAAAGCTCGATCACTGGTTTTCCCCTATGCTAATTCATTATGCTTATTTTTTTTATTCTAATTTAAAAATAGAAAAGAATTGCAATGAAATATAGGACTCAGATTTTTTAAAATATGCTTTCTTTTTCGCAAACTGCATCCAACCTTTCACTAAGAAGGAAGATCACTAAATAACGAACGAACAAATAAATATCTTGTACTTTTAATTTTGCTGTTTTAACCAAAACCGGTGCATATTATTGCAATCACACAGCTTGCGATGCGTCGAAGTCAAAACAGCTGTTAAACAAAGTGTTGTTCTGTCATTCACGTGCGAATGAGTGTTCTACGAACGTTCACTTGACGCGTACCGTACAAGTGCTTCCATTTCTCGGTATTAGTATGACTCTCAGTTGAAGCGTAACATAGCAACTAACCGTGGAAATGTGTACAAGCTGAAATACTGTCTGCTACACAGTAATAGATGTAGAATAATATATTACAATTACAGTAATTTTTTTCATGGTAAAATTCATAGTAATGTGAAATACAAAAATACACATTATTTTCCTATGTCTTGCAATTTGGTTGCTATAGAATTAATAATTTTGTTTCGATTTGCTCGCGGCACACCAGCAGTCCATTCGCGGCACACCGGTTGGGAAACGCTGCTCTATACAGTAACTCACTGAAAGTCCCAAAAAATCCCTGGTCGGGTTTGGTCACTATCGCCGCCATATTGGTTAACCTATTTCCAATGCCAAACTGTTGCGTGGAGTCCTAGCATTCAATTTAACTGACTATAACACAGGTTGTAAACACAACAGAGATATGAACCATACCTCGTTGAAAAGGTATTTAATTAGTTGTTTTCATTGTGTGAAAATTGAGGGAACTTACTTTTCATGAAAGGGAAATAAGGGAAATTCTACACAATTTCTCAGAACAGAAGTGAAAAATTGAGTTTTGGGATTTTTATTACAACATTGTAGGGAGAACAAACAAAAAAACAACCCGAATCCTATTCTAAAATGATCATGGTACTCTATTCAGTAACTCAGAGAAAATCCCAAAAAATCCCGCGTCGGGTTTGGTCATTATGGCTGTCATATTGGATAGCCTATTTCCAACGACAAAAGTTTTCGTGAAGACCTAGCATTCACTTTAACTGACTATAATACACGTTGTAAACACAGCTGAGATATAAACCATACCTCATTGAAAACATTTAATTAGTTGTTCTTATTGTGTGAAAATTGAAGAAATTTACATTTTCCCGAAAGAGAAAAAAGGGGAAATTCTACATAATTTCTAATATCAAATGTGAAAAATTAAGTTTTGGAATTTTTATTATAACATTGTAGGGAGAAGAAACATAAAATGTGTACAAAATTATTGGCTACACCGTAATTAAATTACTGGCTACACCCTAATATTAATATCTTCTAAAACTGGGATTTTGAAGATTCATATAATGAATTAAATTCTCTTTTGATCCATATTGTAAGATTTCCACCTCTGTATCCACAAATTTTGAGTGAAGTTAACAGTGGGTAGGTATTTGCAGAGGCTTCAATAACCTCTACAAACCTAAATATTGGCTTCTTTTGAGAATGGAAGAACGGGAAATTTCTTACAATTTGAGGGAAATTTTAATATATATATTGCATGTAGGAAAAATCGGAAGAAATTAATATATTTCCGCAATCATTGGTTAATTCTTCTTCAGTCAGAAAGTCAATCTAATTCCCAGATTGATACTTTTTCTAGTGGTTGTAATATTGATTAAATTTTTAAGTAGCTCATACTTATTCATCCACTTAGTCATCATCATCCTATGGAAAGAAATGCCAAACCACCATGCCCTAGAACCTTCAGGTCAAAGACTTGCATTCAGGCAGAACATTACATCATCATTATCTTCAATTCAACTAATGATCCTGTAAGACTAGAATCTAATTTACTAAAACAAGAATTCCCGAAGTTTGTAAAACAAAGCTACTTAATAGTTAGACAAAGTGTGAGGTTTTGGTTCGGAATTTGGTGTGACCTGATGATTAAACAAACTTTGATGAGAGCTATGAAAAGTAATGGTAGCCTCACTTGGGGACGAGAAATTTTGCCTCAACTATTAGTACATGGGTTCATTCCATGCCTGCATATTCAAGAATAGTGGAAAGTGAGTAGAAATCTACTGATGTTATCTCCGAACAACATGTTGACTTGCGAGAATCTCGTCAAACTCGTGAGGCCAAAGATGTCTCTGTTTCATCAACTGGCTCCGAGAACATAAACCATTCGAGATCATCCCAACTTACATCAATATCTAGTGATTTGCTAGCAGATGAAAATGTAAATTGTGATAAAGCATTAGAAGTTAAACTTGCTGGGCGGTATTCAGAGAGAATCGTTAATCGAAGGTTAGTAACAGACTAGTTAGTAAGAATACTAATTCTTTACTAAGGAAGGTGCACTTTTTGGTATTCGGAGTCTACTTTGAGTACAACTAAAATGATGATTTGGGTATGATTAACTTATAGAACCCCAATTAATCGGTGAGCAAAATAAATGTGGCAACTACGGAAAAGTAGATGAGCACATGCGTAGTCTGTAAAAATGAAAATACATGAATTACAAAATACGAAATGTCGTGTCGCACGCTAAACCGTGGGTAAAAGATTAGTCTCGGCTCTAGATTAATTAGTCACATGTGATTAACGTCGTCCAATACTACGTCCTAATCAGAGACTCTGAAAACAATTTTGATAACCATCCTTTAGTCAACCCGTAGTATGGTGTTAATCAAACGTCAAAACGACTCTGCATAAGGCCCGCTGTGATGAAGATTGAACAATTCAGTGAAATTCATCTGAAACTCAAGTCAAGTTTGAAGTCTTTGGGCAGCTTAACAAGATCAGTAACTGTGTGTAATGAAGCAATGTGTGTAAATCCAAACTAGCTTTTGCACTGCATGGTATGCATAGTTAGCTCTGAAGAACAGTTGTCTGAGATCTTCAAATATGAACTATCTGCGTATCCTCCCTCCTTATTTGATGAAGGAGGTCGAATTAAGAAAGGTACAAAATCATCGACAATATCCGCGTTATCCCTTATTTTCGACCCAGAAAACAACAAGTAGTGCCGCAAAACAAGATGTATAATTGATGGTGAGCACCTCTGGCATAGTGTTGTCTGGCAGCGTCCTGTCACGTTCAAAGAAATATGTCGGCAATATACTGCATACGTTGTTACACATTACGGAAAAACTCTCGTCGTTATTATGGAAATAACGAAAGTATAAGGACAAAAGATGAGGAGCATCTGCGACATGCAGGAAAGACTTACCACGTAGACATAGAATTAGAAAATAATATTACTGCTACTGTAGGGCAGACTGAATTTCTTTTAATCACAGGAAATTCCTCCATCTTTAGAGTAAGCATCTTCAAAAATCAGGATGCAAGGTACTCCAGGTCATGGCAGATGTTGGTATGCTGATTGCAACCACGGTTATTACAGAGGCCAAGAGAGGCCTTAGAGTTATTTTGATTGGTGAAGACAAGGATTTATTCGTTTTTCTAGTTGCCCTTGCTCCACTAGACACATGTTTGAAGATGAAGATGCCAGGAACGAAGACTTCTAAGACAACATTCACCGTATTGGAACTATTCAAGATGGTATAGTTCATATGAAGTACTTTCTTCTAATTGTACACGGCTTCACAGAATGCAATTCAGTTTCGTCAATTTTTTTATCAAAGAGGTAAAAACTCTGCTTACAAGAAGTTAGAGTTATAAGAAACCTAAAGAGTATATTCAATAATTCTCGAGTGTCAGCTGAAGCTAGCTGTGGCTTAAGCTAGTAAATCTTTCTTTTTGTCACTGTAAGGTTCAAAAGATATCAGAAACTTGGACATTTTCTGTCACCAACTCTATGAGAAGACAATTGCCAAATAGTCTATACATTTACAGTTTAACTTAGCTGTACTTCCTCCTACAACAGGAGCCGCTCGTGAGCATTCACTCCGAGTCTTTTATCAAGTGCAGCAATGGCGTGGTGTTAACATGGGCACTTTACGCCTAGGTTTGAAGATAGTCAATAGTTATCTACGTCCCATACCAACTTCGAAGTCCGCTGCTTCTGAAGACTTACTACATCTTATCTCTTGTTCCTTCACCGACGACTGTGAAGGAAGTTCTGAATGCCGGAGAGGTATGTTAAAATGCTCAATTATGTGTATGTATGTACTGCGTATGACATGGACGTAAGAACAGGAACATAGAAGATGAAGTAGAAGCGGATGGAGATTTGCTAGTTCCCAAAAAGGATATCGAAGAAGAGACATTCCAAGATGCCAAACATCCTCGTCTGGAATAAATCAAATTCAAATAAACATAAGTTACTTTCAAATGAAAATTATCTAAATTCGAAACCTTTACATAATAAAGAATTACTTTTTATGCCTTTTTCTAGCTCAAACATTACGAATTCTTACACGTTACTAAACATGACTTTTTTCAACAATTTTGTATACGTGTCAAATTCCTCCGACTAACCTGGCTTGCTATGAATAGAACATTTTATTCTAACATTCCTAAAATTGTGGGATTTTTCCTTTCCCAAAAATAGTCAACATTGGTGTTTGTAAAAGATATTGAAGCCTTTTGAAATCCCTATCCATTGATAACTTCAGTCAAAACTTGTGGATGCACAGGTGAAAATTTTACATATTTGGACAAGAGGGAATTTAACGCATTACGTGAATCTAGGTTTAAAACCCCAGCTTTAGAAGGTATTCATATTGTGTATTTTTAACGTTGTGTCTAGCCAACAATTTGCACAAATTTTATGATTCTTATCCATACAATATTGTAATAAGGATCAAAAAACAAAATTTTTCACTTCTGTTCTGAGAAAGTTTGTGGAATTTCCCTTTTTCTCTCAAGGGATAGTGAAATTTTCCTCAATTTTCATACAATAAGAACAACTAGTTAAATATCTTTACAATGAGGTTTAGTTTATATCGCTGCTGTGTTTACAACCTGTATTATAGTCAGTTACAGTGAATGCTATGGTTTCCACGAAAACTTTTGTCATTGGAAATAGGCTATCCAATATGGCGGCCATAGTGACCAAACCCGACACGGGATTTTTTTTTCTGAGTTACCGAATAGATTATCATGATCGTTTTAGAAAAGGTTTCGAATTGTTTTTTGTTTGTTCTCCTTACAATGTTGTAATAAAAATCCCATAACTCAATTTTTCACTTTTCCTCTGAGAAATTTTGTAGAATTTCACTTTTTTCCCTTTCAGGAAAATGTAAATTTCCTCAGTTTTTACACAATAAGAACAGCTAATTAAGTATCTCTTCAATGAGGTGTGGTTTATATCTCTGCAGTGTTTACAACCTGTATTACAGTCAGTTAAAGTAAATGCTACGTTTCCACGAAAACTTCTGGCGTTGGAAATAGGTTACCCAATATGGCGGCCATAGTAACCAAGCCCGACGCGGAATTTTTTTGGACTTTCTCTGAGTTACCGAATAGAGTATCGTGATCATTTTAGAAAAGGTTTCGGTTTGTTCTTTGAATGTCCGGTTTCAAACCTAATTGCACTGTACTATTAATATTTTAGTGCAGATTGCAACTGTAATGTAAGAAATGCAATAAATGATAACTACATATTTCTGCCGAAATCAATATCACAAAGTTTCATTCATATCGTAAAATAAAAGTCAGAGTCATATCTTGACAGAGTCATAATTCTGATATTTAAATTCTTAGAAACCTACATCTAGCACTGCATAAAATGAATTATTTCCGTTATTTGTAAAGATACAGTTATGATTCAGGTGGCATTCGAAAGCTCTTAAAATGCACAATATTGTTTATTTCATAATGTTTTTGTGTACATATAGCTGTTTCATAGTTATTCACAGTGTGCGAATTAGATAATCTATATTGGGGGGGATAAAATTAGGCCAAAGGACATAGTCTGAAGGTTCAAATTTCAAAATGAGACAATAAATGCCTTACCCCCCTTTTATACATACATATATATATATATATATATATATATATATATATATATATATATATATATATATATATATATGTGTGTGTGTGTGTGTGTGTGTGTGTGTGTGTGTCATCTGTAATAAATAAGAGATTTATTAATTTAATAAATCTACCGACAATAACTATGCACATATATATTGTCTGACATACACACACCCCACTAAACCTTTCTGAACGTGTTTTAATGTTGTACTCACTCTTGTCCCCGTAGCTCTCTAAGGTTCATTTAGTTAATAATTTGGCTCGAGCGATAGCCATGATCACAAGCATATGTTAATTTTTCCACTCATATTGAAAGCTTCCACTTTGCCTTACTACATACAGGTTGCGAAAAGAAACCTACTTCAGTCTTGTGAAAACCACTAAAATTATCAGTTAAACCGGACTTTTTTTTAAAAGAAAATCTAGATATTAGCCTATCAAATAACAAATGGATTGTTGCTGGTCCCGATTTCTCACATCAAGGTCAAATCGAAGGCCAAATATTTAAAATATCTCAATTCAAATTTCGAGCTTGTGCTTCTACTTCCCGCTAAAACTGTGCTCATCACGACTTTTTTTCTCCAAATATCCATTCTGTGATGCGCACGGAAAGTCAACACTTAAAAATTACTTTACTGTTAGGTTGAAGATGAGTTGATTCACTATGGGCTACGTTATTCAAATAAAGTAAAACATTACACTGAAGTTTTTCAGACAACATTAATTGCGTGGACAGCAAACTGTACAGCGAAAAGATGGAAAAATGAAGGGTTAACTTAAAAAAAAAAAAAAAAAAAACGCTCCAGTTGAAATGCTTATACAGACACGGACAATGACACGGAGAACCAGTCGTATTAACAAATGCTGAAACAAATCTTGAATTATTCGCTTATTCACTTAAAAATCACCTTCATTAACATGTCTGCTCACTAGGAGCGTATCCCCCAGCGTGTACGTTAACATATACTTACGAGAGAATACCTATATCTCAGATTTTGAGTACAGTTTCAAATGTTCATTTCCGTAAACTGTAAAAGCAGTGATTACTATGCTAACTATCACAAATTAAATGCAACTTTTGAGTTGCATACACACAAACTACTAGGGAATGAAGACCATGTGCTAACAAAGAGTACACATGGAAAATGAAATAACATGTTATAACAAAAATTAAAATAAGATGATAATCGATACAAATATAGAGGATGAATATGACATATTCGAACTTCGCCAAGTATGGTAGAAGAAGCTATTTGTTTACTTCTTCTTGGCCAACCGCTAAGAACATTTATAAATCTATATGTGGCTTTGTTATACGCAATTAGTACATTCAAATTCACAAACGATGACGAACTGAAGGGTACGAAGGTACAGTTGCAAGTAACAACCGTAGTCATAATAATATAGTTCTACTAAACAACGTTGAAAATAGTGGGTAATTAGGTGGTAAGTAGAAATGACCAAAACTGAACAGTTTACATCGATCATTTCGAAATACAGCTAGAAGATTAAATTTACAAGAAATAACAAAAATCAGTGAAATTTGGAGTTATACTAAGCATAGTTTGAGGGGGAAAGCGAGCATCCCCGGTGGGGATATTTCAGCTGACTTCTTTGGGGGGGGGGAACAAAATGTGATTGAGGGGGAAAAATCCCCCTCATCCCCCCCGGTAATTCGCACCCTGGTTATTCACCATTAAAGGTTGCGATTGAATGTGTGACCATGACATTTCTCCATTTTCAGGCACTATATTTCAAAATGGCGGCAAAGATTAGGAAAGTTTTGGTGTTAAAATGTAGGCCTTATGTATATTATCGACAATAAAGCAAGAAGTAAGAATTAAGTTTCTATTTGGAACGATAGTGCAATTATAATCGTTTAAAATTGCTATGGTGAAAGTGCTAGGCTGCCATATTGATGACGTCATATTTGGCATAAAGCTGTGCCGGACGAAAGTCTACCAAGCAGTTTTGACATACTGGATCACATATCTGTTCAAAAAGTATTGGGGAATTTTGCCCCCTCGAATGGTACTGTTGACCAGATGACCAGGTTTTAGGGATCTGGCTCATGGACTACGGCAATCGTTGTGCTCAATCGACTCGGTTTTTATCATGCTTAGGGTTGCATTGCGTTCCACATTATTTGCTAAGTTTGGTACGGATGAGGTTCAGACCGTATTCCTTCTAAATGGCTGAAGATCACCCTAACATTTATTAGTAAATTTATTACTGGTTGCTACATGGATGCTCCGGGGCCCCGGAACCCGAGTTTGAACCCGTTTCTCTTGCGTTTAATCAGCCGTATTACCGACCGAGCTAGGGCAGCCCCAACTTATTCTTAAACTACCGGTAAATTTTACTTAACACAGCATAGGCTTTTATGACAGTGATCATAAAATATTTTAACTAAGAATAAATCAATCAAACATCGTGAGTTCCCTGAAAACATAGGCTAATACGACCCGCCATTGATATGCACCCACATAAATTTTAGAAAGTCGGCGCCATTGGGTTGTTAACCTTTATTGTGGTAACTATTAATTGCGGGAAGTTCGGCTTTTTTTTCTCTACATAGCTCTGGGCAACTTCTGTACAATTCTTTGCTAAAACTTTAGAGCGTAACTCAAGACATATTAAAGAAAATCAATTATGACTGTATAACGAAATATTGGATAGGTTAATAATTACCTGTACCTTGGGTAGAAAGTGCTCATACATAAGCACTATACCTTATAGAATGTTAATTTAATAATAACAAAAGAAGAAGGTTTTTAATATCTGTAAGATATTAGAGAGTATTATATAGTTCGTTGCTATGTAATTGTTTATGGATACCTAATTCTCGTGTATGTGCACGACAGTGTGAATGAAAAATACATTAAAAGTGTATCAACTAATAAACCATTTAAAACCGTTCATCTACTTTATAATTCTGATAGAGAAGGTGAGAATAGTATTATATACATAATTATTAAAAATATTTTTACATGAAAACAGTTACTACCACTCAAGTTCTTTATATCATCGATCGAACCAGGTTGACGACTACCCTTGGTGAGTCGTTATAAAAATTTTGGTTTACCTTACCCGGGATTTCTTGTAAATTCACTACCCGAAGCAAAGTAAGGGTGAATTTACTTTTGTAATAAAGTTAATGAATACAAATTTCACAAGACTGAGAGGTGGTAGAATAATAATAAGAAAAATGAACGGTAACGCTATGGAGAATGAACCCAATGATAGTGACAACGGTGAACATAGTGTAACACCAGGAATGACACTTGAAGACCGAATCTTGTTAGCCTTACAGCGGCAAGAACAATATCGTAAAGACGATTCGGAAGCTATGAAGCGACTGGAACAAAATTTGGTTCATATATCCAACAAGCAATACGAGGAATTGAAGCAGACGATAGAACAGAAGATAGAACAGAAGTCCGAAGAAAACAACAAGCAATACGAGGAATTGAAGCAGACGATAGAACAGAAGATAGAACAGAAGTTCGAAGAATCCAACAAGCGATATGAGGAATTAAGTAAACGAATGGAACAGAAGTCAGATGAAACGAAACAATCAATTATCCAGGCGATGGATGACATCACCTCGCAGTTCGAGGAAAAATTAAAAAGAATATCTGAGGGTTGTCAGGATAATCACGACCACATTATCCAAGAAATCAGTGATGTAAAAAAGGATTTAGAAGTAATGGAATTTTCTGTTCGTCAGCAAAAGGTTCAGGTCACCAATAATTCAAACAACATACGTGCAAATACACAACTGATAGCTACTCTACAGGAGGAAATGAGGAAGCTACAGGTCAAGGACAACGCACACCACAATAATACGGTCAGTGATCATTTGGAGTTTCCCCATTCACAAGAGATGACCTCGCCTCCACCCACATCTGATGAGGACCTTATTTTGGAAGAAATTCATCCGAAGAGTACTGATGGACGGATAAGAGACGGTACAACAACACATCACGTCATGGATAGGAATTGTCACCCAATAAGTACTCGGAACGATAAAAGGAAGGTAAAGTTAAGCGTTAAGATGAGTGAAATACGTGCCATGAGTAAATTCAGTGGTAAATGTAATCAGAATGCTACTTCGTTCCTGGAAAAATTTCAGGACGAATGCAATATAATGTGTATAGATAGATCACAATATATGAAGCTAATCCCTCATTTATTACTCCCACCATGTTCCTTATGGTTTAAGGCAATACGTGATCACATCAATACATATGAGGAATTCAAGGCAGCGCTGATCGCCAATTATGAAAATGATTTTTTGCTTGCAAATAGAGATGCCACGATTAGAAATCAACATTTCAATCCTCGTTTACACAAATCTGTTGTCGAGTTTGTTGTAAATACCTACAACGAATTAAAAGTTGTTAATCCATTGCAGTCGGAATCTAGAATAATAGCATCCATTCGAAATTTGCTTCCATTTAAGTTACAACAGATCTTGTTTTCTACACAGTGTATGAGTTTCAACCATTTGTTAATGCTCGTTCAATGTTATGAAACTCAATACCATGCTTTGAATCAACAAGCAGGTGTGAGTAAAAATAAGAATAATTCAGATCATTTTGTACCTGTTAGGAATCTAGATATCCGTAGTATGAACGATACGGAATACAACCGAAGTCGAGTAAATTCTAGCAATCCAAACGAGCAAAATAGGCAAAGCTATGTAGGAAATCAACCTAACCTAACCAATCACAACAATAATTATGTCAGATCACCCAATCAAAGTAGACACAAAAACAATCGAAAGATATGGCAAAATTCTAGGAATACGACAAATTACGTGGATAGACATAATCGCGGTTCAAGAGATGGCACTTCGTATCAAAATCAGAATCACGATGCAATACATGTACAACATATGGTGGAACCTAATCAAGATTGTGCCGTACAATGTACCTTATTAGAATCATATGCTAGTACAAATTTAAATTGATTCTAGTTAATGAAGTTAGGGTTAAACCCATATCAGTTATATATTCTTGTGAATTTTTATTTTTAAGTTTATGTGTTAATATCAATAATGAAAACAATTCTTATAACTTCGGTATACAGACAATATGAGGAATTATAATTCGGTTCATAATTGATTAAAAGCAAAGATTATTTATATTAGATTGATTTATGTTGAAAACTTAATTGTCAAAGATTATGTTAAGTATAAGATTCATTCTTTTAAGCTAATTATTCAACGACTATCTTGGATAAGATTCTTCATTATTCTGATGCCTTATAGATCCAATGTTTATTTTGAAATATCATCTAAAATAATTAATATATATAATGCGCCCTGCATCACGGTGACTCATGTATTAAAACGTAATTGATTCTTACGATTTTGACTTCGTACCCTTCAAAAATTATATATTAAGCGACGACATTTAATAATAAAATATAATAATGTAATAAATGATAATGAAATGAATATAATTAATGTAATAAAATATAAGTAGTAATGAAATGAAAGATTTGTTATAAATGTATCTATATATGAAATGTAATGAAGATATACGAGGGACGATCAAAATGTAAAGGACATATGTAATGTAAGATCACTATTGTAAACGGACCAGTGATTCTTGAAGATAAAAGCCAAGTTCGTTTATGACTTTTATATTCAGTCCCATCGTCGGGCGACATTTTTATATAACGAAATATTGGATAGGTTAATAATTACCTGTACCTTGGGTAGAAAGTGCTCATACATAAGCACTATACCTTATAGAATGTTAATTTAATAATAACAAAAGAAGAAGGTTTTTAATATCTGTAAGATATTAGAGAGTATTATATAGTTCGTTGCTATGTAATTGTTTATGGATACCTAATTCTCGTGTATGTGCACGACAGTGTGAATGAAAAATACATTAAAAGTGTATCAACTAATAAACCATTTAAAACCGTTCATCTACTTTATAATTCTGATAGAGAAGGTGAGAATAGTATTATATACATAATTATTAAAAATATTTTTACATGAAAACAGTTACTACCACTCAAGTTCTTTATATCATCGATCGAACCAGGTTGACGACTACCCTTGGTGAGTCGTTATAACTGTTAGGCCCAGCCTTCATTGGACCCGAATGCGAATGTGAATTTCCCAGCAAATGTAAATAAATTAGAGTGCCTTGACTAATTCCGACCTGCGAATTTCGAATGCCGATGAAAAGATGCGAATGCGAACGATCCCAACCAGTTGGGATAGTTCGTCCGAATTCGTGCGAATGGAGAGTCGTGAGAAGAGGAATTGAGCGCTACGTGAGAGAAGAAAGTTTGTTTTGCGTGAAAGCAGACGACGTTGCGAGATGCGGAGATAAAAAATAAAAATAAAGATGGAAATAGATGTTGATGCTTGAATAAATTGTGTTTTTGATAAAGTTCCATTGTGGAACCAAGCTCATCCAGATTACTACAAACGACACTCTCGAAAATTGGAATATGTTTCAAGTGGAGGTGAGATTTTGTGAAATATGCAATAGAATGTTGCAGGTATCATTCGAAAACACTCGAAAAACTTTTCTTCTTGTTGCTCTAGCTGAGACAATAAATTATATGCTCCCTCATTATTTCTTGATAAAAATATGTCATTTATCCACATTCGTCTTCTTCGTGCTCTCGTCTTTCAAATGAATTTTCAAGCAAAACATTTCACATTGAATCTTTGAAAGAAACATTGCAACTTGATTCGCATTCGCAAAACTTCGGATCTAGTAGATGCACATGAATTCGCAGTTCGCAATCTCATTCGCATTCACAATGGCATTCGGAAGCAACGGAGGTCGGCCTTTGCAAACTGATATTCTAATTTAGAGTTTCATTGACGCAAACCGTTACATAATGAGTGCTGGTCAAGTTTAAGCACCCCCCTGCAATCCCACAAACTTTGTCTTGCCCCTGCTCGGTTAGATACTTTATATTGGTCTCCTACCATAGGTATAGTCCGGACGCTGTGCTTATATACAAATCATGAAAGAATTGTAATTTACTACAATTACTTCTGGTGGGCCTCGTTGACATTTATTTAGCCCAAGTGGTGTTTTCATCTGTCGCTCAGCCCAAACCTTGTGGTGGATAAGAAAATATGTGCTGGCAACGATCACTAATATCGATCAATAAAAGTATCTGGCAGCACTAGCGAGTCACGATTCAGCTGTTAGCCTGTTACAGTCTCCTTTAGTGAATCATGGCGGCGTGTGTTGGGACGTAGAGGCCACATGTTTCAAAAAACCATAAAATTTGACCCGTGTCTTTTTATAATATAACTTCAGAAATATGGAAATAATGAACGTAGAAATCGGTTGATTGTTCCTTCGTATAGTTGTCAATATGGCAACTCAAAATAATATTGACGAAGACGATCCACGTTTTCGTATCACGCCAGTCCAGCAAGTATTCGCATCATGCACGGGAGCATTGCTGACCTCGGTGATGGGTAAGTTTTTTATAAAACATTCTGGCTTGAAGACAAATATGTATATAATATATTTTATTTTGTGTGTCGGGAAGTTGTAGTTTTTTTCCCCGCATCCTAAGGTTTTTATTTCCACGAGTATTTAAGTGGAGAGCATTAGCTTCCTGTAAAAGTGTTTTGGGTGAATTTTAATTACAAGCAAGCTAATTTGTCAGAGATTTTCTAAGCTCTTAAGTGATTTCAATCCATTATAAGTTTTAACGGTTATTCTTCCTGATTGAGAGTGTACACTTAGTTCTTTTTATTAGGAGGAAACTTGAGCATAATTAGGAAATAAATTCTGAGGTTATTTGTAAGATTACGTTTAATTTTATTACATTGAAAGAAGAAAAGGTTTGTAGTTAAATTTTTATGCTTTGTTAAACGCAAGTCTATTCCTTCAATCCTACTCGAATAAGATTCGAGCCAAGGAAGCATGTTGCAATAGCATTGATTTTTGGACTTACGTACCCGTTATATAACAAGGATAGCATTCATAAACAGAAGTATAATTTTGCCATCGGGCCTCAGGCGTGCCGTTAAGTTTGTACTACTAGTAGCACACGGTTAAATAGTTCTGTGCATAACATCACTCATTATTGGTAATCGTTGAAATGTTCGGAAGTCCTTGTCTTCGATAACGTACGTCAGTTTTAAGGAAAGACTTTACTTTAGGCAATTAATTCGACAGTAATTCGCTTCTTTGGTTCAATGATTTTATTTTTTTAAAGTAAAATCTGTACCACCCCTAACATGGAGCATGGAGTTATACGTTTTGTTTTGAGCCACGTGGTGTCAGTTGTTAGTTACTCAGTTCTCTCATACGAGCTGAGTAGTAAATATCTATGCGTATTACTCAATTTGTATGGAGGATCAGTGAGGGTAATTGAGATGCTGCCTATGGATGGTAATTGTGAGACAACCTTCACAGATCTTCAACCACTGTATGATAAATACAAATTAAGAGCACAGGCATTTAGTAACATCCTTCACAATGCTTTGTCTACATTTTTAAGTTTTAGTTTGCAAAAGTTTGGATGTACTAATTCTTTTAACAAACTCGTTCAGAAAAAATTGATTTGAGATCCTATCCTTAAAATATATATCTATTCGTGCAGTAATACCACTATTGTGAAACCAATGGGTATTGGTAGGAGCCTGGTAGGTCAGCAGTTATAGGTTAAGTGGAATTTGTCCCTTGGGCTTTTCTTTTAGTTAAATATTTTGTTGTATCTCATTTTGCTTATATGGAGGTTAACTGAGACGCATTCTGGATTAATGTATTTGAGATATAACCGGAATCTCTCTGTATACTAGTATGTTGTTTCAATAAAAGCTGTAGTGTAAACTTTACAATACGCACTCAAGCTGTGCATCGATAAGTAACGGGTTAGGGATGAACTTTACAAAGCCCGCTCCAGTTGTAATACAATGGCGTAGGTAGTGATCTTGCGCATTTGGACTATTTTCGGCTGAAGAAACACACCGCTATATTTAAAACAAAAACATGCTCACCAACACATTAGAATATTTCAGAAAAGAAAAAAAAAACAATTACGGTAAGAAATGTAAATTACTTGTGCTTTCTGATACCTACAAAGAGAAACTGGAGCGTGTATTATAAAGTTTATCCCCCGGGGTTAAAGTTTACAGAACCCGCTCAAGCTCTAACCCAACATTCTAGATAACATCCTTTCCAATGGAGCGTGTAATATAAATTTGTCCCTCGGGGCCAAAGCAGTGTTGCCAACAAGTTGATACAAAAATTCGCTAAATTGGAGATGAAATGACTCCAATTTTGGGTGAAAAGTCGCTAAAAAAAATTCGTGGAATTTTGCCTTTCATATATATATATATATATATATATATATATATATATATATATATATATATATATATATAATATAGGATATATAATATGTTTTTTGTGTATGTGTACGATACGTGATCAATTCAAGCCGTAGTACTATCTACGCTACAAGAACGTATATGAAAGATTCAAAGACATGTACAGGGTGTCCGAGAAGTCCTTCCCTGATGACAGAAATTGATAACTCAGGCTAGAAATAAGATAGAAATATGAAACTGGTGTTGAATTGTTTACAAACTATAAAAGTTTTGGTCACATCAGTACACTTCCACATGAGCACCCTTGGTAGCACGTAGCACATCTAGGCTATATTCAATCCACCGTGTCTGCTGAGGTTCTTGGTCGACCAGACCTCGGAAGGTCAGCAACCGACCCTGTGTTCTTGAACTTCTCATGCCAGGCTTTAATGCTCTTGACATTAGGTGGAGTCCTCCCAAATGTTGTCTGGAACTGTCTCTGCACCGTGGTTGGTGATCGTGTCTCATGGTACCACAGGACACACTGTCCCTTCTCCTGGTTGGTTGGCATGGCTTCTTGGGCTTCTTACTTACGTACTACAAACCTAAAACAAACAAAATTGAGACTTGGTAAAACAGAACAAACCTAACACAGACAAAAACTTTTATAGTTTGTAAACAATTCAACACCAATTTCATATTTCTATCTTATTTCTAGCCTGAGTTATCAATTTCTGTAATCAGGGAAGGACTTCTCGGACACCCTGTATAACTAACAATAATTTCACTTTTATATATTTTTAACTTTGATGAATTTTGCTTCAACAAAATTAAAGGTCTAGAAAAAATCTTGGTCTAAAAGGTCTACTCACGCTTCTACAGATAATCTGTTTGCTATCGGTAATATATTAGCGGTTGATGGCACTGATGTCACCTGTGCTGTGGTTGGTTGGTTATGTTGAAGTCGCTGATTGGTTATATATTCCTGACTGATGATCTATTTTCGAATGTTGTATGTTGAACATGCGTCGTTTCGATTCCCTTTCGTTGTTCTAATATTGTTTCGGTATTCGATTTTTTATTTTTTATTTTTTTTTTTTTTTTTTTTTTTTTTTTTTTTTGTTCAAATATGTTTGTGATATTGAAGTGAATTCTCATCGTTTCGCGATATTATGTGGACGGATTAATATTGAGAATTGTAGTAACAGTTGAGGTGGACGAGAGTTTGTTCGGCAGACACAAATTTAATGTCGGTCGAATGCGCCATAGTCAGAAGTGGATAATCGATGGTATTTGCCGTGAAACTAATGAAATATTTTTGAGTGGGTGTAACGAGAACTTTCGCAGTACTGATTTCCTTTTAGAAATTATTTCTAAACATGTACATCCTGACTCCGTTATTATCACTGATTGTTGGAAGGGGTACGTGGGTTTGGATAAGGAACAGTGGACTCATATGACTATTAGTGAAATGTATTTCATTTTTCTTCGTCATGCTGGATTGATTTATAATTAGTGGTGAGTGTTTATTATTTTGCAGTTATTTTTTCATTGTTAGATTTATAGTAGTGGTTTTATTATTTGTCTTGGATGTATTCTTTCGGTTCTTGAGCGGGGGATTTAGATCTTAAAATTGATTGTTACTGTTCTACCTGAATTGGTTTCTTGGAATAGTCTACCGTCAGTTCTCAATGATATTTCCATTATTCATAGCAATTGAATAGTAAATTTTTGGTGAAGAGTAAATTATAGCATAGAGGATCTGCCCGTACAACAAAATCGAGAAGCCATACGTCACAGTTTCGCCAGACCTACTCTGCCCACTCCGCGCCACTAAGATTGCACTGTTTCGAGCCACAATCATGGCGGAAACGAGAGTAGCCAATCAGACGTGCCGGCTCAGACGATGCTTGGTTGTTTTTTGGCTTCACTGAGTTCATATGCTGAAGATACGTAAGGGCAGATCCTCTATTTTATAACATCCTTGTTCCGTATGGTGCAAACTTAATTAACCAGGTAGCTTTCGGCATTTGTTATATATACATAGTTTTCTGTCTTTAAGAATTGGGCTTACATTCCACCAACCAAATGATCACATATCTGTTCAACCTTGTGTATGCAGAATGGTGTTGAGAGTAATTAAGTGTTAACTGTGTGCATCACTGCTTACTTGGAACTAGAAAGATTACTTCATAATTAAATCCATGCGTATTGAAGATACGATTCACATTAGTTTTTCATATTCCAGTTATTCTGAATTCTGTCCAATGATGAATGACGCGTTATTTGCGTATGGGAGCCTTGTAGTGTTTGAAGTTCTCTGAAGCCTTGGATCAGCGACAAGCTTGCTCATGGGAGTCACATTCAGAGTACGCTGTTACTCCTTTTTCTCCCGGGAAGGTCTGAGACAGGGCCACCAAATGTCCTAGCAGGGCATATGCTTCTAATGAGCAGTGGGATATTAGAAATAAGTCTGAGTGGACAGTGTCTGTGATATTCCGCAGTCTTTTCTACTGTGGTTTGGAGACTATACTGTTGCACTTCAGTTGGAATAATCCCATGGCCAGCAGTTTGAGTTCAATAAGCAAAGTGTTTATTCACAACTCAATTCAGACTACTCTGTTGCTGGTGCTTTTGGTTGACGAGGATTTCTGCATGAACAAGGATGTTGCCCTAATGCAATAAAAGTTTCTCCTGAGGACGATATATATATATATAGTAAATTTCTGTAAAGTAGGTGAATGCCTGTGGTTCAAGGTTACACATCCAGTAGTTCGTACGTGTAAGCAGGTAGTAATTTCAGAAATAGTGTTAAAATTGTATCTAGGTCATCTTGTCAGGATTACAGTTTCGTGATTGAAGTCGGATTTTATATACTTATAGTTTCATTATTTTGAAGTAGTTCTTTTGTAGTAGATAAAAATTACGTAGTCTTGTAGTTTTTAGGTTTTTTAGTGTAGTCACGGGATATTTAGTACGTCAGGATGTGGCACCTCCATTACCCAGTTCTTCGAGACTGCAGTCAGCCACTGGTCGTCCAGGTTTGAGTTGTGTTGGGCTGATGTCCCAGCATTGAAAACCTGCGATCGAGGACAGTGTAAAGATAAGCCTCGGATGTGGACTGCTTTGTCTGGACGCCAACCTCACTATTGTTTGTTCGGCTTTATTTGTGGTTTGGATGACGCACGGAACCTGAGTCATGAGACGGAGTGAAGAGCATGCTTATACAGCAGGACTGGATGGGTTACGATTTGAAAGGAAATGTTGGGAGTCTGCGATGAGTTAATCTCCAAAGAACCATTTGTTCCTAAAAGGGGTAGACGTGGATAGTCTCGCCAGTACTCACCAGTCGGCGGTGCAAGTTGCCCTGCCTCCTGGTCAGTTTGACTCGAAATCACGCTTCATCGTGTGACAAGCGTCATCTAGGTACGTGCGGGTACCCACCTAGAAAACCATGAAAACATGGAAAGGTCGGGAAATTTTGAAAAAACAAAAGGAAAAAAGGGAAATTCTGCTTTGATGCGAATATAAGTACAGTATTTACTATCTTCCTACTGTTCCTAGCGATTTAGCCTTTTCAATTCAAAATCCTCACGGTCTCTGGAGGCTTCGCCCCCAGACTCCCACTCACGACAGTAATGAATCAATCAGTATTTCGGTGCAAGCGGAGAGGACGGAGCCAGTGTTGTCCGCGTGACCTTCAGCTAGCCAATACAATGGTTGCAAACATAGCCTGTCTTCTGCTGTGTCAGAATAAGTAGACTGTCGCATGGTTAAAGGAAGAGCGCTTTTTGTGTTCTATCGTGCGTATTATATAGTTATATTAAATTGATTACATTTTAAATTGGGTTGTCTGAAATGGCATTGTAAATGCATACATACAATCACAAATATGCGAGTGATTATTACCATTTCCTATTGTCAGTTTACGGGGCTTGGGCGTCATGGCGACGTTTGACGAAAGTCACGTCGGTAAAAGTTGAAATTTCATCGTTACGAGCTAAGGGTAGGAAGTTTCATACGTAAAGCTCTATAAAGGAATTAGCACATCAGATAGGCTTTCGTCCTTTAATTTTTACCGGTGACCTTTTAATTTTTATCAATATGATTTCCTTCAAGAGTATTTTCGATTGTTACCGTGCCATGCTGGATCTCTATATCATTAGCGGTGAGTGTTTATTTTTTGATAATTTTATTGATTTTAATTACGAAATCTTTTAATAGCGTTCATTTTATCCAGCTGCTTTTTAGGCTGGGTTGGGGTGGAAGCTACCCATATATTTTCGAAAATAAGCATTCTACATTTTAAGTTTTTAGCTGAGAAATATCGTAGTTAGAAATTATGGATAGTTTGGATTAGTTTAGTTTAGAATCTGGTTTTCGCTTCATTTAAAGTGTGGTTGGTTTTTAAGTGCTCATTTTGCAGAGCTTTTAAATTACGGTTGTTTAAGAACTGATTTATCTGAACTGGTTTACGAAGCAGTTTGGCAAACAGTTACCCGAGATGTTTCTATTCTCCGGAGTAGTCGGAGAGTGAGTTCTTGGTAACAGCTTGTCTGTTTCTAGTAACTGATTCCTAGACTGCTCTGATGAATTGAATCGTTCTTGGGAAATTATTCCTAAACTGCTCCGAAAACCGGATCAGATGAATTGATTGCAGTCACTGTCCTAGTCAAAAGTAAAAGCTTGCCGTTGTCTCTTCAGACAAGATTTGCACGGTGCATTTATGCGAAAAACACCCACTTACGTGTACTAGATGGTTGCTGCGTCCAATCCACCCCTACAATAATCAAATTTGAGGTACGAATTATTCATAGTACGTTTGACCGGACCTTAATTTGCCATTTCATTCTCGAGTTATGGTCGCTTTTTTTCCCCGTTGCGATGAATTTTCGGTGGTTTCAATGTCCGAAAAGACGCACTTCCGGACACTTGTTCCTGTTCTCAAATTCTTTCGTCGCCTATCATCACTCTTGAGTTTATCCCCAGGTCACAGAAGTATATAGAAATGTAAATTTGTATGTAAATCTCAACTGGCAGGTTTATCTTTACAGTGTGTGTGCTTAAAATACTGTTTGGGGAGGGGGGTGAGTACAACCAAAGCATTGGAACGGTTTGTTTACTTTTTAAACTAGGAATGCAATGGATGTATCCGATTGCAATGAAATGAGCTGAGCGAGCTTAAACTACGTAATCATTCCTGGCCATTATGCAATAATAAATGCCATTTTTAATTGTTGACAAAAAAGTCGCGTGAAAACTTTTTCCCCGTGTTAAGTCTATGCAAGCGTTTTTCGGTGATTATTCCTCGATGGTACATCGGATTTTTGATTTCGACCTATGTTGTCACTCAGCACGACATACTCTATCAGCGTGCTAAGTTTCTTTGAGATCGGCCAAACGGTCTAGGAGGAAGCGTTTTTCGGTCATTATTCCTCGATGGTACATCGGATTTTTGATTTCGACCTATGTTGTCACTCAGCACGACATACTCTATCAGCGTGCTAAGTTTCTTTGAGATCGGCCAAACGGTCTAGGAGGAGTTCGCGGACAACCAAACGGCTAACCCGAGTATAAGAGCTTCGCTTCGCTCAGCTCAATAACTTTTAGACCAAATCAAGTACTGTACTTATTCTTGGCGTTTTTAAATACTCGTGCTTTTTTAGCGGTTCAGTTAACACAGAAATTTGATTCAGCTGGATTGTAGTGTACTATGCTTTATTGCACATTCGTTACTGAATTTCACATTGCAGTGTAATGCACCCAAACCCAATCTCTCTCTCTGCCCGAGAGAGAGTAGTAGAGTACTTACCTCTGGTGCATGGTGTCCGGGTTCGATCCCCGGTCAAGTTAGTTTGGCGGATAATGTATTCATGGGTTTTCTCGGAGTACTCCCATGTCCTCCTTCATTCTCATTCCACCAATTCTTCCATAATCATTCACTCGCCTTAATCATCCGTCTCTTAGCCCGACGGGCATAATCGTGCCGTGGGACGTTAAACTGAGAGATTTAACGGTTGTTTAGCCAGAAATTTTGTAGTGCGTAGTTATATGAGTAATCGAAAGTAGCGAATGAACGTTCTGTTGTAGACTATGTTAAAGTCCGGCAGTTCATAAGAAAGGAAAAGAAATTGGATATGGTATTAGGATAAAATGTTTTTAACGAGGAGGGAGAATATTGCCGATAGACTGCGTTACAGATCGAAAACTGATATGAGTGCACCCCAGTTCCTTAATTTTCAGCACCCCTCTCAAATTAACAGCAAAATTATTCTTCGCTCTACTTCTGATCCATATTATGGCTCTCTAGGTAAACCAGCTGGAACTGCCCTCAGGCAGTATTGTTGATCATCGGTAGTCTCTAGCATGAGAAGCCTCATTTTTCGACGAATCTTTATAAAGATCAGTTATATTGAAGACAGTTTAGTACTGAAGTACTCTTGAGTATAGTTTAAAACTCAATCTTACCTTGTACCCGTTACTTCCATTCTTGTTTATTATTGTTACAATATTTCAACTCTCTGGGGCCATCCTGAGGGGATCGAAATACTGAGGATAATGGGCTTATACACGAGTGGAGGTTGGGGCACGAGATGTAACCTTATAGTTATTCTTTTTTGTTACTGGCTATTAATTTGTCATCTATTTTAGTGACGCCACTAGATGTGGTGAAGATCCGTCTTCAGGCTCAACAAAAAGCAATGCTTTCTCAGAAATGTTTCCTGTACTGCAATGGGCTTATGGATCATCTTTGTCCGTGTGGAACTGCCCCGGGAACAGAAGCGTGGTACCGACGGCCTAGTCACTTCAAAGGAACCATTGTAAGTACCCATTTTGCGATGCTAATTATTTATTATAATTTTGTTCTTAGAAGAACATAACAGTACTTTTCACTCCCGTGTAAACGTATAGTTAGTGCCCACAGTTTCGGGTGCTATTCCTGGTGTGACATGTTTTAAAAGAAATTAATGTTGGAATAGGATAAAAGAATAGCCTTTCCATTCAATTTTACTTCAGTTTGTTCTACCTCGCTTGATTTTCTTCTAAATATTATTATATGACCATGGCGTCTGAGTCATTCTTCTCTTTTTCATGTAATAGCACAGTGTGACCCTCTTTATCTCCTTCAGGTGCGGAGTTTTCGGAAGCTTGAATATATGTTCTTATTTTTAATGATGTTCTCTTATTATAACTAATTTCATACTTCCAGCATAAGGAAATCCTTACTTTAAGCATTTTCTCAAATAGTAGGAGATCCTTTGCTAGAATTTGTCCCCCTGCTCCGTTTTGGAAGTGGAATTTTCGCACTGTCAAATACGTATTTCCTTGTTTCAGTTCATGTAGCAATTTTCACTGATTCCTTACATTGGCCACTTTTTCAATGAAAGGAAATTTCGATGTTACAGAAATGACCCACCCACTCCTTCGCCTCTTTAGGATCGGAATTTTCGAAAAGACTGAAACATGCGTTCCATTTTTAAGATTTTATATAAATAATTTCAAGTCTTCAAATTTAAGCGAATCGCCACATTCGATACTTGGTGAATAATGGTAAATCTCAATATTATAGAACTTTCTATGAGAGGAATTTTCGAAATTTCTAAAGGACGTCCAGATTAATGTAAAATAAAGAATATTAGAACCCATATGCACAAATTTGTTCGATGACCTGCCATGTTTTCCGGCAGCACTAAACACGTCGTTGTAGGACTTCTGATTTCGGATCAAATAATTGACATGTGGTTTTTGCTGACCTTTTTTTGAAACTAACAACACTATTCGGAGAGCTTTGTATTAAAATTCCCAATTTCTGACTTCTTAAAGTTGTATAGTTTGGCATTGTCATCGTGGTGTACAACACTGTTGACCAGTTCTTTCGTTTGACTTGTTTAGATGCACTTGTGCTAACTGTCGACAGTACAGGTCTGAATCTATTGTTCTGCCCAGTAGTAGAAGCTTGTGATGTACGATACCATCTCAGTCCCACGAACACAGCATAACCTTTCTGGGCGTCAATGTGTGTTTTGCACACTGTGGAACTTCTCGCTTCGACCACGACCTTTTTCGCACATTTGTTGTCGAAGGTTATCCATTTTCCATCACTTGTGATCAACCCATTCATAAATGGCTCTAGTTCGTTGTGTCTCAATACATTTGTAGATGGAAATTCGATCGAGTAAATGTTGAGTCGGGTCATTTGGCACCCAAACATAAAGATTCTTTTTAGCCAGCTTTCTCTAAATGATTTAACACTGGTAATTGTCATGCCAGTCTTATTCGACCTTTGCCAGAGTATCATCCGCTTCTGCTATGGTTGGTCACCCACTTTGACATCGAAATTTCGAAAATGAAAGCGGCTGAAAGATTTTTGTGACTTGCTTTTGATAGCTTATCTTGCCCATGAACAGCAAAATTTCTACACAGCATTTTCACCTTTACCGAAATAAAATTGAAAAATTTAGCTCACATACATTAGTCTCACTGTCCAATGTCTAATGACGTTAAGTCTAACCCACTGCTACTCATACCCTGAGATTTAGGATACTAACTTCATCAGGGGCGTGAGAAGCTCAATACTTTTTATGCCTTATATATACCTTATAATTATTTTTACGATATTTTATTTAAAAGTAATTCATATTTGTTTTCTCCATTTTACAGAAAGTACCATCCATAATTACGTAACACAATAGTATAAATAATTTATATTCTTACTCAGTTATCAAATTTTATGTCATTGGCATAGAAGTGAGACGTGTTGTTTAATAAACAATAGATACGTATCGTATCTTATAAAATGAGAGTATTATAATTTAATGATAAGAAATGATAAGGTGAAGATTCTAGCTAGAAATATTTGACAAACTTAATTGATTATACAAAAACAATGAAGGAGCTAGAATGTTTTATAACAAAGGCATTTTAACAATGAATATATTCATTATAGCTTTATGTCTTTAGCAACTTGAACATTCTGTCACTACACAATAAAATTTACATGATTCTAAATTACATGTCATTTACAAATTCAAGAGACAATTGGAAGTATAGTGGTATATCTTATTTATTATAAAAAAAAATGAAATGTATAATAATACAATGAATGCCTATCGGGAAACATCCAGTCACAATAAGCCTAATCACAAATTAAAATATCTAATGAGGAATAATGATACGGTAAACTTGCGTTACTCCTGGAGAGTAAGCCGTTGTCCAAATGACGATGCTGAGGCCTGAAAGAAATCCAGAAATCGAAGCAAGTCTGAGCGGAGATAGATTGAATAACTAGTGGTTCTCGAGCTCTATACTTATACTTAGAGGCTTTAACTTTCATTTTCAATATGTTATTTGTTTATACCATTTCTGTATTCCTCTGATTTTATTTAAATATCCAAATTTCTGGTTATGAATTACATAGTATATTTTTTTTATATATTTATTACAAATAAATTATCTGAATACTTTTATTAAGCATGACAGTAATATTATACTACTAGTACCACTATTCTTAAGCTACGTTAAATATTGTAAACTTCAGATACGAAGGTTGTTAGAAACCAGAGCTAGTCTAATGACGGAATTCCATTTATAGCACTGTAGTATAGTGAAATTGTGGTGTCGTTTCAAATGAAATTGTGGTGTCGACAATGATTCAAATGTCGTTGAATTATTAAAAGTACAGACCAAGGGCTAAATTGCTACATATTAGCAATGTGCTAAATGTATCTTAGCTTTTCTTTTTTCTGAGGGACTAGTCACTAATCCTCGCTATTTTTATTTTATTTTTTCCTATCCTTCAATGTCCATTCTTTTTTTCTTTGTTTCCTATGTGTTTAGTCTTCTCCAATGAAGCTTAGCTGAGGAACCTTGCTATGCTGTTTCTTCTAACGCAAGCTGTGTTAGCATTTTCTTTCAGCAGTGTGTGCAGCAGTATTGGCTAGGCATGGAGGTGTTGGTATTCACCAACATATTCCAACGCCTTCCAGTATTGCTGTACATAATATGTAGGGTTCCTACACGCTTGCTGAAAAGCCTAGAAATAAGTGTGTCGGGGAAACGCCCTGGAAAAGTTACGGAAACCAGGAAAATTCTGAAAATCCTGTAAATTATTTATGAACTGGAAATGTCCTGAAATTTATGTTGTATAACAGTTGATAGAAGTGTATATATTATCTGCAGAGCTATGATGAATGAAATACTGTTACATTATTTTAGAATGAAATACGTTGATCAAATAATTCAATGTTTAATTAAATTCAAATATTTCATTACAGAGAAATAAGTTATCAGTTTTCTTTTTTCATTAGAAAGATACAAAGTAATGAAGAATGAAGTTCGTCTGTAAATAAAAGAACTAAAAGGATATTAGGAAGATAGAGAAATACTTAATATTTTTGCGTGTTCAAAATTATGTATAAATAACGACATGTAAAAAGTGTTAAATGCCTTGGTAATCCTAGAAATAAGAGTTAACTTTTTTTTCTGAAATAGTGCGAATATGTTCTAAATTCTAATATTATTGAAGTTGCATTTTTTAATGTTTTTACCATTTTCAGTGTCTTGTTTGTACAAAAATTATAAAAGAAAAAGTAACGTAAACAGTGTAAATCAGAATGTATGGAAAGGTGGTATCCTTAGAAAAATAATTTCAGTTGCATTACTAATTTGTGTTTGTGCATTGTAGTCAAAATTGTTGATACCCTGGAAAATCTGTAATGAATACTGGAAAAGTCTTGGAAGGTTGCCGGGTGAAGGGTGGCCTTTTCTTTCAATACATTTATATATACCGGGTGATTCAATAAGAACGTACCAGGCCTATATCGCAGCTAATACTGCTCGTAGAGCCTTCAAACAAAAAATTGCAATACCAAATCGTATGTGTAGAATGCAATAAAAATAGTGCCGAGACCAGTGGCGTCTCGTGAATACCTCCAACGGGGAGCAACTTCAAAATTTGCAATGGAAAGTGGTATAACTGTTGGAATCGTTCGAAAGGACATTAAATGTCATGCAACTTTTAGAGGACAAACTTTGTCATATCCTTTCCCATTTAGCCGCTAGAAGCGTTGTTGCAGGCTTGTATCTGACTACCCGTAGCAGGCCTTTATCTCAGCTAATAATGCACATAGAGCCGTCAAACAATTGTACTACCAAATCGTATGTGTAGAATGCAATAAAAATAGTAGCGACACCAGTGGCGTATCGTGAATATCTCCAAAGGGAGTCATCTGCAAAATTTGACATGGAAACGAGGATTGGTTGTGCCTCCATTGAAACAAGCGCACAATGGGAGAGACGTCGAGAGGAAACACCCTCGCACCATCTGCCTTTCACCTAGTAATGCGCATCTGCCTTTCACCTAGTAATGCGACCGTGTTGCTGCCAACGAGGAAGAAATATGCCAAGGCGTTTCCTCTCGACGTTTCTCCCATTGTGCGCTTGCTTCAATGGAGGCACAACCAACCCCTGTTTCCATGTCAAATTTTGCAGATGACCCCCGTTGGAGGTATTAACAAGACGCCACTGGTCTCGCTACTATTTTTATTGCATTCTACACATACGATTTGGTAATGCAATTTTTTTGTTTGAAGGCTCTACGTGCAGTATTAGCTGCGATATAGGCCTGGTACGTTCTTATTGAATCACCCGGTGTATATATATATATATATATATATATATATATATATATATATATATATATAATATATAATATATATATATATATATATATAATATATATAATATCTGTGCTTCAAAGCGTAATATTTTATTGTAGAAACCGAACTGTCCTATACTTTTTCAATGTCCTGCTGGGAGGCCTGTGTAAGGCATATTTCCAACATTTGTGAATAAATGAATTAGATATAGAACTTAAAACAGTTAAAGCCTAAAGTAAGGACCCTGAACGTAGTTCTAATACTCCCATAACTGTAGACGTTAAAGCAGAAACAGGAATGAATTAGCAATTTTTTATTTATGGCCTCCTTGAATGAAGTATAATCAAATCTCTTTACAAGTTTGTAGAAATAACTTTGCCAAAATTGATGGCTCTACCTTTTCTATAGGTAATCTTACATATTTAGCACTTTAATATTTCATTCATGTTCAAAACTTGAAGTCAAAATTCCGTTAAATAATGCTTGTGAATCTATCTATAATTGAACTTAATTATACCACTGGATAATTAAAGTGTCTTCATATGGAGTCAACCTGATTAGGCCCTGCTTCAAAATTCCCTCTTAGATTCTTGTGATGGAAAGCAAAATCTTTCCCTTTACCCAGTTTACCTTTGAACCGGGGCCTGTTGATTAAAAGCAGAGCAAGCTATATTGCAGTTCCTATTACAGGTGTATTTAGTGTAACTGCTGGGATTCGAGCGTCGGAAGATTATAGTTTTTATTAAAGTTTAGCCAGCTTAACTTGTTAAATAGAATAAGAAAAGTCATATTTTAAGAAACATAATCTAATTTCTGATGAATGAACGTAATTTTTCCCTTACATATTTTCCAATGCAAACTTCAATTACGGTAGAAGTTACTCCTACGCATACTCGCGAACTAATTTTATCCGTAAAATCCACAATATGGATGGTGTTCATAAACCATACCGACAGACTACATGTGATTCCTCACATCAAAATAAGAGAAAAAGTTCATAAGAACTTGTGGGGGGGAAAGCGCATAGTATGTCCAAAGTCATGGAAAAGCTAAATTTCAACACGCACAATTTCGAATTCGAAAAAGCGTGGAGTGGCGGTCCGCGGTAGCGTAAGGAAGTCATACATACGTAATTCAAAAATGTAGATTTCATTAACGTGCAATGGATGGTAAGAAATTCTTTGCAGGGTGTAATTCCCAGACGTGCTCTCAACAGAAATTTTCAGGTATGCTCTGATTTCGAAGTGGGTCCGAAGTAGGCAAAAGGTGGCTTAACATCTGTACCTTTTGTGTGCTTTGACCCACCATGAAATCAGTGTCTGGAGAATCCATTGCACATCGATAAAATATGCATTTTTGGATTATGTATGGCCACTCCACGATTTTGGACACTGCTAGCACTGAAACTGCTCTTTTTCTCCACAGATCCATATAAATTTTTTCGACTTATTTAGATGTGAGAAATCGCCTGTCAGTTTAACATCCTGTATATTAAAGTATTAGTGAATTTTATAAATATTGTAACCAAAATTAGGCTGGTTACAAATTAAGCTGTTGAATTGATAGCAGATTTACTTACAGCGTATTATGTAATTGAACTATGTCCATGAGCAGCCATAGCATTTCGTAGAATTGCGCTGGCTGCAACCCTGTGTAGTTAGTATCTTTCGTCTAAAGAAGTAAAAGTACACAAAATCCATGTTAAGAAACTTTTATGGAGCCATTTCATAAGGACTATTAGCCTTGGATTAAATTCAGATGAAGGAAGCTTCAACAATGGGATTACATAATTCGCTGAAACAATGCTTCTACCAGTTTATTTACCTTTTAAAAAATAAAATTTAATCAGCGTTGTAACAGTAGCAGTAATAAATTATTTTAAAGCTTATTTATGTTCACCAGCTTCAGTCTTACGTGACAAGTTTCAATACAACACTGTAGCATTTTTCTAGAAATATAGATGTCCTTAGTTTGATTTGGCAACTAACAAATATATTATCTATATATTCTAAATTCACGAAATTCTAGCTGTTTTTTCAATGGTGTTTAATCTATACAAGACAGATCGCACATGCTTTCGAAGAGTACTGTCCCGATTTGCAATTATGATGCACATTTAAAGTTTTTAGTCACTAAAGTAGACTAATATACCTTTGAATCTAAACTCAGTAAGACTAATTTCTGGGTTGGTCATTTTATCTTTTAAAGATGCTTGTAGTTACGTGAGGAACGAAAGTAGAATATTATGATGTGCACACCAGGAATTCGCCATTTAAAAAGGAAAAAAAAAAAAAAAGCTGCAATGCCACGCTTTAAGAACCAAAACTCTTCTATATTAGTATACTAATTTTATAGAAATTAAATTCTTTATTTCTTATTTTATTCCCAGGATGCGTTTGTTAAAATCTCACGCAATGAAGGTATAGCTTCACTATGGAGTGGACTATCACCTACGCTTGTGTTGGCTGTACCTGCAACTATAGTGTACTTCGTAGCTTATGAGCAAATTCGAATGAAGTTAAAGGACATGTATAACAACGGACGTGGAATTACGGATCCACAGAAACGTGTGCAGCCCGCGTGGATTCCTCTCCTTTCGGGGGCAGCAGCAAGGGTGTGGGCTGCAACATCTGTTAGTCCCTTGGAATTAATTCGAACTAAAATGCAGTCCAAAAGGCTAAGCTATACAGGTATGTCCTGATTTCTGTATAATGTCTGATCGTCGGACTGGTCCTGAATCTAATCCCAGTTTGGAATACTATTAATTTCCTTATGGTACAAACTTAATTAACTAGGTAGCTTCTGGCATTTGTTAGGTGTATAAGTTTGTCTTTTCTCTCTTTAAGAATTGGGCTTAGATTCCACCAACCAAACGATCACATATCGGTTCAGTCCTGTGTGTACACAATGGTACTGAGAGTAATTAAAAATATTAACTGTGTGCATCACTACTTACTTAGAACTAAAAAGATTACTTCATAATTAAATCCATGCATATTGAAAATACGATTCACATTAGTTTTTCATATTCCAGTTATTCTGAATTCTGTCCAATGATGAATGACGCGTTATTTGCGTATGGGAGCCTTGTAGTGTTTGAAGTTCTCTGAAGCCACGGATCAGCGACAAGCTTGCTCATGGGAGTCACATTCAGAGTACGCTGTTACTCTTTTCTCTCCCGGGAAGGTCTGAGACAGGGCCACCAAATGTCCTAGCAGGGCATATGCTTCTAATGAGCAGTGGGATATTAGAAATAAGTCTGAGTGGACAGTGTCTGTGATATTCCACAGTCTTTTCTACTGTGGTTTGGAGACTATACTGTTGCACTTCAGTTGGAATAATCCCATGGCCAGCAGTTTGAGCTCAATGAGCAAAGTGTTTATTCACAACTCAATTCAGACTACTCTGTTGCTGGTGCTTTTGGTTGACGAGGATTTCTGCATGAACAAGGATGTTGCCCTAATGCAATAAAAGTTTCTCCTGAGGACAGGATATATATAAAATTATATATGTAATTCTGTAAAGTAAAAGCTTGCAGTTGAAGGTTAGAGATATAGAACAATTTGTGCGTGTAAGCAGGTAGTAAATTCAGGAATAGTATTAAAATTGTCTATTTTGTCAGGATTATACAGTTTCGTGATTAAAGACATTCAAGTCTAATTTTATGACTTAGTTTCATTATTTTGTACTAGTTGTTTATTGTAGTAGATATACAATTGTATAGTTTTGCCAGGGTGTATTCACGGAATGTGGCCCTCCATTGCCCAGTTCTTGGAAACTGCAATCAGCTACTTGTCCTTCAGGTTGGGGTTGTGCCGAGCTTATTTCCCGGCATCTAAAACCTGCAAACGAGCAGTCTAAATATAAGCGGCAGATGTGGATTGCTTTCTCTTGACGCCAACCTCGTTATGGCCGGTTTGACTGGATTTTGTAGTTTTGACAACGCATAGACCTGGGACCATGAGACGGAAGAGTAAAAGCTGATGTGCATCTAGCTTAAACAGATGGAGTGATGTACTGAAAGGAAATGCTGGGAGTCTGCAGTGCGGGAATCTCGCAAGAACCATTGATCCGTCCGCTTACATGGTGGCAAATGGATCCTCTCACCAGTACCGTGGTGCAAGTTGCTCCACCTTCTAGCCAGTTTTACTCGGAATCGTGGTTCAGCTGGCTGACAAGGGTCATGTGTTTAGAACTTGATAGCCTCGTTGACCACCCCGAACGAAGATGGGGAAGGGTAAGATTTTGTGATTTCAGATTCACCTCGCAGTACACACCACTTACGAATACTGCCACTATCTACACATCAGAGGAAAAACTTGGTCTCGAACCAAGATATTTAGTTACCAGAGTCGACTGACACTGGAGCCCTCATGGTAAATTGTGCGTTGGCCATTACAGTATATTGCAGCTGGCACTTGTCCATCTGGGTATACGCAAATTGCAAAATAGTACCTTGCTAATTCAAACTGTCTCGGACAGACAATTCCGTATATTAGCTTACTCAGTTAGGGCCTGTCCCTGCTGTGGTTGAGGCTCATCGTTAGCTTAATATAAAGGATTATATCATATTTCGACCTGAAAGATTTGCCGGAGGTGGAAATTTGCACATAATTTAAGGACAATGATGTCATTGCTGTATACCGGATTTCCAGAGAAAAATGGTACATTGCAGTCTACAAACTGTTACATCGTTACCTTTGATTTGCTCATTCTTCCTACCCACACAAATATAGCTTACCACCGTTTAGATACAGCCTTATTATTCTACTTTACGATGCTTGCACTATCAATATTGTGCCCATTCAGCCTCTCGTGTAAGGATAGACATACCGAAAACATCTCACCATCGAGGTTAAGGTTTAAGTCGCGGGCGCTACCTCGATGTCTAGACCTAGATGGATGAAGGGCGCACATAGCACAGAGGTCGCATCCTCGCTGTAAGTTCTCAGTTTGAGGAGAAACGTTGCTGTGACGCGTATGAAATTATTCCGTCAGTGCATAAAAATCACTGCCAAACCACATTTTGAAATTGAAAGGACCAAACAGTTTATAAATAGGGATGGACTTGGGACGGGACATGAAATATACACAGTCTCGTCTCTTGCTTCGCAAAAGTATTTCTTATCTCTTGTCCATCTCTACTAATAAATCACTTTTACTTTTTTTTTCTATGAAGAAATGCCCTCTTTCAGCACTCAGACAAGAAATCATTTCCCAGTAAAATAAAATAATAATAATAAAAACATCTTCAGGTTTCAAGGTGGAGGTTATTAACTTCAAATTAAGTTTCGTCACTGCAATTCCATTATTCGACGTTGCCTCCCTATGTCTTTGCAGGTATTTCTTTACCTTATATCAATAACGAATTTAAGAGATTGATTTTTTTATTAATCTCGTAATTGGGGGCGTGAAGTTTTTAAGCATAAATATGATCAACACTAGCTTTTTTTTTTTCCCTTTAGAAATTCCCGAATTTAGAGACTTCAGCCCTAAAGTTTCCTCCCTGTAACCACCACTGCCTTATATAATAGTAAGCCACAGTATAATTCTCAAATATGAATAACTTTTCAGACATTGCTGTTTTCTTCCATTCTCTATTAGAACGTGCCTATTATGATGATTTGTGCCTCTTATCCCATATTGCTGGAACATTCCTCATTAGTTTTACTAATGTCTTTCATAATCAAAGTGCAGCAAAACCTCTTGAGCATAGATACAATCCTCTGCAGACAGAATTCTGAACAAATGGAGATTTTATTCCGTGTAACACTTCAGGGAGACAGAACCAATGAGAACACGAGCCACAGGGCACTGAACATCGACGTTAAAATAAATTAGATTGTTTATCATCGCATCCACTAATTCACCATAGCACAGAGGTCGCCTCTGGGTCGCGATGTAGCGTACTTCTCTTGCGCTTACCCATTTGAATCCATGGGTTGGTCGTTATTGACATAGCGCTCTTGACTTGAACTTCAACCTCGATCGCGAGGTATCTTTGATACGTTTTTACTCTAATCCTTCGACCATCTGTGGGAACTGTAATACAACGGTTCATGGTAAGGGCTCATGTACGGTGCCAACTATTTGTGTTAACTGGAAAGGTGGTCGTCCAGCCTAGTCATGTGACTACCAGATTTCTGGCCGAGATCTACAAAATGATGGTCCTTGAAGATTTCAGCTGTTGAGGCCAAGCGGTCTTCAGCCGAAGGATTCCTTAAACACCAGCTTCTCACGTTTGCAGACACTCGATCTCAAGGTACCCACAGTTGATATTTCCACTCAAACTGGACCTGATGTTCCCGGTGTGCCTGTGTCTTCTAAGTCCCGTACAATTGCTAACTCTGGTATATCGTTCTCTACACCCAAATCTTCAGCCTAGCAGCCCATACTTACACAGGATGCTTCTCCCATTCAACGGACGACTAACCCTACTTCTGCGTCTCAGCCACTCTGGCTAAAAGCTGGCTCTACCCAGAATACTTCTACTTCTCGTTCGTTGACAGACCAGTTTTTGAAACATTCGAACAGCCCGACTCCTAAGCAACTGTGCTTCTTGGACTAAAGAAAGCAGCTTCAGACCAGACTCTTCAAAGGTTGCCTCCAACTCGTCAGCAACTGTTTCACTTAACGAGCACACCCAGTCTTCTGGCCCGCCTGGTTTCAAGAAACATTCATCACGCAGTATACCCAGTGATGACTAGTCCTTCTTGAATGGTGTAATGGAAGAGTTCTTGCTAATTTTTCTCTTGCTGAAGATCATACAAAGGAAAGCGCAGCGATCAGCTTCTTGCTCTTGATACTTGTTGAATCTTTCTCTCCTTCAGTGAAATAGGAATGGCTATTCCGTGTACTGAAGAATTTAAACATCTGTTCACGTGGTTTCAACCTGCAATCTTCTGTAAAACGTATTTCACTGCTGCTAGCAATTCAGTTTTCTCTGGCTGCACTCTTTATCGTCATGATCAGATTCTGCTAATCGTGCTGCAGGTGGTGCGACAATTGGTCTCTCTCCTGTCACTCTGCTCTTACATGTGAACAGCACTTTGCAGCTTTTAGTTGTCTTTTTGAGGCAGTCTGTTAGTATCTGTTGTGCGTACATTACTCGTCATGACGTCTTTACTGCTTCAGGTTTTGAACTGGTTCGCCGCCAGCTACCAGCTCCATTTGTTTATGGGTGGTTTCAATTCTTATCGTGCACTGTGGGGCTGCTCTTGTACTGAGCCTAAAGGTCGAGAGATTGCCACTTTCTGTTACAATACTAACTTATTGCTCCTCAATGATGATAGTCCTACTCATTTTACTACTGCTATGGGTACTTACTCTCATTTTATAGCCCATAACTTGGAGCCCACCTACTTGGAGCGAGTGTATAACTATCTCTGCGGCAGTAGCCATTTTCCTGTTATTGCCACTGGACTCTGCTCATCCCTTATAATTTATGTAGAGCTGATTGGGTGTCTTTTTCTACGAATTTTCGATTTATTCTCTAATCGCATTCTTCTGTTGATCATTATGCGGCATTCCAGCGGAGTAAACTGGCATTAGTACGACTCTTTTCCTATCTATGATGGGTCTCGACATATACGAACAGTTCTTTGGTGGTCTGAGGAGTTTCGCCACGCTATTCTGGCCCGACGTCGACCTCTCTGTACTTTTCATCGTGTTCCTACAGATAATTCGGCTCAGTTTAGCCTCCATGCTTCCACTCTAATTAAGAAAGTTAAGTACTCGCCTGAATTCAGTGTGTGCAGTCTGGTTGCAGCTTCGTGGTTTTCAGTATTATTTTTCTTCTGTTTCGGTTCCTGGTGTATTGGTCACTGATCAAGACAGGATTGTCGCCGAATTGTGATGTCATTTTGCCGCTCAGTTCTATTCACTACACAACGGATTTTTCGCACTCAGAAATAACGTGCCGTCTGTGCAAGACTTCAGTTCCACTCTTGGAATACTGAACCATACAATCTACCTTTTACCGCTGCTGAACTGGATACTGGCTTTCGGCGCTTTCCTTCAACAACTGATCCTCAGGTTTATCTTGAAAGTGTTACTCAAGATGCATTTCATCATCTGAACATCTGGTAGCTATCTTCTTTGTCCTAGACACCGCATAGCATTATGGCATTTTGCGCCAACTGCATTTCTGGGCCTTACGTGACCACTTGGTTCTTTTCCTCCAGAACTTTCTCCAAAAACAGTGTTTTGGAGTCAAGCTTGGATCTACTATTTCTGTTTACTTTCCGCAGGAGAGTGAAATCCGCATTGCTGTGGTGGTGAACAGCGTGATGTCGCAACTTTCCACTCCTGCTTCTTGGCTGCTTTGCGTGGATGATTTTACGATTTTCTGTCGCTGTTGTGATTTCATTACTATTACTCAACAGTGGCAGTTGACCCTAAAGGGGTTTCATCAGTTGTCTTCCAGTACTTGTTTTACCTTTCATCAAAACACACTGCGTTCATTTTTGTCGCATCCTTTACAGTGCCTCTGATCCTCAGGTGTTCTTGACTGTTCTGTGTGGACGTTGTTCCTTTTCTGAGGTTGCAGTTTGACAGAAGACTTATCCGGGCTGTTCATATTCGCGACCTGAAGTACCATAATCTTACTACATCTAATTTCTCATCTTTCCTGGGATGCTGATTGTGTAGTGATGCGTTCACTTCTGGTCCATGAGGTTCCAGGTTTGATCCCAGCTCGCGCCAAGTGAACTTAGTTGTGGACAAGCACCGTGTGCGTGGGTTTCCTCGGGCTTCTCCCGTTTTCTCACACTTCCTTCATTCCACTAGTTCATTCATTTATCAGTCTCCTTTAGTCTAGCCGGTATAACCATAGCACGTAATACTCAATTTAATTTTTCTATTGTCGGGATGTCTGCTGCGCTATTACGTTCATATTCGTGCACTACCAGACCATCCCTCGGCCTTCACCCATCAAGCTCAGTTTAAGAAGTCTGTCACTAGTAGTTAAGAATTTCGTCGCAAACTGTTTGTTCTGCCTTCATTGCGGCTGATCATAGCGCTAGTTTCAAACCTCACTCATGGCTACCTTTTGTGAAGCCAGAATCCGCGATCCTGTGTCCTTTGTTATGAAATGCTAACTATTCCCAATTTTCTCGTAGTGTCTGCATCTTGCTCCTGAGCGAGCCCACATTGAACTCTATGCTTAGCTTGATACCCAGATGATTCTAAGAGTTCTCATACCTGCTACTTGCCCAAGTCTTGACTGCTTTGTTGACCTTTTGCTGATTTTAATTTTTTTTTCTAATTTTATCCACTGCCCATTTGTGCTGTTAGTCTGTTTTATTTTGTCACTGCATGTCTTTTTCTTTTCTATCCTACACAATCATATCCACTACTAGCATAATTACTCGCTTCGCTGGGTTGAAATGAAAATTTAAATGCAGTACTCCGTGTTTTGTGTGTTTAGTATCCGTGAAATATGCTGTTTTTGATTTTAATGGCATAGATTTAAACAGCATCTGAAAGATCATTGATCATCTCGGTAACTCCGAAAACCATGGATTCGACATTAATATTGGTGATTTTTCGATCATATACATGTTGCGGGTCATGGCATCGAAGTGTCACCGTTCATCTCAGCGACCCCAAAAAATGTGGATTCAGCACTAATATCGGTAATTTTCGATCATTTTTAAATATCTCTGCCTCCCCCTCCCCGAAGTTGCGGGGATGAATTTGAATTTAAATGGGATCGAAAGTATCACTGTTCATCTAAGCAACCCAGAAAACTAAAATTCGACACTGATAGTGGTCATTTTCGATCATTATTATATATAGCTCCCCCTCTTCCGTGCTGCGGCACACGGCATCAGAATTCACTGTTAATCTCAGCTACTCCTAAAACTATGGATTCATCACTACTATTAGTCATTTTCGATCATTTTTAAATGTTTATCCCCCTCCCCTACGTTGTACTATCCGCTTCCCCAACTATCAGGGCTGAACTTGGATTGAAACAGCATCAGAAGTGTCACGGTTTCATCGACCCCGAAAACTATGGATTCAACACTAATGTCGGTCATTTTTTATCTTTAAATTTGTCTCCTCGCCCCCTCCCCTGATCTATGTTGAAAATTTGATCAAAATTGGTCGAGTGGTTCAGGAGTTAAGTGTTATTTATTTTTCTATACCCCTCAGTTCTACCATTAAAGTGAATAGCCTCAAACCTCATCCATGTTACAAATTTGATCGAGATCGGTCGGGCGGTTCAGGAGATTGTCACAAACATAGTGATTTTCAATTTTATACATATAGATTAAAGGAGGGAGTATAGAACTTGTTTACCTCTTGCCGAACTGCCCCGGCAGAGATGATTAACATATCTTTGTGTTCAAGTTTGCACATTTTTTAAATGCTGAAATTTTTATCTCCTAAATGGAATGATTGTGATATAGTTTGCACTCAGAATTTATCATTTTCCTGGGATATTGTGCGTTCTTTTTTTTTTCTTTCTTTCTTTTTCTTTTTCTTTCTTTCACAGAAGGGTGCAAAAGACCTCGTTGTTGACGCTCCCAGCTACACCCTTTGAATCAATTGCGGGATATTTACTTCAGCATCTTTAGAGGATTCAAAACTGAAAATTAAAATAATCTTAATTTTACATTCCATGGTTATGCCGTGTATAGGAAACTAGGATAATGAATAAAATGGGAGAATCACAGGAAAATCCCTACACGCGGTGTTTGTCCACGACAAAGCCCACTTTGCGCGAGCTGTGATCAGTCTAGGAACTCCAATCACTAAATACCATTATTCTGCCACTGAGGCACTGCAGGTCCTGAAAATTCAAATATGGTACATTAACATGAACACATGCCTGATTCAAATTATTGTACAATATAAAGCCTCAGAGCAATTTATGAAACTGGTATTAACATATGGGGCACTCGGTATACCTAGGATTCAAATTAAATTTTGATCATTTTGAAAATATTTAAGATGTTTACCTGGAGCTCGTTTCAGTGTTTGAAAGATTAATTTTCGAACATTTGCTATAACTCTGTTTAAGTGTTCACTTTTCCATTATTAAACTGAGCTTTTTTCCCTTCAACTTTGATAATTGGATTTGAATACCTTGTGCTCTGGATGCCCCATATTATCAGTTGAAATATCCTAAAATTCAGTATATTAAATTCTTAGGAATTATTTATGCCTATTGTCGTAACTTGAATTGTAATTGTACCTTTAATAGTAACATTAATGCAGAGTTTTCTTTATTTATGGTGTTTCGTAGAGGTTGGCGAGGCAGTTAAAATACTGGTACAGCAGCAGGGTGTACGTGGATTATGGAAGGGTTTGTCTGCAACATTGATGAGAGATGTACCGTTTTCTGGTAAGTACGCCGAAGGTTCTTTTGATCCCCTCGGATTTTGTTTTATATATATATATATATATATATATATATATATATATATATATATATATATATATATATATACCGGTGTATATATAATATTCCAGTTTTACTTTTTGTGATAGTACAATTCATCTTAATTGTACTTCCTCTTTTGGACGTCTCTCTTCAAATTACTTTCACGGTGTGGAACACTGCTACACATTATACACATACTCTTGTTTGGTCATTTAGTCACTCTTGTGTGTCTAAAAGGAACAACTGAAATATTCGCCCACACCGTAACAAAAGGAATTAACTAGAGGCTTAATTTGAAGACATAAAGCTTATTGCTATCACATCTGGAATGATGATAAACGCATTGATTAGTGTTTGAATTTACCATGATTTCACGAATTCCTGTGTCAATGAAAAACACAAAAGTTTATTATTATTACTATTATTATCATCGTTGTTATTCATGGCATGGACAATAGAATGAAGTAATTAGAGACTAAATCCCAGTAAAATTCTTCGATACACAAAACACTTCCTGAAGTCTACTGCTACCATACAGTTGTTAGATACGGTTTTAATCCAATCTCAAATGTACTGAAGCGCAGTGTCTATTACATTGTCAGGAAAGAAATGCCATATAAAGTGTTCCAGCGTAAAAGAAAGTTATCTTGGTACGTAGTTCTGCTTTTCAGTAACTTACTCGTATGAATCCTAATAAGTAAATAGCTTCACTGTTTGACACTGAGTAGTTTCTAAATACTATTCACTTAATTTGAACTCTCATGTGTAATTCTTACTATGAGAATTATTTTGTGCATCTTGTTCGAAACTTGTATATATATATATATATATATATATATATATATACCTTTACTCACACAACAACGCAGCAAAGATATTATTTCATTTATGATTATGTTTGACATTAGCATCACGATATCTCGCATGTCTGTTTTCTATTCAGCATTTTTATCGAATAGTAAAGTCAAGCATACAAAAACAAAAGTAGTTAAGATTCGACCCCGTCTGCTTCGTGGAAATTCGTTACGCTAACCATCAAACCATACCAAAGTCTGGTAAAAGTTAATAATTTTGACCTCTCTCCCTGCCTGATTCTTTGATTGTAAGTAGTGTATGTAACTGTTAGAAATATGTCACTGTTAATATTGTTACCGTAAAAAGAAACATTACATATAATATGTTTAATAGCGTTTTTTCATATAGAATCTATACAGTACAAAAATGAACTCTTAATTTTTATTGGCAATGAACGACACGCTTAATACCATAGAAGTTTGTTTTTAACACTTCTCAAACTATACATTAGAATTGACCTTGAGGCATGTCGTTCTGTCCTTGTCGAAGTCTTCTATCTATTGATGTTAAGGGGTCTAATCACTGCAAAATTGAAATTCCACTAATTTTACAGTAATTGCGATATCTTCAAATAGGTAACAAATTAATTGAAATGTGGAACAAGAGCACTTAGACAAGAATAGTTTGCATGAGGTACCGTCATCTCCAGTCAGCTAGTAGCTTTCCGTTAGCAGCCATTTAAAAATGCGAAAATAAATGCCGATTTTCTAAATGGCTGGAAATCAAAAGCAGATAAGTGAGTCGTGATAACGCTACCTCATGTAAAATAATATTGTCTAGGGAGCTTTTGTTCCACATTTCGGTTATATTTTATTTATTTGAAGATATCCCGTAAATACTGTAAAATTAGCGGTATTTTAATTTCGCTGTGATGGGGCCCCTAAAGTCTCATCTTTGTACACGTTGGCAACGTGCATGTGTACAAAACTGGGATGTAGCGGTTTAACATTTCGAAGATTTGGTAGGTACACACATGTTGCTTCTGTGAAGAACATACCAAAATTCAAAGTAAATCATTGAGATGAAATTACGTTAGTGCACAAAAGATGGGCTTAAAAGCTCAAACGAACAATGGATGAGTGAGAAATATTCCGGAACACTATTAAGTGTCTTAATTTGTTTTCAGCCTCCTGTAAAACTTTAAACTTCTGTGGAGGAGGAGGGGAGGCTGGAGTGGGTATGGAGGACGGATCGCCGCTTCAGCGATTTAATTTTATTAAACTAGTATCGCCACATAGTTCACAAATTGCAGTACCAAGAATTTTTACCCTCTTTATGCCTTGAAAGTAGACAGAATAGCGTAGGCAGTAAGACGTCTGCCTTCCAACTTGAAGGCCCGGGTTGGATCTCAGGTATGTGCTGGATATATGTTCTTGTATCTTCATTCCATTGCGGATGAGGTTCAAGTAAAAACATCCTTCGAAAATCAAGGGAAGGAAAGGTCGAGGAGGAGTGTTCGCAATCTAAATTACATAACTCTGGAAAAACAATTTCGAGCTGGCCGAGGTACGGCCGTTATAACGAAGAGTGAGCGAATTAGTTGTACAAAAAAAAGGGAAGGGAATGAGATGCTTGGGATGGAATAAAACTACTCATGAAGGGAAGGGTTCAGTTACTCATGAAGGGTAAGGCAGTGAATCTAAAAGCCCACGACAGCGCTTTGTCCATGGTTTACTGCTAATATGAATAAAATGTAAATTTCAGAGCATCCAGTTAAGTGAGACTGGATGTAGAGAGTATTTAAATGCATGCCCTAATTCTAGATTCACTTCAATTTCTAGGGGAAAAATGGAGACTAAAAATGTTCAATATAGAATGAATTGATTGTAGCTTTTCAACTTCCTAAAATTGAAGTTAAGAAATGGGATTGAAAATAACTATATATATATATATATATATATATATATATATATATATATATATATATATGACTTCAAATAATAAAAAGTTACGAGTCATCACACTAAACTTTTCCGCTGCTATTTGCAGTCAGACACTGGGTTTGCGCGAATAATTAGGTGTTACATAACGTATTTTCGGAGTGGCCACAATAACTTACATAGGACAGATTTCAATTCGTGAATTGATGGGATTTTGGAATGATCGTTAATAAAAGCAATAGTGTAATAAAATAACTCTGGCATCATCTTGCGTTACGCTCCTGTAGTACTACATATTTTGATCAGTTTTCTCCATTTAGAGAGAACGTTATAACCGTTGTTCCTTGTCGAAAACAACTACTTCCTCCTGTTTTTCCGAAAAGTCCGCTACACACTGCGTTTCGAGGAGCGTGATATCTTCAATATACACGTGAAGAATATAAGGGTAATTGAAAAGGAGCATAAATTTACCGTCATAATTTGAGATCTGTAGTGAATATAATTTTAGTTTGTAATTCAGGTTATTCTTAATCAAAGATATTGGAAGTTATTCGTAAATCACTTTCCCCTTGTGGTCTGACCAGTGTTTCGGATGAGATCTTCAGTATTTCAATAATGTTCTGGAACTATCTCTATTGTCAATAGAGATGCCGTACTTCTTTCATGTAACTGCCTGGGCAAATCTACATATGTATGGTTACCATACTTCCAAGGCTAGTCTTCATGCCCGATGATGATTGACGCGTTATTTGCGTATGGGAGCCTTGTAGTGTTTGAAGTTCTCTGAAGCCTTGGATCAGCGACAAGCTTGCTCATGGGAGTCACATTCAGAGTACGCTGTTACTCTTTTCTCTCCCGGGAAGGTCTGAGACAGGGCCACTAAATGTCCTAGCAGGGCATATGCTTCTAATGAGCAGTGGGATATTAGAAATAAGTCTGAGTGGACAGTGTCTGTGATATTCCGCAGTCTTTTCTACTGTGGTTTGGAGACTATACTGTTGCACTTCAGTTGGAATAATCCCATGGCCAGCAGTTTGAGTTCAATAAGCAAAGTGTTTGTTCACAACTCAATTCAGACTACTCTGTTGCTGGTGCTTTTGGTTGACGAGGATTTCTGCATGAACAAGGATGTTGCCCTAATGCAATAGAACTCAACACTGAGGGCTTATATTTCGTTTTGCAATAGTGGTAACTTAAACAATGTTATGTTTTATGTAGCGATAAAGTAAGTTTTCTCACTAATGCTTAAATGTAATATTTGTAGCATTTTCGTCCTGAACATTTACAGTTCAGGAAGTTAGATTAAGAACTATGAAAATTTTTATTAATGGTATTATTAGTCATAGATTAAAGACTCAAAAGTCTCTCTACAAAACATTTGAAACGAATTTTTGACCAGAAAATATCTCTTGTATATTTTCTCAGTCTCTTTCTATTAATGTGGTAATATTGAGGTTCTCGAAACACTTGAATTACGGAATTCCCAATAAGAATGCATTAATGTTTAGAAATAAAATCCTATAAATATTTGAGACGTTCATTCGAATGTAGAATTGTTTCTTAGATATGAGTGCTTATGTCTAGTTGCCAATGAACTAAAACAAAAAATACTCAGAAGAGTTTGCCATGATGCCTTATCTTCATAAGAATTAATACGTTCAATCTTAACCCATAACTGCCCGAATTAATTTCTTTCCTGATCTTATATTTTCAGTTACGTTTGTTCCATATGATCGTAGTAAATGTGAAAATAACGAAATTTTTGTTGTTGTAATGTGTTCGCTGTGAACCGTGTCCATATGGACACGCTGGGTACTTACGGGAGCCTTTTGAGCAGATTTCCAGCTGATCTTAAAAATTATTCTGATACTTATTTTAACATGTGATTTAGAACTTGTGCCCATACATTCATTCACTCACACACACACACACACACACACACTCTCTCTCTCTCTCTCTCTCTCTCTCTCTCTCTCTCTCTCTCTCTCTCTCTCTCTCTCTCTCTCTCATGTGTTTTTGCGTGTTTGCAAACACATACACTTAAACACATAGGAAACATCAATATAGTAATCTTTGAAGAAGTCTGTTTTTGTATGAGTACAAATGAATGACCATTTGACTACAATATATTTCCTAACGCTGTTTAGTGAGCATCGCTCACACAATGTATTTCGCATCTACGCAGTTGTCTCTGACAATGTTTTTTCACTATTTGGATATGTGAAAACTGGCAACACATTCAACGCACAATCCAACATTGCACTTCACACAGTATGCGAACTGCTGATGACTTCTTGCAAGCATCACCAGCGCACCTTTTCTTTTCATTGTTTTGTATCAGATTGTTCATACTATCAAAGCGGATACTATCGGAAACTCGAACATGAGGCAGTGAAATGAACGGTTGGGCATCCAGCTCGTTTTGGAACACTCATATTTGGAGTAAACCCACTGAGATTATCTATTGTTCCCTCAGCAGTGGCGGAGCCAAGGGTGGGCCTGGGGGGGCCAGGCCCCCTAGCGCCCCCCCCCCCCTCCACACACACAGTGATACTGCTATAGGTCGACAAACGGTGAATTAATAGTGGCCGCAAGTTAAACTACTACCGAAACATATCTCGACAACAAAGTTACCAACTGCAGAATATCGTATGTTGCAATAGTCTGCATTCCGAGCAAAAATCTTCAGGCTCCTTTTTGTTTGGAGTACAGCAAGATCTAATTTGTCCAAATCTGTAAGATGCATGCATTGACCTTAGCATCTGAACGTTCCTTTTAACCTCTATCCCTTATCTGGTTGTCTTCTTTGTTTTCGACAAAAAAAAAAAAAAAAAAAAAAATCAGTCTGCATTCTGATTTGCTTCAATGTTGAAAGTCATACTAAAATAAGATATGCTCCCTTACAAATAGCATGCACTGCAGTTAAACTTTACACTTGATGGACCTATTCTATTAACTAAAGCCTGGGGAAATGAGGCTAACAAAAATCAGTGATTCTTTATAAATAAATCTTTCAAAAGTATTTTCTTTTAAACTATTTTAACTGTAGCTTAATCCCAAAACTGCTACTACTAGAGAAATTCCGAAATTTATCACAGAGCCAGTGCTACAATCTCCTGATTACTAACCACCGAGATGATACAACTTGGTCGTGGCAGTAATGTTTTGCAAAAGTGCAAAAGTGTAGTTACTCCCATGACCAGGTTGTATCATCCTGTTATCTGATGTTTGTGGGACTGGTCTACAGATATTTCATTCAGTAAGTTCAGCCAGTGAATACCAATTTTTATCACAGGTTTATATTAATTCTGCGTCAAAATATGCATTTCTGAGAAAATTAAGCATTAAGCATTTCTGAGAAAATTACATTGTAGGAATTATGCAGAACAGTAAATCAGTGGTGACATGGATTTTCAACAGGATATACTAATTAATGCCCCTCCTTCAAATCTAATCTCAAAACTTACAATATTAATTTAGCATCGACTACAGGATAGTAGCGTTATTTCAACTACATTTGAATGTATTTTAAGGCTTTAAAACATCCGAGACTCAGAGGATAGAAATAAGGGAAATTAATCAATAGGGCCACCGAGGAAGAATATTGGTAATCTCAGTTGAAATTTTTATCCACGAGGGATCAATCACGCCATCTTCCGAATCTTAAGCTGATGTTCTACCGCTGAGCTTTGACCATTCGGTGTAGGTGTGAAGTGTTTGTGTATTTGAATTCATGTCAAATTCTAAAAAGTAGTGAAGGTAAACAAACGAAAGAAAGAAAAGGACCACGTATACTTCTTTTGCTGTAAGGAGTCCCGATTAAATGTCTGTTCTAACACTATTTGATATTAGGGAAAGAAAAACATATTTCCTCTTTTTGCTTCAAAGAGTGCTCACTTCATTTTAATAACGTAAAGGCACATTCATTACTCAGTTTTAGAGCTCAAGGGTAAAAGTAACAAAAAGTAATTGAACTACGGCCAGATCAAAACAAGATACTGGAACGGGGGCAGTTGCCCGGGCGCCAGCAAACTAATATGTGTGTTTATTGGTGTGGATGTAGATGAAACGGGTACTAATCGCAAAATTTGCCCTGGGCACCAAATGTCTAGTTTCGTCACTGATTAGGCTACCATTTTTTAGAGCGTGAAATTTTGACATTTTTCTGAAATATTAAGAATACATGATAATTATTGGCAGTTTACTTTAGAGTGAAACTTAAGCTTCAAGAACAAGGCTTATAATTTAAAGTAGGTGGAACGGCAAATCACTGTTCTGTTAGAGTTCAGTTCCTGTTTCTGTGCGACGTTTGTTTCGTAAGCACTTTTGTCCTCGTACATCACATTTTACTTTATTATTATTATTAATACAGTTTATCTACCAAACAACTATTTATATTATTATGCGGTATTAAACCAAATCTGGAACTTGTGATATTTATTTACTTCCATCATTCCACCCGGGAAATAAATGTCATCTATACGAGATGGAATGTTTCCGGGTAAAATTTAATATTACAGCTGCCATGCTGTAACTTTGAGCTTCGCCTTATTTCAAGTAGATGCAGACATGTCGGAAGGTTTGATTCTTGTAGATTCACTAGTTCAAACGCTGTCGAAAATGTGGTCTGGAGAATATGACTCTCAACGAACAACATTCGAACAAATTTATCAAGAATATTTGTCGATATGCATAGAAAATGGTCTTGAAATTCCAGAGCCGGAAACAGATAGGCTATAGGGGTTCCTTGTGGAAACGAATTACACATTCCCCATCGAAATATCACAAATTCATTTTGGATGAATCTCTTCCTTCATTGGAGACAGAAAACGAATTTTCTAAAGATAATATATTAAGAGACCTTTTTCTTCCTACTATTGATAAAGCAATCACTGAGACGGAAAAACGCTTTGGATCATGTAGCAAAATCATTAGATAAATCACCACTCTACACCGAAAAGGTGAAAACTTTCTAAATTACAACATTGTGGAGCATATGGTCCAGTATTATGCAAGTGATCTGGAAATATTTAAATGTAAACTCAAAATCCTCCCAGACAATTAAGTTGTATGAAGACGAGAGAAAACCAAAGTTGATTCCTTGGTGAATTTCGTTCATCTTTGCGTCTACAAAAACGCATTCCTAGAAACCAACAAGATGCATATAATCTCTATATAAGTTTCTAGTGCTACATGTGAAAGACCATTCTTATGTTTGAAAAGATTAAATATATATAGGCAATTCAATGACTGATGATAGGTTGAAAAACTTAGGATTACTTTATATTGAAGAAAATTGCTAAATCGTTAGATCTTGAAGTTGTTGATACGTTTGCTGCTGCCCACAAGAATAGAAAGATCATCTTTAAGTCGAGGCATGAACCTCTAAGTTATTTTCTTGACCTGTAAAAGTGTATTTCTCTGCTTCCACTTAAATCTACCAGTCACACATTTTAAATGCAGCGATTAAATTACTATTTACTTATATTGGAAATCGATTGTATTAATGTATCCTAGTTGTTTGAAGTAGTAAATTCTTACATTTTCACCGTAAAAGAGTAAAATCATGAACAACAAAGATGAAAACATTCACCTTGAAAACACACACACACACACACACACACACACATATATATATATATATATATATAATATATAAATTCATTCATTCATTGGAGATGGCCCCCTCAAAATTTTCTTGGGCCCTTCATTGCCCCCCCCCCTGAGAAAAATTCTAGTTACGCTACTGTCCCTCAGCGTCTTCATCTGCTCTGCACTGCAGGATCAGGTGGAGAGATGGAAAGTGAATGAGCTACTGGAGCAACTGTACTTAGGCCTATATTTTTAGCAATTCTAAAAATTGAAGTGACCTCTGGGGGGAACCTGCTCTGGAACCTACCCCCCCCCCCCCCCAAAAAAAAATAGCTGTTTCCATAATTATGAGTACGTAATATTCTTCCATAATTGAGTACACAATATTCTTCTATCTTGTTACTCATTTAACTACAATAATTACAAAAAAAATAAAATATATAGGGTTATAAATTGTTGTAATAATATATTGCTTTAAATGCATTAAGAGCAGATGCTTCTGTGAACATTGGTTGCAATAATTTGACTAGACCCAAATTTTACTTTATAAAGTGCACGAGTTACGCACGTATTTCTATACTCTATATACAAAAAGGGAAACTGAATTTACAGTTTTCATGTGGCAATTAGTACAAAACTATTATGAATCGAGAAACTAACATTTTGTGCATAGTGTACAAGGGTTCTATTTTCTGATACTCATACACGGAGTGCGTCATATAAGGAATCACTTCCGGTTATTTTCGTTCATAATTAGACCAAATTGACATCATTACTGCCAGCGTGTCCATACGGACATGCATCAATTTGTTTACGTGCTGAATGCACAGGATTATGAACAAGCTAGTTCTAACAGTATAACATGTTAGACTACAATGTTGGTTAATAACATACAGTTATGGCCCAATAATCAATTGTAATAATTACATATCTGGTATCTAGTCATACTTTCCCAGTGTAAAGGAACGCCGCCAGAAGTATTCAAATGGACTGGTTTTAACTGCCTTCTTTCTAGACTCTGCACTATGCAAACGAGGCACACATGTTTAGCCACTCCTAACAGAGAGCCAGGTCAAAAAAATTCCACATACAAAATCTCCCAGGCATAAAAGTTATTCCTATTTGCGTGTCCATATGGACACGCTGGGCAGTTGTGTTAATATAGCCGATTGGTAACAAGGAGCCACATTGAGATATAATCAAGTCTACTTCTGACAAGTGTTAAATACAGATATAAAAGCATGAAAATTGTGGAAGTCGGGTGTTCTTTATTACGAATCCTGAAAGTATATATACCTAGGTATATATATATTTGGTCTAGGAATTAATTCGTGCGGGTGGACAAGAGATGGCGCAACGAACGGAGCGTCCCACAGTTCCGTGTATCCACACATGTGTTGCAAACCCCTGTCATCGCGTATCGTTCGTAGTATAGGGCAGTGGATTAAAGCGTCAACAACACCAGTTTGTAGTTAAGTGAACATGGCGTAATTTGTGCCTGATAAAGTGTTTTTGCGGGGTGTCCTGCTGCATTACTTTAACATGCAGAAAAGTGCGACTGAAAGTCATCGTATTTTGGTGGAAGTGTATGGTGACCATGCTCTAGCTGAGCGAACGTGTCAGAGGTGGTTTGCACGGTTTAGAAGTGATGATTTCGGCTTGGCAGACCAAGAGCGAGCTGGACAGCCAAAAAAAATTCAAGACGAAGAATTGACAGCATTGCTCGAGCAGGATTCGTGTCAAACGCAGGAACAACTTGCAGCAGCATTAGGCGTTGATCAAACAACAGTCTCCAAACGCTTGAAAGCCATGGGAATGATTCAAAAGATGTCACATTGGGTTCCACATGAATTGAAAGACAGAGACGTTGAAAGACGAAAAACCATTTGCGAATTGCTGCTTCAACGACAGAGCAGAAAGGGGTTTCTGCATCGAATTATTACGGGTGATGAGAAGTGGATCCATTACGAGAACCCTAAACGAAAAAAGGCCTGGGTGAAACCAGGTGAACCAGGTCCATCACAACCAAAACGAGATATTCACTGTGCATATGGTGGGATATGAAAGGTGTGGTGTACTATGAGCTGCTGCAACCGGGTGAAACTATGAATGGAGAACGTTATCGACGACAATTAATGCGTTTGAAGCAAGCTCTGGCCAGAACACGACCAGAATGGGAGAAAAGACATGATAAACTTATTGTTCAACATGATAACGCTCGCCCACATGTCGCAAAACCGGTCAAAACCTATTTAGAAAATGTCGGATGGGAAGTTTTACCCCACCCGCCGTATTCACCAGACGTTGCTCCTTCGGACTACTACTTGTTCGATTGCAAGAACAACGATTTGATTGGACAGCGGTTTACTTCTTCAGAAGATATCGAAACATGGGTCTCTGACTGGATCGCTTCCAAGGATGAGGACTTCTTTCGCCACGGAATCCGTACATTGCCTGACAGATGGGCGAAAGTGGTGGCTAGCGATGGACAATATTTTTCTTAAGGTATTTACGTATTTTGTGTTTGTACTACAGCTTCAATGTGTGCGTACCAACCGCACGAATTAATTCCTAGACCAAATATATAAAATAAGAATTTACTATTGATGAGAATTTCCAAATCATTTACCTTTTGGCATCTTTTGATACTTAAGTTACTGATTTTATAATCAAAATAAATGGGATTATTTTTTCTGGAAAATGTGATTGCGATACATTTATTTATATTGAAATGCACTTTATTTTGAAGTTTTCAGTGACAGCGATTGAAATCTTGTAGCTTCCAAAAATCATCAGCCTCTTATTTGTCTGTGCAGTTTCATATCTTCGGTGTACAATAAACAGTTTTAATATTTAACAGACTGCAAATCATTGGTAAATAACTCAAAAACTAAATACGGCTATACCTCTCATCAGTAAATTCATTATATATACCATTGCACTTCGAAGTTTTGGTCAAAAGTATTGTCGAAATTAGCGGTTGGAATACCTGTATTCAGTTTGTAATTCGAGTAACCCAAACGTTTTGGTATCTTGGTATCTTAAAGTTAACGAGTGATCATTTCTGCTAGTCTTACGTTAAACTTGATCTCGGAACTCATCAATAGTAATGACTGTATATACAATAACAGGTGTTTGATATTGCCTGGACAGTCAAGTCAAACGAAAGCAATTTTTCTCAACTTTTCTGGCCTCACTAAAGACTATTCAAAGGTATTATGTTACTTTAATATAGTACCATCCACTGTTAGACCCTCAGATACTTACAATCAGGGTTGGCAAAAACCATGGTTTTTATTTAAAAAAAAAAAAAAAAAAAAAAAAAAGTTTTTGGTTTAAACCAGGTTTTTATGGCTTAAATAATTTGCTCTATGTAGTCATATCATATATGGACAGAAATAAGTGTATTTTGCCTTGATATTATGCAACAACCGGGTTATGCTGGAAGGGGTCACATAAGCTTAAAGCGGAATAAAAACCGCTTCTCGAGTTACATCCGAGAGAAATTGTCCTCCATTTGAACTCGGAATCAGGACTAATTGGCCACAAATGCGATACGTCTGCTGACTCACTCACGAAGGAATCCTGATAAAAAGATACGTTGTACTGATCTTTACATGCTTCTTAATATACCTGTCAAGAGTCATTTCAGAAGAACAAAAAGATAAACAGTTGCACAAGTGAAACCATTACACAGAATTACATATGAACAATTTCAAAGTACTGCTGAGTACAGAAGAACTAATTTAGTTCAAGTTAGTTAACGACTTTTATTGGTCCAAATTAAAGAAATACACCGACTTAATCTGCATATCAATAAGAAAAGTGAATAAAGATGCGAATTATTTGAGTCCACTTTGGTGCAGACTCATTTATACATAAATAGACACCAAAGATACTTATTTCACTAAATGCCTCTCGTGGGGTCTGTATGACCCCCCCCCCCACTCACACACACAAAGTACGGCATTTTCGATGTATTTTATCAATAGTAAACATTGAAACGCAACAATATTTAGAATTTTTCTTCGATTGCAATTACATAACTACAAAAAATCACAAAATAAACATTTATAAAAAAAAAAAGTTGCTTTTGTAGTATAATCTTTTTGAGTAATGAATGGGGAATTTAGGTCTGAATATAATACGAATAATATACGGGAGTGAAACGTGATAACCCACAAATGTGTGTTCATCAAGATTTTACAAACACACTTTCACGAACATTTTTTTGTTTTTTGGTTTAAACCAGTTGGTTTTTTTGAAAAAAAAAAACAGCTGGTTTAAACGTTGGTTTAAACCACCTTGGTTTTAAACCAGCCGATCCAATTGAGATTTCTGCTTACAATTGAGATTTCTTTTAATTTTTCCTTTTGCAATAAATGTATCCTTATATGAATTCCTAACAAATTGACAATAATACCTGATTCTAGATTTTTTCAGCATGACATACATCTTTACTTGGTAAGACGAGAATACGTGTATTTCAGCGATCCATTTCATCTATTTGAACCTTTAATTTATCGATCTCTCTTTTAAGACAAATTTTGGTTTTGTAATTCTTCAGTAGTATTCATGCATTTGTTCAATTTCTCAGTTTGAGATTACAGCTCAAGTTTTTCATAGATGGTGTTTAAGAAAGAGTCTTAACTCCTCCTCCAGTTTGAGCCCGTAATGTTATTCACTAGCTTTTTAATTGATAATAACAAATTATGTACTTTGAAAAAGTTGGAAATTTTTCGGCCATGTCCATAGAACTGTCATCAGATGAATTTCCGTCTGATGAGTGACTGCTTAGTATCGTATTTGAATTTCTTTCAGTAATTGCAGTTTTTATATTTACAGCTATATACTGGTTGAATTATGAAAGCTTGAAAACCGCTTGGGGTCAGCCATCACCACCTTTGCCTTTTAGTTTCACAGCTGGTGCCATATCAGGAGCGGTAAGTGTTTTCATTATAAATAGCTGAAGTAACTTAGATTGAATTTAATACACGTTCACAGTTTGAGTAAACTACTGCTAAGTAATCCAGGTTATCATATTTTTGATGCAGAAATTTCCTTCCACACTTTGACAGTTCCAGGTTAAGAAAAATGTCCAATTGTTATGTCCCTCACAGGTTTTCAACGTCATTTGTATAACCAAAGGTCATCAACTATTTCAGATCTCAATCAGCTTCCTTAGCAAGTTTTTATTATTAGTCTGTCTTTTAACTTGCTTTGAAGATGAAAACAAGTAGGTCATAGAAAGTTGTATGGAATGTAATTTTAAATCTATTAACAATGGCCTATTGTGATATCCCGAAGCCGTCTTGATATTTAATATTTTACTTGTTTAATGGTGATTTGAATTTGGGTGTTATTATCCTACTAACTGAAAAAAATATATAAGAATTAGTGGAGAAACTGAGAAAATTTGGCATGTTCTTTGATCAGAATTTCCACCCAGTAAAATTTTTTCATACCAAGTTCTGTAGTAATTAGAGCTACAGTTTCTTTCGGTAAGTGTATTGACATTAAACGTTGTTTCGTTTGAAAATAAACCTCTGCTTGTATGTTTGTCGACTTCGAACTTGAAGGAAAAGCATGTAATATGGCATGAGCATTTGGTACGCGTTCAGTGAAGAAGTTTTCCAAACCATTGTTGAATGGTGGACTGGCAGAGGCAGGTATATGTAGATATTTGTGAAGGAAAGTCAAGCAGTAAGACGCCTGAGAAATTCAGATTTTTAAAACTGCCCCTAACGAACATAAAATGATCGGAAACTTAGGCAAGAAATCCTAATTTCAACTTGTCATCCGCCGTGCAGGGTCCATTAACGGTCCATCTGGTTGCAATAATGTGAACAGACTTTGGAGGAGATGGCTGAAATTCAGGGAAGACTGTCTAGATTCTATATTCGAAGAGCAAATTGTCCTAAAATGGATGGAACATAATCAAAAAGCACGAAACATTAATGTCAATGGAAAATAAAGAAAATGAAGTCCAAATATCTACAGAAACTAATAAAGAGGTTGGCGAATGAAAGCATATTCGAAAGATCTAATGAAGAGCTTAAAAACGATGTATAGCATGTATGGTAAATATGAATAGGACATTGTCGAAAGTAAAGTTGAGTAAATTCAATGATAATGATAAAGTATATGCATCATCTTTGAATTACCCAGAGCGCCCTACGCGGAAGTTTTCCTGCTTGAAATATGTCGCATCTGGATTTGAAATCCCTAAACTCGATTTAGCATGCAACATGACCTAATCACGTGACAGTCTGGTGTTCATGGCAAACCGGATAGGCTCTTTTTCCTCTAAAAGTGGAGAGCATAATAAAGCTTCGTGTATCTTTTTTTTTTTTTTCCTTTTTTTCTTTACTGAAAAGGAAGAGGTTCCGTAATATTTCTATATTGAAGGGACAACTGGATTACAAGCATATATCATTGCAGTAGAATGGATTGGATAATTTTGAGTGCAACTTCCTGTTGAGCATCGAGCCGTATGAGGCGTGGGCCTACAACTTAAGTGGGACCCGAACCACGTGAACTTTCATTGGATATCTAACTCTGGTCTCCTGCGCAAAAGGCGCGTACTCTGACAGCAGTAGAATTAAATTGCTGTCTTATTTAAGACTGCCATATTCTCTGCTGTGACATAATGCTTTGCTCTATTACTTCATGAAGACAGTGCAATTGCACATTTAGGAAATTCAGTTTTATTTGACAAAATTAAGTAGTATGACTACGGTATGAATGCGATATTTCTGATGTAGATTTAACAGGGTGCCCATCCAGTCGTGAATAGGCGTGTCTTTCGTATGCCGTGAAAAAACGTGAAGGAAGATGTAAATTTCATTATTAAACCTTTAAAATCCATAAAATGTTCAAATTAATATTTATCAAACTTGAGTTGTTTTTGTATGGTTAGTAAAAATTGCCACATACGCTCGCATACCCGCACTTATTATTATTATTATTATTATTATTATTATTATTATTATTATTATTATTATTATTATTATTATTATTACTAAAATTGCGACATCAAAATACGGATGCGGCTTTTACATGGGTCGTTCAAAACTGTGGTCTGTGGAATCCGGAAGTTCAGTGCCACGTTCGCGAAACTATTGACTTCTGTCCTTAACCACCTGGATCCAGTTTCTACTTTGTATTCCTATTTCTGCGAGATCCATCTTAATATTCTCCTCTTACCTGTGCCTAGGTCTTCCTAATTGTCGTTTTACAATTGGACTTCCAGTTAAAAGCGTTTCTACCTTATATTCTGGCTACATGACCTTGCCTACCTGAGCTCCTAGACTTGATGACCCTAACAGTGTTTAGTAAACGTGTACATTATGTAGTTCCTCATTGCGAAGTTTCCGCCATTCCCTCCATTCTAGTTCCTCTTGGGTCAGAATATTTGTCGAAGGATTTTCTTCTCCAATACTTAGTCTATGTTCTTTCTTCAGAGTAAGTGGCCGTTTCGCAACCATATAAGATAACAAGCATGATTATCGTTTTATATATTGTAAACTTTAAATTCCTCGACAGAATTTGAGCCGATAAAGTATTTTGCATTGAATAATAACACGAATTCCCTGCTTTTAGTCCACATTCAATTCCGGTTGTTCAGAAACCGCGCATTTTTGTCATCGATTTTCGACATAAATATCACTTCGTATTCCTACGTTACACCGGTAATTAATTGAAGGAAAATCAAATGAGGATTATTATAACTAAATTTTCTGGTGCCTATGGTGAAGCGCCAAGACATGAAAGGTTACACAAAGTGAATATATTCTTTTTCTTAAAGATATATGACGCGTTTTTCTTTTCGCAGAAAAGCAACCGTTCGTATGACAAGAGGAATAGGTGGTTATATAATAAGAATAAAAGTACGAATACCCAGAACTTGTATTTTCATATAGAGAAACTGTAAAATTTGGGTGTAGACATTCGTGAACGTGTACGCTATTTTTATACTTTCGATCGTGAAACTGAAAACTGCGAGATCGCCATGAATTCGATCATTTAGCACTCCTTATACATTTCATAATGTGTAGTACTTAGGCACATCGGACAAAAGATTAGTCACTTGCTTCAGAACTACCATTGGTATGTTTCTATGGTAATGGAAAAGTTTTTGCTCTTAAAACCAACCGCCACTGATGTGTGACTTGCAGTTGAGGTGTGCCAATCGGTTGTATAGGAACAGCTCAAGATAGGTCGAAGCAAAGATGGTATAATCGCAAGAGGAGGCAGGGTAATTGTGTTCAGCGGTACTCATGAACATACAATAAATGACGTTTTCCGATTTGTTGGTATATCAAAGCGAACTGTCCAACATCTCGACATGAAATAGCTTAAACATGCTTCTAAACGCATAACTTCATTGTAACTGTAATCGCAAGAAGATCGTAACCCAGAAGGACCGCCAGCGAAGTTCCACAACATCAAGGAAAATGGTTTTCAAACAGGATTACTAGTTATGCATGCAGGACTATCCCAACCAATTTCCGAAAGAACATAGCAAACGGAGTTGAGTTCAACGTCTCACGATTGTGCACCGAGGCAAAGGGAGACTGGGAAGATAGTAGATAACTGTGGAATAAAGTGAGGAAGGGGAAACTTAGATAATCCACGCACACCTGGCTGGGATCGAACCAAGGACCCCACTCTGTACCACTGAGCCACCGCGAAGAACTTCAAGTAAAGAATATTTGGGTTCCAGTACAAGAAAGGAAAAAAGTATAAAATTTCGTCTTTGATGACCTCAGGAACACAGGCGCTGAATTGAATCGAATTAAAAACATAAAGTCTGACGAGTGCACAGAAGGTCCTGTGAAGCATTTCATTGCAGTATAGTTAAAGCTAGAGGTGGTTCGTTTTTTTTAACCCTTTCGAAGAGGGTCATTTTTGACGTTTTCGTAGACTTTGTTAATGAATTATAAGTCAGACTATTTACCCGATTGATATGGTTAAGACTTTTTTTTTTTTTTTTTTTTTAATAGAAGGATACAGCAATTTTATGGCGTAAGTTTTATTAATGTTGCCAACGAGAGGGAAATGTAGGGGTGAAAATTCACAAGAAATTCCCCCTAACTTTTTTTTTTTTTTTGAGCTGGCACCACATGGGTCTATCTATAAAAAAGAAAAAAAAAAAAGTTGACAACGCACAGTGAAAACGTGAAGTCATTGGTTGCCATACAAAGGCAGAAATCAAAAATTCTCCCTCATCGTACACAGGAAATTTTGACACTTTTTGCGCCTCAGAAGGAAAAATCAAGTTATGCGCTGCAGCTTCCCTAATTATCCAATTGAAACTTTCTATGGTGCGTTGTGTAGGCCAAAGACGAGGCTTTCATGTACTGGTACGTCTGTTGCAATGTAACCAATAGAAGGGGAGTTAGTAAACGAATTTGTAAACATAAATTTCAAAATCTTTTCCAAAAAATTGGAAAATTTTAATTTTCCTAGTTCACAACACTGATTGTCCAATTGGTCTAAAAAGAAAAAATTGCCATATGAGGTATATACCTAACAAGTCCTAAGTAGATCTCTGTAAAACGAAGGAAGTTATACTAAAAAACTGAAAAAGAAAATTCGAAATTTCTCGATTTTTTTTACCTTGGGCTCAAATTTGAGGGGGTAATGCGACACACACACACACACAAATCAGGATAAACTATGATCCAATCATATTTAGCATAGAAAACAATCCCGGTATCTTAGTGTTCACACAGGAGAGAAGTATGTGTCACTAGCATTATGACACTTTGGCCACCCTGTCTCGAAAGTGACTGCATCTACTCACACAGATGAATGTAAATATGAATCAGTATTTACGCATGGATGAGTGTTTAACATTTGAGACCTCTTACCTGAACATCCCATATAAAATTTTTAACACAAACCTCCAACGCTTTTCTCACTTTTTTGGTGTGTATCTTTACAATGCGTTGCTAAACTTGACAAAGCAATTTTTCACCCTGATAAACAATTTTAATAAAATACCCGTTGAACTTAAATCCTATATAATTTCATTCCACACTTCCAAGTTATATAGAACAAAAAGTGCTAAAGGAGTCCGCGTATTTATTGAAATTCCCAGGTGTTGCCATTTCTCTCAAGATCATGGTGAATATGCAGTGAACACTTCTATCTTCCAAAATAACTGCCGTATTTACAGGACTCAGGCACCTGGTCTGCCGGACCAAGCTCGTAAATCCACTTGAATATGTTGCTCTGTTTGGAACTACTGGACTTACTAATGAATGGTTTCAGTTCGACGTGCCATACCTGCAACACTTTGTGGGAGCATTTCCAAATAAAATATAGGTAATGTTATGAGTATTCTGTAAGTTCTATGGAGAGGGGTAGGTTTTTTGTCCAGTGTGCTTACCTTTTCTCTTTGAGTAGATATCCAGTGTTCAGAAAAATAATTCTACTAACAAACTGTAATACAACAGTTTTTATGTTACCTTTCGATTTGCATAAAATAAAAATGAACGTATTGATGAACTGTTTTTCTTCCACAGATTGCGGCTGTCATTACGTTACCCTTTGATGTAGTTAAGACGCATAGGCAGATAGAATTAGGAGAGAAAGAAATTTATTCAGGTATGAGTAATTCATGTCTTGATCATTAGCATGTTATTGTGTGGGATCTTTCGGGAAATGTGGGGTATTGTCTTTGTGCTACAAGGGGCAAATCGGTTATATTCGGAACACTTTTGATATCAAGCTAGTGTAATCTTAGTGTCCGTTAATAAGCGAAACTTTATGGCAAAACTCTTTTAAGTGATCAAGAAGCTGGGAATCACGTAAGTTCTAAATGCAGTTATGAGGATATTTAACAGTAGAAACCTTATTATAGATAGTAACTTCATTATTCCAGTGTTCACGTGGTCAGACTGAAGGAATAAGATTGCGAGCAGCATGTTTCGAACCCGAAAATCCGTTTGCGAAGCGATAACTTGGAAAATTCATGTACTGCCATTCCGTGAAAGAAATCAGTAGGCTAAAGCATATCAGTTTGATTTCTTAGGCTCGATGCTACGTATGGCTATCTTTTGCTACTAATGCTCATAAAATATAGGTAAATAAAGCGTGTGTTGGAGTACCACCGACGACAATAAGCAAAACATACGGAAATGACTTACCTAGAAAAATCTGTTACATCTTGAAATTATTCGTCTAGAAGACTTTATAGGCTCCTTCGAACTCTTGGTATAGTGTTTTCCTCGTGTCAGTAGCTGTCCAGTATCGCCGCACCGTAGGTGGCATAGAATGTGACGAAACTCAGTGTCGAGTATTTATGATCAGTCGCAGTCGATCAAGTTCTTTTTAAGTTTCTCGTGGGGTGGAGGATCGTGGATTTTGAATCAGTTTTTTTTTTTTTTGTAAAATTGAGCAATTTCAAAGGAGGTTCTTAACTTACAACCTTTAATATTTAACAAAGGCAAGAGAACAATGTTTCGATCCATGTTAGATCATTTTATGGTTCTATATTTTTTTTTAAAAGTTCAATTGTTTTGGTGTGTCGAACATACGGCAACGTCGAAGAACACATTGACAAATAGTGTGCCAATGGTACTCTTTTCAGAGGGACACCATAGTCTAGTGGTTAGAGCGTTGGACTCACGTCCACGTCGTCCCGGATTCGAATTCCGGCCTGTGCTTCCAAATTTTTTGGCGCTCACCCAGCGTCGTGAGACAAACTGGGGAGTCACGTTAATAAAAGACGCCACTAAATCTAAAGAGCTCCTGGCACGCCTCGTCGCTAGGCTGAACGTAGTTCGGCCGGTCGTTAATAGATGGCATTGAAGCGGCTCATGGCTACAAAGGACTGTTACGCCAAGTGGCTTGGTACTTTTTTCGGTATGTTACGAGGGACGGGGATTGAACTAAAACCGGTTTCTAGAAAAACGATATTTGTTTTCTCCAAAACCGGTTCGGTTTTCACCGAAACTGGTTTCGCTGAAAACTTCTGGAAAACACACAGAATTATTTCTGTGGAAACGGAATCGCTTTCTGGAGAGCAACGAAACACTATTCTGGACAGAAATAGAAACAATTCTGGAAAAAGCCGAACCGGTTTTGAAGAAAACTGAAACCGGATTCTGTGAAAAACGAACCGGTTTTGGAGAAAAACAAAAACCGCTGTTTTTGTGCCCAGTACTAGATTGAACCATTAAGCTTCTGAAAGTATGTAAGGAAAAACTGCGTATGCAAGTTTAGATTGCATAGTCTGAATACACGCTAGATGTTGAATCGTTCTACGAGGGTATTTCCAAAAGTTTCCAGCCTGCCACTGGAATATGTGGCACTCAATAAACCGTTCATGGCATATATTGCCATAGATAGGGCAAATAATGTAATACCAGTTTCAACTGTAGTTGCTTCTGTTTGTTGGAATTAGTCGTTTGAAGCAGTTGCTAGTGTTCCAAAAATTTTCGTGAAAATTTCATATCTTGGATATTAGGAATTCAAGACAAACGCGGAAATAAATCTGCATATAAGCTTCTGTTAGTAATGTCAAGTCAAATCTAACTTCTTATGTTCAAAGTACATTATTTGGTGCACTTTTTGTTAGAACCAGAAGTGAAACAATCAACTACGAATTTGTTTGTTCTTGAATTTCTGTTTCCTGAATCCATTGTTTAAAGCTATAAGAGTGTGAATTATTACCAAGTAGCTTCCATAGGAACGTATTCAGTTGAAACTTGTGTGATGTGTATGGGTCGTACATCATAGTGAACAATGTAAGTAGCTAATCTTAATGATGCACTAAGATAACAATTCCACGAAAATAGATTGATTTAGGAATTTACTATATGGTAGAAAATAGTCATCTGCATTTAAAATAGTTGGCACATTGGGCGTTGTACTTTTTTTTTTTCTGAATTGTTATAGCACGGCCAACAAGAGATGATCTCGGATCTTACAACATGCGGAGGGACAATATAGCCCCTAGTTTGATACTACTTTTACCAACCACGGTCACTCTTACACCATTAATTAAATTGCCACTATAGATGTACGTGAGTAGTTAGTTAAAAAAAAAAAAAAAAAAAAAAAAAAAAAAAAAAAAAAAACTTGACACGTGAGTAGTGGCAACGTCACTGCGACCTGTCAGACCTTTTTCTGCTGGCCCTACTATAGGTCGCATGTTGGCATGTCTTAGATCTGTTGAGGTGCAAGTTTTGATGACCAAAGCATTTATGAGGCAGTTGAAGAGTTGTCATAGCTGTTGGTCCAGTTCAGTTTCTATTGTCACGTAGTGTATTGGGCAGGAATATTATACAGATTTGCAAGGATTTAGTTTTTGGAATGTTCAAAATCCTGGACCAGCAAGAAGTTTATGAGAGCCACATAAAGAATTAATTGTTTATTCTCCCGGAAAAGTCGGAGAGGTTCTAGTAAGCAGGAGGATATTAGAAATAAATTCGAATGGACAGTATCGATGATATTCCGCAGTCTTTTGTACTGTGGATTGGAGACTATACCGTTACTCTAGTTGGAATAAACCCATGACTAGCAGTTTGAGCTTGATGATAAGCATTGTTTATTCACAACCTAATACCTCACGTTTACTCTGTTGGTAATAATTTTGATTTAACAAGGATTTTGGTATAATCAAAGATGTATTCTATACATGAAGTCTCAATTTTCCTACAGCATCAAGTAAATATGAGGTCACTAGCCTTGATGTTTGATTTCTGCACAATGGTATGGTATTTAATAGTTAACTCCTGACTTCTCATCATTACTTTTAATTACGTAGATTTTGCTGTTATTCCAGAATTTATTCAATTTTCAGATCACAAGTCTTGCCCAAATGCATTGATTGAATTCGGTAGACCAAATTTTATAAGTAGTGTAAATTCATGAAGAATGTTAAAAACGCGTTCGACTGAAATGTTTATTAAGTTTTGCAAAAAGAAGCGCTTAATCGTAATACGAAATTCACTTTTTCCACTTTATAGTATTAAACACTCCCCCGCCCAGTTTAGAACTCTAAAGATGGTAAACTTTAACAGCCAAATAACACTTTTTCAGTCTTGTCATCGAGTGTCATCTCGTGAGGTTACGAACTTATCGAACATTCCTTGTCAATAATAATTTCAGTGTAATGGAAGGTAGGTAACTTATATATATATATATATATATATATATATATATATATATATATATATAACAAGATGTCTAAAAAGCTGGAAAGCAGGACAAATTTCTACAAAGATGCGAAGTTCTCAGTAACATTAACTATTAGATGCCATACCATTGTGCAGAAATCACTAACGTCAAGGCCAGTGATCTCATATTTACTTGATAATGTAGGAAAATTGAGACGATGCAGAAACCAAACCTGCTCAAGTGTATGGAGCCAGGTTACTGGGTATTGACAAAATCTGAAATAATTGCTATCTAGAATGTTGACGTTGGATTTAAACTCGGAAGTTTCTTGGAATTAACAGACATTCCGTTCAAGAGTAACATAATTTGCAGTTTTTGCGTGAGGCCGGTGCTTTCTGATTTGGGAAATTCCGAAACTTCAACAGAGAAGACATTTGAAATACATAACTGCAATGCATAGGACGATCGATCGGCCCAATACGACAAAAATTAGGAATAGGTTGGTAACGAATTTAAATCGTACCAGATGCAGACTAAACCTTATTGGAAGCTTTTTGAGAAAATTGTAATAAATTACACAAGAGTAACAATTAATTCATTGTCTTCATATTTCTGCCCTTGCCTTAAACGCGCTTGGATCAGTGGATGAAATTATTTATTAGGTGCTGTTCCACACTTACTTACTATTAGCAATCAATAGCCTTGATATCAAACATTGTTCCGAAGTGTAATATCATGGTGATGCTTGATCTAGTGATTTGGTTTATTGATGGGTGTTAAGGAAAACTATCAATGAGCATGCAATCACTCCTATTTTGTGTAGAATTCTTTATACATGTATACACAGATGAGAACTTACGGGAACAAGTTACTGCAAGAGCTATCTCGGAAATTAAAAAAAAAGCGGGGTGAAAATGCAAGTATATTAAGGTAGACTTATTTTTTTAGCCGATATAGTGTTGTAATGAGGTATATGAACTAAGCCATAGCCCTACGTAGTGCTTATGCAAGTGATAGAAAAACGCCCCAATGCAGATTATACAAGTTAATACAGACATGTGGACAAGAGCAACTGACCTCCAGTAAGCTGTGTACTTTCTTTGAACTACTAACATCACTGTATGCTGCTTTGACGTAGACTGAATAAGCTTGTCTATTATATCCTCGGAGATTCTTCGCCATCCCCTTAGATGGATTGTTTCCCAGCTCTATTGAAGCTAAGTTGAAGGTCGCGACCGAGCCTCAGTACTTGTTTTTATTATTATTATTATTATTATTATTATTATTATTATTATTATTATTATTATTATTGGATTAAGGTAACTAGGAAGAGGTGAGCTTTACCTTTTTTCACAGTGCTCTCCTTGCAGCATGTTCTCCGTGTTTGGTGAGAGGTTTTGCATTGTTGTCCACGAGAAACGAATTGCAGCAGCCAACGATGGATAAACCTGAAGATCTCTCTATATCATTGGGCTGCCAAGCTGGCTCTCTGGATAACATGAAGGTAGGTACACTCATGTCCAAAATGATTGCCACATATCTATAACTGTCTTCTTGTAAGAATAAAAGTTGATAATGATTTTGCAGGGTATTTTTAATACTGATATTATGTGTATAATCGGGAAATGTATAAATACGAAAATTAGAATGAGTAAAACAAAATGTTGATAAATGGACAAGAAAGTTTTATTGTTCTTATTTACTACTCTTTTGACATGAAATTTGCCACATACATGTCTTTGTCGATTATACACATACTAACATTAAAAGAAATACCGGGCGAATTCGTTATCAAATTATATTCATACAACAACAAATTTATAGACATGCGACAATAATTTTGGATATGAGTGTACGTTGCCTGCTAGAGATCCCTGGATTTTCCATTGCCGCCATATTGGGATACTTCGCGAAAAATAGACGAAACAGGTAAAACTTCCACGATCTCTTCAGAAGAGAACTCTGCTCGCGATGTTCAGCAGCACAAGTACTAAAAGTCCAACGCTTCACTGTAGATATAAACAAATTATGAAGGCCTTCATGTATAGAGACCACCTTTTACGGTCGGTTGTGAATGGTTTGAGTTGATACCCAGTGCCTTGTGAGAAGCTTAAGTTACCAGCAGTTTTTTGCTACACCGACGTGCCGTCTCTTGGTGACTGATGTGCGTTGAAACAGTGTTCACAGTCGAAAAATGAGACAAATGAAAGGTTTCTGTTGCTTAGAATGGAGTTTCTGTTCTGCCAATAGCTCTAAGCCATAGACTGCTCTAAATAATCCTGTTACTATTTTGTTGCTATTCAACACCATTGCGCAAACTCAGATCTATCCTTGATTTTCATATCTTACCACCAGACTTCACACTCTGAAGGACCATGGTGGTTCAGTAATAGGGTGCTTATTTTTAGTACAGAAAGTTTTGCAAAATTTCCGGGATCGCATTTTGTAGCTTTTGGCTTGTTCCCCAAAATGTTTTGATCCTTCAGACGTTTGAGAAGATAAATTTACTTATGTATGGATAAAACTAAATATTTTGTTAATGTAGCTAATGTTTTTAATAAATGAAGTTTGTAACAGTCTGTTGTGGCATTTAATATTGAGTAAATAGACAGTAGTTTCATAAGGAGCTTTGTGGCACAAATGGCACTTACCCTATATTCAGCATTTACATTCTTGAGGATACACTATTCAGATCAGATCTAATACAAAGGATTTGATTCTAGAGCGTTTAAGTTTTTGCACAAAATAGTCCATGAATTACCTGGTTCTTCAATCTTTCATTAGCTTTCGTAATTTTCTCAGCCTACAGGGCTGAATAACTGAACGTCAAAGACTGCATGAAATCTACTGGCGTTGCTGAATTGTCAAAATATACATTGTACAGTTTAGAATTTTTGCAATACTGTAAGCTCATAGAGATAAATTTTATTTACCGCTAAGGAGTTGATTGATTTGTTCTGTACTGTGCACACTTACTGATGTAAAGTGGAATGCTTCCATAAAACTTAAATGTAGTTTCTGTTAACTGTATTAATATTGTTCGTAAATACTGTTCGCTTTATTAATATCAACGTTACTTCCTGGTTTTTTTATAATACAGTAAAGTGCAAGTTAATTAAGATGCGTTATGATGTATGGACAGGAAAACAGCTTGGAAGATATTACGGCTGTTATTTAGTAAGAGGTATATTTTCTGCGAGTTAAATTCGGCATTATAAATTGGCTTTGTAGATAATAGTTGTATCAATGTGAGTTTGTGTTTGCTATTGTGAACATTTTTTTTTTATATATATATACTTGTTAGATTGTAATCATTTCTAAATTATAATTGTAATGCCATTTCTGTATTTGTAATATTCATAGTGACAGTTGGTAATATTTGGAGTGCGAATACAGCATCTTGATACGGTCAGAATTTTCGTAGATTGTTTTCCTCAAATATTTACATCATATAGCATTTCCTAGGTAACTTGTATAAGCAAAAATTCCATTTAGTTTTGTTTCAACTGTTATTCAGCAAATGAAAACAGCAGAATTTATAAACAAAGGTTAGATTGTTCTTTAAATCGTGCTTTTCATGAATTTGAGCGACTCTCACGGTTCGATTTGGCGAGTCGCTAAGTTCGGTAGGTTTTTACTCCACTGAGTGCAAAAATGTATATTAAAATAGGCCTAGGCTTTAGAATGTTTCAAAATTATTTTGAAAGCGAATTACAAATCTAAGAAGTTAGATAAATACGCATTTACCTGTTGCATGTTTATGGCATGAATATTTAATTTTTGCCTCCTAAAAGTAATGTTCAGTAGATACGATATAGCAGTGCAGTGCCAGTGCATGGTAGTGATAGTAGTTACCTCTGCTGCTCCGAATCAATTGTGTGCGTGCTTCCGAAGTTTTTCTTTCGTACTTCGTTTATCTATACATAGTTTCATAGATTTTTCTCAAATTACAAGCGACTTTTGTACCATCAGAATCACTATAGTCTGGAATGTGATGCAAGTTTCAAGTTGCAGAAGGGAGAAAAACGTACTAAGTCAAACTAATTCCGAATGATATCTTCGATCCATAAGCAAAGATTTTAAATAGCTAGAGATGTTCCACAATTGTCACTGCAAATGAATTAGTCGATGTTAGAAAAATTCAATGCTGACTTTCAAACGAAACAAACTATGGGAAGACCAGGCTTGGACCCCCTTCTCTATTTATATATATAATATGACCAAAATGGGTGCACAACTGCTTCCTTTCGGAGTTATAGACTGCCGAAAACATGAAGGAAAAATAAAAAGGTCCATAGCTCAACACTATGGGACCTACCATAATCGGGTCAAGACTTCACGTAAGAACTAATATGTGCACTACCCAAAAATACATGTTTCGAAATCCTAAGGTACTCACCAACTACTCAAAATTGGTTGCGGAAGTATCGCAGGATTCTGAATCATGTATTTTTGGATGGGGCACATATTAGTTCTTACGTGAAGTCTTGACCCGAGTATGGTAGGTCCCATTTTTTGTGTTATTTTTCCTTCATGTTTTCGGCAGTCTATAACTCCGAAAGGAAGCATTTGTGCACCCATTTTGGTCTATACTTTGTATTCTCTTGGTGTGAGGATCACCTCCCAAACGTTGTCGGTGCTGTTTTATGTATACAAATATAGTAACTTACAAACAAAAGCCGGTACCTATTGAAATCTAGTAATCCTAGTGATGAACTCTGGAGGCAGGAAAGTTCATAATTGGAATTATGCATTTTGAAGTGTTATCTTGTTTCTCCAAAATTCAGGTATTTTCCTTATATAATACTAACTACGTGTTTTCTTTACATTTGCATGCTAGCTTGAACACTAACAACTTAGTTTTGCCAGAAGTAATGTATATTTAGATTAATAATTGTAGAACACGTTATGCTAACATGTAACAGGCTTTTGCTTCATTCGTAAAGTATTTATTGATTGTTACCTTATTGTTACTTAATAATATGATTACAGCGAAACGCAACGCAATAGCTATTGGAACATTGAGAATGAAGATTTATGGTTTCATCTTTGGACTTTTCGAAGCAGGTACAACATAAAAAGTCATTTTTTTCCTTTTTTTTTATATCAGTGAAAAAGGTTGTTTATGTGTAAGGTTAATGAATCAGGACTATACCGTTGTAGTACAAGTCAGTTTAGTATACAAAAGCACTATCAAAAGTTATCTTCATAATATACATAGGTCGACGAACTCTTCCTTTCAAGGAGGGGGAAGGTGGCTCAGTGGTAGAGCGTTTACTTCTGGTGCATAAGGTCCCTGGTTCGATCTAAGTTCGCGCCAAGTGAACTTTGTGGTGGACAAACACCGTGTGCGTGGGTTTCATTGGAGTTTTCCCGTTCCCTCCCACTTTCTTCATTCCACCATTTTCATTCATTTCTCATCAGTCTCCCTTAGCCTAGCCGGCATAATCGCGGGACGTAAAACTAAGGTTTTATTTCATTTCTTCCTTTCAGGTCTGTTTTGCTAACAGGCACAATTTTCTTTAAAGCAATGAATCGAATCAAGGATTTCAAGAAACTACAAGTTCTATCTTAATATCTATTTTCCAAATGGTAGCAAACTTATACAGTGGATTTTAAAAAAGATGAGTAATTGCTGAAAGTGTTAGACACCCGTTCTTATCTCCTAAAGTTTCGCTGTGTATGTGCAACATAGCTCGCATACATCGATACTTACACTGTTCGAACCCTTGAGCTAGGTCCCGAAGGTTTATCCAATTAAGATTGCTTAAATTTCTAAGTGTTATTGTGATACTTATTCATAAGCTCACAACTTACCTCAAAAATAGTGAAGTTGCATACTCTGGTTGAACCACTGCATCGACGCATATTTTTCTTGGAATATTCGATACTAATTGGGCGTTTTTTTTTTTTTTTTTTTTTTTTTTTTTTTTTTTTTTTTTTAATGTACAGAGCGGTACAATCACCAGCAAAAAGTGGTGTACAAATGCTCAGCTTCCAAATAGTTTCTAGCATTATACAGATTTGACATTCTTTCTGCAGACTGAAATGAGATTGTTAGATAGATCAGCGTAGGGTATCAGGTAATGCTGTAATGGGTTCAACGAGCGATTTAAAATATAGTCTCTCTCTCTCTCTCTCTCTCTCTCTCTCTCTCTCTCTCTCTCTCTCTCTCTCTCTCTCTCTCTCTCTCTCTCTCTCTCTCTCTCTCTCTCTCTCTCTAAAAGAATAAAATGTATTATTAGAAACCCTTTCAAAAGACAGTTTTATACCAAATGTAACGGTATAGTCCTAATGGGTGTTTTAAGCTTGCCAGCAGATGTGCATACTTCGTTTTATGAGCGAGTAGATCAATTCTTTAGTATTAGATATAAATTGTCTCGTAATCAATTATAAAAATATTATCTCGAATGTATAACCAATTAAGTTTCGAAAGGAAACTTGGGTTGATCAGTTTCTTCTAGAAATGCTTTAAGCTTCCGTACGAATTTTACCTTTTTTTAATCTTTCTGACCGAAGTGTAGTCATGCTGCATTGCTTCAGTTTCCAAATTTGAAACTGATAACACGTCATAAATTTGAAGAATTCCGAAATTCTTCCGGTCCAGTTAACCCTGTCTAGATGATTCAATCTTTGTTGGTCATTCGCAGAAACAAATTAAACCTCAGTATTTTATGAATTGTATGTAATGGTATTTGTATTTTAGTCAGCTTAAGCATCGGGTTTTTATTTTAAAACTTTTCACTGATTGTATGGTAAATGGTCGAAACCGAATTACAACTTAGTAAAAAGAGAATTCGGAAGATTCGTGGGAAGTAACGAAACTAGACCTATAATTTTTTTTCTTTTATTCCTTCGAGATATAATGAACCATGTGAAGGTTAGCAGCTTAGTTGGTTATACAAAGGAGGCCGGCATGAATAGTAAATACATAAATTTTTATAGTGGATCAATTTGAGTTTTCTTCGTCATAATGCAGTAGTCTGTAATATACTTAACTGCACTCAGTGGATCAATTTTTCCGAAATTAGTGATAAAAGCAGGAACAAGTATGTACTTTTGCTGGTGATGTTAGTTGTTAAGCGTAAATATCTCGTGATTTTGCCTAAAGAAAGAAAGAAAAGAAAAAAAAAGCCAAGTCATCTGTAGCTTGATTCTCGTACATTAAAAAATCTTGTGTGAAAGAATTTGAAAGGTAGCTTTAGACCAATTCTTCAGCATTCTCTGCTTAGCCCAATGGACAATTCCTTGAAATTCAAGCTAGTTAACGGGTTTGGTTTACCAGAAACTCCTTTATATATTTATCTGGCCGTGCGAAATACTACTTGGTTGATCCACCAGTTTTGACGAGGATGTAGAGGGTATAAAAATAAGAGTTCGTTGTAGATGATCGATCGAGTTGATCCTCAGATATGGACAACGCTAAAACGGTTCCTCATGTATTCCTATGATAGTAATTATGGATAGCATCCGTGATTACTGTTACCCAGTGCTGTTGAGATTAGCTTGTTAGTGTAATCTTCAGGATACAAACCTAAAAATATAAATATCAAATATTACATTCATCTTAAAGAATACTTAATTTGAAGTCAAATGCTATATGCCCATGATAAAATTTAACTTAAGGAATTTTATGAAACTAGACCCATGCACTTTTCTCCCTTTTTATTCCTTCAAAATCTAATGGGTTACATGGTGTACAGGGATTCTAGTACTTGTTTCCTGATTACAAAGTGATTTACTGCTATCCCACAACTCATTGTTAAACGGAAAAAATAATCGAAAGTCTCTAAGATACAGCCTAAAAATCAGCCCAGTTGAATTCAGATAATGAAACGGCAGTGTGAAGATCCTTACCTTTAGGTATTACGAGATATTTACGACTATTATTTATGCATAAATTTCTTTCAGTAAATTACAGAATCAACTAACATAATAGTTACTAATACCTTTGTGTACATAGAATTTGTTCAGTAATTCGATGTATTAAACTATTGGTAACATTACTGTATAATTATTTTTGCTATAACAGGAGTTTTGATCACCTCTTAGCAAGAGTGTTTCAGTACTACATAATTACTTCTGTAAACTTATATTCTGCGCAATACAAAAAAAGAAAGTATATAGTTGACACATTGCTAATTGCATTGTCGGTACGAGCTGCAGATCTTCAGTTGCAGTGGCATGACGCTAGTAAATGCTAGTATTTACGTTTCCGAGTAAGGATTTTATGGGACATTTAATCGAACAATTCATGGTGGTAACCATGGTCTATGGAACCCGGAAGTTATATGCCGCGTTCACAAAAGCTCTCCATTGACTTCTATCCTAAGCCAAGTAGATCCAGTTTCTACTTTTCATTCGGAAGCCGCGGTGGCTCAGTGGTAGAGCGCTCACCTCTGATGCATGGGGTCCCTGGTTCGATCCCAGCTCGCACCAAGTGAACTTGGTGGTGGACAAACACCGTGTGCGTGGGTTTCCTCGGCGTTCTCCCGTTTCCTCCCACTTTCTTCATTTCATCCATTTCTCATCACAGTCTCCTTTAACCTAGCTGGCATAACTTTGAGACTTAAGACTCAGATTTCATTTCTACTTTGTATTCCTATTTCTGCGAGAATAATATTGTCCTCCCATCTGTGCCTAGGTCTTCCTTTAAGACTTAACTGAAAATTAATGTCGTTCCAATATTGTCAAGTTTACAAATTAGAGTACATTGATAACAACTATTCTGGTAATCTACCAGATTCGTAATGACACTGCATACTTTGTGAAAATAAAACTAAAGAAACGTGTTCTTAGTCTACCACTAGAAATATTAAATTGTAACCATAGAAAATTACTTTTTTCTTCAAATATTGAACTATGTTTCTATTGTCACAAAGGCAGCTGTTGCGTATCCTAGTACAGAGAATTATAATTAGTTTATATTTTGAGTTCAAATTTCAAATCACACTACTAGGTGTCGCACTGACTAAATCTCCGAGAAAAATGACACGATTGGACCAACAAGAAAATAGTGTTTTATTACAATTTAAGGGTATGTCATACTTTCAAGTATACGGAATTGAAAATAATCGGGAACTTACTTCAAGTCAACCGTCAATGATCAGCTGTTCGCGTGTACAGCTAAGATAGGGCGGAAGTGCGAGTAAGATACAAGATGTGGCTATAAATATCCAGGACTGACGTCACAGCACGAAACCGTTCACTCGCCCAAGGGAGACGCTGGTGATATCCGGAAGGTAGTACGTCTGCATATGCACCCCGCAGCGCGCGCCAGTTGGAAACAAAGAGCTTGGCTGGGAAAGACACGTGGAAACGCATCTGGTGCAGTGGTGTTGTGAAAGTGCAGAAATGGAGCAAAGGGTGAGCATCAAATTCTGCTTCAAACTGGGCAGAAGTGTGACAGAAACACATGCAATGTTGAAGCAAGTGTATGGTGAGCATGGTGAGCAAGCATTATCCCGTTCCCGCAAATTTGAATGGTATGGACGTTTTCGGGACGGCCGCGAAAGTGTTGAAGATGACGTTCACACCAGAAGGCCGATTTCCGTGCGTACGCCTGAAACCATTTCGAAAGTTCGCGAGCTTGGAACATCCGATCGGCGACTGACTATTCGAATACTGGCCAATGAACTGAACATCGACAAAGAAATTGTTCGCCAAATTCTGACGCAAGACCTAGGGAAACGCAAGGTGTTCCAGATTTGTTCCGCACTGTTTATCGGACGAACAAAAGCAAATCAGAATGGACCTGTGTGGTGAACTCATCGACAACGCTGACCTTGCTTTCCTGGATTCGATAGTAACGGGTGACGAATCTTTGTGCTACCAATACGACCCGGAAACCAAGAGACAGAGCGCGGATTGGTGATCTTCCAGCTCCCATAAACAGAAAAAGTTTCAATTTCAAAAATCAAAGGTCAAAGTAAAGTTAATCGCTTTCTTCGATAGTGAAGGACTTATTCTTCATTAATTTGTTCCACCTGGCACGACTGTTACAGAACAGTATTACGCAGAAGTTATTGCCCGACTCCGACAAAGAATTCGCAGAGTACACCCCAATTTTCGACAGAATGGGAATTGATTTCTGTTGCACGACAACGCCCACCCGCACATTGCGTTGGCAGTGATGCTTTTTTTTTTTTCTCCTCCTCTCCAAGCATGAGGTCGTGGAGCTGCATCATCCGCCATAATCTCCTGAGCTGGTCCCCGCAGACTTTTTTTTTTTATTTTTATTTTTCCACAACTCAAAACTGTGATGAAAGTTGAGGTGGTTGTGGATGTTGAAGACGGTTTGTGAATGTTCCGAGATATCAAGAAGCACGTGACGTCGACATTGCAGAGCCTTCCGAAAGAGGACTTTAAAAGTTGTTTCCACAACTTATGCAGCCGAGCACAAGTGTATTACGGCAGTTGGGGATTACTTCGAAACATATTGAAAGGGTATGTTTTTCACATAATCTGTTCTGATGTTATTAGAGCAGTCGTGGAAATTAATAGCCACACCTTGTAATATTGGAAAGATGTTATTCAATGTAACTCTCGTAAATGAACATTTTACGCTTCCTTAATATGGATTACGTTTAAATAAGGCTGTGTAGACTTCACAGCTGTTTGACCCTCAAGCGTCAAAAAGACTAAATGTATGCAATTTCATACATGAAGTTACTTCCGCGTCGTATTATTAAAACTTGCTTTTATTAGAAACACGTAATGTTTTCCTTTAAAATTCAAGCAGGAGCGTGACTATTGTAGTTTCCCCTAATTTAAAAAGGAAACATGGAATATTTGTTCTACCTGATGAGAATCTGTTTACAAATATTCTACTCCAATTTTTAGTAAAATGTGACTCCAACTTCATGGCATGTTGGATTAGTTTCAATAAATGGAAAGTTTGGTCATTTTAGGTATCTACAGTTCATAAGTTAAAATATTTTCTGCGATTTGTGATAGTTTCGTTATTGAGGATCATGAAGTATTTTCCTTACAGTATTGATCCTCAGCGTATAATATATAAAGTATAATTCAAATAAGAGGAATAATATGTACTTACGTTGGACATACATGAAGCTTTCTTGATACCAAGAAGTTTACAAATATCAATAAACACTTTAAAACTGTAAAACATTCAGTATCAAGCATATAATTTTTTAAAATGTGTTAACGATTAGTATTCATGTTGTTAAGTTATTGTTAATTCGTTGGTAGGAGATACTATTAACAATTCGAATTACGAAATAGTATTTATAGAAACTGACTACAATGAGTTTCTAGACTACATAAATTCGAAAAATTCAGTTCTGTTACAAAATAATAAGCATGTGTGCATCTTCTAATGTGTTAAGATTTTTAATCAGTTTATTTTAAAAGAACTTGGTAGATTATCATAAATTAATGTAACATTTTAAATCAGTTCTTAATCTGTTTTATTTAAAAAGCAATTTTGTATGTAATATGTGAAGTAGGTCATTTATGTATATAGAAGTTTTAATTTATTTCTACAGATTCACCTCAAAGAAGTACAAGCACTTTTGGCATCATACGAAAGATATACAGGCAACATGGTGTTCCGGGGTTGTTTGCTGGTATTGTGCCACGAATAGTAAAAGTTGCTCCGGCGTGTGCCATAATGATATCCTCCTATGAATATGGGAAGAAGTTTTTTAGAAAATTGAATATTAAGAATTACGAGGAACATGAACATCTTCATTGTCCGGTCGGTGTACATTACCAGAAATAATGGGTGAAGACTAGTGGCATAATATTCCGTAGGACGTAACCTCTGACAAATATGGAAAATATACACGAGGAAGTGAATTTCCTTAATAGTGGTGTGAAAGAAGACTATTATTATGTTCTGAAAACATCTAGGAAAGCTCCTCTTCAGATTCCACTATATTTCTCCAAATGACTACTGAATAAAATGAATTTTCAATATGTAGAATATGTTCTTAAGGTATGCACAATAGAGCCCAAACTAGTATGTTTGGATTTCTTTGGAAGAAACTTTATAATTGACAAAAATATAGATGTATTAAGTGTTACAGCATAATAGTTTTTTAACGTTAATGTAAAAGTAGATTGTTTTAGTTCTGTGTTTTAATGTTGACGTTTTACAAAATACATATCAAGTAGCTGGTGCGTTCGCCTGTTTTCAACATTGAAATGCGTACATGCCATTTTTCAATGTTGGTTTACAAATTAGTTTACTGTACTTGGGTACAGTGTGCAAATAAAATAAAAACTTCGTGAGCTATAAATCAAGCTTGCACATGTTGCCTTTAACAAAGAAATAATACCACATGAATGAATGCAAATTGATTTTCTTTATTCATCCGAAACTAATCATGGTTATTCTAGTATATTAGGTATTAAAAATGCTCCAACATTCTTTAAGTTGAAAAAGTTTGCAGAAGTTGATAACCGTTTACTGTGGCATGAGATACGAAAATTCTTGTTTAAAAGTTAGCACTTCGTATACGCCTGCGTTACACAGGTTTTAGAAATGCGCATCTTGCTAGCCTTCCTTAAGCTTGAATCGTTCATGTATAAAATTAATCACCGTACACGCTTAAATGCTAAACGTATGATTTTTTTTCTTTAATTGTACCAGTAATCGATGCGGGAGAATTAATTTTTCTGGTGAGCACTCTATCGCACGTTAAAATGTAGATTCAGTTTTTTTTAGTTTTTAGGAGATGGCTTACCCTTCAGAAGTGTATATATTTTGCAAAGAAGTGAAAAGACTTAGTCATAGTTCGCTGATGGTTAATTAAAAATGTGTAATAGTAATAATAACATGACTAAAAACTCTTGGAAATTTTAATTTTAGTGCTTTATGTATAAAGTTATAGAAAGAAAATTTTAAAAAACAAACTTCATGGGTTAACCGCTTCGGAACTAAAAAACTATTGAAAATTTAATGAGTAAAACTGGGAGGAAAGACAAATATTTCATGAATAGTAGTATCGTTGTCTTTATCGTAATTTTATTACAGTTGTAGAACATACCAAAAACAAAAGAATCATTGCTATTACAAGACCAGCAAGTTTGTAAAAATATTAAAACTTACGTGGAGGGAGGCATTAGTAAATAGTACATCACGGCTCTTGGGGCAGCATAATAGTTAAGTATCAAGCATCGTGACTGCATATGAACTTACGTCTGTTGAGTATCACCTTTTCCCCAGGTGTCATTTCAAGTCGTGCATGCGGAAGTCTTTGGATGTGCCACATTGCAGCTGTATGCAGAACAGTTGGTCAGCTCACAACTCTAGTGCAATAACAAGTCACGTGTGTCGTTATCGAACTCTGCGCAAAATTTATACCTGTATACGTACCTCAAGTTGGCGATGTGCCCCTTAGGATAGAAATTACACTTCATATATAACTGATGTCGGAAAAGAGCGACTTGTAAGACTACCTTTACTAGACATGTGTGACAGCAAAGGTCAGTTTGCTGTAATGTGTGGAATAAATATTGCTAAAAGTACACGTATATGAAGTTGTACATGTTGAAGCGCCTACATAGTTAAGTGATAGAACTTCTCATAGATGTAAATCTATGAACTATTTGTTTTTTCTGAATTTTACTTGAACTTTAAGTGACCAGAAAAGGATATGGGAACAAACAAATAATTTAGTTATTGTTTTATTATTACAAAGAAGGTATTATATTGTTGCCAGCTTTTGCTTAAAATTTAAATGATTACACTGTTCTACAAATTTTAACTTTTTTTTTCTTTCCAAAACGAAAGTAGGTGTTCTTTATGGTTTCTGACCTGCTGATCACGAATCTGAAGTCAGATATGCTGTATCAGGTCTACCTTTTGAGAAATGTTTAAATGAAAGTTAGAATCAAACTCTATATTTGGTGAATTTATGCATTTTAATAATATTATTACTTTTATGTACAATAGAAACCATTTTTTAAAAAAAATGTAAGCATGGCATATCTGGATATCACAAAGATAAAAGAATGCTTATACATTAGTATTTCATGGAGTTTTTCATTAACAATAAACTAAAATAAAGTTTAAAAAACACTAAAATTCCACATTTGGATTTGAAATGCCTTTATACATTGCCACCCAAACAAAAGTCATCTTTTGATTAAAACGTAGAGATAGATTGAGACATCGTAAGAAACGAAATACCTACGAAGATTTCCTCTTGTGTGATGTGGGGACAGTATCACGGGCCAATGTCCAGCAGTAGTCTGCGAGCATTGAAACACCAGATTTCCCTTTGTATCGCTGCTCCAGGATCTGAATTGATTGATGAAACCTCTCACCATGCTCATCAGACACATCTCCTAGGTTTTCGGGAAAGAAAGACAGGTGACTATGTAGAAAATGCACTTTCAGCGACATATTGCACCCCATAGTGTGTAAGTTTGACAACAACTCCTCAACTAGTTGCGCATAGTTCGCACTTTTGTTGTTTCCTAAAAAGTTTTCTGAAACACTCTTAAGAGAATTCCAGGTTTTCCTCTCCACTTCAGTTAGTTTTCCATCGAATACGTCATCTTTCATCAATTGGCGTATCTGGGGACCAATGAACACACCTTCTTTTAGTTTAGCATCTGAGATGTTTGGGAACTTTGTCTGAATATACTTAAATCCTTGTCCTTCCTTTTCCAACCCTTTAACAAATACCTTCATAAGCCCTAATTTAATGTGGAGGGGAGGCAAAAAAATCTTCTTGGGGTCTACAAGAGGTTTCTCTTTCACATTCTTAACTCCAGGAGTGAGGGATGCACGGGTAGGCCATTCTCGTTGTATGTAGTGCATTTCCCTGGCTCTACTGTCCCACTCACAAAGAAAACAGCAGTACTTTGTGTAGCCTAACTGTAACCCTAACACCAAACCAATCACCTTCAGGTCCCCACATATGTTCCACTTATGCTCATCATACCTCACTTTTTGCAAAAGGAGTTTCAAATTTTGGTAAGTTTCCTTCAGGTTTACGGAATATCCAATTGGAATCGAAGGGTAAGTATTACCGTTGTGGAGGAGAACACACTTCATGCTTGCTTTCGACGAGTCCAAGAATAACCGCCACTCATCAATTTTATACGGTATTTGTAATGCCTGCATCAGTCCTACAACGTCAGTACAATATATGCAGTCATCACTACTGCTGTAAAATTTAAGAAAGTCATGTTGTCTTTCACGGTAGAATGTAACTTTGGTTCCTTTTTGAAGAAGGTTCCAACCTTGCAGTCTTGAAGCTAGAAGCTCAGCTTTTTGTTTGGGTAAGTTCAAGTCTCTAACAAGGTCGTTCAGTTCCTCTTGAGTTATCAAATGTGGTTCTGTGACACGTTCACTGTATGTAGGATCTTCATTCTCACTACTCACACAACATTCATTCTCATCATCACTACTGTCTACTGTCCATACTGCTGGCGGCACAGGCACAGGAAAACCTTCGCCATGTGGGATGGGTCTTCTAGCTGATTGTAGATTTGGGTATTGAACCGACTTTTTACCTTTGGACGTTATTCCCTTTACATTTGAAAGACAAAAGTAACAGTCATGTAAGTGATCATGTGATTCAAACCATAACATTGGTGTAGCAAATGGCATACACTTATGAGAACCACGTAACCACCCCCTTAGATTCACAGCACAGGATTTACAACAAAATTTCGGTGCCCAGGGCTTCCCTACGTCGACCTTTGATGAGAAATACAGTTCGTATGCTTTCTTAACAATAGGCGTTATCTTGGTGAGTTTCTGTTTTGGAGTTATTCGCCCACACACATAACAGAAATTGTCACGATGATTCTTACATTTCCTAGGCATTTTCAAAATTGTAACACTTAATTTCACAATACCAAACGTTTCCAAATGTTAACTACTTTACAATGAAACATCTACCCGTTACGGGTCACAAAAACACACCTTTCAATGTTCTTTGTCTGCTATAGCATTCAAGAGGAAATAAAGCTCACCACACCAACAAGCAAAAAGTAAATATTGATAGTCAGTTGTTTCACCGTCATCCGGTGTTGCCAGGTCTATGTGGGGAAATTTCTTTCCGACGTCCAATTTTCCACTTTTTCCGCCAAATTTCTTTACCTTTTGTGTGTGAGAAGGGGTAGTCATGCGTTTTATATTAATAAAGGCTTGCATTTTATACATCAAGATGTATGAATAATGTATAGTGTCTGAAATATATACATATAAAACATTATTATAATAAAGTTTTTAAAATATATATTTCCCCGAAATAGTTCCACAAAATAGAAAATTTTAACTACATTTCCCCATTTTTCCAGTAACTGAGACCTGATACGCAAAAATGGATATTATTTTCAGATTCAGCAGAAAAAAATCTTTAAGAATCACCTATTAGTTTACAGGAAAGAAATTCAGTGTTGAACAGTGTTATCATATAGAAATTGTTTAAGATTACCCTCAGGATTCCAAAAATCTGCATAATTCCTCAGTAGCAAGTTAAAATGCTATATTTGATGGCAGCGTTATATTATACATCACTTCTTTGTTGATACAGACACGTTCCTCTGATAAGTAATTATCAGCAATATTGTTACCACTGTAGACATACAGAAGTTTTGTAAAATTTATTGGCTGACCTATGTTAGGTTGTTATTGTTGCCTATGTTAGGTAGCAGTGAATGTGAAGAAGAGATCCTCTGTCATGGTGTGGCTTTTACAGTTGTTCATAAACGGAAATGGTTGTTCATTTTCGTAGTGAGTTAGTGTCAAGTCAGTACTTTGAATTCTTAAGAAACAAAGTAAAACCAGTGATATTTGAAGGTAAGATCTAAATATAAGCAAGAAATTTTTGAATTACTTTAGTAATTCTGTATTGTTGAAAGTGAACTCACTAGATTGTTGAAAGATGCTTAAATTTGTATTATGTGAAATAGCGCATTTTAACCGAATTCACAAAATTGTACAACTTGAACGCACTAATTTCTAAACATGGTTAAATTTGAATTATACGTCAAGTAGCATATAACGGATTGTATCATAGTTCCTTTAGATTCGTAGAAAGTAGTACGAATCAGCGTGGTGAAAATCACGCTGTCTTTCATTGAAATCAGTCAAAATTTTGAGACATCAGGAATTAATTCATTTAATGACAATTGGTAAAGATGTTGTAAGAGGTTTTTAAAAAAATAATTTTTTGTAATACTGGACGCATAGCGACATAACTCAGTACCACCGAAAAACCTGTATGGCCGTTCATGGAATACAATGCAAATGAAGAATATATATATATATATATATATATATATTGTAAGTATATAAATGGTGAACTACCAAGGAAAACTTTGAGTTATTAAAAGTTTGTAAGTTGTACTTTAATAAATAGTAATTAAACGTTAACCATTCGTCCTAGGACCCACGTATCTATCTATATTGCAATATGTCTAATTTAAAGATAACGTGGTTTCCCTCAAATTAGTGAATTATACACAGTGACACACACACACACACACCAAGGTTACGAGGGAAAAAAATCTGTAGGTAAGATACCTATTTTTCTGAAGAATGTACAATTTTGTAAGATTAACTTGATATTTGTTTTCTGTGAGCGCACATAAAGGTATTCAGTGCTATTGAGAAATGTATCACTTGCGTCTAGTTCTATATATACACGAGGAGTTACCAATAAATTTGCCCTCGCATGGAGTTATGCCGCAAGTTTAAAATATGGCACAGTGACTATAGCTATTACCGTATAACACATCTATTCAAACTGTTGTCAGCATCAACAATGGAAATTACCAAACACAGATCCCATCAGTAACTGCTCTCGTTTCTGGAAACTATAAGTATGACAGCGCGGAGTCAGATGGCAGATGGGAAACTAACCCGAGGCGGCCCAGAAAATAAACCCTTACTTTCTTTGAGAAAGCTGAGCACAAGTTCATTGGGTAGTGGTTCAGACTGTTTCCACAGTTTACTCGTAACTTCTCTGGGTCATGGTGACTAAACATTCGTCCATGGGTCACAAGACAAAGAGCCATTCTCATTAGGTTACACACACGCCAACGTTTTTAAAGCACAATCAGCTCGTTGTACGTACTCCAAAAAGATATTAATTGCATTCACAGTAGTATGAATTATTGGTCTATTGTCCATTACTAGCCGTTCCTTTCCTAACCTGCCATTCACTGAACTTGGTCTCCCTTCTCTGGATTTCTTTTCCAATCACATGCGTTCACATTTCAGGTCTCTTCCATGTTCCAATAGTGTTAAGGGATTTGACACTTTTTGCCATGGAAAGTTTATCAATAAATCTTCATGGCTTTCATCCGTGTATTTGAAGAACCTTCACAGATCGATATTCTAATTTCACAGAAGTTTCATTCCAAACGCCATACTACCTTCAAACAAGTCAATATTTTAAAACATAGGCACATTTATACAAATACCATACCTACAAAACTTTCTACGAAGCCACGAGTGGCTTAGTGATGGTGCTCACTTGTGGGTAAGGGTCCCTGATCATGTCGTGAGCTTCGTAGACAAACATTGTGCATAAGTTTTCCCGGATCCTCCCATTTTCTGCATTCCACAGTTTCCATCACTAGTCTCGCTTAGCTTGAGAACATAAGTGGAACGATAAACTTTAAAAAATCCATGCAAGAGTGAAATCTTACTGGTAGTCTCATTTGTATATATTATTGCCAGAAAATAGTAAATACAATCTCAACAGTAAATAATAACATAAAAAACACACTGAGTGCTTTTTCACCCTCATTAGAGAAAGATGTAGGAAGGTACGATTTAAAAGCAAGAAATTGAAGCATACAAGTAGACGCCATGCTTCAGTGTTATTTTGTATGTGACATCTTTAACAGTTCTCATTAAATGATTGCTATTTCATTACTAACTCCTAAGGTTTCACAAAAAATTTCTTGTTTATTTTGTTCTATGATTGTGACCGATGGATTGTATGGAATTTTGGACAGTGTACATCAAAATTTTAGTTTAAATTACATAATGTTTTTAGGAAGTACAGTAAATGCATGTATGTAGACTTTAGAGAGATAACTATCCAATAGTAGATCTTTGAGCATCGTTATTATGCTTTGATGCAAGGATATACTTGTAGTACTGATGTAAGCTTTGTAAAAGTGTACATGTAATTTTACTGAGGATCAATCTGGTTATAAAATTTATTTTTTAAACATGAAGTTTTCTTCCTTAATTTCCCAAATAACCGTTGAATGATATTCCTAATTGTTCCCTTCAAAGACAATAATGTTATGCTCCTTTAAAGACTGCTGTGATGAATTATAATGGAATAATGTTGAGAAAATCTACGCACTTTATGCTCAAACTCATTTTTGGGTCACTTCGGAGAGGGGAGGGGCCTAAATTGATACTAGATCTGTTCATTAACTCTTATATTGTGTGGAAACACTTGCGGACAAGCCATAAAAAACAGCATTGTATCTACAATGTAAATTTTTGTTTCGTCAATTGTACAAGATACTCGTATAATCAACCGTTTCGAGTATTTTTATCATTACTAGTAAACCAATGCCTCTCATTACAAAGATATCTAGAGCGTAAGAGTCCCTCTGGTTAGATATTTACAAGGTCTCGAATATTTAAAGAAAACAAATGGTAGAAAAATCGAGTATATAGTTTGCTTTTAGCTTGTATGTTGGAAAATATTATCCTCATATGCATCATAAACAACTTGGCATTGCATTTATTGAATATACAATAATGCAAGAGATGTACGACTACACTACTAGTAGGGTGTTTACTCGCACCTTAAGTTTGAAGTAAAAATATTCACCAAAAAGATTTCCCCGCATAAAAGTAGCAGTCTATGGGATTTTTGTCTTTGAACGAGACTTCCTTCGAAATTGGTCAGTCCGAGCAAAAGAACTCGTGTTTACTGACAACATCGTGACTCATCAGCCAGCCTACTTCCACTCTCCATTTTGCGGACCTCCTCCAAGTATGATTTGTCCCAGTATGGCACCTGTTTACAACTACCTAGTCTGTTCTGGCATTCCATCGTATTGCCTCGAGGGTTTCAAACATCTAATTGATATTCCAAAAGTCACTTCCTAGCTGACAGTTTGAGACACTTCTTGTGTGTGTTTCTTCTTTGTGGGGTTACGTAGTTGTTGTTCGTGTGTTTTCCGATTATGTAAATATATCGTTTTCTGCCAATGCCAAGAACATTTTTTTTTTTCGTCTCCCATGAATCTGTAAATTAAGAGTTCAAATTTTACAAGTTTTAATATTTTACCATATGCAGGCGATATTTAATTTTATGTTGATACAATGCTGTGTATCAAAATTCGAAATTGTTTTGATCGTAGCGATAATTGAATGGCAGAATTGAGCTTTCCTCGCGTACTGGTCGCAGTTGGATTTTCACATTAAGAAATGGTACAAGAAGTGCGACTATTCGAGTAAACACGTTATACATTAAGATTTAAAAATGCAATGGGATAATCATGTTAAGAACAAATTTCATACATAAGTTTATTAAAATCCAATATACGTTGAGTCTAGACAATTTATACTTAATAGCAATGAAGGTTTTCTTTCGAGTAAAAAGTACTATATAAGGTAAACATCGTTAATCTAGAGGAAAGAGGAAAAAACTAGATTCTGCAAAGTACACGGACTCGTCACACATTCGTAAAAATAGTGCTATCTCGACTCATGTATATTACCTACCTAAGAGCATTATCATTGGGAAGGCTAAAGCTAACCAAAATACAGGGAAGTAAAATATTCGCATAATCTGAGTATTCATTTAAGCAAACAAAAATCATTATGTGAAGATGCTAATGTAGATATTGTAAGTGTGGTATTATAAATAATGGGAAAATTTTCAAAATAGTCTTGAACTTACGTATGAAATCGAGTTTTGCGAAAAGGACTGTGGTTCATGATGATAAAGAATTTTCTTTGAGTAGTAAATATATTTTATAAAGACCATAATATTCATGAAGACGATTTATACCTCTTATATAGTATAAGAAAAGTAATCTCGGGAAAGAGGAATCTCATACTCTCACTTTAAGCGTTAGCTTTGCTCATATAATGTCTCGTTAATAATTTTGATATAAATGCATTTTTTTTTACATAAAATATTCATATATTTCAAAGAACTTCCATATTATGATTTACTTCCTATGCTTTACTTCAAATATTTCTAGAATTTTTACACATTTGTATCAGTTATAACTCGAATAACAATTGTATTTTAATATATATTATGTAATAAGAAACAATCATAACCAGGGCCCGGATCTTGTTGACCCAAAATTTTCTAAAAAGTGACCTATAAAATGAAACTAAAATTCCTGTAAAACGACCCTAAAAATCACAAAAATTGACCTTAAAACTTGCGTTTTCTTAAACGTTTATTTCGTTAAACATTGACCTTTTTTAATATCCATTGGATTTTTAATTAACATTTCTCACTCATATTCAAAACAAACAAAAAAAAATGTTTCAGTTAGTTGCACTCCATTGATCAGTCCATTGTATGGCATTGTAGGTACTGAAAACGTCAATTCACTCCCGAGTTGAAACTAGGAAGCACTCTTTAAATAATAAAAGTTCGCAAGTGTAGACTACATGAGAATAATAGTTGAAACCCTGTTTAAAATCTTTTTATGCCTTCTAATCAATTTTTAGTTATTCAGGTGATCACATCCTTTGTGGTCAACAAGCCAAAACTATCTGTTTGGCCACCTACCAACACCCACTTTTCGTTAACCAGCTACACTTTAGTTTTCATTAGCTTATTAAGAATGCAGTTTTTCGTCCCAATAGTCAGGAAGCAAGAAAAGAGATTATTCAACTTGGTCTTTACCACATCTGTAAACCGTGTTCATTTAAAGATTTCGTTATGTAGAAGAGAAAGAATAAAAAGTCCACAAATGACCTAAAAGTTACCTTAAAATATTAAAAAATGACCTGAAACTTCAAAACGGCAAAAAGTGACCAAAAGTTGACCCTAAAAAAGATATTTTTAGAACCTAGAGTTGATGAATAACGTTTTTACTTGAACTTGCCTTGTCCTATGCGTAACAGAAAAAAGTTGACTTGTCAACAAGATCATAACTTATTTCACATTCAAAACCCTTAGTATATTCTTCAACAACTGTCTCAGTTTCAAATAACGAAGCATAAGTAATTACACAAAGGAGGCTCTCTTTTCCTGACAATTACACTCATATACATCATATGTTAATTAAAATTGTCCTATTATTTTCAATATGTTCCTCCATATTAACAGTATGACATCTAGGTCCGTGTTCATACTTTATAACTATGTATAAGCTCCACAGTGATGATCACAAAGTTTTGTGTATCTTCCCTTGTGTAGACAGGAGTATTTATACAAATTTAGGAATAGTCTTAGGAAAGTAACTCCGTTTTCTATTTTTTGCGGATATACATCACGTATTCTAAATTTATGCGATCCGCAAGTAAGAATTTTCCTTCACTTTCTTCTTTTATTATATTATTTATTGCTCTTTTTTCATTAATAGTAGTGCAATCTTTCTTTTTTGCTGTCATGTTTACGGTGTATGATTTCCGAATACTTAAACATTATTCGGCGTAAGCTGTAAACTGCGATAAACAAAGCCACTTGAAACTAAATCTCGCTGATTTGCTGCTGTTCTACCGACGCTTGTACTCCTCCGCAAAATAGTTCATGTGATTGCATTATTACTTTTACTATGAAGCTTCATATAAAACTGCTATATTATTATAAATGACAAAAATATAATACGGATTATCTAATAATACTGCAATCGAGTGTGGCTAATGAAACAATAGAAATAAACACGAAGCATGCGCAGTAATTCTGGCGCCAACTCAACTGTGGACGGGTGTTCTGCTTTCAAAGTCTGAAAGATGACTGGTGAAACACCAACAAGGCAAACCTTTACTCACTAAGCAACAATTATTTACGAGCGAAATTCAAATACTTTTTTTTTTTTTTAAATCTTTGTAGTTTCTTTTCTGCTGCTGCTGTATCTGGACAACACGAGACAGTATTGTCTAAATGCACGTGTGTAATTTGCTCCTCCCCGTGGGGAGTGGGAGTGATACATCACTAGCCAATCGTATTTGTGACAAGCGGAAGGATACAAATATTTTGTTTATCGGAGTTTAGAGCTTACGCTGAATAACGTATACATATATTTAGATTGCAAGTCACTGTTTTCCGCTTGTTTTAATAGCGAGTATTGAATTTACTCATATGAATTCTTAATTGAAAGTCTACAATATGCTGTGAATAGTACTACATTGAATCGATTATCTAACTAAATAAAGAAAAAAAGTCTCAATGGTCACAAATCGCTAATCGTTTGGTCACTACAGGGATACTTTCTTGAAAACAGCCGAGTATAACGGTGCTCTGGATTTCGGTAAGAATGAGTAAAACTGTGTGATATGTTGTAAATCTTCTCATCATGGGAAAATGTCTTAATGGACACAACCATCAATTATTGACAGTTTGGCCACTATAGATCCAGAGTTTTGAAAACAGACAATTGTTATATTTTTGATTTCGGTGTAAATGAATGAAACTGTGATATGTTGTAGATGTCGTGATGATGAGAAAAATTGTCTAGGGCTTCCTTTTTTTTCTTTGTCTCGCAAGATCAACATCGGACTGTTGTCTATGCTTAAATGATGTTAGGCGTTACTCTCCCAACCCCTTTTTCGGGTTGTGAGATAGGACTTTTAGGGTTTCATATAATTCCACCAAAATTCCCAAATATCCTTTCCTTCTGCTGTTTCAAAAAATGTGGCTCCGTAGTTGCCAAATGGTCAGTGATTGGTGGTTGTGCCCATTAAGACTTTTTCTCAGATCACAATATCTACAACACATCACGCAGTTTCAAGTAATTCCACCGAAATCCAGAATACCGTTACCATCTGCTCCTCTTCTTTTTTTGTAAGTGGCGCTACAGTGGCCAAACTGCCATTGATTGGTGGCTGTGCCTGTTGTAATGAAACTATGACATGAGTGAAAAAAAATTTTTAACATTGTTTTCTAGTGATTAAATAATGTATATGTACTTAAGTAAAATTACAAAAAAAAAAAAAATGAATAAACAGTCACACTTATCGTGGACTAATGAGGTTCTCCGGCAATCACGTAGCGCAAGAAGTAATTAAGAGAACAAACAAGGCTGTTACGGAGAACCTCAGGGTCTGGCTAACGAAATTTTTACAATATAAAAAGGTAAGGGAGAGGTCCAAGGACCATCTCTCAGCAACTAACCACAATCTGCATAACATGGATGGAATATCAGCATTCATAACGTAAGTTGTATTTTTCATTTGTATAAACTCGCTGTCATTTATATAAGGTTTCAAGCTGGACGAATGGTCTCCTGCGAGAGAGCATAATCTAAATTTGTATTTTTAATCTTTAATTCATGTAAAATAAAGTCTTGCTTGTTGAAAAGGAAATTATTAATCTGTTAATTAAAATCTGACAGGCAAGAGATCCCTAATTACCTCATTATTTAAACATGGCTCCCCGGCGAGGAATCGAACCCCGGTCTCCGGCGTGACAGGCGGGGATACCGTACAATATATCACGGGTTTCCACCGAAATCCAGAATACCATTAACTTCAACTGTTTTCAAAAGAGTGGCTCTGTAGTGGCCAAACGGTCAGTGATGAGTGGTTGTGCAAATTGAGTTTTTTTTTTTTTTTCTCAGGAACACAATCTATACAATATATCACGGTTTCAAACAATTCTACAGAAATTGAATTTCCAAGCATTGCGCGGGTCCTTTGTCATTTCGAAGAAGGCCATTGCCCCTGCAATCTTTTTCTCACAAAAACGACAAATCATGTATTTCCTACTTTGAAGTCATCTTTGCATCGAGAGAGTTTCGTTTCTTAAATATAACCCTTTTAATCAAGGGGATCTTTTTATAATGACCCTTTGTTTCCCTTAACATGTTTTCCGAAAGAAAAAAAAAGACATGTCGATTTATTTTCGGTCTAGTATATATGTGCCAAGTTTGAAGAGAATTGGACTACGAGAAACCCTTGTGAATCTATGTTCTTTACACTTTTTGTACTTCACGAGTTTTTGCCCCAATGTCTTCAATTAGAGGGGTGGTAGGAGACGTGGAGTGAATTGCTTTGGGGTGACCATTACAACGATAACGGACTAGAAGTGCTTAAAATTAGCACTACCCGAAGATAAAAAAAAGAAGAAGAATCAATTATAATTATTAGAAATATACGTCATTGTTAAAAGTTCTGTTACTTGCTCTTCATATCTTCCACTTCTTGTCTCAATTCCACTATTTGACTCTAATTATTACTTATCCTTTGATCTAACACATTCAATACGCCCTTCACGGATGTCACTTCCTCGTGAAACGTCTTTTTCACATCAGCCATTTCTGTACATACAGTTTGCATTTTGCTGTCCATGCTTTGAAAACTGTCTCTAATCTCTTCCATAAAGGATTGAACCAGTGTCTTCCCGGTGACGTTCTCTGTTTCAACGGTTGTTGTCTGACTACTTTGTGCATATTCCCTAGACTAGGAAGTTCTTGCTAATTGATCAGATGTATAAGTACTGTAATAAATCCTTTTCCAGTTACGTAGTAATTTGTACTTCGGTTTTCTTTTAACAAAATGAATCTAACAAATTTAAAAATTGTTTGGAAACTGCTTCCACTTCAAGGTTATCACAAAATCCCGGTTTGTGAGGCACCAAATAAAACAATAACTATTTGTTACTTACATTCCCTGGTTCATTAAATTAAATAATTGCGAGATTCCTTCGTTGTAAATCAATTATTTCCCATGAATTCTGCTTAATTTTATATATATATATATATATATATATATATATATATATATATATATATATATATATATATATATATATATATATATATATAATATTGTATATTTACAGAACTTATAACAATGACGTGTATTTCTATAATAATAACGATTTATCTTCTTTTTTATCTTCGGGCTAGTGCTAATTTTAAGCACTTCTAGCCCGTTATCGTTGTACTATCGAATTCGAGAGAGTGTTGAGGTGTTAAGAGAGGCCCGCAACCAGCCACAGAGGTTTGGGGGGGGGGCATGGATATGTTAGGAGGGGCCAAGTCATTAAAAATTCTCTTGCACATATCTAAATTGTGTTTTTTGTGTTGAGGTCTGGAGGGGCCACGAGAAGTTTGCGAGCCTGCCCTAACTTATTGATGACGAACTAGCTTTTACAAAATAATAGTATTATCGCGAAAAACTATACACCTCGATCAAGAACTGAGCTTAGGTAATAAGTTAATACAGGAATGGGTAGAAAAATCGAAGATACTCGAAGGTAAAAAGGGAAGCTAAAACCATCCATTAAAACGAAGATATGCTAGAAGACCCCGTCCCAAAACTACCAATTTAATATAATAGGCCCGCATTCTTTTTTATAACGCCTGTACATTGTTTTTGCACAAACAATTGGTGAGTTTGACATCCAACTGGACGCATTTTTGCCGATCCCAAACGTTTCAGCATTCTTGCCAATTTGATGTCGAGAACATAATCCAAACAACCCCTGCGGGGCTTCTAACCCGTTCCTACTACTACTACTACTACTACTACTACATTAGCTGTGGATCTATATAGTACAAGGGCAAACGTACTACTACTACTACTACATTTGCTGTGGATCTATATAGTAGGCTACAAGGGCAAACTTATTTTAATGAAAATTTTAAAACAATGATCGTTAAATCACTTTTTGAATATTATTTTTAATCTTATTTTAACGAAAGAAGTGTTATAAACATTTTTAAAAGTAGTAAAAAAAAACTGTCCGTAGGCAGGATTCGAACCCTCGCCAAAAACATTTTTGTTACTAGCATGTTACGCTATACCACTCGGCTACGAGAGCCGACAACAATTTTCGTTTATTTTGTGCTATATGTATATCATGTCTTGTAATATCTCATCTGTATCGACCAATCAGATCAGAGGATATGCTGAAACGTTTGGGATCCGCAAATATGCCAACTGGACACAGACAGGAGGCCGCGGAGGGAATGAAGTTCGGTGAAATGACTTCTATGTGATTAATATTTAGCTAGTCAATTTAAGATGTCAAACAAGCACGCGACATTAGGTCTAAGATCATATGGTGCTCTCATACAATGAGGACAGGCAAAGAGCATCATACTATAATAAACCAGTAGCCTAACAGCAAAAGTGTAGCAATAGTTATTATTCTATTTATAATAATTATTAGGGGTAAAAGCGGATCTGAAAAGATAGGGGGGACGAATAACCTCACGTTGTCCTTTGTGCCTATTTTTGTCCATTTTATTTTTTTTTTTTTTTTAGAAAGCGGGGGGATGCCATAGATATTTTCTGGAAGTGGGGAACGACATCCCAACGTTCCCCCTCACTTTTACTCCCGATAATTATACAATAATACACATAAGAGTTTTTTTTAATAATATAATCAAAATATAAAGAAAAATATGTAAAATAATCTCTCTCTCTCTCTCTCTCCATATATATATATATATATATATATATATATATATATATATATATATATATATATATATATATATATATATATATATATATATATATTGTGTGTGTGTGTGTGTGTTATAAATATTTTTTAAAGTTCGGCAACTTGTTATATAAGGATAATACTTAAATCTGTTGTTCTATTAAGCTTAAATACATAGGATAATGCAGACTTGGATGCATATTCCCTGCACATGAGGATTCGCTTGAAAAAGATCATCTCTAATCCGCACCGATGTTATAAATTGAGTTGATTTCGAGTTTAATGTCCCGTTCAGCAGCGAGGCTATATGAGACGTGGAGCTACTGATTAACGTGGAATCCGAACCACATGAGCTACCGCTGGGAATCGAACCCGGGTCTCCCACGCCATAGGCGCGTACGCTAAGAGATGTTATAAAGTTGTAATATATATATATATATATATATATATATATATATATATATATATATATATATATATATATATATATATATATATATATATATTGTCCTCCCATCTGCGCCTATGTCTTCCTAATGGTCGTTATCCGATTGGTCTTCCAGTCAAGACTTTGAAAGTGTTTCTACTTTCTTCCATTCTAGCTACATGACCTGCCCACCTAAGCCTCCTAGACTTGAGGACCCTAACAATGTTGGGTAAACCGTATAAATTATGTAGTTCCTCATTATGAAGTTTCCGCCATTCCCCATTCCCGTTCCTCTTGGGTCCGAATATTGGTCTAAGGATCTTGTTCTCAAATGTTTTCAGTCTATGTTCTTTCCTCAGAGTAAGCGATAATGTTTCACAATCATACAGACCAACAGGCATGATTATCGTTTTATATATTTTAAGCTTCAAATTTCTCGGCAGAATTCGCGACGACAAAAGATTTTGAACCGAATAGTAACACGAATTTCCTGCTTTTAGTCGACATTTAATTTCTCCGTGAATATGATTTTCGTCTGTTAATATTGATCTTAGATATTTAGAAGTATCCACTTTATCAAATGTATTATTTAATATTTTAACGCCTCCACAATTTGCCGTATTACGGTCCCGACGCACTTCCATGTATTTAGTTTTCTCTGCATTTACTTCTAAACCCATGTCCCTGCAAGCGTTTAATAAGATTTCTGCATTTTTTCTATTGTTCTCCTATCATACCCTATTAAATTTACATCATCAGAATATGCCATAACCTGGTGAATAACGTTCAACTCTAGGTCCTGGTTGCTATCTTTGATTTTCCTTATAGCGTATTCCAGAACAAAGTTAAATAATAATGGCGACAACGCATCTCCTAGTTTCAGGCCATTTTCGACGTGAAAGCTCGTGGACAAAAATTTTCCTACCTGGACTTTACTTTGGGATTCATTTAAACATATCTTAATTAATCTAATTAGCTTTCTCGGTATTCCAAGTTCTGTAAGAACGTTGTATAATGTTTCTCTCCTAACCGAGTCGTACGCCTTTCTAAAATCAATAAATAGTTGATGTACCGGGGTATTGTATTCCCACTTTTTTTCGAGTATTTGGCGAATGGTAAATATTTGGTCGATAGTTGATCGATTTCGTCTAAATCCGCACTGATAATGTCCAATAATTTCATCTGCGTATGGGATCAATCTTGCTAATAGAATATTTGAAAGGATTTTATAGGATGTTGACAGAAGAGAAATGCCTCGATAATTATTACAATCAGTTTTGTCGCCTTTCTTGTGAATTGGAACAATGATTGATTCTTTCCACTCTTGTGGCAATTCTTCCTTGTTCCAGATAAGGAGAATGAGTTTGTGTATCTTGTTCCACAATTTTTCGCCTCCAGCTAAAATTAACTCAACCGGAATTTCATCTACACCCGGAGATTTGTGTTTCTTTAATTTCTTTATAGCGGTTTCTACTTCTATTCGGTTGGGTTCTGGAATATACGGTTCTGCGGTGTGTATCTCTTTTTCTCCACGCACATTAGTTTTTGGCTGCGTGCTCAGCAAATCGTCAAAGAAATCTTTCCATCTATTTAAGATGCTATCCGTATCAGTGAGAACTGTTCCGTCAGCTTTCTTTAATATATAAGCACGAGGTTGATAGCCTTTCTTAAATTCGTTGATCCCCTTATACATGTCCCGAATGTTTTTATTTTTACTATTATCTTCAAGTTCCTTAATTTTAGCTTTCAAAAATTCGTGTTTCTTCGTTCTAAAAGTAGGGCGATACATATATCTTGGAAATTAACGCACTAAGAGATTAACTCCTAGGTACTCAAGAACAAACATACTAGAAAGCAAGTTATTTAGATAAACAACGCGACTAATGTAAAAGAAATTGAAAGGAAAGGTAATACGGATTTACCTTAGCACTAATTAACTTTTGTTATTCTGGAAGATAAATATGTTTAATAAAGGGCATCCTGTATTAAAATCAGCTTAACTAAGAATAAGCACAAATGAATAATGAAAGTAAATTCATTTGTATCGAATGAAATTATCAAAGTAAAAACTTGCTAACGTATATTTTAACTACATTTTTAATAAATTGCATTTTGTTGTTTTTGTATACAGCATGTGTCAGCTATTGGGTTTATCGTGATAGAATTATTAATCTTCATGCTGGTGTTTCCACCAAATCACGCTCTCTCAATCAAGTAGGAAACGCTAGTGATATTTTGATTATATTGTAGATCTGTGGCATTAGAAGAGTGAAATTAAGTTTTGTATTGCATGGTATATATAGGGCTGCAGCCCCTCTTTCATGCGATTGACTCAGAAAATTTCTAATTTGTTGGATTTGAGTTTTGCATTCCGTTCAGCGGAGAGTCTTATGAGACGTGATGGACCTACAGCTTAGCGTGGGTTCCGAACCATATGAGCATCCACCTGGAAGCTAACTTGGGTCTCCCACGCGTATGCTATCCACATAGTCACGAAGGAGCTCAGCTTTTAATTTGTATTCTGCTTACTTTAAACCATAATGTCGTTATCCGTAACAAATTTGTACATACTTAGATGTAAGTGTTACCAACTTGTAAAGCCAGTGGTGCTTACGTCCCAGGTTTAGGCTAAAGGCGATGGTGATGATGAGAATTAATCAAATTGTGAAGTGAAGAAAGTTGGAAGATACTGGAGAATCATTAGAAAACCCTTGTACACCACAAAGTCTACTTGGCGCTAATTGGGAACGAAACAGAGGCTCACGACAAGAGATGAAGGCTTTAGCCGTCGCGCCTCCTTGGTGCCTATATGGTATTTACATTTTATACAATTTCCGGGCAATATTTAATTGTAAGGATTACTTTCCATTTGTTTATCGGTTATTTGGAATATTGCGGTTAATCATATAACTACTTACATATATGTAGGCTGATCAATGAAGATGATTATCAGTGTTTATGAGGTGAATACGCCAGAAAGGCTCATAAACAAAACACGTCTGTGCAGTGGGAGAAATGACGAGTAGATCGAGCAAGTTTGAAGGCCATGATGTCAGGAATGTGACCTTGGCAGCCGTTCAAGCACACGTAGTTTGTTTCGCATAAGGCAACATGAAAGTGACACCCGAAGAACAGTATAGTGCATTGAAATTTGTTTTCGATTGAAGAAAACAGCAGCTGAAGCATATGCAATGTTACAGGGCGCGTATGGGGGGTCTGTTCTTCCCTATAGCACAGTGCGAAGATGGTTCAAAATGTTTAAAAATTGTAGACAATCAACGCCAGAGGAAGGTGGTTCCGGCGCTCCAGTAACTGCTCTTGCGGACATCGCTGCTGTAATAGTGAGAGAAGATCGTCGAATCATGGTAAGAAAACTAGAGCAAAGAATGAAGATTTCATTTGGTTCCGTTCATACGTTGCTCACAGACAAACTGCATATGTCACGTGTGTGTGTGCGGTGGGTTCCGCAATTGTTCATTTCCGATAAAAAAGCTGTGCGTTGGAGGTTTGTTCAGAGTGGAAATCAAAGCTGCAAGAAGATCACATGTTTCTTTAGAAAATCATCACTGCCAATGAAAAGTTGGATTCATCATTATGATCCTGAGTCCAAGCAGGAGAGTTCTGTATGAAAGTATTCATTACTAACACCCAAGGAAGCGAGAGTGGTTGCTTCTGCTAACAAAGTTATGATCATGGTTATGATTTTTCGATATTCGAGGCATGGTGTACCAACATATCGTCCCACCACATACAACTGTCACGGGAGTGTATTATAAGGGTGTATTGTAAGCCCCCCAAGGTCACATTCATCGGAAACGACCACATTTGAAATAAACAGGACAGATGCTACACAATGATAACGCCAGACTCCACTTGCAAAATCAACGTTCCGTGTGTGCCCCATCCCCATATAGCCGTGATCTAGCCCCTTGTAATTTCTTTCTTTTTCCAACTTTGAAGAAACAGCTCCGGGGACGGCGTTTCGCATCTTCAGGAGTAGTGATTTTGAAGGATTGTCCAAAAATGGCTTCCCACATGTCTTTGATGACTGATAAAAACGTTGGGACAAGTGCATTGCATGTTATGGGAATTATTTTGAAAAAGATCATCAACGTTTGGACGATTAGTACAGGTAATTATGTTTTATTCGTTTATAGTCATTCTTTATTGAATATTCCTCGCATATTAATTACCTAAACATTAATACTTATTTGTCTTATTTACTTCATAATAAAGGAGCAAACAGTCAGGATATTCCGTAGCGGTTTCTGTCAGACGCAAACTTTGTGTTTCAGTTTGCGATATTCTGCATAGCGCTTTCTGCTTATTGTAATTTGTGCGTTGGGATTAGCAATTTTTAAAGGACCGATTCGGAATCAGGACACCATGTTCAACCCCCAGATTAGTTGCACATTTTTACACTCAGTTTCACTATTCTGAAGTAACTCGTTTCAATAATAATGTTGCCAAGCTTGCGACATTAATTAGTAGCGAAAATTACATCCACAAATTTGTAAATCGAAATAATTACTCTTGTATTCTGAAATACAGGAATAATTAACGAGGACCTAAGTTCAGGATTGACCTATACAAGGATTTTAATTTGCATTAGGTTAGATAGGAGTTGTGCACTGACCTATCCTCTGCATATCCAGAAACTGTCCACAGAGAAGAGATTGACGGAAGAGGACGATGAACGTTCGTAGTTTGTGATTGCGTATTAGGGACATGTATTTTAAGCTATTGGTGTCTTGAATTTGTGAAATTTTGTATATAGAATTACGTGAATCTTCTTATTTACTCCTGCAGAGTGTAGTACATAAATCCTTCTTCAATTATCACGTAACCAAAGTAATCATTGATCGAGGTTTCTAGCGGTTAGACGTTCGTGCATACTGCAGGGTTGGTATGATCTTATGAGTGGAAATTCGTAGAGAAGAACTGAGCTCTAGATTTTTATTTTGTGTTCAGAGAACTATATATATGTAAACCATGTGTGGCGGATTCACCTGCTCGAAGAATGCATTAACAGCGCTAAATATTTTGTACATAGTAAGTATTTCTGTAATATAAGAATTTAATTACTTTGATCTCTTAACATAGTGAATACCTTGAGATATTTTATCTAACTGGTTTCAATTTAACACTAATTCTGCAAACTGTCACATATGTGGAAAGTGGTAAAGTTTGATAAGTGTAAATCTCATGTTTAAAATTTACAGGTAATTTCATGCAGATTAAGAATTGCGTTTGATCCTATTTTATGAGGGCATCCTTATATTCATGAAATATAAACATCTCGTAGCAGGAAATGAACTCTTACTGCCTCAGACAGTGTTTCTAAAGGGAGGAATGGATTGAGTATAGCCCGCTCCCCCCAGTGATTTTTAACGAATCATAGTGATTCTAACGATTCATACTAGTTCATAATGAATCGGAATCGCATGTTATAAAGATTTAAGATGTAAATCTTGCGGTAAGGAAGCTCTTTTAGTATAAGTAGTAGTAGTAGTAGTAGTAGCGGTAGTAGCAGCAGTAGTAGTAAGTAGCAATAGTAGTAGTAGTAGTAGTAGTTAGTAGCAATAGTAGTAGTAGTAGGAACGGGTTAGAAGCCCCGCAGGGGTTGGTTGGGTTCTGTTCTCGATATAAGTAGTAGTAATAGTGACTCTTCCAGTTCAGGTGACAAAGAACTGGGGGGAGCGGGCTATACACAAGCCGGAGGAATTGCATTAACGTGTGCAAATTTATTAGGCAAGCTGACTATAAAATGAATCAACTTAAAATGTTTTTACTTTGACTAGGGCAGTGATGGTAACCGATTCATCTGACCCGGTTCCCGGAGCAGTTTAGAAATATCTCTTAAGAAGGATTAAATTCATCAGAGCAGTCTAGGAATCAAATTCTTCTAAACAGACAACCTAACACGGTTTTTCTGAACCATGAGTTGACACTAAATTTCGTTTTACAATCCCTGTTACAAAAAAGAAGAAAAACTAATGAACGTCCAATCTTGCCATACGTCGGAAATAGCTTTAACCTTCGATCACAACCATCACAAGTTTTCGCAAAGTCAATTAAACCACAGTGCTGCAAAGCGATAACAATTAATTTCTGAATCTAATACAAACTTATTTAAAAAGGACTAATTCAGACTCTTAGCATCAAGTCCATTATACGTTTTTTAAATCTCATTTACTAACTCTATAGTCGCCATGAAACACAAATTGAAGTATGCGCTTCCATGAATTTGATAACCAGCACACAAACCTAACACACTTGACACAGACAGACTAGGTCTATGGAGCTACGAACCGCTATCACAGTAGTAAGCTACCATATGACTGCACATTAGGACAGACGCCTAGTAAAAAAAAATAAATAAATAAAAAAAAAAAAAGAACAATAGACATTGCACCAAATCCACAAACAGTTTCAGCGAGTGACTGAATATATAATAGAAACCGGTTTCAGTTACTATCCTAGTCAAAGAAAAATATTACTCAGAGGCTAGTTTATGCTAAGTGGCTAGTAAAAAGCATGAATGCTGTCTTAATGGAGTAAGGGATGGGGCGGGGCTAGGGAGCCCGAACGGTTGCGAGGCGCGTCAGTGATGGTGAGTATGCTCATAAACTACATATGGCAACTTACCTTCCAATAGTATCTTCACCAATCCTTGTATCATTCTTCTACATCTTTTCACTACCAATTTCATTCTTTTAATTCACGTCTCACTTTCCCGCAATAAAGTGTCAGGCAATCAACTGATTCATTTCTCTTTAGTAATGTCATATGTTCGTTGCATTTTTGGACATATTGCATCAGGTTGAGTAACTCTGACTCCTGACGAAATTTTGATATGTATATGAGGAATTGGAGATTTGGAATTCCTTGAAATTCTAATGTTGTATTCTTTTCCGGTTGAGGTAATTCGAATTGTCGTCTTAATTTTCTTTGATATTTGAACACGATTGAGTCAGTTCCGCCATATCATGCCACTGTTCCCGGACACTATCAGCTGTCAGTACGTTACTTCAGACTGCTCAAAGGAACGAATCTGACACTTTTTGAACACCTTTCGGAGACTTCGATCGTTAAGGATCACGACTTAACACTCCCTATTACCACTTTCATGTTTAACACCCCCGCCAAGTGAACTTTGTGGTGGACAAACACCGTGTGCATGGGTTTTCTCGGGATTCTCCCGTTTCCTCCCACTTTCTTCATTCCACCATTTCATTCATTACTCATCATCACCGTCTCCTTTAGCCTAACCGGCATAACCGCGGGACGTAAAACTCAAAGATTTCAATTCATTCATTTTTCTCATGTTTAACAATGGGTTCTTCTGTGCCTACAAGTGCAGACTTTGTATTAGATATTCTCGCGTTTTACGCATGCTGCAGGGAAGATCCGCATATATTCGATTTCTTATATGTTCCTCTTTTGTATTCAGCATTAATATTTCTTTCGTAACTGTGCCTCCGTGAAATAGGATAGCACCAAGAGTAGTCTGTCAAGTTAAAACAGCCTTTTTCGTTCTCTTCTTACTTTAAATGAATCCCTAAGGTGTTCTCCAGTGCTATTCTGATGTATGCCTAAACAATTCCGCACTGATTGATAATATACACGCAAACTGATTTGCCTTGAAAATTATTACATGCCGTTCTGTTACATGTTTTATGCAATAGACTATGTGTAATTATTTCATTACGATCTTGTGATAGGTGTCACATTCATGGGTTTAAATTCACTTTGTAAGTACTTACGAATTTAAGTACGCGTCTTGACGTACGCTATAAATACGACTGTGCAAAAACACAAACTAACTTTTACTAGTGGGCCGCTAAAAGCGAGAATGCTATGTAACCGAATCGCGGCAGGAACAAGCAAGGAGTGCATCTACAAGGAGCAGACGCGTCAGCGACGGAGGGTACTCAAACGCGAATAGTGCGGCACAGTTGTAATGGTTTCATGCTTGTAACTGTTATATTTGTAAACATAAAGTACCAGTTTCTTAGATCGTGCAGAAGTGCTCCGCGGTAGAAATTAGTATGTCACACAGTCGTCTTTGATATGTATTCATTCATTATTAACCCTTGTAATGGTTTCACATTTGTAAACATGAAATACTGGTTTTCTGCATCGTGACAATCCCTCTGATAGTGGAATTTAATATCCTACACAATCTTCTTTCACATGCACTCATTTTAAACGTACTATTACAATTTTTATGACGGGAGTATTCTTAGTTAGTACCAAAGTTAGTGTGCTAGTATATAGTAACTTTAAATATATTGCGTGGTCTAAATTGTTCCCCTAATATCTTAAAATATACTCTGTTGGTGACTGTCTTTCTACTAAGTATGTTTACAGAAGGAAGTTTGCATGCCCTCCTGAGAGTGAGGGTGAAGTAATGGAGTAGTTTATTTACTCAGTTAACTCTAGAGATTGGTTTTTTATCCTGTTAAGAAACTATGAGCAATGAAGTTAAGTCTTAAACTGTATACATCAAGAAAGCGTAGCGAAGTTACTGCAGCCGAGGGTGAGTACATCAAATCAAAACTGATAAAATTCTCAAAGTAGAAATTCCATCGTTAGAAGAAAATGAATTGAAAAAAGCCTGTGCAAACTTACCGGGAATTTATATCAAATATCAGTTCAGCTGTTGAATCGTGTGAACTTACAACGAAAAGTTGCAAGTTCTGACAGTTATGCTAGTGTTCCTATCAAAGGTACAAGTTTTGCACCACATTCCGTCTGTAGCAATATACATGGTGGACAAAACAAGAAATGTGAGATCTGCAGAAGGAGTGTTTGGGAAACTATATATCTATTATAGTCATCCTGTGAATGAAGCTTATGTTCAAATTGCAAATAATTTTATCTGGAAGTAAAATGGAAGTCTCACTAGAGCGCTAACAAAAAAGACTATCGCTATAACAGTTGCAAGAGAAAAAGTTGTGAAAGTGGAAAGATACATGGCCCGTAACATTAAAGAAACTTTCACCATATATAAGTAGAAACATTCAGTATTACATATCGGAAGATCAAACTTTAAAGCATTATGTTCCTAAATGGGTGGTTCTACACCCACCTAGAAATGTCTGTTTGTGTGTGAATTGTGCCAATTTTGCACTTTGCGTGGTAACTTTGAAGAACTTGCTTGAAGGCACGTCATATGACACCTTGGTTGGAAGTGTGAAGTCGTTAGTATCTGTGATGTACAACGAGAGACCTGTTTGTTTCAGGAATGTTGTGACTGCCGTAGAAAGGGCGGACTTACCGTACAGACATGGTCGGAAAGCATAGCAGATTACTCTTCGGAGGTTACAAATGCAACATGGAAGAAAAATATTAATTAAGAAAACTGTTACCATTAAGACCTTCATTGACGAACTTGGAAAAGGGACAGTGAAAACAGTGACACACTAACGTTTGAAGAAATTGGAACAACAACACATTGCAGAAAGGAAGTTACGTGGAGAGACTGAACAACTACGTTTAGTGCTTCCTTGTGACTTTCTGAGAATTAGTCTGATTCTGCCATAAGAAGTACAATGGTAACCACATTACCAAGTTTTAAGTTTTACAGGAGTCACATACTTTCAAAACAAGAGCATAAGTGTTGCAGTTATAAGTGATGCAGAAGACATGACCCAGCACATCCACTGTTGGCGATGCGCAAATTCTTCGAAGCTGCAATCACCTATTTGAATTGACAAAGTCACTTGTGTCGAGAAAGGATATACAGTGCTGCTGATCATGCTGGGGCCTTGCGATAGCGTAGGACGCCTGCTGAAGCACTACGCTACAAAACAATCTTTCCCACCCAACTATAGCTGAATTCAGAATGCAGAGGATTTTACAAGAATAGTGAAGTCATACACTCAACAGCTCTCATCTTTACGTAAGGAGGAAACTGAAGAATTTCGTCAGCAGAAAATAGAAGGACTACCCCTATGAAAGAAATTTAGGAGTCATATGTCTTGAGTTACAGTGATGGACAAACTTATACTGCACGTACTTCAAAGAGGAAGAAAGAAGAAATTTCATCTGTCCAACCGGAATGTCAGAAACTGTAGGAAAATATTCAGATTCACAAACTACAAGGGGAAATATTTGTAGCCCGTGAGTATGACTGTGACTTGCATAGGTTATGAATATCAATTATGAGTTAAAAGAAACCGTCGTGAACTTCATGCTATCACATGGACGCTGTTGGATATAGTTTCACCTGAAAGACAGCAACATCACGACCGTGGATGCCCCAGTTCCTGTTAATTCAACAGCAAGGCATCACTCAATATCAAAGAAAGAAACTGATGCAGTTGAACATATTTTTAGTTCATTAAATTGCTGATTTTAGTTCTAAGCAAGTGCGCAGAAGTGGTATGGTTTGGAACCTGTAGGATGTTCAGATACAACGAAATGTCATGACCAGTCCCAAAGATAGGACATTTTAATATGCCAAAATTCGCACGGGAGAAATGTGGCGCCCGGAGCGCCATTTTTGGCAGACTTTATCTTGGGCTTTTTTTTCTTTTTTTTTTTAAGAAAAAAACATTCTAGTTTCTCACTTTGTCCTTAATTTTAACATCTGATAATTTCAATAATATCTGTAACTGTCAACTTAAGATTTTTTTTCTTTGCAGGCCTGAGTTGGTCTGGACTATACCATATAGAGAAGATAGATTAAGATCCATGTTGTGTATTGTACACTGAATGCGGTGTTACGTACATATCATTGTTTCTGTAAAATTAGGAAGCTTATTTTGTACCGAATGCAGTCTTGTTTTTTTAGAATTTAATTATGCTCAATATTTCGGCCCGCCCTGCATCTATGAATACGATCTGTGTTGCATGTTAACCGGAATATGACTAGACTTGCATCTTGTTATTGTTTGACTCCTTATGCTAGCTAACTCTATGGCTTATTGCAGGTCCGTGGTGACGCAGTGGTAGAGCGTTCATCTCTGGTGCGTGGGTTTTCTCGAGGTTCTCCCGTTTCACCCCTCTTTATTCATTTCACCATTCCATTCATTTCTCATCATCGCCGTCTCCTTTAGTCTAGTTGGCATAATCGTTGGACGTGAAACTTTAAAGTTCATTTAGGGATAGCTTATGGAACCTGGAGGTTCAGTGCTGCGTTCACAAAAGCATTCCATTGACCTCTGTTCTTATCTTAGCCAATTGGATCCAGTTTCTACGATATAGTCCTATTTCTGCGAGATCCAACTTAATATTATCCTCCCATCCGCGCTTTTCGATGAACGTTTTCCGATTGGATTTCGAGTAAAAATTTTAATAGCGTTCGTACTTTCTTCCATTCTTGTTACGTGAGCTGAGCCTCCTAAACTTAATGATCCTTACAGTGTTTGGTAAACGATATAAACTAGGCAAATTTCTTAAGTTTCTGCCATTCCTCATTCCCGTTCTCCTAGGTCTGAATATTCGTCTCAGGATTTTATTCTCAAATACTTTGTCTGCGTTCTTCCCTCAAAGTAAGCGACCATACTTCGCAACCATACAGTACAACAAGTATGATTATCGTTGTATACCATCTTAAGCTTTAAAGAGTACAGCCAACAAAGCATTAGCTTGGAGCCTCAGTTTCATCTCCCCATGAATTTGCCCGAACTTGAGTGCAAGCGATACGTTCAGATGCGTAGAACACGCCTGTGAAGGAAGCAGAGTGGCCAGGTGCACCGTTCCTGCAATATCGCATTCCAAAGGTGTGGGATCCTACAAACTATCTGAGGAAAGGGAGGGAATTTTTCGCGTCACTCTTACTGTTCCCGAGATTTTGACCAAAAAATGGCCGGTTTCTGGAGATTTAAGGAGCCGTAAGTGATACAGAAACGATATTGGTGTTGATCAATATCCAAGAGGATGATGAATATTTGGTACCAAATAATTCCCCAGATATTGGCCAAAAAGGTTCGAATTTCGAGAGATTTAAGGAGGCATATCTGGAACCGTAAGTCATAGAGAGATTATATTTTGCGAATTTTTGCGAGAAACAGAAGAAGGTGCGGATGAAAGTATTTGCTTTTACATGTAGGAAAAATCAGTTATCCTTCCCACTCCATCTCTCCATTCTTTTTAAGTTCGTTTTGGCAATGCTCTTGGAGCATTCTTGACTGGTTTCTTTTTGCATTATACAATAATTTACTAGAACTAAACTAACCATTTATTGCAACTGAGACTTTTAGTGATTGTTTACCTTAGGACATACTATAACGCAACAGAAATTTAGAGTTTTTGAAGATTGTTTTTTTAAGAGAATTAAGTTCAAGTTCACCTTTCTAAATTTTTAAAATTTTAAGTTGTGCAGTTATTTTTTGACAGAGTTTTTGTGACATTAGTGCCTATTTCCAAGGTTTTAAGTGCATGAACATTCGTGTTCTAGTTATGAAATACATTATAACTCGTTTAAGTAGATTAACCTACTTACTAGGTTTTGAACCTAAACAACCGCGCCCAATCTTCTGCGTCCAAATGGCATCACCCAAACATCCTTCTCCGTCTAAATACACCCCTATTACTTGGAACAAGCAGAAGCGCACACAAAAGAATTTTCGTCTTAAATGTCGATGATGATTTCCCCGTTGGAATAGTTAAGATCTGCAAACCCTATGTTGCGAAGAGAAGAAAGCAGGATTGCCCCGTTAGCCGTTCAAAGCGGGATTTTCCCTAATCATCTCTGCATAAAACCCCCATTTTCATACTGTGCTGTACATACAATTGCGTTTCATTGTATTATAATTATTATCTTCTATGATCGAAATAACAGAACAGAAACGGGATTTCACTTATTTTCACTTCAAATTGATGTGTTTCGGAATTTGATTTAATCAACGATTTTTATTAAAAGAAATCAAGTGATTTATATCAATCCACGCTGGTCTGTGCTCTAACTCGTAACTTCCAGCATAATAATTTAGCTAATTTGGATATCCCCGATATCATTTGGCCAATTGCCGTAACATTAAAACATTTCCATACCATAACAAGCACAGTTAATCATGTTCACATGAGAACGGTGCAACTTTTTGCAACATTTTTCGCCAGACTACATATACAGGTACCAATGTATTTCTATTCTTTTTTATTACGCTTATTGCTGTTCGAGTACTTTTACATTTATATTTTCATTGCACATAGGTTTCTTAATAGCTATAGTGCTTCCAGTAAGAGAACGTCTCTGACAGCTCGCAGTGACATTGCCACTACTCGCGTGTCAAGTTGTTTTTCGGTGCAACTGTAGTGGCAATTTAATTAATGGTATAAGACAGAGTGATCGTCGTTGGTAACACATTTTTATCAAAGTAGGGGCTGCAATGTTCCACCGCATGTGGTAAGAAACGTCAGAGACCATCTCTTGTTGGTCGTGCTTATAGTTCAAATGGACCGACGAACAACTGCGCAAAAATTTGAAATTGTATTAATTTATGTAGAGCGCCACAGGAATATGAAAGTTGTGTGCTGCCAATGCTAATCGTTGTCCTGATAGGCGTCATTCTACTGTTCGGACTTTCCGATAGATCGTTAATTTATTTATGAATATGGGAAAGTGAAACCAAAATTGCAAAATCAGAAAATCCACATAACAATCGAGGTTCCCAAGGGTCAATATTAGCAGCAGACACAGTTAGTTACCGATGTCAGCAGCAAACAAATTATCCACGGGTCAGAAATGTCCTAGACCTGTTTCGAGAATCCTGGAACGATACAATTACGTGCCTTATCACATTTCTTTACGTCAGGAATTTGATTGGAACTATTTTCAATAATCAATTGTTGTCTGTAGGCAGAACTAAAAGTGCACAATAACCCTGATTTCATTTCATTCATTTTTCTCGTCTCAACCTGTACTTGAGAGTACAGCTTGAGAGTTCATGAGTACAAGCAATATTTCGTTTTTGTTTGTATATTCAGCAATAACTTTTCGGATACAACCTTGAAAATCATTTTATACTGATAATCAGTGGCGGATTTAGAAAAGTATTTTGGGAGGGGTTTTTCTTATTAATGTTTAGTTTTTCTAAAAATACCTAATTTTTATTTGAAAAGAGCTTGAAGTTTATGAGTAAAGGCATAACAAATATTTCGTTTGTTTTAGAAATTCTGTAATTTCGGGGTATAAGCTTCACCCGTAAAACATCCCAACCGTAACCCCCTTCGCAAATCCGTCACTGCTGGTAATTAGTAATAACAACGATTTAAAAACGATAAGAAAGGAAGTCGGCCAGAACTCACAGTACACGCATTATCTCTACACTCACAGACACAATAAAGAAAAAATGGTTGAATGCGGGGTTGAATCCCGGACTTCCCGATAGAAGCGCAAAAGCTAACCACTCACTTATGGTTGTTGTGCAGTTGTGCTTAACTTAAATACATTCTCTCTCTCTATGGCCTATGGAATCCGAAGGTTCAATGCCGCGTTCACAAAATCTCTCCACTGACTTCAATCCTTAGCCAACTGGATCCAGTTTTTACCTTGTATTCCTATTTCTGCGAGATCCATTTTAATATTGTCCTCCCATCTGCGCCTAAGTCTTCCTAATGGACGTTTTCTGATTGAATTTCCAGTTAAAACTTTGAAAGCGTTCCTACCTTCTTCCATTCTGGCTGCATGACCTGCCCACCTGAGCCTTCTAGACTTGATGACCGTAGCGATGTTTGGTAAACCGTTGTAAATTATGCAGTTCTTCGTTATGAAGATTCCCTCATTCCCGTTCCTCCTGGGTCCGAATATTCGTCTCAGGATTTTATTTTCAAATACTTTCAGTCTGCGTTCTTTCTTCAAGCGACCATGCTTCACAACCATAAAACAACAGGCATGATTATCGTTTTATATATTTTAAGCTTTAAATTCTTTGACAGAATTCGCGACGACAAAATACTTTGAACTGAATAATAACACGAATTTCCTGATTTCAGTCGACATTTAATTTCTTTGGATATGATTTTGGTCTGGTGATTTTGATCCCAGGTATTTGAAAGTATCCACTTTGTCGAAAGTATTATTTGATATTTTAACGCATCCATAATTTGCCATATTACGATCCCGGTAAACTTCCATGTATTTAGTTTTCTCTGCATTTACTTCTAAACCAATGTAGCTGCGCAAGCGTTTAGTAAGGCCTGTGCATTTCTTTCTATTGTTCTCCTATCATCCCCTATTAAATTTACATCATCAGCATACACCATAACCTGGTGAATACCATTCAGCTCTAGGACCTGGTTGCTATCTTTAATTTTCCTTATAGCGTACTCCGAAATAATGTTGAATAATAATGGCAATAACGCATCTCATTGTTTTAGGTCATTCTCGTCGTGGAAGCTCATGGATAGGAATTTTTCTGCTCGGACTTTACTTTGGGATTCATTTAAACACATTTTAATTAATCTAACTAGCTTTATCAGTATTCCGAATTCTGTAAGAATGTTGCACAATGTTTCCCTCCTATCCGAGTCGTAAGCCTTTTTAAAACCAATAAACAGCTGATGTACTGGGTAATATGTTCCTATTTCTTTTCGAGTATTTATCGAATGGTAAATATCTGGTCGATAGTTGGTCGATTTCACTAAATCCACACTGATAATCTCCAATAATTTCATCTGCGTATGGAATCAATCTTGTTAATAGAATGTTAAGAGATATGCCTCGATAATTATTACATTCAGTTTTATCGCCTTTCATGTGAATTGGAATAGTGATTGATTCTTTCCACTCTTCTTAAATGTATTCCAAAGTTTTTTTTTTAATATATAAAGTTTCGTAATGACATGTTGAATTCCTGTCGTTAAAAATTCAGAAACCTTCAGGACTGGGTAAACCGTGATGGTGGTTATAAGTCTAGGAAACCGCACAATCAGATGAACAGTCTATTACGCATATGATCCATTAACAGAAAATTTGGTACTTTCCCGATTCTGAACAAGATTAAGAAACAGTCAGTGCATTATAGAACTCGGAATTTTACCGATTTTGCAGATTCCAAGCACCTGATAGGTGGTAACATTATTACGTATGTGATCAATGAATGAAAAATTTGTTCGAAATATTCATACAATGTATATGAAAGTTAAAACTTAAAAATTTCAAGAATGTACAGAACCACCCGAAACCAAGCTCTTGATGTGCAGCTTTTAAATTATCATATAAATGTATTTCTCTCATGCTTTATTTTTTGTTTCAAAAAGAGGGTGTGTGATATTTTGAAGTAAAAATACTACATACAATTTTGCTAGTTATTTGTGTATCTTTTTTTTAAGTACTTATTTTTGTGTACAAGAAGTTAAAAAATTATTATATATATATTTTAATCCTTTGGAATTCATAATGTAAATATGTTAAGAATTTAAAAAAAAATCTTTTCGAAATTCATGATTTATTTTAGATGTTCTATTTTATCTACATCAACCACTAATCAAATGAGTTCTTGTGCTGTAGAGAAGCGAAACAAAGTATACCTTATCAATTTAAACCAAAATTTTGAAAAAAAGCCCTTTTTTTTTTTTCGAACCCTTGGATCTCTAATTCTGTGTAATTCTATCTTTTCTGGGTTTTCAGTTATTGTAGTGTTCCTTCTTTTAAGCTACGAATTCTTAGGTTAACTTCGTATAGATATTTTCGTTTTCCACAAGATAAGATTTGGAAATCGCTTTCTCTTTTCTTACCAGTTCCTGGAGAGTTTATCTTAACTGGTAAACAAGACGTCCAACCGATAAGCTGTGCGTGATTCATGTTTGAAGTATCTCTTACTTCACTTATCAGTACTGGCGCTAGCGGCAAATTTATGCGTGGATTTCTAGACCTGTTTTAGGAAAGCGAAAACGTAATAGTTCATCGGTGAGGCATCCAGTGATTTCACTAGAATGTGGGTGAAGGCAGTGATAATCTCAGAGGCAGACAAGTAAGCGGCGGGACAGGACGTTTGGGCGCCGCCATTTGGGCGCGGACGTTTTGGCGCTGCCGTTTGGGCGCAAAGCCGTTTAGGCGCCAGACGTTTGGGCGCGAGGTACATAGTAAAAATCACAATTTACGACATATAAAGTAAGCTAGGCACTGAAAACTAAGCGCCAATCAAGATATATACATTTCCTACACTTCTATCTTTATCTCACCTCATTTATCTGTATATTTTCTATCTCTATCTTATTTATTCATCTAAATTAAATAATTTAATGCGTTTGTGGCATTTGTTGCCTAACCTCGTCATGGATTGATTTTTCGCTTGTTCACGATTCTTGTACTTCTGATCTAATTTTTGTATTATATAAGAAAGCTAGGAAATAAAGGAATCAGACGAACTGTTAATTTTCTTAATGTTAATTAAAACATATTGATTTAATTTTTGTATTTTTTTAAAGAAAGTTAATAATTACATATTTATGAATATTAAAATTTGTTTTCTTTCGTATTACGTTTGCCAAACTCTTCTCTTCCTTAAGTCCAATAAAGAACTACCAATAAAAGATTGCAGCGTAGTCGCTAACACTCGCCTTCGGTGCGATCGGTTCCGGGTTCGATTCCCGGTGGGGGCACTCGGTCGAAAAAGTGTAACACGCTCTTTCAGGCCAGCCACCCTGAATGAGGTTTTCCTGGGTTTTCTTCATTCACATCAGGCAAATGCCGGGGTGGTACCTAATTTATAGGTCCAGGCAGCTTCCTTCCTTCCCCAATCCTTTCTTCCTTCCCTTTCCCCGGATAGTGTGCTCCCTCAAACGTGACGGGCTAAATGGCCTTAGATGCCGAGAGCCCAGAAATCTAAAAATCCTATATCCTAATCGAGTTGAGGGAAAGATATTTTGCATACATGGTGTCTAAGACATATTTTGCATACAGGATGTCTAACACATTGAGTTTAGGAACTGTAGTATGCCGTATTTCTGGTATCACTTTTTTTATTAACATTCCAATATAAAAATCAAAACTTAACACACATTTTTTTCGTCCCATTGTAAGCATTTATTCTGCATTAAAGAAAGTGGCGAAAGAAGAAAAAAAAAAAAAAACAACGATTTCAAAGTGAAAAATAATAGTTAAGTGTACATATATTGGTCATTTAGCCACTAGAAATGTGTTTGACATTCACACTTATTGCGTAACTACAGCAGAAGACCTGCTTTAAGTTTTTTAATGGAATAGGCTCACTATGTATGTAATGCAGTCAATCATATGTAGTCTGGTCGACTTACATTTGGCTTGAAAAGTTATCAAATAAAAAGCACATTTAACTTTCGTTGAAACTTAAATTTACAAAATTTAATTGTTAATTCAGTTTTTATAATTTTGAAATTCCAGTATTTCTAGTATGTAAAACAAAATCCAGTATAATTCAAGGACTTCCACTACAGTAGACACCTTGTGATATCTTGATTCGAACTTAGTACTCAGCGCCTAACATAACGACTTTTTAACTCGCGCCCAAACGTCCAGTGCCCAAACGGCGGCGCCCAAACGTCACGTACCGAGTAAGCGGGTACATATCTTCGATTGTGCTTGACTTGAGCCACTAGTACTTCCACCCCACGTATATTGAAAGTCCTTCCCCGGAGGAAGTATTTTGTAATAATCACTGAATGAAGGAAGTTGCACGAATACTAGTGGCTTTTGCTATTTGTTGACAGAAGAGGACCATCGAATGAGTTACGGCTGGATACCTTGTTTTCACGCAGCCACACCCAGTTTTCTCTCTCTCCCATGCAAACGATATATGTCATGACGATAAATTGGTGTCAGGACGTTAATTTGATAATAATTGGAATTTATCTTGGCATTTTTGGCGATACAGTGTATCTTTATATCGCATTGTAACAGCAACCGGCAACAATCATGAATTCCTTGCCGAAACTTTTCCTACATACACGGTCCCATCTTTGAAAATCCTCATTCCCTGTAGAAAATTACACGTTGCCTGCTGCAGTCAGTGAGATACATCTCTGCCTTGTCGAGAGTAACAGCGTTTTCTATCTATCGCCCACAGATGGTGTCCTTAAAGCCCTCGAAAATATGTGCAACGTTCTTCATTGTATTTCATCAAGAGTTTGTGCAACGAGTTTCTTCTCCAACTCCAAATCATGATGAATTATGATGTGAATATCCCAACACGGTTTGCAATTACCTTCCTGTGTATCTGAGTTCTTCCCTTGACAAGAACCTTAATTTCCAAATAGTAAGTGTACGGTTTGTAACAGGACGGGAGTTGAAGTGTTTCTATCCTACAGTAATCTTCCCTTTTTTCGTCTTTTAGCCACATATGTTAAGACACTGTAACTGTTTTGGCATCTTAAAGTGCCGATATGCATCCTTAAAAATAGGAATTGATCTTCAATGACATTCTTTAGCACGAACTTCACCGCTTGTCACAGATACACTGAGATCCAATGTATTTGTACGACCAGTGATTTTGTTCACTTCCCCTAGATGACGCTACTGTCGCTTGTGAAAATTGTTACTATATATCGGAAACAACCGTGTATTCATTGCCGAAAATCGTGCAAATAATTAGATCGAGACTATTTAGATGTTCGAGATACTTGCTCGAAATGAGACACTAACGCGTGGTGCATGGTATTGGTTAGGATGCCTCTGGGGAGAACTTTGTGTTGGCCAAGATAGAGAACAATACAGCGTGTCTATCGGTCACGAATGTCACGAAATCAGAAAATGGACATGAAAATCAAGAAAAAGTCGCGAAATTTAGTTTTTGGGTCACGACTTTTTGTTATCTATACTAATATAATTACAGACTGGAAACTTTTGTTCAATAAAACATCAAAATTCACCACCAAAATTATCTATAGTCGGCTTTGGACGCTACCAAGTCGCTAGCAAAGCATGCTTCTATCGCATGCATGAAAATTTGGCCTAATTCGTACCCAAATTCCCTCGTGAGAATGTTGCGAAATTTTATGGTCTGGTAAAGAAAGGGTCACGAAATTTCATTTTGGAATTTTAGTAGACACCCTGCAATACGAAGCAGGATTTTTCGAGAGTTGGTAAGAGACCTACGCTTATGCCCTTTAAACTGAAGGAGACAGATCAGGAGTCTTACTGGTAAGGGAAGTCAGGGAAATTTTATAAAATATATTTTTCTAACATTAATTGTACACCAATTTCAGCTTAGCCAACCATTAATGATCACAGTATGGAACGTTGCACAGAATTTTAGGGAGGTAAGTGGAATGTACGTATGGACAATTGATTATTTGTCTCTATAGAATAAATGTCCTCATATATAAATATTTACCGTTATTTATTCCTTATTTATATGTCTACGTTATTCGACACCTGTCATGAAAAGTCAGGGAGTTTCTAGCCAAAGTCAGGGAAACAGATTTCTTCAGATCAGTAGGAACCCTGCAGATGATTGAAAGTGATTGATTGTGAAAGATTTGATGGAATGAGGATGTGGGAGGAAAGGGAGAGACACGGGAAAACCCAAGACCACGATGTTGTGTACACAAACTCGCATGGCCTGGATTCGAACCATGGACCCCTCACACTTTCCACTGCCACTAAGCAACTGTGTTCCTAGGAAAGGTGAATAATCATAATTTGAATTGTGCTGTGACAGGATACAATGTAGTAGTTGTTTTCTGTGGCGTTGAATTATTATCCCGTAAGTCTTTAAGCTACAGAATACAAAATCGTGCGTCTGTGTATATTTAGTTAAGAATCTTTATCCTGTGATGATGTTTTGAGATCGTTTTGATATTGCTTACCGAGAGGAGACTTAAGATTAGTATTCTGTTTACCGTTACTGATAATGAAACAAATCATAAAGTTTGCTGTCCAAAGTGTTTGCTTTCGTTATCGTTACCGTGGTGGATCGTTGAGCTTTTTGCTTCTATTCTGCACACTGTACACATACAATTGCGCTTTGACCTATTGTTATTGGAGCACGCAAATGTGTTTATCGATATTTACTTGCAACATGTGTAGAGCTAAAATTGGTCTTCGTATGTTATCAATCTTTTTTGGCGTACGTAAGTTACATTTAATGATATTGCTTCTGTAGAAACGCTTCTTCTGTTTTTATTGCCCACAGTTCCTATGTAGACTTACTGATTTCTTGAACTTCTTTTAACAAGGTGTACGGGAGACCGCGTTGGCTCAGTGGTAGAATGTTGCCTGTGATGTCAAGGCCCCTGGTTTGATTCTAGCTTGCGCCAAGTGGGCTTTGTGGTGAAGAAACACCGTGTACGCGGGTTTCTTGGGATTGACCCGTTTCCTTTGATACCACGTCGGGATACGGAATGAATATGGATAATAGTATATATATATATATATATATATATATATATATATATATATATATATATATATTTAAGAGTTTATACAATCCTCTGTACACAGTTATCTTTTTCAGGTTGTTATGTATAAGTTGTAGGTACTTCCATTTACGTGCTCTTTTACTATTTTCCACTGGCTGGCAGGCATGCAGTGTAGTTCGATCTGACGCTTTGTGATTCCCATTTACAGTTTTATGTTGCAGTTTTCAGACATGGGAAACATTTGTGTCTGACACCTTTCCGTTTCTTGCATTATCCATAGAAAACATCTGTTCTACATATGTAGGTGGACATTTAAATAAATTTGAGTTCAATTGTAAATATTCAGATAGGAATTCCGTTTTGTTCTTGTTCTTTCGGATTCATCTGAATATTGTGGATTGAATGTTTCAACATTGGTAATTAATATTCTATATTGAGAAACTTTGTTCCGTCCAATTCTTCCGGAAATGCAATAAATGTCTTACAACTTTAAAGGATTTTTTTGTGTGTGGGAGGGGGGGGGGGATAGGCCCCATAATTTAACTAGTAAATGCACTTAAGGTTAATGTAAAGAAACAAGTTTTGCCGATAGATGGCACTACAGTCTTCGTATCTCTCCCATGTATTTTTTTTACCTTTCACGAAAATTTACAATTTATCTTACAAATTTCTATCTAGAGACTTTAAATTTTTAGAGAAGGAACTTCATAACCTATTAAAAAGAACAATCCTTGCCGATTTCTTATTTAGAATTTTCTTCATTGTTAAAACAGTTCGATTGTTAAAGATTTGGATATCCATTTCAACAATGAAGAAAATTCTAAATAAAGAATCGGCACGGATTATTGCCTTCGATAGATTATGAAGTTCCTTTTCTAAAAATTTGAAGTCTGTTGAAATTTGTAAGAGAAATCGTGTTTTTTTGTGAATAATAAAAAGTACATGGGAGAGATACGAAAACTGTAGTACAATATATCGGCAAAACTTGTTCCTTTAAACCAACCTTAATAATTTACGACTGATATGGTAAGTTTTAAGGTACCGAAGTAGTTACGTTTTTCAGATGATGTTATTGCGTAATTTGACCGTCGCCAAAATTATTGCTATTCCTGTCTACTACAGTATGTAATTACGCAACTGTGAACATGATAGTGGCCATTTTGTTTCCTAGATATATCCCTGCGTGAAAATGTATACACTGTAGCCTTATGAATACTCAGGCCTAAGTAAAAGGTACTAGGACCCCTATTAAGGATAATGTAGAATGAATGTGAACTTAACGAACTATCATTGACTATAGACCGAACAGAAGAAAAAATCCATTAGTCAGGATGGATTGATTTAAATCAGTCTGATTTAAAACAGGATTAAGTAGTTAATTTGTGGATTTACTTAAGGATAATGTAGAATGAATGTAAGCTTAACGAACTATCATTGACTATAGACCGAACAGAAGAAAAAATCCATTAGTCAGGATGGATTGATTTAAATCAGTCTGATTTAAAACAGGATTAAGTAGTTAATTTGTGGATTTACTTAAGGATAATGTAGAATGAATGTAAGCTTAACGAACTATCATTGACTATAGACCGAACAGAAGAAAAAATCCATTAGTCAGGATGGATTGATTTAAATCAGTCTGATTTAAAACAGGATTAAGTAGTTAATTTGTAGATTTACTTATTGTCGCATATGAAAAATGGAATTGACATGACATGACGTGACTAATACAGTACAATAATCGAAAATAGAGATGTATATCAACCCAGAAACACTTTGCGCCTTTTGACAATGGCTAATACTTTCGAGGTCCTAAGTATTAGTAACAAATTCAAACAGAATACTCATTAAGGTCATGTCATTAAAAGTTGCCCACTGGCCAGAAATATTTTTCGAAATAACTTTCTATTACCTAAATAGAACTGAATGATTTTTTTTTTCTTTTTGTATTTGTTGTAGATAATGCTTTTATTCATACAATATGAAAAAAAATCGTAGTCTACAACTGATATTTTGTAATTCACGTGATATTTGTTTTATAGGTGTGGTTTAAGTGATATAAAAGCTTCTTTTCTTTTTGTAATTCTTCCTGTTTTCAAGGTTTCCAACATTAAAGAATCACATCGATTCGTCAAAAGAAAACTGCACTTCGTAATTTTATGCAGTTTTTGCACAGACTGTAAGAATACTCAAGTTAAAATTATGCTTGGTGCTCTGGCTTTCAAGATCTTCGAAAATAATTGTCACACACAATTACAACATTTTACCGCTACAGACCAAGAAATTCCGCCTAAAATCTTTTAACCTCTGTTTTCAGTGTTCCCTCCTTGTTTACAAAAACTTTATATATTTACCCTGTCCGTGTGTCCGTCTGGCAGACAAAACGATCTTAAACTATTTGGAGGATCACCGAATGTAGAGGGTCAAGTTCTTTGATGGAAGCAATGTTCAAACTAGGGATGTCCACAAAGTTCCTGTTCCGGCGGAACCGGTTCTCTGAGATCCGGTTTTCAGAACCGATTCTGAAACCGGTTTCGGGCCTGGATCCGAAGACCCGGTTCCAAAACCGGATCTTAGGGACCGGTTCCAGACCTGGATCCGAAAACCCGGTTCCAGAACCGGATCTTCTAGAACCGTATCCGTTCAGACCCGAAAACCGGTTCTGGCCATCCCTAGTTCAAACCGGAAATGGTAGAAATAAACCATTTCTGGTTTTTACGTTGATCAGTATAGAGCAAAAGCGATAATAGACAGCAAGAAACGGTTTTCTGTAATCGATTAAGCGTTACAAGAATACATTTAATCTCCATCTTTAACCGTACTAAAACCGGAAAAATAGAAATCCACAGCAACTTGCGGTTTCAGTATTGATTTACATAGAGATAAATAGATAACGAGAGGGGATTTTGGGAATCGATTTAGCGTTCTAAGAATAGGTTCCGTCTTAAACCCTCTATTCAAACCAAAAGCGGTAGAATTCAACCACTTCCGGTTTTAATGTCGAACGCCATAGAATAAAAACCGTACTAGATAGCGACAAGCGATAGGTTTTTGTAATTATTTAAACGTCCCAAGAATGTATTCCATCTCTGTTCTCTCTATTAAAATCGGGAGAAATTCAACCACTACCAGTTTTACCGGTGATCGCTATAAAGCAAAAGCGTTAATAGACAGCAAGAAGCGGTTTTCTGCAATCCATTAATCGTCCCAAGAATACATTTGACCGGAGTTAATACAAATCCACTGCAACTTCCGGTTTCAATATTAATCTACATTGAACAAAAACGATGAGAGATAGTGGGAAGCGGTTTTAGAAATCGATTTAGCGTTCTGTTAATTGGTAGCATCTTCGCTCTTAATTTTCCATTCAAACCGGCACACAGTGGTTCCAACAGACCCAAAACCCGAACAAAATTGCAATTTTTAAAGTACGAATATCCTCGTCTTTTGACTGTATATTTTCTCTAGTATGTGTGGCTGTAATAGAACTGAAGGGCACGAAGAGATAGGCCTCTCGCCAGAGAGTACTAATAGCTTGAAGTAGTAGGTTCTGTGTGTGTGGTTTGCTCTCCAGCTTTAGTGTGGTAAAAATACCCATTGTTTCAATACAAGATATTGTCATCCGTGGTTATTATTTGTGGTGATTATTGTGTTATGTGAATTGACTTGTATATTTTCTCTAGTTATATCCCTAAAGTAATGCATTTTAAAGTACACAGTTGGTTCTTGATGAGTTAATACATCAGGGTGTCTATCGGTTACGAAAGTCACGAATGTCAAGAAATCGGAAAACGGTCATGAGTCAAGAAAAAGTCACGAAATTTAGCTTGAGGGTCACGATTTTTTTTAAAAATCTGTACAAATGTAAATACAGATTTGAAAATTTTTGTTCTATAAAACGTTAAAATTAACCACCAGAAATGCCTATGGTCGACTTTAGACGCTATCAAATCGCAAGCAAACCACGCTTCTACCGCATGGATGAAAATTCGGCCTAATTCGCACCCAAATTCGCTCTTGAAAGTGTTATGAAATTTTATGATTTGGTAAAGAAAAGGTCAGGAAAAAGTAACGAAATTTCATTTTGGAATTTTAGTAGACACCCTGTACATAGCAATGTGACTATAAGTTAATTTGTAATCGTATTCTTGTAATTATGCAGAGCTGTAAAATTTTCGCAGTGTTTCCCGATGCTGAAATCTACTGTTATATGTTATATGATTCTTCTAGATTTATCTCCTAAAAAAACAAATTGCGGTGTCCTGTGATTTTAAATTATATTGTAAATAGAATCTGCCTATGCCAAATGAAACAGAAGGAGAGATGAACTCCGCAGCAAAACAACAAAGTCATTTCTATTGATTTTCATCTAAGCACGGGTGTTATACTCCGTTTCCAATTGAATATAAACAGTCTTTGTTCAGAATTAAGTATTGCTGCAACATGTTATTACAAGTAAATTTTCCTATACACAAGTTGAAAATGGAATATCGACGTCTACAAAAAACGTTCTATAGGATTTTACAATTACAATCTGGTGGGAGGAAAGAATAAAAGGCATTCTTGTTAAGCCACGTAATACAAAAAACAGGGATAGAAGATTCAGACAAGAAGCGGAAACATATTGATAAGAATATTTCGCGATTTTGTAGCGAGTTATTTCGCCGACTGAACAAAGCGGGAAGAAATTCACAGACATTTCTGAAAAACAACACAAATTTGCTTGGACCAAGACTCTATGTCCAAAATTTAATGTTGAAATTCCATCTTCTTCTACTTCAAAGAGGGGACGCCTGAAGCAGACTTCGATGACAGCAGCGTTAGAACGAAAAGAAGGGAAATTGTGGACCTGCAAGTTTTCAAGAGTGCAGAATCTTTAACATTTGTAGCAGCTATGAAGGAAAGAGAAACTGGCAACGTAGACTCTGCGAAACTAATTGACGAAATGCAGAAATCGCGTACGTTAGCAATCAAAATTAGGAGAGCTTAGTAGTGGGAGCTATACAAAAGATAGCGCATTAGCTCTGTTCCTCGAGGCAGGCAAGGGGTGAATTGTAAATGCTGACATCTATCCATCACACAGTATAAAAGATTTCTGGTTGCTAAAAAACGATGTTGTCCACAAAAAGTAACCATCAGAACACTGTGAAGTTAATATTCAAGATTTACTAGATCATACCACAGATTGAGTGCTACAAGTGCAAGAGCTAGTATTGGAACAAATCCCAAAAAACTTCCTAGAGTCACTGATACTTTTGTCGAAATGGGGATTTGATGGGAGTAGTGGCCAGTCCAGTACACGCAATGGCAGAAAAGATGAATTTTCAGATAACGACATATTCTTCACGTCATTAGTCCCACCACAACTATACTTTACGAATGACCAATTTGAGCCAACAGTAAGATGGCACAATCTTAAACCATCTTCCACAAATTTTTTGCCGACCTATTAAATTTCATTTTCGAAAAGAGTCCCAGGACCTCGTGAGAAAATAAGCTTCCAACTTCGAGCAACAAATTAAGAATCTTAGCAAAACTGAATATGCAATTAAGGGCAAAATAATACAAATAGAATATCAACTTTCATTAACAATGGTAGATGGAAAAGTATGCAGTGCCATAACTTCAACATCCACCCAGAATTGCTATATTTGCGGAGCTACCCCGGAAATGATGAACCAATTGGACATTCTGACAGGAAAAGACATAGATAAATTCTCATTCAGATTTGGAATTTCCACTTTCCATATTTGGATAAGATTTTTTGAATATTTACCTCATGTTTCATATAGACTGCAGGTCAAGCAGTAGCAAGCAAGAGGAAACACTAGTTCATAGACAAAAACAAGCAATCCAGAAAAACTTCAAAAGAGATCTAGGTGTCATTGTTGACCAACCAAAACCTGGAGGAAGTGGTTCTTCAAATAACGGCAATACCGCCTGGACATTGTTTTGAGAAATAGTAAGTTTCAGCTGAACAGATCATGAACTGATTCACAGGTTGGGTGTTATATTGGGCTCATTATCAAGTGGCTTTTCCGTCAAAGTTGATGCGTTTAATAATTAGTGTAATGAATCGGCCGAACTCTTCGTTTCCCTATATTATTGGTATTATATGCCTACCTCTGTCCACAAAGTTCTAGTTCACGGTGCAGTCATTGTTTCTGCAGCAGTGCTTCCCATGGGACAGATGTCAGAAGAAGCACAAGATGCCAGGAATAAACAGTTTAAAGAATATAGGCAGTTTCATTCCAGGAAAACTTCAAAAGAGGCGACAAATATTGACATCATGTATCGCCTATTAGAAACATCAGACCACATGTTTCCTCACTAAGATTGCAACCCCAGATGAAACCAAAAAGCCGAAATCTTCCTCAAGAGGTCATTGGTCTTCTAAATTCAGTAACCAAGCCACAGAAGGGATTCTCTATCCCTGAAACTGACAGCGATGACAGTGATAGTTAAAAAAGTATGTCTGTCTGTCCTTTTAATAAGATTTTATGCACTTATAAGTACCTTATTCTGAAACTGACAGCGATGACAGTGATAGTTAAAAAAGTATGTCTGTCTGTCCTTTTAATAAGATTTTATGCACTTATAAGTACCTTATTATGGTTTTTATCTCGTACTGTAAGTAATGAATTAGAATATATTCAACCAGAACACGAAATGTAGCAAAAAATAATTTTGACCGCGTTTTAGGGTAATTGGGACCACTGTGTGGCAGTGGAAAAAAAACTCCTTCGAATTGTGTACATATGCCATTTGTACTTTTTTTTTTTTTTAAATCATCATCTTGATATTGTTGTTTGTTGGCATGCAGAGAATTTGATGCCAAAGTAGTAGTAGTAGGTAAGTTGCAATGCATTAAACTGCACTTCAATATCATTAAAAGTACTGTGTAGTATTTAATTATTTCTTATGTTTGTGTCATGTGTTTGGCTATAGGCTTTCCTGAGTCATAGTGCCAGAGCGTTACTTTTATTTATGATTTATCATTTTTTCTTTCTCTGTCTTTTCAGCTTGTGGCCTTTATTCTGATCGGCGTAGCAGTCTATGGCAAATCATCAACACTTTTGACAGACCTCCCCATTATTGGCGGAATACTGGCATGCGGCGTATTGCTCCTCTTAATTTCTATAGTAGGATTAATTGGTGCCATCAAACACCATCAAGTCCTTCTGTTCTTTGTATCCTTTTTATTGCTATTTTTTTCTCAGGAAGTGTTTTAAAAATTTACAGACAGTGAGTATTTGAAATATAGCTGTGAACGACAATCCAGGTCTACTGACTTCAGACAGGTCATTATTTATTTATGTACTTATTTATTTTTTCATTCATTCATTCATATATTCTTAAGCTATCAGTTCCATGAAGACCAATTTTATCCTGCATGCATTGATTAGCTGAAGTTCTGTTTTCTGTCATGGCACTGGAAATCTATCTTCATTATACTGGGCATGTGTGATTTTTTCTTACTAGAGTAGTGTAATCGGTGCCGCAGTTTCAGTCTATAGACAAGACGGAAGAACGTGAAATAGGCCATAGCGGCGTAGCCAGAAGCAAATGCTACTCTTGATGTGTCAGAAAAGGTGAAGAGTTACGGACAAGTTATACCTGTGTAAATAATACAGCGTTTCTTTCAAATGTGAATGTTGTCTCTATTCGTAGTACAACTAGAAGATGAATGACACAAGTCACTTCGTGTAGTTATTTATAAAATTATTTTTACGTATATAATTTTACGGTCTGAGAAGTCTAGTTTATTAATGCAACTGTAGCTGTAGCCAACAGCAAGAGGAGATGCATGACGCAAGTAAGATTGTCAGATGTAGTTATTTTTACGGTAGATAGATAATGAAAATCAGAAAATGGCAAGCTCATTTTTTCTCGGTATTTTTTTTGATAGGGTAGGTTCGGTCTTTTTGCTGAATTTGCAACGATAACGTTTATGTATATTTAGTTATAGGACAACAAAGACAATAGTCCGGTACCTTATGATAACAAATCTTGAGGCCAGACTTGTTTAAACTTGTTTTATTTATGCTGTTAAAGATACAATAAGTGAGGAAACCATAAGTGATTGAAGTGTATTTTTAATTTCTGCAAAATGAATGATCAGTATTAAGGAAATACAAAATTTAAGTGACGAAAATAGTTTAATTTATTGAAATAACTATCGTGATAAGTTTTGGTGATTTAAAGTAATTTTAATCGAACTGGGACCGCAGTATTTAATGTGTGTTACAAATTGCTTCATTGTGTCGGTGCAGTTGTTGAATGTAGAGCTCTGCATTGAATGTTTGGTTGGGCTTAAACAGTTTGTAATGAATTATGCCTTCCCACTCCCACCATACCACAACATTGTCTTTCGAGAATGAAGGTATTGTTTTGCTTGCAGAGTCGCTTTTTTTTGGGGGGGGGGGGGGCATCGGGAAAGGACACTCTTATCGCCCAGACCGCTGGTCCTTCAGATTGGGAGTTATGTTGGGGTGATTCCTCATCCAGAATAGTTACATATCTTGCAGTGTCGGATCGATCATGTGACAAAACAGCCTCGGATTCAAAGGGATTTTTTGTGCGTTTTTTTTTCTCTGTAAGTTTATTTTATTATGTTCGTCTCTTTTGATTTATGATTAAGGATAGCTTTGGACATATTTAGCATTAACGTTCGGACGGAGTCGTGGTGACTGCGGACAGAAACGATGGTAGCGCCCAGCCGTACTGAACGGGGTGATGCTTGGAAAGGGAAAATTGGAAGTGTACCTTATAGAAGTCTAAATGAAGCCTGATTCCTCGACGTAGTCACTTATCAATCAAGGGATTCAGCTTGCTGACATAGGGCAATCCAGGGACTGGTTGCCTCGTAGGCTCCTAGAACCGTGAGGAGGAAGTAGAGGAGATTTGAGTTATTTTATCAATATGGCTACGCATCATAATTCACCCGGGCCCTGATCAGGAAGCAAACATATCGAGAAACAGACCATGGAAGTTTACTCCCCGGCAAAGATCGATCCAATGATACTGTAGGTAGTTTAGGTAAATTGACATCTTTTGTTAGTATTCATAAATAGATGTTACATGTTACCACGGATACCATATTGAGAAATTAAGCAATGACACTTTATTAGTACGTATTTTAACTGACAGGTAGTAGAAATTATTATTGATTGTAGTCGTTGGGACCTGTCTCTGTCTTAGTCGAAGCCTACCGTTAACTGAACACTAGTAAAGGCGTCGTTACTTGCTTTAATCTCCAAATGTCGGCGAGGAACATTTAGAAGAGAAGCTTCACGGCCACCATTTAATTGATGTTAAACGGATTCAGGAAAAAGCGGGATGGCGTTCTTGCGCCCACCCCTTCCTATATTCTTATCTTTAAGATTTCTAAGCTCCCATCATCGGTGGGACAAGCTTCTATGTCTTCAAGATACGACGTGTATCCTATTGCCATTACATTGTTTTAAATTCCAGCATTTTGGCCACATTGCAGGATATTGTGGTCTGCTCACTCTTATGTGGTAAATGTGGTCAGGGTGAACATGTTATCCCCTGTAACTTAACTTTTTCTTCTTGTGTCGACTGCGAAGGTTCTGATCCCGCTTGGTCTCGAGACTGTGAGTCCTTTAACCCTGCTGTAGTCGCGCCCATTTTATGACATGAGTAGTCGCTGCGGACTGACATTCCGCAGGTATATTAAAGTTTTTAATTGCATACTAAATAAACGATATTACAAAAATCGCAAAGAATATTAACTATTTTATTTAAAAAATATTCACTTTCACGAAAACACTTGTTATAACACTATTATTATTTCATCACTTGATTTAGTGATTGTATTTATCGCTAGCGTATTTCTGTTTATTTAATTTTCTTGTAGTAAATCGTTGCTTTAGAATGAGTTACAAAACATGTTTTACGTGATAAAATTTAATTAAAATCACAATTGTTTAGCATTATTGTAACTCAGAGCTTATACAATATAAAAGAGATAGTATGCATATTGTTGTATTATAGTGTCATTCGCAAAAATAAAAAAAATCATTTTTCGTCAACACTGTTTTTATGAAGGCCTTTCAATACAAACTACGCATGTTCTAGATACAATTACGTTCAGTAATATTTTAACAATCACTTAGTTTTCCCACGAAGAGAAATCGAAATCTGGATAGAGACATAGTGAGTGAAAATTTCTACGCCCGTACCATCCGTTCGCCACAGGTCATCTGCGTTAAGCCTACTACATTTCAAAACGCCTGCTAAATATATCAGGCCAATGAGGGCCTGAATTTCAGCAACATCTGTTTCTTTTGCATCTCGGTCACTCGTATAGTTTTGTCTTACAAGTTCAATTTTTTTGTTTGTATTTTCTACAATAGCGTTCATTATTTCTTCCGGAAAAAATATTTCCAAATTTGGAGTGATTCTTTCAAATCCTTCGTGGCTTGTTTTACACCAGGTAAATGCCTCACTATGTTCACTGATCTTGTTCTTACGTTTTTCGGGGGTACGTGCACACTCCACTTTGTCTTCTGATCTTTCCCCAGATAAAATGGACTAACTTGCTTGCTATGTGGCACTTCCTCTTCATCAGATATTTCCTGTTCGGTGTCCGTGTCCATGATTTCAGTAGTCAAATTGTCGTCTTCTCCGTCATCTTCATCATCTTCATACACGGTATCATTTCCATCGACTGAGTACTCATCCAACAAACGCTGGATAGGCTTTTTCTATTCGTCATATTCATATTTATTTCTCACTGAGCTATCCCACATCTTTCTGGTCACCACTATATTTAGCTAACATTAATGGTCGCTGCGGACTCACGCTCCGCATTAGCTAATATCTCCAACACTAGTGCACGCTTCGAAGTGCAACTCTGTACTGATAAACAGAAGCCGATTGTTAGGAGGTATGAAAAACAGGAAGGGGGAGAAAAATTTAACCATTGTTGACTGCGGACTGAGAGTCCGCAAGCGACCACTGCAGGGTTAAACTTGAAAAAGACATTCGTGCATTGATTGTTGCTGAGAAAATCTGCTACTAAAGCACCCAGACGGTTGTCTATCCATCCATTTGCAGTTAGTTTTACTTCGGTGGGCACAAGGCACCAAGCCCTGACAGTTGAGGTCTCTACTCAAACTATTTTGTTATTATCTTTGCTTCCTCTCAGTCTACCCAGACTGAGGTGCACAAACTAATTCCAAACCTCCATTTACAGCTGCTTCAGGTGTAGCTGGTGCATCATCATCAGCTGGTGCCAAAGAGCGTCAAAAACAGATATCTAAATTTGATTCTGTTACTACTTCTAGTACTTTATGGGAGACCGTCCTGAAACAACCTCCGATGTCTAGGTTCCGACCCGTCACTCCAAGGGTCACTTATTCTACCCCTCTCCCCCCCAAAAAATGCAAAGATTAAATTCTGCCAACCCTTTGACTCATAAGAAGCCTAAGTGGTCATCTATTTCACTGGCAGTCTCCAGCATATTAATTCGTCTTTCTGATGATATAGTGGTGGATGACCGTGATAAGTTTACTATAGTTAAGGATTAAGAAAAAAATCCAAACAACATCCTTCCCAATTTTCATTCTAGATGGCTTTACTTCAACAGAATTTATTTATTTATTTTTCGCCATTTTGAAGAATTAAGCAACTACTTTGAACAATTAGTGCTGTCCTGTTTTGCCTTCAGGTAACTCAAATTGTTCCAACCCATTCGTCTGTAGTTTCGGATTATACTGTGTAGGCATGACCAAGTTCCCGATGGCTGTGCCGCAAGAGGTGGCAATTGATATCTTGAACGTCTTCTACTTCTCATTTCTGCATCTTCAAAGTAATTTGCAAGTTGTTGCTGTTCGAGTTTTTCGAACGTTCGGTGTAAATTCATGTTGCAGTGTGTAAAAGATTCTCCTCTGAGAACTGTTATACAATTGTATTTTCGAGTACATACATGACTCATTACTAAGGCCCAGAAGTTAAGGAATAATGATACTCTTTTCTACAAGTGCTCTAATACGAGGCTTAACATAATATATGTTCATTTTGGGCGTTGTAGGCCAGAAAATGGTGGATTTGTCTTCTTCTTCTTCTTCTTCTTTTTTTTTGGTCTTTTTCGGCGTTTTTTGTTTATTGGTCTTTTTAAAAGCTTTTTATAGGTCTTAACGTCTTTTTTTACACTTCATCTTTCGACAGTAAATTTACTGGCCACTAACTCGAATCACCACCACCTCTTCAACATCTTTTTGTTAGTAAAGAAAATTCAAAAGATAAGACATTCTTCTGACTGGGTTGATAAGACCAGATCTGCAACAATCATAAGTTAGATAAGGAGGCGTAACAATGCCCTCCAGCAAGGGGAGTGAGAGTGGGGAAGTTTTCTTATTATAGTTTTGTACTTCAGTTTGTGGAAGGACAGACCATTAACGTGCCACAAGCTTGTATTTTTTGAGTATTATATCCATTAAATATGTAATTCTAATTAAATTGGATCGTATTTTTACGTCCTTTTTTCAGTTTTTAGATCTTTTTTTTTTTTTAAATATTTTAAAGTCTTTTTACAGGTCCTTTTTAGGCAATTTTTAGGTCTTCAACTTGCGAGCCCTAGTCATTACCATTTGAGAAGTTTGAAAGAACCACTAACTTGTGTATTTCGAAGAAGCTTGCACTCTTGTCAAGAGTGTGTTGGATCGCGTCGTAAATGTCAGTGTATTTAGTTTCAAGTTCATCGAAGAACTTACACACACAAACATCGTGTCCGTGGGTTATCTCGCAGTATTCCCGTTTCCTCCCACTTTCTTATTCCACCAATTGATCCATCATCATTCACTTGCTTTAATCATCGTCTCCCGTAGCCTGAAGTGCATAATCGCGGGACGTTAAACTGAAAGATTTCATTTCATTTCTTATTCATACAAAATTTCCAAATTCATATAAAGAGTTAAATTAAAATGAAATGAAATCTTTGAACTTAACGTCCCACGTATATGTTCTTGCGACTAAGGGAGACGGTTAAGGGTTAAATAATACTGAACAGGAAGTAGTCAAAAACGAGGAAAGTTCCATAAAAAAATTAAAACACTATCTATTTTCTTACATCGAGGTTTTATCAGAAGGTCACGAATATTTCTTTTCAAAACTACTATTGACCAATTCTGTTCTGAAAAATAGTAATCATAACTTAGGTGAAACTTGGTCTTCTATAGGCATTATCCCACTGAAATTAGTGGAAAGATACTACAAAATAAGCAAATCCTAGATGATATTATTTAAAGGGGCAAATAATGATTGTGAATCTTGAAATGAGGAGCAGCACATGAAGTTGATGTACCTCCAGAAAAAATAAAGCTAGAATTCATAACCTCTGGGGAAGCATAACAATTAATAATCATTAAGCAAGTTACAGAGCCCCTTCACATTTATTTTAAAAGCAAGTCCAGATGTGTAAGTATATGTAGAAAGGATACGTACTAGTGATTGTACTTACTCCTACTTTTTGAACAAATTCTCAATCTCTTAACAGTTGTAAGAAATCATTCATTTCGTTCCATTGAGTTATTACGGTGAATAGCAGGGTTGGCAAAAACCATGGTATTTATTGAAAAAAAAAAAAGTTTTTTTTTTTTTGTTTGTTTAAACCAGGTTTATTTGGTTTAAATAATTTGCTCTATATATTCATATCATATATGGAGAGAAATAAGTTTGTTTCGCCTTGATGTTATTATGCAACAACCGGCTTATGCTGGAAGGGGTCACATAAGCTTAAAGCGGAATAAAAACTGTTTCTCGAGTTACATCCGAGAGAAATTGTCCTCCATTTGAACTCGGAACCAGGACTAATTGGCCACAAATGCGATACGTCTGCCGACTCACTCACGAAGGAATCCTAATAAAAAAAAAAAAAAAAAAAAAAAAATACGTTGTACTGATCTTTACATGCTTAACTGTCAAGAGTCATTTCAGAAGAACAAAAAGATAAACAGATGCACAAATGAAACCATTATACAGAATTACATATGGACAATTTCAAAGTACTACGTAGTACAGAAGAACTAATTCTTAGTTAACAACGACTTTACTGGTGCAAATTAGAGAAATACAACGACTTAATTTGCATATCATTAAGAAAAGTGAATAAAGATACGAATTATTTGAGTCCATTTTAGCTCAGACTCATTTATACATAAATAGATACCAAAGATACTTCTCATTTCACTGAATGCTTCTCGTGGGGTTTGTATGACCTCCCCCCCCCACACACGAAAGTACAGCATTTCGATGTATTTTATCAATAGTAAACATTGAAAGGAAACAATATTTAGAATTTTTCTTTGATTGCAATTACATAACAATAATAACTACAAAAAGATCACAAAACAAACATTTATAAACTTATATAAAAAAGTTACTTTTGTAGTATAATCTTTTTGAGTAATGAATGGGGAATTTAGGTCTGAGTATAATACGAATAATATACGGGAGCGAAACGTGATAACCCACAAATGTGTGTTCATCAAGATTTTACAAACACTTACACTTTTACGAACATTTTTCGTTTTTTGGTTTAAACTTTTTTTTTTTTTTTTTTTTTTGAAAATACCATCTGGTTTAAACCACCTTGGTTTAAACCAGCCAACCCTGGTGAATAGGGCATTTTGCTAGCCCTAAATTGCATTTGGCTGAGTAAAGTTATAAAATGGTCCTGAACAAGTTTTTTTTTTTCCTTAACTCTGATTACAGTATATGGTTATTCTGTTTCTTTTGTTCCTCACTCAATTCAGTGTAGCCTGCGCTTGTCTAGCATTTAATGAGGATCAACAAGAAAAACTCGTAGAGCAAGTAAGTACTCGACATATTGATTGTTTATTGTCTTTATAGCTTTTTGTCGAAGAAGAGTTCCTTGTAATTTATTTCCAAAAACCTCTATTTTGTTTGCCGTTACCTTTGCTTTAATTACTGAATATCTTCTTTGTGGCTTTTCTTTAATTCGTATTTTTTGAAGCAAATTCGATTAGCATTTATTTAAACTTAGGAATGGGTCTAAATATTTATTAATGAAGCTTTAAATGCTTTCTCTGATTGTTTGAAATAACTGGCGCTTCAAACTTTTTCGATCTGCAAAGATTTCATTTCATATGTTACACTCACAAGAATTACACTGTATTCAAGTTAGAGATATAAGAGGTGTGCTGCGTCCCTTTTTTCTTAAATTAAACTTTCTTTTTTTTTTCAATATGTTACCGGAAAGCATAACTCTACCGGTAAAAGTGTTAACAATACAATTGAAACTCCAAGTGATTGCAACAGAAACTTTAGTGTATTTGATGCTATAATATTAGCCATAAACTGTCCATTATGATATGGTTTATGTATGTTGTTGTTAAAAGGTTTTAGGTAAGCTTAACTAAGCCTTTTTTTTTTTCATTCATTACACAATGGAAGCCATGAGATATGATTAAAACAGTAGTGTGTTTATGTAATAAATAAGCCGCTGACGAAGGCGGGGTTTCCATAGAAAATTCCGGCATTAATAAACATTTATACACGTTCTTGAGTTTAAGTTAACAGTTAATAAGCATTCGTCAGTTTAGTTCCTTCAGTAACTTAATTAGCACTTATATATAAGAGAGGGTGCTCAGAAAGTTTTGCACAATAGGCCATAACATTTTAAATAGTAGCACTAGAACCATGAAACTATGTGTGAATGTACTTGTGTCTTTTATGTACACTCATGTCCAAAATTATTGTTGCATATCTATAACTGTCTTCTTGTAAGAATATAATTTGATAATGATTTTGCAGGGTACTTTTAATACTGATACTATGTGTATAATCGGGAAATGTATATTTGTGATCAATTTCATAGGAAAGAATTATAAATACGAAAATTATAATGAGTAAAATAAAATATTGCTAAATGGACAAGAAAGTTTTATTTTCGATTTATTGTTCTTATTTACTGCTCTTTTGACATTAAATTTACCACATACATGTCTGCCAATTATACACATACTAACATTATAAAAAATACCGGGCGAATTCGTTATCAAATTATATTCCTACAATAACCTATTTATAGACATGCGACAATACAGGACATTTGGACATGAGTGTACATACACATGTTATTCCATCTGCTGTGACACATGTAGCTCACTGTTCTTTCCATGCCGAAAATGTATTTTGGAAAACCCGGAACGCTGACTGTTACCTCACTGTTTCACACTCTCAATGAGTTCGTGGTCACTGGCAAACTGCCTAGCACGAAGATGGGCCTTCAGACGGCCAAACAGAAAGAAATTAGACGGGGCCAAGTTCGACTACAGGAGAATTTAGGGACCACTTCTTCCCATCCCATACTTTTGATTTTCTGCTGTGTGTGATTGGCAGAATGGGTCTTGTTTTGTCATCGGCAGAATGGGTCTTATTTTGTCATTGGCAGAATGGGTCTTGTTTTGTCTTGGCGCTGTTCGGTTACTTTATTTTGGAGCTCCTATCTCTTTGTCGTTCTAGAGCATGTCGCAGCTTTGCCAGTGACGGGCAATATAACCCACAGATAACCCAGTCACTTCAACAAGCTGTCGTATGGTTACACATCTGTCATTCGTGATCAATGTGGTCTTTGTTAATGTTTTCACTGCAGTTGATAGTAGTGAAATCACCACTGTGGAACTTTAGTACCCATCGCTGGATATTGCTGCGATCCAATGTCCTAAACACCTACACAAGAAGCAGTTTGCGTGGAATGGGTGTGGCTGAGTGATCGCCGATCTTGTTTAGGAGTTCAATGGCCGAGTGTTGGCGAGTGCTTCTCTCTACTTCCTTCTCCATTGTGGGCGTATCTGTAGAGTTGAGTTGATTATAGGTTAGCGTCCCTTTCGGCAGCGAGGCTATATGAGACGTGGACCTACTGATTAACGTGGAATCCGAACCACATGAGCTCCCGCCGGCAATCGAACCCGGGTCTCCCACGCTAAAGGCGCGTACGCTAACCGCTTAGCCACGAGGGAGCTCGGCGTATCTGTAGAGGAAGATGATTTGTTATACAATTTCAGCATGAAGGACACAAGTACAAGCATAAGCAGTTTTATTGTCCTACTGCTAATCACTAAAAAGAAAGAAAAAAAAGTAAAATTTACGGCTCATTATGCAATATTTTTTGAGCGTCTTTTACTGCATTTATATTTCTGATAAATATGACTATAGTTGGAATGATTAATTCTTTGTACAGTTATTGAAGAGTTTAGTGGCAAATATTTGTTGGAAGTGTAAGATATACTAAATGATACATTACTCATTTTATACAATGAAACTATATCGTACATATAAACGAAACCTGTAAAACGAGAACATGCAATACCACACTTACCATTTAGTGTTACTAAGGACGTTACACTGTCACAAACATTCAAATTTTGGAGGTGTGTACAGCAGTAATAACGCAAGGACACAAATGCGTATTGTCGAATATTATGATCATGATATGACGTGTATGAAAAAATAGGCACAAAGTTACAGGAGTGTGAATATTTGGCTTTATTGAAGAGACTTTATTTCAAAAAAATATTTAAATATCACTTTCTATTACATAGATGGTTTTCAAAAGATATAAAGATCATAATGCTATTTAACAGCAATCTGATATCTCAAACCGTTCCGGAGATATGAAAACACTTGTAGAGTTCACGGCGCTGCTAAAATTGTGTAATACCGAGAACTTGTAATTTCAACTCCCAGAAACTATTGTTGTGATGTTATAGACGCGAAGGAAAGAAAAAAAAAAAAAAGTCCCATACATACTCCATTTTAAGCGGTGGGGGTGGGGATTGGAGGGCAGGTCATTAACAAGATCAGGTATGCAAATTATACGGTTATAATAGCTTGGCCGAAGATGGTTTACAGGAGATGATTGACAAAATAGTGGACACTGGGGAAACTATGTTGAATGGAAATAAACTCGAAAAATCGAGTCATGAGAATATCCCGTGGAAACGAGACCTTACGGGTCAGAGTAGAACTGAGAGAACTTGAAGAGGTCGGTCACTTCATGTATCTGGGAAGTATTTTGACGAGAGACATTTGCTATATCAAAGAGATCAGGTCAAGAATTGCCATAGGCAAAGAAGCATTCAACAAGAAAAGATCACTCTTAACTAGCAGGCTCAATATTAGAAAGAAGTTGGAAAAGTGCTATATATATGGAGCATTCTACTGTATTGTTCAGACTTGGACATTATTGAAGTTAGAGAAGCATTTAGAGAGCTTCGAAATGTGGTGTTTCAGGAAAATGGACAGAGAGCAACAAACGAAGATGTTTTAAAACAGATAGGAGAGAAGAGGTCGCTTCTAGCGAGCATCCATCGTAGGAAGGTCAATTGGTTTGGACACATCTTGCGAAGAAATTGTCTTCTTCATACTTCCATAGTAGGAAAGCAGGAATAGGAAGAAGAACACAATGATCGATGATTTGAGAAATAGAAGAAAATATTGGGAGTTAAAAGAGGAAGCTGAAGATCGAGAAACGTGGAAGAAATATTTCCAGACCCAAATCTAAAATTGAAAATAATAATAATAATCTTTACGAATGTTCTTCAGGTGTTTTGAAAAAGAAATCAAATTTTCAATTTCCTGTAAATTTGTTTCTATTTATTGGAAATACGTCCTGTCATGATTGTCGTATTCGACACTAAAATATTTCACATATGTATTGCCCTGTGTATATCACTCGGATTATTAGTATTGTAGGGGGGACGGTAGTTCAGTGATAGAGCGCTTACCTTTGTTGCGTGGGGCCTCAGGTTCGATTCTCGGCCAAGTAAGCTTGTGGTGGACAACATCGCGCCCGTGGGTTTTCTCGGGATATTCCTGTTTTCTCCCACTTTCTCACTCCACTAGTTCTTCCAAATCGTTCACTTGCCTTAATCATCAGTCTTCCGTTGCCTAAAGGGCATAAACGTGGGACGTGAAACTGAAATAGTTCTTTTTTTATTACTATTGTAGAAACCTCCAAGGTTTTTTTCGTGTTTGTGTTACTTTAGGGGTGCGACCGGTCCCGGGTTCGATTCCCGGTAGGGGCACTCGGTCGAAAAAGTGTAACAGCTTTTTCAGGCCAGCCACCTTGAATGAGGTTTTCCTGGGTTTTCCTCATTCACACCAGGCAAATGCCAGGGTGGTACCTAACTTATAGGTCCCAGGCCGCTTCCTTCCTTCCCCTTCCCCGGATAGTGTGCTCGCCGCCGCGGGACGTCATCCCTCAAACGTGACGGGCTAAATGGCCATGAGATGCCGAGAGCCCAGAAATCTAAATCCTAAATCCTGTTACTTTAGGGTCCTTACTTTGTAACACTAAATAAAAAGTGTAGTGTTCTAAGCTTTTGCTTAAGATGTAAATTTTGAAATATGTTATATATAATCTGATGTTGCTATTAAAAAAAAAAATGTTGGGTTGGCAGCATTGTTAAGCTGGCGTATTACAGAGTATGTCAAACAATGTCCTTTTGCCGATATTTGCATGATACAAAATTTCATCATTTTTGTGATTTAATTCGAAAATTACAAGGCGTATCAATGTAAATGGTCCACACTTTGTGTCTATATGTGTATATAAAACGTAATGTATTTCTACTTTTTTTTTTTTTTTTCAATAGGGTTGGAGGCACGTAAAGGGCGATATTAAGAAACAAGTTCAACAAGTCTTTAATTGTTGTAGTTTCAATGGTCAAAATGTGAGTTACACCTTGGACGATCCGATGTACTATCCCCCATGTGGTGAAGTGAGTATGTCTGTTCTTTACTACAGAATAATTTAGTAATAATTATGAATTACTACTTCCAATTACGTATTTCTACAAAGCATATAGACTTGATAACAGTATCATACACAGGGAAGCTACAAACTGGGGTAAAATTTAGGGAAATTCTGCAAAGAGTGAGGGAATTTTGATTCACTTGGAATGGGATTTTAAAAACATTCCAAGTGAAAATTTGAAGACGATTTCAGATGTGATTGAGGGGTTGGTTTTTTAATTTGCAACTTCAATTTTAGAAATTACATGTGTTTTCCATTAACGATATGTAACAAACTTATGTTCTGTAGTTGTGCGCATTGGTATCGCTTGTGAAGTTGAATATCATATTGCTAAATCTCCCATAAAGAGAAGTTGGATCGACGCACGCATAATTCCGTTTTTTCTGTCGTTTTCGTTCCCAATAATTTCAATTTAATCAGAGTTTCCTTTCATACATTAAGTGAGGGCAAATGAAAGGATTTTGGTATACCGTTATTTGTGTTTGAGTCTCTGTGCTTTCATTGTAATGTATTGTAATTCGTAAAGAGGTTTGTTTCGGAAATGCTTTTGACTTTACGAAAATAGCTAATCAAGTTGCACATCAGAGGATGCATTGGGTTAGTATTGAATGCATAGCCGAATTAATTTCGTCGTACTCTTGATCTTTAAATATGGGGTACGTCTATAGATACCAAAAGGCACCTTCTGCTTCGTGCTTATAATATTTATTAATTGTTATACATTTATAGGTACATAGTTTGTCATTTTCCATCAATATATACACATAATTGTTTCATTTTACATCATTCATTTAGCCAAGCGATTTTCCGTCTTACGAATTTTAACATTAAACTGTAGAAGTAAGTCTCTAATCTCTTACAAAACACACATAATGCTCTGTAAAAATCTGAGTGTTTAAGAAATATTTTATACGAAATTAGGGAGGACGCGCTTCCACATTATTAGCCAGTTAATACAATTGGAAATTCTCAGAAAAAAAAGCTATATTCAACAACATTGTGTTATATTACTACGTTAGTGATTTTTAACTTTACAGAGATAAATATTAACTTAAAATTTACATAAGTAGCTTGGAGTGAAGAATTACCGTGCTAATTATACTGATCGGATATGATTTTTATTTCTTTTAGCTTGAGTGTTGTAGCCATGGTGCTCCTGCAGTCGGAAATATTACTTGCCCTGGGTGCATATCATGCTTGGACAGGGAGAAACCGACCATTGATTACGCTTTCAAGTTGTGTGGGGGCATAGGACTTTTCTTCAGTTTCACTGAGGTAGGATTACTTTAAACATTTTCATTTGTAAGACATTGATTGCCAATTATCATATTTTAAAAGTGTACTCCGTCGTTGTTACATAGTAATTTATTTATTTAATTGTGTATATGTGGCTTTCGTGTGGGGGATCTTGGTTCGATTCCCGATATAAATCCTTATGTAATTCCTGCACATTAAACAGCATTAAACCGTAGATCTACTTTCTCATATAGACTCTATGTGAAAAGAAATGTTAATTTTGTTAATTAATAAAGAAATGTTAAAAAGAAGAAAAAAAGGACTGATAATTCTAAGAAAGCCAGTCTACGGAGACGTGCTCGAAAATATTGAGGCAGTTGTAATCTCTTTTTTTTTTCTTTTTTTTTTTAAACTAAAAACTCAGATTTCCTAAGTACAAATTAAGAACTTGTGCGTTGAATACGACTAATTTGGAAAATAATTGCTGTATGTGGTGCTAGTAAAATTTGTAGAAGTAAATAGAAAGAACTGTAAGTTTTAAAACCATTCGGTGATTTAGGAGACGTGAAATTTAACTTCATACCAGTTCTTTCGATTGATTCTGGTTTACGTCCTTGTGTGAACGTGAGATCATGGAGGACTCACTATTCAAGTCAGATCTGAACCACTGATCCTGTTTCCGTCTCCCTAGTTATGCTGAAATGACATTGCACGGTGAATAGACGCTTGAGCTATGAAGTTACATGAAGCGCGATAAGGCAGTCGCAGAGTAAAGACATTCTGCAATATTTCGATATTAGCAAAATTTTTAAAGTTTATTTTGCATTCTTCGAACTATTTTCGTGTCTAGTAGTATTATCATATTCTTTATGTATTCTGTTCTTTTTTTTTCAGTCGTCAATCATCTGTATTGTATTTCTTGCATATTATTTCCTCTGTATTAGAACTGTTTCAGTATGAATATATGCGAGGTGTGATCAAAAAATATGGTGAATAATATTATTAGAAACAAAATAATAAGCTTACATGGAATTTAATCTTCTTCAGAGTATTGTTCTTGGCTAGCAATGCACTTATCCCAACGTTGAATCCATGACTGGAAGCGTTTCTGGAAGGCCTCTTTTGGAAGGGTGTTGAGCTTCTCTATCGTGCCCATTGTCCCCACCCCCAATGTCAGGAATGGTGTCAAAACTTTTTCCTTTAAGCACCGTTTTAATTTTTTGGGAAGAGTCAGAAGTCGCATGGTGCTATATCTGAAGAGCACTGCAAATGTGGACAGACAGGGATATTTTTTTTCGTTCAAAAACTTGCTAATCAAAACCAAGGTGTGGCACGGCGCGTTTTCGTAGTGAAGAAGGAAGCCATTTGCCCATTTAATCGGCGGTTAAAATGCTTTTCACGGACCCATAGTTCTTCGGAAAGCTCTCGACTAGTCGTTCACCTGTTTGAACAAATCATTTGTGCCACTTTTTGCACGTTTTCGTCTGTTTTTGACGTCGAAGGAATGTACCAAAGGTATAGGCTACCGGGCTTAGTTGAAACGAATACAACATCGATAGATGGCACTGTGCAACCACATTCACCGTACTTTTTGATTACACCTTCTAATTACTATGTAATACTAGGTTTTACTTAACACGTAAGTGGTAAATGAATTGTATGTTTTGCCTATAATCTTTTATATTTGTCAGCAGAAAGGATATTACGGTCATTCGAACGTAATTGGAGTAGAAGGTAAGTCAATCGATTGAGATGTTTATAATAGTGAAACAACAAAACAGCTCTAGGCCGGCGCCTTTTTTTCTATATGCGAAATGACCAAACGTATGTACGGTTGCCAGCTAAAAAGTATACCTGTCTTCGTACATTCGTTAATAATTTAGGAACGAATTTGCGTGCAATTTTCTCTGACATATTAAGAATTAAATATCTGTATGTCACCAAAAACTATCCAAATTAATCTATTTCATCGAAATTCATTAATAAAAGAGCGTATATGTGATCAATACTTTTTTATTTTTTTTTATTTTTGACAATTGTACAGCTGTAAATTTTATATAAAAGAGAAGAAATGTCTATGTGGAGAGTCTTGTTTTTGTTATTAATATATCTTATATGATAGTGGTTTTCCTTCTTCGTTTTCGTTTCCTTACATAACATACTAAACTCATGTTTTGGGAACTAAAAATGATGTTTAAACAGTGGACAAATTATTAGACATAAAAACTTCACTTGTATTTTTTCTTTTCCTTAGTTGGAAGTTTTGAAGAAGGTGAATAAAATTTGATGTACGAATTTTTCTCCCTCCTCTTTTAAACTGACAATAGGTTAGCAGTAATATTTATTTTTATGTTTGTAAATATATTTCGTCAGTTATCAGCTAGCCTTGTTAATGTTGTTTGTTGTTATTGCTTTAACGTATTTGCTACAATAATGAAAATATTATTATGGGAAGCGCTTACGGGCTTAAGCCGACCGACCTCGTGTGACGTTTAGGTTAAGACGCATGATCGATTTTGTTTTTTTCAATTACAAGTTCCCTGTGTTGTAAGAATTCATGTTGTATCTAATAATTTGGCCACAGTCTTTATTTCTGACTAATCATATTGGTAATAACACATGCTAGTGAATGTAATATGCTTTTGTGGTGAGTCTTATTCCTCTTGAGATAGGTTTCTTAGTTTTAAAAATAAAGTTAAAGAAAGTATTCGAAAGTGTAATAAATTAATACTATCTGAGTAATATTTACATTAATGTGAAACTTACTCAGAATTAAAGAGAGTAACTGGAAATATTGAAGCTTCAAATGGTAATATGAGTTTGTCGGAAAACCCCGTTTAACGTCGATATTTGAGATCATAATCTAGAGAATCATTTCAAACCCTACATTAAAGCATATCTTCTGTTGTAAATACTTTAAAATGTAACTATTAAAATCTTTGAATTAGTATGTTGTTGTTTCCTTTTCATAAATTTCATTATTGATGACAGTTGAGCACTTGCCGTCATGTACAGTCTGATCATCGATGTACAGCCTTTACCAATCAACATTCGTAGTTTATATATCAACATCAAGTATAATGATGTGTATATGACAAAGCATATAATTATATTCCTTTTCATTTCTCATTTCTCAGACGCGTGGGAGATTCGGGTTCGATTCCCGGCGGGAGGTCATGTAGTTCGGATTCCACGTTAATCAGTAGGTCCACGTCTCAAAACCTCGCTGCTGAAAGGGACGTTAAACTCAAAATCAACTGAACCCAACTCATCTCTCGGAGACAAAATTTAGATTGAAAATTAATATAAAAGTTAAAGCAGAAGGAATTCCGTTAATAGAAAAGATAAACAACTCGATTACAGTTCCAAATATTTCTGTTCAATAGGACGAGTTATTAAATAAATTATTCATGATGTATTAATTAGTTTTTATTTTTAAAAAATAATTTCTGTAGCTATATCAACTTCGTTATCAGCTGGAAAACAAAAATATTTCTTTAAGTGTTGAGTAAGCAGAGAACTAATTGTGGAGAATAAAAATGTAAAAAATCTCTGCGAAAATTATGAATTTCATAATTTAATTTAATGCTGGAAAAACTTCATTGTGCACATCTCGGATATGTTATCGCTTGTCGAGAAAATTCCCAAAAAAGTATACATAGGGAAACTAATCTCGGTGCCGGTTTATTTTTTTGTCTAAACTGCGACACCAGCAAACCTGGTTGTGATGCGATTAATATTAATACAATCAGTAGCATCACCAAAAATATACTTTCCAGAGCTTTTTGACTGGAGACGGCACCAAATTAAATGATGATACTTTTTAGACTTCTTAATAATTATAATAGTAATAATAAGTTTTAAAAACTTTCTTCAATCTATTACAAATTAAAATTAAAATTACAAATTAAAATCCTTAATCTTTATTTAAAAATAAATTGCTGGTGAACTATGATTTTCGATTAAGACACTTCCGTAAACCAAAATAAAGTTTTACCTTCTTACAATTGATTAATAGTTAAAGCATTGCAGTTGAAAGAAAAATCTCCAATGTTGCACGTGCAGTGCTTTCGTCAACAAGTACTTCAGATTAACGTATTGCTATGCAGTGGGGAGGGAAGCAACTTCAACTCAGTTTGCAAAGACCTTTATACCGCCTCTAATTGGGTCTTGCGATGTTACTAAGTAGGGTACAAGGAAACAGAGGAATTCGATTTTTCTTAAGAGTGGTTTAAACATAACTGAGCATGCAGATGGAATTGGTAATATATTTCTTTTTTCTTACAGTTTCTTGGTGTTTGGTTGACAGTTCGTTACAGAAACCAGAAAGACCCGCGTGCTAACCCTAGCGCTTTCCTCTAACACACTCTTCTCTAGTCTTCAGAGCACGTGGATTTGTATCAGGGTGTAGGTACATACCTGTCACTGGTGTTGGGCACGTTATTGCACTAAATTTTTGTATATACATGCACATAAAGTAAAAATCTTGTAATAATAGTTCAACATAAAAAGTTTGTTAGTGATATTGAGACTTTATCTTCGTAGACGTGTTACTTTTTTTTTCTTAATGTGTATCTAGTCTGAAGAAGTTATATGTTTTGTTTTGAGACGACGAATCATTTTAGTTGTACACAAGAAAGAGCTTTCCCTGTATATTTTTGTTTTTTTATCGACAGATAAATCAGGTATATCGTATACACGTTAGATCGACGTGATGCAACTATTTTCTTTTTAAATATGTATATATTTTGTAGAATCAAAAATCGAATAAGACAGTTGTAAAAAAAATGAAAATAGTTCATTTTAAATTTTAATATTAAAACAGTAAATAAAAATAAACAATTTTAAAATTATTTGTTTGTCATGTGCTTTTGTCTTTTTGTGCAATAAAAGTATCTTGGTATCACTAACAATTTTCGTCTTACTAATTTTTGTAGTTATAGTAGTAATCTTGCATGGTAAATTATTTTCTTTATTATATATATAAACTGTATCAATAATGTGTAAATGCGTGAATTACGAATGTGCATTAAGTTTGTACATATTTTCTTTCTTTAACGATAGTGTTTTCTTAACTGACAAAAATACAGTGGAATCTCGATGGTCTCATTTCATAATTATGAGGACTGTTCTCCACACTGTTGAGTGAACGGCGTGGGAGATCTTAGTTTAAATATTAGTAGATTGTCCGTATATCATTAGAGTATTGGGAAATAGGAGTAAACTTGTTTCGTGACATGGATTTTTTTTTAAATTTTTATTTTTAAAAAAAAAATTCATTTGTATTTCTGCTTTACGTATGCTCTCTAGGACCTAAAACATCACATGTTAAGAGTGTTGGTATTCCTAAGGAAGCACATTAGAAGCTTAAAATGAATCGTTTGGGTATACCATTTATTGTCTTCATTGTAACATTCCATATAGTATGACAGAAGTGGGCCTGTGTAGGCTTCAAGGGTACTTTATTCTTTTATAGTCTCATTTTAGTTAAAATTGTTTGGTCAACTTCAGAAACTTTGAGCGCTCACTAAAAACTGGAACTCGAAATTTATGCTTATCGAAAGCAAATACGCACTATTAAACTGCTTGGGTCTAAATTTGATACATAGTGTTAAATAGTTGACATTGTTTATTGATATTCGAGTATGATTGTTGATATACAAATACTGTTAATAGTTCTGTTGTGCTTATTAGTTGCGTATATTTGTATAAGTACGTAATTATCTTAATATGAAATTACATTTGCCGATCCAAACAAACTACATATAGAAAAAATATTTGTTCATTTCTATTATTTTATATAATAAACGTCTGAAACATATTAGTTTTATTAATTGAAAAGGGTTAGCTTGATACATCTAATGTATTGCTACCTCTTTAGAATGGCCGTGATATAAATAAAAGCGCAAGGAGAGAGTACTGTCTAGCATGGAACAGAATGATCAATACTGGTACTTCTGTTTACTCTTTCATTGACGACTTACATTAACTACACACACCTTAGTGTATGGATACAAAGTCTCTTCTATCTTTCAGTTAATCACCTGTCAATTCTGCAGTTCCAAAAATCAGCTGAAGGATACTCGAATTCCAATAACATATTATTCAACTATTGCCTCTAAGAATGCTCATCTCTCTTCTTGCATAGATTCACAACTCAAATTTTGTATCATCGTAGTATTTGTTCAACAGATGAACACTTTTTGGCCCAACAATCTCTACATTCCTCTTTCAAAGAAGCTAATAACTTGGAATTCACAACTAGTCACATAAGACATTCGGTGGGGAGATATTTTAACCACTCAAGCAGGTTGATTTCCTTGTCTGCTCATGATTCCGCAGTGGGTATTTAAATGTACACTACGTTCCTCAGTCCATTTAAATTTTTAAAAAGTGTATAAAATCACGCTAGTAAAAAACTGAAACTAGATAATGCAAACATTGAGTGAAAGCAGCTACGTCGTGACGTTCAGTAACTCGTGAAATCCATTGGTAAATAGAAAATCAAATGCAATCTTAAGTTTAACTTCCTGTGTTATATTCAGTGTTGCCAAATCGTTAGCAGAAGTTAACATTCCTGCCTGTCATAGGCAGTATTTTCTCCTAATGGGAGGAAGATGCCAAACTACAAAGACTTGAAAATTAAAAGTAATCTTTTTCACCTAGTACTATAGACGAAAAAAATTCGTTGGTCCTTTTAGTCATAAGCACAGTCGTTATTAAAAGCACTGAAAACCATGGAAAAAAATGTAACCGTTATAAAATGTTGAAACATTATGCAGTTGCTTTGGTAGAAATACCAACATAATAAGGATAATAATAACCTAAAATGTTAATAAATAAATTATGCTAATATTATTTTTGTTAGATATTCACTTATTTTGGTGCACATCTGTTATTTAATACTAATATGCAACGACTGCCTCGTTTAGGCGTACTGGGACATTCCTAATTATCGTCAGTTTCCGTTATACACGATAAACATGTTAAACACACACATGCTCAATGAAGTGCATGAAAAAAGATAAATCACAACAAAGAAGCGTTTGGTAGAGAGTTCGTTTCCTTGTCGTCGTGAATGGTGTTCTAGAAGTATTGATCATTTCTTTGTCTTCTGGCTAGCTTCAATTGACAACATTCAGTTAGGTCCATAAAAAGTTCATTTTGAACTTGAGTAAAATGCACTCTAAAATTCGTGAATGTTATTTAGTGAATTTGTTGTGTGTGTTGGGCCGAAATTGGTACATTTTACATACAAATTCGGAACTAGGTTAATACATTTATGTTCATAATTATCGTGCATTTGGCAACATTGGTGAAGTCCTTTCGGCTGAAAGAGACGATGATATGGAATGATGAAAAAAAAAAAAAAAATACCGCAAGAAAATGCATCTCATTCGTTTGTGATAAAAGTTAAGAGAAAACATTCTATCGTATAGTCAATGTGGTCTCTTGATCTAAGTAATATTTGACGTAATCAAGCTGCGTCTTGATCTTTTCCGTTCATAAAGTATATGTTTAGAAAGACAACAACTTGGACGAAAGCAAGTTGAGGATTTAGTTAAAAAAATGTTTAAAAAGACTTGAGAACCTAATAAAAATAATGTTTTTTCTTTAGTAGTTTTTATTTTCTATACGAAGAGTTGCGGGTTTATTTATTTATACGTTGTTTTATTTTTATTGAAAGTGTTTTAAGTATAGACTGTAAATGGACATATTTACCTCTTGTTTTATGTATATTTTGTAAGTTTGACATCGTGCATACAAATCCACTTGGTATTAATAATACTGTGCCAAAATATTACGCCAAACTTTTATTTATTTATTTATTTTTATTTTTTAAATTACTCTGATGAGCATTATTAAGTGCAATAGTGTTCTGTTAGTCATTAATATTAACATGTGTGCAATATTATTCAGGATGTTCCAGAGACAATTTAGACAAACATTGGAAGTTGATACAATACATAAATATATATCGTTGCCATACATATACATACATAGGTGTTCCAAATAAAACACTCAGTGCTTATAATTAACAGTGGCTGAACATAAAAGACGAAACAAAATGTCAGAGGGCGTTCTGCTTACCTCATAGACATTCTACCTGTCTTCGGTTAACTTGCTCTCCCTGTGAGAAATGATGTAGCACTAGTTAGGCGTACTTGAAGTCTGAAAATGGGACGAGACTATCGATTCTATATGTGCATAAATAAGTTGTGTATGTTTAAATGGATATATTTGTCGAAATTGGCAAATTTTCTTAGTGAACTACTATTATATTTATATATTTATGCATTGGTCTCTTGTTTTCGTTTTTTTCATTTTAATTCACGAAACAGAGACTGAAAGTGGTACTTTTGAGATATTAGCAGTAAAACCACCAAATAGTTCCCCTATCTCCTCCCCCCCCCCCCCGCAAGAAAAAATGAATATCTATTAGATTTTAAAGTTACTTCACTTTATCTAAACGTTAACAAACCAAAACTCTGGATCGTGTCAGTGTTTGTCAACGGTACCCCATTGAAAAACTTCCTACAAAAGCCAGGGGGTACGGTGGTTCAGTGGTAGAGCGCTTACTTCTGATGTGTGGGGTCTCCGGTTCGATCCTCGGTCAAATAAGTGTGGTGAACATCGTGCTCGTCGGTTTCTTGGGATTCTCCCGTTTTCTCCCATTTTCTGATTCCATCATTATTCACTTGCTTTAACCATAGTCTTCCTTAGCCTAACAGGCTTAATCGTGGGACGATAAACTTAAATATTTCATCTTTTCATTTTTCCGTACAAAAGTTGTTTTTTTTTTTTATGATCTTTTCAAAGATATATCAGATAACATACTTTGCCATTTAAAATTTTAGGTGACTTCTCAGGGCATTATGATAAGAGTCCTGTAAGGCAAGCAGAACACTTCATATGACGGCCTTCTGACATTTTCTTATCTCATTTTTTTTTAATCTCCAGCCGTTTGTGATTTAGCCTTATAAGCACTGAACATTTTATGTATATATGTTCTAATAACCATGGGTCAGAAAAATCGGTATTTTCAGAGCCAGAAGTGAGTTCAGACATTCTCATTGGTCTGAATCCGTGGTAGGGATAGAGATCTTTGTTTATAAATGTTTGTTCAAAATTTACTCACATAGGAGAATTTGCTTCGCTCGGAAAGGGATGACGTCCTTCGAGCTACTCCTTTGAATTTAATCCTGTTCAGAATTATTAAGCTTCTGAAAGTGCGGAATCAAAAACTTGCATATCAGTTAACTAATCTATAAGTCTTGACGAGCAAAACTTCAGCTTAAAAAAATCAGGAAAAAAGTGGAACTTTTACCTTTATTTTCAACAAAGGGGTATTAAGAATTTGAAAGAATAAATAACAATGTTTTATTAGTAAACGTGAAGATTAATTTGATAAAGGCATTTTGAAAATGTTATTAGCATAGCGTAAAACATATTTTAGAAATCACGTATCTGCTCTATATGAAATATACATGATTAAGAATGATGTGGGACATGAAAAACAAAACTTTGTGAAAAAGCAGAGCTGTTAACCGTATACATAATCAGTTTTATCAGATTCGTTGTGCAAGTAGTACGCATGATCCCGTTGTTGGCAAAGATGGACGCTCTTTTGTGTATAATTATTTAAACAACTTTTTCACGGTCCTGAAGTTGTCGAACTGTTGTACCATAAAGAAAGATTTTACTTTTTTGTGCTTTGGCGTCTCTGTACTTTTTGGCCTATGTTTATTAGAACATTTTCATCCATTTGATAAAATAATCTAATTTGAATTCTCCTTGTTTATTTTAGTAAAGTTAGTATGCTTTCGTGATTCCACTGTGCGTAGGTACATGTTTATGAATGAACGTTTTTTTTTTTTTTTTTTTTTTTTTTTTTTAACACCAAAGATCTGTTTCTAGTATTGTAGATCTTTTTTTGTAGCGTTGCTTGCATGTGTATACCACTAATTTTGCATGGTAATTTGTGCTAGACAATAACAATAAAATCTGTATACAATTTTCTTTTCTCAACGTATGTGGTTATGTATGTGGAAGCTTGTCGATCTGTCGTATGCATTTAACTAGCTGAAAATCATATTGTAAAGAAATTGAATGGTCGTCTTCTGTATTGTTTTTTCTAAAACTATATATTTATTGTTGACGAAAGGGATCATAACATATATACATATATATTGTTAAGACTTGAATGAGAACTGAATTTTATAATTTGAAATCAATATGTGTGATATTTTCATGTTCTCTGACATAATTGTTTTTGTGATTTTCAAAAATCAAACTATTAATAGAATATAGAATAAGACATAATGAAAATAAAAGTAAGAAAAAAATAATTTATATTTTTATTTTATCATCATATCTGTGATGTGAAGAATGTTTTCGTTAAACATGTATTCAACGAACTTTGAAAGTTCGTTACTAAATTCTCTCTCTCTCTCTCTCTCTCTCTCTCTCTCTCTCTCTCTCTCTCTCTCTCTCTCTGTGTGTGTGTGTGTGTTATTTGCAAATTTTTCAGTTTTGAGCCCTCCGTTCGATAGAATATCAAAAACTACCTGAAAAAGCGATGGAATTTTTCGCGTCATTCTTACCATTCCCGAGATATTGGCCCAAAATTTCCAATTTCGGGAGATTTGAGGAGCCATATCTCGGGAACCGTAAGTGATAGAGATGATACAGGTGTTGATCAATATCTAAGAGGATGGTCGAACATTTTGGTACCAAATAGTAACTGGTGGCCACTGGCTAACTGGCCATCGTTCCCCAGATACTGGCCAAAAAAGTTCGGATTTCGGGGGATTTAAGTAGCCATATGTCGAGTACCGTAAGTCATAGAGAGATTATATTATCATGATCACGATCCCTTTAGCCTCGGTGCATAACCATGGGACGTTAAACTAAGATAAAAAATACGTGATCATGCGAATTTTTCAATTTTGAGCATGTTTCTTCGTAAAGCATAGAAGGTTTTAACAGAACTCTTAATCAAAATATATGGAAGAAAATTAGTATTCAAGGAAATTATAAATGGATAGTTATATTACAAAAATTGTTTAATGAGTATAATAATAAAGTACATAGAACAATTGGTATAAAGCCTGTAGAAGTTAATAAGAAAAATCAATTCTTTTTAAGTTCGTTTCAGGAATGCTCTTGGAGTATTCTCAACTGTTTTTTCTTACCGTAAGATAACAAGTAATAAGATTCGGTCCCACGAGTATGGAGTGGAGGCTATAAGGGAGAATGCACCAACTACTTTCATTATCTAAATTATGACACATCTTTCAGTGCCAATATATTTATTCCAGCGAGAATATTTTCGCAAGTCGCTGCGCTGCTTTCATTCTTAGTCACTCCAAGTACGAAAAATAATGAATACTCTAAACTCACATATTTATGTGAATATAATTAGGATTAAATAAAACGTATATGTTCGCCAACGTATTTTTATTTTAGTTTAACGTCCCATGGTTATGCACCGAGGCTAGGGAGATTGTGATCATGCTAATGAACAAAATAATCCAGTGAAGAAAATGGAGAAGACAAGAGAACCCAGCATACAGTGTTGGTTATAGTGATCATACTGTTATAAAGTAGCAAAATCTAAGTGGGTTATTCTGTGAAGTGATTGTTTCATGATGAATAAAATACAATTTTTGTTTCAGATATTTAGTTTTTGTGATATTTTTACAGTATTGGCCAACATATCGTAATTTAAGTTTTATTTATTCCTAATTATGAACCCATAAATACGGAAACTAATTTTTTTTTTTGTTTTTTCGTAGTTGGAAGAACTGAGGATAAAAATAGCAATAGGTTTCTAAAATGCGTGGGTTTTCCTGGGGTTCTCCCGTTCCCTCCCACTTTCTTCATTCCACCATTTCATTCATCTCATCGTCACCGTCTCCTTTAGCCTAACCGGCATAATCGTGGGACGTAAAACTTAAAAATTTCGTTTCATTTTAGGTTTCTAAAATGTTGCTGGAATAAATACATTGGCACTGTAAGATTAGTCATATTATTTAGTTAAGAAAAATATTTCATTTCTATATTTCATTTTATTTCCATAATCGTTCATTTGTAATGTCCGTCTTATTCGTCTACTATTAGCCTTTATGTCATAGACGTGGATGTTGAGAGATTTAATTTCAGTGTGAATTGATTTGACACGCCAATTATGTCGATTGGTTCGACAGTTTTCGTCTGATGTTACTTGTATTGTTATATGACACTATCATTATTTCATTTTTTTATTGGTCCTTAATATTACCTTGAATAATAAAGCTTTCTAAAACATCCTTCCAAATAAAGTCCGCTAAGTGCAAGCATTCTTGATATAAATGACACTTCATGTCGTACATTAGCATTGTCTTTCCAAATCTTCAGTCGAATACACTTAAATGTTGTAATCAATAATTTAAGTTAATCGACTCAATTTCGGCGTGCATTACCAGCACACAAAGGTGTTAGCAAAAGAGGTAAACATCGAAAAGTACATGATTATTTAATAAATTATTTCTCCCACTACATATAAATCTGTCAACTTTCCGCCTGAAGATAACCGAAATTTTGAAGTGAAAGGTGTGCGATTTTTTTTAAATTGACATTTCTGATAAGTAATTTTATTGCATCGAATTATAAGATGATGACGTTACTTAAAACTATACTCTTATTTTAGCAGCAATTTCTTGCCTGTGATTGTGATTTAGCAATGAAACTTACGTGTATGTGTACAGGCAGCGCCACAGAAAATGATACAAGACTTTGCCATTGAAATTGCTACAACACTTTGTTTTGCAGGTGCATAGGCAACCCAACTTACATCCTCGAGTGATTAGTTACGTCTTGTTTACAATTCCTCCCGTTCCCTTTGCCTGATAGTGAAGGACCTGCTAGGGTGTGAGTGGAAAATTTTTTTTACCGAAGCTAAACTCTCTTGTTTTGTGATCTTCGAGTGGTCAGCATTAAAATGTTATATGACTTACAGTTTGATTCAGGTAGAATCCAAGATGGCGGCCTCAAATTCAAGATGGCCGCCGCTCAGACTGGCAGAATTTACATTTTGCGCTGTAAACTAGAAACAGTTGAGGATAATGGGATCATTCTTGGCAAAATTAGTCAGAAGAACCTAGACATTAAAATTACATCTTATTTGCAAGTTTACGATGATTGGTTAACATTTTATCTGTTTCAAGCTTTAAATTTAATTAAGACGTTTTCACAATATAGGCCTATCTTGAAATATCTGAGGAACATTGTTCTTAATTTTTTATTGCCTATTCCAACCTGAGCAGATTTTTGCCAATACTGTAGTTTTGTTATTGTGAGATCTTTCATAAAGTTGTTGTGTTATATATTAATTTAAGAGTTAGGCACTTGTCTTGGCTTACCATTCTGAATGGTGGTATTCATTGAAATCTGCAGTTGGGTCTGATATCATGTCTCAGTAACTCAAGAGGGAATCATTCATCATACTTTGCTTGTGGTAAAGAAGCTGCCATTTGTTGCGACTAGAAATGCATGTTAATATACCAATTATACCGTCTTCAACCTTTGTGGACCGAACCAGTGTCTGATCCAATACGTGGTCCGATGCAACTTGATTAAATCTGCCAGGCATGCATTTCACTGAAAAGTTTCCTTTGTCAAAATATTCTTGAATACACGGTAGCAACTGCTTCATGCCTTCCAAATATATGCTGGTCCATCGAGCGTAGTTAACGTGATTGAACCGAAAAAATACATCATGCGTTCCATAGTTTAAAGATGGAGGGACCAAATTCCTTCTCTTTCTGCTCTAATACAGTCAAAATTTCTGCTATCTCATAATAAGTTTCCCTGTACTGGTAGGTGTTGCTTTTGATTGATGAAACATCTTTGATATCATTTCTAAACATCGTTCGTATTTCGATTATCAATGGAACTACATTTCCGTAAACTCTATGCACATTTTCTGCTGATCGTAGTAATAGTTTTAGCAAATCTTTCAGTTGTGGAATACACAATGAGAGAAGTGATCACATGGTAATGTTGACCACTTGAGGATTACAAATCACAAGAGTTTAGCTCCGGTAAAATGTTTCCCACTCACACCCGCTCTATGATCTAAAGCAGTCTCCGTCAATTCATTGCTGCTGTGAAGCAATGTATTTGTTATATTAAGAGAGAAATTCGCCTGGAGATATTTTTGAATCGAGTGTTACAATGTGTTCATCAGATTTACACGTTTACTAATTGTAAAAAAAAGTTTTGTCGCGTTTGAGTTGTTTCCGAACAAAGCAGGTCTATGACATTCAGTAATAGTACATTCTAAACTTACGTTGCATGTTGCAAGATTTTCTCTTACCAGAACTTCGCAAGTAGAGAATTGATCCTACTGAGATTTGGATTCAACAAGCTAGAGCGTCTGCCCATACATAAAAGACATCGATGGCTGTTCTCAGACAAATATTTTTTTGGGCATCTCATCTCCCGAAGCAACATGTCATGGCCACCTCGTTCACCAGACTTATTGCCATATGATATTTTCTGTGGTGTTACCTCAGAGGGGAAGTTGACACGAAGAAGAACTGAAAAATGTAGTTCATAGCCAAAGGGCGAGAATTTCATAAGAAGTGGGTCAACATGTATGTGAAGTTTTAGCGACAGGTTGCAAGAGTGCATTCACAAATTTGGTTCTCGTTTGATCGGTATGATTCAAATTCATAAACTATTTTATTTGCTGGAAGTAAGAAGACAAGAAAGAAAAAAAATAACATATTGAGGCCAAATAGCCTAGTTGCTGACGTCTCCATTAAACTCATCGTCAAGAGTTTCCTGCCACACCGTGTTTAAAGAGAGAACTTCATGGACAGACTGCAGTCTACTGCAAGAAAGTTTAAATAATGTCCAGAATTGGTCAGTTGATGAGGTTCACGAAACACAATTTGAATATATATCCTTATTATAAAAGTAAGAAGTCTCTATATGCCTGTCACACTCCTAATAGTTCCATAAGAAAATGAATGACTAATACAATATGTTAGGATTATTGATGAAATGTATATAAAATAAAATCACAGAACTCATATTTCTCAAAACTGTCAAAAAACTCACCCCAAGAGTATATTACTCTTTGTGGATATTCGCATGGAAGTTATTTATGCAACATCGTAAAAGTATTAATGCAATATGTATTTATGAAATATGAACAAAATCGCCTGAATTGTTTTTGAGAAAATCATTCGGAAAAAAAATCTCGAAAAACAAACTATTCCTCGTATATCTTTTCAGGACAAATAAGTTATGCTATATTATCAGGTTATTAATGCAATATTTATGAAATATAAACAGTATTGCGTGAGTCATTCATCCGAAAAAACCCATCTCTAAGAATAAACGGCTGGTCGTAGATTTGTTCAAGACAAATGAGTTACCATATTGTCAGAATATTAACAACATATTTATTTATCAAATGAACAAAATCACCTGAGTCGTTTGAGAGAAAATCGTCCGAGAAACTCATCCCGAAGAAAAAAGTACCCGTTGTACATTTTTAGGACAAATGAGTTACGTCATATTATCAAGTCATTGATGTAATATTTATTTATGAAATATGAACAAAATCTGAGTCAATTTTGAGAACTTGACTCAAGTTTAAAGTTTGGTCTCCGTCCGTTGAACGAATGTACATCAGAACGAACAGATGTTGTAAAACCACTTTTTCAAACCATGAAACGTGTAAATTCGTTGAAATCTCGAATTCGATATTCTTTCGCGACTACCACACTTTCTTCTCTCATTTCGTTGCTCGAAAGTAAAAACGAGGGGGACATTTAACTAGACTTCAAGAAGAAATGCAATCAATCAATCAATTGGAATTTTTAACAAAGCCGAAAAATAATTTCCCAGGTGCCCAACCCAACGGGCCCCGATTTCTCTGTAACTTTGAAGGGGGCATTCAAATATGTGTTTGGATGCAGAGTAGTATTTAAGAAGGCATATATGAGGATTTTAAGACAAATTGAATTCAAATTATGCCAATATTGTATTTGGTCTAGGAATTAATTCGTGCGGGTGGACAAGAGATGGCGCAACGAACGGAGCGTCCCACAGTTCCGTGTATCCACATGTGTTGCAAACCCCTGTCATCGCGTATCGTTCGTAGTATAGGGCAGTGGATTAAAGCGTCAACAACACCAGTTTGTAGTTAAGTGAACATGGCGCAATTTGTGCCTGAAAGTGTTTTTGCGGGGTGTCCTGCTGCATTACTTTAACATGCAGAAAAGTGCGACTGAAAATCATCGTATTTTGGTGGAAGTGTATGGTGACCATGCTCTAGCTGAGCGAACGTGTCAGAAGTGGTTTGCACGGTTTAGAAGTGGTGATTTCGGCTTGGCAGACCAAGAGCGAGCTGGACAGCCAAAAAATTTCAAGACGAAGAATTGACAGCATTGCTCGAGCAGGATTCGTGTCAAACGCAGGAACAACTTGCAGCAGCATTAGGCGTTGATCAAACAACAGTCTCCAAACGCTTGAAAGCCATGGGAATGATTCAAAAGATGTCACATTGGGTTCCACATGAATTGAAAGACAGAGACGTTGAAAGACGAAAAACCATTTGCGAATTGTTGCTTCAACGACAGAGCAGAAAGGGGTTTCTGCATCGAATTATTACGGGTGATGAGAAGTGGATCCATTACGAGAACCCTAAACGAAAAAAGGCCTGGGTGAAACCAGGTGAACCAGGTCCATCACAACCAAAACGAGATATTCACTGTGCAAAGGTTATGCTGTGCATATGGTGGGATATGAAAGGTGTGGTGTACTATGAGCTGCTGCAACCGGGTGAAACTATGAATGGAGAACGTTATCGACGACAATTAATGCGTTTGAAGCAAGCTCTGGCCAGAACACGACCAGAATGGGAGAACAGACATGATAAACTTATTGTTCAACATGATAACGCTCGCCCACATGTCGCAAAACCGGTCAAAACCTATTTAGAAAATGTCGGATGGGAAGTTTTACCCCACCCGCCGTATTCACCAGACGTTGCTCCTTCGGACTACTACTTGTTCGATTGCATGAACAACGATTTGATTGGACAGCGGTTTACTTCTTCAGAAGATATCGAAACATGGGTCTCTGACTGGATCGCTTCCAAGGATGAGGACTTCTTTCACCACGGAATCCGTACATTGCGTGACAGATGGGCGAAAGTGGTGGCTAGCGATGGACAATATTTTTCTTAAGGTATTTATGTATTTTGTGTTTGTACTACAGCTTCAATGTGTGCGTACCAACCGCACGAATTAATTCCTAGACCAAATATATTCATAAAAAATACATACAACAATATATTTAACAATAAAAATACATATAAAAATTCATATTCATAAGAACACATGGGAAGCCCGTCCTCCGTAGAAGTCTGCACGGCCCATGAATTTATAATGTGAGGCCCGACCCGAGTCCGAAATATGTTTTAGTATTTAGGCTCCAACTGAGCTCGTGTTATAATCAAATGAGCCCGAAATAAGCCCGAATTACAGAAACTTAATAATTAATGCAAAATTGTATTTTTATTTTGAGCAATTAGAGGTTTTATTTGCCAGTTCTTCTTTAAAAGTTCTGCAGAAAGAACGGTGTAATATATATCGTTGTACAGTATATTTACATAGTTAGGGCCGAGAAATATGGTTGTATATTTAAAAATTTACGGCCCGGGCCCGAAGCGATATATGCTTTCTAGGCCCGAGTAAGGCCCGCGGGCTCGGCCCGAGTCTGTGCAGACCTCTACCCCAGGCTCCTTTAGGATTGGCGCCCTTCCCAACACCATTAAGGGATTGAATACCAGGGATATTTTGCAGAGAATTACAGCAGAAAATATTCAATTTTTAACGAGTTTGGTCCACCTAAAACTGCGTTACCGTATATATTTACTTGTCTGTCTGGGAGAGACAAAGTTTCCAAGTACTCCTCGATGGATCATTATAAATTTTAGCCGGATATAGATGATCAACAGTTATGGATCGAGTACATTGATGAAGTGATCCATTCAGTTGATTCCGAGATATGGAAATCAAAAATCGGTTCCCCATGTATTGCTATTGCTACTATGAAAGTCAATATGAATATTATCCTTGCTTGGTAGACTACCCGCAATGTGGTTGAGGTCAAGGGATTAGTATAACGATAAGGATCCAAAATACTAATCTGTCTCTGTGAAACACAACGCTAAAGTGAAACTCAATAACTTTCTACTCGAGGGGGAAAGCTGGTGCTCCGATATTTTTCGAATTTTTGAATATGTAGCGTTAGTACAAGTAAAAGAGTCTTTTAAAAATGAATAATTCCTTCATCCAGGAAACTATAGTGATACGTCGCCTTACACATGAGGGTTATAAAACCGAAGAGACAATAAAACATTCCAGGAAAAGATGTTTTAGACTGGGAAGTCGAAAATACCGGAGTTCCATTGTTGCCTGAAATAGGCGTGTCAGGTATCTATGGTCAGGTTTCTTGGTACGCTGAATGGAATAAAAGTATTATCAGTCAAAGAGGATGAAAAATGTCAAAAATGGTGGCCGTCCGAACTTTCCAAACATTTATAATTTCTACAATTATTAACAGATCGGAACTGTGTGTGATATGCAGTATATAAGGCGTACCGATTTTCGTTTTTTATGTTGAAGATACTATTTTTGCTTATTGATCAATACATTGCGTTTTAATATATGTCACACAACTACACACTGTCGTACTTACGTTTGCAACAATATGTGTTTATGATTCATATTATTTAATTTGTTTTTCTATAGCACTTTTGCACACAATATAACATTGTATTTTCGTTCACACAATTACGCCTCTGTTCCTTTGGCAATGTAATTAATACATTTTATATCACCTTTTCTCATTTTTTACGAACTAATGACATGATATATTAGCATGTAATATCATACAATTTTGTTCTTCGTGTCAATGGCGTTTGTTATTCTTTAAGCTTCTTCTTTTACCGGCCCCGGGTAAAAGCTAAGCCACTCACCTCAACATTCAACACCACTTTTATTCCACCCTGGTGCATTTTTCTTAACGTTTCAATGCAATTTTCAAACATATTCACTCGCAACATAGCCGAAAATTCGCAAATTATCGGAGCAGCAACCTTCACCTTATTCCTTTATATCTCCGGAACGGTTGAGATCGAGGGTTTTCCCCTCTAATGGGTTTAATTGTACACAAAAACACTTCGTTTGCGCATAAACTCGTCCACAATTTCATGTCACACACAAATCGGTTTTCTCGTCAATGTTTGATTCTGCCAGGATAGTTGACATGAACCTGTAAATCCAACTTACCTGTTAACGTGGAGGCGGATTCTATGCTAATATTAGGTCCTGTCCGTCATAATCTCGGTGTTGAATAAGGACGGAAAACAAAACTAAACTCCTCAACTTCGTTTGGTGCATGGCTGACCAAGAACATTAGGAAAGAAGAGTCACCAACCCCAAATGTGGTAGATAGATACCTGATAATACGAGAGAGAACTAATTACACTGAGCGTTTTATGCGACGTGGGACGGCATTTTGGGAGCCCTAGCAAAATATAGAGTCAGTATGACACATGGTCACCATAGATATGTCACTGCTGCAACAAGGAAAGCCATAGAACGAACAGATGTTGGATATCAACCAAGAGTATCGCAAGTCATGCGATATTCTCGAAGTACATCTGCTGTAACTGGGGGTTTGTAGTTCAAGTCAGTGGAACAAATGTGTTCAACAGACGGGAGATTAGGTGGTCTTGTGAGCCAAGAAAGTAGTGGAACATGAAGTTCATTCACGAATTGTCGGACATTTCGTGCCATGCGGGCGCGTATTATTCTGTTAGAAAAAGGCTCTGTTCAGAAGATGCAAAAGTGGAAATAGCAACAAAATACTCTAGAATCATTCTACTTCAAAGGGATCAGAGGTCTCACATCCACCATTTCCAAAGTTAATGAAATTTGGTAGGAAGGTACTATATTATCTTTGATGTTATGTGCCTAATAATGTCAGTTTAATATCTACTTTGGTTGAATTGATATGGACTTACAGAGAAAGGTCACTCACCTTCGCACGCAAAATTTTCCCAGCGTTTTTGAAAGTTGTAGTAAACATAAAGAATTGGACCATTTTTACACAATTGGACCATTTTTGATGCTGATTCAGAATATGTTACGAATTAGTCATTTAAACATACCTCAGTATAGATACAACTCTAGAAAATTGGCAAAAAGAAAGTTTTTGCGCAATTCAGGTAGCCTACATTGAAGACATCATAACTACGTTGTGAATGCACCAATTCAATCAAAACTTGGAGACGAATTCTATGATGCCAATGTGTGGATTAAATTTAGGTGCTACTGTCCAGCTAGATCCGAAGATATGCACATGCAAATTTGGTCAAAATCTCGTAGATGCAAATTTTATAGTATCTTTGGCGGGCGATGTCTCAACTGTACCCTCCTTAGTCTTATTTTTCTTGCAAGGGCGGAAAAGGCATGCTTCAAGCTTCAGAGGCTATATAGTTTAATTTTAGAACCCCGTGTCTTAATAAATAAAAAGATAATTCCGAAATGTAGTTCTTGTAACCCTTGTAGTACTGGTGAAGATTTGTTTAAGTGAGGTTTGTGTGTTTATTGAGTTTAGGGCGAGGCAATCATCGGAAATGATTTGTATTGTACTGAACATTCGAAGGGCAAATGTGCACATCGATTTCAAGAATCAACATAACATTAAAATGAATAGAAATATATACATAGTAAATTTGGAAAACGTGCAATATACTGAATAGTCAGTTCTATTTTTGATTATATAGGACTGCAATTGTATCTTGGAGAGATTATGGATAAATGTATTGTCTTCTTATTATGTTAGTGGTGCGTGTAAGATTGTAAACATATGTTGCTCTGGAATTCATCAAATATCTTGAACAGTTAACCAATGGAATGAGCGAGCAGGATTATGAGGATGCATGAAGCTGACAAGGGCATCTTGTTCATATGAAACTTCACATATAGAAAGCGCGCCCAGACGATAGCCAGTCGGGAGACTTTGAATTTTGCACAAAGAAGCATTCATAAAGTTTGTGGTTTCTTCGGAAGAAGAAAAAACTAAACGTTGCCTTCATTTCTCTCTCCCCCGTTTCTCTCCCCTTCTCTTCCATCCATGTGTTCAGTGTGTGTGTGTGGGAGGGGGGGGGGGGTTGTATCAAAGAAACAAGATCATTGACAAAGATTTGGTGACAGTTTGGGTTCAGTTTATTACCTGTCAGTTAGTTTTCAAGGGAGACGAAAACCAAACAGGATAGTATGAAAAGAAACCTCACACGGGGGCGGCATCTCTTTACATTTTCCACCCTCCGAACATTGTCATACACATATGCAACATAGTGTCCAGATTGTAAACTTGAAATGGGTGGAATTTCATTTGCTTCAAAGGCTTTAACTATGAATGCATCAGTGAATACTCAGCTTAATCTGACGTTATTGAAACTAATGGGCTTAAATTGGTTATTTTCTTTTGTTCTAGCAATGATGTGCCCCCCTGACAAATCTTTCTTGATCATCTTGAATGTATGTAGTATTATCTTGTGTTACATAAAAGAAAGCTTTATGCCTGGAATGTTGTCATGACAAAATTTGAACAAATCATGCCAAGTCAGTATTTGGTCATTTAAGAGCCTCTGTAACTAGTACGAGCTACTAGCCTTTTTGCTGTTCCTCCAATGCGGTCACAAGGAGATTTTCCATGGCTTGTTCCGAAGAAATTCCGTTCACCAGTGATGCCAAAGTTCTCTTCATGCAGAGATCAGTTAATGAAATTATTATACTGAGCAGCCGATCCATCACTAAAGTAATAAATGTTCTTCCTACTGAATCAGACTGAATCTTCAGATACTGAATCAAACACATTAGAAAAGCATGAACAGTGGTAGTATAATGGCGGAGGCAGTTACTGATCACACGTGTGTTAATATTCTTAAGTTCGTTTTCACCAACATTCATAAAAAAGGGATGCAATGTGGCCTGACTATTATCCCTTTTTGGCATAATAAATTAGTAGTTCTCAGTAAAATCCATCAATATGATCACTTCATTATCTGGAAGCTGTTTAACATATAAATTTTGGTCTTTTAACACAAAGTGGTGGCATCTCAAGTTGGCAATTTTTAAAACAATGAAGTCTTCAACAGTTACATGGCATGTCTGCAATGTGTCCCTGTCAGTATGGATCCTTTGCTTTCGCTTGGATCTAATCTTTGGAAACATCTCCCAAATGAGACCCAAAGTTGAATTTTTCCTGGCCATTGCTCACAGCTTTGCAACACAATTTTTTGCTTCCAAACTACACAGTTTTTTCTTTATTAGTTAGTTGCAGCTAACATCAGTTTCACATGTTGGTGAATTGTACAGGCCCATACATTAAATATATTTCAAAAGCACCAACTGTAAGGCACCATTTTGGTCGTAGATCACAACATTTGAGCTGAGTTGATTGTCATGTTGCTTATGGTAACAGATAGCTTTAAACATTTCTTTGAAGCTACAAAAAAGTAAACGTTTTTGCTTACGGATTTTTTAACCGTTGATTCTTACTGCAATACAATCCTTTTTGCATGGGCACGGACGAGAAAATCCATCATCCTCAGGCAAGTTGAGGATATTTTGTTTAATCTCAGTATTGAACTGTCTTCTTTTCCTGTTCGCAGGATGTTACTAAAATGCCAGCTTCCACCTTTAAGTTTCTAGCCTGCTTCACTATTTTAGTTGAAACATCAAATTTTTTCATGTCCTGGAACATTATGGAATGTGTTAGAAGATTATAGTATGTTCTAGGATGTTTTGTAATTTTCTAGCGTATTATAGGATGTTGCAGAACATTTTGTAATGCTCTAAAACATTCTATAATATTCTATATCATTTCAGAAAGTTCTAACATTTCGTTATGATAACTTTTCAAATCCTCTAAGAGGTATTTTTATTTCTTAAGACGTAGGTTTTAAAATTAAACTATATATCTTCTAAAGCTCTTCCCAGGCTTGGCAAGATAAATAAGACTGGAGAGAGGTTACAGTTAGAATATTGCTCTTCCTTATATATATATATATATATATATATATATATATATATATATATATATATATATAAAAAATCAAAATTTGCAAGTGCATATCTTTAGATCTAGCTGGGCAATGACAGTTGAATTTAATCGACATGGTAGATGGAAATTACACCTCCAAGTTTTGATTGAATTGGTGCATTAACAACGCAGTTACAGTGTGTTCAATATAGGCTACCTGAATTGCGTTAATTTTTTTGACAACTTTCAAGAGTTGTATCCATACTGAGATATGCATAAACGGCTAATTAGTAACTTATTCTGATTCAACGTCAAAAATCGCCTAAATATGCAAAAGATCATATCTTTATGTGTACTACAACTTTCAAACACTCTGGGCAAACGTAACAGTTACGTTGAGTGCGAAGGTAAGTGGCTTCGCTTGATGCTACCAAAGAAAGTATTCAACCAAAATTTGGTACACAACCATCACAGATAATGTAGAACTTCTCCGCTAAATTTTATTAACTTTGGAAATGGTCGATCTAGGACCATCTGTGGAATTGGTCCCTTTGACATGGAATGACTTTTTAGTGATGTTAACGGTGGCCGGTCATTGTCCTATAAATGACTGATGGGAATGAAAACTAAATCCGGTATAGCGTCTTGTACCATGAAGTTAGTTATTGAATCGGTGTGGCTATGCAGAACGTATATATTGCCTGGTCGCTGCGATACTAACCGGTGGATTCGACCATCATATGGCGCAGACAAAAAGAGGAGTAGGTGGGAGATCTTGCCATTCATCCCGTCTTACACTATAGAGCAGTCGGTCGTTGGAAGCAGAGATGATGAAGCTGCATCTAACAAGGTGGTTAAAATAAGCATAGGAATTTTCATAAATAAGCTGAGTCCTCCAACTATACAAAATCTTCCGACATTTCACTTTAATCCTCTAGCCAATTGAAGAGATCCGTGTCTAAGTCGGACAGATGAGAGATATCTTTGTAACACACAACTCCACTAGTTTCCCCAATAGAAAAATAGAAAAGGAAATGAAAAAGGGTCATCCAGAACCCATGACTCCACTCTGACAGGCCGTTAGGTATCAGCCATTAAATAGTTAACGTAAGTGGAAAAATCCACGTCAGATAGAATCCAACTCGAGATATCAACTGTGTGCCGTTCCATATAAAGTGGAAGTGCGAAAACAGGTAAAATGTAACACGTAGCCAGATGGTAAGAGCTTCAGGATCATATTCATGGTGCTTCAATCCTATCTCATGCATCATTTCGGAATTCAGAATTCAAATTGTCTATATTATTATTCAGGGATATCGTAACTTCAATTATACATGGCGACTCAAGCTTCAATAACAATTTTTTATACCTGGTATAACAAAAGTAAAAAAAATACATTTAATAGTACAAACACGAACTACATATTAGGAATTTATATAATAAAATACAAAACATGGCTCTCATGTTATCAATTGGTACTCATTGATATTACTTATTAGTCTATAAAACTCACCGCCGAACATGCAAAATTCCGAAGTGTTCCAATCTATATTATAAAATTGAAAGTGACTATGTTTGTGACTCTTAATCTCTTGAACCACCCGACCGATCTTGATCAAATTTTCAACATAGATGAGGTTCGGTCCTGGGAATGTTTTTATCGTTTCACATTGAAGTAGAGATGCAAGGGCTCGGAAAAAAACCGGCTTTTTTGGAAAAAAAACTTTTTTCTGCTTCGTTTTTTTTGCTTGGGAAATTTTGGGCTTTTTTGAAAATTCTGCTTTAAATTGATAAGCCAGATTTTGTTTCGCTTCTCTACAACACAAAAAGTCATTTAATTAGTGGTTGATGCCGATAATAATATAAAACCTCGAAAATAAACCATGAATTTCGATAAGATATTTCAAACAGTTTTACTTCTCAACATATTTACATTATGAATTCCAAAGGATTAACCAATGTATATAATAAGATTTTTTTTAACCTCCTACATAGAAAAGTAAGCAGGGTTGGCAAGAGCCATGGTTGTTTTTGAAAATGCCAAAAACCCGTTTTTTGGGGGGAGTTTAAACTAGGCTTTTTTGGTTTAAACCAGGTTTTTTTGGGTGTAGATATTTTGCTTTATGTATTTATATTACATATTGACAGAAATAAGTTTGTTTCGCCTTGGTGTTATTATGCAACAACGGGGTTATGCTGGAAGAGGTCACATAAGCTTAAAGAAGTCCGGTCAGTAAATTTCTTAAATTGAGAAACTCCCGCCCTAACCATCGGGAAAATTCCGTCATTACTCTAAATGTAAAACAATAACGGAAAAAATCCTGTTATTGCTTTGCATGTAAAATTTAAAGGTCAACGTATCATAATCAGTACGCTAAAACTGAGGTATTAAATTACAAATTTAGTGCGTACATATCATTGAAAGTATAATCCAAGCTAATGTTGGAAGCTACGTAGGCAATCGATAAATTTTGTCAATTTATATCAGTATATTTAAGCAACCTTGGCTTCTTTATAAAACAACAGACATTCAGGCATGCAGAAATATACAATTTAGTTTCGTTTCGTATGTTCAGGCTTAACATCCTTACGTAATACCGAGGTTATCAAGGAGAAGACTTTCGCTTAAAGTGACATCCGAACCGCTACTTTGTTTACGCATGAAAGAGGGGTTGTGGTTCGACCGAGAATTGAACATGGGACACCTTGATTAAAAGGTGAAAAGGAAATAAAACTAATGCAAATGGTTTGATGTATGGAAACGTCATCATGAAGTTCACACGATTCGCATTTTTCGTACCTTTTATTTTTTTCGGTTTAAACCAGTTGTTTATTTAAAAAAAAAAAAAGAAGAAAAACAGCTGGTGTAAACCAGCCAACCCTAAAAGTAAATACTTTTTTTTAAAAAAATACTCAAATAAGTAGCAAAATTCTATGTAGCATTTTTACTTCAAAATATTCCATCCCCTCTTTTTGGAACAAAATAAAATAAAAATAAAACAAGAAAAATACTTAGATTTATATGATACACTTAAAGGCTCCACACCTAGAGCTTTTGGTTTTGTATATTCTTGAAATTCTACAGTTTTATATAAGCACCATCACGGTTTATTCAGTCCTCAAGTTTTCTGTATTTTTAACAAGAGGGATTGAACATGAAGGGTGTGAGATAAGAACATGGTAACCCATAATTTTACTACTTTAAGAAATTAGAAATTTTCTGCTGCACAATCCATTTTGAAAGTCGGAAAGCTGATTTTTCACATAAGTCTATACATGAGGGATTAAACGAAGCGGTATGCGTTGCTGCCTATCTGATGCTGCGTAACTCAGCAATTGAAAATTTGTTAGTTACCATGTTCTTGGCTCACACCCTTCATATCATTATGGAACTCTCCCCACTCCACCAACACACACACACACACACAAAAAAAAAAAGGACTACGGAATATATTTAAGTTAAGATAAATACAACTGCACAACAAACATGATTGACTGGAGCTTTTTCGCTTCTATCGAGAAGTCCGGAATTCAACTCAGCATTCGACCATTCTGACAAAACTTTTCTTCATTCCATCTATGAAGTAGAAATAGTGCGTGTACTGTGAGTTGGCTGACTTCATTTCTTATTGTTTTTAAATCGTTATTATTACTAATTACCAGCAGTGACGGTTTTGCGAGGGTTAGGGGGGCGGTCTTTCGGACTGAAGCCTGTTCCCCAAAATTACGGAATGTCTAAAACAAACGAAATATCTATTAGTTATGCCTTTACTCATAAACTTTAAGCTGCCGTCAAATAAAAATTACGAATGTTTAGAAAAACTAAACATTAGTAAGTAAAAAACCCTCCCAAAATACTTTTCTAAATCCGCCACTGATTCTCAGTATAAAATGATCTTTAAGGTTGTATCCGGAAGATTATCGCTAAATATATAAACGAAACGAAATACAGTATTAGTTATGCCTGTACTCATAAACTTCAAGCTCCTCCCAAATAAAATTAGGAGATTTTAGAAAATGAAACAATCAGAGAAACCCGTCCCAAAGTACGTTTCTAAATCCGCTACTGATTATTTGTATAAATTAGTATTCAAGGTTGTATCCGGAAAATTATTGCTAAATCGTTGCACAGCTACAGTATAACAGAAATTTGGAAGTACGGTTAGACGGATATATTGAAAAACGTACGCTTTGACGGATATATAGAAAAACGTAAGTTTAACTTCTGCGTTAGAAGCTAGAGTACTAAGCTCTTAGAAATGAAACAGACGACAAACTGAAATGATATCGAGAAGAAAAAATATCGATAACTCAAAAGTTAAAATAAAGTTAAATAGCCTCTAAAATTGCCCTCAAATACTACATTCTTCATGTTAGCTTTAATTCGTAAAACATGTGCTCCATCCATCTTGATGGTGAATTTTAGAGCGAAATATGGCATTTAGGTCATGGAATTCTTATCTAAGTATAGAATACACTATAAGAAAGCTATTTAGATAGAAAAATCATGAAAATGAAAAAAGCCAAAATTTCCAAAATTCTCGTTTTTTCCCAAAAAAGCCGGCTTTGTATGTGAAAAAAACCATCGATTCAAAAAAGCCGGCTTTTTTGCATCTCTACATTGAAGGTAAAACTTAATAAATCTTAAGTCCAGCGAATTTTCAGTAAAATAAAAAATATTTAACGCTAAAAGTCATTTGTCTTAAACCGGGAATAGAGGCGGTTCTGACCAAGAAGACCAATTCGAGAGAGCCCGGTGAAGCTATGTTGATGGTCGCCAGAAACTAATTTGCGAAAGAAGAGAAAATTGAACTAGCTCTATAACAAAAATTCTAAGTCAGAAAGTTATTATGTAGCAGAAACTAAGTTCCACCTTCCGATCCGATAACATGGAAATACATTTATCTCTAAACTCCGAAGATGCGGAGCAAAACCCGAAGTTAACTAGATTTATATGATTGCTTTGTACCTGTGGTAGAGAGGGACAACTCGAGAGCCTATTCCTATTCCAACCTATTCCTGAAGATACAATTGCTCGTGGGGGCAGAAGCATTAAGCTTTATAACCTCGGTTCCCGGTTACATTTCCGGGTCCTAACCGCAGGAGATGTTCCTGGTTGAGACGCTTACGTCTCTTGAAGAACCAATGGTTAGAGATGGGTGGAGATGCGCAACTGTCATTACAGATTTCGTCCCGTGAAAACACCTTGATGTAACATTGGCAGAAGAATCAAAAACATGAAAAACAAAGCAATACTTATCACTCAGACCTGGTCAAACCTCTTACCCGAGATGCCTGAAATTTATTCAAAATGTAATATATCAATCACGAATTCAAATGATCATGCCCACAGTTCGCATCCTTGTCCAAATTCCTCGTAATTAATTAATAAATTACGGGATTCTTTCCTGGTCCTGTAGTTGCTTTTATTTAATCTTATCGTCTCAATATTGAGACAATAATTGAACTCAGAACTTGTTTTATTCAGTCGTTTCTTTTCGATTATTGAAATCCAGGGAGAAACTTGACAGACTTTACACTTATACTAGAGGTCTCTCCTCGATTTTACATACACTCTTTACCCATTACAGATGTAGACTTGCCATTACATATGTACATCTGGTACAGAGTCAGCTATAAGCTATAGACCTAATAAGATCACAATCACATGAGCTTATGGGAGAATTAACTGCGGCAGAGGCTCGAACTCAGACACTCAGCTCTTATCAATTGTCCAAGAGACTAACTTGTTTTGAGTATATTTCCTTTCTTTTTCTGCGCTAATTATCTTTCTTCAGACAAGAATCCACAAAAGCGGAAATCTATGTGGACATGAATCGGCTTCCGTCACTTGCTTAATCCATCTATAAAGACTTCGTACCAAGTTATTAAAGAGACTGAATTCATATTGTTTTGTATCAGCAATTCGGGTTCGACAGCATGCAAAATTGACAAGTAACAATAGAGCAAAAATGGAAAAAGATATCGAAAAGCGTTGTTTTTGCAAACGACTTACGGCTCGAAGAATAGATTCCATCTCTTCTGTTAACCCTCTGTTCAAACTGGAAGTGATGAAATTAACTAATCCCGTTTCGACTTTGACGTCATAGAACAAAAACAGTAATACATAGCATAGCGAGAAGCGGTGTTCTACAATCGATTTAGCGTCACAAGAGGATATACTACCACCATCTACAACAGTCTACCAAAATTGGAAGTGGTTGAAATTTACTGGTATTTCCGGTTTCAATATTTTCGTAAAGAAAAAACTGTAAGGTATAGCGAAAAGCGGTTTTCTCTCATCTAGCGGCTCAAGAATGAGTTTTGCCTATCTATTCAAACCGGAAGTGGTGAAAAGTTATGATTTCCGGTCACAATACATGGCATGATTGATAAAACGGAAATAATAACGACAAGCAGTGTTTTGATATGCATTCAGTACCGCAAGAACGTTTCACCTCTGGTTTTATTTCTGTATTGAAACCAAAACAAACTTTGTTTTACGTCTCACGATTATGCCGGCTAGGCTAAAGGAGACAGTGATGATGAGAAATTAATGAAATGGTGGAATGAAGAAAGTGGGAGAACCGCGAGAAAACCCACTCACACGGTGTTTGTCCACCACAAAGCTCACTTGCCACGAGCTGGGATCGAACCAAGAACCCCAGGCACCAGAGGTGAACGTTCTACCACTGAGCCACCGCGGCCCCTCTATTGCAACTGAAAGTGATAGGCATCAATTAGCAGCAAAAGACAGCGATTAATGATTTTTTTTATATGGATTCAGCGTCCTGTTCTGTCTTTGATCGTATTTCTCTATTCCAACCGGAAATTACATAGGTACAGGCTCGGACTGGCCAGGGCAGGAGGGCAGGGATCCCTGCCGGGGCCTTCTCTAAATATATATATATATAACATAGCAAGCAAGATAAAACAGGTCTGCTGTGTTGAAGCATGGAACAACATAGTTACTCGTTGTGGTTTGTTCCATTCCTAGAGTTTGGTAACCCTCAGCATTGAATGTCGTCTTGGGGTGCCACTTGTTTGGGGCCCTTTGTTTGTGACCTAGTAAGAATATATTTTAACAATGTGAAGAATGGGGCCCCAGTATCATATTGTCTAAATGTGTATTTGGGCTCCATGAATGCCGAAATGAGACTGACTTTTGTAAAATCCTGCTGGGGTCCTCTGTTAGCCGTTTGACAAGTTATTGCAACAGCATAAAGGAAAAGAACAGGTTCCCACCCTGGGGCCCCATTACCACACGTAAATGAAGCTGACAGCTTTATGAAGAAAATGTATACACATATTGTATGGTTCATATCCTTAATTTGGTAATGGTAGATTCCAAAGAACAAGATGAAGCAGCAGTAAATCTAGTTGGTCTCATTCAGACGAGCGCAGTGTTTCTGTCTGAATCACATAACATGGATGTGTTGACGGAACAAGCAAATCAGAATTATACTGGAAGTGACACGCTTCGAAGGCTTCAAAAAATTGGAGCTACTCGCTGGTGGAATAAACACAGAGCTTTAAATGCGATCATTGATATCCACATTTATCAAGGGAAAGACCAAGAAGCAACAAGCCAAAGCAACCGACTTCTGACTTTTCTACTGTTCTGAACGACGTTACAACCACGAGACAGTTCGATGCGAAAAGAAGTTTCAAGCCCAGACCCTGTTGCATAAATAGTGTGAATTCCAAACCATTGTGATGTGTGCCATGTACGATCACCTATTCGTGTTAACCAAAATATTTACAGTCGCAAGCTAAGAATTACACTCCTTGGAATTTAGTAGCAAAATTACGTGAACAGCTAAGCGAGAAACTTCAACTCCAGGTTGAAGAATTTGCCAAATTATATGACAAAGCGAAGGCGAAAGACTTTTGCAAAACCACGAATCTGCAATTAAAGGAATATTATACTGACATTGAAATAGAAGATGTTCGTCGGCTATCGAAGAAGAAAAGAATGGCTGATGAAAAGTCATCTGATGAGAGAAGCAAAGACTTAGCCCATCAAACTTCTTTTAAAATGGAACATTATTATGAGATTTTGAGTTTAGCAGTAAACAGTGTGGAAGAAAGGTTTGAACCTTCTGAATGATTTAAGGATTTGTGGTCGCTAGTTCCTAAATGTTTCAACGAAATAAAAGCACGGCTTCCAGAGAATGCATTTGCAGCACTTCCTTGAAAAAAGTTAAACCTCGATAAGGTTCAACTATCGAAACGAAGCTTTATCTGTTGGTGTCGTAACATTCAAAGAAGTAGACAAGCTACCAAGTACGAATATATCGGAGGAGATTTCAATGATGATGACTCTGAAGAAAAGAAAGGGCAAGAAAGTATGAAAACTGATAGAGCTTGTGGCACATGCTTGTTCTGTGCAGCAGTTATTCTTTTTGACTTTATACAACTGACGAGTTCATTAAATGACTGTATGCCCCCTATAAAAATGCCTTAACGTTACCATGTACACAAGTGTGCTGCGAACGAGAATTCTCAAAACAAATTAATTAAAACAAAATTGCGTCTGTCCTGTCTCAGGATCTACTGGAAACATTTATGTTAATCATAATGGAATATGATGTCTCTAGTATTATCGATGTTGAAAAGGTGTTACTAGAGCTCTGTGAATTTTCCGTAGAACTGGAGAGGCTGTTGCGTTGTTAACTTAGAGAGTGGTTAGCTTCTTGTTTCCTTTAACTTTAACCAACAGTGCCATAATATGATTCAGTAATATGTCTTTTATACTTTGATACTTATATAAACTATATGCCTGTGTGTTGATAACGGCCTTTGGTTTCCTAGAGACATATACACTATAAATAAAATTTGGTACACATATACATTAGGAAACATAAGATATAATCTTAAAATGTTTCAACATATAATTGAAGGTTTTGTGCGCTCATTGAAACAGCATTCGTGAAACAACCACTTCATCTTCGTGTTTAAACTATTCATAATACTCTTGAGGGCGCGGTGGCTCAGTGGTAGAGCGTTCACCTCCGGTGCTTGGGGTCACTGGTTCGATCCCAGCTCGCGCCGTGTGGACTTTGTGGTGGACAAACACCGTGCTCGTGGGTTTTCTCGGGGTTCTCCCGTTTCCTCCCACTTTCTTCATTCCACCATTTCACTCATCTCTCATCATCACCGTCTCCTTTAGCCTAACCGGCATAACCGTGGAACGTAAAACTTAAAGATTTCATTTCATTTTCATTTATTCATAATACTCTTAATTTCACGTCATATTGATAATGTTTTAGTTAGCACTTTTATCAAACCCCATTAGAAATAGAGTGCCATTACAATACGCAGAATAATAATAATAAAAGATGAAACAATTAGTATACTTTGTAAGGCTCCTACACGCTACATCGGAAGTGAAGATGGGGCCCTCTAAGTGAGGCTCCTGCCGAGGCCGTATACACTCCAGTCCGAGACTTCATATGTACTACTTCGAGTATTAAATTCGCACTATGAAACACTATGAAACAAACTCACTTCTTTAGAAGTTAGGTACTTGTTACTTCCTGGTATGTGTTCTACGATCAGTTTTAAGGAACAAAAATGAAGCAAATTTACAACAAATAAATATGAACGGTAACCTGTGAATACTGAAATGAATGAAACCTTTGTATTTCCATTTATTTTTTTTTAATTGTATTTTCTTTCTAGGTTGTATCTGCTGTAATTGCTTATAGATTTCGCAATCAATTTGATCCCAGAGACAAAGCGGCCAGTGCAATTTTTCCTAGGAACGGCTTGACGTAATCTAGTATGTACTGGAGTGAAGCGAGACTTGGTATGTATATAGATACAACTTAACAGAGCTACGATAAAGTGGCCTATAATAGTTCGTAATGAAGACTGTTAAAAAGTCTTTTCTTTTAAATGAACAAGAGGGTGTTAACTAGGTGTAATAATTATATGTGATATGTACATTTAGTTGGTTATAAGATTATTCTACAGCTCATTTCATTAACGTGTTGTTAAGTACAAACTGTACGAAAAGTCTGGATGTCTAATGTTGATTCATGTCTTAACTGTGTCATTGTCTTACTGTCAATCACAAGTCAGGAATTTTTCTCTTTTAAATACAACCGTAATCGCTGGAAATGTTCACTGCAGCTAAAGTACAGGGTGATTAAAAAAAAAAAAAAAAAAAAAAAAAAAACCTCACGGATTTCATTTGCTGTTTTTCTTGAGGTGTGTTCGATATTACTCGAGATGAATTTAAACCAGTAAACATAGTCCCATAAATCTCCCATCCTTCCTTGATCATTTGCCACAATCCGCATAAAAATCGGGCTTCAGTTAGAAAATTGAGATCAAATGAAATAGTGAGTTAAAAAAAAAAATCACCCTGTATAACAGTTCTGTAGAGAATTGTTTACAGTACGTTTAAAGTTAGACTTGCCCTAATTATTTTATATATAATGGACCAATTCAGCTATAACTTCTTATCGAAACATTCCATATGAGTCAGATGTACTATTACGATATGTTATTGTGTTAGGTTGTTAAGGATCTTTGTAAGATTTGTTAAATATAATTTTCGTGTTTTCATTTAAAAATAAATAGATAAAAATCTATTCTACATTGCAGTGAAATTGATTTGGTCAACAAATTTAATTATCTTTAACATTGTTTCCAGAAATAGCTCTTTTTACAACAGTAATTAGTTTACTCCTGCCTTGCACATTTGATGTCTTTTGAATCTTTCCGTGAATGCTTTTCAATCGACAAATCTAAAAACTATAAAATTGATAATATTACATTAGTTAATGTGATGTTTTTTCGCTGTAATACCATTCTAAATAGACTGTTGTGTGTTTATTTTTTTATATTTAGAAAAGGCGAAAAATTCCTGACGAATGTTAACTTTCGTAGCGGGTATCAATGATCACCACATGTTAACTGCAAATTGTGCAGTTTTATAATTAAGTATTCGAGTATATAATGGTAGGATTAGTGTGCAATAAATTAAAGAAGTTTGAAGAACGTTCTTGTAGATCTTTAATTTTTATTACCCGTCAACTTCGTAAGTATACTTTTGGTTCTACGGCGATTTTATTTAAGGCGCATATTCCGTATTCGTAAAAATCTTAACGATTTTGTACGAAAATAAGATCAGTTTGAAAACGCATTGTTATCTACAAGTGTTTTGATTGCCAAACTGATTGTTTCAACAAACTTACCTTACAAGTTAAGTAAGGTTGGAGAAGTAAGCTTGTACCAGAATATGTTCAAATATGATAGCTTACAAATGAAACCTACATATGTTAGAAAATTACACACAAAAATTGTTAATTTTTTCTTATATAAATTAAGCCGTACATTTTTAGTAGTTACATGTATAAAGTTCTTTTTTTTTAAATAATAATTATTCTGATCAATTTGATAATTTAGAATTAAAAAAAAATTAAAGAAGATCGGAATATGCATAAAGCATAACAGTAGGTACAGATGGGATAAAAACTTGTTTCTCGTATAAAGTAACGTTAATAATAATAATAATAGTCCAGTTATTCCAAATTTAATTTAATAATTTGACAGTGGTTCTAAACGAACAGGAAGAGTTGAAGCTTTGGAATTGTAAGCATTTTTGCGAGAATCAGAATTTCCTTTGGCTTATTCTTATTTATCAAATTTAACCTTTGGTTATATTATTTTCATTTCATTATTTAATTTTTTTATATTTCGCAATTTGTATTGAAAATGGCTCAGAAAACACTCTTTGTGGGGAAAATGCAAATAAAATTTTCATAAATACCACTGTAAAATTATCAATTGAGCATATTTTATAATTTCATAATGAAAAACTGTCTAGGGAACATTACAGTATTTTCTCAAAAATTACATTAAATTTAAAATTGTTTCTATTCAAACTAAAGTTTATAACAAATATAAAATAACTTCTCTCTACAGGATGTTAATGAATGTCATATCATGAATTTAATTATTTCTTATATCAAATGCGAAAAGAAAAAAAGTTCTAACGATATGGGTCGGAAAACGCCTCTTTTAAGAATTATAACCGCCGAAAATGTGAAATATCACGTTTTAAAACGTCTTGGCTTGAAAACAATGGGATCTATCACAAGCGCTTCGAAGAATTACATAGGAGCTAGTAAATTTTATAATATAGTAATTACATAGAATCATCTCCTAAATTTATAATAAGAGGTTTGTTACATAGAATCAACTCCATTATTTATGAAAAGGGGTTCATTAACATCCTAAAGAATACTTGTAGTCTGATATTGATATTTTCCTAGTGTAAACTTGGGTAAAGATATACGTGACAAAAGAAGAGTAAGTAATTATGCTAAAGTGAAATAAAGTGCTCTCTAGGTGATCAATGTATAAGTTAAAACTTCAACTATTCTTGTTTGTGTATTGCACCTAAAGAAAATTAATTCCGCTTTAGAAATGAAATTCCTGTGTGGATTATTTGTCTTACAAACAAAATACATTCTTCAGGTATTTTAATTGTGATTTGTTTCTGCCCAATTTTTCTCCTCACTGTTTAATGTATTCACACTTTTTAAGATTTCAACAAGTGAGCATTGTCTTTTATCCGTGACGACGAACCATTTCGGTCTGAAAGTTTAGTGTTTTTCAGAATGTGGTTTTTATTATCCGTAACCTTCTTCGTTGTATTGGTTTCCATATTCATCTAGAAATATTTAAAAAATAATAAGATTTGGTGATTATATTGGACACTTCCATAAGAAGATAAAAATGTAGTAGTATCAAAAGAAAATTATTTTATTATTTTGGTCTTCTGAATTCTGATGTAAATTGTTTGCAAATATTGTGATATAAGGTCAATATTTATCTATTTAGCTATATATATAGATATAGATATAAATTGTAATTGTACTATAAAGTGTGTAAACATTTGTTCATTACTGCAAACTAGAATATTGCATGACAAATTGAAATATAATTTGTCTAGTGGTGTTGCAGTTTTTTCTTTTGTTTTAACTTCCATATTCTCTGTCAATTGCACTATTTCTTCTTCCTCTGTTTCTTTCTACCATCTTTCATAATGTAATTTACTTTCAAATAGCAACTTACATATATTTTTTCTTGTTCTCTTCCCACATGAGCTAATACTTCCTCCCTATTGGCTTTTCGTACCACCTAACTCCATTGTAGCATTCCAGAAACTTCCTTCTTCATAGATGTTTCGTAATACCTAATAATAATTAGTAACATAATACCCAATACCTAATAAGTACCCAGTAATACCCAATAAGTAACATTTCCTCGCACAATAACCCTGAAATAGTATTACAGATATTTCAGCCTGTGGAAGACCTAGTGTAAAGTTACGTGATACAGAATTGGGATGGCCATGTTGGATTTATAATACATCCGGATACCACCCAATACACATTCTGTCGGAACATAAAAATTTTATTATTCGAATATTTAAGTCATCCCCCATATATATAGGGATAAACCGAATATTTGAGCGTGGAAACAAATATTTTCACTTAGGAGCTTAGAATGACAAATGTTGAAAATGATCAGTGTGGAATCATTGCTGTCTTATTTTAAAATAATTATATAAAGATACAGAACGTTAAGAATCCACGCAATTACCTTTCACACCTAGAAATAGCTTGTTCTCACCATTTGTGTATGTATCCTACTAATATGGCTGTTTGAAAAAATAAATTGCAATCTAGTAAGAGCTTACTGTGTATTCTAAAAGTAATAGGTACATAAAAATCTATGTTTATAACTCCTTTTAGAACAATGTATATTACTCAAAAGTGTGCCTTCGGTAAATTGCATGTAGTTCAAAAAAAGTGTCTGTTGTTCCTTAAAAGTACCGTAATAATGTTGTTAAGGACCAGAACTGAAGTTTTTCTTGAATATTTTTTTAATTTTAAATTAAGGATTTTTTTTTGGTTATAAATCATGTGATTTATTGATGGGTTATCATTGTTAATATTGTTTTGTAGATCATTTTTAGTAATGTTTGGACTGTAACGTGACAACTGTATTTTATGTATAAATATATGTTGGAAATTACTTTATTGTTTGCATTTACTCCGTTCGAAAACTCCTGTGTGCCAGCTAGTTCTGTAATAGTTAATTGAGATGCTAATTATCCTCCGGGATCACCCGATTTCGAAAAGTTTCTGGTTTGATAGAAATAACGTGACACTAGTGTAAGCCGTTTATGGCATATGGTGCCATCTATGGAAGAAATAGTGTATCAAGTTTAACTGTATAGTTGCATAAGTTTGTTGGAGCCAGTCATTTGAATCAGTCGCTGTGCGTTGAGCTCGCATACTGCATGACAATGCGTCAGTCTACGCGGCTGCTGTAAAAGACTGGCTTCGAGGAGATTCAGCACCCATCTTATAGCCCAGATTTAGCACTGCAGCCCTAGCAAAAACAGCCACGTTGACTGCGACTGATTTAAATGATTGCTTCCAACGAACTGACGCAACTAGACAGTTGAAAGTGTATGATTTCTTCCGTAGATGGCACTATGTCATGAACGGCTTATTAACAGTGGCGCGATATTTGAGTGTTAAGTCGGAGAGTGTTGGAAATACTCTCATAGCGCGAGATAGTGCGCAGGTCTTAATGGATTGGAAAAAAGTATCAATCAGTATTGTGAAACACACTGCCACCTGACACATATCACAATTCTCAACTCCCACGGTTGTCGCTCTTAAAACGTTCCAGCGACGCATAGTACTAACTAAATTTACATGTAACACCGCTCCTTTAAGTCCGGAATGGAATGCGACACATATCCTGAAAAAGAGTCAGTCCCAGTTAAGTTCCAGATGGATTTCCACCGTCAGTCATCAATAGATTCGGGATTTCTGGGTCTGTAAAGTTAACATAGGAATCCATACAAAATACAACATCTAGGCATTCCCTTGATGTTTCTTTCTGCTAACCTTATGTAATACAACCATACTATCTATAAAGCAAGTATGGCACTATATGCCTCCAGCATTCGAACAGAAAAGACTGAATTTGCTTTAAACCAAAGGATTGTTATTGAAAACACGTTGGCAGCATTTACAGAGAACAATCGAGTGCAGATTGAGAAACAGAGCACGAGAAGTACAGAAAATTTTGCTCACTTGACAAAAGCTCTCATTATAGTTGGAACATGTGTTAGTGTCGATTGAGTCAAAACAAATAATTGTGAGGGGAAATTCACGTTCCCGATGCTTCGTCTAAATAACCAGCTTGTAAAAATCGTACCAAATCAAGTTCCTGAACCTGGGAGCGCTGAACTGATAGATCGTGAACGACTACAATGCCAGGAATCGGTCACGGTGCTAGATGTTCACATCACTGATCAATACTAGTGTGTCAGCTACGTGGCAAATGAAGGACTTGTACTGCCTGAAGAAATGCACATCCAGTGGTTGAATCTTTCGTGTACATCCTCCAGGAATCAGCATCTTCTTGAAATGAACATATGCGGATTTAATGTTATTTTTTTGTCGTAATCTTTTTGTTTTCTCTTTTCCATATGCTCCCGAAGGTAACTGCTATATTCCAGCTAAATGCTTGGCATCATCCTGGAACATTCAGACTCTTGTGACGCGTCTTCGTCCATAGCGTTACACTATATTCAGATTTGCACAAAGAGACGTCAAGGAACTGCCTAGACGTTTTATTTCGTATAGATTCCTATGTTAAGTTTACAGGCCTATCACTCCCGAACTCATTGCTGACTGATGCTGGGAATCCATGTGCATCTTAATTAAGACTGGATTTTTCAGAATGTGTGTCGCATTCCGCCATTCTGGATTTAAAGGAGCGAAGTATTACTTGTTAGTTCCTATTAGTGCCATTCGTAGATAGTTATTTAGATAAAATTAAAAGATAGACATTACAGAGTCGTTAATATACGTTTTTATGTAGTTTAATCATGTGAAAATTAATATTGTAAATGTCTTCACTGTTTATTATAACAAAATCAGTGACTTTTCTATAACAGAATGTAAATATCAACAAGAGTCGATTAAACCTATTGACTTTTTATTTATATCGAAATATAGCGCCTTAGATTCTTGTTTTATAAAACTACAAATTCTTCTTCTTTTTTTTTTTTTCGGATACAACTTGAGAAGATTTGTGCAATCATTCAACTTGTAGATTTTCTACAATGACCAAGATTTACACAGTGAGCAGAGAAAAACGAATATATGGAAGTTCGCCGTGACCATAATTCTGCAAACTATGGATACTTTAAAATATCAAGTACCCTAATACTTTCGACAAGTGGACACTTTCAAATATCCATCATCAACATTAACACACCAAAACCATATCCATAAAGAAATAAAATCGACGGAAAGTAGGGAATTCGTATTGTTATGCAACCGAAGCTCTTTTTGTCTTCACGAATTCTGACAAAGAATTTGAGGCTTAAAATATATAAAATGATTATCATGTCTGTTGTGCTGTATAGTTGCGATACATGGTCGCTTAGTTGTAGATAGAAACGCCAACATTTTTAAAAAGAAAACCTAGAGGTGAATTTTCGGACTCAAGAGGAACGGGAATGGCGGAAACTTCATAACGAACTGCATCGTTTACCTAACGTTGTTAGGGTTATTAAATTTAGAAGGCTCGGGTGAGCAGGTCATGTAGTCAGACCTTTCAAAATTTTAGTGGAAAATTCAATCGAGAAAATACCATTAGGAAGACGCAGATGGAAGGACAACTCGCAGAAATAGGAATGCAAAGTAGAAACTAAGGACAGAAGTCAATGGAAAGCTTTTGTGAATGCTGTGTATTGAATCTTCGGGTTCCATAGGCCATAGAGTAAGAGTTGGTTTTGAATATGTCCATATGGATTTTTTTTATTTAGTGCTGAAACCGAAACGGGGAATTAGAGTTACACAGTCTACGAAGAAAACTTCCTTTTTTGACAAATTACAATAATTTAATTTCATACAAATGTTCATTTCCCAACTATTATAACCAAATGCAAACCTTCCAGTTTGTTTCTTTCGTTTTTAGAAGTTTTAAACAGAACACTCCTTTCACTATTTCAATGAAAAATAAAGATGGCGTAGTGAAAGGAATATTTCTGGACCAATGTTATAGCTATATGTGTTATGTATAAACCTCTTACGAGAGCTTGAAAACTATGAAAAATTAAAAACAAAAAGGGAGTGTCGGTAGTCCTGTGTTCTTCCTAGTGATCTAAGATTCCAAAAAGTAAGCTGGATTCGTGCATTTCAAAAACATATTAAGACTAAAATGTCGAAATGCACTTAGTCTGTCGTTAATTCTACGGACACTCCCTAGTAATACTGTGTGTAGTGGGCATAGATTGGTTTGTTACTGAGACCCTATGGAAACGTCGGGTTTTCGAGAAAACATTTTTCCAACTATCTGAGCAATCGAAGAGAATCGTTCTGACATGAAGAGGCAATGATGTATTCTTTATTTTTTCTGCTGTTTTTCCAGTAACACCACCATTCCGTCCCATAGAACTATGGTTTCTAGTCAAATAAATGATACGTGGTTTTCACAGGCCTCTTTTGAAATTAACACCATTCAGGGAGTTCTGCAGAGACCGAAACAATGATAGACGGTGCTAGGTCTGGGCTATACGATGGATACATTAAAACCCCAGCCAAGTTCACTCAATTTCTGACGAGTCGTTAAAGATGATGCGGTCTGGTGCTGTCAGCGTGATATACAACATCCTTTCTGTTGATCAGTTGTGGTCGTTTCTTTTAAAATGCTTGGCGTACTCACGCTAATTGTCGACAATACATGTCTGAGTCTATCGTTCTACCAGGTGGCAGGACTTCGTGATGTACGATATCCTTCCAACCCCACCAGACAGACAGAATAACGTTCTTCGGCGTCAGTGTGGGCTTTATCACAGCGAGTGGAGCTTCTACTCGGTTCGACGATCTATTTCGCATATTATTGTAGGTTACCTACCCTCTTTTCATCACTCGCGATCAACTACTTCAGAAATGGCTCGAGTACATTACGTTTCAGTAGAGATTCGCAAATAGAAATTTGATCGAATAAATGTTTTTGAGCCAGATTATACGGCACCCAAATATTGAGCTTTTTGTAGTTAGCTTTTTCCAAATGGTTTAACAATCTTTGACGATGAATATTTAGGTCGTTGGCAACGTCATAGCTGCCGGTTGTGCTCGACCTTTGCCAGAATATCATCCACTTTTACTGTGATTAGTTGCCCACTGCGAGAAGCATCTTGGACATTGAAATTTCCGGAACGAAAGCGACTGAACTAACTTTTGGCTATTGCTTTTGATGACGTATCTTGTCCATAAATAGTGTGGTGTACTTTTCTTTTGGGGTGTAAAATTTAACTCAGTTAGCCATAATGTCATTAGCAAATGTAAACAAATTATCTTGGCAAGAGCATTGGCTAACCAAAATGCCTGTCACTGCTAAATAAGATCCACCTTTAGTTAAATTATGGAAACATGAATATTTAAATGATGTAAAAAGGGTTGCTGGTATATTTACAATGATTTATTAAAATATGATAAGACAAATTAAATGAAGTTACAAAATTAATAACTAATTAATGGTGGTAACAAAAGTGAAAGCTAATTAATTGAATATTTACGAAAGTGAGAATTAGATGGGAGACATTTCCTATTACACGGTAAGAATCTTGAACATTTCCTATTGAAAATGACAATTCAACATTTATCCATATTATAGGATAAGTAGGATAGTCACTTACAATACTATTCGGCAGAAAAAATCAGAAGATCCAACCTTTGATGGGCAGGAGAGATCCATCTCTATGTTCCGAACGATGGAGACTTCTTTAAAACAACTGCTTTGCCTCCACTGTACCAACTGGCCCCGAAGCAAATTTACGGCAGTCTTTTATATCAATCCTGTAACTGTGGTTAAATTCCTCTTAACCTATTTCTGTTGTGACCAACTCACCTACAGAAGTCACGTAGCATAGAACAATATTTAGAATTTTACTGTTAGGTGGAAACTTCTGGTCCCTTCTAACTCAATGAACATAGAGAAATAAATCAATCTCTCGTTTTTCAAGCTGTATGAAAAATATTTAAAATATATATAACTTTTTTTTTTCGACTGTGATTTCTACCACAATAGCACAAAGTTTCTTTGCGGGTCTGCGCAGTAAAATGTAGCACACTTTTGCGGAAAAGTTCACACATCTTCACGGCACTGATTGTAGAAATTCCTTTTGCATATCTATTAGTTTCAAATATCAAATTACGTTACGCCTGATCCACTGCGAATCATATACACAAACATCAATTTGTGCGCGAAAGGGTCGTTACTTTTTAGACGACCTGATATAAGAAAGAAGTGCCTGTAGTAAGATATTACCGGTTCCAGTGGAGTAGTTCGCAGATAGAATGGTAATATAAGTTTTCTTCAAGTCTGGTGGTAAGGTTTTGATGATACGCGAAGACATCAAATGCATTACTATGCGATTTGTTTGTTCTGGAACAAGCAGATGGGAAATTTGAGTGCTGCAGGAGTCAGGAGTATTAGTTATAGGAATCACGTAATGGAAAGACTATGTTAAAGATATACCACATTGACTTGACACCTAGTCTTCTCTTCCGAGCGCTGCTGTCGGCTGAAGGAATTGCACTCCCTTTCGCTAAGGATCTATCGCTTAGCAACAACTGAATCCTTACTGGCTCAACGTGTGGGTGTGTCGAGACTGTGAGCTTTAGTTCGCATTTTTGCCACGACTCAAGACATTTTGGCAGCACTATAGTACTTTCGTCTTCTACTCCCAGCGACAATTATTGAATGAAAGCGAATTGTTCTTTGCAATAGATCGATTACCTCGGCGGCCGAGTTCATTAATAGAGTCAATCCGTTAATATCTTAACGTGCAACGGTGGCTATCCAAATGGCGTGATCTTATTTACTGTCGACCAGAGTATTTCGTTGAGGCGAATAGAAAGAAGAGTTAAAGAGTTTCGCTATGGTTGGACACCATGAGCATTTAAGCGTGTAAATTAGGTTGGAAGCATCACAGCTCGCGAGATGGTAGAAAGTATTGTATCTTTGTAATCAGGATATTTGACGGTGGAATTGGTATTGTATAGTGTAAAGTTAGTTCTGCTTGTGCAGGAATAGGTAGAGTAAATTACAATCCGTTTTTCCTACTTTTAATACAAAATCCATTATAAACAGTATATTAGAAATATCATTATAATGCAAATTCTCTAAACTGGGTAAAAAGAGGTGACTCAATCAGGCCCAAGCAGCCTAAGAAAGGATCTCCACAGAGCTCCGAAGCAAGCTAGGTGGAGTGGACTTAGGATTCCCAATGCTCCACGCAAGCAGAGAGGAGGTCAGGAATCTCAGAGCTCCGAAGCAAGCTAAGTGACTGAGGTCCTAACAATGCTCCGAGCAAACTGAGTGGGAAGAGAGGAAGCCTAGAAGCTTTGGGTTAGATATTTCCTAGAGCTCCATGCAAGCTAGAGGGGGTGAGCAGTCGCAGACATACTTGTCTCCGAAATCCTCTCGGTTATATAGATGCCCCAGGTGAGGATGTGGCGCTGTTGTTCCTTCATCACATGGCCAGTGGTATTACTATTGCCCCTGTCGTCTGCAGCTATAGTAATCCATAGTAAGACGCACATCGTGATGTGCTTACATCACAAACATGTCGGTTGTTTGTAAACACAATCATGTGGGATATTACAATATTGAACAGATTTTGACTTGAGTTTCCGGCATTTGGTAGAGGTGTGGGACCTTTCAAGGGACTAGCTCTCGAACGAGGCGTGAAGTATATACTAAAAGATTTCAGGCCGCATCGGGAAAACAGTTTCTGTTTCAGATGAAATGGTGAATATGATACGCAAAACTCATTGATCGCTGTAGGGAAATTAGAAGTATATAGTAGCACTATTATTTTAGCTTTAGGATTTCACTTTTCTCCTCTCGTGAGCAGGCAGGATGGTGGATGCAATTTCAATGCACAGTATCAAGCCCTGCCCTCTAGTTTCTCACTGGAACCTATCATAACCACTTTTCAACAGGTGATTATATTATAGTGTGTGGAGTTTAAACGTAGTTATTTTAATTTATTCCTGGGCGGCGTCAAATGGGCTCTTAAGATTGTCTATAGAATGTGTAATTATTATAAAAAAGGGGGAGGTGTTTCTAAAATTACACCGAGCAGAAAGCTGCCTATCTTGAGAATAACGATTTCTGCCTTGCCACATTTCAGAAGAGAACCGTAGCTGCTTGTGGTGTAAGTTTACGAACGGTGCAGGGAATTATAAACGAGGGGGAAATTTGGGTGTTGATTCCCGTCAAATTCCCTGACTTCAGCCCTGTTTACGCGTATCTTTTAGAGATACGGTAGGAAGGCAATACATTACGAACACACAAAACAAATTTGGACCGTTTCCGCTCAACTAGTGGCCTTTGGTGTACGGGGTCTCGGCTTCGATTTCGGCAGTAAAGCCTTGAAAAATCTGAACACATTACAGCTATTCGTATCCCAGCTTCATGTCTCACATAGCCTCGGAGCTGAACAGGGACGCTAATCTTCAATAGACGAACAAATATAAATTTGGAGGAAGTTTCTTAATTTTTTTCTAAATCATTGTAATAATTAAAAGTAGCTTAGCTTAGCGTGCCATTCAGCAGTGAGGCTGTGTGATCCGATCATATGAGCTCTATCGGAATTTAAATCTGGGTCTCGCCCGCCAGAGGCGTACGCTAACCATTAGCACGAGGGAGCTTAATTAAAAAACATTAAAACTGAACTTTCGTTTGTTTGTTTGTTTAGTGCCTGAAACATACGTGTAATAAAGCAACAATCATTTAAATTTATGCATATAAGAGAAACAGCATCTATATCATACAAATGTATATACAATACATATTGAAGATGTTGGCATGCTACAATGTACTTGCATATAACGTAACTGCTTATTATAGACACCATAATTGTCTTTTTTTAACTCTTGAAGTCCAACTAAGAATAACTACATGTACTCAATAAGAACTTGAAGAAAACACAAGGTGGAGACGTGGAATGAAGGAAAATAAATATGAACGATTTCATCTTTGTTGCGTTGGTATTTTTATTCGTAAATCCACGAGCTGAAGCTTTCCCATCCCTCGGCCACTCATGTGGCAACGTCGGGTCGAGTTCTCTCGAGTGTTAGCAGACGATCCACCATCGGACTTATTCCCAACCATAACTATATAATAAATCCCAGAACTACTATTACCACTACTAATATACTTCCACTACAGGTACTTGTCAATTTAATACAAGTATATCAAAAAAGTGTAACTTACCAGATTAATATGGTGTATCACCTTTCGCTCTCAAAACATCTCCGATCACACTTGCCACTTTGTCATGCTCGTACCGCATAACTGAGAGCCAATAATTTGCCCTCTTTGAAAATCAGAGAGGTCGCCCATTTTAGTGTTATCATCTGCTCAGTTCATTGCAGACTGCCGTTCTACTGCTCTTCACATAGTACGTATACGAGAAAGGATCAGAAACTAAGGATACACGGCCGATATTTCTGGAGTTTCGTCTGTTATAGAGAAATGAAGAGTGTAATGATTTTCATTCATGGAGTTGGCAACTGTGCAGAGTTTCAGCCACCTGCCACCTATGGCGCTAGTTGTAAATAAATACAAATGGCGACTCGGTTGGAAAACTGGTCTCGTGAAGAAGTCCGCTCAGTTATTCGATTTCTGTGGGCGAAATAATCTAACCGCGGCTGAAATTCACCGGCAGCTAGTAGAGGTTTACAGAGAGACTGTAATGTTTCGTAAGCATGGCGCAGAATGATGTCGAAAGTTTGCGGCTGGTAGAGAAACACGTCACCGACGAGGAGCACAGTGGCCGACCCAACATGGCATCATCATTGACCACTCTCCCTACAGCCCGGATCTCGCTCCAAGTGACTTTCACTTGTTCCTGCACTTGAAGGAGCACCTCAGAGACCGTCGCTTCGCTTCAGACGAGGAGGTGGAACACTTCGTTACAAAGTGGCTGAACACGCAAGGACAGGATTTTTACCAGGAGAGAATCTTCAAATTCATCCCACGATGCGACAAGTGCCTCACCGATATGGAGACAGTCGTAAAAGTAACCTAATGTATGTATTATCTATTGGTTGTATGAAATATATACACGTTTCATGCAGATTTGTGACCTTACTTTTTGATTACCCTCATATATATACTCGAACGCCTAGGCTAAACTGCTTTACGCTAGAAACGTGAAATTTGAACAGTACATAGGATTTGTGACATAACATACTACGATACCACTAAAAAAGAATTTTTCGAAATTCGACGTGGGAGGGACGTACAATTTATGCTTTTAAGATATCTGTATCTCGGAATTCCTTAAGGTTATAGACATGAAATTTCGCACTTAGAATTTTCATTTACAATAATTAAACATGTGTTTCAGTGCTTTTTTTGGTATTTAACCTAGAAAGGAAGAAAAAGAGTTGGAGATGGCACAAATATGGCGGAAGATACGAAGTAGTTTTAACTAGTTGAGATATTTATCTCTTTTCATCAAAATAAACTTTTGTAATCTGCAAACTTAGGATAAAACAGGAAACATTTGTGTGTCGAGCCAATTTCTACCGATCTAAGGAGGCTAAGAAAAAAAATAAAGGTATATGATCCAGGTAAGTAGTTCGAGTTTTTCTTCTAATACAGTTAACTCCGAAGAAAACTTTAATGTCATTGGAAGTCGAGATGATCGGTTACGGAAAAAATAAAAGCGTACTTGAGGTAAATTAACACATTTTTTTTTTTAAATCTTTATATGTACTTACATGTCACTGGTGGCACGTGGTGTTTACAAGATGGATTCCAAAAGAAATAATTCAGGTCATTTATTCAGTCTTAACATTTATTCAAATATGTAATTCTTTCAGCACCATATGTGCTCTAAATTAAAAATACATTTAACGAAACTTTTTTTTTTTTTTTTTACATATACAACAGGTACATATAGCATCAAACTTTCCATACACTTTCTACAATTTTACAATAATAAAATTTTTACCTGTTTATGTACTATACAATGTTTCTAAAGTATTCTTATTTGACTAAATAGCACTTCTCAAGGGAAATAAATAATAAAAGTACTTGAACTTGTGAAACAATAGCTGTACTTTTGCAAGTATAGCCTGTTGGTCCCTCTATTACATTCTTTTTTTAGATTTGAAAACACGTATATAATTAAACTTTACAACACTGGAAGAGAACAAGGTAAAAATATTATAATTCCTTCTGTCTTTTATTTAAGAACTATGTCGAGAAATCCAATCTCGAACAGTGTTTTCGGGATTATTTTTATCCATTTTCTTCCAGTCTGGAAAGATGATAGGTAATTTGGACGTCCTTCGTTTTATGGATGGCCACACAGTTGAAGCAACAAATTTTGATCCTTTATGGGAAAAGTGAAGGCCGTCGATGAAGAATGAAGGCCAATTTTCCTATTTAGAAAATCAAACTATTATTACATTTATGGATTACAATAGAGTTAAAGTAACTTATTAATTGTGATAATTTAGTTTACCCTTGAAGTACAGTTTGTTAAGTTTTCAACATGCACCTAAGCTAAAACATCACTGGAAGGAAGGGATATATTACGACCTTAACATGGTGACTATCAAACCCCTTTCCTGAGTTCTTAACGAAATCACCATTTATGTATTTTCTAATAGTCATTTTTTATTTCTCATGATTATAAGACATATGTAATGAGATCAGATAATTTTTATTGAGAGTATCATCGGTGAGTTACGATATAGATCGAATAGGGCCATGGGATTTATCAGTGAATCCCACAGTAGATAACTTGTACCATGGAACAATCTAAACATCTTTTACGAAGTGCTTTTTTATTTTTTAAATCGCTGTACGATGGTTATACAGAGTTAGCATGTATGATTTATACGGCTACATAACACTATGTATTTAAAAGTATAGGACCTACACAGATGGGTAAGACATGAAAAGATACATTCGAGTTTCAGGTCCTAGTACAGATATTTAATCTGAGCACTGTTGGTAACACGGTACACATCCAAATATGATCCAGTTCGTAACATACGTTTGATAACATATATCTATCTATGATCATCACAGGAGCAGTAATTAATTCCCTCAGTTCTTGCATTGTTGTTGGCAGATCAGGATACAGTTTATCTACCCCAGTGCTGTGACGAATATTGACGAGAACATGGTATTGAACGTATGGAAAGAACTGGATTACCGTTTGGCCATCTACCGTATGATCAACTGTGCACACATTGAACAACTGCACCATCATACTTGCAACTTTGTGAGTGTATGTATCACCCATTTGCGTAGATCGTATACTTTTATATACATAGTGTTTTCTAATCCGATAAATGATGTATGCAAATTTTATATTCTTATCCTAGGAATCACCCAGCTTTGTAGGTATTATAATTCTAAATGCACTGTCTTTTTGTAACCCGATGAATCGTTTATGTAATCCTGTATACGCATCCTATCAGTTTTATAAAATTAGTTTTGACCGCCTCAAAATTAGAGGAGTATGGTGTAACAAAATGGCGCATGCCTCTTCGTGGCCACGCAGATAACGCACGTAGTCTCAGGTCAGATCCCGTGTGTGTATGTGTGGAAGGTACGTGTACGAGTCTTAGTGACGAAAAAGAATATTATACGTTAATCAATCAAAAATAACCAAAAATAAATCGCGACGAGTTGAAATAGATCTTGTTTTCTCCCTCTTTTGTTTTCAACTTTAACCCAGAACTAACCGACATAATACCTTTATGCAAATAGACATGGAGGACAAAATGAAAATTACACCATAGCACGTTAATGTACATTGCTGTTTCATGCATATTTTAATGTAAGAAAAATATAAATTAGTGTTTTCTGATCATTCCTTATTGAACACCGATCATACATTATAAAAGCAAAGTCACATACTTGTACTTGCCTGAAGAATTTATATCTGATGAAAAACTAAAAGGAAGAGGGGCTACGGTGGCTCAGTGAGAAAGTGCTCACCTCTGAAGCGTGGAGATTGATCCTTGCTCGTGCCAAGTAGACTTTGTGTCGGACAAATACCGTCTGCGTCGGTCTTCTCGACATTCTCCTGTTCCCCTCACTTTTTTCATTTCACTATTTTATTCACTATTATCGTAATCATTTCCCTTAGCATACACAAGAGATGTAATTGGATTATTAAGGGTGATCGGTGAAAGGTTTATAGAAAAAGGGAAAGAGATGTATGATGTACTTATTGATATAGAAAAGGTTTTTCGCGTATTAACATATATTTAGTTTTGTATGCATTTACTTCTAAACCCATTTAATCGAACCTCTGCATTTCTTTCTATCGCCCTCCTGTCATTTCCTATTAGATTGACATCAGCAGCAGAAGCCATAACCTAGTGAGTTCTATTCAGCTCTAAGCCCTGGTTGCTATCTTTAATTTTCGTTCTAACTTATTCAAAAACAAAACTAAATAATAACAGTAAAAACGTATCGTTTTCTTTTCAGGCCATTCTCAACGCGAAATCTCGTAAGAAACTATTTCCCTTCGCGGACCTTACTTTGGATTTAATTTAGACAAATGTTAATTTAAACTATCTGGCTCAGTTCCTTTTTTTAAATCTTTATTGTCTCCAAGTTATCTACTAAAATTGAGGAAATGAGAGTGCGCGTGGCGAAGACCCTTCAGTATTACAATAACTGACAAAAAAATAAAATACTTAATTTAATGATGGGAGTTATAGACATTACCTGTTCAAGAATAGCACTGTACAGATCAACAACTTCACAGTCAATTTGTTTAGCAACCATTCTACAACTTGCAGCATAGTCTTCAGTTTGATTTTTACGGCAGCACGCAGCTCTTCCTTTCCTTTTTAGTTCCTCGTTCCAGGAGTCATCGTCGATTGGTGGAGGAGTGATAAATATGAGTTTGTCTTTTGTTATTCCAACATCCTACGAAGCAAGAGTTAAACAACTTTTTAACAGTAACAACAGAATTATTTAAAACTAAAAAATATTCTTTGATTACTCTTATATAGTATAAACGTTTGCTTTCTCTAGCCACGAAAGAATGCAGACTTTCCCTATGTCTGTATAAATACAAAAGACCTTAATTATTTATTGGACGTATGGTACACATTACAATAAAACGGGTTACTCAGCTACTAACGTTCCTCATTCAATTTTTTTACCCCTATATTTCGAGTTTTACTCTCGGTCAGTCTTCCTCAGGAACACAATGTCTTAAGTCCTTTTTCACAGTATGATCTTCACACAAATTTTGTATCAATAATGGTCCGATGTGTTCTACGAAAAATGTTTTTATCAGTACTGATGGTCCCCTTTGCCGTTCCCAGAACATTGTAGATTATTCCTATTATTTAGGATTCAAACATAGGATAATAGTATGATCTGGCTACATTGTGCATACTTAGATTTAATCAAGTCGCTTCGCGAGTAATCAGGACTCGAATCGAATTAAGAAGAATTCGTTTGTTGAAAACCAGTCTCGAGTACACATAAGAAAATCCGTTACAAAAAGGTATAAGAATAAAGTTATTGCACTAATCTTACGATATATATATATATATATATATATATATATATATATATATATATATATATATATATATATATATATATATACAAAATGTGAAGATGTGAAAAAAAAAGCCATTGTTGTGTCCTGAGAAAGAGTGTTCAAGAGTAACATTCGAAATATAGGAAGAAAAATTGACGGAGGTACATTAGTGAGTGAGTAATCCTTTATACCAAAGAGCTTGTTAAACATCACATCAAATCCTAGATCATGATATTTCCAAATTCCACGTCAGGTCTATTTGTATTTTCTTTTCAATTTAATTAGTGCATAGAAAACGTTTATCGTATATTATTGCTCTTCTTTCTCAAATACCCATAAGCGTTTAGTTATCAAATAAAAATGTACATATATTGTTATATATATCGAACAAATGCAATTTTTAATCACTATAAAGCATGTAATATACAGATAGTCATCAAAATAATGGAATCACCCATGTATTTGCAATACGTAATCTTTGTGAGTTTGTAACACTGAATTTTCATGCACTGTGATTGTTTTAAGTGATAGTGAGTAGTATACGAGGCAGTGTAGTACGAATTCGTGTGTGTACTAGATTAGATATAAGTAGTACAAAATTAAGTATTCTCCGATTTTCAAAAGGGCAAATTGTATATGTGCGGTTAGCTGCAGTAGCGTCATCTATCGAGAACAGTATCCAAAATGACGACGGAATACAGTACTCGTGGCACAATATCATCAAAGAAGAATAGTGGAGGGAAGCCAAGTTTAATCGAGGACGTATGATTGATAAATTATGCAAGACTGTCACAAAGAACCGTGAAGCAAATATGCAATCTCCCAAGATAATAATATGCCAATAAACACAGTCAAGCAGCTCAGGCGTGGTTTGAGAAACATCAGAAGAACTTATACATCTCCCCTGGCCCACTAATTACCCGAAACAAATCCAGTGCAGATTTTCTTCCCCATCATTGCTGGCGCAACTGACCGTAAATGCTGCACTACAGGGCGAATGGTCCACTAATCCTCTGAAAAAAAATAATCACAACTTAATATGCCTCAATTCCACGACGAATATACACTGTACTATCGCTAAAAATGGTCCGATTAATCAGGTGAGTTCCATCATTTTGTTAAGGTGTTTCCATTATTTTGATAACTATCTGCGTATATGTATACACACATTAAAATGAACCTTGTCAAGAAAATGACTACCAATACCAACGTAACTTTATTCGCCGTTATCAATGATGTATTTTCCAGCAGATACTGTAAATTGTTCGCAATCGATTAAGATATTCCATTAGTAGTAACGGATATAAAAAAATAAATATCTATTAATATCGTTAATATTATATATATATATATATATATATATATATATATATATATATATATATATATATATATATATATATATACAGAGCTATTAAACGTCCTCTTTTCCCCGAACATGTCCTCCCTTTTCTTTCTGAGAAATGTGTCTGGGCGGCTTTTTAAAATATGTTAATCTGGGTTTTCTGGTGCATCTGGGTGTTCAAAGGAAAATAATCAGAATAAAGTTATTTATTACCAATAATCTCCTAAATGAGCCTAGACAATTGCCGAGCACAATCAGCCATATTTAAATGGCTATTGCTTCGTATTTCTTGTTGTGTTCGTATTGCTGGAGACATCATACGACGTTACTTGTTTTATCTTTCAGTTCCACATTGTTTGCATTGAATTCAATGTTGTCACAATGAGGTATAAATTAAATGGCATAGGGACTTTTCTCGTCGGTAAATCTTTGCTTACAGTATTTAATTTCAAATGCAAATATCTGAAAATGAAGTGTCCTCTTTTAAGTTCTATGAAATTTGGTAACCATGTATATACTTATATATATATATATAAGTATATACAGGATGGAAGAAACTATTTGAACCAACTTCGGGAGCTGATTCCTGACACCGAAACAAGCAAAAAAATATCCTCTGGAACTTTGGTCAGTGAGGGATAGTTTCAGCGATATAAGGTGCCGAAAGCGTAGAAAAACGAACTTCAGAGGATTTGAGAGGGCTGTAATTCAAAAACAACGATACGTAGAGAGTGCGGTTTAGAATATGACACTCGAAGTCATACCTGCTCGATTGAAAAATGTATGTTTCAAATATCTCCAAGATGTGTGTGAGTGATTCCCCAAAGGAATGTAGGAATCCGCTATAACCTAGCAAGTAATCTCTACATTCCTTTGGAGAATCATATTGCTACGATAAATACATTAGCGTCGTAAGATTAGTTGTATCATTTAGTAAAGTGAAATCCGTTGAATTTATGATTAAAGAATAGAAAAACATATTTGTGAAACTTTTCATAAAACGAATTTCTATTCAGTTATTTTGCTTATTAGTGATATTGTTGTTTTATATCCACACTCTTCGAACCTGGAACCACGTAAGCAGATAGCACGTGTAATACTTACTATTACGGACAATTTACAAATAAATGTAGATATACTATATGACGTTTTATATATAATACTCGTATTCACTTGTACAGCCTGAACGTGAGTCTAATTCAGTTTTCTTAACTTTGAACATGAGTTGAGCTTAGCTCATTTTCAAATTATGAGTCTGAGGATGAACTTAGTTCAGCTTTCTCACCTTAAGCCAGAGTTGACATTAGTTCATTTTCGAACTGAAATTAGTAAAGTTTTCTCATTTCCTACGTGAGTTGAATTTTCGAATTATGCCCCTAAACTTAGTTCGTTTGGGCGTGATTTTTAAGTTGAAAGCTTCCTCATTACCTACGTGAGTTGAATTTTCGAATTATGCCCCTAAACTTAGTTCATTTGAGCGTGATTATTAAGTTGAATTTCTTTAAACAGAACTTATTCTGTTCTGGTTAGAAGAAAAAATAATTATAAAACAAAAATGCACAGAAAACGAATTATAACAGAAAACAAATTTTAAACTATTTATGAATGATTATCGGTTTTGTTTGAAATCCTGTTTAAGTTCTTACCTCCATTAAAGATACGATACTCTTAAGGTTTTTCTCATATTCAGGGAGAGGAACATGTTGCTGAGAATTTTCCTCAGCATCTGCACTGTCATTTGAGCCAATGAGAATAGTTACAGCAACTATATCCTGTGCCATAGCTTCTGTGAAGATATACTTTGTAACTGCCTTCAACATCCTTGTATTATAACCTGCGAATCCTCTAATAACAATGTCAGTTACTCTGAAATACCGAGAAATTCCATGGTTAATACATGACATCGGGTGCTCACACATGACGCAAAATACGTCACTGAAAGTTTATGGCAATAGAGAGAAAAAAATAGGTAAAATATTTTAAACCAATATTAATTTTATCTTATTTCTATAAGAAAACCACGTTTTAGGAAAAATAATATCCAGAGGTAGGAAGAGGTACTGATGGTGAGATTATTAAGTTTAAAAGCTATACTTTTGGGAACATATTATTTTATTTTATTTTTGAGTTATATGCCCTATATACGCTCTCTTCTGACTGAAAGAGACTACCAGAAAAAAAATTATAATAATGAAACTTGCAGTTACGAAGAAGAGACTTTATCAAAGCATATAAAAAGCTCTGTCAAGGGAGAAAAAAGTTCTAAAATTTCCATGTTGCCTACCAACCTATGGCTGAGGTAAATAATAATAATAAGACTGGTAGAAGAACGATACATTACACGCATCTCTTTAGAAGGATTCAAACTTACAATAGTGCTTTAGATCGCGCCCGCCGAAAGCATTCGATAGGAGAACTAAAGGCGGAGCATCATGAATAGGGCAACCCAAAAGCATAAAAAGCGTGAAAAGCATAACAGCAATTTACACATATGGTTGGTACCTTGAACATGATTGTAGTTGTCTAAGAGTCCAGAAGAAACTAATTTTAAAAGCATAATAAAGCATAATTTTAGAAAATAAAGCATAATTTTAGAAAATAAAGCATAATTTAAAATATATAGCACAATTCTTGGAAAATTCTGTTTAATTGAAGTTTAACATACTGTATTAATATTTTTTTAAAGCCAATATTTACAATGCGAAATTATTGAGAACATAACAATGCAACAATGAAAAGCTTACTTTTATTTTAGTAAACTTTTCGGTGTAATCCTTTGATGTGGAGAAAAGAAGAAAAAAAAACTCGGCCAACAATGAATAGTACACACTAACTTCACACTATATTGTTATGTATACCTCTTGAACTTGAGCACTTTTTGTACTTTTTGGTGGTATCGTTTACTTTCCCTTTCGGTATATATGCACGTCTAAGGCGCACACAAGTGATAAAAAAACTGACTCGAGTAAAGCATATCTCTTTACAGTGCATTAAGTAGAAAGTTCATTAAATATGAAAGAAACTGGTTGCGTAAAATGTTAATAAATGTATATTTAGAATATTTAATGTATAGTAAATATTATACATTATACACGATTAATGTAAAACAATGATTGAAATTAACAATAAAGCATAATAAAGCATAATTTGGAAAAAATAAAGCATAATTGAACAAAAAATAAAGCATAATCTGGGTTGCTCTAATCATGAATATAGGCATCTCTGGTAAATCAAACGATCACAAGAAATTAATTCTTTATCAAACTTCTTTGTAAATGATCTGAATAGAAAGTGTATAGATAAATATAAATATAATAATAATAATAATAATAATAATAATAATAATAATAATAATAATAATAATAATAATAATAATAATAATAATAATAATAACGAAGACGTGGTGACCATACATTATGTTTCCATGAACGAAAATAAGAAACAGGGAAGGGAGAAGTGAACGATAATCACTGATTACAACTGAAACTTCTTGATTAAGGTATTTGTCGTAGAACTTAAAGATTGTCATTCCCATTATTTAATGAAACTTACCAAACCTTTAATCCATTCTTAGCTACAGAACATGACAGCCTGACTATCTAAAACTTGCCAATAAATAAATAAATAGATAACAGAAATAAAAAACACTAGCTACGATTTTGTTTAACCTATTTTACGTGACTCAGCTATAAAAGAAGAAAATGGAAACCTTTCTCTCAATGCGTTTTGGTTCGTTTTGGAGCAGTTATTCTTATTATCTTTATCCAAAAATATTCGATAGCAGGGAATATGTCACAAGTATAATAATAATAATAATAATAATAATAATAATAATAATAATAATAATAATAATAATAATAATATAATACATCCCGGGCCGCTTTCTTCCTTCCCCATTCCTTTTTTCACAAAAGAAAGAAAGAAAAACAAAAACAAAAGAAAGAAAAAAGAAAAGATAAGAAGAAACTATTATTATTACTTTCCTGTTGTATTTCGTAGAGTACATGTTCACTTCTCTGACACTGCCCCCTCTCCTCAGAAACACGTCTCCCCACTCTTTTATGTTCAGATTTCAAATATAAGATCCGGTATTCTGTCCTAAGCAGTTATCGTATGCGCCTTTGGCGTGGGAGACCCAGATTTGATTCCTGGCGGGAGCTCATGTAGCTCGGATTCTATGTTTAGCTGAGGGTTCACGTCTCACGTAGCCTCGTTGCTAAAAAAAAGGACGCTAAACTAATAATCATAATCAGCCGGTATTCCGTCTTCCCGTTATTTTTCCATTTTACTGGGATGCGTTAGTTGGATTGTAATTGTCCTTTTTTTACATAAAAGTAATGAAGTATTTACACTTTTATCCCCCTTCCTTTCACTTAAAAGATCTTGTGGCATAGTGTGACAGAATACGTTCCGTTGGGAATCCATGGAAATGTATGTATTACAATCGGGAATTTCACCCGGGTTTTCCGTCTAATGCAATTATTGTACGGTACTTCAAGCAATCGTTTGTATATAAATATATAATAAAAATCACTTTCGTTAGCGATGCACAATTAGAGGAACCCAGAAATCACTAGAAATGACATACAACCAACTATCGTTAATTTCAATAAAAGAAATTCTTTATCTTCTTGCCTGGATAAGAATGTACTCTATCATAGTTCATTCACATCATCTACACATTTGTAAGTGATGTAATAAAATACGTATAAATTAACTTCTCTCTACACACAGATATTATTGCAGTTCCAAGGTGTAAGAAAACTTATACAATCTCCATTTCAATAGTATACTGAAAATTCAATAGGACGGGTTATAACCCCCAACAAACCTCCCTTCGTTATGCCACTACTTAAAGGAGGGACTTTTGTTGAAATTATATATATGTGTGTGTGTGTGTGTGTATGTATATGTTGGTACGCACTATTACCAGTTTAATGTCCACATCAAGATGCACCAATTGGAACTAACACTTCTAATAAACATAACAATCCCATATTGGATTCAAAAAATCTACTGAGATAGGAATAAATATGTTTTGATGAACAAGGGATTTTGAAAATAAATTAAAGATAAGCCATATCAGTTGTTACCTCTGCAATTTGTCTCCTATGATAGCTCCCCAGCATCCATCACTTGATAGAGAATACTGAAAGATACAGAAAAAAAATAAAAAATAAAATATCTAACTACATAATATTATTTCCAATAAAATTTTATAATTCCTAAACGTTCTTTCTCGCTAAGGTTTGGATTGTCCTCGCAAAGCCTAGAAACACTGTACCACGTTGCTAAAAATTAATCTCGTTGTCAAACAGTAATTCTACGTTATCTTTATATCTGTTTCCTTCCACATTGTTCGTTTCACCAAGTTTTTAACATACATGAACTTGATCATCCATCTCCTTTTTGTAATAGTTATGCAAATTTACCTTCACACTCATGGCATAACAAATAAGCGTAACAGACATACAGATAAAATACTTACTCTGAGATACACATCCTTTATTACATATGTACGAATTCACGGGTATATTAAACTAACTAACTCTATGGCCTATGGAACCCGGACGTTCAATGCCGCGTTCACAAAAGCTCTCCACTGACTTCTATCCTTAGCCAATTGGATCTATTTTCTACTTTGTATTCCTATCTCTGCGAGATCCATCTTAATATTGTCCTCCCATCTGCGCTTAGGTCTTCCTAATGGTCGTTTTCCGATTGGTCTTCCAGTCAAGCGTTTCTACTTTCTTCCATTCTAGCTACATGACCCGCCCACCTAAGCCTCCTAGACTTGACGACCCTAACAATGTTGGGTAAACCGTATAAATTATGTAGTTCCTTGTTATGAAGTTTCCGCCATTCCCCATTCCCGTTCCTCTTGGGTCCGAATATTCGTCTTAGGATTTTGTTCTCAAATACTTTCAGTCTATGTTCTTCCCTCAAAGTAAGCGACCATGTTTCGCAATCATACAGAACCACAGGCATGATCATCGTTTTATATATTTTAAGCTTCAAATTCCTCGACAGAATTCGCGACAACAAGAGATTTTGAACCGAATAGTAACACGAATTCCCTGCTTTTGGTCGACATTTAATTTCTTCGTGAATATGATTTTCGTCTGTTAATATTGATCCTAAATATCTGAAAGTATCCACTTTATCAAAAGTATTATTTAATATTTTAACGCTTCCATAATTTGCCGTATTGCGGTCCCGACGCACTTCCATGTATTTAGTAGGGTATATTAAAATAATGAAAGAAAACACTTTTGCAGTAATTAATTTATGTATTATCCATATAGTGAAGAACAATTGTTTACTTGTAATTAATTTACAGGATAGGGTGCGGTAGTGAAGCGGACGAATTTGAAAACGCCACAAGATACAAATTTATTTACAGAAACATGAAAGAAATACAAATTAAAAGTACAATATTAACTTGAGATGGAAGCTTAGAAACATCGTAGACATACAAGTCACGGCACAAAATGGCCAGTCCACATTTTCCATCACACGTATTTGAAGTTTGCCATCACAGCAGGACTGGCACTGGAATTCGATTTATTTCCTCCTATATTCGATCGTTCAGGTTCTGAATGTTGCGTAGTGGGGTTGAATTGAAATAATCCCAAAGGAAATGGCACGTCGAATCAAAAACAGTAACTGTTCTTGTAATACGCTTTCGCAAGCAATGCACGTTATTTACCGAATGACTGAACATCGTTACTGGAGTAAAGGGTAAAATTTGGTATTCCAGATGGTAGTATTCCTTACTGTTTCCAAGGTTGCCAAATCGTCCGTATCACTGCTGCACCCTGTATCCGCAGTCATAGACACTTATAAATACATTGACCTAAAGCATTCTGTTTCATCCCACTGTTAAGTTTGCAATGCTCTGGAACAAAAATGCAAATATTAATGGCCTAGAATTTCTCAATACTCAATTACGAAACATGCTGTAATACAACTTGTGATGGAAAGTACGATGGATCAGTGCTAGAGTGCTCACCTCTAGTATGAAAGATTCCCTGGTTCAATCCTAGATCATGTGAGTTTGTGGTGAACATTGTATTCTTGAGTTTCCTAGATTTTCCATTTCCTCCACATTACCATTTCACCAATCATTTGTTTTCCTTCGCCTACAGGACATAATCATAGAGTGTTAAATTAAAAAATCAATTTTCTACCTTGCAATGTTTAGTTAAAAGACCAAAATATGATTCTAATATGATTTCTCGATCGCCGCAGCTGATTTGAATCAAGTTAAGAATACCTGATTCAATTTACAAGTCAGAAATTATTCGATAACATAGGGGCTGAGCCTCTATAATTATAAATTAATTTTATTATAACAATATTTATACTACTATCTTTTTTAAACTTTATTTTGCTGTCAAACATCATAACTACTACTCACCTATCTTACTTATTCTATCAATTTTATTTTATAGGATGGACAAGCAGAGAATTTCATACACTTCTTTATTATTATTATTATTATTTATTTTATTTTTTATTTATTTATTTTTATTTTTTTATATTTTTTTTTGTAGGAATGAGCTTTCTTTAGATGTGCTGAGGATAAAGTAAAATGTGCCTCCAAAGTCCAAACAGAAGATTTTGTGTATTTTGGATGTTTTAACATGTGAGAATCTTTATTTACTGTTAACAGTCATAAATTAATTCCTTAATTGTTCTCATTCTATTAATGACACTCCACTTTCACTAGCTATGTTTATACGACGGGATTTGTTTCGTGACCTATCGACAAGAGTAGAGGCTGTAGATCCGCAAGTAGTGCAAGAGGGTTAAGGTATCGAAAGCGTTGGGGCAAAACTATTCAATGTCTTTCTTGTTGTGTCATAAAGTAAAATACTATATTCAGTCATAATTCATGGACAGTTTCATTAAAACTTGTACTGAATATATTTTGTAAAATGGCAGATTCTTTAAACTTATCATTAGGCTACCTTTTGAGAACGAAAATCGCTAAAAGTGTAGAAATACGTACGCAATTACGGTAGCGTATCAAAGTTCAAGTTTGAATTCTGTAGCCAGATCAGATAGTTTGGTCGTCATCTTCTCTTTGCAAATCAAAGCCAAATAAAATAAAGGACAAATGCCTATCCCAGCTAAAACATCTGATTACCAATGGCGGCAGAAATTTCGTGGCCCGGATTAGGGACGATTATTGTAAATAAATAATGAACAATACGCACATTCAGGAACTAACTTAAAAACATAACTGCCCTTACTGAAGATGAAATGAAATGAAATCTAAGTTTTACGTCTCACGGTTATTCCACTGGGCTAAAGGATTGGATTCTGAGTTTAACGTCCCGTTCAGCAGCGAGGCTATATGAGACGTGGACCTACTGATTAACGTGGAATCCGAACCACATGAGCTCCCGCCGGGAATCGAACCCGGGACACCCACGCCAAAGGCGCGTACGCTGACCGCTTAGCCACGGAGGAGCTCCACTGAGCTAAAGGAGACGGTGATGATGAGGAAATGGTGGAATGAAGAAAGTGGGAGAAGCACGAGAAGACCCACGCATACGGTATTGGTCCATCACAAAGCTTACTTGGCGCGAGCTGGAATCGAACCAAAAACCCCATTCACGAGAGGTGAACGTTCTACCACTGAGCCACCGTGGTCCCAAGTTCCTTTACTAAATGAACTGATAGGATACATGTCTCTTACGGAAATATCAACCTTCAACTCCATTTTAGCACGAGTATTATTAATTTATTTGTAAACGTTTCGATGACTATTTGTTATCTTTATCAGTATGTGATAATTAAGGAATATTTGCATTAATTCGTGGACTAACATATCGCTAAATTTTCAGTCCTTAGAAAAAAAAAAAAAGAATATCACTAATTAACGTCGTTACCAGGGACAAAATAAAGCTGAAGTTTTTACTGCAATAAATCACTTGAAGGGTTGGTGAAATTCCGTGACACACAATCATTTTCTCCTTTTGATGTCTTTATTGTGCTTTAGTATACAATTTTGTAAAAATATTTTTAAGAGTCGCTCCTGCTCTTTTTCTGAGTAATCAATGCATCTGTTTCCTTTTCTTCTGCTCATTTTCAAGTAGTCAGTTTTTCTTCTTTATTTCTTTTCATCAGAAGGAAGAGGAACGAATTGTATTGGAGTTTCAAAGGTAAGGCTTGAGGTTGAAGATATTTTTATTCTTCATTTAAATAATAAAACTAATTCTAAACTTTAGAAAGATTATAGTACAGCTCCTCCTTTTCTTCATTCATAATTGTATATTATTTTGTTTTAGATATGTTAACATGAAATTATATAGGTTGTCTAAAAAATATTGAGCCTTTGGTGGTAAAAATTGGGAATACATTTATTGTGATATTGTGAAAAAAAAAGGCACATATGCACATTATTGTTCGATGACCTTTTGCCGTTTTTCCCGTCAATATCATAATATCGTCATAGATTTGAAGCACCAGAGTAGCAGGTGCTCGTAAGAGAGAGATTTCGTCAGAGCCAGAGGATTTTGAAGATCGCCCGATAGATTGGAAGAAGCTCCTCATCATGACTGTTGATATCTTGGGGTGTTAACTAAGTAGTCGTGGACTAGAGTCGCTATCACGCAACAAGAAGAAGGCAGTCTCAGAGCGTAGCGTTGCTAACAGAACCACACAGAATAATCTTGCATGATAATTTTGCGCGATTTCGAAAGAGAAGATTGTGCGCCACAAAGAATAAAGATCCTTTAAAAAAATATATTACACATACCGTTTCCCGGAGAAATAGACATTGGGTAATATCAATAAAACGGAGAAGTTACTCATTATTCCCAATTTTGTAGTAGTTACACGCATTGGTATCAATAAAAAGAGAACTGAGCACTACTCGTCTCGGTTGACTCGGAGAAGCTCCGCCCTTTTGAAGTAACCACACCTCTATTCTCGAGCCGAGTAACTACTCCGCGTTTGATATCAATAAAAATCAAAGACTCCTCTATGATGCTAGTAACTTCTCCAAATTTGTGGAGCAAGCTAAATAGGTGACTCCGTGCGAAATATGGCAGAGTATATGATTGTTTTGCTAGTACAAAACTTGTAAACTGCATAGAAATGTTGCAAATGGGGATTCCAAAAAACATTATAGGTTCATGAAAGAAAATGTAGAGTGGTTAGCACATTTTTTAGGAGAATAAACCGAAATTCGGGGTGATGCACTACGTAATGAGGAAAGGATACGGGTTTTCTTGCGTTACGTAAGTGATCCGGGATTCCAGGTCGGAATGTCAGGGGATTCTGGTGTGGCTCAAGGTACTATGTCTATCACTGCTACAAGTGTAATGGATGCGATTATTGCGAAATCTGAAAATGGATTGTTTCCGGAAGTGTGCGTAATATGCCAACAGCAAAGGCAGAGTGACAAGAACAATATACATTTCCGCGTGCTATCGGAGCACTTGACTATACACACGTGGCAATAAAGAAACCTAGTACTTTGGAGACGAATACGCTAATAGGAAGAGTTCCTTCGTGGTTAAGCGGTTAGCGTACATGCCTTTGGCATGGGAGACCCGCGTTCGATTCCCGGCGGGAGCTCATGTGGTTCGGATTCCACGTTAATCAGTGGATCCCGTCTCATATAGCCTCGCTACTGAAAAGGATGTTAAACTCAAAATCAACTCAACTCAACCTTGATAGAAAGGGTGTATACATGAGAATGTATTTTTTTTTTTATGTCAACGCAATCAGATGGACGTGCTTTATGACGTGACTGGCTGGACTTTTTTTTAAAAAAAAAAAAATGGAAACAAAGGGGCCAAGTATCTGATTTCGTTCTTAAAGCCAAACAATCTACAAAGACCTTGGACAACACGTGATATGCGCTTGTCGTGTTAATCTTGATATTGTTGGATTTGAATCAACATCCATCAGCTCCAATAGGTTCGTTTCCATGGTTTCAGTGCTACTTTCTTGTTTCCCTTTAATTCTCGCTCGAATATTAAAGATTCTCTTTTGGATTTGTGTCTCAGTCGTAGATGTATTTGATATTTCGTTGCATTTCACTGTAATTGCCTTCAAAGCTTCGGCGTTCCTTCGTTTACTTTCTGCTAACTGTGACTTTGAAAGTACAACTGGAAACTCTTTTATAACATCCACAAATGCACTTTGAAGCTGTCGTTGCTACTTGCCCGTTCCATGGCGTTTAGGATACTACGCCAAAGCTTAAATACAACGAAATGACCGCGCGACGGATGGGAGAAATGAGTAATCACTTCTTTTATTGATACGACTCACTGCTACGCGCAGAGGAAACGCGAGTGAACGTTCATAAATCTGGAGCAGTCTAGACCTGAGTAGTGGCATGTTTTATTGATACGAAATTGAGGGAGGAGATTACTCCAGGTGTAGTTACTTATTTTTATTGATATCATCCATTGTTTTCCGTCAACGTGACCCCTATAAACTACGAAGATTCGCTCTGGTCATATAGATTGTACAGGCCTTGGCGACATGCGCTGACGGGAACAGAATACTCTCTCTCTCTCTCTCTTCGGGATAGCATCGAATAGGAAGTACACAAACTAGAGAAGCCAGTCCTTTTCAGGCCTACCTTAAACGACCTGTCCATAAAGATTATGCCTAGACCAAAGAAGAGTATGACGAAGGATTCATACTTAAAAGAGAACCTGCGCTCCTATTACGATTGTTTTCAAACAACCCAAACCAAGTTACGCTCATCATAGAAGGAATTCTTATAGCTTGCAAACACTACATCGTAAAACCATCCAAAGCTCATGTTTTGTTACAAATGCTACCAATACGTTCATTTTCAGCGCAGGTGCTCTAACAAATGTATATACAATAGATGCAGCCAGGCCCACACCGAGATCTGGGAAGCCAATGACTAAAAAACTTCTGCACCACTGACAGCAGCAACGATCATCGTACTTGTAGCAGCATCTGTTCAAAAAAGCTCCATTCGAATAATAATAATAATAATAAATAATAATAATAATAATAATAATAATAATAATAATAATAATAATAATAATAATAATAATAATAATAATAATAATAATAATAAACACTGTTAACCAGAGAAGAGTTTAACTTTAATAACAACCCTAGCTCTTGGTAGGATCAATTCGGCAAACAGACGGAAAACGCAACACACGTTTTTCTTTTCTATTGTATCACACACGTGTGTAAATGTCTTCACAGAGATAGAAACTGCGACATATACTTCCTCCCGAAAGATGCTTTAGGTTACTAACTGTATGGAGAGGCATGTAGACAGACGGCTGATAATTTACTTTCTGTCAGGACGCGGGCTTTCATGAAATGAAATCTTTCAGTTCAACGTCCCACGATTATGCCTTTAAAGCTAAGGCAAGCGAATGATATGAAAGAATTGGTAAAATGAGAAAGGGGGAAAACCAGAGTACCCTGAGAAAACCCACGGACAACATGTTGTTCACCACAAACTTACTTGGCCGGGGATCGAACCAGGGACCCTACACGCCAGAGGTAAGATCTTTACCACTGAAACACTGTGCCGCGGAGCTTTCATGAAGGGCATCTTTTATTCTCGATTTTCTGTTTCTGGTTTCTTTATAACAATCGCTGAAAATGAATGCAATATCTGCACTGGAACGTGGAGTTCAATATTTCCATCTGGCTGATAGCCCGAGAAAACTTGTTAGAATCACGTCGCCAGAGAGATTCAATTTTCTTTTCAAAAAGCTTCTTAAAATGTATTCATTTTATTTTGCAATTTCAAGCAGTGATGCTGCGACATGGAGTGTTTTCACATCGCCGCTTAGTGGACAAACGAAAGAAATTGCCTTTTTATACAAGAGTTAAGGGAATTATTGTGTAGTAATATATAATTTCAAACCATAATTTTACAAGTATCTGTACTATGCCTTTCTTCTTTTTAATAAAATGGCAGACAGTTTCTGAAAGAATATCTTGCATTCGATAATTTAACTAAAGTAAGCATTCTCTTGAAAATATTTTAATATTTTCGGCACTCAGGCAGAATAATGTTAGTTACATAATAATTGTGTCAAACGTTTTCAGTATTACATGCAGACAAGGTCGCTGAGGTTCACTTCGGTCCCAAATCTACAAAATAGCTATCTAATCTCATGTTAACTTCTGTATTTTTCATTATAACTAGGTACAGATATGGTAAACGGATTTTCGTTTTTGAACATCTGATAACTGCTTTGGAGATTCATGTAATTTTACATTTTTCCTTAATACTTAATGTTAATTCTGTCGCCAGGAGATCTTCCTTACTTATAAATATATTCTAAGTATGAACAAACACAACATAGAATCTGTTGCCCAGCCGAGCCTGCCCCTGTCTGAGCTCGGCCACCAAACACAGCGATCTTCGTTCCTTTGACAATGGGCTACCTGATCACCGGCTCAGATCCGGTCAGCAATTACCGAAAAATAAAGTACCCCATACAAACTGAACCAAGCATGCCCCTGACCGAGCTTGGGCACGAAATAATAGCGACCTTTATTCTTTAGACAATGGGGTCCTTGTCTACCAAATTTGAATAGCCAATCGATCAATCAGATTTTTACATGACAGGTTTCGCTGCTGAAGTACCGGGTTCTGGCTAAAATCCTTGACTCGTATTGGAAGTAGCGAGTATGTAACATACCGAATGAATCGTGACATTGGAAACGCAAATTGCATTTTCCGTTGTACAACAGTATGGCAGGTATCGATCTTTTATATGAAGAGTTGGTGCTGATGATTGGCTAAGATCGGAGCAAACAGTATGCTGCCATATGGTTTGTGGATAATCAATGGTTGTTGTACTGAAGAGGTCATCCATCCTGTTCATGTCCAACGAAAGCACTGCTTCACTTTCTTGAATGATTATTCAGAAGATTATCTAGTAAAGCAGTAATATATAGGAAGTTTAGATATCATGTCCTCGGTCTTCTTAAACTGTGAAATATAGTTTCGCATAATTTGAGATATCCTTGGAAGATTGGTTTCTTAAATAAGAGTAAAAAGTTCCTTGAGATGGTTAGGTGTAAGCGTTGCATCCTGATTCTTGGTAGCACTTGATATGATCCATGCTGTGGATGGTGTATTTCTGGCTATCATCTCTGTGCAGTACCTTGTATGGACAGGTCTTCTGAACATGTCTATTCTTAGAAGCTAGAGCTTGTCAATTTCAGGCGTGCCCTCGAAAAATATGCGAAACATACTTCGGCCCCACCCCCACCACTCTCTGACGGAGGAAACCCTCCCTTTGCTTAGGGAAAAGAAGTAAATGACCTCACATGTGTTGTCAATTTGTGATTCAGTCGTTTGGTCTTGACTAGTGAAGATCGTAGGTTGCTTAGAATGGTTAACAAGACAGAGCACGACAAAAACTGAAAAAAATTAATTGTGGCAATGCTTCCGCATGCAACAATTCAAAGATCTTGGCCGCAGCAATTTGTCCCCTCCTCTTTCGAGGAAGGTAAGCGAAAACACATCGACAGCAGCGCCAGTCAGTACACACCTGAAATAGAAAGCCTCTGGTAGTCGCTTAATTCGAGGACAGCCTAAATGGTTTGCAAGATGTAGTCCTCTGCAATTAACATAGAACGCAGGGTTTGTTCTGGTAGTCCGAGAACATTCGTACGTTCAATCCATATTTTTTATTGCACGATAAAATTTTTGTTGAGAATTCTTTCTGCACATAACCCTCCTACGCCTTTTAACATAATCAACACATTTAATACAGTCCTTACTGTAAAAGAACTACTCCATTGTTATTCACACAAACACTGTAATTAGTGCACTACAATGTCATGTTACCAGTGAAAACAATTTTCATCGTTCTAGAGAACACTAGGATGATGATCACGACACCGAATCGCATAATGAACTGTTTCGTGGTTGCGGTACAACTTCTTGAACACGCTATAACTTGGCGAGCAGATACTACTTCGCTTCTTGAACAAGTTCGAACTTGATGCGTAGAGCTACGAGAGGTTCAGTAATAATGAAAAAAACAAATTTTCTTTTTCTTCTTCTTATTACTATTAAACTTACACAGGCGTAGTTTTTATTAGACATTTTGGTCTTACTAATGATGGTAAACATCAAGTGAAATTTACATCAATGTTGCAAGCTATCAAAAACGCTCGAAAAAATGAAATGAAATGAAATTTTTGAGTTTTACGTCCCACGATTATGTCGGCTAGGCTAAAGGAGACAGTGATGATGAGTAATGAATGAAATGGTGGAATGAAGAAAGTGGGAGGAAACGGGAGAGCCCCGAGGAAACCCTCGCACACGGTGTTTGTCCACCACAAAGTTTACTTGGCGGGAGCAATGTTTGAACCTGGGACCCCAAGCACCAGAGGTGAACGCTCTACTACTGAACCACCACCCCCCCCCCAAAAAAAAAAAAACGCTCGAAATAAAACCTTTTAATGAAATGCATGTAAGTTTCCAAAAACTGTGGCGATGTGGAGAAAATTGTGCTTCATGTAATGTTTACAATCATTAATGAATACCAAATATCAAATAAAAACCATGTAGTGTCATCTGGAAACAAGTAAAAGTTCTACCAAGTTGGCAACATTGTCAAGCGAATCGCATCGCCTGACCCACGTAAAAATCATCATATTAACACAAATCAACTTTCTGAATTTCATCATAACTTGAAAGCATAGTTTCTGATTTAACGCGCAATATACGGGGTGTTTGAAAACAACACCGAAAAACGTTTGGGGGGTAATTCCTGACACCTAGATAAGACGAAAAGTATAGACCAACCTGGGTGCACAATGCTTCCTTTCGGAGTTAGAGCCTGCCGAAAACATGAAAAAATGGAGTTTAAAGGTCTATAGCTCCAAAACTATGGGACCTACCGTAGTCGGGTTAAGACTTCACTTAGAACTAATATGTGCCCTATCCAAAAACACAAGTTTCAGAAACCTGCGGTACTTCCGCAGCAATTTTTATAGAGGTCGTTGGTGAGTGCTTCAAATTTTATGCCCGTAGCTAAACCTCCTCTAGAAAAATTGTTGTGGAAGTACCACAGGATTCTGAAACATGTATTTTTGGACAGTTCCTAAGTGAAATCTTGACCCGACTACGGTAGATCCCATAGTTTTGGAGCTATGGACACTCAAAGTTCATTTTTCCATGTTTTTGGCAGCCTATAACTTCGAAAGGAAGCATTTGTGCACCCAGGTTGGTCTATGCTTTTTGTCTTATTTTGGTGTCAGGAATCATCTCCCAAACATTGTCGGTATTGTTTTGAAACACCCTGTATATTTTATTTTCCATTCTCGCGAGCCGATTTTGGGTTTCGGGCTGGAAACCTTGTAACTCGAAAACGAAGCGGAATTCGACCCATGTTTATAGGAACTTTTCTACTTAGTTTGATGTAAGGATTCAACTCTCAAAAATTTTCGTACTGCTTTTCCAATAGCCTTGTGTACAGGACCTAAATGCCCGTAGAAAATATTTACATTTCGAGCACAAAAATCGAAATTTCGGTAATTAATTGCGAATGTTAGGAGATGCGGCCACATGAACGGTTAACGGATATTAAATAATTACGTACTTCTTCAATAGTTGTACAAAATTCAGATTTTGAAACGGCGGGGGTTTTGAGAAAATGGCAGCCAAACATGGCATCTCCATAAAATTTTCACCTTTTCATCATACCGTACTATAACGTACGATGTAATAATCATAAAACGTAAACCCTTTACATTTTCAAGAGACCATATTGAGTATATTTCGATGTTTGAAGCAGATTGTTGATACGGGTCGTGGGGACAGTAATAAAAATGTTTGAAGTTAGCAAAATTTTCACCAAAATTGGCAACAATGCGAATGAATTGCGCGATTCCTCTTGGACCAACAGACGAATTTTGCCCCTCCACCGAAACATACTGCTTTATATTCTTCCTACTATTGCGATTATGATACTAAGTACTCGTTTCTCTACAAAACTTTTAATTTGACGTATTTTTTAGTTTTTCGAACAATCCGAGAGGCGGGCAGCCATTTTGGAAGGCTGCACCGGAGAATTATTTTCAGCAAAAACAAAAAATACGCGTCTAATAATTCTGTACGTAGGTTCTCATTAAAAAAAAAAAAAAAAAAAAAAAAAAAATCAGAGCCATGTGGATCATTCTGGACGATTTGAAATGGAAAAACTGAAATGAAATCTTTGTTTCACGTCCCACGTTTATGCCGGTTAAGCTAAAGGAGACGGTGATAATGAGAAATGAATGAAATGATGCAATTAAGAAAGTGGGAGGAAACGGGAGAAGCCCGAGAAAACCCACGAGCGCGGTGTTTGTCCACCACAAAGTCCACATGGCGCGAGCTGGAATCGAACCAGGGACCCCAAGTACCTAAGATGAACGCTCTATCACTGAGCCACCTCGCCCCCGATTTGAAATTGAATATCTCAAGTGGCAAAGTGTGGTGGCGGAAGGAACTATTTTGCGGAGAGGGACACTTATGATTTAGTCAATGGAAAGGCAGTGTGGAAATGGCATGTATATTTCTACACGATTCTCTACTCGATACTGAAAAAGTATACACGCTTGCTTTGAAAATCTAACCTAAATTAGTACATTTTGATACTAGTTCTGGGTATTATTCATTTCTCCTTTAAATCACTTGGTAGTTACTCTGGTTGAAGTACTGACTCCAGAGCCGTCGATGAGGGTGTGGACGTGGCTTCATCTATGGAGATTCACTTTTAAGAGTACTTCAGCGTACGTACATCATAAGAACTAGGGATGGCATTTAGTACCTCCCCCAAATTCACAGGTGTTTTATACCGTGCTATATTTCGCACTATCCTCGTTTGTGTGTATACTCAATGTCACTGTATCGCCTGCTCCCTACGGATCCCATGCTCTGACTCGGTTAAATTGCATTCGTGCTTTTAGGGGCCACTTAGCAAAGTTAGTTAGTGTCTTTTGCAGAATAATTCTTATCGTGTAAGTACACTGAAGTCCTTTTAAAGTGAATCTGCACAGAGGGATGCAAGTCCACGCCCTTATCGACGCCTTCGAAGCCGGTACTTCAGCCAGTCACTACCAGTGAATTGAAGCAGAAACTGAATAATACTCTCTCTTTTCGATTTCATAGAAAATTGTACATGTCTGTTTTGAAGGTCTAACCTAACCTAATTGAGGATGTTCCTTACCTAATTTAGTACATTTTGGAACTTTTTTCTTTCGATTTTTCGTGCGGTCCGGCGACACACCACTAATACCATAAACATACTAAACTCCTCCATTTTAGCTATTTTCCAACTAGTCGTATTTAACCTGAACCTCTACCTATTAATATTTTCTTTTAAACTAGAGCAAACATAACGTTTTAAGACGTTATTGCAGATTGGAATTTGCCTTGCACTAATGGGTAATCATTATTATACAAACAAATCAAGTACTAATCAATTATAAATAATACCATATCGACTTTTATTTATTAACATGTAGGTTTTCTTTTATTACGAACCTCTGTCAACGAATCACCTAGCAACACTATTTTCGGCCACATATATACTTTCCCACTTCTGCTTTCACCCGCCATTGTGGTATAGTGCCCAGTATTGCCAACAGCTAGTGTCAGAAAGTAGCTATAACCAGAAGGTAACATTCCAAAAAATCTGTAAAATTATTTAGCCCCAACGCAACACAAAGTATGTGTTACTAGGCCTCATTGAGCTGAGCGAAGCGAAGCTCTTATACTCGGGTTAGCCGTTTGGTTGTCCGCGAACTCCTCCTAGACCGTTTGGCCGATCTCAACCAAACTTAGCACGCTGATAGAGTATGTCGTGCTGAGTGACAACATAGGTCGAAATCAAAAATCCGATGTACCATCGAGGAATAATCACCGAAAAACGCTTCCTCCTAGACCGTTTGGCCGATCTCAACCAAACTTAGCACGCTGATAGAGTATGTCGTGCTGAGTGACAACATAGGTCGAAATCAAAAATCCGATGTACCATCGAGGAATAATCACCGAAAAACGCTTCCTCCTAGACCGTTTGGCCGATCTCAACCAAACTTAGCACGCTGATAGAGTATGTCGTGCTGAGTGACAACATAGGTCGAAATCAAAAATCCGATGTACCATCGAGGAATAATCACCGAAAAACGCTTCCTCCTAGACCGTTTGGCCGATCTCAACCAACCTTAGCACGCATGTCGTGCTGAGTGACAACATAGGTCGAAATCAAAAATCCGATGTACCATCGAGGAATAATCACCGAGAAACGCTTCCTCCTAGACCGTTTGGCCGATCTCAACCAAACTTAGCACGCTGATAGAGTATGTCGTGCTGAGTGACAACATAGGTCGAAATCAAAAATCCGATTTACCATCGAGGAATAATCACCGAAAAACGCTTCCTGATTACGTAGTTTAAGATCGCTCAGCTCATTTCATTGCAATCGGGTATATCCATTGCATTCCTAGTTATGTAGTAATCTTCCCAATTTTGTGAATTGCAACACAAGGCAACGCAATGGAAAGGCCTGACTACTGCAGGAAACATATGTTAGTCCAACTCTTTAGTATGGCGCTAGTAACGCGTTAGAACGACTAAACTCGAAATATATTATGTGCCGTGAAATTCAAAACTAAAGGCTAATTTTGCGTTGCGTTGACTCAGACTTGAACGGATCCTTTCATGGTATGTCTGTAAAGCCGCTTTCAGATATGCGGCGTTTTCGCGTGCTGTGATTATTTGATCACTATAGTAGCCTTGTCTAGGATTGTACACCACAATAGATTTTATTGCCCCCTTAATTGCTTTTATGACAGTGTACATTTGATGTCAATATGGCCGTGTCGGCCTTGGGGAGACCGGCCCCGGGCTTGGGGGAAGTTTCTGGGGGAAGTGGTTTTATTAGTTGTGCAATAGAGGTTGTTTGGAAAAGTGGAATGACCTCCTTTCTTGTTGAAACATGCTCCTATACGATTCTTGAATCGAAATTATAATCAAATTAGAATTAAAACTATGATTTAGATAATTAGAGCATTGGTATACGTCATTTAACGCAATCTCTAGCTTCAAACATGATCCAACACGATTTTTGATTGAGGATACGGCTTTGAACGCTGTTCTTAGCTTTAAACATGATTTAATACGTTTCTTGAATCGAAATTATAATCAAATTAGAATTAAAACTACGATTTAGATAATTAGAGCAATGGTATACGTCATTGAACGCGATCCAACACGGTTTTTGATTGAGGATACGACTTTGAACGCTGTTCCTAGCTTTAAACATGATTTAATACGTTTATTGAATCGAAATTATAATCAAATTAGAATTAAAACTATGATTTAGATAATTAGAACTTCAGTATATGGCTTAAAACGCGGTCCTTAGTTCCCACAAGGTTTTTCCCCATTAATTTAATTATGATCTGACTTGTAAAGCTCGTAACTAATTGAACACTCTTATTTGAACTAGAAAATTATGAATAATGAATATGATTACACCCTTTAAGCTCCAATGTTTAGCAATGATTTTTAATGGTGCTTTGTTTTACGGAGTAAAGTATTAAGATGGGAGGGAAAAAGGAAGGATAGGAAGAAATATTTATTTATTTTCATTTATTTTTCTTGTTGCGAACTGCACTTCTTTCGTTTAGCTTGCGTGGTTCTTAAATGACAGACTTAACTTTGCCATTTTCAGCCGCGCTCAGTACAAAAATTCACAGATACGCAAGGTCCGGTGTTCTCTCCAACAGCCAATGCAATCCTGAGGGTGAAGATTGACGTTCAGTTTCTCACACCCTATGCAAACAACCTTGCGATATGATTGGCCAGGAAAAACCAGTTTGCTCCACCTCCAATGTTTAACCATGGGAGATAGATACCTGCCAATCATTACCTTTAGTTTGAGTGAACGGGAGAACCCACCCGTCCCCCGCCTCTGTTTCCATTATCAATGTCTTGTGTGAACAAGTTTTTACCCTCTCTTTCCACCCGCAACAAGTGACATACATTTCTTCTCCCCACCCTTCACTGCCTCTCTCTGGCCGCATCCTGTGTGAACAGGATTTTACCCCGCGACAACTGACATAGATTTTTTGTATAAACCACTTCTGGTGGATGGTTCTGGAAACAACAACCTTTTCCCCGCCCACTACCCTGTTCGGACAAACAAACAAGGTATTGCCAGGGTGTCCTTGTACTCAATGCGAATAACCTGATGAATAAATGGTTGTCCTTCATTTTGAGTTTGCAAAACAACACACACAAAAAAGGACCCGTAGAATGGTTTCTGTGTTTTGCCACATACAATAATTATGCTGTTCTTTTCGGCAAGATACAAGTTATTGAAAATGATAGCTATATAGTTTACTGAATAAAGCCGGATTTTAAAATCTAGGAACCCAGCTAACGAATTTTATTGCTTGGTAAACAACTATTACCCTGAAAAATACGACAATTTGGCGTCTTTGATGTACAAATTCAGACATGGTGACGATGTTTTTCAAACTTTAGGTATTGTGTGAAAATTCCATGGTATTACCTCTATAGAAAAGAAATATTTGCTTCGATTCAGCAAGAGACCGACAAAGGAATTCTTTTCTGCTTCTTTGCAGACTGAGGCAATGCTGTATTACAAGGCAAATTCATTTACTTTATTTTTTTTCTCCCCCTATTCCATTCCCCTTATGTTAATGAATAAATAAAAAATATATTATATAAATGGAGTACACATTTCCTGTATTAACAATTTTGCTCGTGAAGTTTTCTGCCTTGCTTCTGCCTTGCTTCTTTAAAGTGTTTTTTCTGGATTTTTTCTGTGTTTTGTTCAAAGAAGATATTATATTCAAGTAAGTTTTATATCATTATAATTGATTAGATATATTTGCATAAGTATCGAATGGTGGGACTCCCCTAGAAAATTAACACATATTGTTTTTTCTTATGAAAATAATTAACACAGTGTAGAAACGAACTAAGAGTTTGCCAATATGTTTTAACTTGTGGGGAGCATATCGAGCCAAAACCAGGGAACCATACATGGGGGCATAGCCCCCCAAACAGGGGAACCTCCCATGACTTATATTGCTTTCCGTGTTTACCGAAAATCGTGGGGATCCATACACTGGGGCATAACGCCCCGAACCTGAGGGAACCGCGACTGACTTATAACGCCTTTTGTGTTTGCCAAAACAGGGGTATCCATACATGCGGGGCATAACGCCCAACAGGGAAAAGCTAGCTTCCTGAACGGTCACCACGAAGGAACGAAATATTTTTTTTATTTTTTTTTAAATGTTTGAATACTATGTTTGAGTTTTGATTCCGTTTCGGTTGCGTTTTTTGGACAAGTTGACCACAGGAAAGAGTGAAGAATGGAACTAGCATTATTATTATAGTTAAGAATATGCGGGGACACAAAAAATATCTTGGCAGTGTTAATCTTTTTAGAGAAAAATGTGTGGTGACATCCCTTAAGAACCGTCAATGAGATACTTTATAGTTTTAGAAATGCATGGTGACGTCCCTTAAGAATCGCCATTGACGGACGGACTTATAGTTTTAGAAATGTATGGGGACATCCCTTAAGAATCGTCAATGAGATACTTTATAGTTTTAGAAATGCGTGGTGACATCCCTTAAGAATCGCCAATGATGGACGGACTTATAGTTTTAGAAATGCGTGGTGACGTCCCTTAAGAATTGCCAATGACATACTTTATAGTTTTAGAAATGCGTGGTGACAACCCTAAAGAATCGCCAATGATGGACGGACTTATAGTTTTAGAAATGCGTGGTGACGTCCCTTAAGAACCGTCAATGAGATACTTTATAGTTTTAGAAATGCATGGTGACATCCCTTAAGAACCGTCAATGAGATACTTTATAGTTTTAGAAATGCGTGGTGATGTCCCTTAAGATCCGTCAATGAGATACTTTATAGTTTTAGAAACGTTTGGCAATGTGCCTTAAGACCAGCCACTGACGGACTTTACGGCAAAAATCAAGTGTGCAATTTCTTTGATTCTTTATAACTGAAATTCTGATTAAACTGAATTGCGTACTGTCCAGTATGTTGATGGTAGATTTTATATAAATACATTGTGTCTGAATGATTTGTCATGAATCTGTATTCATATTGGATTGTCTTTTCGGAAAATAAGCAGTTTACACATAAAGAACACTTTTAGAACACATACATATTCAATATTTACTACAGATAATGTTCAAAATATATTGTTTAGTGTAAAATAATTAAGTTCAACAGAAAAGATAGACATTTGTCTTGCTTGTATCCCTAATATTTAGAAAATCAGTCAGTATTAAGTGCACAAATGAACAAAAAGTGTTTAGATCCGCGAAAAAGTGTTTTAATGTGTTTTCACACTGAAAAATGTACTTATATAAAGAGTTCTTAGTTGTAGTGGATGCAATTTCCAAGGTACATGCGAATATTGCAATTTTACGTAAATGTGTAGACTTTTCTTTCCCACAGTTAGACTCGCAAGAAAAGAACTACGTTCATTGATTCATTTTGGATCATAGCAGTGGACTTTTCCCTTTGCATTCGTGTTAGAATAGCTTGGCTATCACGAAACGTAGTGAATACTCAAATGTTTCTCTTTTCCAAGACATGACAAATGAAAGAATGTAATTAAGTGAGAGAAATTTAAGCTAGATGTTCTTTTATTTCTGAATAAGTCTTGGGAATATATTTGAAAAATATATAAAATATGAACTTGCATATTTTTAACATGTGTTGCAGTATTCAGAATCTTAATCATATGGTAGTCACATGGTTTTTGTACATACTAACTCTATATTAAGCAAGGTAATGAGTGAGAAAAATAAATATTGGCTTTGTAAAAATGAAATGAAATACGAAATATTTTGTTAGGGGTTGCAGAAAGAGAATCCAATGCAGTGTGAACGCGCTCGTTTGCGTGGAGGAAGAGGGGGGGCCATACCCGGACTGAATTCCCCCTCATAACTTTTCCAAATAGTGAATGCACTCTTTTGCGTTGGGGAATAGGGGGCACTATGCCCGTACTGAATTCCCCATCACAACTTTTAATTACTGAATGCACTCTTTTTGCGTAGAGAAAAGGGGGTATACCGGTCTTTAAGAGTAATGCCTCCCATTACTGAACGTTACTTGTTTTATACATGGATTTAGAGTTCGGCACTAGGATTTCAATGTAAATGTATGCAGCAGTACTAGTAGAGGGGATCCCTCACTGAAAGACTGGGCTTCATATCCCAGAAATGATGTGGTACCGCACCACTTAAGTAAATATTTGCTCTGTCACTGAAAGACTTGGCTTTATATTACTTATTTAACCCAATAGTTTTACTTATACGCGTTTGATCTTCAATACTTTGATAGAATATTAAGACCAACAGAATATACAAGCATATGTATTTGAATGAAGTGAATATGTGCTATGGTTTATTACACATTGAAAACATATATACTATACTCACCTGAGAAATATACGGAACTTTGTCGCACACGCGTCAGCACTGCGGAACTTTCAACGCACAACTAATCTTTAATTATAACTTTTGCCGCTAGATGTCACTAGTAGTAGTAGTGATTGTGCAATACATGATAGGACATGATATAACTTGAATTTGGCGTGTGGGGGTATCATTTCCTTTCACGGCAGCGTACGTGTAAGATCAAGGACAAGCTTTAGCGCATCTTAATTAATTAACTATATAGTTTTAATACTATTAAAAAAAGTATAAAGAAATTGATTCAAGCCTATTGTATTCCAGACATTGAAGCTTTGCCGAACCTTGAGTGGTGGTAGCAGCACAAATAGAACACCCAGACATTATTGTTTAGACTTACAGCGACACAGAGTCGACATTTTTTCTTCTTTTTCTGGTGTTGTGAACGAACAACTAAGGCTTAAAAGGTGTGTATTTTTTCACTTATTGTGATTTTTTTTAAAAAAGAAAGAAATTATACATATTTGAGCTGTATTTAACCAATATTAATGAACAGAGAGAGACTTATTGTGTCTGGATATTTTAAAAGAATAGATTACATCTGAATATAAGTGAATATATTTTACTGATTTTTTTTCATAAATTGAACAAATTGTTTTCTATTTACATATCATTATTTGACTATAGATTGAAAATAAGTGAATGCTTTTTATTTACATATCATTAAAATGTAACTATAGGTTGAAAGTAATTGAATGTGCTCTCTCTCTTTTATATTCAAGTGATATATTAACGTCAACTTGATAACTCAAAATAGTTTTTTTCTTTGTTTTATTTCTTTCAGATGGATTTCTTCTGCCCAAGCGAAGAACTGAATATGGTTGATGAAATTTATCTCCAGGAATTGGTGTGCGGTTTCAACGACTACCCGAGGGTCTTCAGTACCTGGAAAGCCATCATGGAATTGAACAGGCTGGGATATCGGGGGTCGGGGAGATGCGACGCACTCCTACGCGCCCTTCGTGCCTTCGAAGGTAATGATACATTACTTCTCCAGCACTGCGTAAGCAGTGCTGATATATTAGATTTATTTTTGTATGGATTTTTCCGTACATGTGATACTTACGAATCGGCGCAGTCAAAACTCTTTTATTTATTATCATGTGGGGAAGGTCAGGTGGATAGGATAAAAGATACAGAGTTATCGAACTTTTTTGATTTTGGCACGCGCTTTGTTTCGGAACCGTGCTTAATCCCATCCACAAATAATGCCATAGTCATGCCCCCTCAAGAAAATCATAACTTGAGTCCTGTATACAATCCGCCTGAATACTGTGTACAGGATAATCATGACTATGGGGACCAAATGATTTTTACTCCACAGCCTGACCCGTCATATGCCAATGTTCCACCAATGGTTGGACATGGCAACATAAACAACAACAATAGTACAACTGGTACTACTAGTAGTCCTAATAGTGGTAGTACAGGTGGTAGTGGTAGTGATAATAATAATGGCGGGGATAATCAAAGAAATAGTAATTTCGAAGTTGTAAGAGAAAGCAGAAAAAGGTTTCGTAAGTTCCATCTTACGGGACATGAAATTGCCGTCAGACCTGTGGGTGATGAAAGGAATATTAATAACCCAGAGGCTTATATCGAAAGCTTAGTTAATTTTGCGTTGGAACATGTGATCTCCAATGCACGCCCCTCGGACTACATTGGCTTATACATAGAGAGTAGTAATAGTACCAACAACAAACCAGTGTACGTTCCATTTAGAAGAAAGGGCAATTTCTCTGCTAGGACAGTCCTCACTTCAATCGAACGTGTATTAAATTCGAATGAAGTGTTCCTTTTGGGGCAAGAACTATTGTTTCGATTCCATATCGCTGAGAGTATGCACGGCCAGGGAAGAAATGCAACGAGTGCCGTTGACAAATATGGAAAATATCAAGATTACTTAGAAAAACGATTAATTCGTATTGAAAATAGAAATATTTACTGCCTCCCTATGGCCATTGTATACTGGATAACCAAGCATACATCAAGCAGGCAGAGTTTGTGTAATTTAAGAACAAAAGACTATGATACATGGCTTCTTAAAGCAGAAGTTCTCTGCGAGATGGCAGGGGTTAACGTTGAAAGTAAGCAAGGTTGTGACTTTTCAGATCTGGACCTCTTTCAAACATATTTGAAAGGGGAATATCAAATCGTAGTTTATGAGGAGCATGAAAAGAATAACCGGGAATATATAGTACGTTACCCGGGAGAACCGGCAGAAAATAAGATTTTTATCCTTTATCGAAGAGGTAACACTATTGGTCATTTCGAACCTATTCGTAACATTAGAACTTTCCTCAAGGCACGGAAGTATTGTTATTATTGTTTGGAAGCTTATGATGAAAGGTCACGTGCACACAAGTGTAAAACTCGTTGTACTTATTGCGAACATACTCACGAACGCGATTATACTGCAAACAGATTTAAATGCAATGCATGCAATAGAGAGTTTGCTGAAGGTGAATGCTTTAATAATCATCTGAGACATAATAAAGCGGCTAGGTCTGTATGTGATAATGTAAAGCTCTGCATCAATTGCGGTGTCATCTTTGATAAGAGAGGGCGAAAATCTGATCACATGTGTGGTGAACATTATTGTTCAACGTGCCGCGCATATGTTGATACAAACCATACATGTTTTGTTCAGAGACAGCGACCTGTTCATACGAAAAGGTTTATGTACATCACCTATGATGTAGAAACGATGTTGAAGGCACCGAATGATCGCGGTGAAAGGGAACACGAAGTTGTACTGGTGTGTTGTCGTCATGTTTGTCATGCCTGTATAAGAAAAGGCATCGATGAGCCTTGTAAAACGTGCGGTGATAATGTTGGAAATCGTTCGTTTTCTTTTAAGACAATGACGGCTTTTATTAACCATGTGTTAGTAGAGCGTCCTGTCTTTCAGAAGATCGTGGCAATCGCGCATAATGGTAGTCGCTACGATGGTCTCTTCTGTCTTAGAACTCTAATAGAAGACCAGCATATTGTACCTAGTGTCCTTATTCAGGGTCAAAAGATTTTTAATATCAGTATAGGTAATCGTATCTTTTTCCGCGACTCTTTCCTTTTTATTGGTACGAAATTATCCAAATTACCAAAAACTTTAGGCCTTAGTCAAAATTTAAAGAAGGGAGATTTCCCATATTTATTCAATACTGAAGAAAATCAAAATTATGTTGGTCCCTACCCTCCGATTGAGTACTATGACCCTGAAGGGCGAAGCACAGAAGAAAGAAAACAACTGGAAGCCTGGCACCAAGAACGTGCGGAAAGTGGCGAGGAGTTTAACCTGCAGAGGGATATGCTGGCTTATTGTGAGAATGATGTTAGAATTCTAACAGAAGCGGTCATTAAGTTTAGCGCTATCATCGAAGAGAAAACGGAGGGTTTGCAATGTTTCATAACATCATCTACCATTGCAAGTCTTGCAATGCGGACATATCGTACCTTGCACTTACCGGAGAATACTATTCCTATCATTCCCGCGTTGGGATTTCATCATAAGACCAAGTATAGTACAAAAGCTATGCAATGGCTTATGTATATGGAAGACCAATTAGGGATAGAAATCCAGCATGCTAGGAGAGGTGGGGAAAAGTATATTGGTAGGCACAAGGTCGATGGATGGCACGAAGGACTCAACGCTGCCTTCGACTTTTACGGGTGTTATTTCCATGCCTGCCGCCTTTGCTTCCCCTTTAACCGTGACGCGGTTTTGCACGATGCCCAGGACTCGTACAATACGATGGAGAAACGATATGAGCAAACCATGCGCCGCCGTAGGTACCTGAAAAGTATAGGTGTAAACCTATACGAAATATGGGAATGTTCTTGGGACAATAAGGTAAAGACGGATAAGGAAGTGCAAAAGTTTGTTCAAGAACGTTGTACTAATCTACCTGATTTTCTTATTCCTAAGAACTGTTACAACGGTGGTCGCACGGAGGTCTTTCGTTCCTACGTCAATTGTGCGAGTGATGAGCGAATTTCCTACGCCGATGTAACATCGTTATACCCTTGGGTGATGGCACGTTAACCTATGCCGGTTAAATCACCTAAGATTCACACGGGACCGGACTTTCCAGATGTGGAAAGTATTCACGGTGTAGTCAAATGCACAATCGTCCCTCCAAAGGACCTCTACTTTCCGATCTTACCATACGTTGCGGGAGGTCGATTACTTTTCGGCCTTTGCCGCACATGCATGGAAGAAGAAAACACTAACGAATGTACCCATAGCGATGCTGAGTGTGCTCTCACAGGAACATTTTGTACACCAGAGTTACACCTTGCTCTTAAAAAAGGTTACAAAATAATCGATATACATGAGATATGGGAATTTGAACTTTTAGATCCTGAAGAGGGGAATTCAGGAGGGCTGTTCGGGACCTACGTGAATTCCTTCCTTCAGATGAAGCAGGAAGCCTCTGGTTTTCCTGCTTACTGCACCACTGAAGAAGACAAACAAAAATATATCGAAGAATATTATGCCCATGAAGGCATACGATTAAATTATGACAATATTAGGATGAACCCGGGATTGAGGCAATGTGCGAAGCTATACCTCAATTCATTGTATGGTAAGTGGGGGCAACGCACAGACATGTCGCAGAGTATAATCGTTAGTGATGAGGTTACCTTTCTTAGGTATTTAACTACGGCAAGGTATGAAATTCAAAGTGTGGTGCCAATTGATGGTGACCATCTCATTCTCACGTACAGAGACATTGAAAATGAAAACGTTCCGTTGGAGTTTTCCAATGTGATACTAGCCGCATTTATTACTTCGTGGGCTAGACTTAGACTTTACGAACTACTGACGACTGTAGGACCTGACAGAGTAATCTACTGTGACACTGACAGTATCATGTACTTACAGAAAAAAGATGAGGAACCCTTGTTACCGCTCGGAAACTATTTGGGTGATCTGACGAATGAAATTCCTGAAGGTTGGGAGTTTACAACCTTTATTGGTCTTGGCTGTAAAAATTATGCTATGCGGCTAACAAATGCCCAAGGGGATGTTCGGCATATATACAAAATTAGGGGGATAACACTAAATGATAGGACCTCTCAGAAAATTAACTTTGAGAGTTTCTATAAATTAGTGTCTGGACAATTAGAGTCCACAGTAATAGAAAATCCAAATAGCATCGTTCGTAGACCCGGGTTCCGTATCTTTAGCTGTAGAGAGACAAAGACACACCGTGAGGTCAACAAAAAACGAAAACCGATTGACGAACCTGACATGACCGACGATGAACCAATACGAAAACGTGCAAGTGTACCTTACGGTTATAGGCCCACGAATGAGTGAATGTGACTTGTATGAATGTCTCTTTCGTGTAATGAAACCCCGAACCATCATCAAATGTAAAAATATTTATTTTTTAATTTATTCTTAATTTATTCCTAATTTATTTAATTTATTCCTAATTTATTTAATTTATTCTTAATTTATTTTATTCTTTTTATATTTTCGTTTGCTGTGCAAACAATGTATAAACTAGTCACTTCAGCTTTAATCTTATATCCCAGTGATTTTTTATCCATTTCATTACTATGTATACTCCGAACAATCAATGATTGTGAAAATATTAAAATTCAATGTATGAGTGTGAGTGTGTGTATATAAAGCAGAGTCTCTATTGTATGCATTCATTTGGTTACAAGATGTTAAAGTTTCAACATCCCTCTACTATTTTAATCGCTGGTCCTTCAAGGGCTGGTAAAACTTGTTTTGTAAATCGTTTACTTAATGAACATGATCAAATGTTTAGTATAAAGTTTAATGATATTGTTTGGTGTTATGGTGCAGTAATACCAAAATTAGATGCAAATGCAAAAATACGTTTTGTAGAGGGAATACCTGACATGAATAATTTTGAAATCAAAGAAAATTCATTATTAATACTTGATGATTTAATGTCAGAAACTAATGGTGATGTTGCTAATTTATTTACAAAGTATGCACATCACAAAAAGTTAACTGTAATATTTATTATTCAAAATTTATTTCCAAAAGGAAAACATGCACGTGATATTAGTTTAAATGCACATTATATTATAGTATTTAAAAATCCACGTGATAAATTACAAATACAATATTTAGCAAGGCAAATTATGCCTCGGTATAGTAAAGAAGTCGTGAGTGTGTTCGAAGAAGTAACACGAGAGCCTCACACTTATTATTTGACTTGACACAAAAAACAAACGATGCATTGCGAATACGTACAAATATTTTTCCGAATGAAATCATGTATGTGTACGCTAACGTAAAAGACATGCATACAGAAATTTTTGTTTAGTCTGCATCAAGATGTTGAAGGTGAAACAACACTACAGCACGCTCCGTGCACTGTGCAAATGCAAGAATACCAAACGAAAACAAATTTTACAAAATGCTTCAGGGGATTTAATAAGAACAATATCTCAAGTAGCTAAGAACACAATAAAAGGAAACATCCCTTTAAATTCTCGTCAGAAGCAACGTTTACGTAGACATAAAAAGATCTTACGTGCTCTATCTCAGCAACGTACTGCATTGAATAAAAAGAAAAAGTTGTTACTACAGAAAGGTGGTGCTCTTTTACCGTTAATCTTGGGACCACTTCTTGCAGCAGTGGGAAGCAGTATTTTTAGTCGTTAAGTATGTCAGAATTACGTAAAATGATTTTAGTTCCTGAAAATGCTGTACATGAAATTCAATCGAATCTTAAATCCATAGATTCACATCAGTCACGTTTAGGTGAAGAAATGAATAACATCTTAAAACGTCGTGATCTTAGTGTACAACAAAAGTGGAAATTATATCAACAAGCTTTGCATCGTTATTTACAGTATACATCTTCTTCACATAAACCTATTACTTTACCTATCATTCAAGAAGAAGAAGAAAAATCATCATCATCAACAACTTCCAAACAAGATAGCAATACTTCTATTTTACCATTTGTATCAGACATTTTACAATCAGTACCGAAAACACTTCGTAGGAAAACAGATCTATTATTAAAACAGTTGACAAGTTGTAATAAAATTCAGTGGGATAAGTCTGGTACAGTACGTATTCATGAAAAAACAATACCAGGTTCAAATATTATAGATTTAGTAAATGATGTTGTTCGTACAAGAAAATATTCAAGAAATCCTATAGGTATTCATGAATTTAAAAATTTATTAGAAGATCTTAATGTTCCTAAAGAATTTATTGGTACACCTATTAGCACGCCAGCATCAAAAGTGAAAAGTAGTAGTAGTAGTAGTAGACGACAACGTATTCGTAAAGTAAGAAATTCTCCTAGTCCTGCAGTAGTAGCTAATTTATTTAAACATTGGAAAGAATATAGTATGTAAAATGACAAAATTATCAAAACTATATTATGATTATTCAAATCCTGATTCTTTATCAAGTATACAAACATTACAACGCAAAACAAAGTTATCTAAAAAGAAAATTAAAAAATGGTTAGCTTCTCAAGATGCTTATACATTACATGCACCAGCTCGTAAAGTTTTTGAACGTAAAAAGTATTATGTTAGTGCACCAAATGAAACATTACAAATGGATTTAGCAGATATGCAAAATATTGCAAAGTATAATAATAATTATAAATATATATTATGTTGTATTGACATTTTTTCACGTTATGCATATTGTGTTCCGTTAAAAACAAAGAAAGGTCCTGAAATGGTAAAAGCAATAACAAAAATTTTTAAAAATTTCAAGTTACCTGTGTTTAACGTACAAACAGATTTAGGTGGTGAATTTTATAATCGACATGTAAAACAATTGTTTAAAGAATATGAAATTAATCATTATAGTGTTCATTCCGAAATTAAGTGTGCGTTAGCAGAACGCTTTATACGTACATTAAAAGAAAGATTGTATCGTTATTTTACTGCAAAGAATACTTATCATTATATTAATATATTAGATCAAATTGTAAAAAATTATAATCATTCATACCATTCAAGTATTAAAATGGCACCTGCACAAGTAAATGATTCCAATGTGAATCAAGTGTGGGAAACATTATACGGAAATAAAAAGAATAAGAAAAATATAACTTGTAAATTTAGTTCGGGTGATTATGTTCGTGTTAGTAAGTATAAACATAAATTAGAAAAAGGATATTTACCTAAATGGTCACAAGAAATATTTATTGTTGACAAATGTATAAAGTCAGATCCTGTCACTTACAAATTAAAAGATTGGAACGGTGAAGAAATTAAAGGAATATTTTATGCAGAAGAATTACAAAAAGTAATTATAAATTCAAAGAAAACATATCTTATTGAAAAAGTATTGAAACGTAAAAATGGGTGGATGTATGTAAAATGGTTAGGATATCCATCAAGTATGAATTCGTGGATTAGATCAGATTCTATTCAGTCTGCAAAATGAATTCGAACTTTACACACGACTTTTACGTTACTCTTCCTTCAAATGCAAGTAGCAATCTTTTTGATAATAATACAACATCATCATTTCGAGTTAAATTGGCACAACCTATTGATTTACGTGATGGGGAATGGGGTGTTGCATTAACACAAATTAATATTCCGTGGAGTTTTTACAATGTTGGTGAAAATGAAGAAATTATAATTACTAGTGTTATCGATGGTAAAGTTGAACGCCACCATGTTCCAATTACACCTGGATATTATTCATCAATTGAATCTATTCTACAATTAATTCCTGAAAATGCTCGCATGTTACACTATTTAAAAAATAAAAATCAAATTGTTATTAAACATTCTTTGAAATTAGAAGATCAATGTATGATTGGTGTTACACCAGGATTACAACACATTTTCGGATTTATTAATGAAAATACGTATGATGTTAAAAATGTTATATACACAAAAGTTAGAAATGTTGATTTAATATTAGCACGTGGAAAATTTCCATGTGATTTAGATTATAATATTCCCAATACAATTAATGTTTGCATTGATATTGTAAAACAACAACAAAATATAGGACCATTAGTTCGAAAACTTAGTGTATATAATGTACAACACGGTCATGTAAAATCTTTTGTGTTTCACTCACCACATTATGTTAAAGTTGAAAAGAAATATTTTGATACGATAGAAGTAAACTTAAAAGATGAACACGGGTTAAAATTACCATTTCGTTTTGGAACTTCAAACCTAACACTTCACTTTAAACGAAAATGATTTCTGAAAGTATTGATGATAGTTTTTACATTACACTAGTTTCAAATGCTAGTGCAGATGTATATCCTACAAATAGTCCAACACATTTTATTAATCAATTAAAAATAATATTCGTTTATCAGAATCCGATTGGTATGTAGGATTAAGTGAAGTACATATTCCATTAACATGTTATAATGTTACCGATGGTGAAAATGTTATATGGTACAAAATTAAAAATGCAGAACCTATGAAAAGTAAAATTCTTGTTGGATATTATCCATCCATTCATCATTTACTAGAGGAATTAAACGCAATATCAAGTTTTATAAAATTTAGTTTTTCAAATGTTGTGCATGTTGAATGTGATGAACGTGTAGAATCAGTGACATTGTCGCCTACATTAGCTTTACAATTAGGTTTTTCTGAAAAATCAGATCTTGTTAAAGAATCTCGTGGATTCAAACAACCATATGTAGATATCGGATATCCACATCAAATTTTTATATATACAGATATTATACAATATCAATTTTTAGGTGATACAAAAGCACCATTATTACGTATAGCAACAATCTCTGATATTAAATACGGAAAAGTTCAAACAATTACCTTTGAAGATATTCATTATATGCCACTTGCAAAATTTTGTTTTAACACAATTGAAATACTATTAAAAGATCATGCAGGGCGAAATTTGCCATTTCGTTCTGGGACACTGACCGTAACACTACATTTTAAACGCTCTCCTGCATCTGCTAAATAATAATAATTATAGAAAAAAAAGATGAGAGCAAGACGTGTTACTTATCACCGTGGACGCGGAATACCATATTTTTCAGGACCTGTATATCAAAGGGGACATGGTATAGGTAGTTTCTTTAAAGGATTATTTCGTTTTGCTTTACCATTTCTTAAACAAGGTGCAAAAACTGTAGGACGTCAGGCGTTACAAACCGGTATGCAAGTTGCGGGTGATGTATTAGAAAATCGACCATTTAAAGAATCTGTTCGTGCGCGTGTAAAAGAAGCTGGTAATAGTTTAAAGACAAAAGCAATTAATAAAGTTGGACAGTTGCTAACTGGTAACGGCAAGAGACGGTCACGCAAGAGGAAAGCTCCTGCAATTGTAAAGCTTGGACCACCAACAAAACGTAAACATATACACGACATCTTTTCATAATGGCGCTCCTAAATTCAAGTAGTTTTCAATGTTGTACCAATGAATTTGATTTCTTTTCTATACCAATGACACAAACAGCTATTGAAGCAACTACAAATGCTGAATATCGTCCTATTTCCACATTAACCTCAGAAGGACCTATTGAATTTGTTATTCCAGGAGAAACAGGGGAATTTATTCATCCTGCATATCTATATCTTTATGTACGTTGTAAAATTACTAAAGCTGATGGTACAACTTTAGCTAATGATGATACTGTTGCACCAGTAAATAATTTCTTACATTCTTTATTTAGTCAAATTGATATTTCGTTAAATGATAAATTAATTAGTTCCTCATCAGGATCTTATCCTTATCGTGCATACATTGAAACATTATTAAATTATTCTTATGATGCTTCTCAAACACATTTAGCATGTGGGTTGTGGCATAAAGATACTGCAAAAAATTTTAATAAATTAGGTAATACAAATGCTGGTTTTCAAAAACGTGCTAATAAGGTGAAAAATAGTAAATCTTTTGAAATGTATGGACGTCTTCATACTGATATTGTAAGTTTAGATCGTATGCTTCCTAACAAAGTAAGTTTACGTGTAAAACTACATCGTAGTAAAGATAATTTTTGCTTAATGTCTCCTGAAAATACAAGTTATAAAGTTGCACTTGAGGAAGTTATTCTTCATGTACGACGTATTGATGTAGCTGCAGATTTAGCTATGCAATTAAATACACGAATGGGTTCGGAAACAGCCAGGTTACCTCTGACGAGAGTGGAGACAAGATCTTATACTATACCTGCACAAGTAAAGTCTTACAACATTGATAATCTTTTCCTGGGTAATGTTCCTAAAGGCCTGGTTATTGGTTTCATCTCCAACACAGCCTTCAATGGGAAATCACATCTTAATCCCTTTGAATTTCAAAACTTTAACGTTAACAAACTGCAATTACAAGTCGGGTCAAAATCATTTCCTCCCAACCCCCTCACTCCTGATTTTAATAACAATTTATATCTTCTAAGTTACTATACTTTGATTTCAGGTACTGGTATATATTATCAAAATTATTCACATACTGTTACTCTTGATGAGTATCCAAACGGATATGCTCTGTATGCTTTTATTCTATCTCCAACAGGAACTTTAGACGATAACACGTGGGATGTGGTACGCGATTCCCCTGTAAATTTAAAAGTATCATTTTCAGAAACTTTAACTGAACCTGTTACATGCATTGTGTACGCACAATTCGATTCTTTAGCACAAGTAGACAAAGATAGAAATATTTATACTGATAACACCTTCTAATTTATTCAGTTGAGTAGGATGAGGGTTGTTGTACACTTCTCGGCGTATCATGATAACGAAGATGACTTTATTGTAAAAGAATTAGCCATTGTAAATCCTGACGTTCCCTTTTTCCAAAATTGGATTTTTAAACCACCATTTCCTTTAAATAAGTTAGCTGAGCCGATCGTAAGTACAAACAAATATCTAGGTGAGAATGTGTATGGCATTACCTGGCACGAAGGCGATGTAGAATATTCCCATCTTAAGGAAATACTTCAATCATATTGTTCAAATACTACAACAATATACACCTACGGAATAAATAGAAAGTGTTTTCTTCAAGAAATTCTTCAAAGAGAAGTTACAAATTTAGAAGAAATAAACTGTCCAAAGTATACTGCATTAAGTTTTCACGTTCATCGGTGTGCACATAATAAGCATCGTTTCGGACAATATAGGTGCAGTGTTCATGAAGCATTACTGTATAGTGAATATGTAAAAGTGTATGACTATGTCTTACATGTGAATAACAGTGATAGTTACATACCTACTACAATTAAAAATAATAATCTTCATCATGTATAGTGACGAATTGTTAAAAGTGTTACTAAGTGATAAAGTGACTGGTGCAAGTGTTACTGGAATTTACCCTATTGACACACTACCTGTAACGGTAGAACCTCCTGCTGCACTTGTGATTAATCTTGATACATCTGATTCTGCTGGTTCCCACTGGGTCGCAGTGTACATCAATAAGAAAAAACATGGGTACTACTTTGACAGTCTTGCTATGGACATTCCCAAAGAAATAAAAAACTTTTTGTCGAAAAATACTAAAATGTACTTTACGAATAATCATCAATATCAACATGATAATTCTGTGTTGTGCGGGTATTTTGTGTTGTTCTTTTTGCATCATATTATCCGCACTCAATCATTTCAAAAGTGTTTAAAAATGTTTAACAAGAAAAATTTGAAAAAGAATGATGATATCGTTTATAAACATGTGAACAAATTTTTTAAAAAAAGAAAACAGAAATAATTTTTTTATTTTTTTATTTTTTTCTTATTATATGTTTACAATTTTTTTATTTTTTTTATCATATATACAATTTTTTTTTCTTAAATTTTCAATAAATTTTTTTTAAACTTACATCCCTGCATTTTATTTACAATTCCTAAGAAAAACATTACAATCTTGATAATGCATTAGTTAATGCTGTTGATCTTTCATATTTCCACCAATAATTCAACTGATGTGCATTACGATATGCACATCCTGATTTCTTTACAATATTTGTATGAAAATTACAATAATCATTAAATGTGTTTCCACATAATTCACTTAATGGTGGACAATGTTTTGTTTCTAAATCAATGACATTATCTAATGCAAATATTCTTTTAATCCAAAGAGATTTCTCTAAACCTTTACAATAAAAGGATGAATTCTTTGAACATAATTGATATACAAGGTTTCGTATGCATGATACAGTATATCCAGTTTTGCTATTCCATTTCAAACCATGTAAATTTAAAGTTAACCAATCAATTTGTTTTTGACATCCTAATGATAATAAATTATAATCTATTGGTGATTTTACCAAGCAATGGAAATTTACTGTATCATCGCATGCAGTTAAACAAAACTCACGAATGATAAATTCATTATCAGACATTTTAAAACCTTGAATATCGATAATATATTGATTTACACATGGTGAAATTTCATTTGTGTGATAAATGAAAAACGGAATAATCTGTCCAACAAATTCTGTATTTTTTAAAAGATCACAAATTTTACGCATAAACCATATAAATGAGATTTCACTATGTTCTTGTTCAAAAACTTCAAAAAGTTCACTAAGAGTTTTATCAAGAGATAAGTACTTCGTTGCAAATGTTCCAGTATTATGAAGATGAGTACAATCATGAGGAAGATTTAACTTGCATTCCATGCATTCAATTGGATTGGTGTTACGTAAGTATAGTTTTATAGTTTTTAATACACAGTTCACATTAATGTTTTCATCACTGCATAACACACATGAAACACTAGCACTATTCGAATACATTTTCTCAATCTGAAATATTCGCTTTCCGTTTGTCTTTTCTTATGAAAATGTCCAGTAATTCCGGAAGATAGTCTGTATCACTTAATAATTCCACATACGTTTCATAGAATTTTTCTCTTGTTAATATTCCAATAATATGCGTGTTTGCATACAAGTAAAACACATCTTCTTCAACACTAGGACTTGCAATAATACTCCATGCACGGGTTTCCAATGACTCTGGGTGTACATTCATACAATCATGCGCAAAATCATGAGGGATTCCTTCTCTACAGCCATCGCATATTAATGTATCGTTGAAATCCCATTTTTCAATAGCTTTCTTTATACATTCACGGTCCACCTTTTGACTATTACAACAACAATCTAAACCCCAAAATCGTGATGTTCTTGATAATACTGCTGGAGATGACGGTGGTGTTGGTGAAACTGTTGTTAGCACTGGTGAATCTATTGCATCAAAATCATATTCTTCATCTGACGATGATTCGTATATTTCTGTTTCAGCATCGGATATTGCTTCAGTGTTAACCTCGTAGTGTTCTTCTTTCTCAAAGAGATGCATGGTGTCTCTATATATATTTTCCGGTATGACTCGTATTTAAAGTATTTTCATAGCCACAAGGCAATCACGTGTTCATCATTCGCCGCGCAAAACTTCTTTTCTATTACCAATTAGCATAGGGGCATGATTCAACATGTTTACCTACCACAACCTCAATCTTCTTTGTATTCTTCGCCGACAATGTCTTGTGTTCACCTACCCTGGCGCCAAACTTGTTTTTATTACTCTGTCGGCACTCTGTGATGTGTACTAAACGTGTCGTCGGTTTTCCTTTGTATTTGTCTTCATGTTTTAACACGCACCTGTTACCCAACAACGCCATCTTTCCCTGTTGCACAACGAGTTTCCAAAAAAGCGCGCGAAAAGTTCAGTTCATGTCTTAAGTTCGGCAGCAAAAGACGTACGAAAACCACGCTCTGTATATGTACCAGCAATGCTTATCATACCGCAGTATACATATTCTATACACGAAATTTCTAGTATGCTCACCGAGTATGCTATGCATACGATCCGTCAAATTAAAAAGTCCCGCATGAATAAAGTTTATTCCCTCCAATTTATTAGGAAAATACAAATAAGAAAGACCTTCTAATGAAGCGAAAGAATAAAGAATTAATATAATCACAATCAAATTTAACAACGAGTTTGCACAGCAAACAATCCAATAAATAAGCAGAGTATGCTTTAGCATACGATTTGTGAAAAAAAAATAATAAGGAGCTTGCTTAGCAAGCAATCCAATAGAAATTGTTCCAATTAATTTATTAGGAGAATGCAAATAAGAATGAGCTTCTAATGAAGCGAATTAATTAATATAATCACAATCAGAGATTGTTCTATGGAGTATGCTTTAGCATACAATCCAATAAATAAGGAGCTTGCTTAGCAAGCGAACCAATACAAATTGTTCCAATTAATTTATTAAAAAATACAAATAAAAGAATAATTAATTTGATCATAGCATAGCTGTTAGAAACAACCTTATCAAAATCACGTGATACATGTCCTTCAACCTCTTTTCTAGAAACTACTCCATCCCTCCTAACACTCAACCTTTTCCAGGAACCCGTCTAACCACCTAACAAACAGGGTAATAAAACCACCTCCCCCTAAAACCTCCCCAAGGCCGACACGGCCATATTGACATCAAATGTACACTGTCATAAAAGCAATTAAGGGGGCAATAAAATCTATTGTGGTGTACAATCCTAGACAAGGCTACTCACTATTAATATATATGAGGCTTTTCAGATTATGCGGCCACGGTGCGCCCCTTTCGGCAGCCGTAAACATCACGGCACCCGTCAAGACACGGTGCCGTGCCGTGCAGAATGTGTTGATTACTATTGTCACTTATGGTTCTCTGCAGATTAGATGGCGTGCGCCTGACAAAATTCTATTTGCTAGTTTTTTTTTAAAGATGCTTGAAGTAGTTCTTTTGTTTATAAATGGATTGCATGAAAGATATAGAAATATTAATAGATTGTAGAGGAAAGGCCCATACTGTGGGACAATTTTTTGTATTCATACAAGTCCGAAGTAGCTCAAGTGGTAGAGCGTTGGCTTCGCATTCGGGAGGTCGTGGGTTCGAATGCCGCTGCCGACCATCCTGACTGAGGTTTTCCAGGGTTTCCCTCAGTTTTACCAGGCAAATGCCGGGATGGTACCTACTAAACAGGCCCTGGCCAATACCTTCCCAAATCCTTTCCATTGTTGTTGTTGTTGTTGTTGTTGGATATCCAGTGTAAAATGGCCTCTGAGCTGTATCTGGTGATTGTTAAATAAATAAAATAAATAAATAAACAAAGTCCAAGAAGGAACGAACAGTTTCTTGGAGGGAGGTTTGCAGCAGATTGAATTCCAATTTTGAGAATTTGAGCGACAGTGAGAAAAACAAATAATGTTCTTTTGATGAAGTACAATGTGTGTTTTGTATTGCATTTATTCTTTGCATAAATTACGCAAAAATTAAGAAAAGTATATTATACCATTTAGTTTAATCTTGTAGGCTATTATTAATACTTAGGAGAATGTGGTTTACAACCTTTTTTAAAAATTAAATTTGATATTGTATTACTTGAGATATATATTTTCAAAACCAAGTTACAATTGGATTCAAATGTGTAAATATGAAGATCAAACACTTTCGAAACGTAGAATTTCCAATTACTTTACTTAGAGTTATATCAAGTCTATCAGTCGGTGAAATGGCTTATCTTAATTAAGTGGGCATTTTGCCTTAAATTGTGTCTTTTGTTTTCACTAACAACTCATGAAAGGTTGCTATCGACATACGAAAAAAATTTTAAAAACTTCGTTTCATTACTTATTAAGTCACTAAATAATAGCACAAATGCACCAGCTGCAGGTATTTGAATATTCAAGAAATGAACCCATTTTCTTCCTCTGTGCCTTTGTCTTTTAGATTTTAAGTAGATCCAGTACAAATGTAGTTACATATCTCGATTATCAATACTGTCTCCATTGTAGAAACGAAAAATCATTTTAGCCAGCAAAAAAAAAAAAAACTGCCGTAATGTTCATGACAAAAGCCATATGTTTCACGGTTCGGTACACACGGTGTGGCGCCGTAAACGACACAGCGTGTAGTGTGAAACAGGCCTAAAAGGAAAAGAAAGAAATGCTGAAGTTAATTATTTAAAATGCAACATATGCATATACATCATGTCTTTTAGATCAGAAAAGTAGTATTAGATATTTAAGGCCGCGAAGAAAACCAAAAATTTTAAGTTTCGTTGCCGGAAATCAATAGATAATGATACTTATAATCTATCCAAAAATGGCGCGCTAAATTTAACTCAAAATGTAGGTAAATTTATACCTAACATAACTCAAGAATATTATTTTTATTTCGCTGTTATGTACCAACAGATTGTAAGGAACATAGATTTTGTCGCAGTGGAAATTAGAGATTCAAGTTGGATTCGGCAATCATTTTACCCGAACATTTTCAAAACCATTAAACTGTGACGCTTCCAATATAATCTATCAAATTAATGGAATATAAGTGGAATTACTGTTTTGAAATATGGTACAAATGAATAAAGAATTGTTTTGTTAGGGAAATGTTCAATAGATTTGTATCTATAGTAATTTGTAGTGATAATAGAAAAAATTCTTATTGTTGCACGTAATGAATACACATTTGAAACTCAAGAAGAAATTATGTAATATATTTTCTTACTGAAAATGTACTTAATTTAGTCTAGCTTATTATCATCCGTTCTGTAAATAAATGTTTCCAGCTTACAGGGGACTCAAGTACACACGACACGTCGGTAACCATTAATAAATCCAATTACAAAGCTTAAAGTAAAATACGGTAGTACAATCATTACAAAATTACAAACATTAATAAAATAATAGCAGCACAGATTACACCAAAAATACGTACATGGTTTACGATTTTCAAAAACACTGAGATTTATATAGAGAAAATACATTATACTTGAATTTCTTTGTGTTCTTTAATATTCTTAAGATAGATACTGAGGTAAGTGATAATATAATCTTATACCCCATGTCAGGTCACATACCATGATACATGAGGTATACACTATTTTTTGTTGAGGAATAATTTTGTTTGGAAATTTGTACATGCATGACTTGTCTTGTTTTATGTGAATGCATATCAGAAGAACGGTAAAAGCGTCATTTCGCTTTGTGAAGACAATGTTTATGTATATGTACAGAGATAAAAGCGTTAGTATTTTATGGAATTTAAATATCTCTCTATAAGATTTTGATTTCAAGTTTAAAATAATTCATTTGGCTTTTTTCTATATGCAAAAGGTAGATAAAGCAAGGTGCGATGATCATCAAAAGATCATTCCGAAACCAAGAAATGAATAAGAAATAAACTATCTTGTCATAGTAGGCTATAATAAAAGCAAAGTATGACAGTACCTTCAGCCTGTATAAAACCATACTTAAAATGCATAGTTTACTGATTAATTTTTGAAATGTGTTCTTCGCAGACTAATCTATCTTGAATGGTTGATCCCAAGAAATTTACCGAGTACTATAAGTAATTTGACATGAAAGAATGGTTTTCATGAATGGCGCTTTTGACATTCTAGGTGATAAATGAAAGTATAGCACATTGGATTTCTCTACATTTATCTTTAAGTTGTTACCCGATTCCCACGTTGTCAATTTCAAAATAATTTGTTTGAGATTATTATCTACTTGGATGTTACTTCCTTTCACTAAAATATTTACATCAATAACATCGAAAATAGTCTCAATCGTTTTGTGACGTTTATGACGTTTGTGACTGTTGTACAACTCGAATTTTCCTTTGTGCTATAGACTAGAATAAATGACGAATGTCTAGCCAAAATAGGTACTCTAACAATTATCAGAAATAGTCTCAATCGTTTGTGACGGATTGTTCCGTTCATTTTTTTTTTTTAGCTATCAACTAGAATAAATAAAACGAAATAAAGTAGCGATGCTGATTTGATCGTCAAGTGGGAATCTCCACAAATCAAAATATTTCTGAATGTATTTAAAATTACGTTTAATTAGTTGTACCACGTTTGTATAAGTTCGTTGCTTGATGGTAATAAGCAATTATCCCCCAAGTTTTTTTTTTTTTTTTTAGCCGTTTGCATTAGCGCAACGCAAATTCATGATCCCTTTACCATCATAGTTGTTAAACCCTTCTCACATGTACCTAAACAGAGACCTCAACCCGGTTTACAACTTGACAGTAATCTTAAATGTTATTGTTTTTCTATTTCGCAATATGAGTTCATCCTCAGTATGACTTGGCCAAATATGTAAATGAGGGCAGTTATCAGGCGCGAAAAGCTAAAATAAAGGAGGAAGAGCAATTTTCTAGTTTAGGTACTGAGGGTATCCGCTCCGCTCTCTACCTACATGTCCCATAAAGTAAACTTATACCTCGCCGGAGACGACCCGCTCGGGAGAGTAATACTCCCGGAAGTACGTTTCTCCGCGTGCTACTCTAGCCAGCTGTTTTACGCGCTATCCTAGCCAGTAGTTTTAAGTTGGTCACAACATTTATATAATGAAGTACAAGGGGAACAAAACGTGCCCTATATCATGGAGTACAAGGGCATAAGTACTACAACTACTTATCTGCACAAAAGTAAATAAATCACTTTTTTAAGTATTATTTTCATATTATTTTAATTTAATAAGTGTTATAAAAAATGTAAAAAAAAATGTAAAAACTCGGGCCGGCCAAAAGAGACCTTTATTGCTAGCATATAGCGGTAGCACACTCGACCACGAATGCCAACAGCAGCAAGCGTCTAATTTCTGGTATTTTAATGCAACGTGGGAAGAAGTGGATAACGCCAACCAATCAGAACTGTGTTTCTCGTTTCTACTTCCGGGAGCATTACTCTCCCGAGCTAGTCCTAGCCGGAGGTCCTTCTTATGCACTACAGCGGACTTCTTGTATTGCGCCAGTATTCTATAACCGTTCCCTAAAATTGCACGAAGACCACACAACACTGATGACAATTAACTCTCGTTGTTTCTTTTTTTTTTAAAAAAAAAAAAAACATGCTTTAACGTTTTGTTTGGTACACAAATTGGACACTCCTTACTTCACTGCATACCTTCTCTAAGTCTTCTATTGTTGCATTTTTTATCATATAAATCGTGCTTCACGTTATATAAAAAAAATCATTTGACTCTATTAATACAATTGATTCTTTCCTTGTCCAGGTTGTCATGTTTTGAAATGACAGCGAGAAATAAAGTTGAATGTCATCAGGCACTACTGTTTTCTAATTTGTAGTTGTATTCAAGTTCAGGAAAAAACAGGAACTGTTTCTATTTCTTACAAGTCAGGGTCCAAATAAGGACAGTAGAAAATTTCAACCTGGAGTAAGTACAAGTTACTTCTCGCACGATCAAGTCGTGACTCTAGATTATGAATCGCATCCTTACTTCAGGCCCTTCTGAGACAAGCTTTATAATTGATTTTTGCATATATTATGTTGCACTACGCTTCGCAATTATGTGGTAACTGATTTGGAATACTGCCGTCTATGATGTTCATTATTAGAAAGAGAAAACCAAATTTTGCTTGCGTTGATGCAAACAGCCACGTGAAATGATTTTTGAGGTTTAATAATTGAGATTCTTGTAGTTTGAATAGAGCCGAGCTCCGAGGAGACAGAAACTTTTATTATCACCGTTCGTGATTGTGACTGTGATTCACTGTCCACTGTCGTTCTGCTCTGTTATTGTGCAGCAAATAAGTCAGTAGGATTAGAAGTGTTTATCTTTCTCACATAATTAAATTTCCAAGTGTCCTCTTACACATTTAAAAATGAATAGACTTTTTGGAAGACCTAAAGCGAAAGAGCCTCCACCAAATATTACAGACTGTATTGCAGGCGTAAGTGTTTACCAGATATTTGTTCTAGATAATGGCACTGTTACTCAATATGTTGAAACGTATTCTTAGATGTCAAGAAGTAAACTTAACTAGAGTATATTTCAACCATTATGTGGAAAATTCAATGTGTCCTATCCCTTTTTATGGGGGTATAGTTATATTCCTGAAGTTTTGTATTTCTTAGCAGGAAGTGCACTCTTACTGCCTTAAATAGTGTTCCTTAAGGGAGAAGTTGCCTTAATTGTACGGATTGGCTTAAAGAAGGTTGTTTATAAGTACAAAGTGAACATTTTTCATAGAAGCTGCATGTGTAAGAGCAGAATCGACTTAAACAACTAACTTGTGCTAGGTGGGCACTAAAAGCACAAGTTCTAAGTCACAACAGGAGCACAGCAGGGGGGCCGAGCGTTAGCGATGCGGTGTGTACGTAGGGGAGAAACGCGTTAGCGATGGTATGTATATGTATAAACTAGGCGCAAAAACGGGAAGATTCTAGGGCTTAAGTTTAGAGTTGCCCCTCCAGTCTGAAGTTGCCCTTGGACTTTGCAACATACAAAAAACAGTGCTTAAAGTATTAAACATTGTTACATTTCACCTAATTTCAGTACTCCGTGTGATTCACAAAAATTTAAAAGGTTTTCTTCATAATTTTTGCGCATCCGTTACACCTGTTCGCCATATTCGCCATATTTTACAACTACCATGCTGCTGAAACTTTCCGCAATGCTTCCGCATCCGGCAAATAGTACTAACTTCCACATATCTTTTCTCGTATTAAACATAACTCTCCTGCCGAACTTACATTCCTAAACATCAAATAAAAACTTCAAATTATCATTTCTTACCTCATTTCTCCTGTAAATTTTCCTGATTTTTATAAAAAGCGGAGGGGTAACTCTAAACTTACCGGTAACCCGATTCTAGAACTCAGGTTCCCCATATAAGTTAGTAGGCAGGTTGATACTTTTCTGTACCATAGTACAATACCTAATTCGCACAGTATTCCCGAGCAAGGGACAGCGATTGAAGGCGGGTTAGAAGTCTCGCAGGGCACGTTGTTTCCTTTCTTTATTACAACTCAATAGAGAGGAGGACCAGTGTTCTAGAATCCTACCCGTAAAAACAAACGTGGATATGACACAGCTTTGCGACACTTCTATGATTACCTTTTTCTCTACCTTCGCACAGCAATGTACACTCATGTCCAAAATGATTGTTGTATATCTATAACTGTCTTCTTGTAAAAATATAATTTGATAACGATTTTGCAGGGTACTTTTAATTAGAGATGCAAGGGCTCGAAAAACAAAAAAGGTTTTATTGAAAAAAAAACTCGTTATTTTCTGCTTCGCTATTTTGCTTGGGAAATTTTGGTTTTTTTTGTAAATTTTGCTTTAAACTGATAAAGTGGACTATGTTTCGCTTTTCTACAAAAAAAAAAAAAAAAAAAAATTATTTAGTGGTTGATGCAGATAATAATATGAAACCTCGAAAATAAACCATGAATTTCAAAAAGATTTTTTAAAATTCTTAACATATTTCCATTTCCAAGGGATTAACCAATATATGTAATAACATTTTAACCTCTTATATACAATAAGTACTTAAAAACAATGATACACAAATAACTACCAAAATTGTATATAGTATTTTTACTTCAAAATATCACACACCTTCTTTTTGAAGCAAAATAAAGAAAAACTTAAGAGAAATTGCACATCAAGAGCTTCGTTCCGGTTGTTCTGTACATTCTTGAAATTTTTCAGTTAAGTTTTAATTTTCATATACATTGTATGAACATTTCGAACAAATTTTTCACTGATTGATCACAAACGTAAAATAATCTGTTACCACCTATCAGGTGCTTCAGATCTGCAAAATCGATAAAGCTCTAAATTCTGTAATGCACTGACTGTTCCTTAAGCTTGTTCAGAATCGGGAAAGTATCAAATTTTCTGTTCATGGATCATATATGTAATAGACGGTTCATCTTAGCGTACGGTTTCCTAGGCTGTAGAATATATAAGCATCATCACGGTTTACCCAGTCCTGAAGGTTTTTGAATTTTTAACAAGAAAATTCAATATATCGTTACGATTTTTTAACATATATATATATAAGAAAAACCATGAAATACATTTAAAAAGAGTGGAAGAATTAATCACTGTTCCAATTCACAAGAAAGACGACAAAATTGATTGTAATAATTATCGAGACATTTTTCTTAACATTCTGTTAATAAGATTGACCCCTACGATGATGAAATTATTGGAGATTATCAGTGTGGATTTAGATTAAATCGACCAGATATTTACCATTCGACAAATACTCGAAAGGAAATGGGAATATATTACCCAGCACATCAACTGTTCATAGATTTTAGAAAGGCTTACAACTCGGTAAGGAGGGAAACATTGTACAACATTCTTACAGAATTTGGAATACCGAAAAAAGCTAGGTTTATTAAGTGTTTAAATGAATCCCAGAGTAAAGTCCGAGTAGAAAAATGGGAGCTTCGTCGTCGAGATTGGTCTGAAACAAGGATACACGTTCTCGCCGTTATTATTCAGCTTTGTTCAGGAGTACGCTGTAAGAAAAATCAAAGATAGGAACCAGGGCCTAGAGTTGAATGGTATTCACCAGGTTATGGTGTATGCTGATGATGTAAATCTGATAGGAGAACAATCGAAAGATATGCAGAGGCCTTATTAAACGCTTGTAGGGACATAAGTAAATGTAGAGAAATCTAAATACAAGGAAGTTCACAAGGATCGTAATACGGCAAATTATGAATGCATTAAAATATCAATTAATACTTTCGTCACAGTGGATACTTTCAAATATCTTGGATCAGTATTACAAGATCAAAATCAGACCCACAGAGAAATTAAATGTCGACTGAAATCAGGAAATTCTTATTATTATTCAGTTCAAAATATTTTGTCGTCGCGAATTCTGTCAAGGAATTTAAAGCTTAAAATATATAAAATGATAATCATGCCTGGTATGCTTTATGGTTGTGAAACATGGTCGCTTACGCTGAGGGAAGAACGCAGACTGAAATTATTTGAGAATAAAATTCTGAAACTAATATTTGGACCCAAGAGGAAGGGGAATGGGGAGTGGCGGAAACTTCATAACGAGGAACTACATAATTTATACGGTTTACCAAACATCGTTAGAGTCATCAAGTCTAGAAGGCTTAGGTGGGCAGGTCATGTAGCCAGAATGGAACAAAGTAGGAACGCTTTCAAAGTTTTAACTGGAAATCCCATGTTGTTTTTCTATTAAAGTAACCAGATATTAATGTTGAAAAGGGATTGTCTTCTCAGCAATACTAAGAAGGTTAATTATTTGTACTTATATTATCATTTGTTCCTTAAAAACGTTCTATAAGTAATTAAAGTTGTGATATTTTATGCAAATCAGTCATTTTGTCTGCACAGATAGCCTACTTCACATTGTAACTAATTTAGGTAGCAGCAGCTATATATTATCGTACTGAGTGTTAACAGAGTTATTGAAACTGTGTGCAACTATTTTGCTTCAGGGGTGTTAGAAATGAATCTTTCCGATATATTATATATTCTATCATAAATACCACGTATAACATCTAATATAATAGTATGTTTTTTCCTCTTCCTACTAAACCATTTTCTCTTCGTGATTGTCAAGACTAAGAAATGCTACTGCAGACAAAAAACACTTTTATTTAGAGGAGAATAAATGTTAAAATATTAAAGTAAATTAACATCAAATTGGGCTTTATTTAATAGACATTGCTGTTACATACGATTTAGTTAATATATATACCTAAGGTACCGGGATCGTTATCCGACGCCTCCACCATATGTCTTACCAGGTAGAGATAGTAACAATCCAGGATTTATCCCTTCACCTAATTTATTTTATAAAATATTAAAAACAGTCTTTCTACAAAGAGAATATATCAGAATCTTTCTTATAACAAGTGAGGTAAAGCAAGGAAATGTTCTGTACGGGAACCCTTTAGCTCAGCGTTTCCCAACCGGTGTGCCGCGAATGGGCCGCTAGTGTGCCGCGAGGAAATCGAAACTAAATTATTAATTCTATAGCAATCAAATTGCAAGATATTGGGAAAAATGTATATTTGTATTTAACATTAACATGAACCTCTACTATGAATCTACAATTTTGAGTTTCACACTGCTACTTTTCTGTACATTTTTAATGTTGAAAATAGTATTTGTTATCATTGTTATGGCCATTATTGCTTCTTTATTGTTGTAGACTATTTCGTAACTTGAAATTTTAAAATACATTCAGTCCTTTCGAGAAAGCAAACATGCATACAAATTACCTACATTTGTGTTTTAAAACTAAAAGAGATTTGTGTGTCCATTCGTTATTTAATGATCTTCCTTCTTAGTGAAAGGTTGGATACAGTTTTCAAGAAAAAATGTATTTTTAAAAGCCTTGGTCCCATATCTCATTGCAGTTGTTTTCTATTTTTAAATTAGAATGAAAAAAATAAGCATAACGATTTACCACGGGGGAAAATCAGTGATCGAGTTTTCTTCTCTGTGAGAAGGGGATCAGTAATCAAAGAAAAAATTACCACTATATTTTATATTTACAAATAATAATAATATCAATATGAGTGTGCCGCGAGAATTCAAGTTACACCTGTAGTGTGCCGCAAGTTGAAAAAGGTTGGGAAACGCTGCTTTAGCTCATGGCAACCTCCAGGGTGTCTATAGCGACTTCAAGATACGGTACTTTGGTAACCCCCTTGGTTCATGTCAGCCTCCAGAAATTTGGGCAAGGCAATACTCCTTCACCCTGGGCGACCTCAAGAACAGGTGTAGCTTAAGTGGTCAGTGGTCAACTGATAATTCTTTCCTCTTCGGGTCCATTTTTATAGCTGATTTCTGGGTGGGTCGTTCATCCTCGTACTGGATACTGTATGTGTATCGTCTGCTTTACTGATGATTGTAAACAATAGCAGGTGGTGTATGGATAACATGTGCTCGCACTGAAAGATGGGGATCCTCACTCTATATATACTCTAGCAAGATTTTGACATACAATTGTTCCTTACTCCTGTTCATAAGTGAGAGAATGAAGACCTATTTTGCATAGCCTGGCTAAGCGGTTAGCGTACGCGCCTTTGGCGTGGAAGACCCGGGTTCGATTCCCGGCGGGAGCTCATGTGGTTTAGATTCCACGTTAATCAGTAGGTCCACGTCTCATATAGCCTCGCTGCTGAACGGGACGTTAAACTCAAAATCAACTGAACTCATCCATTTTGCATAGCCCTTCATATTCAAATATTGATGGAGTATCGTATCAATTCTAAGAACGCTAGTGTCAGTTTTTATACCCAAAATCTCCGGTTGTATTTCGATTTTTTTCACCTTTAACGGCCTTATCTTGAGAGTTGTTTTATCGTTCTTCTTGAGATCGACCAGCGAGGATCATCTTTCACACCCCCTCTCTCTTCTGGTCAGATGATGGAATTCATCTGGTAGTGGTGTCAAATAAACACAGTTGGTTCCCATAAACTGCTTTCAAATAATCGGGGCTGTAGTGTGCTGGTGGTAAAGCATTCACCTCTGGAGCGTGGGGTCCTTGGTTTGATCACAGATCGCGCCAGGTGAGTTTTATGGTGGACAGACACCATGTACGTGGGTTTTCTCGTCGTTCTCTCATTTTTTTTCATTCCACCATTTCATTTATTCTTATCATCGCCGTTTCCTTTAGCATACACGGAACAGCCATGAGACGTGAAACTGAAACACTGCATTGATTTCAAGTCCTAATGGATTTTATTAGCGTTCTCATCTAGTTCGTAAAGTGTGTAAATGTAACATCGAGTGTTTTCCTTTCAAAAATCCATGCATAACCACCAGCTATTCTAACTAGAAAACTCGCAAATCTGTTCCACTCTAAGTAACCAAGATTGAACTTGCGCTGATAAATGTGTTTATAGGTCAAAGTCCACTGAATCCAGTGATGTTAATTAAAATCCCATGCTCGTTGTTGTTTCTACAGTGTGGTCAGCACTTGCAGCCGTCATAGTTTGGACTGTAAAGTTCTACTTCTTACGAATGGCTTGATCGATTTAGAAAAAAATGGATGAAGGACATTGATTGCCTACTTAAGTGACTACCAAACACCAAAAGGAAGGGGGGGGGAGGGGAGAAATGAGTCCAAAGGTCTAAACTGGTATTGGTGAATGTGAACCAAAATTAGTGTGAATATCATTGGTGGTCTAAAATTCTGACCTACAAAATTTAGTTGAGATCAGTAAAATCTAAAGGAAAAATTCAGTCATGGACATCATGGCCAGAGGAGCTCCTAGTTACAAAGTCACACGCCTTCCTAACTAATACGAAAAGTGAAAAAGTAACGAACAGTTAGACATTTATTCTTGTGTACGAATAAGGAACGACCAAACGCAAATTTTAGTTATTTTACTTGTAAGTTATAACTCTGCAACCCTGATTGATGTTTGTGAGAGATTTGGCCAACACAGCGTAAGTCACGATGCATCATGTTATCTTGTGTTCACGTGTTCTGGCTTCATGCATTCGCCTGCCTCTAAGAACAGTTCTTTAAACGCCTGTCGTTACGAGCAGTATAATCACGCTCTCAGAGGGACTGCAGAAATCATAACATTTTGTGAAAATATTAGCGAACATTTCTTCTCTTTCAGATACTTCCTTGGTAATTTTACATGTACAAGTGTGTCCATAGTGAAGTATCACAAGTTGCAAATAAATAATTTTCCTTCGATCAGTAAGATGTGTATTTTGTTTGCAATAGTCACATCATTAATACCACTAAGTCAACTGAATCAATGCTTGACCCTGTATATGGACGTTTTCTATGCCCCATGTATGCTTGTAAAAGTATGGAGTTGTGCATTTTCTATTAAATTTGCAATTGGCTTTCTGAGTTACTGTATTGTAATATTGTAGGTGGACAGTAGAGCTGAATCGGTAGAAAAGAAAATAAGCCGTCTCGATGCTGAGCTGGTGAAGTACAAGGATCAAATGAAGAAAATGAGAGAAGGGCCAGCAAAGAATTCGGTAAAGCAGAAAGCATTGCGGGTTCTAAAACAGAAAAAAATGTAAGTATTTTATGCATATTTGTTCGAAATGCCCTTCATTTGAACATTATTATTTGGGTGTAATATATGCAAAACAATATAATCCGATTCGTGTATAATTTTAAACATGTATAACTTTATGTTCTTCCTTGAGAGTTCATAACTACTTAAATCAGTGAAATATTTTTCTCCGTTTCTTTTTAAGTCAATTTTGAATATGCCATTAGAACAATTATAGTTAGCAAGAAAGTGACTTACCTTGTGTCTCCGTGTTCATTACTCTTCTTCCTCTCTGGGAACGTTATCAGCACAATTTTAATTATTGTGATTGCCGTGTCACCGGATCCTTGTTTTCACTCCCTCTGTTAAAGAAAACTTAGTGCAGATTGTTCCGTGACTTAATTTCGATTTTGAATTACGCTTTATGACTATCCCTGCACTCTCCGTTAATTCATTTTTTTTTTTATTTTTTTTTTACAAAAACACTATTTATATTAATAATTTATGCGGAGGGAGAAGGTAATCCCTTTTTCTTATAAATATGTGCCCTATAGCACCAATAAATAGATATTAACAACAGAATAATGTTTCTTCTTTTCTTTATTGTCACCTGCTGAAGTTCTACGCGTATAGAAGTAATATTCAGGATAAACGAAGTTGAAATACAGAGCAAATACTTACATTAAGAGCACTTGCGCAAATCCCGGGGGGATGAGGGGACATGTCCCCTTCAATCTTGGAACTGGGGACTGTTTTCCCCAGTAATCCGATTTGAAATGTGTTTTGGGGGGAGAAATGTGATGATTTGTGTCCGATTGCCACAAAGAAAAGTGAGATGAAATTGATGTCCCTTGGTTTGTTTCATTTTTAAAAAATAATCGTATTCTTTACCTATATCTTGGTAAACGGCAGTAATTACTTTGTATTTCCTTTTTTCTTTTCAATAAAGTCCAAACATGCCTAATTAAAAGATTAGATGTATATTATAAATTGAAAACCTTCATCAGCAGCCTTTAATTTCATTGGTTTCTCCACAGTGATCTTCGTATCGTCACTTAAATTCCCAAAGCAAATGTTTTTTTTTTTTTTTTTTTGTTTTGTTTTTTGTTTTTTTTTAACTAAAATCGCTTTCCTTATTGTGGATGAATCGTCACGTGTATGTTTACAATTATTTTAAACAATTTGTTTACAATTACATTTCAAACATACATTATACACAAGTTACATTTCAAATACAAACATTAGAAGCAACAATGCTTCGCGTCTTGTATGCCTATGCTACTGAGACTTACGTGGGCTCAGAGACACAACATACATTAAACGCTTTTTTTTTTTTATTATTATTTTTTTATTTTTTTATTTTTAAGATGAGGTTTTAATACCTACAAATTTAGAACGTATTTTTATACTTATGCTATTAGGGAACTTATTTGGTAAATAAAAGATACACAAATTTTGTGGAGGAAATGTAAGTAAAAGGAAACATCTATTAATAGCAAAGGTAGTGTGTCAGGCTCAATGCGAGTATCTTTGTTCTTAAAATGAGTCTAATTTGAAATTTAGTATTTGGGAAAATTTTGATAAGTGTCGGACTGAAGACAACACATAGCTTAAAAACAAACATTCAGGCGGGAGAGCAGAATTGGTAGGCATTTGTAAAAGAAACTGCAATAGACTTAGATGTGCCAATAAACGATTACTACTTACGGATATAAGTTTCTTCGTTTCAGTTTGTCGTAATTGACACAAACACTTCACTAATAACATAGTTGGTAGAAGTTGTTTGGCGGGCACTTGGTTAGTCCACAAAGTAGCACAGAACGTTTTCTAATTTATTTGGCATTAAAATTAATTGAAGAACAGTTCTAGGCGATGACCAATGAGAGATTGAGGCTCCGGCATCGTAGTCGGCTAACGAATGCAGTTTTCTTCTTTTCTGCGAGGGCGACGTGTTTTGGTGAAACTTCCCTCTTTTTGGAAGGCCACAAGGGCTCCTTCTGATTATTTTGATGAAACCAACAATGTTAAAATATTAGTCCTAGTTAGTCCTTTTACGATATATTAGGACATTAGTACAATATGACGGAATACAATGTTGTCCCAAATGTAGTAACTCAAATTCATAAGGAAACTTCTTTTTTAAACGAGCACTAATCAAGGAAGATTCAAAATTTCATAGGAGAAAGCCGATGATCTGTCTTCATAGTTGGCCTTGTCTATCTCAATTGTATTGTTTCTCTTTCACTATTTCGTAGTGTTTAATGCAATTCGAATTGTGTAAAATTAGATTCGTTATTTTTCTATCAAAACTTTATCATTAATATGAGCCAAGGCACTGCATCTACAATGAAAATTTTCTTCCTTTCTTGTTTACTAAATGCGTAGATGGTTGCATATATAGCCCAGTAAATTTAGGCCAAAAATAGAGTGGAGATGAAACAAATTCATAATTAGCTGAAATTTGCAGGATTAGCTCGTAGAGATGTGTAGATCGAATCCTGGAAAGTCTCCTAATTTTCAATATCCACTTCCATCCAAAATGGTGGATCAAAGATGACCGCCAAGCTAAACTCATCCTAGAGGGTTTCCTCCATATCTCAGTCAAAAAACATCATTTTTCGATTGTATAAAAACTTATGTACTCTTGAAGGATGACTGTTGTGATTTAAACCTAGTTATCCAATAGAAGTAGTGTAAACGAGCTGAAGGCCTAGTATAGATTGATATTTAATGTAAAAATGTGATTTTTTTCTGGCTTACAATTTAATGTTAATCTGTTTAGTCTCATAAATTTGAAACAATTGGTAAATCGTAAGAAGTGATTCGAAAGTTCTTTGTATATTTGTTTTCGGACGAATGTCTAAAAAAGTGAAGCTCCGTTGAAAAATGGCTGACATATTTGATTCTTACCGAAATGGCCATTGTTATCTCAAAGTTGAAATTTTTGTGTTCAGTTGGGTACTTGATAGATAACTATAAATGTTTCTACGTTACTTTTTCATACGTCACTTCTGATTGAAGTGGCTTCCTAAACAACATAAATTAAATCTAAAAATATTGCAATCTCTCTTCCCACTCACATTGCACTTCTTTCACTGTTTACATCGTGTTATCTATTCTACTAAAAGAGGTTCCGTTTTGTAGTTGTTCAAGAAGCACTCCGCAATAAGTAGAATTTTAGGAAGTTTCCAAACTTTCTATGGTGTCTGCAATGTGGTAATATCATCTATGAAAGTTTCTTATATATTCCAGTGAAAACTGCATCATGTTTGAAGAAAATGTAACTGAACTACAAACATTTTTTTTTTTTTTTTAATTTCCCATAAGAATAACATTGGTTGTAAACAGTGTAGAATTAGTAGTTTATATTGAAGTGAATTTAAGCTTAGACGACAAACTGTAGTTTATTTTAATAATTTTAGTGCACGTATATTCATATTTTTTTAAAGTTATCTTGTCAAAATAGATTAAAGCACTGAATTTAATAATTTGCGACGCCATTAAAGTGGCTGCTCTACTTTATTTCAGACTTTGAGGAATCGGGTTGTGTCGTATCTCCGATGAAAAAAATGAAATGAAATCTTTGAGTTTTACGTCCCACGGTTATGCCGGTTAGGCTAAATGAGACGGTGATGATGAGTAATGAACGAAATGGTGGAATGAAGAAAGTGGGAGGAAACGGGAGAACCCTGAGAAAACCCACGCATACGGTGTTTGTCCACCAATAAGTTCACTTGGCGGGGGCTGGGATCGAACCCGGGACCCCAAGTACCAGAGTGGGGCCGCGGTGGCTCAGTGGTAGAGCGTTCACCTCTGGTGCTAGGGGTCTCGGGTTCAAACCCTGCTCCCGCCAAGTGAACTTTGTGGTGGACAAACACCGTGTGCGTGGGTTTTCTCGGGGTTCTCCCGTTTCCTCCCACTTTCTTCATTCCACCATTTCATTCATTATTCATTATCACCGTCTCCTTTAGCCTAACCGGCATAACCGTGGGACGTAAAACTAAAAATTCCATTCCATTCCCAAGTACCAGAGATAAACGCTCCATCAGTGAGCCACCGTGGCCCCTATCTCCGATGAAACGTTTAACTGGGTTAAGTAGGTGCAGTAATATTATCTATTCATAAATACAATCTATTCAACACTGGTTTATGCAGCAGAAGAATAAAATAAAACTAGGGAAAAAGAATGCATAATGATGGTCAACCCTTGTTTTGGAAAGTTGTTAAAATCGTTACCGCAGCAAAACAAGGGACTGATCTGTCAAAAATTGTTGTTAGGTTTGGTGGTTTCTAGGTGGGTCTTACCTAGGCACTATTGGGTACCTAATGTCAGGCAATGGAATCGAGAAGCTGTGGAGTTTGTTGTATATACAGTTGGGAAAATGATGAATGGTCGTGATTATTCCAAAGCCCTAATAGCTCATTTTCTGACATTCATTGTTTTGTATGTGATACTTCTTGAAGATTCTCTAAACGAGTTGAATGAAGAATTAAGAATGAAGAATATTATCCATATTACTATCCATGAACGTAGGGCGACAAATACATACAAAAACTATTGAATATTTTCAAGGGAACATCAGCATTAAATAACTAATCGACAGTGTAAAAAGGGCTGCAGAAGATGGAAACTTCTCGAGAACTGCCAAGTTGTGATTACATTATACGGAACAGGTCAAACTTATCCTTCTCTACATTCAAGCAGATCGATTTGGGGACTGGGAACTACATTTGTATTGTATTAAATCAATAATGCCTTACTTTCACGCAGCAGGTTACATTTTTTTTTTTTTTTTTTATGTAAAATGTGCCCATTTATATGTACAGCAAATGGAATAGTTGAATGGAAAACTGGACATCGTTGAATTCAGAAAATTTACTGAAGGTTATTTTACTCTTCGAAGAAAAGACAAAAGTATGGAGTGGAGTATCGCCAGCAGTGTATTACGAAATCCATGAAAGTAACCAGGGTAATAACACAAAGTCAAAGAATGACTGTTTCTACTTTATCAAGATTGGTTTCCTCATGCCCTATAAAATGAAAGTATCAGAAGTTTTGAAAGACTTTTGTGAACCTTTTGCATCCTCAGAACATGTTGAATTTTGGCCATTTAGACAGTCACGAGATGACTCTGATCTGACAAAGCTATCTAATTGGCTACTGCTTCACAATCCTTTCAACTACAATTGCCCTAAGCACTTATTGATAAATATAGCTACCGGGTTGGTTGCTGATAAAACGAATTGTGACAGTGCAAAAGAAGTTGGTGAAAACTACTATCCGCTATTGCAGGAGATTGCTTTGGGAAAGTTAAACTTCAAAGGAAAAAGAGTTATGCCAATATCTGCCACAAGCAATACATTGATGATCAAGAATAAAAGTGTAATACTCAATCTTCTGCAGTTGTTTATCAGGATTGTTGCTGTGCTCAAGTCAAATGAAAATTTACGTGATCATCTCAGATATGAACTAGCTGCTCAAACACCCTGGCTCTTTGATTAAGTTTCCTTGAGGAAGAATGCAAAATCAGCTTTGGCAGCTATCATTGAATCCGTTCAGTCATGTATGAACGCACCATCAACCCACTCGTCCATTGTAGATGAAAGATTTCTTCTGCGTATTGACTTAAAATGAATCTGACACCTACAGATATCCTATATATGCCTAAAATATGTCAGATTTGTGCAGAGACGTTTCTCTCCATGTGAGACAGTGAGTTTTGACAAATATACCTGCGCTTTATCAACTAAAAGTGTGGAGAGGCAACGAACGATGATGTCAAAAATGTCTGCAACTATTACCTTTGACGAAAATATGACGGCAACTACTATTTTTTTTTTTTTTTTTTTTTTTTTCCAAAATTCCAAGAACAAATCAAGACTAATTCAAATGATGATGGGCTATTTCCAATCTGAAGGAATAACTGTTATGGAAGCGGATAGAGACGAAGATTCACTAATCTGCTCAACTCCAATAAATTCAAGTCAAACTAGTGCCAGATCAGTTCCAGTAATATGTACTGATACAAATCTACTTACAATTCTAATTGCACGAGATATCCCAGTAGGATCACTGTATTTTTACGACCCCAATCAACTAACTACGATGATAAAAAAAAAAAAAAAAAAATGCTACGACATAACCAAAACACAAGAAGCTCTGGGGCCGATGAAGGACGTCCTTCTCTTCTTGTACACAGCCACTGGATGTGACACTACGTCTGCAATATACAGAAAGGGGAAATCTACAGCTTTGAAGTTGATAAAGCAAAATGAAGAACTGCGTTCTTTGATTTCACAGTTCAACATTCCTCAGCTTTATCACTAAAATGTAATTGAAATTAGAGAAACATTTCTGTTTTTTGAGGAAAACAAATTAATTCTGGATAACCTGCGATACATCCGGTACAATAAGAAAGTAACCAAAACTCTTTCTTCGAAATTTAACCTGGCAACTCTTTCACCAACAAGTGCAGCAGTTCACAACATTCACTTCGGGGTTATCTTCAAGTTCAACAGTGGCTAGGAAACAATCTGGATCCTACTGAATGGGGATCGTTCATGAAGGAAGGTAGATTGGACCCAGTGCCTTCAACGCTTCCCGCAGCTTCCGAAGAACTTCTAAAATTAATATCCTGTGACTTGTGATATAACAGCAAGAAGGGACTGTGACGAAACATGCCGATGCAAAAAGACAAATATTCAGTGTTCCAATTTTGTACCTCTTGCTTGGGAGAAATTAGTAAAAATTAAATTCCTCCCTCTTACGGTTTCGATGATGTGATGTTCAATGACTGGCCAATATTTTTCGTGTACAAACTGTAATTAAAAAAAAAAAAAAAAGACCTACAAGAAACATTTCAATAACATTTTTCTCGATTTATAAATGTATCCAACTTATAAGTTCAGATAAAACTTAAGAGCACAAAAATGTTGCCTTTCGGCATCAATAAAATTAATATACACACAGATAAAATTGTTTTATTGGTCATTTTATGGTATACATCGAAATTGTAATGCTTTTAGAGTATATAGGTTTTTCCATAATTGAAATATGTTTATTTTAAACTTAGATATATGGAAAAATATCAACCAAGGTAAAAGTGCTTGGCGGCCATCGTGGATCCGCCATTTTAAATGGAAGCGGACATGTAAATTAGGGGACTTTTCAGGATTCGTTTTGAATGTAAAGAGGATCTAATCCTGAGATTTTCAGCTAATTATGAAATATTTTCACATTAAATCCTAAATTTACTGGGCTAATATAGGTATTTTCGATTCCAGGGGCTTCAAGTTTAGTGTGTCAGCTGGAGATGTCAGTTACTGAAGTCTTCCCTGTTAACTGACCTCTGTAGATGAAATAGAGGCTCCAAATACATAAAAACACATTAATCCTTGATTAGAAACAGCCATTAAAGCAGCAGAAAATATAGCTCCACCATGACTTCTTATTTTCTGGCGTGTCTGAATCTATATCGAAGATTATTCCGTCTAGTTCTAATTCTGGAATATCATGTAGAAAGCTACCTTCAGTTCTTTCGGTTCTGCTTTCGTCTGAGTCAAGGGTGGTAAGAGAGTTAGAAATGTGCAGAAAGTATAAGAAGGTGTTGTTCGAAGGTAATTCACCAATTTCTTTAACATCGTCACCTGCTTCATCTGTAAGTAACGAGCTCGAAGATTCATTGCAGTGTAAGCGAGACAGTCGTGACTGGCATCCAGCCTATGTATTTCAACAAAAGATCTCAAATCAGATCGAATACTAACATACGGAAGTATTCCAGTCACAGACATTTCTTGTAGAGAAATCTAGAATATGGCATACGCTCGCAGAGTGAATATGAAATATTTTGTGACTACTTGAAACTCCATATAAAATTACCATTACTGTCCTTACTTTGGTATTCGGTACACCTCCTATCGCAACTGATGGTATCGATAATATCGTCTATGTAAGGAAAATGTGCTTTGTACTTCGCAATGTAAGAACTTCGAAACCAATTCTCCATATTTACTTACGAGCAATTTCTATATACGTATTTTCGATAATACGTAAGTTGCACCACTGAATTTTCCTGCTCTTAGCAACGACAACACTAAGCACAAGAATAGAAACTAAAATTTTATCAACAATGATTTAGAATATTCATAATATTCTAGGCATAAAGTTCGAGAATAAACAAAAAAATATACAGTTAAAAACAAACATTTTTATAGTTTAACGTCCCTCTATTGTGCACCGAGGCTAAGACGATGATGAGATGGATGATTATGATGGAATGACGAAAGTAAGAGAAAACAGGGGAACTCCCGAGACACAGTGTATGTCCATCACGAAGCACATTTACCGAAAGCTGGGATCGAACCAGGTATCTTACCAGTGGGGTAAAAGATTATGGATTGAAATGCATGTTTGAGGGGTTACTATGATAAAAATAATATTTAGGTATATTTAAGAAGTGCCTTATTTTAAATTCATTTTAATCTTTCCATCAAAATGTGAGTTAAAGAAATGCAGAAAGTAGCTTGTAATACAGCTACGGAGAATACATATCATTTCTGTGAAATTTTACACTAATGGCAACTTGACCACACTGTTTTGTGGTGAAATTTTACACCATTGATCACTAAACAGTGTGGACGTAAAAAAAGGAAACCCAAGATTGTGCAGGGCAATCAAAAGGATTGCTAAACAAGAGAGAAATTAAGTGCAAGGCAGGTTGCTGCAAAGATAAAGGAAGACTTAGGTCAGAGTATTTCACATCAAACAGTGTTAAGATGTCTCTCGGACATGAATATTAAAAAGAAACCGCCCATAAGGAGGTCTCGTTTGACACAGAAGTACATCAAGGACAGAAGAAGATTCGTGGATATGTTTGGAAAGTGAACAATTGATGATCGGAAAATGGTAGTTTCTCAGATGACAAGAAATTCAACGTTTCCGGTAATGATGGTGTAAAACTGTGGATGGAGCCGGGAGAAGAGTTAAAGCAAGAGTGCGTCACGGAGACAGAAAACTTAATGAAAGTGTAATGCTATGGGGAGCAATGTGTTCCAAAGGTATGAGAAGAAATAAAATCTGCATAGGTCCAATCGATGGTTTATCGTACTGAGATACTAAAGAAGGAACTTTTGAATACAGCTAGGGACCGTTTCAGTGGTTTAAACTTTGGACCATTCATTTTTCAAGATTATAATGCAACGTGCTACCGGTCTAGGATTGTCCAACAGGGTGAGTCAGAATTAGGTATTTAGAGGTTATGGTGGCCGGCCAATTCACCTGATATGAACCTCATCGAAAATTTGTGAGCTATTAGGTCTTCCAAATTGAGCAAATGTTGTAATAACAGGACAGAATTAATTAAAAAAGTTGTTCTTGTTTGGTGTTATGAAATCGAGCCTGGTACAGTCCGCAGCAGAAAACCTGCAACATGAGCATGTAAGTTTATAGTGAAACGACGAAGTCTTTTGCTCCAAAATAAGTGTGCACGGGAGGACGCCGAGGTTTCTCCTAGCTTCATTCGTGCCAGTTGGACGTTATGTTGATTCCCTGCGCTCTTAGACGTAGTTTGATAATAAACTTACATGTTCATGTTGCAGGTTTTTTGCTGCTGACTGTACATCTGAGAAACTTGTTGCATCAATGCCAAACAGAATTCAGGCTTTTAAAAAGACTAATGGATGACACACAAAATTTTGAAACACTGTTCATTTGTATGTTAAATAATGTAAACTGTATTTCAAAGCAATAACATAAAGATATATTACATATAAGTAAATAGCCTCTCATTAAAGTCATGAACAAAGCTTTTCCAGAAAACATACGGGTGGACCGAACCGTATAAACCAATGTATGCGCTATAATCCAAACATTAGTGCATTCCGTCTCCGAGGCTTCCAATAAGTCAGGATATAATAAGGCATTAGTAGAGAATAGCGCAGGAGGTTGTGTAAGGCGAGTATAACATCAGCTACTGCCTGACATTCAGTAAAACAATGTAGGGTTGTCTCAGGGACTCGCAGTACAGAGAGGAATAATATTATGTATTATGATATACCACATAATATACTTGGGATATAGACTGGTAAAACTGGGACATGCAAATTGCATCAGATACGACTCCAGTCTTTACTTGGTAGATGAGAGGTGAAATATGACGGTTCTCCTCCTTTTCTTAAAAAGTTCAATACAGTACCTTTACTGATCCACTCACCTGGAAAGTCCTGGAGTCCACATAAGCCATAAGGATGATTAGAGTTAGCACATATTTTGTACAAAACCGTGCCAACCGTGGTAGATTATTAATGTGAAAGGTATCACTCGGTAAGAGTGCAAGGGTCTCCGATTCAGGGTGTGTATCGGTCACGAAAGTCAAGAAAAAGTCACGAAATCAGAAGACGATCATGAAAGTCAAGAAAAAGTATTGAACTAACACTAACATTGAATGTAAATAAAAAGCCAAACTCAGTAAACGTCACCTTTTGAAAACACGCTATATCGACGTTTATCTAAAGAACAAAAGCCTTGGTTAGTCTTAAATTAGCGGGACGTAAGTTTCTGCGTGCCCCATGTGTAGATTTTGTGAATGATCATCACTTGTCAGAAGAGTTTTTCATTTTTTAAACTGTGATGACACTGGTCGTTCTGCTAAGTTGACATCAACTTAGTGGCTTAATTTCAAATCACTTGTAGCGGACGTAGTCGACGGAATACAAAGGTTCTTGAAGGTTTTGTTTTCATCCTCAGTTTACTTTTAATTCTCTGTTATGTTCCACTCCTCTTCTGTTGTGTATATATTTGTCTTAATGCTTGGAGCCATTGGTACCCAGGCGAGAACACAAGTAGAAATTTTTCAAATATAGAACGACCGGCTTTCAGGGTTAAAATGAATGTGAAATCGTAATACTTACATACAGCTCTACCGGTGCGAAAGATATTGGAGATTCAGACTAGACTGCATGCATAAAAGGGGTTGGAAGTTCAACTAGACTTGAGGGACATTCTGGTACCTGCGGTTAAGAGATTCCGCATTATTTTCAGCTGCAATATAGCAACAGGTTTCTACTTACCACTTTTCAACTAAATTAATGTACACTAAGGATATATTATTCCTTGGTTTACAACAATGGTGGTTAAATGGCCTGGGAATGAAAATGATAATATATTATTTGTTCCCAATTTTTAACTCCATCTGTGAAAAGGAGTGTGTTGCTGGCCATCGTCATATATCTCAAACGAGATTTGATTTTCAACTGTGAAAATATTTTCTTAACCTTTTGACTACCAAATGCCCATTGTACAAAATAAGGCCGTTGGTGCCGGGCCGATTTTTACAAAAAAATCAGATTTCATGTAGTTACTTTCAACTGTTCGCGCTTAGGCTCTAATTGGCCTAGACATATGAAATAGGAAGCAGGAGACGCACATAGAACAGCAATGCAGAAAATGTATGACTTAACGCACATTGAGTAAACCATAATCACATGAGAGAAGGAAAGTGGAACATGGCCTATATATTTGGTTCTTATTTTCTTGTGATCCACATTGCGTTAGATATTGACCATCACTGGTTTATATTATCTTAAATGTTCCTCTGACTAGTTGTTCGTGTTTGAGGAGATACAAAGTTGGTACAAGATAAATATAGCTTCCTAATGGCGTGAAGATTGAAAGTAAATTCAAATGTCACATGAGAGCAGAAATGTTATTCACGGCAAGAACGAAACATTGTAATCAGTAATAAGAATAAGTGTTAGGAAGCAACAGTGTAATGATCCTATACAGCTAAATAAGATCTGCGGTTATACTTCTGTTCATGTGACGTTGTATATTTGGAGGGTTCATATGGTAGTTAGAATTCTCATTATTCTTAAATCAATTAATTATTTTGCGTGTGTGTATTTGGTAGGATGTGCGAGGTAAACAACTTAATTGTGTACTCTCTACATTTCAGGTATGAACAGCAAATTGATAATTTACGGCAGCAGGCTTTCAATATGGAACAAGCTAATTTTGCATGCCAAACGTTAAAAGATACACATTCTACTGTCCAGGCTATGAAAACGGGAATGAAACAAATGCAGAAAGAATTTAAGAAGATCAATATTGATGATATTGAGGTAAGAATCATTTAATCTGTCTTAGCATTAACGTTGTTTCACTTCTATTTGTTCTCAACTACAGGTTGTTCTTGGAACTGTAGTTTATAAAGAAATAAATTCCATATGTGGACCGTATAAAATTCTTACGAATTTTAACTCGACGTGTTAGGAGTTATTGTTTGATTGATATGTACTGATGGAAGAAAAATGTAGGATAAAATAAAACTTATATAATATGAGCAAAGGGAAAATTTCTGAAGTCGAAGAGTAGCTCGGGGTTGAGAGATCTGAGGCACCACGATTGCTTAGATTGCTTAAATGTATAAATTTAGGATCAATGTTGAGATCTGATGACAGTCAGTCTAATAAGAGCAAGAGCTTGTGTGAATTTGCGAAAGTAATATTCGTAATAGTGGGTTATAACTTTTTATTTACATTATATATATAATATTATTTCTTTTAGTCTTTTAGTTCAACCTCCCGCGATTATGTCCCGTGGCTAAGAGAGATGATAGTAATAATTGTGATGGATGACAGTGGGAAGAAACGGAGAATTTCGAAAAAACGTATGCACATGGTGTTCGTCCACCACAAAGACCACTTAGTGGGAGCTGGAATCGAACCAGTGACACTGCACACTAGTATGTGAGTGCTCTAGTACTGAGCCATCGACACTCAAATAAAACTTAGAATTGGTGCTCCGTGAATGAGGTGACCACATGATAGTTTCTAAGTGAAATCTCTTATATCCCATATAGAAATGAGCTTTAGTAAAAACGAACAAACATATTGGTCTCTGGGCTGTTAGAAATCATCTTCCTGTTATCTGCTAACGGGACAGAAATTGATTAATTTACCACTGAGCTTTCAAGACACTATTTTAGTTGGTTAGTAAGTTACGGATAATACACCTCAAAGCATATTTCCTTCTTCTACTTCACTCGGCGCAAGTAATAAGCCGAGACGTTGGCTGTATTTCAGAATTCCCACTCCATTTCAAAAACGTTGTATTAAATATTTGATGTCTCTAAATAAAACTAATTCGTTTGTGTAAGAAGACATTCATATATACAAACTAGTAACATCTGTAATAATAATTAACCCTGCATTAGGCGCGTACGTTTGGGTTGGACCATTGTGCGCGTGGGTGACAGGTGTCACTCACCTATTAAAATGTATCTAGAATAAGTAAAATCATCTTTAAATAACAATTCTTTCATTTCTTTGATAAAATGTTAATCACAGGTTATAGTTTTGGTTGTACACAGTGGTGTATTGAATATAACAGACTTGTTTCATGACTACTAGACTGATTCCAAACATGTTACACAAATGTCTTTAAAATGTCCTCCACTCATCCATCTCTTACATTTCAAGCACCTTTTAGTTTTGTCTCTTCCTCTTTCACAAGCATGCCAACATCCTCTGGAGCATGATGGCTTCTCAACATTGACCATTTCTTGTTCCTCAATACCAAGTAACGGTCAGAGTCGCCTCTCTTCTTAATTACAAGTGGAATTTGGGGAATACAGCATAGACATTGTATCTGAAGTTTAAGCATTTACCAGGCAATATCCTTATATATATATGTATATATATATATATATATATATATATATATAACCTCCTTCGTGACAATTGAGGTGAACTGGCATTGGATTTCAGCATTCAAAGTGCATTAATTGCATATATCTTTAGAAGATCAAAATAATACATGGGCCATCTTGTTCCGACTCAGTGCTGTGGTCACTTGAACTCACGTGATAAATTTCATAATCACTTTCATCAGAACACACCTCCAACTCCTCTTCCTCCTCAAGCCACAGCAGAACGGCATTCTTATTTTTTTACCATCTCTGTCTTCCGGCGTTTTGACATTTTACTTGTTACGAAGCGCGCGGTTGACAATTGTCACCCAAACACGCTGCTGCAGAGAGAACTTATTTGTTATAAACTGTACACGGTAAACAGAAGTGTACTACTGCCGCCACAACAAACATCAGCAACTAAGTTCAGCTACTGAAAGGCGCGACTCTGACTACCAACACACAGTCTTGCAAATTTGAGACAAAAGTCATTGGGTAACACCTGTCACCCACGCGCCTAATGTAGGGTTAAGTGCAAAATGTGCTGTGTCCTGAACAAGGTTGGCTGGTTTAAACCAAGATGGTTTAAACTAGGGATGGGCAAAACCGTTTTTTTATAAAAACGGAAACCTGTTTCTAGAAAAACCGAAACCCGAAAAACCGGCATTTCGGGTTCTCCCAAACCGGTTCTATTTTTCACCGAAACTAGTTTCGGTTTTCTCCAAAAACCGGTTCGTTTTTCACCGAAACGTTTCGGTTTTCTCCAAGACCGGTGTCGGTTTTCTTCAAAGTCGGTTCGGTTTTCGGCCAGTTTCGGTGAAAACTTTTGGAAAACACACAAAACTATTTCTGTGGAAACGGAATCGGTTTCCGGAGAACAACGAAACACTATTCTGGTCAGAAATAGAACAAATTTTGGAAAAAGCCGGAACCGGTTTTGAAGAAAGCCGAAACCGGTTCCGGTGAAAAACCGAACCGGTTTCAGAGAAAACCAATAACTCTTTTTGGTGAAAAACGAACCGATTTTGGAGAAAACCGAAAAACCGGTTTTTGTGCCCACCACTATTTTAAACCAGCTGTTTTTTTAAAAAAAGAACAACTGGTTTAAACAAAAAAAAAAAAAAAACGAAAAATGCATTAAATCGTGTGAACTTAATGGTGACGTCTCCTGATAACAGACCGTCTCCTTTTCACTTTTTAATCAAGGCGTCCCATGTTCAGTTCTCGGTCGAACCACAACCCTTCTGCCAAGTGTAAATCAATAGCGGTTGGGATGTCACGTAACGTGAAAATCATCTTCTTGATAACCTCGTTATTACGTAAGGATGTTAAGCATAAACATACGAAACGAAACCCAATTGTATATTTCTGCTTGCCTGAATGCCTGTTTTATAAAGAAGCCAAGGTTACTTAAATATATTGATAGAAATTGGCAAAATTTATCGGTTGTCTACGTAGCTTCCAGCATTAGCTTGGATTAGACTTTCTCTTAATTATATTGAATGATATATGCATACTAAATTTGTAATGTAATACCTCAGTTTTAGCGAACTGATTATGATACGTTGACCTTAAAATTTTACATGCAAAGCAATAACGGGATGTTTTGCATTTAAAGTAATAACAGGATTTTCCCAATGGCTAAGGCGGGAGTTTCCCGATTTACATATAATTCTGTATAGTGTTTTCACGTGTGTAACTTTATTTTTTTGCCCTTCTGAAATGACTCTTGACAATTATATTAACAACTATGTAAGGGCCAGTACAACGTATTTTTATCAGGAGCCCTTCGTGAGTGAGTCGGTAGAATTCTGGCATTTGTGGCCGATTAGTCCCAATTTCAAGTCCAAATGGAGGACAGCTTCTCTCGGATGTAAGCCGAGAAGCGGTTTTGATTTCGCTTTAAGCTTATGTGACCCCTTCCAGCATAACCCTGTTGTTGCATAGTAACACCAAGGCGAAACAAACTTATTTCTGTCCATATGTAATATAAATATATAGAGCAAATTATTTAACCCCCCCCAAAAAAAAACTGGTTTAAAAAAACAGGTTTAAACCTAAAAAACCGGGTTTTTTGGTTTTTTCAATAAAAACCATGGTTTTCGCCAACCCTGGTCCTGAACGGTTTCGACAAGTAAGTTATATTGCATTTTGTGTAACAGAACTGAAGAAAGGCGAGATCGTACGTCTTGATAGCCAAATTTCGTGCTTTTCCAATCTCTTGGAATTGAATACTAGTTTCTGTAAAAACTAAGCATTTTTTAAGTATTACTGTAAGTATCGTAACGGTTTAGATATATATTATCGTAGGACGCAATAAGTGGTAAATGCTAATGTGTTATAAACTGCGTCAATTTCTGTCATTAAATTGGATGTAACAGGTAATTTCTTCTGATACCAAAATCACTTTAATAACAACAAGTAACAAAATTAGTTTACAATTTCGCCTTATTTACATGAACTTTTTTTTTTTTTTTAAATCCAAGTTCTATACTTAAACAGCCAAAAATGGCACAGATTTAGGTATACGTACTTTATATAGAAAATGCAGCGGTATCGTTTAACAGTTCTATTTGTTGCAACATGGAATCTTTGTTATTGGCAGCCCTACTTAAAAGCAAAACAAACTACAATATGACCAACACGTGGAATAGTAGGTTACGCGAGTGGAGATAAAAATACTACAGATGGTGACTCAGAGATTTCAGTTGAAAATAATGTTTGGTGTATATTTCTACAATCTTACTAAACCACATGTCTTTTGTTGTATTTTTTTTCCCCTTTTGATATTTAGAATGAGGATTATTTCTGTAGTGAGCACTATATATCGTAAAAATATTTTGCTTACGATATCAAAGTATCTTTCTTTGGTTCTTTTATCGTGTTTTATTTAGTTTCAAAAATCTGGCTAACCTTCTCTTTGAAAAGCATTGTATTAATTTGGAACGTGGAATTAAATTAAATTAATAGATGGTAATCGTCTTTGACCGATTTAGAACTGTTTCAGGCCAGAGTATTAACATTTTCCAAGTGCGTTATGCACGTGACTTGGATGTCGATCGATTAATAAACAGATGACCAGTTTTTATAATTTTTCTTCATTATGTTTTCTTTTGGAGCGTTTTCTAGCAACATATACTGTTCAGTTATTATTATTATTATTATTATTATTATTATTATTATTATTATTATTATTATTATTATTATTATTATTAAAATTAAAAGAAGCAAGGTGGCTCAGGATTAGAGCTTCATCTCGTACGAGAAGGTCTCCTAGTTCGATCCTATCATCTTATGTAAACTTACGTTAAAACAGCATTAGAGGTTTCGGTCTCTTCCTATTATTAACTCCAGTTCCTTCATCATCTTTCCCTTAAGATCCGTGTCGTTTAGGGTGAGGTAAGCATCCTATGACATTAAATTCCAGCCTATTCATTTTATATGTTGTAACCAATAGATCATTGTCCTCGAAGGACTGGGATTTAGAGAAAGAAAGATTATTTTGTATTATTTTACAGGATCTGCAAGATGAAATGGCAGACATGTTGGAACAAGCCGATGAGGTTCAGGAAGCCCTGGGGCGATCGTATGGAATGCCTGAAATAGATGACGATGAACTTGAGGCTGAGTTAGACGCTCTGGGTGATGAAATTGCTCTGGATACTGACACTAGTTATCTTGATGATGCAGTTAAAGCACCAACTGTTCCGGACAAAGAACCTGGCGCTGAAAGTGTAAAGAATAAGGTATGTTTTTAGCAAGAAAGGAAGAAAAGAGTAATCCAAGTTATGAGTGAAATGTATTCGTAAACAAATGTCACGTGCACACGTGAAATAGTTTTATTTGCATGGGGTGGTATTTTCTCAGTTATTATTGAAATCGGAACTGGTGGTTAATTGCGACTTCCAGTTTTAATAGAGAGATTAGAGTGCAGATCGAATATATTCTTGGGACATTTAGTTAATTGTACACAATCGCGTCTTGCTATTTGATATCGTTTTTGCTCCATAAGATCATAGTTAAAAACGGAAGAGGTTGATTTCAGCCACTTCTGGTTTTAGAAGAGAGGTTGATAATATTCTCCGAGATGCTTAATTGATTGCTCAAACCCGCTTCTCGCTTTCTATTACCGTTTTTAATCTATAGCAATCAACGTTAAAACCGGAAGTGATTAACTTCTTCCACTTTCAGTTTGAACAGAGAGATGAGAGAAATGATAATACTCGTTCTTAGAATGCGAAATCGACTGCAGGAAACTGTTTCTCAGTATCTTTTTGTCACATACCCGCCAGGAAGGACGAAGAAAAATTTTGTCATTAAATGTTAAAAAAGATTTTTAAAATAGTAAATGACTCTAAAAGCTACGTTTCAAGAAAACATTAAATAGCAATAAATAAAAACCAAAATTGAACTGAACTAAACCTGACCCCGCATATAAACACCCAATCTTTAGATTAATAACTATTAAAGTGAATTTTAAAAACAAGATAAAAACTAAACGTCAAAATAAACTTTCAAATAAAAAAGATTGGTGAAAGCAGCAGGGATCATTACATCATCTTACAACAGTCAAGTATACAAGCTAACAAAGATCAAACTACTTCTGGAAGAATGATACTGGAGGTTGTGGTGTAAGTTACTTTTCCTTTTTTTCCCATCTTGAGCTGTGAATAGGGTGATAAAATTGGTATTCCGTGAGGAGACAATTCATACTATTGATACTACCACTATACTATTTGTTGATTTTGTAAAAGAACGAAAGCTGCAACCATTAATAAAGCATATTTTGTTTAAATTGAATTTGTAACTCAATAGCTGACCTTTGGTCCTGATTATCAAAATAAAGTTAATAGTCAAAAATATTGTATCGCAGAAAGATTTACAATCAATTATTTAAAGATTGAAACATTTTATAGTTTTGCTGTATGTAGATTAATATTGAAACCAGAAGTGTTAGTGAGTTTCTATCACTTCCAGTTAAAGATGGAAATGTATTTTTCAGACGCGTAATCGATTGCAGCAAATAACTTATTGCTATCTAATACTATTGTTGATCTATAGGGATAAACGTAAAAACTGGAAATGGTTTGTTTCTACCACTTTCCAGTATATGGATCATCTTCATCAACGAACTCGATTCTTAACTTTTGATTCTTTACATCCTCGTAAAAACTGGAAATGGTTTGTTTCTACCACTTTCCAGTATATGGATCATCTTCATCAGCGAACTCGATTCTTAACTCTGTACATCCTCGTAAAAGCTGGAAATGGTTTGATTCTACCACTTTCCAGTATATGGATCATCTTCATCAACGAACTCGATTCTTAACTTTTCCTCTTTACATCCTCGTAAAAACTGGAAATGGTTTGTTTTTACCACTTTCCAGTATATGGATCATCTTCATCAGCGAACTCGATTCTTAACTTTTGACTCTTTACATCTTCGTAAAAACTGGAAATGGTTTATTTTTACCGCTTTCCAGTATATGGATCACCTTCATCAGCGAACTCGATTCTTAACTTTTTACTCTTTACATCCTCGTAAAAACTGGAAATGGTTTGTTTTTACCACTTTCCAGTATATGGATCATCTTCATCAACGAACTCGATTCTTAACTTTTGACTCTTTACATCCTCGTAAAAACTGGAAATGGTTTGTTTCTACCACTTTCCAGTATATGGATCATCTTCATCAACGAACTCGATTCTTAACTCTGTACATCCTCGTAAAAACTGGAAATGGTTTGTTTTTACCACTTTCCAGTATATGGATCATCTTCATCAACGAACTCGATTCTTAACTTTTGACTCTTTACATTCTCGTAAAAACTGGAAATGGTTTGTTTTTACCGCTCTCCAGTATATGGATCACCTTCATCAGCGAACTCGATTCTTAACTTTTGACTCTTTACATCCTCGTAAAAACTGGAAATGGTTTGTTTTTACCGCTTTCCAGTATATGGATCACCTTCATCAGCGAACTCGATTCTTAACTTTTGACTCTTTACATCCTCGTAAAAACTGGAAATGGTTTGTTTTTACCACTTTCCAGTATATGGATCATCTTCATCAACGAACTCGATTCTTAACTTTTGACTCTTTACATTCTCGTAAAAACTGGAAATGGTTTGTTTCTACCACTTTCCAGCATATGGATCATCTTCATCAGCGAACTCGATTCTTAACTTTTGACTCTTTACATCCTCGTAAAAACTGGAAATGGTTTGTTTTTACCGCTTTCCAGTATATGGATCATCTTCATCAGCGAACTCGATTCTTAACTCTGTACATCCTCGTAAAAGCTGGAAATGGTTTGTTTTTACCACTTTCCAGTATATGGATCATATTCATCAACGAACTCGATTCTTAACTTTTCCTCTTTACATCCTCGTAAAAACTGGAAATGGTTTGTTTTTACCACTTTCCAGTATATGGATCATCTTCATCAGCGAACTCGATTCTTAACTTTTGACTCTTTACATCCTCGTAAAAACTGGAAATGGTTTATTTTTACCGCTTTCCAGTATATGGATCACCTTCATCAGCGAACTCGATTCTTAACTTTTTACTCTTTACATCCTCGTAAAAACTGGAAATGGTTTGTTTTTACCACTTTCCAGTATATGGATCATCTTCATCAACGAACTCGATTCTTAACTTTTGACTCTTTACATCCTCGTAAAAACTGGAAATGGTTTGTTTCTACCACTTTCCAGTATATGGATCATCTTCATCAACGAACTCGATTCTTAACTCTGTACATCCTCGTAAAAACTGGAAATGGTTTGTTTTTACCACTTTCCAGTATATGGATCATCTTCATCAACGAACTCGATTCTTAACTTTTGACTCTTTACATTCTCGTAAAAACTGGAAATGGTTTGTTTTTACCGCTCTCCAGTATATGGATCACCTTCATCAGCGAACTCGATTCTTAACTTTTGACTCTTTACATCCTCGTAAAAACTGGAAATGGTTTGTTTTTACCGCTTTCCAGTATATGGATCACCTTCATCAGCGAACTCGATTCTTAACTTTTGACTCTTTACATCCTCGTAAAAACTGGAAATGGTTTGTTTTTACCACTTTCCAGTATATGGATCACCTTCATCAGCGAACTCGATTCTTAACTTTTGACTCTTTACATCCTCGTAAAAACTGGAAATGGTTTGTTTCTACCACTTTCCAGTATATGGATCATCTTCATCAGCGAACTCGATTCTTAACTTTTGACTCTTTACATCCTCGTAAAAACTGGAAATGGTTTGTTTCTACCACTTTCCAGTATATGGATCATCTTCATCAGCGAACTCGATTCTTAACTTTTGACTCTTTACATCTTCGTAAAAACTGGAAATGGTTTGTTTTTACCGCTTTTCAGTATATGGATCACCTTCATCAGCGAACTCGATTCTTAACTTTTGACTCTTTACATCCTCGTAAAAACTGGAAATGGTTTGTTTTTACCACTTTCCAGTATATGGATCATCTTCATCAACGAACTCGATTCTTAACTTTTGACTCTTTACATCCTTGTAAAAACTGGAAATGGTTTGTTTCTACCACTTTCCAGCATATGGATCATCTTCATCAGCGAACTCGATTCTTAACTTTTGACTCTTTACATCCTCGTAAAAACTGGAAATGGTTTGTTTTTACCGCTTTCCAGTATATGGATCATCTTCATCAGCGAACTCGATTCTTAACTCTGTACATCCTCGTAAAAGCTGGAAATGGTTTGTTTTTACCACTTTCCAGTATATGGATCATATTCATGAACGAACTCGATTCTTAACTTTTCCTCTTTACATCCTCGTAAAAACTGGAAATGGTTTGTTTTTACCACTTTCCAGTATATGGATCATCTTCATCAGCGAACTCGATTCTTAACTTTTGACTCTTTACATCCTCGTAAACACTGGAAATGGTTTATTTTTACCGCTTTCCAGTATATGGATCACCTTCATCAGCGAACTCGATTCTTAACTTTTTACTCTTTACATCCTCGTAAAAACTGGAAATGGTTTGTTTTTACCACTTTCCAGTATATGGATCATCTTCATCAACGAACTCGATTCTTAACTTTTGACTCTTTACATCCTCGTAAAAACTGGAAATGGTTTGTTTTTACCGCTTTCCAGTATATGGATCATCTTCATCAGCGAACTCGATTCTTAACTTTTTACTCTTTACATCCTCGTAAAAACTGGAAATGGTTTGTTTTTACCACTTTCCAGTATATGGATCACCTTCATCAGCGAACTCGATTCTTAACTTTTGACTCTTTACATCCTCGTAAAAACTGGAAATGGTTTGTTTTTACCGCTTTCCAGTATATGGATCACCTTCATCAGCGAACTCGATTCTTAACTTTTTACTCTTTACATCCTCGTAAAAACTGGAAATGGTTTGTTTTTACCGCTTTCCAGTATATGGATCACCTTCATCAGCGAACTCGATTCTTAACTTTTGACTCTTTACATCCTCGTAAAAACTGGAAATGGTTTGTTTTTACCGCTTTCCAGTATATGGATCATCTTCATCAGCGAACTCGATTCTTAACTCTGTACATCCTCGTAAAAGCTGGAAATGGTTTGTTTTTACCACTTTCCAGTATATGGATCATATTCATGAACGAACTCGATTCTTAACTTTTCCTCTTTACATCCTCGTAAAAACTGGAAATGGTTTGTTTTTACCACTTTCCAGTATATGGATCATCTTCATCAGCGAACTCGATTCTTAACTTTTGACTCTTTACATCCTCGTAAAAACTGGAAATGGTTTATTTTTACCGCTTTCCAGTATATGGATCACCTTCATCAGCGAACTCGATTCTTAACTTTTTACTCTTTACATCCTTGTAAAAACTGGAAATGGTTTGTTTTTACCACTTTCCAGTATATGGATCATCTTCATCAACGAACTCGATTCTTAACTTTTGACTCTTTACATCCTCGTAAAAACTGGAAATGGTTTGTTTCTACCACTTTCCAGTATATGGATCATCTTCATCAACGAACTCGATTCTTAACTCTGTACATCCTCGTAAAAACTGGAAATGGTTTGTTTTTACCACTTTCCAGTATATGGATCATCTTCATCAACGAACTCGATTCTTAACTTTTGACTCTTTACATTCTCGTAAAAACTGGAAATGGTTTGTTTTTACCGCTCTCCAGTATATGGATCACCTTCATCAGCGAACTCGATTCTTAACTTTTGACTCTTTACATCCTCGTAAAAACTGGAAATGGTTTGTTTTTACCGCTTTCCAGTATATGGATCACCTTCATCAGCGAACTCGATTCTTAACTTTTGACTCTTTACATCCTCGTAAAAACTGGAAATGGTTTGTTTTTACCACTTTCCAGTATATGGATCACCTTCATCAGCGAACTCGATTCTTAACTTTTGACTCTTTACATTCTCGTAAAAACTGGAAATGGTTTGTTTCTACCACTTTCCAGCATATGGATCATCTTCATCAGCGAACTCGATTCTTAACTTTTGACTCTTTACATCCTTGTAAAAACTGGAAATGGTTTGTTTTTACCACTTTCCAGTATATGGATCATCTTCATCAACGAACTCGATTCTTAACTTTTGACTCTTTACATCCTCGTAAAAACTGGAAATGGTTTGTTTTTACCACTTTCCAGTATATGGATCATCTTCATCAGCGAACTCGATTCTTAACTTTTGACTCTTTACATCCTCGTAAAAACTGGAAATGGTTTGTTTTTACCACTTTCCAGTATATGGATCATCTTCATCAGCGAACTCGATTCTTAACTTTTGACTCTTTACATCTTCGTAAAAACTGGAAATGGTTTGTTTTTACCGCTTTTCAGTATATGGATCACCTTCATCAGCGAACTCGATTCTTAACTTTTGACTCTTTACATCCTCGTAAAAACTGGAGATGGTTTGTTTTTACCACTTTCCAGTATATGGATCATCTTCATCAACGAACTCGATTCTTAACTTTTGACTCTTTACATCTTCGTAAAAACTGGAAATGGTTTGTTTCTACCACTTTCCAGTATATGGATCATCTTCATCAACGAACTCGATTCTTAACTTTTGATTCTTTACATCCTCGTAAAAACTGGAAATGGTTTGTTTCTACCACTTTCCAGTATATGGATCATCTTCATCAGCGAAGTCGATTCTTAACTCTGTACATCCTCGTAAAAGCTGGAAATGGTTTGATTCTACCACTTTCCAGTATATGGATCATCTTCATCAACGAACTCGATTCTTAACTTTTCCTCTTTACATCCTCGTAAAAACTGGAAATGGTTTGTTTTTACCACTTTCCAGTATATGGATCATCTTCATCAGCGAACTCGATTCTTAACTTTTGACTCTTTACATCTTCGTAAAAACTGGAAATGGTTTATTTTTACCGCTTTCCAGTATATGGATCACCTTCATCAGCGAACTCGATTCTTAACTTTTTACTCTTTACATCCTCGTAAAAACTGGAAATGGTTTGTTTTTACCACTTTCCAGTATATGGATCATCTTCATCAACGAACTCGATTCTTAACTTTTGACTCTTTACATCCTCGTAAAAACTGGAAATGGTTTGTTTCTACCACTTTCCAGTATATGGATCATCTTCATCAACGAACTCGATTCTTAACTCTGTACATCCTCGTAAAAACTGGAAATGGTTTGTTTTTACCACTTTCCAGTATATGGATCATCTTCATCAACGAACTCGATTCTTAACTTTTGACTCTTTACATTCTCGTAAAAACTGGAAATGGTTTGTTTTTACCGCTCTCCAGTATATGGATCACCTTCATCAGCGAACTCGATTCTTAACTTTTGACTCTTTACATCCTCGTAAAAACTGGAAATGGTTTGTTTTTACCGCTTTCCAGTATATGGATCACCTTCATCAGCGAACTCGATTCTTAACTTTTGACTCTTTACATCCTCGTAAAAACTGGAAATGGTTTGTTTTTACCACTTTCCAGTATATGGATCATCTTCATCAACGAACTCGATTCTTAACTTTTGACTCTTTACATTCTCGTAAAAACTGGAAATGGTTTGTTTCTACCACTTTCCAGCATATGGATCATCTTCATCAGCGAACTCGATTCTTAACTTTTGACTCTTTACATCCTCGTAAAAACTGGAAATGGTTTGTTTTTACCGCTTTCCAGTATATGGATCATCTTCATCAGCGAACTCGATTCTTAACTCTGTACATCCTCGTAAAAGCTGGAAATGGTTTGTTTTTACCACTTTCCAGTATATGGATCATATTCATCAACGAACTCGATTCTTAACTTTTCCTCTTTACATCCTCGTAAAAACTGGAAATGGTTTGTTTCTACCGCTCTCCAGTATATGGATCACCTTCATCAGCGAACTCGATTCTTAACTTTTGACTCTTTACATCCTCGTAAAAACTGGAAATGGTTTGTTTTTACCGCTTTCCAGTATATGGATCACCTTCATCAGCGAACTCGATTCTTAACTTTTGACTCTTTACATCCTCGTAAAAACTGGAAATGGTTTGTTTTTACCACTTTCCAGTATATGGATCACCTTCATCAGCGAACTCGATTCTTAACTTTTGACTCTTTACATCCTCGTAAAAACTGGAAATGGTTTGTTTCTACCACTTTCCAGTATATGGATCATCTTCATCAGCGAACTCGATTCTTAACTTTTGACTCTTTACATCCTCGTAAAAACTGGAAATGGTTTGTTTCTACCACTTTCCAGTATATGGATCATCTTCATCAGCGAACTCGATTCTTAACTTTTGACTCTTTACATCTTCGTAAAAACTGGAAATGGTTTGTTTTTACCGCTTTTCAGTATATGGATCACCTTCATCAGCGAACTCGATTCTTAACTTTTGACTCTTTACATCCTCGTAAAAACTGGAAATGGTTTGTTTTTACCACTTTCCAGTATATGGATCATCTTCATCAACGAACTCGATTCTTAACTTTTGACTCTTTACATCTTCGTAAAAACTGGAAATGGTTTGTTTCTACCACTTTCCAGCATATGGATCATCTTCATCAGCGAACTCGATTCTTAACTTTTGACTCTTTACATCCTTGTAAAAACTGGAAATGGTTTGTTTTTACCACTTTCCAGTATATGGATCATCTTCATCAACGAACTCGATTCTTAACTTTTGACTCTTTACATCCTTGTAAAAACTGGAAATGGTTTGTTTTTACCACTTTCCAGCATATGGATCATCTTCATCAGCGAACTCGATTCTTAACTTTTGACTCTTTACATCCTCGTAAAAACTGGAAATGGTTTGTTTTTACCGCTTTCCAGTATATGGATCATCTTCATCAGCGAACTCGATTCTTAACTCTGTACATCCTCGTAAAAGCTGGAAATGGTTTGTTTTTACCACTTTCCAGTATATGGATCATATTCATGAACGAACTCGATTCTTAACTTTTCCTCTTTACATCCTCGTAAAAACTGGAAATGGTTTGTTTTTACCACTTTCCAGTATATGGATCATCTTCATCAGCGAACTCGATTCTTAACTTTTGACTCTTTACATCCTCGTAAAAACTGGAAATGGTTTATTTTTACCGCTTTCCAGTATATGGATCACCTTCATCAGCGAACTCGATTCTTAACTTTTTACTCTTTACATCCTCGTAAAAACTGGAAATGGTTTGTTTTTACCACTTTCCAGTATATGGATCATCTTCATCAACGAACTCGATTCTTAACTTTTGACTCTTTACATCCTCGTAAAAACTGGAAATGGTTTGTTTCTACCACTTTTCAGTATATGGATCATCTTCATCAACGAACTCGATTCTTAACTCTGTACATCCTCGTAAAAACTGGAAATGGTTTGTTTTTACCACTTTCCAGTATATGGATCATCTTCATCAACGAACTCGATTCTTAACTTTTGACTCTTTACATTCTCGTAAAAACTGGAAATGGTTTGTTTTTACCGCTCTCCAGTATATGGATCACCTTCATCAGCGAACTCGATTCTTAACTTTTGACTCTTTACATCCTCGTAAAAACTGGAAATGGTTTGTTTTTACCGCTTTCCAGTATATGGATCACCTTCATCAGCGAACTCGATTCTTAACTTTTGGCTCTTTACATCCTCGTAAAAACTGGAAATGGTTTGTTTTTACCACTTTCCAGTATATGGATCATCTTCATCAACGAACTCGATTCTTAACTTTTGACTCTTTACATCCTCGTAAAAACTGGAAATGGTTTGTTTCTACCACTTTTCAGTATATGGATCATCTTCATCAACGAACTCGATTCTTAACTCTGTACATCCTCGTAAAAACTGGAAATGGTTTGTTTTTACCACTTTCCAGTATATGGATCATCTTCATCAACGAACTCGATTCTTAACTTTTGACTCTTTACATTCTCGTAAAAACTGGAAATGGTTTGTTTTTACCGCTCTCCAGTATATGGATCACCTTCATCAGCGAACTCGATTCTTAACTTTTGACTCTTTACATCCTCGTAAAAACTGGAAATGGTTTGTTTTTACCGCTTTCCAGTATATGGATCACCTTCATCAGCGAACTCGATTCTTAACTTTTGGCTCTTTACATCCTCGTAAAAACTGGAAATGGTTTGTTTTTACCACTTTCCAGTATATGGATCACCTTCATCAGCGAACTCGATTCTTAACTTTTGACTCTTTACATTCTCGTAAAAACTGGAAATGGTTTGTTTTTACCACTTTCCAGTATATGGATCATCTTCATCAACGAACTCGATTCTTAACTTTTGACTCTTTACATTCTCGTAAAAACTGGAAATGGTTTGTTTTTACCACTTTCCAGTATATGGATCATCTTCATCAACGAACTCGATTCTTAACTTTTGACTCTTTACATCCTCGTAAAAACTGGAAATGGTTTGTTTTTACCGCTTTCCAGTATATGGATCACCTTCATCAGCGAACTCGATTCTTAACTTTTGACTCTTTACATCCTCGTAAAAACTGGAAATGGTTTGTTTTTACCACTTTCCAGTATATGGATCACCTTCATCAGCGAACTCGATTCTTAACTTTTGACTCTTTACATTCTCGTAAAAACTGGAAATGGTTTGTTTCTACCACTTTCCAGCATATGGATCATCTTCATCAGCGAACTCGATTCTTAACTTTTGACTCTTTACATCCTTGTAAAAACTGGAAATGGTTTGTTTTTACCACTTTCCAGTATATGGATCATCTTCATCAACGAACTCGATTCTTAACTTTTGACTCTTTACATCCTCGTAAAAACTGGAAATGGTTTGTTTTTACCACTTTCCAGTATATGGATCATCTTCATCAGCGAACTCGATTCTTAACTTTTGACTCTTTACATCCTCGTAAAAACTGGAAATGGTTTGTTTTTACCACTTTCCAGTATATGGATCATCTTCATCAGCGAACTCGATTCTTAACTTTTGACTCTTTACATCTTCGTAAAAACTGGAAATGGTTTGTTTTTACCGCTTTTCAGTATATGGATCACCTTCATCAGCGAACTCGATTCTTAACTTTTGACTCTTTACATCCTCGTAAAAACTGGAGATGGTTTGTTTTTACCACTTTCCAGTATATGGATCATCTTCATCAACGAACTCGATTCTTAACTTTTGACTCTTTACATCTTCGTAAAAACTGGAAATGGTTTGTTTCTACCACTTTCCAGTATATGGATCATCTTCATCAACGAACTCGATTCTTAACTTTTGATTCTTTACATCCTCGTAAAAACTGGAAATGGTTTGTTTCTACCACTTTCCAGTATATGGATCATCTTCATCAGCGAAGTCGATTCTTAACTCTGTACATCCTCGTAAAAGCTGGAAATGGTTTGATTCTACCACTTTCCAGTATATGGATCATCTTCATCAACGAACTCGATTCTTAACTTTTCCTCTTTACATCCTCGTAAAAACTGGAAATGGTTTGTTTTTACCACTTTCCAGTATATGGATCATCTTCATCAGCGAACTCGATTCTTAACTTTTGACTCTTTACATCTTCGTAAAAACTGGAAATGGTTTATTTTTACCGCTTTCCAGTATATGGATCACCTTCATCAGCGAACTCGATTCTTAACTTTTTACTCTTTACATCCTCGTAAAAACTGGAAATGGTTTGTTTTTACCACTTTCCAGTATATGGATCATCTTCATCAACGAACTCGATTCTTAACTTTTGACTCTTTACATCCTCGTAAAAACTGGAAATGGTTTGTTTCTACCACTTTCCAGTATATGGATCATCTTCATCAACGAACTCGATTCTTAACTCTGTACATCCTCGTAAAAACTGGAAATGGTTTGTTTTTACCACTTTCCAGTATATGGATCATCTTCATCAACGAACTCGATTCTTAACTTTTGACTCTTTACATTCTCGTAAAAACTGGAAATGGTTTGTTTTTACCGCTCTCCAGTATATGGATCACCTTCATCAGCGAACTCGATTCTTAACTTTTGACTCTTTACATCCTCGTAAAAACTGGAAATGGTTTGTTTTTACCGCTTTCCAGTATATGGATCACCTTCATCAGCGAACTCGATTCTTAACTTTTGACTCTTTACATCCTCGTAAAAACTGGAAATGGTTTGTTTTTACCACTTTCCAGTATATGGATCATCTTCATCAACGAACTCGATTCTTAACTTTTGACTCTTTACATTCTCGTAAAAACTGGAAATGGTTTGTTTCTACCACTTTCCAGCATATGGATCATCTTCATCAGCGAACTCGATTCTTAACTTTTGACTCTTTACATCCTCGTAAAAACTGGAAATGGTTTGTTTTTACCGCTTTCCAGTATATGGATCATCTTCATCAGCGAACTCGATTCTTAACTCTGTACATCCTCGTAAAAGCTGGAAATGGTTTGTTTTTACCACTTTCCAGTATATGGATCATATTCATCAACGAACTCGATTCTTAACTTTTCCTCTTTACATCCTCGTAAAAACTGGAAATGGTTTGTTTCTACCGCTCTCCAGTATATGGATCACCTTCATCAGCGAACTCGATTCTTAACTTTTGACTCTTTACATCCTCGTAAAAACTGGAAATGGTTTGTTTTTACCGCTTTCCAGTATATGGATCACCTTCATCAGCGAACTCGATTCTTAACTTTTGACTCTTTACATCCTCGTAAAAACTGGAAATGGTTTGTTTTTACCACTTTCCAGTATATGGATCACCTTCATCAGCGAACTCGATTCTTAACTTTTGACTCTTTACATCCTCGTAAAAACTGGAAATGGTTTGTTTCTACCACTTTCCAGTATATGGATCATCTTCATCAGCGAACTCGATTCTTAACTTTTGACTCTTTACATCCTCGTAAAAACTGGAAATGGTTTGTTTCTACCACTTTCCAGTATATGGATCATCTTCATCAGCGAACTCGATTCTTAACTTTTGACTCTTTACATCTTCGTAAAAACTGGAAATGGTTTGTTTTTACCGCTTTTCAGTATATGGATCACCTTCATCAGCGAACTCGATTCTTAACTTTTGACTCTTTACATCCTCGTAAAAACTGGAAATGGTTTGTTTTTACCACTTTCCAGTATATGGATCATCTTCATCAACGAACTCGATTCTTAACTTTTGACTCTTTACATCTTCGTAAAAACTGGAAATGGTTTGTTTCTACCACTTTCCAGCATATGGATCATCTTCATCAGCGAACTCGATTCTTAACTTTTGACTCTTTACATCCTTGTAAAAACTGGAAATGGTTTGTTTTTACCACTTTCCAGTATATGGATCATCTTCATCAACGAACTCGATTCTTAACTTTTGACTCTTTACATCCTTGTAAAAACTGGAAATGGTTTGTTTTTACCACTTTCCAGCATATGGATCATCTTCATCAGCGAACTCGATTCTTAACTTTTGACTCTTTACATCCTCGTAAAAACTGGAAATGGTTTGTTTTTACCGCTTTCCAGTATATGGATCATCTTCATCAGCGAACTCGATTCTTAACTCTGTACATCCTCGTAAAAGCTGGAAATGGTTTGTTTTTACCACTTTCCAGTATATGGATCATATTCATGAACGAACTCGATTCTTAACTTTTCCTCTTTACATCCTCGTAAAAACTGGAAATGGTTTGTTTTTACCACTTTCCAGTATATGGATCATCTTCATCAGCGAACTCGATTCTTAACTTTTGACTCTTTACATCCTCGTAAAAACTGGAAATGGTTTATTTTTACCGCTTTCCAGTATATGGATCACCTTCATCAGCGAACTCGATTCTTAACTTTTTACTCTTTACATCCTCGTAAAAACTGGAAATGGTTTGTTTTTACCACTTTCCAGTATATGGATCATCTTCATCAACGAACTCGATTCTTAACTTTTGACTCTTTACATCCTCGTAAAAACTGGAAATGGTTTGTTTCTACCACTTTTCAGTATATGGATCATCTTCATCAACGAACTCGATTCTTAACTCTGTACATCCTCGTAAAAACTGGAAATGGTTTGTTTTTACCACTTTCCAGTATATGGATCATCTTCATCAACGAACTCGATTCTTAACTTTTGACTCTTTACATTCTCGTAAAAACTGGAAATGGTTTGTTTTTACCGCTCTCCAGTATATGGATCACCTTCATCAGCGAACTCGATTCTTAACTTTTGACTCTTTACATCCTCGTAAAAACTGGAAATGGTTTGTTTTTACCGCTTTCCAGTATATGGATCACCTTCATCAGCGAACTCGATTCTTAACTTTTGGCTCTTTACATCCTCGTAAAAACTGGAAATGGTTTGTTTTTACCACTTTCCAGTATATGGATCACCTTCATCAGCGAACTCGATTCTTAACTTTTGACTCTTTACATTCTCGTAAAAACTGGAAATGGTTTGTTTTTACCACTTTCCAGTATATGGATCATCTTCATCAGCGAACTCGATTCTTAACTTTTGACTCTTTACATCCTTGTAAAAACTGGAAATGGTTTGTTTTTACCACTTTCCAGTATATGGATCATCTTCATCAACGAACTCGATTCTTAACTTTTGACTCTTTACATCCTCGTAAAAACTGGAAATGGTTTGTTTTTACCACTTTCCAGTATATGGATCATCTTCATCAGCGAACTCGATTCTTAACTTTTGACTCTTTACATCCTCGTAAAAACTGGAAATGGTTTGTTTTTACCACTTTCCAGTATATGGATCATCTTCATCAGCGAACTCGATTCTTAACTTTTGACTCTTTACATCCTCGTAAAAACTGGAAATGGTTTGTTTTTACCACTTTCCAGTATATGGATCATCTTCATCAGCGAACTCGATTCTTAACTTTTGACTCTTTACATCTTCGTAAAAACTGGAAATGGTTTGTTTTTACCGCTTTTCAGTATATGGATCACCTTCATCAGCGAACTCGATTCTTAACTTTTGACTCTTTACATCCTCGTAAAAACTGGAAATGGTTTGTTTTTACCACTTTCCAGTATATGGATCATCTTCATCAACGAACTCGATTCTTAACTTTTGACTCTTTACATCTTCGTAAAAACTGGAAATGGTTTGTTTCTACCACTTTCCAGCATATGGATCATCTTCATCAGCGAACTCGATTCTTAACTTTTGACTCTTTACATCCTTGTAAAAACTGGAAATGGTTTGTTTTTACCACTTTCCAGTATATGGATCATCTTCATCAACGAACTCGATTCTTAACTTTTGACTCTTTACATCCTTGTAAAAACTGGAAATGGTTTGTTTTTACCACTTTCCAGTATATGGATCATCTTCATCAACGAACTCGATTCTTAACTTTTGACTCTTTACATCCTCGTAAAAACTGGAAATGGTTTGTTTTTACCACTTTCCAGTATATGGATCATCTTCATCAGCGAACTCGATTCTTAACTTTTGACTCTTTACATCCTTGTAAAAACTGGAAATGGTTTGTTTTTAGCACTTTCCAGTATATGGATCATCTTCATCGGCGAACTCGATTCTTAACTTTTGACTCTTTACATCCTCGCAAAAATTGATGATCCATCAAGTAGTTGTTGAGATTGTCTCCCAGACGGACACACGGGTAGGCAGTAGATATATGAAGGAGATTTTGGTAAACTACATTGTTTAAACATGCATCAACTTGCGAGTAGGTATTCTACTTACAGGCGAGAAAGGCATGACAGAAACTCGTATTAAAATATATAATTCATCATTTAAAAAATATTCAACAAACCCAGCAAATTAGAAAATATTGGAACCTTGCATCCGCCAGTTTCGCTCTCAGTCTGTTTCAGAGCGGTGAATAAACACAGTCTGAAACACAATGGGACGCTATGAAAGGAAACAATATGGACCCAAGTCAATCCAATCCGTTAAAATATGCAATAAGCTAATAATTGAATGTCAGTAATACCCCAAAAAGAATTGGCGATAATGATAGTAAGGTGAAGCCAGACCTTGATTTTTTTCTTTATTTCTTATGCCCGAATGTTTGTTGTGTGTCGTAATAAAAGTCCCTTGAAAGAAATTAACTGTTTCGCTTAGTTATTTTGAGTTTCTTTTTTTTTTTTTTTTTTTTTTTTTGTTTGTTTCGTGTGTGTGTTTTGGGAATCCCAACAGCAATCACTCACAGGAGTAAAATCTGGATGATCGATAATACTAAACGAATATTTATTTTATTGTTATTTCAACATTGAGGTTAAGTGACGTAACATGTACGCTAAATTACGTTATTCGGTACGAGATCCATACTCACGCCTCCATACATGTGACCGTGTCACTATGGCAGATGTGACTGCAATACCAAGCCAGGGGTACTAAATCAGAGACGAATCACAATGTCCATTTGTGACACAAGAACGTTGCAGCAAATATTTTATAGTTCAAACTACTGTGTAGTATTTCGCTGCTCCTGCAAGTCATGTGACATACTCAGTTTAGCATGGGACACCCGGGCAAGTGGTTTTACGATGTGAGTCCTTACCAAAGCGATTTCTAAACGCCATCATTGTTTGCTCGTGTGTGTGGTCTTGTGTGAACCCTTACACATACCGTACACAGTGTCACTACAGCCACTTACATCAGCCATGGGTTCACAACTGAAATGCCCCGCCAGACTTTGGACAGATAGATATCAGACAGTGCTTGAAAACAGGAAAAGTAGACTACTATCTGTGACCATGAAAGCAATGTTACCAATATCACAACTAAAATTACACTGACACTATTTCTTTGTGATAATCAAACCTGGGGTATGGGAACTTCCCAGAATGCTGAATATTTTTTTGTTAAAAACAACGAACCAGATAAACTATTATAGGCAGTGTTATAAGAGAAACATACGAAGGTGGGTCAAAAAGTAACGCACAATCCACTTAAGCTCAGTAGTGGAAGCTGTAGAGAAGTGCAATTTGGTAGGCAGAAGTATTGGTTTTTGTCCTTTGGAAATATCACTCAATATATGATCCATTTGCTTCACTGCACTGCAACCACCTTTGTTTCCACGATACGAATACACGATTGTAATATTCTTGAGATTGGTAATCACATTATCTACACACACACACACATTCAGCTCGTTGTCATCTCGGAACTGTTTCCTACGCAAATGAGCCCTTAGGCGTCCAAACAGATTGAAATCCGTTGGCGCTAGTTTGAGACTATATGTGGGTTGTGATTCACTGCGCATCCAATATTCTGAACTGTGATGTGTGCATTGTACTCGTACTGTTCTTTCGTTATTGTGATGCAACTTCATGTCCCTTGCTTCTAACTCTGGTGTCTGTTCATAAAGTACGCTGTAGCTTGTCCGAGGACGAACAGTAATAGTTGTCTTTGTAGGCGAGGTTCTCAATCCCTCATGCGCTTTTATTGCTCGTGACGGTGGATGGTCTACTTGACCGTGGCGAGTCCTGAAATCCTGCAATCATCACGCAGAAACCTCTGAAGTCATAGTTACACATGACTTCGCCTCATTGTGTTTTAACCCCCCTTAAACTGGCAATAGCTTACTATGAAACGATGTTGCTGAATTATTCCCGAGTTTGTAGAGGAATTCAATCACAGCACGTTGATGTAATAGGGCGTCACGTTGGTTATCTGTAGTGGCTTTACCTGCAACAACAGGAAATAATAATGGCGTGTAGGCTAGGTGGTAAAGGACCAATGCTTCTACCTATAAAATTTCATTTCTTCATTGCTTATCGAGCTACAGTGGATTGTGCTTTACTTCTTGACCGACCTGTATACATATTTCAACATATATATTAATACAGGGTGTCTACTGATACTGGAAATACTTGAATTATACTGGAATTTAATTTTGATACTGGAAATATACTGAAAATTTGATCCACATACAGGAAAAATAATGAAACTGGTTATTTGTCAAAATACTTATTTGTAATTGTTTCAATAGTCTTAGAAACAATTTTGTATTCATTGAGATTGTAAATTTTTCCAAAGCAAGAGTTGTATACATTTTGTAATTAGACATTTAAAACAATGAGTGGAGTGGACGCAGTGAGAGAAGTTGGGAAGCCGTTTAAAAAACTGTTTTAAAAAAATCATTTGTATTTCAAAAAATTCAAGGCTAACTAAATTTATTGAAAATTAAATATTCTTTTGATGGTAAAACAATTACAAACCTGAAATCATCAAGAGTGAGATTATTCTTAAAGAACTTTAAAAATATCATTGTAATAGGTACTGGAATTTTGCTGATAGTTATACTGAATGTATTGGAAATATACTGGAATTTTGAAAATGAAACTCAGTAGACACCCTGTAATGACGAGATAATTAGTCTGTTATACATTATAATTAGTCAGTGGCAGATTGTCTATATGCAATGATATACAGAGAGTGAAGATATGCAGGACTGGACCGGGATACGAACTCTGGTCTTTGGCTTACCGTGCCAATTCGTTAACCTCTATGCTACCCAATCCACTTCCATATATTCTATCATTCTTGAAGTCGGTGCTCAGTTACTCACTCGTTCAACGTGTATCATTAAATTTGCGCCTATAGAGAAATTGGTTTGATATTAAATTGGTAATTTATCACATGTATATTGTTTAGTTCGAATTTTGGAAATCTTTTCAGTAAATTTTTATTTGATAAGTGGATTCATTATGTCATCATTTGGCAGATATATTTTGGAATATGTATGCTTCTATTGTACTGTTCTATACAAAAAATATTCATTACTTTATTGTTAATAAGAAATAATTTTAGTCCATGTTCAAAAAACACCCTTTTTGTGTCAGTTGACACCAGGGTACTACTGGCTCTGAAAAAGAATTATGTCGATAATTACTTGTATCGTATAAGAATTCATTTATTGTAATGTAATGTATCTCTGAATGAAATATAATTGTTAGAAAGATAAATGGAACATTTATTTCGTTGAAGTTTTCCTGTACAGCTTCAGCCACTTATTTCTACGACGATGTTCATCAAGTTAAGTCATTCACGCGAAGATTGAATCACTGTATAAACACATTTTACATCAAATGTGATTTTGATTTTCGTACTACTGACTTAACCTAGTGAACAAGGCCATAAAGTAAGTGGATGAAAGTATGCACGGAAGATCTTACAACGCAGTCAGTCAAGTCAGTGTTATCTTTTTAACATTTTAGATTCAAGTATGCATTACATACTGTCTTCATGTAAATGTCTGAATAAAATAATTTATTTTCTTTTCACAGGATGGAGTATTAGTGGATGAATTCGGATTGCCACAAATACCTACGTCCTAACTCGCTTCATGAATCGTGCGCAGATACTTGACTGAAAAAAACTGAGCATGCCACAGATTAATTATGAAGACTTTAACAGCTTTACCTGCACATAGAGAAAGTTTGTAAACTGAATCAGTGACTTTTTTTTTTTTTTTTTGGAAAGTTTTATTTTTCAGTATAATTACTTTCTGCAACAAACAGTGCATTAAAAACAAGAAAAAGTAGTGATTGAAATCAGTTTCAGAATGCAACTCAAATTGCCTTACATCGGAAACAATTACATTTTAATGTAAATTTTTAGCATTAATCATGCTGTCATTTAAATAGCCATTTAAATGGAAGTAGAGAAACCTCAAAATGGAAGACAGAACATTGACAAAGTATTACGGTGCTAAAAGTACACTTCTACATAATTTGTATCTATGTATATGTATTCTTTCTTTCCTAATTTGTAAATAAATATAGAACAAATCTTCTTTATGTTTTTTTGAAAAAATTCAAGTGTGTCTCATAAGAGGAGGTGAACATAACATCTATTTGGCCCTAAGTTCGTTATATCAAAATTTCTGGAACTAGTTTAAGCGTAGTTTACTCACTAAATGTTCAAAGATAACACTCAAGATATATTTAAACTGATGCATTTTCCGAAGATTTTCTGTTTTTTTTACAAAATTACTTCTTTATAATTGAGAATACATCCACTATTATAGCTTCTCTACTGCTTAAACATGCATGTTTATACATGTCTGGCCACTTCACAGCCTAAATGTTCAGATCTGGCGATTTATTAATGTTATCGTTATATGGGGTCATAATGATACTGCTATTTACAGGATAACTGAAAATTAAAGTACAATATAAATTTAAAGTGGTACTAGTTCGCTGAATTCGTTTTCAATATAATACAATGATACAACAAAATTTTCTTTCAGTTAACAATATACTAATGTTAATCTTATGGAGATCTAGTATGTTTAAAATCTTGTAAAACAAACTGTATTAAAGTTTTACTTTAAAGTTTTGCATCGTTTTGTTTTAAACTACAGGGAACGTTGATTCTAAGAAAAATGTGAACACATTTCTGATATTTTCCCAATACTCATGTCCAAGTCCTGTATTTTTAGTTTTTTCTATGTACACTAAATTTTTGCACTGACTTTTTTTTTTATTATTTTTATTTTTTTTATGATAAACACCCTCTGTTTACTACTTCCAGTAGTCGTGTCAATGTTGTTTTAGAGTTGCCAATTTCTAACTCCATTCTTTTCCGTTTTAATGAGAAGAAAAATTACTGAAAATGTCAGTTGTGTTCAATTTGAATTCCTGAACGAACTTAATTATATTTTCCCTATTTATCTAATATGCTGTTATCTCCATTTAATTTTTGTTCCATTGTTCTAATAAAATACGGTTTCATATGCGTATCTTTCAATTTAAAAGAAGTCGTGTGATGTATTTCCAGCTTATTATTGGAATGTTTGGTTTCTATCAGATGCTTTATTAAATCAGATACCGCAAGAACTTGTTTTTCAGATTCTCTTATATGTTCTTTAAATCATGTGCTACATTTCGTTTGTCATGCCCATGTAATTAAATTTACATTGGTATTTTATCTATGTAATAATTTTTATATTCCGTTAAGTACTTTTCCAAATACATGGGGGATTTCAGTGCTGCTCTGAAACCATACTTTTTTTTTTTTTTTTTTTTTGCTACTTTCTGCATTCTATACGATATTTTAGCCCATATTTGATAAAGCTATCCAATTCTTACTGGTAATTTTTTTGCCTTGTTTTGTTTCTTCCTCTTCCCAGGTTCTCCCGTTGAAAAAAAAAATCAAGATAAGCATGACAAAGAAAGAATGTAGTAACAATTATTAAAGAACACATGTTGTGGTGTGTCAGGTTTATCAAAGCATCTAATGGAAACCAAACATTCCATAAACAAGATGGAAATACTTCCTAAGACGTCTTTGCAAATTGAAAGATATCCGTATGAGTCATACTTTATTTAGAACCATGGAATCAGAAGTAAACCAAGACATTGTTATATTAGATAAACAATGAAATAGTATAATTAAATGCAGAAAATTTTATAATTGACTGTTTTGTTCAATAAAAAGAAATTGTTCCAGTTTAACGGACAACTTCGGTCATTATCAACAGGTCCACGGATTTTTTTTTTTTTTTTTTTTTAAATATAGACCGTGACCTAACGTTTCGATTTGTAAAAACATCTATAAACTTGTGCGAGTATTACGAAGAAACTGCAAAATTAGGTCCATAAGAAAAGGAAAAAAAAAAAGAAAAATAACCATTTTAACATCAAAGTTATTCAACTTTTGTGTATACCGAGAGAGACTGATCTGGTGCATCCCTTTAAATTATGTTGTGTTAGTTTGTATAAAACAGTAGTAATTACTCTGAAAACAGTGATAACAATTTTCTTAGAAAAATTGTGTTCTGGAACATTGGAAAACACGCAGTAACAAAACTAATTCATTGTTAACAAAAGATAGGTTCGATTTTCGGTGCCAAATCCATGTAACTGAAAGGTCGAAGTCTAGCTTGAAGATAATTTCGATTTTCGTTACCACATTCACTAGTTTCTTGCCTTCAAAATCATTACGCTTTGCACTTCGTTTACGTCTTTCTCTCGTCTTGCTAAAAAAAAATAGAAAGTTCCTCACTACTGTATCTTGAATTCGACTATGGATTTTTTAAACTTTTTGTTATTGCGTGCTTTCAATATGTTCCAGAACACAATTTTTCTAAAATATCTATTAGTATTATTCATATTTTGTATAAACCTCCACAAAGGAATTTTAAGAGATTCATCAGACTACTTTCTTTCAGATGGATACTACATTTGAATGAGTTTGGTCATAGAGTGACCGATTTTTATTTCAAAAATACATGTTTTGTCATTCTTTTTCTCATGATACTAATTTTTCATTTTCTTCAATTACGCAAGTTGATAAATGTTTTTAACCCTTCTTTGTTGTTGTTCATTCATAACTACACTGGGGCCAATATAGTGCATAGATGTTCATTTTACTCCGACCTCATTCACCCTCGCCCTCGCAAAGGGAAGGTTGAGAAAATTAAAGTATGCCAATTGTCGGGAATTGTATATTGGCTTAACCTGTAGGAGCTATGTAATTGCAGATAACGAACAATGTTATGAAGTTGTTTGTTGACTCATGTACGGTATTTCGCATAATTTCCAGGGATAATTTTTAGAAGTCATATTTGGCACTACATTTTATACAGTACCAGCCCTCATTAGAAAAAACTTACTTTCTAATATTGCTACTCTTTTGTTTATATATATATATATATATATATATATATATATATATATATATATATATATATAAAACGTAGATAGCCTTCCAAAGTTTTAAGTCCAAAATATTGAGCCTAGATCCTTCCTGATTTCCACAGGTCTGCAGATAGGAAGTTCAGTTTCCCTATATTCTATCAAAGAGCAACATGCTCACTATGTTACAGAAGCAGTAATATTGATGTTGGCTCTAATAATTATCAGTCAAGAAACTAGTTTTATTAAAGTATATTATTAGTCAAGAAACTAGTTTTAAAAAAATGTCAGAAAGGACGTCAAAACTGGCATACCGGGTGTTAAATGATTAAAAAATGTGAAGGGCACAAGATCACCAAGACAACAAGAGTGAAAAGCAGAAATGTTTCACAGTAGTGTCTTGAATGATATGGTCAATAAAGTCACGTATCAGATTTTCATTTTAACATGGGTTCTAATTCTGCCTATGAAAATTAATTTTTCATAAATAATCTAGCAAAAATCATGCATCTAGCAATATAAGAAAATTAAAAAGATATACCAAGTGTAACTTAATGTAACAAATGTCAGGAGATGATTCCTGACATCTAGAAAAGAAAACAAAATTGTATGAATATATACCATATTGGGAATATTGACAGAGTTAACGAGGGCCGAAAGCAAGGGAACAATATGTTCGAAACGGTAGGTGCCGATGTACAGAGAGACACAAACGTACGTTCGTCGTACACATCACAGGATATGTACCAAGTGTTCGCCATGGACATCAGTGTTGCATGACAACATCGGATCATGGATTGGCGAACCCGTTCGAAGATGCCTGGGTAGTTGTAACAGTTGCACAGGTGTTATGAATACACTGTTCCAAGTTGAATTGAGTTGATTTTGAATGTAACGTCCCTTTTAGCAACGAGGTTATATGAGACGGGACCTACTGATTAACGTGGAATCCGAACCACATGAGTTCCCACCGGGAATCGAACCCGGGTCTCCCACTACGCTGTTCCAAGTCCTTGACATAGTTAACAGGAGTAGTATACACCATACTTTTCATGTGTCCCTACAGATAAAAATCCAGTATCATCAGGTTCGGAGACTGGGTAGGCTAATGCACTGGACCGCCACTCTCGAGCCAACATCTTGGGAAGTTATCGTTCAACCACCGGCGGAGATTCACACTGAAGTGCACGGAAGCCCCATCATGCATATACCTTATGTTGCGGCGAATCGTTTCGGGAACATCTTCCAGTAATTCGGGCAGTGTGTCCTGCAGGAAGGTCAAATACTGTGCTTTCCTTAGTCTTCGAGGTAACGTGCATGAGCCGATGGGTTAATTATGGACAATATGGCATCTGCCAACATGTGTGTGTTATGCATGTTGAAGATACCATCCTTGCGAAACATGATCTCGTCAGTAAAGAGTACTTATGCCTAAAACAGCATGATGGTAGTGGTCTGCTGAATGAACCACTGACAGAATGTTTTACTTGGTTGGAAATCCGCTTCTGTCAGTCCTTGTACCCTTTGCAGATGTTATGGATAAAAGACATTTTTACGTAATGTACTCCACACAGTCGTGACTAACATGCATTTCACGACCAAGTTACCTCGTACTCGTACCTGGCTCATTGTAAACGACTTCTAACACACGTTCATCCATAGCAGGTGTTCGTACATGAAGGGGTCGACCACATGAGTAAATAGTACGGTTCCTGTTTCACGCTACGTGCCGATAAATTGCTGGAAACATCCTCTATGATGATTGGCGTCTGTTAGGAAAACGCTCCTAATGGAGTCGAACTGCTTCACGCCCATTGCCATCTATAAGACCATACATGAATAGCATGTCGGGCTGTTCACGGTTTGAATAACGCACCATGTTTTAGTAGAGCACTGCCACTTGTCCTATTCAACACTCGCAGTACAATGACCCCCACTCCTGTACTAAATACAAGGGCCACCTCTGTATGTATCTGGCCTAGTTACCCATCAAAGAGAAGTAAGATGCTTATTCATAGAACCATAAACATACATCATAGAGGACAAATAACGTCAAAACATTCAAATTTTGAATTTTAGGAAATATTTTACTATAGAATTTTTTGGGAACCAGTCGTATCCAAGCAATCACAGGGTTACATAGTTGGTTTTTGATACCCATGAAAGAGAGTAAGGTATCCCTCCATAGGTCAATAAACACCCATACATGAGTATAGGACCATAAGTACCCATCTTAGAGCATAGCGGGTATATGGTTGGCCCACTCCCATATCAAAGAGAACGAAGATATTATCTGATCCTAAAAGTCTGTAAGAGTGAGATACTCCTCCATAGGACTAGAAGCACCCATTATAGAGGACAAATAACGTCAGAAACCTTGAAAATTTCAGTTTTACTTTTTTATTTTTATTTATTTATTTATTTATTTATTTATTTTACCTATTCAAAGGAACTAGCTAGAACCTCTAAATTTTCAGAGGTACATATTTAGAAATGATAAACCCTACGAAATGTTTACTTTCCCAAATTTAAGGGAAACCAATGCATACCTCCCAAAATTTTTGAGATAGGTTGTTGTAACACCATAATCTAGAGATCAATGACCTGTGACATCATACCACGTGACTTTCGACAGCCAATCAGACTGATTTACCTGTATGTGGTGGATTATTACTGCTGTACCTTGGTGGCTCGATGTTCCTGCAAAACTGAGCATCAGAATGGAAGAATAATAAGTCGAGGGTCGAATATAGGACATCAAATTTCTGGAGGGCATGTTTTCTGTTTAACACAGGCATCGTGTTGTGGAATTACTTTAATGACACTCACATTGGAGAAAACAAAGTTCAGAAATTTAGCGTTTCGTTCGTTTTTGGTAATTAAATTATCCTATTTGTCGTAATGATCCTTTTCTAAGTGTTGCAATTGGTTTTGTTCCAGTACCTGGATCTGCATGGTATATGGATGCTAAAAGTGATCTTTTCAATTTCCTCTCTACTTTAAAGCTGTAGTTGACCGTTGGAATTGATGGTTTAGCATAATTTTCTCTTCCTATGTGTTTGTGTTGCCAAGAAGAGTGTAGAATTATTGAATTAAGACTATACTTTTCCAGTGTAGGATTTATTCCCGTTGAAAAAAAAAAAAAAAAAAAATTGAAAGGGGCAACGAATAGCAATGTATAGTGTTAGAGTTTGCTTTACTTTCTTTTTATTTATTTTTTCCTTTTCTTCCAAAATTTGGAAAAGCACACAAGTTTACTTTTATTATGAGAATTCTTAAATTGTGGGACATATGACGATGTATTTATTGATGGCAGTATTAAGATGTTATTCTTTTCTTATATGATATTCACATTACTCTCTGTGTCAGAATTCAAGGAAAATGGTTTTTCCTGTGGGAATCGGGAAGGATCTACTTTTTTTTTGTTTGTTTGTTTGTTTGTTTGTTTTTGACGATCGTCTTTTGCTCTTTCTTTTTAGATTAGAAGTGTGCAACCATTCTTCCTACAGAAATAGAATTTTTATTGTTTTAGTCTAAAATAAATGTAATTAGTGAAGAATGATTGGTAGTATATATGAATACAATTTGTGTATGAGTATATGATTTCATATAGTCGATTGAATAACGCACATGTTCTTAATGTGCGTAACTTCGGGTTCAATTACTGTTAAATGTATGGAATTTTCGGTGTTGACACAACATCGTGAGATACTTTCTAAGTTACTTCAGTTAATAAGTGCAGGATTCATTGGCGTTAGGAACTGACGAGTGGAATTTTCCTCATGGCACCCCTTTTTAAATTTCGAAGAATTCAAAAAGATCAAAAAATAAACCAATAGCAGGGTCAAGTGTATACCACGTGAAGGAATTTGGTTTCTATTGCATGACACTTTTCGATTAATATTAAAACCGTATGTGATAGCAGATTTCTACCACTTCTGGTTTCAGTAGAGTCAAGGATGGAGATGACGTGTATACTTCGGACTCTTAATCGATTACAGGTATTTGCTTCTGACTATCTATTACAGCTTTTGCTGTATACTGATCAACGTTAAAACGGGAAATGGCTTATTTCTCTATTTCCGGTTTGATTATCGGCTCCATTAAAGAACTCGATCAAGTAGTTCTTGGAATTTTTTTTGCCTTTCGGATCAACAGGCAGACTAAATACATAAAAGAGTTTTAATAAACCAAAGTCCTTAAAATGAATAAGTGTTCTGCAATCCTCAAGGCAGTCGAGGAAATCAGCAGAGCCTGGAGTAGACACTAGTAAGAAAATAATCGAGATAGTCGATATCCAGCAGCCGCCAGCATATACAGGCGTCTCATAATCCAGAAATGATCCTTAGTATAACACTAACTTACTCCTAACAGGTTATGAAATTGAATATAATTATCAAATAAATACGTGACACCAGGACTAAACAACAAATCTTTATTAATAATTGAAAAGAAAGAATCGTAAAGTAACAACTTTTGTTCAACATATTTACCTTTAATATGACCTTATATATTAAATATGCCAACATTTTGAACATTTCATGTTTGTCAGAGCACCAATATTGTGTAACAAAACATACTATTTATAACCAACAAATTATCCTCCTAATAATAAAGTTTTTTTTTTTTTTTCGATTATTTACAAGATTTTTGTCATTAATAATTTTTAGACTGCAAATGCTAAATATTCGATAAGCACAAAAAATGCATAACAGAAGATCCTCTTAAGTCAATAATTGAATGCATATATACATAATGCAAAAAGCCACTATTACTTTTTCACCTATTATCAGATATTTAATAAAAATATAAATTGATAGTAAATTTATCATTGATTTATTAACTTCAAACTTCCAAGTTAATTCTTGATTGGACATTAAAATTACTGGTCTTTGGACAAATATAAAGTTTATATATTGGATCACATTTGCCCGGAAAGTTCAGAACTTTTATGTGTATGTCTTGAGGTAAGGCGGACGCATTGTCACTTGTGAAGATTGCTAATTCTTAAGAAATTTATTTTTCCGTGATCCTTCTTTTCTACTGTGAACAAAGACCTGTTTATGTGTGTTCTTTGTAGAATAAATATTGTAATTAAGATCGTGTTGATGTAAAAGATTCAGTATCATTTACATATCGAAAACATTTTTTGGACTGTAGACATTGAGATGTGAATATGTCACATTCGTAATGGTTCATTTCTATGTTGGCTAGTAAAAGTAACAATGGACTCTCCGCGAAACACAGCTTCAAGTACAATTCATATACACATTATACTGTTCAAATACAAATAGAAATAAAGTTTGCTAATAGAATTTTCCTTCAAACTCGGAGCAGTCTTTTGGGAAACATACTTCTGAAATACTTGTAATTTTATTTCAACCAAACTTAAGTGCAGTTAATGGCTAAATTTGTCGGTATGGAGAAACGGATACCTATTATATTTATTAATGCCATTATTATATTGTTGACTGCCAGAGACAAACCTTTTTTATTTGTTTAACTGGAACTGTCGTTTATCGCATATTAGAGCTTTTTCGTGCTTAAATTAATATGCCCTTGTATACACAGGTGAGGGTCTTATAGCATTATGTTTGTTTACTTTATACAGCTCATAGATGACTGGAAAAGATGAAGCTGTTTTCGTCTAACATTAGAATTTTCTTTTCAAATTAATATCGCAACGGTGTCCTCAAATTAACTCATCCAAACTTCCTGAAACTCAGCATCTTTACCTGCTTAGTATGCAAGTACTGTAATATAATATTTTGCTATGCAAACCTTTGATCCCGAGGTATGGTCCGTCTAAGTTAAAATTTGGACTTCTCAATAAAAAAAAAGAAAAGATTGAACATCCTCAGGTAGACTTATCCGATCTTCAGACGTTTGGAAAACACGAATATTTTCCTGTGGAGACTTTTGGTTCTCGAGTTGGGGTTTGGAATAGTCAATTTTTAAAAGAAGAAAAAAACGAACTGTAAACGCCCACCCTGCTTATTTCCTTCCCAAACCTTTCGTACCCGAGTTATAGGCTATCAAAATTGAGGGGTTAACTTTACACTGCCCGCTCCAGTTGGTATCCTTACGGAGAGACAAGAAACTGCACTCTAATTATTTTAACAAAATGGATCCAAACTTCCCTAACCTTAAGCTAACTCGACCTTACCCTACCTCACTTATCCCTACATTACTCCACTCTACCCTACCCTACTTTACCACACCCTTTTAAAGCGGTCCTTCTTATCGATGCGCAGCTGGAGCGTGTATTGTAAGGTTTACCTAAGTTGTTTAATGGATTTAGAGTAAGCTTTTCATTAAAAAATTCTCTATTTGCTATATAGAACAAAGCATACGTGGAACAAACTTGTTAAATATATTAATTTGAGGAATAATAAAATAAATTATGAAACAATTGTTTACCAACGTTGATAAATAAAAGCTGTCCATTGATTTTAGCAGAACTCTATTAGAAGTACATATTACATTAGGAAAAATAATTTACTTTGTTCATCCATTTACCGAGACTCATCTAACAATAGTTTCCTGATGAAGATTTTGTTTCAACTCTACGTAACTTGAACCCTGTATTTTTTCTAGTATTACTCGGTAAGATACTTTTGTTAGAATTGCGCTTGTTTTATGAAGCAATAATAATTAATATTATTATTAAAGAAAATTTTGAATTAAAAAAAAAAAAAAAAAAAAAAAAAAAAAAACGTGGATATGTTTCTTCAAAATTTCCGTTTAGTAAGTTTCTTAAGAGCTTAAACTGAAGCAGCGGAACAATGTTGTAAAAAGTTTTCTGTTCGGAATACTCTCTAAGTGTATGGCCGTGTGTTCGTAGGTTTCCGTAAGAAAATTTCCCTCAACTGACCCAAAATTTTCCCTTTTCTTTTCAAATTTTCCCTAATTTGTTGAGAGTCGAATTCCTATGACAGAAGTTATGTCCCCTTCATTTTTATTTTATTATTATTATTATTATTATTATTATTATTATTATTATTATTATTATTATTATTATTTTTTTACAAAACACACACACAGATTCATCTAGCCAATAATGGGTACAAATTATGTTACTTTGAACACACACACACACACACACACACACACATCACGACATACACACAATCTATTGCTGCGCTCCTTCATGACTTAGCGATTAGCGTACGCACCTTTGGTGTGGAAGACCCGGATTCGATTCCCAGCGGGATCTCATGTTCGGATTCCACGTTAATCAGTAGGTCCACGTCTCATATTAGCCTCTCAGTTGAACGGGACGTTAAATTCAACTCAACAACAACAATCTATTGCTACTGTATTGGTTTATTTCTAAAGAATAAAGCAAAATTTTAGCATTTATTTTTATCAATCAGTCAGTGCGAAAATTTCCCTGGATTTTTACATTTTATCGAAAAAATTCCCTTTCCCGTTTTGTTAAATTTATCTACGAAATTTTCCTACGGAATTTTTCTAGATTAGGGAAATTTTCCTCAAACTACGAACACTGGTACGGCCTCTTTTTGTGAACTACAAGTGAATTCTGTCAACGAAGATAAAGAGGGCACGGAACTGTGTTTGAAGCCGAAATCAAATGACAATTGAAATTCATCTGTAGTTGTTAGTTCAATGAAGTTTACCACATTATAGTATTTTGAGGCGTCTTATTTAGTGTAGGATCGACGGTAACCGAAGACTCTTACTTCTAAATGTAGTTATTTTAATGTACTTCATGAATCCTATAAAGCAGGGGTAGCCAACTTTTTTTTTTTTTTTTTTTTTAAAGGTTTGAGGACTATTTTTCATTTCAGAAATCCGTCAGTCTACTTCTCTTAAAATAGACCAGTGGTGTCTAATTATAATGAACGTGTTTAATAGCAGGGTGGAAGGATAAGATAATAAGAAAGATTACTACATTCCCTTGTCTTCCTTCCAATCTCTCCCGCAATACTTCATATTTAATAAATCTCATAGATTTTCCATATTGACGCAAACAATGTGTTCTCACACAAAAAACTAACTTTTACAATCCCACTGATGCGCAGGATTTTTTTTTTTTTTTTTAATTCAAACCAGTAACGTATTCTGAAAATCTGAACGTATTTACCGCGACTTATACAAGATTACAATATAACAGCATTTTCGATAGCCTACATACCGGTATTATATTTTGCTATTTTATAATGCATGCATAAGTAGCCTACTGTCTTCGCAATATTCATTTATGTGCTCTACATAAGTTCTAAATTAAGCATTTTAGCTCAAGCTATCAAGACCAAATGCAGAAAGTAAAGTCCGGAAGATGTATCTTATTTATTTAAAGCAATAATAATAATAATAGCTAATAACTTTGAAACAGACTTTGATGCAGTTTTATACAGTGTAAATTTAAGATATTTTTGTAGAGTTTCTCTCTCAATAGCTTTTGTAGATAGGCCTTGTATATTCTGAACTTTTTTTCTCTCATCTTCTGAATAACATATCACAATTAACGTTACATTTTAAAGAGGTACGCTGACGCAGAAGAGCTTGAATTTGATATTGAAGCTTGAACAGACTAATAAGGATCTCTACCGCCACAATACACAATCAGTACAAGTTTACAGTCACAAATTCTACTGTAGGTCTGGTTTTAAGTTTCTTTAGTTTTGTTCTTAGTCCAGTGGCCAGAGTCGTACTATTGGTTCTTCGGGTCCCGAATAAAACGCACTAATGTGGTCAAATCCCACTTTTAAACGTAGATCTCATTTTGTACACCTTCGTTGTTAATCTAGGACGTAAATACAAATCAATCAATTATTTGTATCGTTTCACCCCACTATCCTCCATCCAAGGACGCCGATTTCTCTGTAAATTTGAGGGGGGGGGCACTTAGACGCAGAAGGTATATATATGACAAATTGCATTCAAATTATGCCAAATATTGTATATTCATAAATACACTAGGGGGCACACATGAGCTCTGGGGGCCCGGGCCCCCTGGCCCCCAAAATCATCGCCCTTGCCTTCATCTATGCTGTTTTGAACGGTAATATCCAAAACAACTCAATGCTCTACATGGAAAGACACGTTTAAAAGGAACACATTTCTACAAGCTCCAGAATTAAATAGTTAGTAATGCAGCTGTATTTTATGTTTTTAAGTATAGAGTAACTAGCGTAAAATCATTACAAGTGCTTTACAATGATTAAAATAAATGAATGTATATGAAAGATGATTGTATTAGATATTATTTTCCGCCGGTGGAATATTTCTGCAGCGCAAATCTTTTGGAGTACAATAACGAGGAACTTAGTGAAATTATTATACTTTTTCAACAATTATTTCAAGTAGTATGCCTAAACGAGACCTGCACAATATACCCTTAAGGTGACAACACTGTTCACGTTGCGTGCATATGTATTAGTGAGCACCTCACATATTTATCTTTTAGCAGCAATATTAATTTGCTTTGAACATGTAAAGCCTGATTTTCAAAATTAACAAGTGGATGAGTTCAGAGACTCCTTGCATTGGTTTATTTATTATCTATTTATAAGAAGTAAGTGTCGGGTGATGTATTTATGTACTTGAGTTCCTCCTGTCCTGGTTTGGGCGCAATCTCTGGGATACTTCATTCCCAATACCACAGCTTAAGCATATCTATCTATCTATCTATCTATCTATCTATCTATCTGTCTATATCTATCTATCTATCTATCTATCTATCTATATATATATATATATATATATATATATATATATATATATATATATATATATATATATATATATATTGTAGTTTGTAATTTAACAATTCATGAATATATAACATTTATTATAATATCAACATGTACCAAATCACACTGTTTTTCTTTCATAACTCTTTAGAGCAGAGTTTTACGTTTAGCTGAAGCAAAACCTATCACCAAAACAGCTGCACCATTCGTGATAATTCTTGTTTAATGATGCATTGTTTTCGATCCACAAAAATGTAAGTTGTTTTTATTTTTTTAAAACAAAGACAATGATCTAAATTAATCATTACATTAAGCAACAAAAGATAAGCAATCAGCGAACTGTGAGCTGTGTTAGGAAGTCTCGTTCATGGGATAAGAGATGGCGCTGTAAACACTAATTATTGGGGAGCTTTGCTCTGAGTTTTTATTCAGTTTTTACTATTTACATTTCAATATTTTTGACAATTTTGTTATTTGTTACAATTTTAATATACTATGATTCAATTTCAATATGTTCATGCGCTGCTTGTCCTTCCTTATTACATTAACAATGTGAAAAACAATTATAATTAAAACAGGCTAATTTGGCCATTTTGGCACGGCCATCTTAATACAAAATCTTATTTCAAACAATTTTCATTTAAACAACATTAGTGAAACAGTCCACAGGGCTCTAAGGCCGGGACTTCCTTTATATAAATCTCCCGTAAGGGAGGGAACTGGAACTGGAACTGGAAGTCTCGTTATTTTTTATAACTTTCCTTCCTACTACTTCGAGTGCGTTGTTGCCAAACTGATACTTTTAAGGGACTTCGAAAAATTCAGGCGCGCAATTATATTTTGGAGAAGTATACAACGAAAGTCCGGAACTTAAACTTCTGTAGATAAAACAATGGCCAGTACAGATTTACATTAGTATATTTTACTGCAGGGATTTTATGAAATATAAATTCTTGTGAATGCTAATTTGTTAACTAATAATTGTGTAGTGAACCCATTTATGAATTACTAATTTTCAGCTGTAATCTCAGTGTATGGTGATGAAATCTCTGGAGCGTTTAAAGCAAACAACCTTTACAAATACAAATGGTACTGAAATAAATAACGAATGAATTTTGTAGTCAAGTTATAACAATACTTGTATTTCATCACTCTTTATTATATCTTTATTAGTATTTGTGGACAGAAGTACTTTTAAATTATACACAAGCTGCTCTAGAAATGAAGAAGAAGATTATTAAAAAGAGAAAAGATATAGATTTAATTTCTTTTCTAGTTGTCATAGCAACGAAGAATATATAAAAAAGGATCCATCTTGTGTACACTGCATGTACAATTTTTAAAGAGTGTAAAAGCTTAATGTGTCACATACCATAATAAAAGGTAATATCATGATGTCGTGTGTAAATAATTTTGTTAAATCAGTAGCCTTAGTTATATATAAATATATGAACTGGTGATTTCGTCGTTATATAATTTGGTGGTCCTCGCCGCAGGATTGTCATTATAAAGTATTCTGTCTTGTGACTTTGAAATTTATGTTGTACAATTTAATATAATGCAATAAAATATGAAGGTGATTTGATGTAAATTTTACTTATTTAATATTATCTATAAAATTTTGTTATACATATGTATCAATAAAGGACTCAGGAAGATATGGGCGAATTTGGTAAATAACGTTTGATTTAAAATAAACAATAATAGAAATGGGAACAAATTAAGTGGAACTTAACTAGAATATGGTTACGTTTGAAGAAGTACATTTTACCTGGTTTTTTTTTTTTTTTTTTTTTATTGTACAAAATGAATGTTAGTATTATATATGTTAATTATGTTATACACTCCTGATATAAAATATTCTATTAACAGTGCATCATGAATGTAGTTCCTTATGTCTTATTGCGCGCCATGTATAGTATATGTACAAAATTTATTTATCGACAGTTTTTGTTATCTTGAGCTTCTATTGATATATCTTTTAATATCGAATGTTAGATTACTTAAAAAAATATCCGTAGCTTATAATTGCAACTTCACTGAGTTTTGTAAACTCAATTTGTTGGTTATTCAGCGTATGAAACGCATAACAATAATTAAAACTAGCTAACCTAAATAATGTTCCTTTCATTTTTCAAGCCTATTTCAAATGCTTCTCGTAGGCACTTTTCATCAAGGCTTAGCCTCAAGGCTTTCTTCTATGAGGTCTAAATATAGTTTTTATAACAACAATAGGTGTGTATATACACATTTTTTCAATATAATATGATTTGGTTAGTGCACTAACATCCAAATCAAACCTGTTTCTTGTATCATATTTTTTTCTTGTAAGAAATTTTATCATATAATTTTCTACGTTGCATATGACTTCCAACACGATGTAGTTCAAGATCTTGATACATTCTCCATAGGAATATCGAATATCTCGATTATTTTTGCCACGAAAAAATACTGTAATTATTGACTCTGCGATAACCAGAATACATAATGTGAATAAAATGGGTGATCATCACCAGAAATTTTTCAAATTGACTATTTAAATTTTATATATTAAAAAAAAAAAAAAAAAAAAAAAAAGCTGTGTTGAAGGTGTTAATTAAAGACGTGAAGGTTTATTTGGAAAAACAAGATTATCCTTTGAGCTTTATATATGTAGCAGTATGAGCACACACACACACACATATATATATATATATATATATAAACAACGTGCGACACATCTTTCCTTTACAGCATGTCCGGGAATCCCTCCGTATCTTTGGGAAATCCCATGTGCACGCACAGCTGCGTTTTCAAATATGCATTTTTCAATAGAATAGTATGACTTTCTAAGTGACGTTTTTAACCGCACTCTCTACGATGTATTTTTTTTTAAGCTGTTGGCCTCTGAAGTTCATGTTCCCAAGCTTTCGACACTCTGTCACTCATAAACGAGACGGAATTTCCCCCATTTTCACTAGGATATTTTTGTTCTTTTTAGACGTACTATTACCCGTCCAAGTTTGTCCACGTAGTTACCGTACACCCTATATATATATACCCTATATACCGTATATACGAACTTTCAGTTTCACTCATACTGCTATAAACGAAACGCTACCAGAAAAGTGGAAACTTGAATTAAATGCCATCCTTGGTACGTATATATTGGAAGTGGCCACGATAATTCGAATTTGGAGCTTAATAATTTGAATTTTAGTGTAAAATTGAACAGCAATAAATCGGGAACCGCGACATTCGAAATATTTATATATTTTAATATATGAACAGTAAAAGTTAGTCTCTTCCCAATATTTGGCTGTTTCATAGACAGAATTTAAAAACAATTTCTAGCTTTAAAAAATGTTTCTTAGTAATACGGATTTCGTTCACAACAACATGTTAGTTTAAAGTATTTATATTATTATTAGTAGCAGTATTTAAGAAAAACACATTTTGTTTGCTTGTATTCCTAATCAAAGAATCGGACCGTGAACGTCCAAGGTTCGACCACTGGCTCTTCAAGCCGCAGAAGTGTTGGACTGGTTTCTGAAACTAAAGTTGTAGCAGAAGTCTTTGCGCTAGCTGAGAGGAATGGTGGTATCATAAAAGAGTCATATTATCCCTTTGATAAAATCTATACATGTCAGGAAAAGAAGAATGTGTCATTTTTTTTTAAAAAAAAAGATAGAAAATGCGCCTTCATAATCCAACATTAGCATACTACAAGACATCAGGGAGAATAAAAGAATGTCATTAAGGTTATGGCTTCGAATCCTTATATGGCCTAAGGGGCGAAGATCACCTTTTAGAGTTACAAGAAAGAAACGTGATCTAGTTGTCACCCTGTACTCCCCAGTTACTGTAAGACAACTCGAAGAAAAGCGGAATCATTATGATGATGTATTCTAATGTATGAAATGTATGTCATTAATGGACAAATATATGTTAACTTTGCTGTGTAGTTACTTAGATCAGCAGTGAAAGAAAAGCCATATGTTTCTTATTAGAAAATATAGAGGACTCTCGTCGAAAATCACCTAAGTTGGGCACTACCCAGTGTAACAAGGGTATTGCGGATAATCGTGTTTGGGCGTGTGAATCGCCCACGACTCAAATTGACGTCAATCAAATGAATAGGAAAAAGACTCCTTACCCCTTTCCTTATTTTCCTTATAGTTAGCTAATATGCTCAATTGATTTAACTACGACTGAAAGAAGATGACTCACTATCTCTCTTCAAAGTCAAGCCCTCTCCTCCCCTTGCCGCCCATTGATTGGATGTCAAAAACACATAAAAATAGGAGAAATTGGTTAATTGATTGATTCTTCAGGAAATCGTCGACTGACATTGATCCTACTCTAATTCTAGTTGAACTTTTTGCCTACATAGTTCAGATAGTTCAGAATAATTTAGTCAACCCATGAATACAACACAAGCGGTAGAAATATGGACATGGAAAATTTCACAGTTGTTCCATGGCCGGTTTCTACAATCGTGACAATTCCGTTTATTGAAGCCCTGAGGAGCGAGCTCACTCAACAGCTCTGGTATAATAACCGTTAACTTCATTCTTCAATCTATCGCCAGAGCCAGTCTACGACCTTTGAATAACGGGACTAAAGTTACAAATTTTCTCACAACCAAACCAATAGCTCAACTTTCCTCAGTTTATCCTAGATTAGATGTGACTTAGTCAAATGATCAGTACTAAACACTTCGATTTATTGCAACTTAAGCAATCTTCATATCCGCCATATTTCTCAAAGTTAGCTCGTTTGGAGAGTCTACGTACAATTTCAATGAACGATTTAGTACTTTGAAACCACTGACTACTCGCTAATTTAATACAATTTTGTCTTGTGTATTCGGTTGTAACCATGTGATAAACACATCACAATCTTGTATCCTAGGAAGATGTATGCATAGACCATGAGTGAATTCACTTAATGTATTTCAATTATGAACTTCACCAGGCGCGGATCCAAACGAAAGGGGGGGGGGGGGAGCTATAGGGGCTTTCGGATGTAAAATAAGGGTACGTGAATATTTTTCATTTCAATACACAAGATTTTGCACAAAATTTTTGTTGTCAATACAATATGTACACTCATGTCCAAAATGATTGTCGCATATCTATAACTGTCTTCTTGTAAGAATATAATTTGATAATGATTTTGCAGGGTACTTTTAATACTGATACTATGTGTATAATCGGGAAGTGTATATTTGTGGCAAATTTAATAGAAAAAGAATTATAAATACGAAAATTAGAATGAGTAAAACAAAATGTTGCTAAATGGACAAGAAAGTTTTGTTTTCGTTTTATTGTTCTTATTTACTACTTTTTTGAGATGAAATTTTCCACATACATGTCTTTGCCGATTATACACATACAAACATTATAAGAAACACCGGTCGAATTCGTTATCAAATTATACTCTTAGAAAAACATATTTATAGACATGCGACAATAATTTTGGACATGAGTGTACATGCGTGTTTGTATTTGAAACATTAAATAATCAAATTTTTCTGAGTTAAGCACGAGCTTTTATTGAAGCACTACAATAATTTCACACTGGAAAGATAAATTTTTGTTATTAAATTATTACTTTTGTATTAAATGAGTACAGTATTTAGTAATAACACTTTTTTTTTTTTTTTTTTATTGTTGGGCAGCATGATGACTCAGTGGTAGCCGGTGGATGTAGCCAAGCGGTCTGAGGTGTTAGGCTGACGATTGTGAGGTGAAGCTCACTGGGGGTTTGAATCCCTCTGAAGAACGAAGTCGGAATTTTAACTGTCATTTGACATTTCTGTGTTTGTGTCCCTGTCGTCTGAAATACGTCTAAACGACGTGTGGTGTCACTGGCGAACAATACCCCGGTTGGAGCGAATTAAAAAAAAAAAAAATGGTAGAGCTCTTACCTCTAGTGTGCGCAGTCCCTGGTTCAATCTGTGAACAAGTAGTAATTTTGTGGTGGACAACATCGTTTCTGTGCATTTTCTCGGTTTACTTCCGTTTCTTCCCATGTTCTCATTCCACTATTCTTCCATCATCATTCACTTGCCTTAATAACTCGTCTCCCTTAGCCTAAAGGGCATAACCATGGGACGATAAGCTAAAAGATTTCATTTCATTTTTATTGTTGATTGTTCCGAGGGAATTTAAATAGCGTAATGAACAGTCTTAGTTTAAAAAATATCATAGCTACCCACTTCATTTTGAAAAGCTCTTGTATATACATTAATAGAAGAATTTCTATCTAGCAAAGACTTATTTACGAATATATCACTTTTTCCAGACTAAGTTGCAAGCTTCATTAATAAAATATTGTGTCTACGGTTGAGTTGACAACCTCTTAAAAAAAAAGAAAAGAAAAACGCTATGTGCTCACTTTTTAACTAGGCTATATCTAATGCAAGTCAGTCTAAAATATTGCGAGACAATGGATGCGATGCTGCTGGTAAAACATGAAATATCTTTAAAAAAAAAAAAAAAAAAAAAATTAGTTGATTTTAAATAAAATTTAAAGGAAGTAAGCAATAACCAAATGTTTCTTTACTGAGAATGTAGGGTGTGATATTACGTGAGTATACTGATAGGTGATAGATAAGTTCACAAGTTTCATTGCTTCTTCAATATGTTGCAAGCGCCTGAGTTGAACTTAAAACTATTATGCTTTAAGTGAAAATCCAAAATCTAACCAGAGAGAAAAATCTTATATTAATAACTTGTGTTGCAGTTTCGGCAACCTATCATTTCCTTCATCAGACATATTACCTTATCTGATGAAGGGAAGCATATATTCTCAAAAACTTTTTTTTTTTTTTTTTTTTTTTTTTTTTTTGCTTCGGTCAGATTTTGGATATTTACTTGTTAGATTAAATGCAAATTTATAGTGGGGAGTACACGTTATGCTATTCTAAGCATGTCGTTATATCTAATAGTTGTACTTCTTTGAGTGGAATAACTTACACTTGATAGATTCAATGATAAACATGAACTTATGGGAAGTTTGCGTTCAAAAACATCTAATGGAATTGTGGGAAGAAACTCACATGGGATGGTCGAAAGTAACAATATAATTATCTTTTGTACGACGTATGGAGCTTATCATCTTATAGTATCTCAGACATGATCAGAAACCTTAAATAAATGGTTTCTGTAAGGAACACATATATGTTGTTCATTCAAAAAGTGTTTGCTTATCATTTCTTTTTACTTTTCGGGTAACTAAACTTTGTGTTTTTTGAGGCTGGTTGACGGAAAGTACGGGGATATGAAGGAAAAGGAAAAATTACAAAATAACAACAGAAGTATGGCTTTCTTCTTCAACTTTATTTATCATGTTATAAAGTTTCTTTTTGTGTTGTTGAACAAAATTTGTTTCAGCATGTTCATTCAAAAAAAGAAAAAAAAATTAATGCTCGAAAATTTTGTATATTTATATAGTATATATATATCTGTATGTGCTTATATATATATAACAAGTTAATTTATTTCTAAAACTTTTTAACAGGTAATTTCCTTTAAAAGGATACAATCTCCATTTAAAGGTTTGCTTTTTGGTCTCAGATCATTTCTTTAATATTTTGTTGTAATTGTGAACACGATAGTGAGAATATAGCTGCCTGTATACTACAAACAATAAAAGCCTTTAGAACTTTTCAGGCAATACTAATATTTTTTTGAATGATTCATGCTGAAACAGTGTTTGTACCAACAGTCACAAACTTCCAAGTAAATAAAGAAAACAAAACGGACATATATCTGGAAAATATATATATATTTCAAATACGTACATGGCAAGTACCTTTGCTTCCGTGACCCACAATATGGAATATATATATATATATATAATATAATATAGTTTACTGCCATGTGAGACACGAAAAATTTCCAGATAATGTCAGTTTTTAAATTTATTTTGGTTTGTATTATTTATTAGTCTGGGCATTATTAGTATTAAATGAAGCACTTCATGTACAACTTATACTTTTTTTTACCCTCTCTCTCTTGCCCAGCATATACACTATGCAATATGAATTATGCTATGATTATGACTAACTAACGTGATTCTAATGATTCAGCATTTTTAAAGGGTTATCAGACGTAGATAGAAAACAACAGGGAGCCCCAAAAAAGCTAAACTTCATCTACGCTTTAGTTACTACGTAATAATAGTACTTTTTTTTTGTCAGTTACAAATCCAGTTTTATTTAGCTGTTGTTTTCTTTCTAAGTCAATATAATCTCTAGCCTGCTAAACTTAAGAATTATTCATAACTAATAAAAGTTTTTCCGCATGCAACAGAGGTTAGAGGATGGAATGATGTGTCTAACACATCCTGACCTTTTTTCTTTTTACCTTACACAGGTCATCAAGTAATGACCCATGCAAAGTCCCAAGCTCAACATACTGATATGCTAGTTATCTACAGTTTCGCTTCCGTGCTGTATCTGTTTATATATAATAATAATAATAATAATATAATAGTATAATTTTATATATACATATACTTACGTATATTTATACATGTATATATATATATAAATAGGTGAAGATTGAACTGATGATGTCCTGTGTAATATTTTTGTAAATGGCAAACATCAGTCTTACATCACAACCTGCAGCTCTTCTTGTTGATTATGACGGCACTTTTATTATAAGTATTTTTTTACATATATTTTTAGCAGCAGGTATGAAAAAAGGTGCTGGAAGATTTAATACTGTATATATATATTCCACCTGCTGTGTGTGTGTTTTTCTTTCTTTTATGTTTTTTTTATTTTTATTTTGTTAAAAGGCTTCTAAAGCACATATTCACAAAAAGTGCACATAATCTTGAATAAACAAATTCTCACTTCACTACTAATATTGTTTGTTTCTGTATTTCATTCGTTTTGTTTTATCTTACCTGACACACTAATATACTATATATTTCTGTACATAACAGAACAAAGAATTGAATAAAGGAAGATAAAAAAACAATTACTCAGATATTATAATTTATGAATGTATATAAAACAAAAGAGAAACTATCTTTGGTAAACTTAAATAAACAAATTAAGTACCTTTGGACTAGATACAACTTTCTTCTTCTCCTTCTTAATGTAAAACAGGAGGTGTATAAAGTAATTACACATATTTTGTTACGAAACAAAAGAATATATGTAACATAAAGATTTACACATCTATAAATAGATTTGACTAAAGCCGTCTTTGGCATCAAATATAAGGAGGTAGAAATAAGATAACTTCAGAATAAGCTATCTTGACTAGATTTATACAAGAGCATAATTGAATTAATTAATTAAAAAATACATTAACATCATAATCCAACACTTTCAGCTGACATCGGGCTCTTATGTTCTCTTTTTCTTCAAATTCACACATTCACAACCATTTTTAATGGGCCACATTCCATTATCCACGCTCCAACCTCTTGGTATAGAAATATTATTTGTGTTAAGGTGATTACTTTTTTCCATATTTTTTTTAAAATTATTTTTCTTAGAGGTGATATATTTTAAAATGTCTCTGTCTAACTTTTGGCCTAAATAGCTAAGAGGCAAAAGAAACCACCGAGATGGGTAATTGTGGTGAATATACTTCTTGTATTTGCCATATTGACACATTGCAACCCATCGTTATTTCCGTCCTCTAACGGTCCCAACTGCTTGGTCCCTATAAAACAAATTAACTGTTCATGATTAAACCAATCCAATACTAAAAGTGGATTCTTCCCCTCTTAGCATAATACGGGTTTTATTATTATATATATATGAGTGTAGATAGAGTTTCCTTTACGCTTCTTTCACATTTGCTCCTTGTCTACTACTTGTTATATAGTAGTCAAGAAAAAAATATATATGTATATATAATATATATATTTATGTATATATATATATTGGTTATGAATTTCAGGGAAGGAACAGTCTAAATGTTCGACATTTGGCTGTGAAAGTGTTATGTATGTATTGTGTGCACTAAACTGCAATTTTTCTTTCTTTTTTTTTTCAAATATATATGTATATGTAATTACACTGCATTTCGACAGGGAGGATTTTTTTATTTTGTTTTCCTGTCAGGGAAATTCCTTCAATTTTTATTTATTATTATTTCTTTTTTTTACCAATTAACAGAGATAGTCAAGTTTGACTAAATCTTGCAAATCGTGGATAAAATCAGCCTGTGTGGGGTTATTTCTTATTTGTAACTCTATGTCTGAAAGAAATGTTACATGACAGATTAATCCTAAGCTGTCATATGTAGCTTCAGTCTTACTTTTCTATTCTCCCTGTTTAATGCAGTTTTATAATATATATTTTTATTGTATATATAGATATATATTTTCATTGTGTTGATATAAATAATACATTGTCTCACTGTTCTCCCATAGAAAAAATGTCTTAGTATGAACTCTGGGAGCAAGGAAAGAGGTAATCAGGCTATGATTCACCTGATTTAGCTTAGTAAGACATGGCTTAAGTGGCACATTCAATGATTATTATTTATTAATAATAATATTATTTATTAATTACTCTTTTTCCTCTCTTTTTTTTCTTTAAAAATTGTGAAAATCGTTAAAATAAAAACCCACAATAAATGGAGAGAAAAAACGTGTGTGCCCCTGGTACACTAATCCCACAAGTGAGCACTAGATCTCCGAAATCTATTAGAAAACACCACTGACTTCTGTGACAGAACATTTACACAAATAAGAAAACGTACCCTGTATCCATGAATCACTTCAAAATGCTGTTTTTTTATATTTTTTTTAGGGTTCAAATGTAGAAAGTACGGATCATCACCACCGCATTGAGTACTAAAACATGACCATCTTTTCTCTGTATCCAATTCACATATCAGACAAACAGACAGAAGAGAGATAGGTAGAAAGATAGAAAGAGAGAGCAGCTTGAATATCGTTCTTACTTGTGCATCAAAACATTCACTAAAAATCTTGATTATTCTTTTCTTTTTTTCTTCTTATTATACGAACTATATGTTCATGTTGATACAATAAAGATATAAGTGTTATATGTGATTTTTTTTATGTGAGCATAAAAGCAAATATAGTTAATTTAATGAATAATCGTTATAACAAGATGAAAATAAATTAAAAGATATATATATATATAGCTATTTACAGCAAAAAACATCATCATGCTTTTTTTTCACCTCTCATATATATATATATTTATATATAGTTATTTATTTGTCTATCTAATCTCCATTTTGGTTGGCTCGCCAAAAGAAAAAAAGTGATGCGCCAATCAGAATGAGAAAAGATGGACATTCTTTTTTTTTTCTTTCGAGAGTTGAATAATAATAATAATAATAATAAATACATTAGTCTCTCAGACCATAAGTAAAGAAGACATTCTATACAATACCAGTCTTCTTAAAACAGACTGGTTGATACTCTTTGACTTACGAACAACTCCTTGCAACTAAAGCTGTCTCCCATATTAGACAGCTATGATTTGTACTGCGCTGAATTTAAATCAAGTACATCAAATAGAATTCTATTTTCACATTTTTTTTTACAAACATTCCAAAAACAGAACCTATAAATAATTAAAATATCTAAAAATAAATTATAAAATGTTGGCACAGGTGATGTTTAGTATTTATATCATGTGAAGTGTTCACTATGACAATCTAAATGCAGAGTAACTGGACTAGAAAAATTAATTTATCTTTACTTTTTTTTTTTTTACCTTTACACACCATTTGATAACATACTTTATCAACGGACAGTCATGAATGCAACAAACTTTCATATGTTAGTATTAAAAATACATTTTACATAAAAAGAGTAGTCACAATGTTTCTTTTCTTTTTTTTAAATATTCTTTAAACAACTAAAAATAGTTTCAACTTCTAATTACATTTCTGACATTATTTATTTATTTTTTTCTATCCAAAAAACTCAATTATTGTGTAGAACAAAGAAGTTACTTCTTATACTATTTCCCAACAATATACAGGACCATATACAAATATCTATAACATCCAACCGTTCCTAACAGGTTTCTTCCATTCGTACATGCCTCACAGATTTATTTCGCTTTCACAGTAAACGTTATAAAATTAAACTGTTATCATACATAGTATAACAAAAAAGTCAACAGTCTAAATCTACAAATAAGACAGAGGCCAATTTTGGACTTTATTTGAATTCCCATTTATGTTCTGATATATTTATTTATTTATCTATATAATTCAACAAAAGGAATGTTATACAGAGTAGGAATGCATTAGTGTAATGAAATACTCTACAAGTATTAAACACAACTAAGGCAAGTATGTTTATTTTGTAAAAAATAAAGAGATTATATTTAAATCATGTTTAGTAAAATTAAAACAAAGATGATTTAAATACTTAAATACCAAGTTTTTCTGTAATTAACACTCTTTCCCATCCATGACATGTACCTTTTGATCTTCACTGATAGTAGGCGGTTATAATCAACTTTTTAAACTTTTCTTACGAAAAAACTGAATTTCTGTCTGGTGACAGTTCTTAAAATTGCAATATTTTTTAAAAGTATTAAAATTATTATTCCTTTATCTACAACAATGGTGTTATATTGCACACATGTTCCATTAGCCTATTGACATGACATCATAAACAATTTCTTTGGGTTATTTTTTTTGGTAATATTTGTAGTTTTCTGAATAATTTATTTTACTTATATACTCCTTGTATATGTGTTTTTTTTACCTTACCTTTAAAATAAGCTTTCTAGATGCAGTCAGCAACTGCCAGAACTCACTACAGCCCTAAGTTGTTAAAAAAATAATTAAAAAAAGAGCTGGCAGATTGCAGTAAGCTCTAAATAGTTTATATAACACCAACCTAACACGCCTCCAAACAGGCTACTTTTTTGTTATATTGACACTCAACTATTCGGCAACTTGTTAACAGTTCATTCAGTACGTACTTATTGGGAAAAAAATATATATATATGTATCTACGAAAACTTTTGATTGCGAAACATACTGTTTCAAAAATAAAAACAGTAGAGAAAAAAATTAAAATAAAATTTAGAAAAAACAACACAAACAATATATCTAGTTATAGCTGGCTTCATTGGCTTTTTTCTCTTTGGAGGATCTATATTATAATAATAATAATAATAATTATATATTTATATATATACTAAACTCTTTTCATATCGCAAATACTATACTACATGTTTATGAATATTTGATACTTTACATTTCATGTCTAAGTTTGTAGAAATATTACAATTTTCATTTCTTTATACCATTTCATATAAATACTTTTTAAGTTATGATGGATAAGTTAGTGGATACTTGTGCAACTTAGCAAGTATATGCTTTTAGACTCCAAAGGCAGTCATCAAAGTACTTTTGAATACCTCCCCTTTCTCTTGCTTTTAATCATTAAGGTATCGTATGAAACTAGAAGGCACGTAAATGTATATAGAATCCAAATACATAAGAAAAATTTACCTTGCAAACGACATGCCTTCTAGCTTCTTAAAATAATTCCCGTCATGCATTTGCAGTTTTACAGCAAACATTTTCCTTTTGCTGTTAAAAATATATAATGCTCTTTTTGAAAGTGAAAATGATGAGCTTAATTTAGTAGTGGTCATTAAATAAAATCAATGCATGTATCACAGTAGGTATATATATAAATATTTCATTTCATCTTTGCACCAATTAAAACAAAAAAATGTACGTTTCTGATTCAAAAAAAATCAACACATTTTTTTAAAAAAGGGAAAAATTTCCTTTGTATTAAATTAGGATAGAAAAAGGGGGTATTATGGACAAAGTATGTAAACTTTGTAATGTGGCCTTGGGAAGCTAAGAGCAACGCCTTAAGCAACGTGTTCCATTGTTTTTTTGTCACTGTAGTATCTTGAAATATTTATAATAAATACAAGTTATAATTGTATAATATGATAAGAATATAAAGCAACTACCCACTACGTATTCCTAGATCTAAATCGCTACATGTTTGTTTTCCTAATACTCGTCAGGAAGTCTCGAATGATTCATTCTTTTATATATATATATATTTATATATTTATATCTGTTCTTATTTGTTTCCTCATTAAATAAGACAACTAGCTCTGAAGCTTCTTCATCTTCCAAATCCTCGACGTCGGACACTTATAAGTTCTGATGAGATCATCATAATGTGTATGTATATATATATATTTATATATATATATATCATATTATGTATATATAATAATAAGGAGGTTGCCGCTACTCCCAAGTTGTCTTTTTTCAGTTTTCTCATATATATTTCTTCCTTTATATTTATAGAAGTTTATCTTTACTTCATCCAACAAGAAACCTAAATTTGAAAGAAAGAAAAAAAAAGTATGATAATTTTTCTTTTGGTATAAACCTTGTGTTCAATTGACAATACAAAAATTTTCAAACACATATATATTATACAGATTATTTTGTAAACTATTTTTTGTGGAAATTTCTTTATGTGATCTCTAATAACTTTTAAATTATGTAATCAGTACTAAAAAAAAAAGAAGGTTATTATACAACTTTATTATACCCTAAATATTACTATATATCAGTGCCTTTTTTTGTAATAAAAAAGAAACAATCGGAGTAAATGATCAATTACAGTACAGCTTTCCCTTCCGCGTAAGAGCTAATGAGACTCAACATACATCGTTTAACTTTCAATTTTTTTAAAAAATAATTATAAAACAATAAAACAAAATTTTTAGAAGCCCATCGCAGATATATTAAGTACCGAGAAAGTACTACCAATTAGTTAACCAATTAGTTGTACTTTTATAGTATTGAGCCCTTAATTACGATTGGAAATTAATCAGGGTATTTTGTGATGTCAAATTTAAACGATATCTCAGAAAATTGTCTCTAACTTTTAAACCTTTATGTTCGATTTTGAATCTTTGTCATTAATTATTATTTTCTTTAAGAAAAACATAGTAAATTAGCTCTAATTTTATTTAAAGTGACTCAGAATGGCAAAGCAAATTTGCGGAAAACTTAACTGAAATCTGACTTTTTGTTTGAATGTCATTGATAAAAAAGTAAATTTCTAAGAAAGACACCATTTCTAAACGTGGCCGTACAAACGTAATAATTGTATTTATTCATCTGACGGAATTTTACACACAATAGCATGTGATAAAGATAACCGTATTCTGAGACAGCCCAAAAACAATTACTAATCTATTACTAAAGTGTGCCGAAGGCAGTTATAATTCAACATCAAATGAATGTTAAGCTTATGCCACGTAGATGGAGCAACTTGGATCTAATATACATATTTTGTTTTCTTTTTTTCTTTCTTTTTTAAGCAGAGATACATTGATATAATGACTTTATATATAATTAAAAAATACATTCAAAGCATACACACCTTCTACATCTTTCACTCCCACACGAACACATACACTCACGCATTTGTAAACTTATATAAGTAGTCACTCATATATTCAATACAAACGTACATACAAACGCATACACGCTTCTTCACAAGCATACACTGGAAAGCATAAGCTGCAATTAAAGCATTCCACAAAGATAATACCTTTCTTGCTAATAATAATAATAATTTTCTATGAAAATGAATTATCTTCAGCATGAATATATATAGAATATATATATATATATATTTTATGTCCTTTTGTATTCGTAAATACATTTTCTAATAAACAATAACATCTATCAAAGCTTAAATTTAATGAAGTTTATTCTTTTATTTTTCAAATTCAAAGTTATTACCTTTGTAAAGGAAAATAACTATTATCATTATTAATGATTTTTTTTATTTCTTAGTAATTTGGCTTGTTTTCTTAGTCCTTTTTTTTTGGCCCTCAATTACTCGAACATGAATGCAAGTATTCAAGAATTAAATTATGCTGTGTAATTCAAGAGGATTCGGGAATAAAATTAACAAATAATAGTATTGTGTATATCCAGCCAGATTGAAAGGAAGAATTCATAAATGAGTATGTAAGTAAGTAAATAATATTCTTAACTTACTTTCGCAATTCTTTAGTAAAAAGCAGCATTTGATACACTTATTTTGATATTTTACTCATATGGTTATTTCTTATCCATAATAAATATCCATTTGTTTGTTTGTTTGTTTGTTGCTACTTTCGATTGAATATAAGAACAAAGAATTTCATGATCCGCACAACACAGAAAGTTAGACAAATATTCAAGTGAAGTTGTATATTATACTTCTTTTTATTATTTGCTTTCTTTAACTTTTTGAAAGACCTTTAGTGAAAACTAAGTGCAAATCTACTCGGATTAATAGATTACAATATTATATTTTATTGTAATACCTCAAATATATTTCAATAAGTATCAATCTGACTCATTATCAATAAGTCAAATATCAGCTGATGCATGGAGTTTGGGTTAATTAAAAAAAAAAGGAAAATACTTTAGTAGGTCATGGAAAGTTCTCGTTAATAGAGATTGTAGAATCTGCATTTAAATATTGCACCTGGTATTGTTATACTATTAAGTCATGCTTCCTTTACTTTTCCTAGATCAGTATATGTTTAAGTAACATTTTTACATGTTACTCTAGATCACTACTTAGTTATTTATCAAACTTTCACAGATATAGTCTGTGAGGCCAATCTACACTGGAATCAGAAAACAATGAGAAACCCAATAACAATAATGGGAAAGGAATACCTCCCAGGATTATGGCGGTGGAGAAAGCTCCTGGAAAAGATGACGTCACGACGACTGGTCACTAGATTTGAACTTGGGATCTCCCGATTGCAAATCAAGAATCAAATCACCTGCCTACGCTTGCATAACAACATTTTTACATAAAAAGATCGGAAGCGGAAGGTAAAACACTGATAGTTTATCTATATATTAAAATGCTAGGTTTATATATTTGTTTCCAAAGAAAAGTTTACATGATTGTCTCCAATCCTTTCGAAAATGAGATCTCGAAAAGCACAAGCGCTAGAAACGTGCCGTTTTCACTGGTCGATTCCAAATTTTGTGTACATTGTTCAGTTCTAATTGAATATTTTAAAAAAAGGCTGTTATTTCTTAATTATATTTTTAGGGATATACTGGAAGCGTTGAAACGTTTTAAAAGGAAAGCATCATATATACGAGTTACACATTCCAACAGCACATAATCGTATACAATAGTAATATAGCTCTCAGGCGTTTGTTTTTATGCCCAAATGATAATGAAAAACGAAAGATAGCCATTTCTCCAGTCTAAGATTAATCTTTATTGTTTGGAGTGTTTTGCCCAATGAACACCATATATCACTGACATTATAATTAATTGCGTGTGTAATGTATTTGCTTATTACATACTGCATGCAAGAAGAAAGGAAACACTGATCATACATGAATTATAAACTCCAACCGGAAGTAGGCTCAAATCTTGCAAACAGTGCGAGATATTGAAAAAAAAAAATAATCGAAAAGTCTCCCCTTTATGGTACCCCTTGCCGATTTTTGTCATTCATTTGCATCTGTAAAGGAACACGTACAGATGTTGTGAGGAATGGCAAAGAAATTCATGCTCATATATGAATGATGCGCTGTGTAGAGAGCGCAGGTTCAGCTAGTTATTATTAAAAAAAATGTAGATTTCTGGACAATTAAATGAAAATTGGAATAAATTCTTTGTGAGTACTTCGACGAGAAGAAAGAACCACACTAAAAGGTTAAACTGGCAACAATGTCCTCTCCGAAAGATTAAATGGCGATCGTCAACTTTCACTTCAGCTGTATACTTGGAGAACTTTCACAAATATTTTGGATAAGTTCCTGCTTGAATTACGCAATATTTTTCACATTTTAACCTTTTATTTTTTTTATTTCCTAATTTAGGCACTTTGTGTTTTTTGATAAGCAGCCTCGTCAAGGCTAAGCACCAGATATGCTACTTAATATACATAAATCCAAGGAACGTTAAATACATAAATTTTATTTTCTACTTATGTACCTAGGTAGTACGCAGCATTTTGTTTATTCAGTTGTATTTCAATTTTCTGAAGATATTTCTTTCACTTAGTGTCTGATGAAAATAATGTTAAGTTATCGAAACCGTTAGTTTTAATAAATACGTTTATATACTCTGGTAAGAAAAGATTTTAGTTAATCTTGTAGTAAGTTCTAGAGTCGTGATGGATAGAACTACATGAGACTACATGTACAGACCTGCAATTCAGCATGGGCCTCGAATCAAGTCTACAACTACCGGAAATCGAGCACGACATCTACAACAGAGTCGAAGCAGCTTATCATTTAATCACAAGTAAGCTCACGCATATAAATATTTTTTAAAAAATCAGATAAAGGAATAAATAAAATATAAAATTTCTTAAATTTTAAAATTCTTGAATACGTTGCATGTCTGTTCCTGTAATTGAGCTATGGAAAACTAAAGCATATACGTATAATTAAAGTGGTAAGGAAACACTTATACACAAAGATAGGTTAAATCAAAATCTATGATATAAAACCCCCCAATCTCACATATACTTAAGACACAGATCTGTTGTTTAAATATAGCGATTTAGCTGCATGTTAACAAAGCATATTATACCATGAACTTCTTCCTAAAAAGTAGGATAAATAATGACTACATTCAACTTAAAACTGGTATTTTAGGGTAGTTAAGATAAAAAAAATACTATAAATATGAATTGTAGATATTGTTATTATTTATAAAGTTATTCCCGAAAAAAGTAATCATATTTATTAATAGTTTCATCAACAAAACAAATCAATTAATTTGCCAACTTCATTTAAGTATATGAAGATACATATGTATGAATTATTAAGTCAAATACAAAACTGACAATGCATATCAATTCGTGGCATACTCTATCTAGATCTATCCATACATCGTATATGTAACATTTAGGTGTCTTATACATTGAGATACATCACCAAGAAATACTAAGGTGCCCTAAGATTTACAGTTGCATGGAATAAAAAAACGAAAAGTAACTGCCATCTATATTACAGCAAAGAAAAAAAAAATACAACATATGAAACGTTCAGCACTCGGCTATTATTTCTAACAGGAGGAACCATCTTGCATCACAAATTTAGAGTAGCTGAACAATTTGCAAGGAAACAGACAAAAAAACAATAACAAAATTACAACTAGTTAGAAAAAAGATGCATATAATAGATATGTTTCTTTAAATATATATATATAATGTATATTTACATATCATTGCATTAAATTGCCAAATACACTTAAGTATCACAGGGACATCTATTGTGAATATTGTGAAACTACAGCATGTTAAAACTGACAGCACCACCAATATGACAACAAAATCACAACAACTGCCACTTACTGGGGTGCCGTAATTGATTACGTATCTATGGCAACCATATTGGGCGCGGCAGGTTAGAGTATCCATGACACTGAAGGATGGTGGGAAAACAGCATGAATGGGATATTCTACATTATCACATGAAATGCAACATTTTTTTTAGTAAGTAGTCTTTTTTCTTTTTTTGTACTTTTTCAATAGTTTTACTGTTAAAAGTTTCTATTTGCAAGTTTTTTTTTAAATTATTATTTTCTTCATTTGTTTGTGAGCAAAAAAATATTATTTACAAGGAAATTTACGTTAAATTTAATGTGTAAGAAGTTTTTCTTTTCTTCACTAGCACTGATTCTAAGAAAACTAACTACCATATCCATTTGAGGAAACTTCAATTGAGAAAAATGTGTATATATACATATATACTGTAATGACCCAATAACTTCATGATGAAATTTATCAAATTTAAACTGTTTCTTATTCATAATTGTAGTAACTTCTACCTACCATGCCCTTTATAATATTCAAGTAATTTCTGTATGATAATAAAAAAAGAATTATCAAGCCTAATAAAAAAAAAGTAAGATAAGATTGTTATGTGATCTTTATAAAGAAATATATGTACATTGTATACATATTTAATAAGTAACTTTACCTGGGCTTCCCTCATGATCCTACGCTAAAGTAGAGGTTAGTAAGGGCGGTTTGCATCCTTCGGCCTTTTAAGTTGAACCTTCAGTCGTTTCATCCCAATCTGGAATCCATTCATAGCCTGTATAGCTGCCTGTGCACTGGCAGGATTATCAAAGCTTACAAACCCTGCAACAAGAAAATATATTTATCAGAATGAAATATATCAATAATGTAATAATAATAATAATAATAATAATAATAATAATAATAATAATAATAATAATAGTGCATATTATGATATCTGGAATGTAAACAGACCTAGTAAAAAAAGTTATTAATTACTTTATAAACCACTTTATTGGGTTATAATTAGAGACTAGATGTTTAGGCACTAAAAACCTGGAAAATAAGTACGTAAAATTGAAAAAATAGGCACTAAAATTTAACTCGGAGTAATGAAAATAAGTATTCAATACAATTTAAAAATAAATTCAAGTTACAGATAACGTTCAAAGAATATAGAAACATACCTGTTTGTTAATATCTTATTTTACTGTATATATAAAAACGAAGCTTGACATATATTCCATGTGTATTTGATAAATACATTCTATACAGCACTTTATCACTACACATAACAGTCTAAATTTTATACACTTTATCAGTACACACAACAGCCCAAAGTTTTACAGCACTTTGCTAGTACACTTAGTAGTCCAAAATTTTACGAGATCTTATCACTACAAGCAGCACTTATCTCGGAAGAGGCAAAATTCTTTCTTGAAACACTAAATTATATATTTTTCTTCAATAAAGTCTTATTTTAAAGAAAATGCATGGAATAGGCAACATTAGGCACTAAAGTAATTATTTAGGTAGGAAGGTACGAAATAGGAAAAATAAAATTGGCTTAAATTGAAACTATAACCCCCATATAAACTTTAAAACGATGTTTATCATCATATCTTTAATATTAAAGAATAGGCATTTTGCCTAACATCCGGTCTCTAGTTATAATATACGGCGAAATCATCTAATTCAAGTCGCCTGCCTATTCATTCACATGTGTATTACTTATAATGTATTAACAAATTTCTCATTATAATGGAGAAATTGGTACACATTTTTATTATTGTTCACAGTGCATATTATACCCTGCCTTCCATCGTCTCTTTCTTCTAAGTCATTCTTTAGACACGGAATATGTCCTAGCTGCCTAATTCCTAGTAAGGTTATAAACTTCGTCTAAAAAAAGGGGCGATATTTTTTTATGCGGGGTTGGCAACGCTGATGGAGTTGAACATACTCAGGAGCATGCCCTAGTATTCTGTATTTGCAACAGAAATAGTATCATTCGAACAGAGGTGGACTGGCTATGTAAAAAGGGCGCGGTCACATACTCTGGGAGGGCGCCGCCCATCTGAGGCTTTCGCTTGTATGGAATACCCCCTCCAAATAAAAGAAAGTGCCGGGGGCTTCCCTCGGAAAATTAGTACACAAAAAACAACAAAAGATTAAGTAGCTATTGCAGTTAATCATGATAGAATTATACAAATTCAATATTTTCATAAACAAACAAAGAGACTTTGAGTATTAAATATGAGGCGTGTTTTTTAAGTAAGGTCCGTTTTGTTGTAAACACTAGTAGTTCGCGCCCATACCGCAACTAGCGTGTGCGTCGTGTACCGGCATGCCTCGGGAACAACTGTGCTCAGTTTCAACTCTGTAGCTGACCTGTACGGATGTGTTCTGTGCTTTCACAATGTTTAAGACTATCAAGTTGCCCGCCGCGTGTGAGGTTCACTCAGTGATACGGTTTTTGTCAGCAAGTAACCTGTCTGCTGCAGAAATTCATCGACAGATTTGCGAAGTGTACGGTGATACTGTTATGAGTGCAAGCAAAGTGCGTAAGTGGGTACGAGAATTGAAAAATGGCCGTGACAATGTCCAAGATGAGGACCGCTCCGGTCGCCCTTCTTCGATTACAGACGATTTGGTGGCGTCAGTTGAAGCGAGAGTTCGTGAGAACAGGCGCTTCACAATAACAGGTCTCTCAAACGAATTTCCTGACGTGTCGAGATCAGTGCTATACAAAATTGTTTCTGAACACCTAAAGTTTAGGAAACTGTGCTCCCGTTGGGTCCCGAAACTAATAAAGAGGACCACAAAAACCAAAGATTTGAGTGTGCCATGAAGTTCTTGACTCGTTATCACGAAGAAGGTGACGGCTTCTTGAGTCAGATCGCAACTGGAGACGAAACATGGGTTTTGCATATCACGCCCGAATCGAAGCAACAGAGCATGGAATGGAGACACACACACTCACCTGTAAAGGTAAAGGCCAAACAGACTCTGTCCCAGCGCAAAATCGTGGCGTCGATGTTTTGGAATAGGCATAGTGTTTTGTTGGTCGACTTCATGCAACGAGGAACCACTATCAATGCAGAAGCATACTGCCAAACACTATGAAAGTTAAGCAGAGAGATTCAAAACAAACGACGCGGCATGCTGACAAAGGGCATTGTTCTTCTCCATGACAATGCAAGACCCCACACTGCAGGTCAGACCCGTGATTTGTTGGACAGTTTTGGTTGGGAAGTTTTAGACCACCCACCCTACAGTCCTGATCTTGCGCCGAGCGATTACCATCTGTTCCTCCACCTCAAACAACACCTCAGTGGCAACCGTTACAATGATGACGATGTGAAAACGGCAGTGAATTCTTGGTTATCGGAGCAGGCGGCAAGTTTTTATGAAGAGGGTATTTTGAAATTGGTTGAGAGGTATAATAAGTGTTTGAACATTCTTGGCAACTATGTCGAAAAATAGAGTAAAGTATGTACTTTCTGAAAATACATTTACTTTTTTGAAATAACCTTTCGTTGTGTACTTATGTTCAAATGGCCTTACTTAAAAAACAATCCTCGTATATTAGGCCTATATACATCTGCATACTTTAACTGAGACTACAAAAATCACACCAGTTGTTTAAATTCTTCGGCTACATTTGTTAACAGCCTAATTATAACTGAAGATTTGAGTTAAGTTTGGGGCTTATGCTATTTTTCATACTTCTCTCCTTTTAAAGCTATGTTCATCATAACATTAACTTATTTTTCATCTATTTTTAAAACCGTTAATAAAAAGTATACATGAAACATTTACTACAAATTAACAAAAGTATATTTAGAATTATATACCTACCTAGCGAAAAGAGAAATTCAAAAACAAAACTGGAAAATGAAAGTAAAGTCACTGCTTCATGCTTGAAGGAGCCTTTGCATCTCCTTGCTTTTATCACACATTTTGTCAATAATAATATTGTTGTCTTTTTTGGTCAGAACGTCTCTTTCTGAGTTCATCAAGAAAAATGATTCCAGATGTTCATCTGTAATTCTTGAACGGAGTCTTTTTATGTAACGCCACTAGCGCCTCTAACGGCGGGAGTGGGAGGGAGAGATATGTAAAAATGATCCCAAATGACCGAGATTAGAGTCAAATCAATATATTTCGAAGTCGCTGAGATCATTAATGGTACCACTAAAGCCCAAAACAGAAAGGGCAAGGCCGTAGGCCGAGTAAAGACGGGGTCTGGGGGCGGAGCAGTGGGGGTGGGAGGGTTGATATATAAAAATCATCCAAAATGACCGATATTAGAGTCAAATCTATAAATTTCAGGGTCCCTAAGATCATTATAATGACATTCCCAAAGCCAAAAACAGAAGGAGCGAGGCCGCAGGCCGAGGATTTGGGGCGGAACGTGGGGTTGGTATGTAAAAATCGTCCAAAATGACCGATATTAGAGTCGAATCTATATATTTAGGGGTAAATCTAATATCATTAATACCATTCCCACGCCGAAAACAGAAAGAGCGAGGCCGCAGGCCGAGCAAATACCGGGGTCTGGGGTGGAGCCCTAGCTGGCCAAAGGCTAGCGAATTTATAAAATAATTATGTAGCTTTTTTTTAATGTGTTCAGATAGGAAACTGTGCGCCTTCCCGAGACTAAGACGGGTCTTAGCCCCTCCCGAGGAGGGCGCAAAGGCACTGATGTGAGGAGGGCGCAGCGGCCATCGGGCCGGTACTTGATTATGGCCAGTCCACCCCTGCATTCGAATCGAGTTACGTATCTGTGAGTAGCAGTGCGGTAAATGGCTGCCGAAATACAAAATCCCGCCAAATGTGAAGTGAGAACTGTTATACGATTTCTGAACGCCAAATAACAGAATGCAGCTGACATCCACTTGGAATTGTGTGTCATTTACCGACCGACAGTAGTGAGTAAAGGTCAGGCAATGATGCAGAGAATTTTAGGAAGGGCGTTCAAATATTCTTGACGATGAGCGTGGTGGAAGACCTAATATTCAGACGAACGATCTGGTGGAACGCATTAACGAGAATTGCGATCTTATCTCCGGTTCACAAAAACTGAACTCGTCAAAGAGTTTCCAAAAGTGTCTGCAAATTGTGACTTACAAGCTGCGTTATCACAAACTATGTGCGTGGTTGGTGCCGAAAAGACTCTCACAAAGAGCAAAGAATGACAGATGCACGTGATTTTTGACCCCTGGTGGGAGGATGGGGACGACTTCTTTTTTCACATAATGACGGGGGATGAAACCTGGAATAACATACACCACTGGAGAGTCGAAGCAGCAGCCAATGCAATGGCGGCATTCTGGTTCTTATAAAGTGAATAAATTCGAACAAACACCATTAGTTCACAAAATTATGGCGCGTTTTTTGGGATCAAAAGAATGTGATTCTCGTGAAATTCTTGAAACCAGGACGAACAATTACAGTAGATGTGTATTGCCGACAAATAATCTGCAACATGCCATTCAAAATCTGTGGAGAGAAATGCAAAATCTGTGGAATTCTTCTGATTCATGACAATACCTGTTCACACACAACTGGTTGCACTGTTGAGACAATTCAAAGATTTCGATGGGAACTATTCAGTCATCCCCCTTACAGTCACGACCTTGCCTCTAGTGATTTGTTTATTTTTCTTCATCTGAAAAATGTGGCTTGCATCGAAACGTTTCAACGGCAGTGAAGTGCTCAAGACATCTTTTCTCAACTGGTTGCACTATTGAAATTTATGGATAACATAGAAAGTATGCCATGTGAAGTTCATAATGCTTAACTAAAAAGTAGGTCGCATATGCGTCTGAGAATGTCTATAGCAGTGGTGCCCACCCCCCCTTATGTACATGACGCACCCCCCCAATTGTCTATCCGTAGGTGTTCTTCCATGAAAAAAATCTTCTTTTCGATTAATTTTACCCCCCCAATCAAACATATTTATATAGATTTTTAACCCCCCCAAATATTTCAATGACGCAGTTTGCGTCATAGCCCCCCCCTTGTGGGCACCCCTGTCTATAGCGCATATGCATCCAGAAAGAAAAAATATGTATTTTAAAACGGTAAATAAAACAGTTGTATCCAAACTACACTTTCTCAATACTGAACTGATGTAACTGGAATACTTTGTGCACTGTAAGGAAACAAGGATGATATCAAATAACAGAATCAAGAATACTTATTCAAACTGAAATAATAATAATAATTTTAAAAAAAAATCTTTATTGGCGTAGTAGACGCATTCCGTTTTTGAACATATTCTCAAAGGGAAACAAGAGTGTGCCTTATAATCCGGCAAATACGGTAATAATGTACCTTTACAAGCACGAAGTTAGTTAAAATACTAGTTAACATGTAATTTATTTATTTATTTATTCTTGTTCTATGATGACTAGTTAACAATCGTAAACCTAAGAGGTGCTTTTATACAGTATGTGCGATGAGCTACCATATCATCATCATAACGATCCTGTATCAGTGACAGGTCATCTATCACAATTTAAGAAGATTACCTGAATTACGATCCCCAGTTAACCTCTTCGTTTTGTCATAGGATTTATATTCGCTGTAATACTTTCTAACAATAGTGGTTTCAGTTCGAGCTCTTTCTCAGGTTCCACCCACCATAGTTTCAATCCGGAGAATACAATTTCTTCTGTAACAGTGTCCTACCCAGTCTTATTTTATAGTTTTAATTATTTCTAATATTTTTCTTTTTCTCATACTACAGTGAAACCTCCCTTAACGGACACCTCTATAATACGGACAGATTTCTTTGTCCCGCCAAAAACATGTTCTCTTACGGAACAAAACCCTCCCTTTTACGGACACTCTCAGATACGGACGCGGACAGTCCTTTTTTACCCCCAAACGTTTCAATAACCTCTTCATAACGGACAGGAATTGTTCTTGGTTCTGTGTTATTTGACAGTAGACAGAAAAGTCTTTTCCCCACAAGTGTATCTATCATCAAACAGAACAACTTCAAGCTGAACTTGAAATGCTTCTTTTTTTCTGACCGCAATAAACTGCTTTCTGGTGGAAATCCTAGAAAATATTCAATAAGCACTAACACTCATGCTGGATTAGTCGTATGGTCAAGAATTCTATGCGGATCTTCCCTTCCCTAACAAATTTAGTGCTTTTCCCTCTGGGCCTTGGATCTTTCCCGACAATTTCATAGATAACAAAAGAAACATTGTTTATTTTGCGATAACATTTTTCAACGAGCAATGTTTTCTCTCTTATTTTTTTTGGAAAAGCAAAATTTTTCTTTTGTACAAATTGGTGTGTCAAACAGTTGAACAATTAAAGAAATTTGCCATTAATCGCGGTGAAATAGAAGTTCTCCAATTGATCCAACAGTTGCAAGCAAATTTCGAACAGAAACTAGTGTCCGTAGGATGTACACGGCAGACAACTACTGCAGACTTTTCCCCCCAAAATTTGGTGAGTTTCTTCTCCACATTTTCAGTATTTAATAATAATATTGCATACTCTTTAAAGCTATTTTTACATTTAATATAGGCGGTAAGTGAATTAATGGATTTTTACAGGGTGATGACATGTCCTTAAGAAACTTATCATACACGCATTATCATTTTCAGTATACGAACATATTAATACATTCCCCAACAATAATATTATTTAACAGAAATGAATTTCTCCTTCATCCGTCCCAGTAATTCAAATATGTACTAAATAGATTATTTTCATATTGAATTTTACGTATTTACGCTCATACATAATGTATTTACTGTATATTACTGCATACAATTACCGTTGAGAAAATTAAATTTTTGTAACCTCTCTGTAACGGACACCTCTCAGTAACGGACAAAAGTTCCCGTCTCATTGGTGCCCGTTATTCAGAGGTTTCACTGTATTTCCAATAGTTCCTTTTAATTTTTTATTCAATACAGCTGATTTTCCCCAGTTTTCTCCATATCCATATTCCTTTTTCGTCGACTTTCGGTAAGGTTCGCGTGCTTTGTAGCTCATTAAGCAAAGCTGTTGTAAATGCGAGGTGAACAAACAAGAAAGAAACATCCCTGAATGCATAAATGACTATATTTTTATCATCGCAGAGTTTGTATAGATGGTGTGCCATCTATGTCGATTTCGACTACCGGCATTGCCTCTTCAAGACGTGGCAGGCTTAATTTGTAGCTTCTATTCAGTTATCAGTGAAACATGCCAGAGCAAACAGAATTCAAGCGTGGGCAAATTGTTGGAATCTCCATGGCGGATGTCTGCGTAACGAAAGTAGAAGAAGTGTTAGGTATATTGTGAGACATAGATTCCAAGATTACGAGTATATATAGTAGGACTAGAAAAACTACATCTACGAAATGCTAGCGTGAACAAAAATGTGTGTTGAGTGATACAGACAGAGGAATACTACATAGAACTGGAACATAAGACTTAAGACGGCTACAGTTGCAAAGTGACTGCTAAAGTGAATATCACGCTCAAAAACTCTATCAACATCGAAAAGTGATATTTATGGACAAGTAGGGTATTTATGATGAGCTGCAATTCTAAAAACACTAAAGAATGATCGAAATGCTACTAAGAGGAAACTGGTTCTGAAGTCATAAAATTTGGACTATGGATCAATGGAAAACGGCAATTTGGTAAGATGAGTCAATACAATTTTAGCCAAATTTACATGTTTCAATCAAACTGTACATTTGACTTCTTTGCTGCTAAGAGTGAAACATAATGGTTTGGGTCATGGTTTGGGTAGCCATGTCATATTCTGTCGAACTCATTATTATCCTGCAAGACCATGTTACCGCCAACGATTGTATGATCAGTGTTAGCAACTAGGTCTATCCAATAGTGCAAACTTAGTTCTCCAATAGTGATGACACTTACGGCTTATATGGTACAGGACTGGTATTGTAAGCAGGAAGATGCAGTATCACATCTGCCATGACCTCCACAATCGTCCGGTCTCAATATTATTATTGAGCTCTTGTTGTCAGCATTGGAAACAAAGCCATGAAAGTGCTATCTACTTTCATCATCGTTAATGGAATTATCAATGTTTTACTGAAAGAATAGTACAAAATTGTCTTCAAAACCATTCAGGATCTCTATTTATCCATTCTAAGGAGACTGTAAGCTCTTCTGCAAGCCGAAGATTGTTATACGCAATACTAGTGAACATAATGTATTTCTTGTTGGATGTTTCCATATTTTTGTCGACTTCTGTATTTCATATTTTAATTTTCATCCCTGGAATTTCTTTTATACATATATGGTTTCCTAGGTATGTATAATTATTTACTTATATATAAGCACGCAAGGACGCAGGAACGGGGATACAAGAGTCCCATGTAATCCTTAAATTTTCTCGATGGATAACTGAATACATATTTCATACCTTTTCCAGTTTCTTCTAATTGTTTTCGTACTCCCATTTCAACATTACGCTCTGCATACTGATATATCGTCGATGAGAACCAGATGAACGTAACTCCATTTTCGTAGGTTTACAGGCGAGAGGACAAAAATATTATTTTCTTAGAAAGATGTGTTTTTAATAAGATGGCAATTGAGCTACATTACAACAGATGATTGACAAGGAGAAGAGATGGCGTTACGTTCCATTTACACCAAGTAGGGCTTTCAAAATTATGTCCAAACATGAAGAAAACGAAAACAGAATTTTTGGAGTTACGTTCTTCTGGTTGTCATGCGACGATATGAACTGAAAGGTTGGATCAACTGGGGAGCTTGACGATATTAGTAGATGGAATGTATTAAAAATGAAATCCATCTTTTGACTTGATACATGATTATTGCTTTATGTTCTTAACGCGAAGAAACGGGATCTACTATGAACATGGAATGAAATCAATATTCTATATATATTTTTTTCCGTGTAATTCTGCAACAGGGTTGGATCGTGTGATCATGTATTGAAAGAAGACAGTCTGGTAATGGTCCGGATAAGAAGAAAAGCAAAGGTAAGTAGGTAGAGACCCTCAACAAGGTTCTTTGGCGATCACCAATAATATAAGTTATGTTTTATGTTGCATTTATTAAAAAAAAATTCTTTTTCGATTACTAGTAAATATTATGTGCTACAGTTCAAAATTAAGTGGACAAAGCAAAAGCACGGTATTTCGTAAAAGCAGGTACATACAAGAAATATGTTAAGTGGATGAAAACATACGTCTGTAGCTTCCTAAATCCATTTTCAAGAAAATAGTATAGAGGTTCTGAATGTTAGGTTGGTGATCAAACTCAGGAGACGCACCCAAGATTGGGAATAACTGCTTTATAAGAATAGAAGAGGACCATATAGATATTAGGGATGGGCACAACCGGCTTTTATAAAAACCGGAAACCCGTTTATGAAAAAAACCTGGCATTTTGGTACCCGATTTTGATAGAAAATCAAATTGGTTTTTGATTGAAACCGAAACCGGTTTTCAAACATCTTAGTTTTGGAAAATTTTCATAAACGGGTTTCGTTTTTTTCAAAACTCAGAAACCTGTTTATGTGCCCACCTCTAATAGATACGGTGTATCTCAATTTTAGTAATTCTGGTTTTCACTTTTAATAACACTGACCCTCAGCACTAGTATATGACCAACATTAGTGTTCCATTACTATAAACAAATTATGTACGTAATTTCAGCATTATGAAAATATAGTGTGACAGAAGGAAAAAATGAAATGAAATCTTTAAGTTTTACGTCTCACGGTTATACCGGTTAGGCTAAAGGAGACGGTGGTGATGAGAAATAAGTGAAATAGTAGAATGAAGAAAGTGGGAGGAAACGGGAGAACCCCGAGAAAACCCACGAGCACGGTGTTTGTCTACCACAAATTCCACACGGCGCGAGCTGGGATCGAACCAGGGACAGAGTGTCAGAAAGATTTGATTCATATTGAAACAGTGTATTGGGGGGATCTCTGAAAATAGCTTTTAATAACAACTAATATCTGCAACTGCCAACTTATGACGCGATCAGGTGTTGATCATACGGATGCATGTGATCCTCCTGAATATAAAATATGCAATTATCTTCCATTTTTTTCTAACTTAAACTACAGGCATCATTAGGATGATAGTACAATAATCGCTCTTCGAATCTATTAAAACATTTGCAGAAAAATAATCACACCACTCAGACCATAAAAGACATTAATAAGTACTTTTTTCACTCAGAAGTCTAATACTTAAATTTTTCTTTATAAGTTCTACTAACGTAACATCAAATTGTGATCTTATAACTTTCTGTAAGAATTTTCATAATATTTTTTACTTATACAGTAAGATTTTTAAGCAAAGGTATTGGGTAATGTGTTAAAAAAGAAATGGAATTTTTAGTTTAACATCTTGTGAATATATACTTGAGGCTAAAGAGGGATGAATAATGAAAGAATGATGCGAACTTGAATTTTTGTGATCTCCCACAAGGAATCGAACCAGGGACCATGTGCATCAAAGGAACAAGCGCCAGCCATTAGTTCAACGGAAAGGAATAGGTGATGTGTTAAGTGAGACTTATATGATTAACAGTAAATAATAATTCTCATACCTAAAAAATAAACAAAGGACACAAAATAAGTGAACCGTTTCAAGACACTACTCACTTCTTCGTCGGTGTATGTTGGAAAAACTAGCTGCTACATAAAAACGTATAGTTGCCGTGCTACACATTGTCGCTCTTATCTCTATCTGTATAATTAGCTTACATATGAAATCTTGTTATCTGATTAAAGAAGAAGATGAAAATAAACGCATTTGCTTCCACACATCATTTCCTTTAGTTTTTGTTTGGAATGCAGTAATTAACAGTGCAACGTTGCCATCTTGTTTTCCATTCATTTGTAAGAACTTGCTCGAAATATGGAGGCCATGGGAATAAAATTCTGCGCCACAATAAGTTATGGAAGAGCATCTATTCTGAAGCAACTGTTAACAACTTTAAAATAAATTGTTAGTACAAATTTAGTAACATCACGTTACTAGCTCCTGATTGCAGGTGATGACATAGAGTAGGATTAAGCACAGAAGAAAGGAAAGCTAGTGAGTTGTGACTAGTCATATAGAAAATATATAGGGATAATTCTTTCAATCAGCAACAAGAGACAAGAAATGCAAGGATTACTATATATGGTAGCTTTACGTACAAATATATGACGCGTAAAATTCTCTGCTTGGGCATCCTGTAGAATAAAAGGAGGGGCTAAGTATGAAGTTCGTTAGTAAGGTGTCCTTCACTTCCTAATTTACGAGTACCGAAAAGAACTTTAGTATGTATTTCTGTGTGACATCATACCTAACAAACATTTGACTGAAGATCTTGTAATAACATTCAATTAAAGAGCAGAAAGAATTAAAAATGAAGAAACAAGTAGAAAATATAAAGAAATGATAAATATAAAAAAATGCAACTATTAAAATAACTACAGATAGAATAAATTACAACAGATGATAAATACTCAGAAATAGAAGAAGTAATTATAGAAAATGTGGAAGAAATAATGGGAAAAGAAATAGGAACGAGAAGACGTGACTGGTTTAATGGTAGAAAACGAGAGCGGAAGGGATATCAAGAATTAAGAAGAGAAGATAATGAACTATGTAGAAAGAAAAGAAGAGAGAGATGTTGGAAAAGCAAATGCAGAAAATAAGAATATTAAGTGAGCAGAACGAAATAAGCAAATTATATGCAGGAATAAAAACAATAAATAAAGAATATGAAATAAAGAAAATAGAATATGAAAACAAAAATGGTAAAATAACTGGAGACAAGAAAACAATATTATAGAGATGGACACAACATTTTCAGGTTCAGTTAACAATAGAATATATAAGAAAAAGACAGAGCAAGTATCAAGTGGAAGGAGAACAAAAGTAAATGTAGGGTAATATTAGCGAAATGGAAGTAGTCCAAAATAATAAAAAAAAAAGGTAGTAAAAACAAGGAATTACTAAAACCAAAACTGGATCAAAAGATTGCGATCTTGGCCAATAATTAGTTTGTGGATCACGGCCTACAAAATTTTTGAACGGCCCCTAAACTGAGTTTTCGTATTTTATACGGAATAAACACATTATACTGAGTTCACTGATAGATTGAGTTTGAGTACACTGTATGTAGTTGTCCTACAAGAAAATTTTTGTTGAAATATATTGAATCTTTAGGGCCAATAAGATCAGGGGTCACAAAATTTTTGAACGGCCCCTAAATCAAGTTTTCGTATTTTCTGCAGAATAAGCACATCATACTGAGTTAACTGATAGTTTGGATAGGCTACAATATATGTAATTCTCCGGATATAAGGCGTACAAAAAAATAAAATTGAAATATATTGGATCTTTTGATCCAAAAACAATAAAGAAAATAAAAAGTAAAATTTATCTCCGGAACAGAATGATATAATAATTGAAATGATCAACAATGTAGAGCCTGAATTGAATATAATAATACAATTATAGAAAGTAGAAACAATCTTTAAAACCCTGAAAGATTGGCTAAGGATGTCCAATAACTAAAAAAAGATTTATTTATTTATTTATTTATATATCTGATTGTAAAAATTGTATAGAAGTATCGTAATTACTAAGTACAATATCAAATATTAGCAACTATAACATTACAACATATTAATACATTTGCAAATATATTAAACAAGATAAATCGAATAAAAATGTCGCTTTCGGCTGGGAAGAGATACAATAGACCAGACATTTACGATTAGTCAGATAATTAAGAAACTTTGTGGATATGGAATAGATTACCGAAGTGCATTGGAAGGCATGATTAGAGGAAAATTTATAAAAATTGCGCATGAAATAGAAATCTCTTGAAGACTGATAAGACTCACAATGACATTAAAAGAAATATACTAAAATAAGAAACAAAAAATGAAACAAGAAAAATTTCAGGTAGTGAAGTAAAACAAGGGAAAGGTTTGTCAGTTATATTACTTAATACAGTATTACAGGGTGCAGTTAAGAAAAGAGATAAAAGAAGCAAAATAAATAAAAGTTACACCAAATATTCTCTTACGTAGATGATGTAATCATTAGAGCAAGAACAGGATGGACTGAAAAGAAGTATATATTGATTTGAAACTAGAAGTGAACTAGCTAGGATTATATGGATAACACAAAAACTAATATAATATTAGTAACTAATAAAAGACGAAACAAAAAAGAGAAAATGAATACTGAAAACCTGGTCTTTGAAACGGTTAAGAAATACAGATATTTAGAAATAGTCATAAACAGCAGGAATAACGTTTCAGAGAAAATCCATGTAAAAAAATAAAATAAAGTGTATTTTGAGAATCAACAACTTACAAAGGATAAGTGTACAATAATGGAAGGACGATAAAGAAAAACTAGAAAAGGTTGAGGGAAATAATGTAATTAGAAGAGTACACGGACTAATAAAAGAATAAGTAATAATAACAAAATTAGCGAAACTTTGGAAAAGAAAAATATAGTTAGTGAGATTCAAGGCTCGAAAAATCCCTTGCACCAAGTTTCCATGGCGGGATACGAGGCTGGCGACAGTTTATGTAGAATTATGTATTAAATTGGGTTTATATTATTATTTTGCCTCGTTTTCAGAACTAGCGCTAGATGAAAAAAAAAATGAGCACTGACTGAGAGTTATACAGGCAAAAAGACTTATCTGTTTGGAAAATGATTCGAATAGAAGATACTAAAGTGTCGAAAAAAGTAACGAAAGAGAAAATTTACTTCACTAGGAACAAAGAAGGACCAAAATTACGGTGATTTGATGACGTTCAGAATGATTTGAGAAAGAAAGGAATCTAGCCATGGAGAAGGAAGACCCAAGATCAGAAAGAATCGAAGCGTGTTCTAGAGCAAGCCGAGGTCCACAGAGTAGTTAGGAGGTAATCTGAACTAAATTTCAATATTTGTAATAAATCCTAAATATCAATATTGATGTACGAGGGAGGATCAGAAACTAAGGTTACGAGGCCGATATTTCTGGAGTTATAGAGGAATGAGGAGTGTACGGTAATTTTAATACATGGAGTTGGCAACTGTGCAGAATTTCATCCACCCGCCACCTACGGTACTAGCTGTAAGTAAACACAAACGGAAAACTGGTCTCGCGTAGAAATTAGCTCAAGTTATTCTATTTCTACGGGCGAAACATGTAACCGCGGCTGAAATTCACCGGCAGCTGGTAGGGGTTTACGGAGAGACTGTAATGTCTGGTCAGTATGTCGCAGAATGGTGTCGAAAGTTTGTGGCTGATAGAGGAAAACGTCACCGACGAGGAGCGCAGTAGCCGACCCAGCACGGCATCAACAGACTTAAATATAGCTCGAGTGGAAGAGTTGATTTAGGACAACAGGAGGATCACGTTACGGCATCTGATGGCAGAATTGGGAATGTCGTTCGGAAGCACTCGTCACATTGTGCACGATATTCTGCAGTACCGGAAGGATTGAACACGCAAGGAAGCAGAGAGGAATTCATCGAGTATATTCGAAGATAAAATTTCCTTTCAAAGAGAGAGGAGATTATCTAAAGAAGCTAAGAAGCTTTATATACAGTAATATCTTAAAAGCTTTCTTGATTTTAGGCAAAATAAGAGTTAATTAAATAGCCTACATTCCTGATGAAGTTTAAAATTAAACACTACCTACATATAAGATGCCAACACGAACTTATGGCTTCATAAAATACATAAGACATATATTCCTTTCAGAACAAGTCAATTTGGTACCAATAATTCCGTCTTGAACGTTACAATATTCATTACAATATTGCATGCGGCTAGATCTTCATTTGTTTACATTATCCTCTGTTTGCGTGTTTAATAGTGCTTCTCTGTCTGTTTTTCAATTACGTTTTGTTATTAATTCTGTGCTTGTGTTGTTCTCTATCTGTACGGTTTCATTTATTCATTTTGATATTATTCCCTGTGGGAATCTAATATATATTTGTACCTATTCATTTTATGGGTAAGTACCAAATTATTTGTTTGTTACTTTATATGATATTTTTGTACTATTCTATTCATTATCTGTACCTATTATGCAGTGATATGTCGTATCATCTCCAATGTACTCTCTTTCTTTGTATGACGAATATCTTTCTTTTCTATGATTGCTGACATAAGATATAATATAATGTACATTTGAACGGAAAGTACATATAACCACAGACAGATAATATACAGACCGAAAACTCAGCGAGAAACTGGAAACTTGACGACAATAGCGCCTCTAACATGCGACGACGTAACTAACAAATCGATCTGACGTCACCTACGTGGAAATTTCGAAAGTAACCACAGACTAGATTTTCGCCCCTTTAGTTGCATTTGGCAACAGCTTTTTCTGTTGACATACTTCGCGGAACTTAGATATTTTCAAACTGAACTCTTTAAAAGAAAGAAAAATCTATTAATATAAAAAAGCTGGAATGAAACGTCTAGTCTAAAGACAATACAAGAAAAAGTGAACATTAGCTTATCTGATCTTCACTTATAACACTTGGCACTTCATATAACACTGAGATGCGAAGCAGATGGAAACAATCCGCCGGTTACTATGACAACCCATGACGTCACGTTCCAAGACCGATGGCAGCGCCATCCACACACGACGACACTGATCCCGCCCACCGAGAGCGTTGATTGGTTCTTTCGCTGTGTAGACGATCCAAACTGATTTCAATAGCGCATATATGAAGTTGCTCGTCTGTATGTATTCTAGTCTGTGCGTATAACGTTTGGGAAGAGTATTTAGAGCAGAGACTCGCTCTCATCGTGGTGCTTGGATGACTAAGTTCTCAATATGTTACTATAATAATAATAATAAAAATAATAATAATAATAATAATAATAATAATTATTATTATTATTATTATTATTATTATTATTATTATTATTATTATTACATGGAAACATTTAAAATTTTTGACAACTTTATTTTTGATGTGAATTTATTTTATATGTGGTTTACAAACAACTCATCCAGTGCAACAGTAACTCTGTATTTTTTCAATATTTAGTGTTGGCAAACTTCGTATGGAATCAATTTGTTCTGTTCGTCTATGTCATTGTGTTTACACTATAGACTACAAACTGAGATCTCAATTTATTGTATAAAAACACTTTCTGCGTAAGATAATTTTAGTGATACGATCGACATAAGCTTTACTAGCAGCAAATGTAGTTAGTATTACCCTTTGTGGGTGTTCGAAAAAAAAAAGTTCGCAAACCGAATGATAACTAAGTAATTTATTATTTTATTATTATAAAATAAATAAAAGGAAAAATATTTAGCAGACAATAATATATGTTGTTAACCGGAATCGCAATGTCTAGATCACAAATCTCTTGTTACCTTCAATCAAATTGTAAATAGAATTACCTATGTTATATTGCGCGAAATGAACGATTATGCGTATCATGTTAAAAATTGAATCCATCTTAGAAGTAACTGTATTAACTTATAATAAATGCCTTCGTATTGTATTTGATTTAGGGAAATATGTGTCAATAAATATGACTGTTACTTTTACTTAATCTTTCGTTACTTTTTTACCCAGAAAGTTTTCGTATCTGCGAAATAAAGTAATGCTGTATGATAAATGGAAACTGATATCTCTTATAGTAACGAGATAATTTATGAAATATCGGCGATATAGAGCTGAATTTATTATATTGCATGCCAATTAGTTATTTATGTGATAATTTACCTGAAGATTGACAGATATTGATTGTTATTATATGTCATCCAGCCGCATTGCCATAGCTTCAGTCTTTTCAACGAAGAGTGCTCTAGCGTGAAGGATAATGTTATATTCTAAACATATACATTTATCTTTTGGACAGATATAAGAGATTCTGCATGAACTTAATGCACGTACTCGTTTTGATTTGAGTTCTGATTTGACTTGATTTGAGTAATAAATCAATTATCGTGGTGTAATTGTTTGGTATTCATTGTTGACGAAGAGAGTATTAGTGCGAAAAATAGGTGTAACAAGGGGTCTCATCATATAGTTTTCCGATTCTGCAACTCTGAAAAGAAGACAGTTCCAGTAGCCTCATAAGAGGAGAGATTTTACTTTGTCATCGAAGTCTAAGGTGGACATGGAAGGAACATGAGCTTGCGAAATACTTACTGGTTCTTCTTACAACTTATGTAGATAACGCAATGCATATGTAGGTAACATATGCAGAACTCACATGAATTTGTTGAAACATTACAAGATATTGGTGCAACCCATAGGGTTTGTTTGTTGATTCTAATACGATATCACTCATAAAAGTTTTTATGCAAGAAATTTTAGGTATATTTCGAAAGTTGTTTTCCAGCAGATAAGTACTTTTTTTTAACATACATTTATTTTTTATATGAAGGATTTATTTTTCGAATAAACCAAGTTCCGTAGATTCACCTCTTATCACCTGTTATTGCCAGTTGCTTAAAGAACTTGAGAAGGATGGACGTGTTGATTTAGAATCAAGATATAGCACATTAGCTTAAGTAGTTCTTAGGAAAGCAATTTACACAAACTTACATTTATGTACAGATCCTTGCCATTACCTAGCAAATAAACTAGAGTAGAGATGCTTTTCACGCTGATTCTTAGGCAGAAAAGATAGCGACACATTTAATTTATCTATATTTAAAATACTAGGTTTATGTGTTTGTGGTCAAGAAAAGTTCATATGTTTGTGAACGGTTATATGTTTGTGGTCAATTATTTTGACAATGAGACCTTGGAAACCACAAGCTTTAGAAAGATGCCGTTTTCACTGATCGATTGCAAATTTCGGGTAGATTGTTCAGTTCTAATTGAATATTTTTTAAGAAAATGGCCGTTATTTCTTTATTACATTTGTTGAAATTTTGAAAAGTAAAGCATCGTATCCGACCAGTTATACATTTCAACACCATACATTTGTATATGGGGTTAGTATATCTCTCCGGCGTTTGTATCATGCTCGAATGATAATGAAAAACGAAGGATAACGATTTCTCTAGTCTAAGATGAATCTTTATTGTTTGGAGTGTGTTGCCCAATGAACACCATATAACATTGACATTATAATTAATTGTGTAGGTAATGTATTTGCTTATTACATACTTTATGTAAGAAGAAAGAAAACACTGATCATACATGAATTAGAAACTCCAACCGAAAGTAGGCTCAAATCTTGCAAATGGTGAGAGATATTGAAAAAAGTAATCGAAAAAATTTCCCCTTTATGGTACCCCTTGCCGATTTTTATCAAGATGTCTTTCACTTGTGTCTGTAAAGGGATATGTACAAATGTTGTGAGGAATGAAAGGAGATTCATGCTCATATGTGAATGATGTGCTGTGTAGAGAGCGTAGGTTCAGCTAATAGGAAATTGAAGATCTACATAAAGTTCCTGCATGTAAGAGAAGCAGGTTGTTGAAAATAATTTAAATGCGAAACAATTTACCTTGCATAATAAAACAAAGATTATCTGTCAAAGAAAGAAAGAAAAAGTAGAGTTGAAAACTACAGAAGTGTATACAGTGTATTGTGAGTGTAGTAAGTGCAACATAGGTCAGATAAAACAAACTGAAAAGAAGTTAAACGAGCATTTTAGGAGACTAAAATAAGGTAATTAAATTCGACATACAAATCAACTATAGCAGAATATGCAATAAACACTGGGAATGATCTTTTCTTTTACGAAATAGAATTTACTGCACAAACGGTTTTAAAGAAAGAATCTTAGTGATAGTCTTGAAAATAAGAATGCAGAAGAGCAGCTTCAGTAAGAAGAAAAGTTTTGTTTTAAATCGTATGTAGCTACACATGTTAACATATAAAAAAGATTAAAAACAATATTCAATAATGTGACTTTATATTGTTTTAATATTAACAATAAAATAATAAGATGCATTCCTAACAATAAGATATTGCTGGAAATGTACACATTCATAATTTAGATCAAAGCAAATAGTTTATAACAAACTTCTGAAAAATGTGCTTGAAAAAATGAAATACAAATATTTAGTTCAACGTCCCAGTATTATACACTGAGGCTAAGGGAGACGGTGATGATGAGAAGTGAATGAAATGATGGAATGAAGAAAATGAGAGAAAACGGGAAAACCTTGAAAATTCCACGCACACGGTGTTTGTCCACCACAAAGCTTACTTGGCGCGAGCTGAGATCGAACCAGGGATCCCACATCAGCGGTAAACGCTCTACCATTGAGCCACCTCGGTCCCGGAAAATCTGCTCGAGTAAGCCAGCAAAATGATCGGATAATTTAAATATATATATATATATATATATATATATATATATATATATATATATATATATATATATATATATATATATATATATATATATATATATATATATATATATATTACGCGAATAATTAATATTTTTCTGGCCAGAGTGTGTACTTTATTAAATATTAAAATATTTCGTAACAGTTTCCATAACGTAACGATATCTTCCTCAGACGTTAATATATATGTCCATATTAATGTAGGTAATAGAGATATCATAATATTAAATTATTTTATGCATGTAATGATTTAATATTATGATATCTCTATTACCTACATTAATATGAACATATATATTAACGTCTGAGGAAGATAACGTTACGTTATGGAAACTGTTACGAAATATTTTAATTTTTAATAAAGAAGTACATACTCTGGTCAGAAAAATATTGATAATTTAACAGAGTCCATATGGAGGAAGTTATATATTACGTATAACCAATAATGTGTTTTATCTAAAGTGATTTGTTTGCCCATATCTTCTTCTGTTTTTTGTTTGAAAGCAATAATGTGGAAATACAGTATTTTTTAAATATTATTTTAAAATATTCAATGTACCTTATTTTAATTTCGAAAATAAATATTGATATAGGATAACAGAAAAATGCATCAACACTTGCTTTAAAATATATAATTGTAGCATCTTCTCACATTCATATATGTTTCAAATAAACTGCCTTCAAAATAAAATCTACCATACGCCATTTATTAAGAAATGTTACCTTGATTTACTGATTTTTGTCAGTTCTACTGTACAAAGTAGAAAGTTTTAGACATGATCATCTTCGAAAAAGATCTTCTGAATATTAATCTATTACAGAAGATTATTCGTTTATATCTAACCGAATTAGAAACGCCACTGCCATTTGTTCTAAGAATACACAGTACCTTTAAATAACATTTTGCTGCCATTTTTTTCATACGGGAGATATGAAATCCCGTTTTGAATCAAATCTTTAGATGGGACAAAGTTTTAAAATAGTGTTCAAATATAGACAGTATTCAACTCTAACTACATTTAATTCTTTCATTTCATTTTCTTTATTTCTCACTTTAATTTTAAATGATATGAAAACTTTTTGCATTATCAGCTTCAAATAAAAGTTATAATTAAATAAGGAAAGATGAATATCTATCTAACTCTATGGCTATGGAACCCGAAGTTCAATGCTGCATTCACAAAAAGATCCACTGACTTCTGTTCTTAGCCAACTGGATTTATTTAACATTTCTATTTCTGTTAGATTCATCTTAGTATTGTCTTCTCAAAAGCGCCTAGATCTTCCTAATGGTCTTTTTCCGATTACCTTTACAGTTAAAATTTTGAAAGCGGTTCTACTTTCTTCCATTCTGACTATATGACCTGCCCTCCTGAGTTTCCTAGACTTTATGATCCTAACAAAGTTAGGTAAGCGATATAAATTATGCAGTTCCTTGTTATGAAGTTTCTGTCATACCTCATTCTCGTCCTTCTTGGGTTCGAATATTCGCTTCAGGATCTTATTTTCAAGCCTACGTTCTCCCCTCAAAGTGAATATAAATAGTTAAACTCTTTTGCTAATTGAATAAATTTCCGAATCTTAGTAATGTCATCTTTCAAATTGTTTGACAAGCTAAGATCTTAATTTCCAGAGCTAAAAGTAGGAAAAATGCAGGAATTTTATATATATAAATATATTACTGACCAGTGATCCAAATCTAAAAAAAGAAGAAACCTCACATGCTTTCACTGTCGATATGCTTGTAAACCTAAAACATAGTATTGAATTAATAATACATAATTCATATGAAAATTACAAAGAAATTTTTGTTACATAGCACAAAAATATACCATATTTCTGACTATTACCTGTTATTTACGTGACGCAAACGAACTTTGCATATTGTGTGTTCACAAAACAAAGAAATACCTTTACACAAGACAAATCAAATGGCCTTACCAAAGCATTTGCTCTGGTTGGTTGCCCGGTCAATGAAGACTTTAGAGCTGATGACGTTTCCAAACGGAAGGAACATCTGCATCAATTCTGCATCTCCGAACTCCTGAGGTAAATGATAGATGAAGAGATTGCAGCCTTCGGGACCTGAGATGGAACAACCTAAATGGAAAAATGTCTTTAGATATAATTTCCATTCTTCTTAATTCATTTCACAAGGTCCTTACATTACTTCTACTTTACCTATATTATACACTAACCTTATTTCTATTCATTCTAATACTACTTTTAATGTAAAGTGAGTATTATTGTGGCGGATATACTAAGAATTTGTTTGAAATTAATATTCATACACAAAACATCACTAATTTTCCTGTTGAGGTTGTTCATGGAGTTCCTAGTCTGTGTACTAAATAAAGTAGAAAAATAATATTCATTATAGTTAAAGCTTTATTCAACAAAATTTTATCGCAAAATTCTGAAAGGCAGAGTTTGAATCTAGAGCTTCCATTTTGAAAATAAAAACATTACAATTCATTTGTTGAATGAAATCCGCCTGAAGCAACTATTGTATATAATCTATTTTGAAACATTTCTTACTATGAAATTCTGGAACTACTTGACGTAACCGACTCTGGTCTTAAAAGATCGGAATTCATGGCGTTAGAAATCGATGTGTTTAACATGCCAATTAAACATGCACTCCCTGATCATCCAGTTAAGTAGCTCCTCATGAATTGTACTACCACAGAAGTTCAGTGTGTAACTATTTAAAATATTATTGTTCTATGTGTGAAGTATTGAAATAACTTCTATATATAGTGCGATAATAATTTTGTTCTACTTTATGAAAACGTTGCTGATAACCAAAGTATTTGAACAGACAGAGGATTTTTTTTTTTTTTTTTTTTTGTAAAATCGCTACAATATTACTCACTCTTTTAAAATAATTAGATAAGAATCACTATCAGTAAAATTAAATTTTGCCAATATTAGCATTCAATTACTGTATTTTTCAACATAATAATGTTGTTGTTTAAAACTATTTATAACGTTGGAGTGAACTTATAGGAAAGTTCTAGTACACTGAATACTAATATTGAACATCTTAACACTAGACTTTATCTATGATAAAACAACTATTAGTTTATCAATTTATATGAATAATTATATAAATAAAGATCTTATAGTTGGTTGAAAAGTGTGTGATGTGCATAATAGTTTCACCATTTACGAAGTGCTCTTGTGAGATTTTGATTGAAAAATAACACTTAACTTGCTTTGAGCAAACATTTGTGAAATTACATTCTATATTGCGTACATATGTACATTAAGTTACTGTATTGTTACTGTTCCCGTTTCAGTTTCGTTTCTTGGTTTGTTGATGTAATATACAGCATAGCATTGTAATATTGCTATGCGGTAAACGGATTAAATTTGAACTCTATAAACAATAAAGATATTTTGCATACATATATCGCTTCTTATTGCATACATGTATCACCTGTTAAAGAAGACCACCCTAAAAAATATTTAACTTTTTAAAATATCTTTAATTACGTTCGTAAAATTTGTGGTAAATTTAGCTTATTATAGAAATGATATTTCGGATTTTTTATTCTGTTGAGAATCAGAAAGAAGGAGCTTTAAAAAAAGGTTGACTACAATAATTTTGCCATTGTGTGAAACCCCAAAAATCACTTTCTTTGTTAATTCAATATCGTATGTATTTACCTTATCGAAAATAATGAGTCTCTAAATTACAAGAACTGAAGGACATTGATTTCGAAGAAATTAATCAAGCAAATAAAAACAAATATACAAAGATTTTTTATTGTTACAAAGAAAAAAGTTTAGTTCATTCCTGTTCAAAAGGGCCTTAACAGATTTGTAGATTTGTACTGTTTTACAGCGGAATATTGTTAACAGCCTTGATGATTTGAATGCATTTTAGAAACATATTTGTAATGTTTCTTAGAAGTATTATAACTGAAATATTCAACACTGTGTTATCTTATTTTTTTGCAACCAGTAGAAGTAGTATTATGTTATTGTACAAAGATGTTTCCTAAAATCTTGTCGCCTTTTAAATGAATCAACCAGAAATAACCTTTTGTATGCCAAATATTATAACATTATAATATCTTCAAAACAAGATACATTTATTGACCCGTAGTGATTAGTGTAAGAACAATAATGTTTTATATAACCCTGCGACGATCCAATTTAATATGTTCGACAAACTATTTAATATTTTTGAACCACTGCAACGTTTATAAAATGTAGAGTTTGTGTGGACACAGATCATTGAAACATGTTACAAATATATTTCCGAAGTTTCTGAAAGCTGAATTTGAATTCTGCATTCTAAAATGGTGCAAATGCAGCATGATTCTGGTGTCATTGTTGCTAATGAGCAAGTGAACAACGATTTAATTTAATTACTTGTAGAACGTAAGGAACACATTGTAATATATGTAGAAATATCTAACCTTCTTTGTATTCCTGTGTAGATAATGTCATTGCATCAATTTTTTGGTTGCTTTAATCAAGTAAACATTATCAGGATTATAACCATCCTAATTCATACTCTTCAATAAGTTCTTCACATGATTAATTACAACAATACAGTGGAAATAATTGAAATTTCAAATTGCATTGTAGTGTACGCTTCCAGGCTACAAGCTTCCACGCATAGTGAAAATAGTTATTTATCTATATTCAGTACACACCCGGATATGTCCTTCACACTCGGGGAACGACAAATATATCAGACTTGTTCGGCAAAAAATATATTCAGGAGTGAAGGGTGATCACTGATTGTTTATTTTGATTATTTAAATACAAAGGAACGAGCTATTCAAAAATAATAAAGTTTCAAGTACCTGGCTCAAAAATATGACAATAGATGGTTACATGATGAAAATTACTAAGAGGCTACAGCAAGGCGGAAGATTGCACCAAAGAGTGAAATGACTGATAAAGGATCAAAGCATACCTAAAAAGCTAAAATGCTACTTCATAATATGTATTCCTTACCCATAATAACTTACGTTGCAGAAACATGGATGATAGTAATGGAGCAGAATCTAAGTAATAAACATTGATTCGCAAGCATTTTCGGGAAAACAAGTAAATTACATAACAAATGAAATAATTGGCAATATACTCAATTTAATAGAGCTTGAGAACGAGTAGCAAAATATGTGAAACAGCATAAAAAAAAACTATTTTATCTAAGAAGTTTCTAAACGTGAAAATCACAGGAAAGCGATCAGGATGAAAACTAAGAAACAGATGACAAGATAAAGTACAAAAGGATGTAGAAAAAGAGGAATAAAACGTTAAAAAAAATCCAGGATGAAGAATGCAGATTGAAAAAAGTCGTTGCAGAAGCTTCGTATATACTTTGATCCACAGAATGCCAAAATCAAGAATATGAAGATGATTAAGCAAACTTGGACTTTTTCTTTGTATGTAACTTTTCTCTGAATGAGTGTGACCATCTATTGACAACAGCGTTAAGAACTAACATGGTCCAAGATAAATTAAATAATATCCTTAGCAGAGCAAGTAAATAAAGTGTCAGAGGAACGGTTTTTTAAAAAAATAACAATTACGCTATAAATTGTCTTCTTGTTTTCTCTAATTTTATTAAACTCAGTACAAAAATGATGAAAAGAAATTCTATTAGAATTTTATAATACAGTGAGGAACACATTTTAGAACAATAAAAAAAAAAAGTTGAAATTTTAAATACCTGTGGATATCGAAGAAAAAATGAGCCGAAATGCATATATATATTAACGTTCACTCGGGAGAAATTTGTCTGAAATATTAAAGGTTAAGATGTATTTACTACGCCTCATTTATATAGCGGAGTAGTTACGATTTGTTTGGAGGTAGGGAGTCCATTGTTATGTGAGCAATTAAAAAAGCTCTTCTATCGGTTCAAGTCGCTTTTAATTCTAGTATAAATAATGAATATAGACGCGTCTAAGAAGGATATATGACAAATGATGTGATATTTATTTATTTGTAATGGAACTTGCTTTCAATTTGAACGTTGATTTGTTTTAGAGAAATTACAGTCTCCCTACAACAGTTATTATTACAAAGATACTTAAATTCATGTACATGTGTACTTTTTTTTTGCGTGTGTGCGAATCAGTAGTGAGTTCTTAATACATTAAACCTTGACAGTGCAAAGTTTACAAAGCATCACAATATCTGAAAGATAGAGATGTTTAAACTAAAAATATTTATTTACAAGATAGCAAGTATGCAAGTATTTAAACTATTACATTGTTGTAAGATTTCAAGTTTAATAGACACGCATGACCAGATATCAGTTTCGTATCATAGTATATTTCTTTATAATGATGCTTCGTGATGAATGCTGGCCAACATTGAGAAGTCCGTACTGCTTTAGATTATATGATTATATGAGGTGAAATGTAAAGAAATGACTGTGAAGCCAATCTCTAATGTGGGAGGCATGGAGTAGTCAATATAGTTGATATGGTAATTGGCATGACATTGAGAATTAGACATCGAAATAAATGATATTTTAAAGAAAGTAGTCGGCATACTGGTATCAGTACCAATAGAGACGATTACGTACAATTAGATGCCGATATTTATTTTGTAGTAAGCTGTAGTCACTCCCCAGTGTCTTCTAATTGAAACGTTATAACAATAATACGTATGCTCTTTACTTGTGTTGACATAACGGAGATTAGTGTATGTTGAAGGAAAGAAAAAGATTACCATGATTCGCAAATGAAACTTTCCCTTCAATAAAGCCATTATTGAATTTCTTATAACTTTTTTTTTTTAACTAGCTAGTGATAATTCTCAATTACACGTCCACAGAATTTATACAATTCGCAAGGTGGTTGGATATTTCTAAACCTTATATTAATATTATATATATATATATATATATATAATACGATATTAATATTATATATATATATAACGAGATTTTCTTTGAAATGGTACACTTATATGAAGTAAAACGTACGAAGATGTCTTAAATTGATTTGTGTTCTGCATCAATGCTATTTATGAGCGCATTCTTTTTTCTATATACATGTAAAACTACATACTTTTACACTTACTACAGGGTGGGAAAGCATGTAGTAAGAATATTCACAGATGTCTCAATAATAATTAAAAAAAATCAGGTTAAATTAAGAGAACACACTTTATACAACATCAAGAAATGAAAACACACAGAAAAAAAAACTATACATCGTACACAAAGAACTTTCAGGAAGTCTTTTTTTTTATGCTATGGCATAATAGAAGTGCCACAGAAAATAACTTGGGTGTACGAGAGTGCTGTATTTTTTTTAAACACACATATTAATGCATCAAATTGTCACCTGAAATTTGAACTTGAATAGGGAAGTATCTGCTTGTGGCCACGTAATTGACAGGTATAAGAGGGCCTGTAAATAAAGGAGAAGAAATATTTTGATATATCGAAGGATTGTACAACAGATATTTGTAAACATAGAGAGGTTGTTTTTGCTGGTCTGGAATTTGTGCACGTTATACTTTTTTTTTTTTTTTTTTTTTTAAATCCTAATTAAGCCATTTATCGTTATATTATTGGAAATAGCATCTCTATCGGAAAATGTAATATGGATCTCACGAATTTTTCATTTGTAAATCTTTTAATTTGTCTAGATTATAAATTGTTTTTCCAAATTATTAATTTAAAAATTATTTGGTGCACAAATATGATTGTAGAAATATCTTATAATAAAATATTAAAATCTTGTAAAGTTATTTGTACTTTCATAAATATGCGGGGAAATCTTAAAATAAATAGTTGTGTCTTTTAAATAGCTATTTTATCACTTAGGTTCCATTATAAGATATCAATTATTTATGTACTGTATTCAAACATATAAATATTCTTAATTGTATGTTCTAATATACTAAATATATATACTTATATAGATTTATGTGCAGTTTTATAGTATTATTAATTAACATCGTGACGATAGTTAATTCATTTTTGCATTTTATCGAGCACTCATACACAGAAGCTATTTATAACTGTCAGCACTTTGTGAACTAATTCCCTTAAAGAAAAAAAAAGTAACTTAATAATGATAATAGCCATAGGTAAAACAGTATATTAAAATTCACTTTGATTTTAGGTTTTGTAATAAACTGACACAAAGAAGCAGAAGAATAAAGTATGTTATATCTTATATATGTTGTATGATATCTAAGCTAGTAACCATATTTAATATACAGGGTTTTCCGGGAGTAAACTGATAAACTTCGCATATGTATTTAGGTCCTCAACACACGAAAAAACTTTATGAAATTGGTCGGAAACGCCTAATTCCGGAAATGGAGCGAATTTAAAGTAATTGAGTGGAATTGGTCGTAGGATGGTTACAATGAATAAAATTTCTCATACGTATTCAAGATTTCATACAGGATAATAATTTTATCTGCGAGTTTGGTCGAAAACGCCTGATTACCGAAATGAGGCCAATTTAAGGTAATCACTCTACAACCAATTCCACTAATTACCAGTAACGTAACTAAGGAGGGACAAAGGAGGCTTGTGCCTTAGGCGTTGGCTTGGGCGAGGCAAAACTGGGCAAATATTTATTTTCACTTAAGGCAAGGCAAGGAGTTTTAGCAAATTAAAGACAATCAAAAATTACTTCAGAAACTTAGCAGGACAGCAACGACTCACCAACTTTAGGATCATATCCACAGAGCATAAGTTAGCTTCAAAACTATCCTTTGAGGACATTGTAAAAACCTTTGCAGCCAAAAGAGCCCGCGAAGTTACATTTTAATTTCCAGGTTTTTATCTTTTCATTTAACTTGCATCGATTTAAGAGATTTGCAAAATGTCTGAGTATAATACTCGAGACAACAGCTTGACCGTTTGTGATAATTAAATACTATATTCTAAAGCAACAGACTGTTGATTCATTCTACATATATGGACATCCCGATATAATTCCAAAAACATTGTGATTTGCAGTTATTATGATAAAACTATAAGAATAGGTCACAAGCATGCTACTCTCAGATTATTTGGCAATCAAATACTGATTAGTTTGGTGTTATGTTGTATTAAAAATTAAATTATGTACTGTAATTTTGAAATCAATTTTTACCACTTTAAGATAAAATGGAATAGGAGAATTACTGTGTGACGCCAATATTAGGGGTAGTCGGGGAGCATTTTGGTTTGGTTGATCAGGAAGGGGGCAGGTGCTAAGGTGAGTTCTTGAACCGGGCGACAACTAACCTTGTTGAGTCACTGCTAATTACCTTAAATTAATCTTCGTAACTAGGCATTTCCAACCAAAACTCCTATATAAACTATTTTCTTACATTGATGTCCTAAATACGTATGCAAATTTCGTCAGTTGTTTTACTCAGTGTAGCTACCCTACAACCAATTCTACTAATTACTTTCTATTGACTCGATCTCTGTAATTAGGTGTTTTGGCCAAACTCAGATATAAACTTGGGGGGCGCGGTGGCTCAGTGGTAGAGCGTTCACCTCCGGTGCTTGGGGTCCCTGGTTCGATCCCAACTCACGCCGTGTGGACTTTGTGGCGGACAAACAACGTGCTCGTGGGTTTTCTCGAGGTTCTCCCGTTTCCTCCCACTTTCTTCATTCCACCATTTCACTCATTTCTCATCATCACCGTCTCCTTTAGCCTAACCGGCATAACTGTGGGACGTAAAACTCAAATATTTCATTTCATTTCAGATATAAACTTTTTTTCTTGTATCGAGATTGTGAGCACATTTTAAAAGTTTGTCGGTTTATTCCCGAAACAATCTGTATGTATTCGGTTAAAATAGAATCAGTCAGGAATTTATTACAAATAATATTTAAGGTGACAAAAATTCAGTTACTGCATGAATAAATGCATAAATGTGAAGGTGAATTTGTAGACAAAAGAATTGCACTTACCAAACAAAATACTTGAGTGCAGTGTTAAATAAACGTATGATATACACATATTTATTAAATTTTAAATATAGTTTTAAAATTGTTCTCTATGACTTTCTCTTTCTTGGAGAAATTGGTGCGCAATTATAATGTACAACTATCTGAGATATTTTTATATAAGGTATCTCCTAATAGATACAAGGAATTGTAACTCTGAGTGAAATATTAGAAAATAAATTTACATATACTAAAAGAAATACTTTAGAGTCATTAAGACAAAATAATTGATGTTACAACGCTAGAAAATTAATAGTAATTTTATTCCTTTTAAACATAAAATAGGTTCGTTCACTCTTTGTAAATGTAGAAAAGAAAATAGCAAAACCAAAAAATATAAAATTAAAAAATCTGAGATTATTGTTTTATTGATTTAAGATATTAGATACAATAAATCTATCTATGAAAAGCTTTGGGAGACAGACAAAAGATGATTATTAATGGTTCTTTTGTTTTCTTAATTGAATCTTCTGCTTCAAGACGTATAGTAACTTTATATATATATATATATATATATATATATATATATATATATATATATATATATTTATTTTATCAGATCATGACTCCAGTGATGAAGTGACTATATCACTTTCTTTTCTGTTCTATTCTTACCAGCTGTTTAAGTATATCGATCATGCAAAAAGATTCGTTTTTTTTCTGTCTACTCTGCTATCATTAAAGAGGGAAAAACGGAGGAATAGAAAGAAAAAGGGGAAACGATACGTTAGCTCTGTCTCTGTCCAAATTCGCATTGTTTTGATCAGCGAATATCAACACGAAAGCTTTGTTCCACTGTGATATTCGTATTCCTACCTTAATTCTCACCACAACTTTCTTAATCCCTGCTGGTACGCCAAGTGCGATTTTCTCTGTTCCTTCTGGCAATGGGCTGGTCCCTTCTGCATATTTAATCCATTTATATTATTAACGGAATGATTTATCTAACGAGTATCATCAAGAAAACACCATAAAATGCTTTGAGACTATAAAAGAGTATATTAGCCTCTATAGACTGACCAGCCAAAATATTATAAGCATCTACCTATTATTTGGTACGTCCACCTTTGGGTCATAGGATAACAGCAATGTGGTTTTGAATGGAAGCAATGAGGTCTTGGTAAGTGGCTGGATGCATATGCACAGACAAGTTTTTAAATTCCTGTAAATTCCGCGGAGAAAAACAATGAGATCAGACCTGACGTTCAATGATATCCCGAAAGTTCATTTGGGAGAATATTGCGGCAGTTAAAATTCACCACTGTCCTCTCCGAACCACTGCAGCACAACGTTAACTTTGTGACAAGGAGTGTTGTTCTACTGAAAGATGCCATTACCAGTTGAAAATATGGGCCACATGAATGAGGGTACATGATCAGGAATGACCTGCCGATAGCTAGGAGCCCTCCACACGCGCTGTTGGGTTCATGGATGACCATGTGAAGGTTCTCTAAATAATATTAGAGTCATTACCGGTCCATTGTCGTCCTGCTCGGCACATCTCGAGCAGCTATTCTTCTGAAAAAACAATGGACGGATTTAGACTCGACGAATGATGTGATGAAGACAATATCGTGGTTCATCGGACCATGCAGCGTTGTCCAATTGCCAGTGCTGTGCCGTTAACATTGATAAACATGTAGGATATCAGATGCGAAGCCAATACCTAAGAATGTATGGTAAATTGTGTGCTCAAACGTACTCCTGCTTTGTCCACTGCTAAAGTCTGCTGTTAATTGTGCCACAGTTTGCGCCATATCTTGTTGAACCAGCCTCCATATTCAACGACGTTCGACATTTTTAATGAGGGTTGGCACAACGAAAGCATGTCTTGTGGTTTGATGCTGGTTTTCAGCATCTTTTTCTTACCTTTGGAAGACACTAATATGGTATCTCACGAACATTCGACAAATTGCACTGTTTACGAGATGCTTCCTCCCAGTCGCCTGATCATCACAATCTGGCTACAATCAAACTCTGATATGTCGCAGATCTTTCCTATTCTACGCACAAGCATCATGCAGACTGATCGACCGAGGTCTCTATCATCGTCTGGCGAGCGCCTCTCTTGTGCCTCATGCTCTTACGTCAGCCCAATGATTTCGTTCAAAAAATCGGATGGTCATAACATTTTGCCTGATGAGTGTATTTTAATGGAATTATTAATATGTGCGGTTTAGATTGTTCATTTTTAAATAAATGCTTTCTCTATCATCATAAATGTTTCTTATATCAATGACAGATATTCACAAAATAGCGTATCTCGTGTGAAAGTTTTAGGACTACACCACTGGTAGTTTTAATAATTAAAAGCCAAACATAAATATTGATTCCTTATCAGAAGATATTAGTGTAGGTGAATAGTTAATATAAAACTTAATTGATGATTTTACTGCAGCAATAAGCTAAGTCACTGTCTTTTTTCTTATTTTAAAGTGCAAATAAATCTATTTCAATCGCCACAATTATAGAACAAATACATCCTACTACACATTATTATAATAATTTGTTGCAATATGAAAGTAAATGTATTTTCTCGAATAAGACATTTGTAAGGAACTACATTCATTTGCATAGTGACGCAATTCATCTGAATTGTACTGATTTTAGCAAGCTGCCATTAATATGATGTTTTCATAATTTTAATTGTGGAGGTTTTGCCCAGCTTTCTAAGATATGTAAATTTGAAAACTGTTCCATCAGTGCCCTGCGTTACTCAAATCAGGTATCAGAAATTTCAGTTAAGATAACTGATATCTCCTTATCGTTCTGACATAATCAATTCTAAGACGTTTGGAGACCTTAAGAACAATTATTTTCAAGAACAATCAGAAGTAAATACTAAAACCAAACCAAATCACTTGGCATAACGGCCCACTTGTAAGCCTAAACCTGTCCCAGTGCCATCTGCTAGGGACCGGCTGAACTACGAACAGCCTAGTGGCGATGCTCTGTCCCTAGTGGGCGTACCAGGAGCTTTCTAGACGTAGGGGCCGTCTCATCTTGTTTTCACACGACTCCCCAATTTGTCTCACGACGCTAGGTGGACGCCGAAAGTTGTGAAGCACCGGCCAGGTATCGAACCCGAGACCACGCGGATATGAATCCAACCACTAGACGATGGTGTCCCCGATATATGGTAATTTTAGCCAATACGTTTTGGATAGAGACATTATATAAATATGGTTGAAACTAGTAGCTTCTCATATATTTATGCTAAACAACTCCTCAATCTGTGGTTGCAAATTTGAACAACACAAGATGTTCAACACTTTCCGAAAGTGTTCTTTATGTAAACATACTTGAGAAAAGATATTTTAGTGCAAGATATATATGTCTTATTTGTATTGATTTTGTACGGTGATTGAGGTGATCGTAAAACAAATGAATATGTAGTTGAGTCAATGTACTTCGTCTAACAAGAATCTGATAACAATTTCAGGAAATAAATATGATGCAAGGTGTTAATATACTAGTTAGTTGGATACTATTATAACAGTTGATGTGTGGCGCGAGGAAGATTCTTGTGCTTAACGAGAATTACCGGTGGAAAGTTTACTGTCTCTGTTATCAAAGTTGCAATAAACATAGATTCAAATTCATTGTATACTGCCTAAATATTAAATTCTAGTTTAGAGGGGGTTCTCTTTAAGTGTTAAACTTCACATTCGATATTGTTACCAGGAATTCAGCTTCTGGGCAGAGAAATTTAAATTTTGATTCAAGCTTCAGCCTTTAACGAGAAATTGTACAGAATTAAATTATCAATTATGCTTCGCATAAGTAATTTTATAAGACAAATGTACGTTTAATAATAGGAAAAAACCTTACCTTCAAAAAGCTTCTATTATTAACATTCTGATAATTTCAATTTTCTTCGTCTTTTTCATAAGCTTACGAAACGAGATTAAATTCAACAAAATTAAGTTAAACAATATAAGGACAGTATTTGTTTATGCCATTACAAAGCCTATAGCATATCACAAAATATCTTCTTTGGTATGATATAAAATAACCATAAAAATCACTGAGATTTTAATTAATTCTATTGCTAGAAACGCTCAAATTCAGATGAAATTTTTGATAAAACTTACACGAATGAATTAAATTGGTTATCATGGTGACCGTATCAAGTAATTATAACAAACATATTTTTAAAATGTGCGAATACATTATATTAGACATTTAATACTTGTTCAATAATGAAGAAATCTTGTAAAATCGTTCTGTAACGGAAGAAGTCTTACAGAAATTATAATTTTCAAAATATGTATTGTGTTAGTGTTTAAAAACCAATCACTGATTTCACCAACATACGTTAAATATAATTTGTTTACCTGCTTAACTAAAGATTGCGTAAAATTATACAATCCCGTTAAGCTAAGTAAGTGATTATGAAAATAGCGGAGGTTGAGAAAAAAGCAATTTTCTTAATAAGACACTAAATAGTATTTAATAACATATCAATATCGATAAATGTAGCGTTAATACTTATGAATTTGATCCATCAATCACGTACATAGTTATCTTGCACTGATATACAAATGATAGTGCTTCTCTATTTTAAATATATATTTTTAATTCATATACAGTTCTTTACACCAAGCTTGAAGCAACTTGGAATCATTTTATGATTTTTTGAACCTTCGGCAATAATGTTATTGCCACCTATGCCTTTGTTGGTCCCTTAATTGGTTCTAATGTTTAGAACCTGAATGTTACATACTCAGTACAGTGTTGTAATTATATATATATATATATATATATATATATATATATATACGGGAATTATATATATAATCGAAATTTTATAAAAGAAAAATTAAGTTCTAATTGAAATACTTTCAAGAGAAAAATAAGTTATAATTAAACATGATCAAAAAATCAATAGCATGATTAAAAATTCTATAAATATATTTTTAACGCCTGTAGGTAAAACATTACTATCTGAGTAATTTGATTTCAAAGATTTTGGATACTACATTTTTTAAAATATTATTTTAAACGCAAATAGTTATCGAAGTACAGTAACATTAATAGGAAACGATAAGAAGATCATAATCTTATCAAAAGTATTCTAATATCGTTATATTTATCAGCATAAAAACAGAACAACATATAATATAGATGTGAGATAAATAAACAATTAATACTTTTCAACCAACTATACGATCCTCAACTACATTTCATAGAACTATCTCTAACTATAATGTTATGTACTAATTATAATAACTTATTACTAACATGTTTACAATATATGAGGCAAACAAACAAGAGAAAGGAAATACAGTTTGAAACTTACCTAAGTGACAAAATGGTAAACTGAAGTTACAAAATAAGCAGATCTACTTTTGCTTTAATGTCAAAAATTCCAGAAAAGCTTTATATTTAAATGCGCTCTAATTTCTTAATACTGTTTCTTTTTAATCTCTTTTCAGTGTATAATTCAACATATGTATAGTAATATTAAAATTAACTTAACTTTACATTGGTAACAATTGCACGTTTGGAAGGGATTTGTTGAATCTAACATTAATTGTAAAACTCTTATATATAATTTAAATTTAGATAAATATATTACGCTATAATTTAAGTAAGTAGTTTATGAGTATAGTAAAATTATACAGGGTATTTCAAAACAACACCGACAACGTTTGGGAGGAGATTCCTAACACCAAGATAAGACGAAAAGTATAGACCAACCTTGGTGCACAAATGCTTCCTTTCGGAGTTATAGCCCGCCGAAAACATGGGAAAAAAAATTAACTTTAAAGATTCATAGCTCCAAAAATATGGAACCTACCGTAGTCGGGTCAAGACTTCACTTAGGAACTAATACGTGCCCTATCCAGAAATACATGTTTCAGAATCCTAAGGTACTCACGCACAAATTTTTATAGAGGAAGTTTGGCTACGGGCATATAACTTGAAGTACTCACTAACTACCTCTTTAAAAATTGACGCGGAAGTACCGCAGGATTGTCAAACTTAGATTTGGATAGGGCACATACTAGTACCTAAGTGAAATCTTGACCCGACTACGGTAGGTTTCATAGTTTTGAAGCTATGAACCTCTAAAGTTCAATTTTTTATGTTTTCGGCAGCCTATAACTCCGAAAGGAAGCATTTGTGCACCAAGGTTGGTCTATACTTTTTGTTTTATCTTGGTATCTGGAATCACCTCGCAAACGTTGTCGGTGTTGTTTTAAAACACTCTCCCATAAGCAATGATATACATTATAAAATTAAGAGGGTTATTCTATATTTTATTTTCTACGTTTTATGCATGAAATCAATCAGAAATAAGGCATGAAACTTACAGCAGGAGCTATAAATCATATTTACTATGTTTGAATTAGATATTCTTTACTTAAAAGCTTTTATTCTTTCATACCTGTGCACAGATATCGAATGAAAAATACTAACAATTATGTAGTGTCATTCGCCAACAGTGGAATACTATATATATACTTTATATATATATCGTTTACTGAGTGACAATTTCTCATAATAGTTCGTTCTTTTGAAGCATCACATTTGAATAAATTAATCGCCAATTCATTACAGTACGGATGAATAACTTACTATAAAAACGATTGAAATTCATAGAGTAATTTAGTCCATTATTTTCTCTTGAGGAGAAATACATTTCTTAATAATCATTTACGTAAAATATTTATTGTATTGAGTATTCGGTAACTCATATTTATAATGTTTACGAAACAAGTAAGCAAAATCCCTTCTAAACTGCTGTAAATAATGACTTAACTATAAGGTAATTATATCCCTACCTGTAAACATTTCCAATAAAATGCAAGCATTAATATCTTTATATTTATATAGTGCACTAATTTGCCTAAATTCTAATTACAGCAAACTATTATGTATTATAAAGAAATACAAACATGACAAAAGCAGACTACTACAAAATATGTTATTTAAAACTTCACATTACAATATACTTTATTTTAATTTATTAATATCCCTAGTAGCACCGAATTGAAAGCCAACGTTGATCAAAAGAAGGGAAACTAATATGTTTGATCGTTTGGTCATCATATACTCTAACAACCAGATTTTAAACCAATTTTTCAGGAAAGGCTGGCAGAATCATAGATTGCAAAATACAATGCCAACAACTTGCAGTTGTTCCAGTATAGACTAAGAGATGGCAAACATACCAATGATTCCGTCTATTTGCTGGAAGCCCAACCATACGTGCTACTTGGGATATTGCGAATGTTTAAATAATCTTAAAATATTAAAATATGGAAGATTGTACATTGACAACATGCTTGTATATTTGTATCATTCGAGATTTTTGAAAGTGCGAACGATCTTTTTCACTGTTTCACCTAATATTGTATATTTAATAAAGAATTACTTGAGAAGCTCCAACAATTACTAATACAGAATATACATACACATATTGTAATGTATATTTATAAGTTTATTAATTTTGATTCTAACTATGGAATTCACTGTACGTATGGTCTTATAAAAAAAGTTATAAATTATATGCTCATATTCATCATGCTGTATAGGATGATTTAGAAATATTTCTATACAGCATATTAACTGTACTAACGAATGCTATACAATATATTAAATAGTGATAATAACATTCGAACATAAACTTGTGTTATTATGATAGTCGATCTGTTAACAGATCTATTTATCAATAGAGGAAAAAATGTCTTTTATGAATAATAGTAATATGACCATATATTTAAATTCATTTGTTTTATTTCCCTTAATATTCTTCCCTATTCTATTTCTTCTTAAGTTAAATTGAGATGCAACAAAAATGGAACAAGATATAGTATAATTTTGGAAAATAATCGTCTTTGAACTTAATAATACAAGATGAGGTCATAAATTACTTTAAAACTTGTATTATACTTGTTTCAATTCATGTTAAAATTAAAATAATTCCATATTCGAACTAAAAGGTTATTCGAATAATAGTTTGAATAGTTCTTTTAGCAAAACAACTTTTTGAATAAATACATATCCTAATACTAAATAGTAGACCAAACACTTATTTGAGCTAGCAATATTCGAATTATGCCAGAACAGTTAGCAGAATAATAGTAGCTAAGTTAATTGAAAGCTCTGTTGCATCTTAAGAGCCTAACATACTAAAAATCATAAATTCTCTTTCATTTTTCTTTTGTTTGTTTTTCATAAGTGAAAGAAGATAATGAAATGCAACTTAACACAATCATAGATAGTGTTATTCTGCAACAGAAAATATGAACCTGAAGAATTTTCAGTGTTGCCATCCATAGAAATCCCCAAAATCTAAGTTAGGGCAGCGATTAGAGGAACGAACCCAATTGAATTTGGTTACGTATCATATTGTCTTGGAATCTTGTGAACTATTTTTTTAAATAATAGTTGTATTTAGTTTGTAATAAACAAAATAGTTTTAACATACAATATTAAAATGAAATAATAATGTTACTTAAAAAGTAGTTCACAGAATACCAAAACAACACAATACGTGATCAAATGCAGTTGAGTTCGTTTCTTTAGTCGCTGCTTTAACTTAAATTTTTGGGGAAATGTTATTCTGGCAAACATTGGAATTTTTATGAATAGCAACACTGAAAATTCTTCAGGTTCATATTTTCTGTTGTAGAGTAACATTATCTATGATTGTGATAAATTGCATTTCATTATCTTCCCTCACTTATGAAAAACAAACGAAAGAAAAATGGTAAATTTTGTATTATTTTTAGTATGTCAGGCTTTTAAGTTCAATGAATTCCTGCACGGCAAAGTATGTTAAAAGCATTAATAATTTTTTTCCATATCATTTTGAAAAAAATTAAGAAGTAATATTTGCAAAATGAATTATATAATTCAATACATTAAGTGAGTTCAAAAAAAGTAAGTTAAAAAAAAAACGAGGTGTTACAGAAGAATCTTAGTAATATTTCAAAATTGACAGTCATATGATAGAATTTACATACTAGTAGTATTTGTAGTTGCTGTATTTGATTTACTTTTTAACAGTTTACATGTATATCCTAAAAGTCCAAGTATTTCTTCTGTTTTCTTTAGCTAGAAAATATAGTTTAATGAGACATTTGGTTAATGGTTTTCCATGATTAATACTTTTTCGAGATATAAAGTAATAAAAATTTAAAAAGAAATACTTAAACATTACGAATCAGCTTGCTATGTAAAGGAATTTTCAATGTACAACCTTAATTAAGCTTGGAAAATAATTTAAAATTATAACTAACTAGCTTAGTAGAAGGTTACACTACACCATATATATATGATTATTGATTCATGTATCAAAAATTTATGATTTATTGCATATAATATTCTTATGTAAAAAAAAAGTTTGTATATCACATACTACTGTTGAAAATACCAAAAAGCCAAAAGCAGTTTTTGTCATTTTATGAATTTATTTTATGTGTACTTTTTTTTGTTTTTGATTTTGTAAAAGCTCACTGAAGTTATACACAAAAGCATAAATTAAAAGAAAAGCCACAACCACAGCTAACAAAAACATTAAACAGGACGCAAATACGTTAAGTGCAGAATACGAACAAAATGCTACCAACAAACAACAAGGCAAACCAGAACAAAATGCATTACACATTAGTACTAGCGTACTGGTATACATTCACATAACCATGTATACACGTTATGTAAATATGGAGATATGTATATAGATATATATACTTTATAAGCACATCCACCCCGCCAACCCATACATACGTGTGACTATACTAACTATTTGCTTTATATAAGAATCTACATATTCGTATATTCTATAGAGACTACATTTTTACATCCATGGCAACTTATCGTATCTCACACATTCACACTTATACTTTCACTCATACCTTTGTCATATTCAAGCACAGCAAATTTTCCAAGTAGCACTGATGGTTAGGCCAACTTCCAAATAACATTGATCATCTTTTAAGTCAACTTTAAAATGAAGGCCATCTCCAAAATAACGTTACCATATATTGACTTTCATTTAACAATGGCCAACTCCAAAATATGAACTAAACATTAGAAGAACTTCGAAACATCATTGGATCAGCGCTACGTCAACTTCAATATATATCATTGCCTCAACCTTCATTATTATTATTTTTTTTTTCACCCACATTCTTTTTGTATCCCTTTTTTACACTCATCCACTCTCTCACACATACGCACTTAAGAACATCCAACCATTTTTTTTTTAACATTCAAAGTTGTGAATACTAATAAAATAAAATAAATGTCATACAAAAGTTTCTGTCACAAATCACAGTTTACCTATAAAATTTGTCTATGAACAAATTCATTTCCTAGTACACTTACGGCCAAAAGAGTGAAGAATTAAACATATATACATGGTGTGGTGAACCAAGCTTAGCAGTTAAAAAAAAGAAAAAACTACCGAAAGAGTGAAACTTTTGTATGAAAGTTGACTTTTTCTTTCAAAAAAGTCTGCATTTGTTTCTTTCTTTCGCTTATTTTTTTTAAAAAATAAAATGACTGCAGATTTGTTTTATTTTAAATAAAAAAAAATTAGGAAAAGAAAAATTAGTCTATGATGAGGCACAAAGTGGGCCTTCTTACCTTCCCTTTGCGTAGGGGGGACTGTTGTCATCGGTTGGGGTATTGCCTGTGGAAACTGTCCGTAAACTGCGGGGTAGGCTGCCAAGAAGATGACAAATTTGATAGAGACAATTCAGTAGATGGAAAGCACGGTATCATGGGTGAAGAAATGCTTTTAATTTAAATTTTGGTTTGAAGATGAAATTATGTTGATAAGGCATTACAAAGAATACGGGTAAATGCAATTATCCCGCACTTATAGTTATCACATTTTTTTTTTTCTAAATAACATTTTTCTCTCTCTCTCTTGAATATATAATTCGAAAAAAAGGCAAACATAATAATTAGTTACTCCTACATGTAAATCACATATTCACTGTGAAGGACCTCACTTCTGAATGTGCCAAAAAAAACATATATACACAATTTCTCTCTCTCTGATTAAATCTTTTCCCTGCACCTACCCGGCATTTGCTTTTTAGCATATCAAAGTGGAGCGGTTACACAAAAATAAATTAAGCAGTTTAAAGTGCAGTGAACACTTTATGTAAATATATATATATATATAACAAACCATGCAAAACATTGCATAAGCAATGTAAAAAACGAAACACCACTTTGAAGTACTGAAAAAACATCCATATATTTAATATATATCAATCAAAAGCTCTGGTCATTCCTATACAAAAGTCTTATTCAAAAAAGGACTGTATACTGATGAAACATCAAAACACAAGTTAACAGATATGTAAATATATATATATATATATATTTATTGCCACACAATACATAAACATACATGCACCGATACTTACATACTAAATGATTCTTCCCATCATATGGTAGCCATTGACTATATGCCAAATAACTAGACAGTCTCTTTGATAACAGAAATGTATATACTAATAAACATTGAAACATATTGTTTGGCATTACTAAAAAAAAAGTTAGCAACATTGAATTTAGTAATTATTTTGTTTGTTTTCTTTTGTTGAGCAACATAAAAAAATGTTTCTTTTAAAAAATAGCAAAAATAAGAGGCTTAAGCTCTTGTTATAACGTACCAACGCCCGGATATGGTTGCATTCCAGGATATGCAGCATGCTGCAAGGTGGCTTCACCATTAGGCAAGCCTTGGGCTGGAATGGATAAATGAAGGGCATCTACATAAAAGTAATTTTGGTTCTTAGCCCAGAATATTGGAAGGAGTACTAATCTAAAATAACCTAACATATCTATTCTTACATAAGATTTTTAAACAAGAGTTATACTGATTCTAATATCACTTTAGTTACATAAAATATCCTTGAGGGACGTTAATATATTAAAATAAATTCATATTTTGTAGAAAACTCACATTTCTGTTGATTTTTAAAGCTACAAATACTTTACGTTCGTCTTAACAAAAACGTTAACTTTTTCTTTGTTGCTGAAATGTTCGTAAAAACAAGAGTAAAATATAATTATACAGAATAATATAATACGTAGGGCAAATACGGTACTGCATTGTAATAATTTTGATGTAAAGATGATTATACAAACTTGACATTCACCCCCTTCCCCCGAAATTTCTTGTGGTTAAACACCTCATTATTATTACTTTTACACCCACTAATGACCAATTAACAAAATGTCAAACATTCCCCTAGTGCCCAATACTTCACTCAAGTGCTTTCTCTGCGCGTGACTCTAATTTAGAGCCATAGTACACAAGAGGTTACGATCACTTATGTTTCATATCATAAGCCTCAATGCTTAAAAGACTTGATAAACTCAAAATTAAGTAAACAATCAAAAATAAATCTTGTCATTGTAAACCCTTTTCAAGTTTTCACCATTTTATCGTTACAAATTTTCTGTCATTACGGTAGACAGTGATCGTAATATCTTTCTGCCACGGGTTAGAATCTTGCTCAGATTATGAATGTTACATATTGTCCTTTCACCATCCACTTTTCATCATGTCGAAATGTAAAAAAATTACTAACTAAAATCTATTAAAAATTAGACCTTCAAAGTGGTTAAGCTAACTTCTTGCAAATCACTTTCAATTCACATTATACCTAGGTAATGAAAATATTCAATCTAAACATTCATTTATTCATTATATGTGCCTGTATTTGAATTCGAAACAAAATATTTACAAGATCCTTCATAAACGTTATCTTTCCTAATTAATGATTAACTTCCTCGTTTAAAATTGCCTCATATACAGATGCTACGTTAATAAAATAAGTCTAAATTGACTTATAACAAATTCATAGTCGATACCAATAGACTCGTAATATTTTTGTTTGTTTATTTATTAAAGTTTTGCGTGCGTTTTAAGCACCAAGGCTGAAACGTGGACCTACAGCAGTTTAAGTTGAAATCCAATCCACCTAATGCATTCAAATTTCAAGTATCTTCTATTGGGAATCAAATACTCATATATATATATATATATATATATATATATATATATAGTATATCAACGTACATTTTATTTTTTACATTTAAAAAATGAAATTTTTTTTCTACGATTAACTTCTGCGAAAGTTTTCTTATGCAATATTAGAATCAGTACACTCAATAAAATATCCTATTTAAACAATAAAACTTAGCGTCAAATTTTGATTTATTTACATACTTAATTTGAAAATTGAAGATTAATTAATTAATTAATTAAAGCCAGTCTCGTATAATCTCAAAAGTCATTATTTGCTGTTATAAAACAAATACAGTAGTTTTGTTTAAATTTGGCTTTTTTTATATTTAATGTTTATTGAAAGAAAAATGATCAATATTGACATAAAAGTGTTTAAAATACAATTTTGATCTCTGAATCATGTGTACATCAGTTGGACATATATGTAAAATTAAAGGAAAAATATTTTAATGTCTTTTGCGAAAGATACAGTGCTTGGAAACATGTACGGGACACAATTAGAAGAAAGATACTTGTACGTCATTGCACAGATAGCTAAAGCCACAATGGTACCATAATATGACCAAAGTGCTTCTTCGTCTGCATGCGAGCAACGCACTAATTCAAGAAAGTCAGAGCTAGTTACAGTATTTTATTCTATACTACAATTTAGTAAAGTTCACTCGATGTTGTCATGGCTCATAGGTGGCATAGATTTTTGAAATGGAGAATGATTAGTCAAATAGAAGACAGACAGAGGAAGAAATATATTTAGCCATGATTAGCCCTGAAACTATTATGTCCTGTCTATGGACTCAGTTGAGATTGATGATGTGCCGCGAAAAACTACAAAAAGATTATGAAAGAGCAGCAAATCCACAATATGATCCCTAAATTGTGATTTGGTAGTTGCACTTCTTACTTACAGATGAGCCAATATTCAGCCTACACACTTATTTCCGAGGTGTATTCATCACTCCTCTGGCGAGAGCTGAACACAAAATACCATCCCTCGAACACAAAGAAAAGGGATCACTATGACAGTGATGATTTGCTGATATGGAGTGGCATCATGATCGATGACCTCCTCTTTGCAAAGATTGGATCTTTGACTGCTTCAAGAAACAGAAATGACATCCTGAAGCAGTGTGTAAGCAGGTTTGGTGTTGTTCTCAAACTCGTTTTCATATTTGACGATACCTGTCTTCAGAGAAATTCTCTCGTTAAAGGCTTCCTTTCTAGTAAGGATATTCTTCAGATTATAGGAGTGAGCTATGCATTCCAAACTACATCTTATCATATGTGGAATGCCTTATGGAAGGCATATGGATAGCAAAATATTATCTCCCTTCCAGAAGCCTACGGAAGCAAAAGTGATTCTTTTCAAAGAATGGGATTAATTATCCACAGGCCTCACCAATAACCCTACTTTGAGCACGGATTGCCGTTGTAGAATCTGTATAGCATTTTAGGGTCATCACATCCTGGATTAAGTGCAGAATTCACAATTTTTATGTTTCTTCTTGTTTGTGTGGCCTTGTGTAGAGTAGTCGTTAACACTCTAACCTTTGGTGCAAGTGGTCCCGAGTTCGGTTCTCGGTGGGAACAAAAAAATTTAACAGCTTTTCCTGGCCAGCCATGCCAAGTGAGATTTTCTTCATTCACACCAGGTAAATACCGGGATGGTATCTAACTTGATGGTCCCAGGCCTTTTCCTTCCTCCCCAATTCCCCGGGTAGTGTGATTGCCAAGGGACGTCATCTCTGATACGTGACGGGCTAACAATTTAATTCCTAACCCTAACCCTAACCCTAATCCTTCTTTAATTTGTTGTTTTCATTTTTCCTGGTAATGTATCTTTTTTTTCATACTATTTGACGAGCGGCAAGTACGGTATATTCAAGAAAAAAGCACATTCTTCCTTTGTCCTTTTGATTTGCGCACAAGTATATATATATATATATATATATATATATATATATATATATATATATATATATATATATATATATATATATATATATATATCTTTGATTGTCGTGCTGCTCTTAATTGCTGAGACGCGTATGTGATTATTTTTTTTTTCAAAATTTTAGAAAGAATTGGCTGTGTATCTATCTATCTATCTATCTATCTATCTATCTATCTATATATATATATATATATATATATATATATTTATATATGAAACTAAAATATAATATCTGGTACTGATATTTTCGCATATTGTTTACAATGTAGATTTTTGCCTCTTTTGACAAATTTTCTGGATTTTGCCTATATGCAAAAGTATCTTTGTACTATCATTTTGAGGAATTTTCTAATTTTAAGCCACTCACTTATGAAGGCAGAAAATGTACTATAGTTGCCTTTATTTACGGTGAACCCACAAATTAATGTGGAATTTGAATCAGTGAACTCCAATCGGAAGTCAAACCCGAGTCTTCCGCACAGATGGCGTCAACTTGAATCATGTAGTCACAAAGGAACCTTAGAATTCCCTTTGAATTGCCATCAGTTGTAATTTAATTAACAGCTTTAAAAACTATCTGATTATCAGAGACCAGCTTATGAATTTGGAAAGGCGTTTCGAAGTAAACATTTTTTGTGTGACAAAGAACCATTCTATTTTCAAAATTTAAAATTTTATTAAATTTAATTAGAATAACATTATACAATTACATTATTTATATAGCTTAAGTATGTAAGGAAGTAGTAAAACAAAGAAAGATAATAATGTCTTCGTTTTGATCCAAAAGTTTTATATTTGTTTATTGGAAATAAATGAGAAAAAAAATAATTTATGTTAATGAGAAAAAACTAATTTATTTCTCAGAAGAATACATTTCAAAACTTGTACAGTTCGAATTTGCACTATGATTTGAAATACTTTAATTTATATGCAGATAACTGACGCTATATAATGATGAAACTTACTATAGCAAAACACACTAATTAGTTTCCAAATTAAGCTAATTAAATTAAGCTGGTTTGACCGAGAGTTTAGAAATCTTTTGAGAAAAGTCCAAAGTACATTACCATTTAAAAAGAGTTTTATATGATAAGTGAATAAAACATAGCACTAATTTTATTGGTAGATAACTAATTTTTATGTCGAAAATAGATACTAAAAGTTGGTTTTGAATGACTGAAATAATTATTTAGTGACATTTTAAGCATGGAAAATAATTTTACAATTCCGTCTAAAGAATCGGAATTTATTTTTAGTTAATAATAAAGATATTTAGATTTTCAAATTTTTTGTTAGTTACGGTTTATAGTTAAAAAAATAGCGTTCAAGTGATAGGATAAAGTTACGTTCACATAATATAACAGATTTTTGATTTAGTAGAAACAAATAATATGTCATTTTTCGTAATAAATTTGTTAAATTTAAATTGTTGTTATATTTAAGAATATTCATATGTCTCCAAAAAATAGGAGAATTAAAGATTTTTTATTTCTTATTGAGTAATATTTGTATTTGATAATTAATATAGATTTAAAATTTTAAGTTATCTGTAAATTTTAGTATGAAAGTGAACCTTTTTATGTAAAATCTAGAAATAAGTGTAAAAATAATACATATAAAGTACGTTTATAGCAAAGTTTTCATGATTATTGTAATTTATAATTACTTTTGTATACTAAATACGCCTTACTAACATTTTTAAATAATACTCGTATTATTCTTAGTATTATCTAATTTTAAAACAATGAATAATGAAAAATATTATTTGTTCTAGTTTTTTTTTTCAAAAGAAGACTATTTATCACATTACCTGCTTCCTATCTTGTCTAGTAGTAATAAAAGCTAAGATAATGACTCAAAAGATATCGAACAATTTGATAACTGAAAACTTACTCTCAATATTACAGTTGACTAGGAAAGCTACCTTAAAAATTTAATTCATTATTTTATATTTTGTGTAGAAAAGAAATTGGGATTTTAAAGTAATATTCTACTTAAATTCTACGCAGTTCTTTTTTTCTAATTAATTTGATTTGTAGAATCTCCTTCTCACTTAAAATTAATACTATTTCAATTATAGAAGACAAATTATATTAAACTACTGTAAAAGTTTGTGTTAAAAAATAATGTAATTAAAATTTTAAAATTTTGTTTCAATACTAAAATTTTACATACAACTCTGTGAATTAAATTTTTAAGTATACTGAAAAGCTCTCTAGTCTACAGTCTTATAAAAGATTAAGATATTAGCTAAATATTTGTATTACAATTAAAAATAAATATTTTAAAGTAATAACTAATAACTTAGAAGTTGGAATTGATACTTACGTGCAGGATACGTTTGTGGTATGCCATTAGTATAAGCCGTAGGATCCGATGCTGCTGGCTGGCCGTTTGGTGTCTGTGCAGCCATATTGAAGTTGGGCATTGTAGGGGAAGGCAGACTAGGAATAGCACCATTGACAGGCTGTGCCGAACCAGTACCTATAAGGAATGAGAACAAAATGCCATAGTACATTATTCAGATTCATAAAATCCTATTCTGAGATAACTGGACTTCTGTGATTATGAGAATTAACTTAACCACGTTTTCGAACACAGCTGTAGCGTTTGTATATACTGGATAATGATTCTCATTCCACAAAACATTCTTAAGTAAAATATTTTCATTTATTGCATTTATTTCATCTCTGTGGTCCAAATATACCATAAACACTATTAGTACTATAAGAACGCATGCTTCAACTGTGTCTATAGGTGTGAGCATATAGAAATCAAGATCAAATGTACTTACACAATTTTTTAGAAAATAACACTAAATACTTAGCTTTCAGACCTTGCGCGGCTTGTCGATGGAATGTAGAAGATTGAAAAAGAAAAGAGGAACATTATAGAGAAGAGGAGAATATATTTAAATGGATGATAGTTACATATAAAAGAAACTCCGTCTTTAGTGTTCTTACTTTATTTTATGTACGTACCACCCCTTAAGAACAGCAATGGCGGCTTACAATCAAGTAAGGTCCTAATTCAATTACGGTATACTTTGCTTCGTTTCGTTTGAGCATAAAAACAGTCTATACTCTTATCGATATCGAAACAAAACCGTGAATAACTGAACAAAATTTTCGTGTGATCCATAATTTATTTATATAACTTTGAAATTCGAGATATATATAGAGCTTTTGCTTTAGATAATATAGGTTTGTCATTCAGTTGGATAAATTTCAAATACGAAACTTATCGAAAAGAGCACAAATACGAAAAAGATACGTACAAAAAGAGCACAGCAAGACTAGGGACGCAAAGTATTGTCCAGAGGCATTTGGTAGTTCAAAGTATAACAATATAGCAATAAAATATTTTGAAATATTTTCCTGAAACGACGTAAGTTTGTAGGAAGAAAAGTGGTAAGTGTGATACAAATTTTAATATTTTAGAACCAGAAGGATAATACAGAAGTCAAATATGACAAGTCAGTATATCAATTTCAAATGTATTACACAATTCTAAAATTTTATAATAAATTGTAATTGATCAACGAGAAGAGGAGAAATATTAAACTGAAACAATGATATTTTTACTGAATTTACTTTTAAAAAATAATGCAATAATGTTTACGAGTACAAGGTGATTTGAAAAAAAATCATGTTGAAAACTTATCACTCGTTCTCCATAAATAGAGTAGTTGATTCAAGTAGAGTCACAGTAAAACTACAATTCTATCCGAATGGACAAAAACGGTTTGAGTAGTGATAGACCATGATATTATTTTCTCTTCCAATAAAACGGTATGCACCTTGATTCAATCGTTCCGAAATGAAATTTCTAGTATAATGTCCTAGGGTTATGCCCTTTAGGATAAACGAGATGTGTAATTAATGAGAGTGAATTGTTACTAAAGAATTGGTGGAATGAGAGTATAGGAGGAAACGGAAGGATCTCGGAGAAAACTCACGGACACGATGTTGTCCACCACAAACTTACTTCTTATGGAATCAGACCAGAGACCCCTAGCACCAGAGGTGGGCGCTCTACCACTGAACCACTGTGCTCTCTATCATCAATTTCAGAGCTTTAACGAATGGATGTGAAATGAAATGAAATCTTTAAGTTTTACGTCCCACAGTTATGCCGGTTAGGCTAAAGGAGAGGGCGAGGATGAGATGAGTGAAATGGTGGGATGAATAAAGTGGGAGGAAACGGGAGAACCCCGAGAAAACAAACGAGCACGGTGTTTGTCCACCACAAAGTCCAAACGGCGCGAGCTGGGATCGAACCAGGGACCCCAAGCACCGGAGGTGAACGCTCTACCACCGCGTCCCCCCGAATGGATGTGCATAAAAAAGAATATTCACTTTTGGTGCCAGTAGAAAGCCGAAGTGCTTTTCCCCAATAATATTTTACTTCATCACAACCATTTTTTTTAAAACAATACTTCCAGAAGAAATTTACAATTTGGATTAAGTTTTCTTGACATACAAAGAATCTATTATAATTTGATTTACGTTACCAAATTCGCATTTAGATTGATTAACGAATTCCAAAATTATTGGTAAAAGGAAAGGAAAAGCACTTCGACTAAGACAGACTCCATTCGGAGCGGACCAACCTTGCTTACAAAGTCTTCTTTTGAGTTTTACATCCCACGATTATGCCCGTTAGGCTAAGGGAGACGATAATTAAAGAAACTGAATGATAATAGAAGAATTGATAGAACGAAAAGTGGGAGGAAACGGGAGAACCCCGAGAAAACACACAGACACGATGTTGTCCACCAGAAACTTACTTGATTGGAGATCGAACCAAGGATCCCACACACCAGAGGTAAGCACTCTACCACTGAGCCACCGTGCCCCTACCTAGCTTAGAGGCGGTATGAAGATAAGAATTCATACTTACATAATTTCTGCACATAGAGGAAGCAATATGCTTAGTATCACCATGTTCTACACCTTTACCTCTCAGATTTCCTTAAGTACCCATTTCACAGAAGCTGGGTAAACCCTTAAGCTGCACTTAGATTAGTGTAAAACCAGATAGTAAATTCTACCCTTACCGGAAATCGATGTTGGGCCTTCAAGGTGGTAGGTAGATGCCTTATTGGCTTTGTCACCACTTAATATTTTATTTGTCATCTTATATTACAAATAAATTCAATGAAAAATTACACCACTTATTTCCAAAAATCAAACAAAATTTAGACCTACCTTTTTGACATAAAAAACATGATAAGCTTAATAAATGAATATCCACTAGGTATTAAACACAAGAATGTACCTAGCTATTAAGTATTTTTTAATGAGAGGGAATATTTCTTTATTTACCCAGCAAGAAAGTTCTTCGTTTCTAATGATATGACAATTTAATATTTAAAAACGAAATTCGCCTCAAATTGTATTAAACGCCATTTACTATAATTTTCCTTTCAACAGCGCGTATTGATGAAGAGGTTACAATCAGTTTATATAACCACATTCCTTGATCATCCATCATCGTTTGCCAAACTACTGTGCCTTCGACAACAGTAATTGCCAATAACGTGAATAGACCCCTCCACTCAATGAATATGAATCGGTATGTGGACGGGCCGTTGAAATGGACATTCAATGTTACAAGTAATGTAATTATGGTCAAACATCATCTTCTTCCATTATGGCAAGGGAACCAACCACAAATACTGAGAAGCATGTAAAACCTAATACAGGAATTATGGGAAATAACAATAATACTACTAATAGTAGTACATATGAAAATTGTTCAAGAGCTGAATCAAATATAGTTGCATTTGATCAATATTTAGTTTTACAGACAAATATTATATAATATATACGTAATGTGAAGTTATCTGAAAATAGCAGTTTGTAATTGACTGTAGAGGAAAAAGCTTTGGAGAAAATGAAACATGACGGAAACATGGATATAACGATAGGACTTTCGAAACATAGAATAGAATTAGACGTTTGCTTGCCACAATATGGCATAAGAACGATTATAATTCCACAGAAAATTAGACAGCACTTTCGTATACTAAACAATTTTGTGGTTAACTTGACACACCACGAGTTTATTCCATTCCCTATGGATGCAGACTAAACAATATAGTACTGGAAGAAAAAGCGCACAAAACGGAGAAGATATGACAAATCTTGACACTGACTCACAAAATGTGTCATTGTAAGTACATAACCTCAACGAACAGAAAGAAAACCATATTGGTTGGATTTTAGCGTCCATTTTCAGTACTGAGGTTATATGAAACGTGATCCTACAGTTTAAAATGGATTCCGAATCACCGTAGTGCGTTTAAATTTCAAGTATCTCCAACCGGGAATCAATACCAAGACCTCGTGTATCAAAGATTTGCGCGCTATTCACTACACCAAATGGAAGGAGAATACACTATAAGAGGATCGCTTATTATTTTTGAAAAAAAAAAAAAAAAAAGAGAGAGAGAGAGAGAGAAAACAAACAGGTTGGAGATTAATTAGGAAGCCTGTAGCAGTAAAACTAGAAGTCTCCAATAGGAACTATGGATCTTTAAAGTTCATTCATTTACGTCTTCGGCACCCTAACACTACGAAACTATACACTTCCGACCACAGGTCCGTATGAACTTTTTTTCTTATTTTGATGTGAGGAATTCTATTTCCAAAATTTTATGACAAACTTTTGTAACACCTTATATAGGATGTCTTATTCGTCATTGAACCCGGCTCTTTCCTTTATACCAATCTACCTAGCAAGCACGAGCCCCAGTAAGCATTCTATCATTTTCTTTTCTTTCTTTTTCTTTCTTTAATTTTATTTTCACATGTACCCACAGTTGCTCGTCAACTTTGAAAATGGAACCACATGAAGTTCCAGAAAAAAAAAAAAGACCCAACACCGGATAAATTAAGTTAAACGCAGGTACTGTAAGTTCGTGAATTCTAGTTATAGTATATAAATCTATTTTATAAAATTCAAAACGGTGATAAGAAGAAATATTTACAATGAATAAAATCAGTGTTTTACGAGTTTAGTTTGCATTGCTCTCTGTTTAGTATGATCCGTAGTAAATACACTCAGATATGTTGTCAGGAGGGGCTTGCCTCATATTCATTATGCCGTTTCATACAATAATATATATATATACTTAAAATAAAATAAATCAATGATAAACTTACTTCAGCACTCATATTATTTGTATTAATTTTTTTGTATACGTTTTAAGGACTCTTATACGTTTCTGGAATGATATTGGTAAAGTGAGTCCATGAATCAACGGAATGAAAATTCCTTAATGAACACGTACCGATGATGACAACAAGGAGTCGTTGAAACATCTACGAAAAAATTAACAATACGGGTAGCTAAGTGAGTTCAACGTTGATTTATTTTATCATTAGATATGCATTTCATCTGTTATTTAGGCATTAGTAATATTATAAATTCCTTTTCAGCTCCTGACGTATTTCCTCGATCAGATTCGCTTTCACTCTCAGTGTTTCCACTTTTTAGCTTTGTGACTTAACTTGTATTTCTGCTTTTATCTGACTGGATTGGTAAATGTTTTTAGTCACATAACTTAGGATGGTCACATGACACATTGATATAGGAATCGAATATAATCTTTATATACAAGTTTAATTTCACCACCCATGATGATATGATGAATTGATCAAGGTTATTTATTCTTTCATCATATTATCTACAGTGTAAACTACACTAGAGACTATCTCATGCTCTCTTTTCTTTTCCTCGCACCTTTCTCTCTTTTTTTTTTTTTTTTTTTTTTTTTTTTTTTTACGTTTTGATGATGACTTAATGACAATCGAAACTTTAAATATGTTAAAAGGTCACAGACATGGACATATACAGAAACTACTAGCAATTCACGAATTCTGGGTAACAAAGGCCTATAAGTTAAAACTATTTTATGAAAAAAAAAACTTCTAGGAAATTTTCATTTAGCTTGAAACATCAGCTTCTGTCCATGAGCAGTTGGGCTTCCTACCAACTTCATCGTGTGTTATAAAGCCTTTGGCGAAAGTGACGGGTATGCCGACAAAATGACATCATTTTTTTTCTTAATATTAAAATACACATGACGTAAAACCAAAACATCATCCATATTCTAATACAAATCGTCTGACAATTGTTTCACTGACTTACCCATCAGCTTTATCAGAGGTATGTTACACATATCTTTGGAGCAACAAACGGGTAAGTCAGTAAAACGATGTCAGGCGATTTTTTTTTTCTTTTATTAAAATGTATAGAACAAGAAACCTAAACTATGTTTTATGCCAAGGTATCGTGAAAGTTTATGCATTGTGAAAGCTTGAACAAAGGAAATTTTCATATACAGGGTGTATCAAAAAGAACTTTACAACTTTGAAACCTCATATTGGTTTATTTATTTAGCTTACAGACATGGTTTTGATGTCATCTTGTAGTAAAAAACATCTATTTTTTTAAACCTTATACCTAAAGAGGTTTAATGTGACTTTCATTGGCGATGCGGTACACATCTCATCTGAAGTCTCACTTGCTCTACGACGTCTTCAGACGTACGGGGATGACCAGAAGATTTGTTGTGTCTTAACGAACATCCAGTTTCAATAAAACTCTTATGCCACTGATAAATAGTAGGCCTACTGGGAGGATTTACTAAACTTTTTACGAAAAACTACGTTGCACAGTTTGTCGCAGATGGATTCTTCAAACCAAAACACACAGCTAGCACGCTCGGGACCAGTAAAGGCTGCCATCTTTGCTGCAACTTCCGCTAGCACTTACGGTGGCTTGTTTCTGAACTAGTGTACTACGGGAGTCAAAACTTGATGTATTTTACTACAAAATGACACCAAAACCATGTCTTTAAGATAAATGAATAAATTAATATGAGTATTCAAAGTTGTAAAGCCGTTTTTGATGCACTCTGTATTTTATTAGTTTATATGTATGAAAATAAATACAATACGTAAATATGTAAATACATTACGTTTTACTTTCTTAGTTTAGAGCTGGTACCATATGTCTGTACAATACCGCATATCAAAATTTATGGTGACTATATTATTTGCAAAAATACTAGCAAGATGTACTTACCTGATGTGGGGGGGACGACAGGATTGGCCATACCGTTGAGAGTGGCGTGGGGCATCTGTGTTGCAAGAGCGGCCATTGGGTTGATATAAGTACCCTGTGCTGTCGCAGCTGCCATCAAAGCTGCCTGTTGCTGCATGAACTACCATCAACGGGAAAAGAGCAACGCATGGAAGAAAAAAACGGAAACGAGATCAGATATTAGTCGGACACAAGGCGGTGCAATGTCCGCCGATACAGTTACAAATGAATTTATTTTCTTAAACCAGTACAGAACATTTGCGCAAAATAGTTTTTATTAGGTACACATGACTAATCTTAAAATAATGGTGAACAAATAGGCATTGGAATTGGATCGACCTTCTGTGATTCTCTTGTGATAAATTCTGAGTTACTTAAGAAAATTACATTCACTATAAACGTATTTGAATTGATTATGTTCGGCAATGTTTCAGCAAAATATGGGTTGAAACGAAAAAAAGGAAGCTTAATTGGTACACACTTTCAAGATCAAGGAGAAACGACTTTAGATTAAACCAGCTTACTGAATTCATAAAGAACATACACGTTGGAATGGCTACGAGTGGGACAGATAATAACAGTATTTATATTAACAATATACATAAACTCTCATACCGTGAAACACCCTAAAGATAAAACCTGTATGGTTTTGAGGCATTCCTCAGCTTTTTCTCGGCGAGGAAGAGGTGCCGAATGTCTTCAAACCGTACAAATTTTGTCTTTTGGATGATTTAAGGTATAAGAGTTATTTATTTATTTATTTATTTATTTATTTATTTATTTTACCAGTAGATATATATATATATATATATCCCATTGTACCAATTAGTAATTATCAGTGGCGGATCTAGAAGGTAAAACTGGGGGGAGGGGCAGCCAGAACTCAGATAATGCTAAGTACACCATGAGTTTACTATAAAATTTCAAAAAGCTTTTGTGTAAGTATGTAGAAAGCTAAAAGTACGAATAGTGCAAGTATAGTAAATGAGACCATTTGTGTATTTCATTCATAATTTTTTCTCTATACATATTATGTGCAAAGTTCGTTGCAGTATGTTTTACGTATCTATAATTGCTTAATCCATAACTTCTAATATAGTGGTTTATTGTGGTTGTTTGTGGTAAAGTTGGAACAAAATTTCGTTTTGTTTGAATCGCATCACAATTCGCAGGAAAACAGCATTTGTGTACAGATAGTTTTATATGCATTCAGGTTGACATTTGTAAATTGTCAATGCATGGGTGCTGAACGGATTCCATGTTCGATTCCCGAGCTTGGTTATCAGGTTGGTTTCTTTCGCCATCCGCAGTATTCATTATACGTTTTCACTCGAAACTTTTAGGTATCAGTTAAAGCATGGTGTTTATCGGAAGTATTTGTTTCATACTACCTTGTAAGCAGAATGCAAATTAGAGTACACCAGGAGTTTTCATAAATCAATACTGCTCCCTATTTATAAATACGAACCATCTACCACCTAGTGTAGATTCTTAACCTGTTTTTTAGAACTAAAAGAATAGATAAATTAATTCTACATTCTGATATTATTCTCTAAGCTTGCAGTGATTTAAGAAAAATAAATATATAAGTGTAAAAAGAAAGGTCCTTTAAAACTTAGCTGTGCTAGAGAAATACTCTTAGGTACCGTACAATTTGTCTTTAATATATCTTCAGCTTATTTCTGGAAAGAGTGCAAACACAGCACGATGAAATATCTTACCGAGGAAGAAGTTTCCATGGCGTGAAATTTAAGAGTAAGAAACCTAAGTATTTGATAATCCGCTCTCGCTGATAATCTCTGCACCTACATAACACACAGACTTTTCATCCCTCATAGATCATTTCTTATTCGATAACGTAGTCAAAGAAACAAATAAATAAGAAAAGCTTGGTGTGCAGCTTAGGAAACTTAAACAAAACAAGTAGGGAAGTCAAATTAACTTTTTTTTTTGTTTCTTCTTTCCCTCTCTCTCCTTAATTATCATTCGGCAAACGAACAATATATCATTGAGGAAGATAAATCTGAGCAAAAATTATATGCCTTTTCCTTTTACCGCCATATAATCAAGGTCGTTTTTCTCACTCCGATGTCGTAGGCTGTCTTTACTTAGTTTATCTCCTTAAATGCAGCTCATCTTTTCCTTTTCTTTTCTCTTTCTTTTCCCACCTCATTCCCTTTTTTCTCTCCCCGCCGTTTCCTTTAGAAGATGTTGACAAATGGGGAAAATGGACTCAATGTCCTGGAGATAAAGAAATAGAGTCAACATAGGCTTCAGACCTCCAAAAGACATTGGCTATTACTCATAGCTAGTCAGAGATGTTTATTTTCGTGCCTCAGTTTAGTCCCTGAGGTTTAAAAGAAATCTTTCGAAATCTCATACGTAATCCTGCACATTTTTCTTACTTTATTCATGATTATGAAGAAGCGTCCTGTAATTTATGATTTTTGTTTCTTCGTACCTGGATGTTCTGTTTGTCTTACGGATACGTTGCAGCAAAAATAAGTTTATAAAGATTTTTTTTTTTTCAAATTATCATTAAGGTTGAGCTTTAAGAGGATTACAATTAATTTCACGAATTTTATATTTAAAAACAATAATAGTTCTAAATAAATGAATTAAAATTATCTTATTTAGATATGACGTAACAGCATAGTTAACTAACAATAATCATTATCAACAATATTTAGCTACTACCGTTCGGGTTACTTGTGCACACTGTGAAGTTTATATGCACCAAGGGTTCTCTCTAATTTCTTGGTACTGGCCGGTATTCTCTTAATTTCAAAGGGCCGCGGTGGCTCGATGGTAGAGTGTTCATCTCTAGTGCACGGGGTCCTTGGTTCGATCCCATCTCTCGCTAAGTGAGCTTTGTAGTGAACAAACACCCTATGCGTGGGTTTTCTCAGGGTTCTCCTGTTTCCTCCCACTTTTTTCATTCCACCATTTCATTCATTTCTCATCATCACCGTCTCTTTTAGTCTAACCGACATAATCGTGGGACGTAAAACTTAAAGATTTCATTCCATTTTTTCTCTTTCTACTAATGCGTGTTAGTTGCGTTTTTATTCTTTTTTTCCCTTCTATCACTTTGAACTATCGCATCTGTCAGGATAGAATTTATTTTAAAACATTTTCCTGTATTTTCCTTCTGAATTAACTCTAATATTGACTTTCCCTACTTTTGTTCCCCTACTTCCCGATTGATTTGCCAATTTACTTAAAAAACAGTGACGTACGCAGAATTTCATCAAGGGGGATTCAATCTCATATTCTTTCAGAATACATGTGACTTATGTATATGCAGGGGCGGCTCTACCATATGTGCAACACATGCAGTTGCACTAGGGTGGCAAAATCTGTGATAATTATATTATTTATAATAAATATTTCTTGTTGGAAACAGACACCATGATACATATATTATTATATTACTTGTAATTATATTATTATATTATATGACACATGATAATTATATAACATATAATAAATATTTCTTGCTGGAAACAGAAATCATGATAATGGAAGAAACAGACATCAATACAAGAACTCAATTCTCGAACAGCAGTGAACACCTATTCCATTTAGTTAATTATCACAGTTTTGATATGAAAACTTGCCTTATCGTTGTCACGAAAAGTTCCTTATCATTAAAGGTGGAAACAAGTTTTTATCTTTTAATTTAACAGATGTAGAAGAAAAATCAAGAAATAAAGATAAAAGAGCTAGTTGCATTGGAATTTCAAACTTATACATTGAAATTAAAGCTCGATCTCTGCAGGAGTGTTTGCTTTATCCTTCACTAACATAATAGATTATTATTTAAAGAAAAAAACACACAACGAGATTGTATTTGTAGTGTTTAGGCCTTTTTGAGTGAGAATGCCCTTTCCCTCCCATTCGTTGATCATGATGAATAAGCATACTTAAAATCGTGGCTTTTAAGATTTGTTCTTTCTGGAGAAAGAGGGGAGGGGAAAAATTATGTCAGTGCATGAGGCGGCAAATTGCCTAGAATCGGCCCTACGTATGTGCATTTTTATATAGGAAATGTTTATTTTTCCATATCATCTTGTTCAAGGGGGGATTCAAACTCCGAAACCCTCTTGTGTACGCCACTGCTTAAAATGAATGCTTTCCTACTGTAAAACATCTTTAGAAATTCTGAAAAAAATAATTTAATAGACCCTTGAAGATTTAACATTTTTCTAAGTTCTAGATCCTAGTGACCATATGCGACGAAGTTATGCAGCAATAAATATTTGAGGATCATGAACCGCGAGGATTTAGACAATGATAAATTTTTTTAGATAAATCAAAATATCTTTCATACATGAAAGCAATCAATGATAAATTCTGGTCATATAGTGTACAAGATATATCCACAGCATTATCACCAATGCTACACGAAAGGCAGTGCTATCAACTTTATTTCTCAAATGGAACTACCTCCAGTTAGTACATGTTTAAGATGCTTGCGTAATTGCGAACAAAATACCCTACACGAAACAGTGTTGCCGACTTGACTTCGTGCAATTTGAATAAGTCCAACGAGTTAGCAATAACGCCATTCTTATGACATTTGTGATAGCAATTGTGGCTATCTTAGAAAGCATTATACTATGTTTAAAAAAAAAATCTTATGGATTGCTTGCATATGTTTGAAATTCTTATCTAAAATAATTATTATTGTTCAGATTTGCGATCCTCAAATCTTTGTTGCGTCATAGTTTCGTCATTTATGATTATTAGTAGGTTCAAATTTAAAACACTATTACAACAAAATTAAATCTTCAAAGGGTCTACTATAAATTTTCAGATTTTCCAAGTCTGTTTTTTTACAGTTGGGAATTATTGTCTGCTAGCCAAGAGCTGCTGAGAAATGTACAAAATATTGAATTTTTCACCTGAAATTTTATTTTGTCATTTTTTATTGTTATTTCTCGTTCACGTTCTGTCTTCACTATCAAGACACATACTGAAAATTAGTAATCTGTAATACCTTTTCCCCTCTTCTATTTGTATCGTTGCTTCAGTACGTGTCGTCTCAATTATAATTGCTTTTATCCCTTTCATTATTGAGTTTTGGTCCTTTTGTGATAGTTTAGTGGGTAGTGCGCCCGGCTTTGGTGTAGGTGATTCTCTCGAGTTTGATTCTCTATGGGGAACATTACAGAGGTTTGGATACAGCCTTAAACTGTAGATCCACTTCTCATACAGCCTCGGTGCTTAAAAGAGACCATAAATTTCAAAAAAAAAAAAAAAATAGTTTGGATTACATATCCTTCAAATCTTTTCCTCGAGTCTTCTGACATTAGGCTAGTTTTCGATCTATACAACAGAAAGGGCATGATATTTAAATCCAATAAGAAATAATCCAATGTAATTTATATTGAATAAAATAATAAGAATAATTATTCAATCGAAACATTTATTGTCAATTTGGGAATTTTCGTAAACATTAATTTTCACCTGAAGGTTTATTTAAAAAAAAAGACTTAAATATCAAATAATTTCTATTAATACGTTTTTTCCTCTCTCTCCTTCTCTTCACAATATTGTCGTACTCAACAATACAATTCGTGACAACACAGATGATGTCCAAGCAGCATTCATGCAGTTCTTTTTCGCAAGTACCCTTTTAGTAACTCTGTACAAACATGTATTTTCCTTTTACTTCACTTCTGCTGCAAATGTGTGACATGCTTTGCATAAATTCTCGAGAGTGCAGCGAGACGGTGGGCTAGAGAGGGGCCAGAGGTTTGGAAGGCGATATTCTGTGTCTCTTCTGTCGTGTTATATCCGCTTCGTAGCTCTTAATTCGGAAGGGGGTTTCGAGGAGCGAGAGAGGAGGAAGACAAGCGGGTACAAGGGGGTGAGTGTATCGCGTTCTTATAAAAGCAAAGTAGGAAAACGTGACTGTGTTTCCAAAACTAGTGAAAACGGTTCCTGTTTTTAGTTTAGGATTTCGTATGTATGTGTGTGTGTGTATGGATTTGGTTGTCCGGAAGTAACTGAGGAAACGAAAAGGTTTGCGGAGAGACAGAGGGGGAGGAGAAAGGCCAGTGGTGGTTGTTTCGGTAGCAGAGGATGCTGTGTGGACTCAAAACCGGAAGGATGACGCCTAGGTGAGGGTTATTTAGGAAACTCTGGATGTTGGAAGAGTTTAAAGGATGAGAATTCTCCCCAGAAGCAACCTCCAACAACTGCCATCTGTTTAGCAAGGACTTAAGACAAGGTTTACCCCCTGATGTCTTCCATTAATGAACGTCCGCCAAGGGCCAAAGGTGTATTAGTGTTCTGGCAGGGAAGAAGAAGGGGGAATTCGTGCTCTATAGAAAATTTTGTGTTCCTAACTTTGCTTGCTCAGAATGTTACAGCCAACCAACCATTTAGCAGGTACTCTTTAAGGCTATTCATAAACTTTACTGGTTTAATGTAAATATATATATATATATATATATATATATATATATATATATATATATATATATAACAAACTTTTATTACAATGAACAAGAACAATATCAAACAACAACAAGTGAATGTATTTACAATTGAAAGCAAAATTTGTGTTTCATTAACATAATATACACTTTAGTGATTACCTTGGATAGGTGTTCTTCCTGTAAAAATCACATTTTAGGAGATTTGCCATAAATTTTGTAGATTTGTCTTACACCCTAGGCAAAATAAAATTTAAAAAATGTATAAAATATTATTCATTGTTTAAATAGCTTTGTATTAATATGCGGACTTGATTTTCCGAATCGATTAAACACACAGAAGAAATCAACACTAAAATTAAAACGATAATTGTCAGACGTAGTTGGAAAAATTTTAAAAAAAAATAACAGATTAAAATTAAAAATTAGGGCTATAAAATAACTGATTAAATTAAAAATTAAGGCTATAAAATAACTGATTAAAATTAAAAATTAAGGCTATAAAATATGATTAAATTAAAAATAAATGCCAATTAACTTCACAATTAATTGGTTAAAATTAAAATTAACAATCTTCACTGCTACGTAATGAAAACTGCCTTGAATTGTGGAAATTAATGTAAAATTTAGTAAATAAAGTTAAAGATTTGGGAAAACTATTATTGTGGAAAGTTAATGTTTACGTGTAATACTAAAATATAGTACCAGCGATTAGAGTATATCATGATGATATCACATCCTTTTGCAGAACTCCATTTCACAATGCTTTTGAGAAAGAAATGAACCATTAACGTTTTAAGCGTTACGATTTATTTTAACAATTATCAATTAAAAATTAACTCATAGAAATTTTGATTAATTAACTTAAAAATTAACATTTTTTAATTAATTAATTAAATCATTAATTTTTAACGGAATAGCTACAACCCTGGTCAGATGACGAATTTGGATGATACAGGGTTCTAATAGGACTGGAAGCTATGCGTGGAAGTTGATTACTTTAAGCTGTTGGAAAATTCCAACAACTTTGCAATTGGGGCTCACTCGGGCTGATGCTCAATAATCTCAAGAAAGCTCACGTTAGATCAATCTCTAACTCGATTTGGTTCATTATGATCCAATTCAATGAGATTCGTACTAGCTCGATCTCGTGCTCACTAACCAAATTGGGCTTGCGCTTGTAATTAAAACTAAAAACTATATTTCTAATATTGATAACTTTATTTATTTTCCCTTAGTACAATAATCTTCCGTATTCTTAGGAGTTATAGTTCGCAAATGTGGTCAGTAAATCGGCTTCTACCATCATTAATTTTGGTCTAGACCTGAGTTTCACACTTTCTACTTACAATAGCTTCCCAATTACCTACCAATAATGGGTCTTCGTTGAAACCGAGAATTAAACCAAAGATTATTCGCACAAAAGCAAGCACGCTAATCAACGGCTATACAGGAACGTAAGTCTTAATACTTGTAATATATACAATGGCAAAACTAAGAAATTATAAGTATGTTTTTATCATTTCTGGAACAAAAATAAATAATTAAATAAATAAATAAGTAAATAATGTTAAGTGCAGTAGGTGTTATTTATTTGTTTATTAAAGTTTAATAGGTCATTCCTTTTCAGTACCGAAGCTGTATAAGACATAAATCTACAGTTTCAGATGGAATCCGAACCATTGTAATGCGGTCAAAATTTTTGATGTTCTCTTACCGGGAATCGAACCGTGGACCACGTGCAACAAAGGGAGATGCGATAACCACTAGATCAGCGGGGAGTGCTTAAGTACAATATTGAGTAAAATTAAATAAATATATCTCAACCTTTATCTATTCAGATAATTGGCTTTGATTAGGGCTCAACTCAGAAAAAAACATACTGCTGAGACTATTTCAGTTGCAGAATCTGAAGAGAAAATCAATAAAATGTTAGAAAAATTGAGAAAGGGCTTTAAAGAATATGGGATGAAAATAAATGTTAGGAAGACAAAAGCCACGGTAATTGGAACGGAGGGACCGGTGTCAAATATAGAAGTAGGAGGGAAGAAAATAGAACAGGTGACTAGTTTTCGATACCTGGGTAGTACTATTAGTAATAATATGAAATGTGAACATGAAATAAAAGCAAGGATAGTAATGACGAAAGAAGCCTTTAGGCGGAAGAAAATACTATTTTGTGGGACCTTGAATAAAGAGTTGAGAAAAAGACCCATAAAATGCTTCGTTTGGAGTATTATACTATATGGGTCAGAAACATGGACATTACGCACAAATGATAAGAAACGACTGGAAGCTTTCAAAATGTGGGTGTGTAGAGGAATGAAAAAAATGAAATTTTTGAGTTTTACGTCCCACGGTTATGCCGGTGAGGCTAAAGGAGACGGTGATGATGAGAGATGAATGAAATGGTGGAATGAAGAAAGTGGGAGAAAACGGGAGAACACCGAGAAAACCCACGCACACGGTGTTTGTCCACCACAAAGTTCACTTGGCGGGAGCAGGGTTTGAACCCGAGACCCCTAGCACCAGAGGAGAACGCTCTACCACTGAGCCACCGCGGCCCTGTAGAGGAATGGAGAGAATTAGCTGGGTCGAACGGAAAACGAACAAGATGGTGTTAGAAATGGTGAAGGAAAAAAGAACAATTTTAGATATTATTAAAAAGAAAAAGATAAACTGTTTGGGACATTGGATAAGAAGAAACAGTATCATGAGGGACGTTTTAGAGGATATGGTTGCAGGAAAGAGAGTGAGGGGGCACAGGAGACTACTATTAATGGACGATATCAAAGGAGAAAAATCGTACGTGAAGACGAATATGTGAGCGGAAGACCGTGAAGCATAGAAGCTTCTCAGTTGCAGCAAGTGACCTGCCAATAATGGCAGAATACCTATGATGATGATGGTAATGAGACTATTTCAATATAAGCCTATTTGGAACCGAGAAATGATGTCATGATCTTTTAAAACTTATGAGAGATTTAGACGCAAGAATTATAAGACCTCGTAGTAGTAAAAACGGGAGACAAAAGTGAAGAACGTTCCGAACATGAGAAACCACTGCCTTAACACAAGAGTTAACTTACTTTCTAGCGACCAAGGGGCCAAATGCACACTATATAAGCAATGCATGTTATGCATGTTAAATGTTATTGATTAATTTTGGAAGCCATGCAGATATATTAAAAGTGCCAAACCAAACTCCTATGGGAATAATATTATAAAATTGAAAATATTGAAACAAAATCAAGGAAGATTCATATGAAAACACGATGTTTACAGTATACTATATAAATAAAGCCACACACACTTTCATAAATTTGTATGTATAAATAAGTTATAATATTTTAAAATCCAATCATACGACACATAAAAATAATTACATAATTAAAATTTAAAGGAATACCAGTCTCTGGCAACAAAAGAACGACAATTAGTAATTTTAGATTTTCTGTTTCCATGTAAATTCTTTGTTCATCAGTAAATTTTAATTGAAGGAGCAACATCTTGCTATGTTGCTAAGGTTGTCTTGAGGAAGAACAATTGAAATACTTTCTTAAACCAGTTTGCAGATTTAGAATTAATACTTACATTGTGATTTTGAAGAGAATGTGGTATTATTACGTGGTATTGTCACTGAGCAGAGCAACAAATACGCACATTATAGGAGACATAGTACACTTGTGTGATTATTTTCGACCTTGTTTCATTAATTATTAAAACTGAAATTCTTCCTTTGATTAAATACTTAATCTATTAAAAACAAAAATATAAAAGCAAGAAAAATGCAAGATAATTTTGGTCCAATATGCTTAAGTATGCAGATAAGGCCACTACCTTCGAATCAGCGCAAGAATTCAAGATATTCACAAAAAGCAAATCACTCTTCTTTGGTGGCAGGTAAAGTTACCGAAAAACATTCGAAAAGAAACGAAATTAACGTTAAAGATATTGATCGAAGCGTTAATAGTGTTACTAATGAGCTACCTGATGACGTTATTCAACAGCTTGTCTTATTAACTAGAAGTCAAATATTTACGGAAGACAGTACTTCATCATCACCTTTCACCTCCATGCAACGAAAACTCGCACAACAATCGTTGAAGTTGGAGATTCTTGGTAATTTACTGCAATATGTTAAACAAAATATCAAAAGTCAGGAAACAAATTTATCTTCTTCAATGTCGCCAAGTAATTCCACTTCGGAAGCTAGGCATCATCCTCTCGTGTCCCAGTCCACGAGTGTTGCTGGTGCAGCCTGTCATAAGAACAATCATCAACCGTCTGTGCAGACCATAAATTCAAATCGTTTTCTGCATATAAATCAAGAAGAGTGTCGTGAAATCAACGGTCAAAAAGCAATGCAAGCTTCTAAGATTAACGACGTTTGCAAGAAACCGTTGTCACCGAACACATTGGGAGCCACCAAAAGAGTTAAAACGACAGAAAGACAAAATAAACCGTCGCTGGCTAGAAACAATGCACAGAATAAGGGAAAAGCTCGTAACGTGGAAAAGAAGAAAAGCGTTAAATGTACACCGGATTTGCATAAAAACGACAATGCTGATACTACTAGTACTACTATTAAAGCAGGACAGAAAGTTGGCAGTAGTCCTGTAATTCAACCTTCCTGCAGCAACGTGACTACTTTAAAAGAGTTGAAAGGTACAAGAAACAAAACTAAGATACATTCCATGCCTGAAAACAAAGAACAAAACCACCAGGTTTCTGAGTTAAACACAAATGACATTTACAATGCAGAAAACATTAAGTGGCAGGAAAAAATAAACTCACTTGTAGAAGCATCACGTAGAATGGAATGTGCTATATGTTTTGAAGTTGTCATGGACAAAGGCAAAGAGCATAGAGTTTTTGGTTTGTTATCGAATTGTAATCATTGCTTCTGTTTATCGTGTATTGCTGCGTGGGATCAAACAGCACAGAAGAAAACTTGTGCAAAATGTCGACGATATTATTTGTGGATATGTCCCAGTCCCTTTTGGGAGCCTCTAACATTTGAAAAGCTGGTCCTTTATGCAAGATACAAGAAACATATTTCGAAACCTGTCTGCTACTCAAAAAAATGTCCTTATTGCCTGTTTGGATTTGCAAGAAAGTGTAGCCCATCTAAGTAAAAAAGTTGAAAAAGAATACAACTAAGTTTGATACAATAGTAGTTGAAGTTTTACTTATTTTTGAACTACGGGGTTCAGGACTATCGGTATGTTAATAATATAATGCGAATAATCAGAAATCGCAAACTGAAAATAAAATAATTGTGTTAGAACTTTCGCATCAATTTTCCTAAATAAAAAAATAATATCTTCCACCATATGCATAGGCTATCTCCAAAACATCGGAAGAGTACTTTTCAGGTAGAGTTGAGTTGAGTTGATTTTGAGTTTAACGTCTCTTTCAAGAGCGAAGCTATATGAGGCGGGACTTACTGATTAATGTGGAATCCGGACCACATGTACTCCCTCCGGGAATTGAACGCAGGTCTTCCACGCCAAAAGGCGCGTACGCCAACTGCTTAGCCACGGAGTTCTACTTCTCAGATAGATTTGATACAGAATGAACGCGTGGAACACATTAAATTCTGGACTGTCAATTAAGCTAATGATGAAAATTGGACGATAAATTCCCTAGCTACAGTAAAACGCAGTGTAAGTTCAAACTTTCCCTTATGTAGAATTTTTCAATATGCTTGCGAGGTGAGGATACTCACCCTACCTAAAATGGTGAACAATTATTTTATTAATCTACTATAAAGTGCCAATTGCTATATATGGGATATTTAACATAGACATATTTGAAATTTATTTGCAGTTATTATCGCGCACTTTATGTGTATCGATTACAAACTAACGATAACATTTCTACCGAAAATAGCTCGGAAATAAAACTAGAAAATGCATAAATCACAGTTGATACTAATCCCATATGACACAGTTTGAAAATTTATCTTATTTCCATTATGTCTGTATTCTAGAGATGAGAAATGCTTAGATTTAGGTTGTAAATATACTCAAGAGCCTGTTCTAACGAAGAAACCTATTAAATCCGGACAACTTGTGAGAGATGGACCCTAAAAGCATTACAAAAAGATTGTAATGAGCATTTCAAACAACACTACTTCTAATGTGCAATATACAAACAAGATTCGCTCATAAATTTAAATTGAGACTATATTTGACAATGTGAGCACCTGATAAACATATTCCCCCCTACTCGAACAATAGCTTGGCCTTAACATGTATTTTCATCTTCCTCTGTAATTATAGAGGTACTCTACATATATATGTAGTGTTCATATCAATGGTTCACCTGTGCTATACCTGCGTTAGAATTAACAGCATGTTAACCATATAAGGGTTTTCCGTGTGCATGGTTCAGTGGTAATTTGTAGAATAAAGAGGAAACATTCCGTCTTTAACTGGCTGGTAAGCAAGCAGAGAAAGAAACTATTCTTTTTTGTAGCTGTATGGGGTATCTATCTATCTCCGTTCGTACGTACTTCATCACATATGCATTGTGTTAAGAGGATGGGAGATTGTAATAGCTTCTCGTGCTTTAAAACGATTCATTAGACGAAAGAACACATTAAACCTATAAGGTGCATGGGTTTTATACAATCTATGGGCAACCTTATGTACTCTCTTTCTCTTACACACACACACACACACGTTTATGCTTCAGAGAAACCCACCAGCCTTTTACTGACGAGGAGAGAAAACGTTTCGGTTAATAGCATCGTGGAAGAGCATCACTTCATGTAGATTTCAGCCATTTTGTTTAAAGGTTTTCCCCCCGTTTACGAGTTACTTTGTCTTAAATCTCTTTAATTTATACTCTCATTTTATGGATCCCAACAAAGGCAAGCTTCGTCTATCCATAAGAGAAGATGGATATTGTTTTAAAACTTTGTGTGTACGCTGTATACGTGTGAATGGGAAACGACTTTATTAGAATTAGTTGTTGTTCTTAAACTACAGGAACTGTAAAACGCAAGATATTTTAGCAATTTAAAGCTATTGCAATTTACAACTGTGGATGTTGGTAGTATTTTTGTTGCAGTAGTTTGGCTGACGAAGACGAAATATATATTGAAAAGTGTGAAACAGTATCAGCATTTCAATAAGTTTAATTTATTTTAAAAATTTTTATTTAAATTTTTTTTTACAAAGTTTGGACAAAATAATTGACAGAAAAACACAGGAAAAGTGATGATAAAGAAAACTATCTCCATTATAAATAATGGGAATAAAAATAAAGAAAAAGAATCTAATAAGATAACTCTTTTTCGATATTTAGGAAGTGTTGCTGAAGAAGATATTACGTGTAAGCGAACACTGTAAGTGAAGATGTAGCATGGCGAAAGAATCATTAGGAATAAGAAAAACTTACTTTATGAATACAGTATTTAAACAGTTAAGAAACTCTTTTGTGGTGATCAATATCGTTCTGTATGAAGGTGAATCATGAATACAAGTATTACAAAAAGGGGATTGAAAAGATACTTAGAGCTTTCGAAATGGGGATGCACAGAGGAATGAAGAAAATTAATTGATTACAGCTAAATATGAGGAACTATTATAAAAAACAACAACAACAGTAAAGAATGAATTAAGTAAAATATTACTTAAGAAGAAACTGTATTCTGAGTGATAGGATGGAAGATACAGATATAATGCAAAGCATACAGGAAAGAAAGTGAATATTGTGAAGGATAATTGTATTGATCATGATATTTCATATACCAACAGAAGGTTTATTGTATGATCATATTCTATGAAAACGTTTTTTTTTTTGGGGGGGGGGGGGGCAAGGTTCCACCGATGGAGATAGGAGGTTCGAGAATGATAATCACAAATATATGAATATGAATGTTAGTACTGGAGTAGCTACTCATAATATTCAAAGAAAAACCTAAAATACACGAAGCGATTGAAAGTACCAATTCGTACTTTCAACTCCAGCTCATTAAAAATACTGACGTTTCTAGATATATATATATATATTTAAAAAAAAAAAAAAAACAATATATTTTCTGCCCAACTTTATATGGGATGCCTGCATGTCCTATGTCTATGACTATGTCTCAACATGTCCATTTTTATATTTTTGAGTCAGTATATTCTATGAATCATCTTCTATAATCGCTGAGAATATCATTAGTTTAAACATCGCGTATACGAGTGAAATTTGAATTCGAATACAAGCAATACTGAGTTCGAATACTGCTCAAGTCTTATCTCATTGATTACAAGTATTGCACAATTTCGATCAACTACTAATTTTGTCAATAATAAGAATTTATACTAATTTTATAATTAGTTTATTTCAGAAATAAAAGGGAAACACAAATAAAAATTTCAAATATGGCGCTAATGTTGCGTCAGCACATAACGAGAAAAACTTGCGAAGTTTTAAATGCATTCATCTCGAAACTAACTAATTCTATGGCCTAGGGACCCGAAGGTTCAATGCTATATTTACGAAAGCTCTATTGAATTCTGCCCTCAACCAACTGGGTCCAATCTCGTATCCTCTTCGTATGGTTTTGTATCTCGAAACTAACAATTCACAAATATATCGTTCCTATTCTATTCAAGAAGCCTCATATATGGAGCAAAAGCCTACTTCAAACTCTTCGGTAAACTACATTTATTATTGTTATTGTAAGCTTGATTTCAGTGTACTTAATTTGCATAAAATAAAGGATTAAAATAAAATAAAGTAGGACAAAATAGTACACCAAATAATAAAACATAATTCAATTTAAGATATATGAAATAGTGCATTATTCGGATTGTAAGAACGTAATCATTAGCAAGTGACAATCTAATCATTATAGCACCAAGAACAATTTTAAATTGAAATTTACTCTAACACACAAGATTGATTTAAGAGTAATACAAGGGGGTATTAAATTACCGCATATAGCAACTTCTAAAATAAGGACATTTTAATTGGAAGAGCATCTCGCTAAAGAAGCCCCCGTGTCTCCTCCTTCATCCCATGAAGTTTTGTGAAGCTTCTTGCAAACGTTGACGACAAACCTCAAGCGACCAATAACTCATTTCTGTACAAGGAGAGGTGGTGTTATGGTTAAGTCACAAGCTGCCTACTTAATTAGCATTCAGCTCCCGTGACTGTCGTTTTCCTCTGAAAACTAAGGCACAAGAGGGAGGAGGTGGGAGTACGCGGGATCTAAAAGGATGGGAAAAGTAAGGTACAGGATATATAACTTGGGACTAAAATGAAACACACGTATAATAGGCTTTGGCTACAAGGTCTCCCCCCTCCACTCTCCCACTTGTCAACAATTGAAGGAACATACAGCATATGTCTATTTTTCTTCATAAGAACATTCTTCCCGAAAGAGAACTATTTCGTGGTTTTGCTATTGTATCAAGATCTTATCATATATGTTGGGTATCACATCCTAACTCGCGTTCAACTTAAGTTTAAAGGCACCATTAGAAATAATTGTTAAAAAATTATAATTCTTTCAGTAGTTATCCCCTTTTCCTTTTGCCAAATATTTGCACTCACATGACGATATGCAAGTTGGAACACGCGAAGTTGAAGGGGACTACCTCCCATCCTTTTTCTGAAGTTTTATGTTATCTGGAAATAAACTATACCATTTACATGATTCTCGACTTTGCTAAGCCTGACTTGTTATTTAAGGAAGTGCTTGTCGATAATTCCGACTTGTTGAATAGTATGAACATAAAAGCATATTCACTATGTAGCGCCAATAGAATGATCTAATGTTTGATGGTTCGAAATTGTTTCATTGTTTTTTACTCATAGAACCTTACACAGAATATACACAATATTCTCGGAATATCCATGTAACACCCTAAGAACGTTTATAGTGTATCGTAAAATCTATACAAGATGGACACTGTTAGTTTCAATAAAAGGGTAACTCATTTCCATAAGTGGCCAACTTATGATGTAAAAAATATAGTGATGTTTCAACAAACGGTTTCACTTGTCTTCCAAAATTTATTCTTTATTCTACAAAATGCCTCAGTAATCTAAAAATACAGCCAATTTAAGGAGATTTTGTTTATGTTTATTTTTATAGATTTTGTTGTGTATAGATTTATGCACATGATAGAAAATTCTTGTTGTAAAAGGGGATCGAGGTAACTTAGTGATATAGTGCTCACCCTCTTGTATGTAGGATTCCTAGTTCGATCCCACCTCCTACCAAATGGGTTTAGTGGTCTATGGACACTATGTGCGTGTGTTTTCTCGGTGTTTCTCGCTTCCTTCCAGTTTCTACATTTCACCCGTATCATCCATCTCATTAACACCGTCTCCCTTAGCATCGAAGTATAATCGTGAGATGATAAACTGTGTTGTAAAACATGGCTCTTCAGGGAGAATACTTATTGGTGTAATTTCTTAACTAAGATTCTTAGTTTTCGAGCTAGGTTGTTTTATAAACAACTTTCTCACATTTTTTTGGCAACTTGTAATTCTGGAAGAACCAGTTTCTCGAATAATATTTATTATGACAATTTTGCTTATTTTCAAGAGATCTTCTTGTCATTTATTAACAATGAAATTGTATTTACTCCATATAGTGTAATAATCGTAAGAGATGTGGTTTTGCAGTTGGTTTGTTTGGTTTACATAAGCTACCAAAGTATCGTATCAAATTGATACAATGTCCATACAAATAAATGGATAAAAGCTAAAGTGTCGCAAGACACGTATTGTTTATTTTGACAAATATACAAAAAAAAAAAAAAAAAAAAAGTAATCAATTAACACAGTTAAGTCTTCTCATGCCTTCGTGGTGCGATTTTTTCCTCAGTAGACGAAGTATAGTTTGCTTGACAGTAGGCTTAACAAAGTTTCCGTTAGTTTTAACATTACTTGAAAATCCGCTAGCGTCTATCGACTTCATACAACTAAAATCATACAAATATTCAATTGTATAATTCGTCGAATTATTTTGAATGTATGGAAAAAGCATCATTTACAATAACAATATATAGAAATGTACAAATAGCTTGCATATAATGTATAACGTAGTTCTAAGTGCCCTACTTTAATGAAATTTGGATTATCCGAAAGTTTCTAGAAGTTTTAATTTAGAAAACGAAAACCACGGTAAAAATAGCTGACTTGAGGGGCAAAAATCACAAGAAAGGGCATCGACCTGAATGTGTTGATAAGAAAATTTAAAAATTTGGAACTCCTGCTTACCAGGAAGGTATTCACAATAGAGTACAAAAAAACTCAATCCTGTGCACGTAGTTTTTCTATATTTTGTATCGATTCCAAAGTTTTTTTTATGTCACAACGTTAGAATAAACTTGCTCGTACATATGTATTACCTTTTCTCTGGCAGGTTTACCAGTTATCTATGAAATATCTTTAAAAACATCGCTTGATGTTCAGTATAAAGTACACAAGTTAACTATACTGATTTGATGTTATTTGTAATAAATGCATCTAGAGTGCGGTATGTTTGAAAAGTGTTCATTAAAACTTTTTTTTTTTTTTTTTTTTTTAAGTCAGGAATACTATTGTATCTTTGCTGCTTCTTCTTTTCAATTCCAAGGATTCGTTGCTTGAGACGTTTTGTAGTGATATATACAATATAACTCTGAGTTCATATGGGTCCAAGATTTTTATTCCGGGAAGTTCCAATCAAAACATGAGCGGGCTGAACTGAGAGACTATAGTCCAGAAGGTATAACGTCGTTGGTTTCCCACGATTACACCTGCTCGTCACTGGGGGTGTGGTAAGAGGGTAGCCAATAACCACCAACCGTCTACTGCACTCAGCGAGCCACGGGTAACCAAGCTGGCCACTCCCCATTACGTCACTACAACTTTTCGCGGGAAGCGACCAACGTTATACCTTCCGTACTATAATTGTAAAGGAAGAAACATTCTTTGGTTCCGTAAGTGGAAGTTCAGGCGCGAAGATCAGGACAGCAGGAGTGGCCACAGCCATTGGCGTCTCTGGCATGTAAAATTTGGGGGGGACATCAAAGGAAATGATCTAACTGCTAGTATCTTAGCGGAATGTTAGATTATGTTACTTCAAAATATTGGGGGGGACGCGTCCCCCCCGTCCCCCCCGCCAGAGACGCCCATGGCCACAGCACGTGCACAGAAGTTCTTTCAATTCATGATTTTGGGAATCGCAGATCCAACCGTATTGTACTTGTGTGCGTATTGTGGCTACTTTATCCAGATCTCCTTTGTAAGTAGCTTTCCTATACATCGTTTCACTACAGTTGTATAATTTACTTGTTCCGTTTATATGGGTCTGAGTATCAATATGAACAGAATAGAACAAAACTGGAGCTGTCCATTACATCATTTCCTCCCAATATATAGAAAATATGTGTAATTGTATTTGTGGGACATTATGTGCAGAGGCGGACCTAGCCCGTGGCCAAGGGCCTGACCCCCAGTATTTTGAGTCAAAAATAATTGCTTTTGTTTATATATATTTTGAAAGTTTATAGTAAGGTTGCCTTTTATTCTTTATTGGAAAATTTTTGAAACATTCGATATAGTTCCAGTTGCAATTTTTCTGTTATGCAATGCGTAAAACAAACAGTAGCTACTTGAAGTCCACCATGTCGTCATCCAACCTAGTCATAATATCCACCGGGAAAGAGTTAATTTGGAAACTTCTGCAGGATCCATTAAAACTTCTAAACACATGATATACCTATCATAGTCTGGGTTCTGGAAGCTTCTCCAGTTTTTATCTTCCAGATACGCCACTGATTGTATGTGTTGCCATTCATAAGTTCATTGGTTACTTAGTTGATTAGTTTAGCACCCCTCTAAGTAGCAAGGCTATATGAGACGTGGATTTACAGCTTAACATGAAATCCAAACCACATGACACCCCTACTGGGAATCGAACCAAAAGACGCATAACAGTAACCAATCCGTGTTAACAGTTCCATCGTAAGTAAAGGAAAGAAATCAGCCTAGGCCTAAGGAAGAAAAGAAGCCCTTACCTGTGCGTAAGCACCGTATGCTCCAAACTGGTTGAACACGAACGGATTAAGAAGGCTCATATTGCCGGCCATCTGTTGCATTCGGCGCAACTGTCGTTCTTTTTCCGTGTCAGCGAATTTAACCACCAGGCTAGAGGACGCACCCTGTTGACAAAGAAAAGTAAAAAATGTATAAATTAGTATATTCTTATATTAAACAGTCACTTGACTCTAATATTAACATAGTAAAATATTTGCGTGCAGTTTACTTTATGCCTTCCTTGAAAAAATCGCAGTTACTGTGGTGTGGTTTAGAATACTTCTTATGCCTTATGGAATCGCAGTTGATAAGAAACCTTACATTCTTTAGCTTAGAAATGCTAGAAAGGTGCACAATAAAAAGCTTTAAATATTTTTCATCCTTAAATGATTCTACTTCTTAGCTTAGGAATGGAATAAAATGAAATTTGAAGTTTAACACTCCACGGTTAAGCATTTTTGGCCAAAGGAGATGAATGTTTCATGAAAGTGAATAATTTTGCAAGAATTGGTGAAATGATAATGGAGGAAACGGGAAAACTCCAAAAAAATCACGATCACTAATAATAAATTAATGATTATGGTCAGACCCGTATCCAAGGGGTCTAGGGGGTCGGGCTCCCCCTAAAATTTTGCTAGCCCCCTAGAATTTTCACGGTAGGGTTGCAAATGAACTATAATATGTTGATGAACTATATGGTTGGATCGCCCCCCTACATTTTTGGGCTGGCTACCGGCCTGATTATGGTTTAATGAGAGCGTCAGCAGTGTCATTTTGTTCTCTAGTTGTCCATCACAAACTTTCATGGCCTGAGATCTAAGTAGAAACTCCTTGCATCAGAAGTAAACGCCAGGATCGAATTTTATGTTTTGCCGCCCCTAAGCCGAAGAGGTTTTCCGCCCCTCAACCCGATGTATAGCATTTTAAACAATACGAAATTTTTTAAAAAATAAACTTATTTTACGCATGGATTTGTTTCAATATTTTAAAAATAAATTTTAACGAATTTTGAAATTATGATAGAATATCGCGAGGCACAAATGCTCAGAAGAGCTGCGCGGGTAGAGTAATGTATTAGCCCTTACGCAACTGTTTACTGCAAGTATGTACACTCATGTCCAAAATGATTGCCGCATGTCTATAACTGTATTCTTGTAAGATTATAATTTGATAATGATTTTGCAGGCACTTTTAATACTGATAGACCCTACTATGTGTATAATCGGGATATGTATATTTGTGGTAAATTTCATAGGAAAAGAATTATAAATACGAAAATTAGAATGAGTAAAACAAAATGTTGCTAAATGGACAAGAAATTTTTACTTTTGTTTTATTGTTCTTATTTACTGCTCTTTTGACATGAAATTTGCCACATACATGTCTCTGCCGATTATACACATACTAACATTATAAGAAATACCAGGCGAATTCGTTATCAAATTATATTCCTACAAAGACAAAATTATAGACATGCGACATTAATTTTGAACATGAGTGTACGTTCAAATTCTATCAACTTCAATCACCAATGACTGAAGCCAATAAACTTGTTAAGGAGTCATTTACTCCGACTAATCACGTTTATATTATTATTATTATTATTATTATTATTATTATTATTATTATTATTATTATTATTATTATTATTATTATTATTATTATTATTATTATTATTATTATTATTACTATTCCACTTTCGTAAATCTTTCGTCTTACTTATTAAGTTTTCGTCTAACGTGCACCCCTAGGAACGTTGCTACCCTAGGCACGGGCCTAATGGTAAATCCAACCCTGGTGAGCGTTCTAGCACTGAGCTACCGTGCCCTAAGTTTGTCTTTGGCTATGTAAATAAGACTTAGTTAAGACTTTAAGACTTAAATAAGACTTTAGATTAGTTAAGTATAGCTTAAGCTTTGGTAAGTGTAGCTTAGACCAGCATCCTCAGCTTAAGATTGTAATTGTGCTTGTGATTAAGTTCGGTAAGGTTATTTCAGCTTCGGTTAGTTAAGTTTAATTAGAGTAGGTTCAGTTAGCTAAAGGTTATCTGAGAATAGGAAACTGAGAGTTATATGCTAGCATCATATCTTATTGAGAATGCAAATGCGCGGAAAACTTCAGTTACAGCAGAATATATAATTGTGTTAAAAAAAAGAAAGAAAGAAAAGAAAGAAAGACAGAAAGAAAGAAAGAAATGGAACGGAGAGTCGCCAGACGTTTTAGGCATAGGTATCAAAGAAAGTATCGTAGAGAGGTTCGGCATTTACTAGCTCAATAGAATGTTGTATAATCCGGTCGGTAATGCAGAGGGAAGATTATGTGCAGTCGGAATGTTGTGAAGTTATATGTTAAAAAAGTGGGATATTGTACGCGAGTATGTCTGAATTTCTTAGGAAATAAGATGGAATAAACATTGACAAATTTTACTCTTAAAACATTACGAGTAAAAGATATTTTCGGAAACTGAGATCATTATCATCAAATAAATCAGACCAGAAACAATCAAATAAAAAATCTCGGAAATATGTTTGTAACTTGTATGTAAGGTGGAGAGAAGAGGTCCCATATTAGGGGCGTCATTTGGGAATGCATGATGACAATTGCATCCTCTCTCTCTCTCTCTCTCTCTCTCTCTCTCTCTCTCTCTATATATATATATATATATATATATATATATATATATATATATATATATATATATATATATATATATATATATATATATATAGGGTGTCAATGAACTATACCGACAAACTTTAAGAGATGATTCCTCACATCAAAATAAGACAAAAAGTTCCTATGGACCTATGGCAAAAGTGCATAGTTTTAGAGCTAGGGCTGTCCAAATTCGCGAAAAGGCCAAATTATTTCAAAACAACACCGACAACGTTTGGGAGATGATTCCTGACACCAAGATAAGACAAAAAGTATGAACCAACCTGGGTCCATGAATGCTTTCTTTCGGAGTTATAGGCTGCTGAAAACATGAAAAAAGAAAAGAACTCTAAAGATCATCCTAGCTCCAAAACTATAGAATCTACCGTAGTCGGGCCAGGACTTTACTTATTAACTAATATGCGCATTATCCAAAAATACATCTTTCAGAATCCACCGGTACTTCGGTAATAATTTTTATAGAGGTAGTTGGTGAGTGCCGGTACTTCAAATTATATGCCCGAGCCAAACTCCCTCTATATAAAATGTTGTGTGAGTACAACAGGATTCTGAAACATGTATTTTTGGATAGTGCACATATTAGTTCCTAAGTGAAGTCTTGACCCGACTACGGTAGTTTCCATAGTTTTGGAGCTATGGACCTTTAAAGTTAATTTATTTCATGTTCTCGGCAGTCTATAACTCCGAAAGGAGGCATTTGTGCACCCTGGTTGTTCTATACCTATTGTCTAATCTTGGTGTCAGGAATCATCTCCCAAACGTTGTCGGTGTTGTTTTGAAACACTCTATATATCAATGGTAAAATAATATAGTACATAAAATCATACTTATAATGGTGGAGTGTTGGCCCCCTTGAAGTAAAACCTGAAATTATGGTATTGACTTGTATCCGTGTTGCACTCTGGTTCTATTCATATTAAAAATGTGAAAATTATTAGATAAATATTGCATATTATACGCGTCTATGTAAGATTTACAGTAGTTAATTAATTTGAAAAATTAAAGTGAAGAAAGTATATTTAATGTGTATGCTTTCAGCTTAAACCTTTTCCCTTCATGCATAGTGTATGAATATAAAATATGTATGAACTTTTTTTTTAAAAAGGCTTTTTACAAGAACAGATAACACTTCCCGAGTTATGCATCAGCGAACGTGCTTAGCTATCGACAAGATAGAAAAAAAAAAAAAAAAAATGACGAGGATAGACGGAGCTGAAAGGGACAGAAATAGACATAGCTTTCAAATGAAACTCAATTATTCTGAATGCGTCTCTGGATATAAGCAAGAATTGAATTCTATTAAAGATTTACTGGAAAGATACTTTCGTATTACTAGAAAATCATTTATTTAAAATAAGAGAGGAATCCTGTATAAGTTATGTATAATATAACCTTTTCTTTTGCACGCCAGTTAACTTCAGAGAATTGCCTTACAAAGTATCTGATTATCTTTAAATGCAAATTGAAAAAAAAAATAAATAAATAAATAAAAAAATCGGAATCTGAAGGAGAGAGAAGTCAAGAAATACACAGTGTTCCTATTCATTAACATAATTCAATGAATCGTACATTTCCATTTATTTTTTTTTAAAGAATAGTAGTTCAACCCGCGCTCTCTACACAGTGCATCATTTACATATGAACATGAATCTCCTTTTCATTCCTCACAACATCTCTACATGCCCCTTTAGAGACACAAGTGAAAGACATCTTGATAAAAATCGGCAAGGGGTACCATAAAGCAGTGGTGCTCACCTCCCTTATGTCCATGACGCACCCCCACCCAATTGTCTATCCGTAGGTGTTCTTCAATGAAAAAAAATCTTTTCGATTAATTTTTACACTCCCTCAAACATATTTATATAGATTTTTAACCCCCCAAATATTTCAATGATGCAGTTTGCGTCATAGCCCCCCTTTGTGGGCACCGCTGCATAAAGGGGAGATTTTTCGATTATTTTTTTCAATATCTTGAATCGTTGGCAAGATTTGAGCCTACTTCCGGTTGGAGTTTCTAATTCATGTGTGATCAGTGTTTTCTTTCTTCTTGCATGCAGTATGTAATAAGTAAATACATTACTTACATAATTACATACATAATTACTTATAATGTCAGTGATATATGGTATTCATTGGGCAAAACACTCCAACAATAAAGATTCATCTTAGATTGGAGAAATGGTTATCCTTCGTTTTCATTATCATTTGACCAAGAAACAAACGCCTGAGACATATATAACCCTTGTATACAACTATGTGGTGTTGGAATATATAACTCGTAGGATATGATGTTTTACTTTTTAAAAATTTCAACATTTCCAGTGCACCCCTAGAAACGTAATAAAGAAACACATTTACGACCATGTTTTCCAAATATGCAATTAGAACTGGACAATCTACACAAAATTTGGAATCAACCAGTGACAACAGCACGTTTCTAGCACTTATGGTTTCCGAAATCTCATTGTCCAAAGGATTGGAGACAAACATATAAACCTATCATTTTTATATATAGATTATTATTATTATTATTATTATTATTATTATTATTATTATTATTATTATTATTATTATTATTATTACTAAAAAGAACCTTCAAAAACAAGATATATTCTCCCATATACATATCATAGTTAACCATTGTCAATCTACTGCTCGATATACCCACAAGAAAGCTGTATAGGCTATAATGTTGGCCAAGTAGTCATTCATACACACACCTGCACAATAATTCTGGCCTCACATTGACCAGAGGCAAGAAAACTAAGCCGAGGTAAAGGAAGGTGGGAGAAATTGTGGTAGGGAGAACTGAATGTTCTGACCGTGTGTCTCAATCATAACACTGGAAAGATCTTTGTGTAGCATGTGATAGAGTGAATATGCAATACAAGGCTTTGTTGTATTATTAACAGTACTGTACTATGGCTCGCCTGTCCTGTCTGCTGGTCAATATACGGCTGCCCTAAGGTTTGCCTATGAGAAAATAGTAGAGACTCTCTCGTCTCGTAAAGTGGACCTATTTCTATTGGAGTTGAGTTGATTTCTAGTTTAAGTTCCATTTCAGCAGCGAGGCTATATGAAACGGGACCTACTGACTAACGTGGAATTCAAACCACATGTGCTCCCGTCGGGAACCGAACCCGGGTCTCCCACGCCCAAGGCGCGTATGCTAACCGCTTAGCCACGAAGGAGCTCATTATTTCTATTGGAATTCTATCCTCATCTCCTCTCGTAAGGAATTCTATTCTCAATGTTGTTCAACATTTTCCCCCTTATGAGCTTTCTCGTGATGGGTATATGGTTAGTACGAGGCTTTGCCGGGGTAGATCCAACTTCATTAGCTCATGTGGGTCGAATCCCATGTTCAGCTGTCGGTCCGGAAATGATATCGAAGCCAGTGTAAAATTGAAGCTTACAAGGAGCAAGGATGTTATAAAATAGAGGATCTGCCCATACAACGAAATCGTGAAGCCATACGTCACAGTTTCGCCACACCTACTCTACCGCTAGACGCCACTAAGATCGCAATTTCGAGCTAACAAACCTGGCGGAAACGAGAGTAGCCAATCAGACGTGCCGGCTCAGACGATGCTCAGTTTTTTTTTTTTTTTGGCTTCACAGAGTTCATAGGATGAAGATACGTATGGGCAGATCCTCTATTTTATAACATCCTTGACAAGGAGGATGTAACAACGTCCTCATTGTACGTCCTTGCTACTAAGACGTAAGGGGAGTAGTAGTGTCATTTCAGATTTTGCCAGTAGTGGTGAGATTGGACGCCACGGTATTTCACGTTTTTTAAAATTAATATTTAGATATACAATTTTTCAAACTCAGGAGGGGCAACTGCCTCCCTGTCCTCTCTAAATGACGCCCCTAAAGGGGTTTTCGAAAGTAATTCGTATGAAAGTTATGGATATGGGACGATAATCTATGTTTGTTGTCGTCAGGGCTGGATTTACCACTAGGCCCGGACCTAGGGACACCATTGGACGAAAACTTAATAAGCAATATGAACAGATTGCTAAAGTTGAATATGATAATAATAAACATGGTTAAAGTCAGAGTAAACGCCTTCCAAGTGCGAAATAATTTCTGTAAGGAATCTATTGGCTCGAATCATTGGTGGTTAAAATTGATGTTATAGATAGTTGACAGGCGCATAACGTGGTTGTTCTAGTGCGCCTCGCATCCTATAATCGAAATTCATTAAAATTTATTTTTAAATGTTGAAACAAAAGTATACATAAAATAATATTCTTTTTTCTAAAAAAAAAAAAAAATCTAGTGTGTTACAACTTAGTACGTATGCAAAACATTAAATCTGGCCCTGGTTTTGATCACATTATTCTGTAAGCAGCAGAATTTCTGATATTAATATCAAGGTAATAATACTATTAGATCAATAATAACTTTCGGTGTGGCCAAAAGAACAACATGAATTGAGCAGTAATCTGCTTCTACACACTTTGTCATACTCGCCTCATTCCCCCATACCCTTTCACAGCCACTCTGTCAAGTTGAGTGCAAAAGAAACCATGTGTTTCAAGAGATGGTTTGTAGATGGCGCCAGGTGCTTAGTACGTGGTTATGTAACCACATTTCATCCCACCTGTCTTTGCACACGTCGCGTCGTGTCGCGTCGCGTCCCAAGCAGAAACTTAAAGTATACCACCGCACATGCACCAGCCTCTGAACACTTTGACTAATGAGATAACTAACAACAGTTTCCGTCACTTTTATTAGATAAAAATGGAATTTTTCTTTCGAAAAATAATTTTGAAAAAGATAGTCTTTCTATTTGATAACTTTAGGAAATCACTTTAACGTAGTTTCTATCTAACTTAAGTATTGTGTGAGAAAAAAATAAACCTTTATTTTTATCTCGCACGTTACGTTGTAATTAAACTAAACTTCCTGACAGTGTAGCCAATAAGGTTTGGCCAGTTGTGTTGCTTATCTATTACTGGGTGGTAGACGCACGCACGTGTTGGTTCGTGGTCAGTTTGTAGGATCCAAACGCCATTATCTCTAGCTATCAATATTAGAATGCATTGTTGCCAACATAAGCCGTCAGAAAGTAGCTAAATGACTTAATAAAGCTAAAAATGGCTAAACTCTTTTAAAATAATGGATAAATTTATAACTAACAGAATTTAATAATGATATAAGTGAACTAAAAATACTAAATATCCCTTCAATTCTTCCTTCATCCTACTGTTATGGTAATGTTGGTTATATGTAGGTATACTACTAGACTAGCACAATACTAAAAGTATACAAACCTAGCCAAAAATATCAGTGCACTGTTGATCTGGCACTACACAAACCTAGAGCCAAAATATTAGTGCACTGTTGATGTAGCACAACATTAAAAGTACACAACCCTAGCCAAAAATATCAGTGTACTATTGATCTAGCACAAGTATACAAACCTGGCCAAAAATATTACTGTAATACTGATCTAGCACGACATAAATGTACACAGTCCTAGAAAGAAATATCAGTGCACTAATCTAAGCACAACACAGCCCTAGCCAAAATACCCTCGGAACACTAATATCCAATTTAAATACAAATTAAAATAGCTACTAGAAGATTAAATATATATGAAATCACAATTTGTCATTCAGTGATGAAATGAGTCACGAACTTCGGACAGACTAATGACCTGGAGTGACTCAGTAGGATCCTAAAAGGAAACGTCGTCCTACTTATAGGAAGTAGGTGTGAGGCTACTAACGCAATTCTAACAAACATGATTCCTCTCTCATTGCCTTTTCAGTAAATATAAATTTCTTTCCCGCGTGTTGTGCATGTATGTCAAGTATTGCACTGAAAGATAATTACAAGGTTTATCAGAATACTAACGTGACAGAATTACAGAAAATATAAGCTACATGTTTCTCTTATGAGAGATCATCAAAGTTTTATCAACGTCGTGTAAAATTTGTCGTTTAGAATATTCCGCTTAGCCTGAATAGTGATTTGTTATTTTTTTCTGTACAAACTATGTTCAGAAACTATGTATGGCAAGAAAAATAAACGTGAAATTATATTTGAAATATTCAAAACACTACACTGAGAAAAAAAGTTGTAGGTGACGTACTTAAAAAGGTAGGTTACATGCGTAAATCCTGTAGTTTGGGACGTAACATACACCAGGCGTATAACTGAAACGCATGTTTTATAATACTTTCTGTATAAGTGTTCCATCTGTACGTATTTTCCGTATGAAACAATATAGGTGGTCAGGATCTCACATTAAATGGACGTATATAACATATAGCTGATGAAGGTAACATACATATATATATGTAATATAAAGAAGACTGTTAGATATCAGACATCCTGCAATGGCATGATGTACCATCTAAGGACAGTGCCTATGTAGCATACGGATAACATTTGCTCCGTATTGATTTCTGTAGTAAGCAAGAGGATTCCGCATATTTCTACAATATACCACTGTCCGGAGAACGGATTTTTCTCAGTGTGGTATCTTGAATAAGAAATGTCACAGTAGAAATCAAACAAGTGATTCTAGTTCAAACAACAAACATCATTAATTAACCGCTATCAGCAAAAAGTAATAAGGCAAAAAATCACAGAATAAAATAAATAATAATAAATAAAATACGAAAAATATTTTTTTAAAAAGAAATCAAAATCAAAAATTTAGAAAGGTATATTGATGCGGGTAACCGTCTATATCCACAAAAATCGCAGTTTGCATCCACACAGATATTTAGTTCTTAATCTAATGTCCCGTGATTGTATCTTACAGGGCATAGGAAACGAATGATAAATGAAAATAACTGGTGAATAATTTGATAAATTGTAGGTAATGGAACGCAAGTGAAGAACCTGAAAAAAAGAATATGGAATACTTTATCGTATTTCATAATATGGAAATACTTAACGAAAACGCTTTAAGTTCACAAATTCAGATAAACTTGAATCGAAAAATGAGCTTCTCCTAGAGCTTTTCATTTAACTTACCATGCCTCCTCAACTGATCCAGGTAATATGTCAATCCTAATGGCAACCGGCAAACACATTTGTCTGTGTTTCACGTTATTCCTAATAATAAAGTAATGTTAATAGATGTCACTACTTTCGCTGTCACTTGCGTGTCCGACGCTTTTAAATGTAGTTATCTGTGCTATCAATTGCGTGTCTGATGCTAGTAAATGTCGTTATCTGCGCTATCGATTGCGTGTCTGAAGCTATTAAATGTCGTTATCTGCGTTATCGATTGCGTGTATGATGCTAGTAAATGTCTTATCTGCGCTATCAATTGCATGTCTGATGCTAGTAAATGTTATCTGCGTTATCGCTTGCGTGTCTGGTGCTAGTAAATGTCATTATCTGCACTATCGATTGCATGTCTGATGCTAGTAAATGTCGTTATCTGCGTTTTCGCTTGCGTGTCTGATGATAGTAAAAGTCGTTATCTGCGTAATCGCTAGCGTGTATGGTGCTAGTAAATGTCATTATCTGCACTATCGATTGCGTGTCTGATGCTAGTAAATGTTGTTATCTGCGTTATCGCTTGCGTGTCTGATACTAGTAAATGTTATCTGCGCTATTGTTTTCGTGTCTGATGGTAGTAAATGTCGTTATCTGCGCTATCGATTGCGTGTCTGATGCTAGTAAATGTCGTTATCTGCATTATCGCTTGCGTGTCTAACGCTGGTAAATGTCATTATCTGCACTATCGTTGCGTGTCTAATGCTAGTAAATGTCGTTATCAGCACTATCGATTGCGCGTCTGACATTAGTGAATGTCGTTAATCTGCACTATCGATTGAGTCTGACGCTAGTAAGCCTAAATGTCGTTATCTGCGTTATTGCTTGCGTGTCTGACGCTAGTAAATGTCGTTATCTGCGCTATCGCTTGCCTGTATAACAACTGTCGTTAATAAAAGCTAATGATATCCGTAGTTTTCGCTTTAAAATAACATAAAACATAAAAAAGAAAATATTCATATAAAAAAGAAAAATTAAATCTTCCATCATATTGCTTTTAAGAGGCAAAAGAGAACCAGGAAACAAACAAATAAGGAAAACAAATTTTACGTCGGTTCAGAAAACAAACAAAACAGATGAAGAGGAAAATAATCCTAGAAATTAGAGAAATGTAGTGAAACAAAAGGAGAAAAAAGAAAAAGAAACCAAGGAGAGAGAGAGAGAAAATTTTTCTTGTGTCTGATTGGTTCATGTTAACACTAAAGTATAAACATAAGAGGCTTTGCAGCAGATAACGATGAAACGAAACGCAATATACACAAAGTTATATTTAAGCTTCTTTATGTGCTTCGAAACAACATAGAAACAAAGAAAGGAAAGATAAAATAAAAGAAAAGAAAAAAAGAGAATTACTGTTACATATACTTTTCTACTTTTGAGTTCAAAATATTTTTATAATTACATCACTTCCCCTTGAGCACCAGGTAGAGATTTCGGACAATGCTACTTTGACGAATGAGTTTGAAAAGGAAAAAGAAAGGAAAAACAAGTTCCTTTCTTGAGAAAAGAAATAATGAGAAAAAGAATATGAGAGAGAAGAAGGTAGGAAAAAAGGGGAGGAATAGATCTGAGGAATAAAGAGGGAGAGATGATAGCAAAAGTAACAAATTCATATTAGTTGAGGTTTGACAAAAGAAAATATCTGTCACAGAGTGATAGATTAGTTCCCCCTCCCCCCAAAAAAACTAATTCGGCAAAAGTTGTGGAATTAATCGGTTGGTCGGAACAGGCAATAAAAATTGATTCTTTTACTGAAAACTTTTCTCTCCCTCTCGCTATCTTTTTGTATAACTCTTTCTTCCTTTTGATTTACTTTTTCGACTAACAACGTAAAAAAAAACGGACTCTTTACTTCTGTCATTTCTCCCTTCCCTCCCCTTCCTCCCCCTCCCGTCTTCTTATTCTTCTTTCCCCTCCTCTTTTTTTAAAATCAAATGTCATTCATCTTAAATACTATCAGATTCTTCAACGACCATTTGAATTCTATTAAAGGTTTTAATTTCATGGAGCGTGTTTTATTTTATTTTTTCTCTGAAAAATAAGAAAAAATAGATGAAAAAGAGAAACTCGGCGGAAACGTGCCTGGAAAATTATATAACACAACTTCTCTATTATCAATAATTCTTACTTATAATAGAGAAAAGAATCTTATTTAATATTTCTTTATTACTATTATTATTCGTTTTTTGCAAGATTTTTCTTTTTAGCTTTTTGTGACGCGTGTTTTACTTTTTCTTCTTTAAAGAACAAAAAGTATCCGTTCTATTGAGACGCACTTACTTACCAGTTACACGACAGTGAATGTAAAATACACTAAAATTAAAACGCGCAAAGTTTCTAAGAGTTTAGATATACATAAGAAGATTAATTCCTTCTAATTTTTCCGATCGAATGCTTCCAAAAAGATAATATATATTGAAGAAAAGTTGCAGACTCTGTGAGTAAAATTATCCTACTGTGAAACTTCTCAGTTAGACACAAAAGTTTAGTATGGTTGCATATTTCCAAGGGGTATATTTAACTAAGAATTTTCATCGATTTTTCTTCTTTTTATGGAATAATTAGCATATTTCATAATATTACGAAACGTAAAGAAAAATAGCATACGTTTTCAATCCTTTCTTTAAAAATGCACATTTATAAAAATCCTGTGTCGTTTTTTCTAAAAAGGGATTTGTAATTGTTCTGTATTATGAGTGAAACTATGACGTCACACAAAGTGTCAATTCTTTGTTTGAAAAAGAAAAATCTTATGCAATATTTTGAAAGATTAAACATAGTGCTGTGAAATTTTAACATGTATAATTATTCATTAGTGTTGCAATAAACAGTTTTTCTCTGTTGGAAGTTTTTACATTTTTTTTCAGAGTTTGATTTTTTTCTTTAGTACCGTAATTTCTTTGTTACCGTCAAATAACGTTTAGCTCAATTAGCTCAGCATAATTAATATGATTATAAATACAGCGTCTGCTGGACAAATTTCGAGAGAGAGATTATTTTGATCTTTTTTTTTCTGAGTGACGAAGGATCGCTATTAGCAAGCAAGTTTTCGGCCAGTTGGCGGATGGTTGGTTTTTGGCTTTCTACGCTTACACTTGAAATGTAAGCTTTCATCCAATCTGCATTTTGTTGTACTTGCAAGCGATGCTTTAGACCCTTCGCAGAGCGTCATAGCATCACTGGCCGTTCATTGGCTATTGACTTCACTTCACTTGTAAAACGCTTGTGTCAAGCATGAGTTGAACATTGAATGCAAGGTTGCCTCCATGGAACTTCGTTACTGGAATCCAGCTTGCGGCATGCTTACACGTTTTCTAATCAAACTGGACGTAAGCTTGGCCGACTTGCAATTCAAGCTTACAGCAAGCGGTTTGCATGTTTTTTTCTGCTACTAGAGTTACTTCAACTGCTAGTTCTAAATATTAATGCATCATTTCAATTAAGCTCCTAAGTTTCACGTTTCTACGTATGTTTTTGAGCAACAGAGGGAAGGAATTAGCCATGTTATCCCTGGTTAGAAGCCTTGCCTAATTTACATAAAGTAACTGGGCTAGAATCTGCTGTCTTCAGAAAGAACATTCCTGAACAAAATAATACGGGAAATAACGTTTAAAGTGTTCAGCAACAGAGGACAATCAAATTAAAAATCAAAGATTGTGCAAATAAGATTCTGATTTGGAAGCTTGCGAAGAAATTATACATACCAGAATTGCTGAATTGCTAGTTCAGATAATTTTCCTTCTCTCTCTTTTTCGTCTACCTTCTTTTAAATTTTATCTTGAGTATTAGCTTTTAAAACTATTCCAGAAAGATAAAATGTTCTTTCACTCTTCTATTCGCCAGCAGCTCACCTTTCCCAAAATCCAGGAATCAACTGTTTTTTTTTTTTTTTTCACATTTGAGAGCACATCGTCTTGGAATAGGAAAGCAGAAGGGAAATTTTCATTATGGGAAATTGGCTGCATAGCATAGTCTTGTCTACGTGTGCGCGAAACCCCAAAAAAAGAAATTGGCAGACCACCCCAAAGCAACTTACCTCAAAGGAAATGGAAACTAAGACAAAAACTATTTCCGTTTATAGAGCGTTAGTACAATTTATGAATATTAAAACTATGTTTTTGTAGGAACAAACGTAATGGAATGTTTCAAATAAAATTCATGAAGGAACGATCTTTTCTAAATAAAGTTCTAAGCTTCAACAGTAGCACAGTGTAAAAGCTTTCCTTTTCTTTCTTCAGTAAGATTTTTTTTTTTTTTTTTTTTTTTTGCATTTTCTTTAGTAAGAAAGCTTCTTTGCTGTGATTCCTATAGGTTTTAGGAAGTACAAATTAAGTTCTTTATACTTTGGAACAAAGATAATACTTCCAAAAGACTTCAATGTTGGATGATGATATAATGAAAAACTGGTTAAGTGTTGAATAGTTTCTGGAAAGTCGATAGCTAAGGTGTTTTGTTTTAAAATTAGAATAAGGTAGTTTCTCAGTTTTTGTTAGTACATGCTCTTGCATGGTGACACTCACCATTAGAATCACTTGATCCTAGAATGGATTTCAGATTCTCCTAGTGTATAGTAGTTAAGTTAATTAGTCTTTGTTGGATTGGTTTGGAGTTTAACGTATCTTTCAGTACCGAGGCTGTATGGGACGAGGACCTACCACACAAGCCCTCACCAGGAATCGAACTTAGTCTCTCGTACCGAAGACACGTACACTAGCCATTTAACCACCAGAGAGACTTCTTTCCTACAGATAAGCTGAATATAGAGTTTAATTGTAGCGTTTTTTAAAAATCTTATCTATATAGTTAAATACGATAATTCAGTCAAAGTATTGTGACAATTTCACCCAAAACCGTGGAATAGATGTTTGTAAATATTATTAGTTTGCTAACATATAACACAGGCCATCGACTATTTCCTATCACTTTCCTTTGGTGAGCAAAGTTTTGTCACTTCAGATAACCGACCGTCTGTTTGTTGAAGATAATTATCAGAGTAAGAGATAACGAGGGACGGTTTTCTGGTATGTATTTACCACCCCAAGAATAAACTCCATCTCAATTTATCTCTCTATGTCAACCTGAAGTAATAGCAATATACTATTTCCGTTTCCGAAGAAAACGAGACACTGACTTTTGATTTGAATTGAGTTTTCCAAGCACAGGTAGCATGTGTCCTTACCGTTGTATTAAAAATGACGGTGGTAAAATTTTACTACAATTTCCATAGTTTCAATGTTGACTGCCAAAGAACAGTAGATAAGAGGGAACCTGTTTTCTTGATATAAATTTAGTGTGTCAAGCATAGAACCAGAAGTTACAGAGGTATGCATCTTCCCGTTTTAATACTAGATTTTCATAGAGCGAAACTGTAATAGTTGACAAGAAACTACTTTCTGATATAGATTCAGATCCCAAGAGAGGAGATTCATCTTCGCTTTCCTTTCCCACCCTTCTATTGAAACCGCTAATGATAAATTTATCAGCTTTGTTTTGAAACCAGAAATGATAAATTTATCGTCTTTTTTGTTTTGAAAATGGAAATGGTAATTCTATCAGCTTTGCTTCGAAACTGGAAATGATAAATCTATCAGGTTTGTTTAGAGTCATTGGGTCCTCAAAGTTTGAAAGTCTGGCGCAGTTTCGAAACACGAAACGAAATTCAATTGTTTACATATAAAGTTTTGAAAACACGCAAAAATTTAATAATAATACGTTATGGATCGGGATCACTTTTCGTGACGGGATAACTCATCAATTGGAGTACGTATTTACACATGAATTCTTCAAAATTCTATCCTGGCAGGGAAAGGTGAATTTTTTTTTACTACTATCACGTGTTTGCTTCGAAACCTAGGAGAACCTTTGGGTGTCAAAATTGTATCATATGGGAATATTTTGATACATATAATACGTTATTCATTGATTTGAATTCAATATGGCGGATGCAGGGTGAGGAAACACAGGAGGCGAAGGAGGAGAGGGAAATATTGTCCGCGGTAGTACACGAGTACCTTTGCTCCCAGCAGCTGATGTACCTAAACTACGCCGATACTTGGTTAAATTAAGTCATATAACATCCTGTAATATTCTTAAGCAAGGAGAATATCATAAAAGTGACATCTAACTGAGAGCGCTCCAAGCAATGGGTGTGAATTGATGTAGAAAAAAAAAAAAAAAAAAAGCTGGTCGAAGGCTTATTAAGCAAAGATATTCTAGATCGCACACGTGAAAGAGAATAACCAAGGCTGAAGGTAAATCTAAAACCCTCGGCAACTTCGTTTATAGAAGTCTAGGTTGCAGAAGTGTGAAATGGTGAAGGACAGGAACCGAAATTGGATATGCATGCCTAGGCATTGTAATATAAGCCGACGAGTAAGGAGAAAGAAGAGCGTGAGACATAGATAGAGAGAGAAGCAAAGAGAACGAAAAAAAATAGATGATTCGATGGGAGGAAAATGGCAGTGTGGCAAACTTAGTTCTCAAAATTAACTTTGAATGTGTTGAAAATTATCAATTTACTCTACTTGTTTAACAAACTTTCCCCACGAGGCCAATTTACAATACAATTAATAACAATCTTAAAGAATAACAAACAAAATCAGAGTCTATGTTTAAAGATACCATTTCAGTAATCGTCTTGTGATATTAAGAACAATCTTAGAGAAACTTCAGTTGCGAGATGGAAGCGCTCATCTCTGGTACAAGAGATTCATGGTTCTATCCAGGCCCGTATCCAGGGGGGTCTAGGGGGGGACGCCCCCCTAAATTTTTGCTGGCCCCCTAAAAGTTTTACAGTAGGCTTGCAAAAGAACTATAATATGGTGATGAACTATCATATGATTGGATCGGGCCCCCCTAACTTCAGCAGCCCCCCCTACGTTTTTGGGCTGGCTACGTGCCTGGTTCTATCCCAGATCATATGAGCTTCTGGTCGACCACTTCGTGTACTGTGGGTTTACTCGGAGTTCTTCCGTTATCTTTCGCATTCTCATTCCACCCTTCTTCATAACCAATCACTATTATTAACCATTAGAACTACCCTTTAGTCTAAAGGACATTATTATAGAACGTTAAATTAACGATTTCGTTTTCATTTTTCCATAGTCGGGATGGCCGTCCACTGTATTCGAACCCGGGACCTCAAGATTATAAAGCAAGAACGTTAGCCACTACTCCTATGCCTACTTGATATTGCTAGTTTGATATTGAATTTAATGTTCTTCAAAGACGAATTCGACTGAAGTGGGATTCGAACCACACGTACGCTCCCACCAAAGACTGGAAAACAGACATTTAAGCATGAGGGAGAACTCAATTTACTCATACGAAAGCCTCAGGGTTGATTCCCAGTGGTAGCTCACGTGATTCGGAAATAACACCATTCCTGTTGGTCAATGTTTCATATAGCCTTAGGAACGATTAAGCCCAAAATAACTGATTATAAAATTTTCCACGATGTTCTAGTGAGAATTATAGTCTAAATACGGAACTTCAAAATGCTGATCATATGAGCCAAATACTATCTAAACACTTGAAACTTCAGGAAATTTACTGTTCCAGGCAAAACATTGTCTAAAGTGAGTTTTTTTCCCCGCAAAAATGTTGTTCAAAGTGTTTCGGAATTTCAGAAATTTCAGCCTATGTGAACTATTCTACTAGAGCGGCTATTTGCAGTTGATCAACGTCAAAAAATATCTTTACGTTCGGAATAGTGACACAGAGAAATGGAAAGAGCCATAAAGAGGAGGAGGCGAGGAGGAAAAATGGTGTAGAGAAGTGTTGGCAGTCCATACTTAATTATGGATACATGAGTGGTGTACTTACAAAACCATCGACTAAGTCATTGATATGCTTGTTTTACCTGTTACCACTGCTTTTATCATCGTTAGCCTGCTAGGTCTTCACTATAAGTATGTTTGTTTGGTTTACTCAGAATAGGAGAGGCAGATTATGACGTAACTGGACATCGAATTGGAAATGAAGCAGATTATGATGTCACAGAGCATCAAGTTGGAAACGAAGCAGTTTATGATGTCACAGAGCGTCGAGTTCGAAACGAAGCAGTTTATGACATCACAAAGCATTGAGTTGGAACCAAATCAGATCATGACGTCATAGTGCATCGAGTTGGAAATGAAGCTGATTATGACGTCATAGTGCATCGAGTTGGAAATGAAGCTGATTATGACGTCACAAATCACTGAAAGAAGAAATGAACGATTCGAGTTTAGAGTCCCTTTCAGTAACAAGGCTATATGAGATATGGACCTATAGCTTAACGTGAAGTCCGAATCATATAAGACCACATGAGCTCTCGCCGCGAATCGAACCCGGGTCTTCTGCACCAAAGACGCGGACACTAACGATATAGTCACGAGGGAATTCTATATAACAGTGGCTTGGAAACGAAACGGGGTTATGACGGGATTCATTTCGTAATGATATACCATATGAATATATAAAACTCATTCATAAAAATAGAAACTATTGCAAAGGTTGGCAATACTGAATGAAATGTTTTGGATGGAGAACGAGAGGAAGAAAATATCCAAGGAGAGGGAGACAACGTTAATAGTGCTTCAAGAGGAAGATTAAACGTAAACTGAAGCAGATTAAACGAATGAATATTCTGCTCGAATCCCCATGAGATGGTGCATCCCTATGGGAAATAGATCTTCGCATCAGATAGCAAACGTCATTTTTCTTCTTAGTTCAAGATTGAAGAATACCATCCTTTGAAGAAAGAAAGAGGATAAAAAAAAAAAAAACTTACAGAAAGAAATGTTCTAATAATTGGTTGGATTATAGAAACAAAGCATTCTACAATTCACTCTATTCTTTGCTTTTCTTTCGACTTTGTATCACAGGGGCGTCATTTAGGGAGCACGGGGGGCAATTGTTCTCCCCATGAGTTTGATATATATATATATATATATATACAGGGTGTTACAAAATAAGTCACAATTATATTTTGAGAACAGATTCCTTACATCAAAATAAGAAAAAAAAGTTCATATATGGATCTGTACTCAAAAGTGGATAGTTTCGAAGTTATAGGATTCCGAAAAAGGTGAAAAAAATGAACTTTAAAAGGTCCATAGTTCCACTACTATGGGAACTATCGTAGTCGGGTCAAGACATCACTCAGGAACTGGTATGTGAACTATCCAAATATCCATGCTTAAGAATGCTCCAGTACTTGCAGAACTTTTTTATTTTTTTTTTATTTTAGAGAGGTAGGTGGAGAGTGATCAAGTATTCCGAAACAATCTCTCTAAAAATGATCATGCAAATATCGGAGGTTCTGGAAGATGGATATTTGGATAATTCACATACTAGTTCCTCAGTGATGTCTTGACCCAACTGCGATCGGTCCTATAGTAAACTATAGACTTTAAAGTTAATTTTTTCACGTTTTCGGCACCTTATAACTACGAAAAATATGCACTTCCGACTACAGGTTCATATGAACTTTTTAAAAATTTATTTTTATGTGAGGAATCTATCCTCAAAATATTGTGACACCCTGGATATTATACATATATTCATTTTGACCAATAGTATAGTAATACACAATGAAAAACGTGAATTTCTACTTATACCAGTAGAGAGTTTTACTCCACTAAGAAGAACTGAAATGATGTTACTGATTCTTCAATTGAAGTACCCATACATATTACGAAATTCAAGATAAATACAGTAGACTATCGACTATCCGGCCTCCATACTATCCAACCAAGCTCAAAAGAAAGAGAGAAAAAGAAATATGTCTGTCATAAAACGAGGAATAAGACAATAACATATTTATTATTACTATAGTTTCAAATTACTAAGAATTGTTAAACAAAATGTATTTTTGTCGTCTATGGAGAAACATGTACACTCATGTCCAAAATTATTGTCGCATGTCTATAAATATGTTCTTGTAGGAATATAATTTGATAACGAATCCGCCCGGTATTTCTTATAATGTTATTATGTGTATAATCGGTAAAGACATGTATGTGGCGAACTTCATGTCAAAAGAGCAGTAAATAATAACAATAAAACAAAAAATAAAACTATTTTGTCCATTTAGCAACATTTTGTTTTACTCATTCTAATTTTCGTATTTATAATTCTTTTCCTATGAAATTTACCACAAATATAATTTCTCGATTATACACGTAGTATCTATATTAGAAGTACCCTGCAAAATCATTATCAAATTATATTCTTACAAGAAGACATTTATAGATATGCGACAATCATTTTGGACATCAGTGTACATAAATTTTGCAAGCGCATCTATGGGCAGCTATATTTTTTTGGGGGGAATTCCGTTAGCTGTTAATATTGCATGTGTCATAAAATCAATATGTCGATTGAATTATGCGGAATATATAACTGTTTTTCTGCATTTATCTGCTTTTTTCTTTATATTTCGTTGACTTTAACGATAATTTGTGATAAGGTCAACTATCTTCTCAGCTTTAATTATTGAAATGTCAATTGTACACCATCTCATATAGCCTCGATGCTGAAAGGGACGTTAAACTCAAAATCAGCTCAGCTCAGCCAATTCTACATAACTTTATCTATTTTATTCATTTTGAAAATTTAAAAAAAATGTTGAAAATTAATTGTTATGATACTTTAAATCAGTTTTTTTTCACGATCATGTTCACTATATCCGAACCAGTCAAACGAAACTTTTCAAATGACTGCCTGCTCCGCAGGTATAACAAAGGGACGGATGTTTTAACGAAATTTGATACTTCAAACATTCTACTATACGACCTAAGACCTAACAATTCTCAAATCGACCAGCGTTTTGGGATTTCAGCCCACTGTGAAACGTCTCCAACATGAAATGGTTGATATTCTGTTGACAAATGCTCCATACACTGTTCGTAGGTTCCCTTAGGAAAATTTTCCTCGAATGACACAAATTTTTCCCTTTCCTTACTAATTTTCCCTACTTTGTTGAGTGTTCAATTCCTATGACAGAAGTTATCTGATTAAGATTAATTTAGCTATATTAAAGGAAGACCACATTTGTTTTGTAAATTTGCTTTTCCCTTAACTTTTTCTTAAAAAAAAAAAAAATACAAACAAATACATCCGGTCAACAATTGGTACAAATTATGTACACTCATGTCTAAAATTACTGTCGCATGTCTACAACTGTCTTCTTGTAAGAATACAATTTGATAATGATTTTGCAGAGTACTATTAATACTGATACTTTGTGTATAATCGGGGAAATGTATATTTGTGGTAAATTTCATAGGAAATGAATTATAAATACGAAAATTAGAATGAGTAAAACAAAATGTTGCTAACTGGACAAGAAAGTTTTATTTTCGTTTTATTGTTCGTATTTACTGCTCTTTTGACGTGAAATTTGCTATATACATATCTTTGCCGATTGTATACATACTAACATTGTAAGAAATACTAGGCGAATTCGTTATCAAATTATATTCCTACAACAACATATTTATAGATATGCGACAATAATTTTGGACATAAGTGTACCTTGAATACACACACACAAACTGTTGCTATTGTATTGGCTTATTTCTGAAGAACAAAGATAAATTTAAGCATTTATATTGATCAATCAGTCAGAGCGAGAATTTCACGATTTTCACGTTGAATATATAGAAAAATTCCCTTTTCCGCCTTTTCCTAAATTTATCTATAAAATTTCCCTAGATTTTGGAAATTTCCCTCAAAATACGAATTCTACTGGCTACAATTTCACGGTGAAGCTTAGCAATCAATGTCTGCGCCGAGAAACAAAGCTTTCATTTACATCAATGATCAACTTTACTCTCAGACATAAGAAAAACATCTTTTTAAAAATGTAAAATTGTAATTTTGAAAAATAGTAGGAGCGATACGTTTCATAACTAATTTGTTGTAAGCTTTGAGTTATATACTTTAATTCTGAAATAAAAAGCCACATGTGAAATAAACAGTCTGGTCACAATTTCGATTCGAAAATCGTCAGTTTTCTATGGTAGACTCTGTATAACGAAGTCCATTAATTATATAAGTATGGTATGAAGTACGGGGGTGGTTTGTGAGAATTTACACATAAACTTTAAAATGTAAAAATGTAATTGTTGTAAAAGCACAGAAATCATTGAATGGTAGGAAGACAACAAAAGAAACAAAAACAAGAAATCCGTGATTATTTGTTGGCAGTAGTAACAACGCGAAAAGGGGATTTTCAGAGAGCAAAACGCCTGTACAAGCACAAGAGCCCATAAAAGGATTTACATCGAAAACTCAATTGCTTGTTTTCAGCGAAGAACAGACAAAATTCTCTTGGCTTTACTATTAAGCTACAAAAGGATTAATTCTTATCTACTTGTCTTATCTGTACAAATGGAGTGCATTTCATCAACAGGTTGCTGTTATGCAGTATTCCCTTTGTTTCACTTTTGTAACGTTAGCGTTTGTGATTCAAACGTAAGAGAGAGGTCGTGCGGTAGCTTTTAACTCATCTTGCCTTGCTGTATATATATATATATATATATATATATATATATATATATATATATATATATATATATATATATATATATATATATATATATATGGCACTAATTTTACTCTTTACCTTTTGTTGCTTAGAAGTTCCTAGTTATGACTGGATATAAATGGATTTATTGCCACTATTTTCACCAAATTTTCACGAGTATGCTTGAGTCGAGACTATGAAGCTCCTACCTTAACAACATTACATACATCCACGCAAACATAATTTTTGTGTCCTATTATTCAACATATACTCAACATGTATACATGGATGTTCTGAATAATTCTTCAGTAATAATGTCTGTAATTCCCTAGAAGACAACGATGGAAGTAATTTCCATTCTATCGCGTAGAGTGGAAACAATACATTATACATCAAACTCAACAAAACATTATGTTGGAATGTAATGTTTACTCTAGGAGATACAAGGTTTCTGTTTTGTGTAAGTTTTGGGTAAATATATTCATGTTGTAAATAACAATAGTGTTCTATTATTTAATTGTTTGTTTTTTAAATTGTTTCTATGTGAAAGTTAGTTGTCAAAGTTGCACTGAATAAAGTGTATTTACAGAGGTATAACAAAGTCTTTATTTACTTAGTAACAAACATCCTGCGTGGCCAATTAACACAATAATAATTAACAAGTCAAACAACAGCAACGGAGAAAAAAGTCGACCAGAATATATATTTAACAGTTACCACCCAGGCATTCGTTTGGTAAAATTGTAGTAAATCTGTGGAAATACCTGTCAGGATAGTCAGCCACCAGATTCGAACCTGGAGCCTCCGCTTGCAAAGCAAGTCATGAACTGTCTCCGCTCGCTCGGAGGGAAAGTGTAAAGATGTCTCGTACGTAGGCTTGCCAAGGGTATTTACCTGCTGAAGTGTCTTGTTGTCAGGCTGCATTACGGAGGTTTAAAATACAATTTTTCTTAATCTGTTTTGAAGATTATGAGCGAGTGACGGTAATTTCATTTCTCAAAGCTGGCAACCTTTCTCGGAAGAGAGGTGTAATATCACAGACAACGAGATGCATAACGCCATATGGATAATTGTGTGAAGCTTTAAAATATTTGGTAGAATGTTCGTACAGATAACACTAGTTGTGAAAGTAACTGCATCTCCCAAATAGTATTGTTCTTAAAAAGTGTTATATTTTTATTAATGTTGTAAACATTCTTTTCAAATATTGGAACAATTATGATTTCCACAATATATATATATATACTTTTTTTAGTTCATAGCTTTCATTAGTATTCGTTATTGCTTTGCTATCACACTAGCGCCATCTATGAGACAATTCTACAAAGTTTTGAAATCAGTACATAGCTATCTAAACAGCAGACGTTATAATTCACATTCAGTTTCTATTAAAATAGATTTTCATGAGTATCGTCATAAACTAAAATTAATCCGAATAATCAAATAGAGCACTTAACTATTTCACAGGCATTGAGTTAATATGAGGGGTCCTATCTCCAAATAGTTCTCTGTGTAGCCCTAGTTGTGTATAGATACACAGTGTAAAACAATTCGCATTCTTTGGTACGTTTCGGCACCTTAGCTGTGTGTTTGTCAAATATTTACCTAATGTTTTATTCTAACACATTTTCTTCTCAGTTTATGATAATGTACTCTTTTGCTTTCTTTTCTGGCAGAGTTGTGCTAAGTTAATATTATCTACACAATACTTATTTTGAACTTGATGGACTATGAGGTCATAGCTTATTTGTTTTATTCTCAATAATCCAGACGAGAGATCCAAGAGGCAGACAAGATGATCTGGTATTAATAAGCGCAATATTGGTATGCAAAGTATTAATTAATCACATTCGACGGATACAGACTCACTACAAACTGCATCAAGGTGACGTATTTTAATAGTAATTGTACACACATTCAAGGCTGTTTGAACGCATGGCCTCATGAACACTTGCCCGGGGCCTCACGAGCAAAAGGGATCCATGTTAATATGTGTATGTGACGTAAGTGAGTTACCATAAATATTACTATACAGTGATCTAGACTATACTAAATTATAAAATACTATTTGCTATAATGTTTCGGTTTCAAATAAACATTGAATTCGTCTCTGATTTAGTATCATTAGTTAGTACTGCATCTTTGCCATAGTAACACTTCCTACACATTGATGCCCATTTATATCTTATTCCTGTGAGTGGTATTCCTATTGGCCCAGTACGTTGGTTTATTTAGGGGCTTGTAATACTGTTAAGACGGCACTATACACATTCATTGCTATGATCCTTTATTGAAAATATGGATTTACATAATGTTACACTTTCTCTTAATGGGGTCATCTCTACTGACAATGCTAGATTTTGACATGTGAATATATATTAATATGATCACTTGAATACATTTTTCTAATATATATATATATCTTCAGGTTTCTATTTCCTTAAATTTATTGATAAATCAGGACTACCATGAATCAATAACTCTCGGATGTTACGTAATAACTCTTTTTATTACCTTATAACACACTGTTCTTTCATCATAATGACAGGAGAGAAAACACCAGACACTTAGCCAGGTGAGATCTTAAAGTTAAAATCAAGATAGGACATTATAGACAAGAGTTTGCTCTTGAGGACAGGCTACGGAATTGACTTTTATCTCAATTTATACTGGAATTTTGTAAGTGTAACAAATTCCAAATTCAACGAAGAGACTTTGAGCTATCAATATAATGTAGGGTATATAATAATTTTCAAGACAATAGTTTTTAATTAACAGTTTTGAGACGGAATCTGTGAGTTTGCTGTATCGTTTTTCGGCATTGATCCCGCTGTATCTGTTGCAGAAATGTTAGAAACGTTGACATAGTGAGGAAGAGACGAAGATATAGACTCAGCAGAAATTTGAACCATTAACCTTGAGCAAAGAGAGAGAATTCTGTGAGAAAACGGAGTGTAGGTGTTGAAACTTGGAGAAACATCAGACAGTGTTCAACTCACTCAGAAAATAATTGAGAGAGAAAACCTTCGCTTGTTTTCTTCATTTATTTTCTCCTATCTTTTTCTTTTTTAAAAAAGAAAGAATAGAAAACACAAAAGTAGTAGTGGAAAGAAAAAAAATGAGAAAGCAGAAGGAGAAATTACCGAAGCGTTTTCTAGACACCAAATGAACCATAAAATGGACAATCGTTTGTCAAGGGAGATTGATTTGTTCAGGGCCGTTTCTCAAGTACCTTGTACAAAAATGGAGCCACCAGAAGAATAATGAAAAAGATGGTAAAACGCGGCTGTATTTTATTTCCATCCGTATGTGTCTTTCTTAGTCTTTCCCGCCACCTCTCTTTTCTCTAAAAATTAAGGTTGTGGGTTAGACGAAGACTGAGAACATCCATTACATGTTTTGTAAGAAAAAAAAAATCATGGTTCTTATAGTTCTCATTAATAATACATATACGGTTCATAGATAAATCGTTCGTTTAGTAGTGTGTATATTTCATTGCTTCAAACTTTGGTAAACTAATAAATAAACTAACCTCTTTAAGAATCGAGGCAACTGCTACCAGTAAAGAATCATCTAATTTTATTTCCTAAATAATAACTAGTAATGCTATGCGATATGGAAATGAGTAAACACTTATTCTTTAGTAGCTAAATTATCCGTTTCGCTGGGTTAAAATTAAAAAAAAAATGTTCCGTTAGTCAGTCAGTTCTTACTACTACTATGAAGCACTTTGAAATCGATATAAGCAAAGCAAATATAAAGAAAAATCAGAAAATAATAAGTAATTTGCATAAATAAACGTTAAATATTGCTATTGTAGGCTGAATTTGAATTTAAACGGTGTGGGAAGTGTCACTGTTAATCTCAATAACCCCGAAAACTATGGATTCGACACTAATATCAATCATTTTCGACCATATATATATATATATATATATATATATATATATATATATATATATATATATATATATATATATATATATATATATATATATATATATAGATAGATAGATAGATAGATAGATAGTTACACTCCTTCCCTTCTCCCAAGTTGCGGGGCTGAATTTGGATTTAAACAGCACGGAAAGTGTCACGGTTCATCTCAGCGACCCCGAAAACTATTGATTTGAAACTAAGATAGGCTATTTTCGCTATGTTTTGTAAAAGTTCTATTACACCAGTAACTTTTCCGGGAAGGTGAGGGGCAGATTCACCATTGACTCCATCATTATTGACTGCTTCTCAACCCAAAACAGTGAGGATTGTGGGGCAGCCTCAAAGAACATGAACACCCTACTTTTATCAAAATCGAATAATTCTTTCATGAAAGCTATCATGAAAAGTGCTTCTTAAATCACAGGAAGAGGAAGGAGTTGAATTCAGTCCCTCACTTTTGACTTAAACTCAAGTAGTAGGAATCACTTGAGAGTTTATGCAATACTATAAAAAAATCGAATATATTTTATTACGAAAGTAGGGGCGGTAATTTCTTTTCTTTATTTTCACTGATTTTATCTTTTTGTAATGAGGATCATTAGGAAGCCTCAAAGGTAGTATACGATATACTGCTTCAAAATCATATTATATATATGGAACATTGTTGGATATATGTGAGTGGCACAAAGTGCTTTCAAATGTAATACATACTGTGACGTAGTTAATGAGTGGATAAAAAATAAAAAGAGATAGATTTATGCGATAAACAAGATTACTGTGAAGTTGACCAATGTTAAGTAAGAAGATTTAAGATTTAGATTGTGATACAAGTAAGATAACTAGATTATTTGATTCGAATAATTTAGTGAAACTCGGAGAAAGTAATGGTACAGATTTAGAATAAACAGGTTGAACTAAATAATTGTATTATTGGATATTTACAAACATTTTTTAAGTGTGTGTGTGTGTGTAGGAGAAGGGAAGGAAATCACAATTTCATTCTTAATAGACTTTAATCCCAGGCAGTCATTATATTTCTCGCTTTCTGGGGAATAAATTAGGAAATTCTGGGAGATAAGCGGGGTACTTACCTGTTGGGAATTGGAACGGGCACAAAGTGCTACAGAATGTTTGTACTTGGCTCAACAGGAAAGGTTGCACATACTCCGATATGCATGTTTAGTCGTGATGAATCTGTGCAAACAAATATATATTTGATATTCTCTGGTCTCTCAAGTATATTTCCTTGATGAATGAATTTTTACTCTATTAATGTGTATACTTGTTGGTTTGGTATTCTCTCTTCAGTAAGTGAATCACTCTTTCAGGGATATACGAATAGCGTATAAATAAATGAATCAACAATTATCAGTGTTTTTGTTCTGCAGTAGTGATGTCGCTCTAAGACAAAACTCTACATTTTCGGAATGTATTAATAGATTCTAATCTTTTACATAATTTGGTGTTCGATTATAATTATTCGCTCAGTTTTTTCAACTCCTCTTTTAGAGTATCTGATACTACCGTTTGCATCGCCACGTCGGTCCGGTATCGAGTATTATGCTGTGGTGTGCTATTGGATTTCATCCACTCATGCCAGTTTAATTGCAACCACAACCAATATTGCTGATTGGGGTTTTCTAATGAAAATATACACCGTGTTTAATCCACATTGAATGCCTTTAATGTAGTTTATGCCGGAAAATTGTTTCTCGTATATATACACGTAAAAATTTGTAAAATGGGGTGGATTTTACCCCCATTTACCCCTTATCGTTGATGGGTTTCAACTTATACGCAAATCAGCAGTCAATGCTGTATATGCGAATATTTTTTATAAGCACTTTCTTCCGAAAGCTAGCTTAGCATACACACAATTCTTTAAAATCCTAGTTAAAATGTGAAAATCGTAGACCAGGAATTTGGTGTAAGGAATAAGATTGAATGAAAGAAAAAGGAAACAAGCTAAATGAGAAAAGATAATAGAAAAGGGAAAATAGAAAGAGAAGAACCACTCTTTGAATTTTTTCATAACTGGGAAGAATGGGGTGAGTGAGTACTGATGGATAAAAAATAATAAAATATAGAGAATGATAAAGAGAGGAAGAGAGAGAATTCAACCAGAAGCAGAAACAGATCTGTTTCTATAGCAACCAATGAGGTTGTTTCCTTTTGTTTCGCTTTTCTTTCTTAATTTGTCTTATTCTAACATCCTTTTCTTTTCTATGTTTATGTAATCGAGTTTTATGGATCTTTTCATTTCTTTTACTCTATTTTCTTCTTTCTTTCAAACGAAGAAAATAAAAGAATAATACATTCAAATGTTCTTTCCCAATCAGTTCATTACGCTGTTCCTTTACATACATATTTAATCAAAGATGGTAAGAGCCATGGGCTAAAGAAGATACAGTACTGGAAACGATGAAACATTCAAAATATAAAACAGCTTATTAGATAGAATCTTATTCGTTTGTTAATGAAGCAAAAGGAAAGAAAAAAGTATTCTTATTTTTGTTGTTAGATTTATAAACAAGTGAGTTTCGTTCCACATTGTAAATATAACTGTGAAGATTTTTCCAACTATGATGAATAAATACTGAAACCCGGAAATAGAAAATCTATAACTTCCAGTCGCAAAATAGATGGGTAAGGTCGGAGATGGAACCTGTTCTTGGAACACTGAAACACCATCTTTTGAGATTATATATATATATATATCATATATACTGCATACCTGTATATGCAGTATATACTGCATATATACTCGGCCATATATATATGCAGTGTGGCCCAAAAGTAGGTATATAGATCAGCATTGATAAAGTATGACATTTTAATTTATTATGATAATTAATTAATTTGCTTTGGTTTGTTCCGAGCTTAAGATATAATGAAAATAAATTAAGAACAAAGAAGAAAGAGACTAAGTCAACACTTGTATGGATAACAATAAGTAAATGTCATGACCGATCAGTACGGGACTGTATATCTACTCTGTATATATATATGCAGAGAGAGAGAGAGAGAGAGAGAGAGAGAGAGACCGACAGAGAGAGAGATAAATGCATGAGGTCTATACGGAACTTTACTGGTCTATTTGGGTCCTCGGTGAAATCGAAAAGTGGATTATTCGAAAATAATCTGGAAATTATTTCCCACATAAGCCTTCCAAAACTATAGATATGGTATGAATATGACTATTTTTATAATTAATAAAATTCTTTATAATACCAGTAACTCATCTTCCAATATTTTATTATTCTGAACCAGATTTGATGCAAAACAAAAACTTTTTTTGTTTTCCAGTTTTTTCACTTCGCAGAGAGAAAAGCGTTAATGGTATTTACTGATTCAAAGAGACTTTATTGCTCAGATCGATAGACAATTGTATATACAGACAAAGTTATTTCGCCTTCTTCAAGAGAGCTGTACGAGCTGTGAGAGTTTATATATATACTAGCTGAATATACTCATTCTTTCGCATGGGGCCTGTATTTGGAAGTCAACGCGTGTGGGAGTATCATCATTCATTTCAGCGACTGCGAAAGCTATGGATTTGACACTAATATCGGTTATTTTATGCTATTTTTACCTGCCTCGTCGGTATTCACCCCCACTGACCTCCGGCCCGCATACAATGGTAGCTAAATTTGCAAGTCATCGCTAATGGAAGTGTCACCATTGATCTCATCGACCACGAAGACTGTGAATTCGACATTAATATCAGTCATTTTCTACTATTTTTACATACCTCGGTAAACGCCCTCCTGAAACCTCTCTGGTTCGAATTTTGACAAAAACGCTTCGCCTTGGTCTGGTGCCTGGACCACGGTATTCGTGACCAAAATTTGTCAGTCAACTTGTCTGGTTCCCAGGCCGCACACAGACAGACAAACACACAAACAAACTCTTTATTTTATTTATATATATGTATTTTAACACCTGGTGGTAAGAATCATGTTTTTCGGTCACGAGAAAGTATATTTTACCTAACAACGGTGATGAACTGGTGTAAATCTACCGTTTTTGGGCAAGAGAAACCAACTAAACCTTATCTCTACATTTGAAAATTCCTTTAGGAACAATTCAGAGAAGGAGAAAAGGTGTTATTTTCCAGCAAATACGGACTCAATGAGTTTCTCAAATCGAGAATTGAATATACTCCCAAGAGTACATATTCCGTTAATTTAATCTGTTATTGAGCAATAAATGGAGATATTAAGTAATATTTGATCAATACAAGGTTTCATAATGAATATTTCAAGGTGCATTATACCACGTCTTAGGATTTATTGAGGGGACATGACAATGTCTTCATAAATCTGACTCCACAAAAAATATCCATATATATCACTCTCTCTCTTCTGATCGCGTGGTACGGCAAAAGTTTGCATGAACGGGTTGATATTTTATATGTATAAATTTAATATAGCTCAGAATGTGCTTAATGTATATATTTTGTTCTTATTATGTGCACTAATTGCCACAATCACATGAAGGTCATACTTCTGGCTACACACCTCTCTGAGTGCCTGATTGGATTATTCTCTCAAATTTTCAGTGTAGCCAACCGAGACAGAATATCAAGAATTCAGTTGCTATTTTTCTTTTTCCTTTTACTAGATATTAAATTTTTACAAACATTAAGAAATGTAAATTCTTAAAAAACACTGCACTGATCATTTTAGAAACATAAGCGATATGGGTATGCGCTTGAATTTTATTAAACTTGGATACATTTCAGGTGCGCATTCCTTGACTGGAGTTAATTTAAGTCGTCTATGCATACGTATATTTCTCTGTTCACTCTACATTGATCTATAATAAAGTAATTCAATGCATTAAATACAAATATAATAAAATGTATATTTGTATATACATTGTGAAGTGATCTCTCTATGTAGTATCAAGACAACATCTACTATTGAAGTAGAATATGAAGTATTATTCAAATATTTAACCGAAGCAGAGTACTCTAAGCAGGGTTTAAACCAACAAACACATGCATTAACAATGAAAACGCGGTAGCTTTGAAGATTCAGAGAAACCCACACAGTACAATATGATATAAAATAGCAAAAATAATTTAATACAATATAAATAGTATATTATATCATAATAGACCACAACACAATATAGTATCTATAAATACAGATATAACGCACATAGACGAAAATATATATTTGTAAACCTCTTTTTTTACACTGAGATTTCATTATCAACTACAAAGGTTTGTATGTACTTTATCCTATAGCTATAATTAAAAAGTGTGTTACACATAGAGTATATATATATATCACTGATAATGGAAATACATAGTAATATTGAAAAAGCCCAAAAGCAAGCATTGTTTGAAAACGTGATATTGCGGTTTACCAATAAAATTGAGGGTGCATTGGAAGGAAGATGAATTTAAAAAAAAAAAAAAAAAAAAAAACTCCAACGGCAACGTGGAAAAAGTGGGATCGTTGTGTGGTATTAGTTTGGGTATGGGTAGCACGTGCTATTGTGAGCTAGCTTACAAGTGAAAAAAAGGGATTCAAATTATATTAATGAAGAACACGCCATGTCAAATATGCGTACATACACTAATATAAGTTCAATTAACTGTATTTATACATTACAGTGTCAAATATACTAGGAAATTTATGATTTATTTATTCGTAGAAATTGAGAGCTGATTTCTGTAATTTTTGTCTGGTTGGTAGCGTATATTTGGGGTTGATAACACTGTCCTTGTTTTTTTATTATACCTAAAAATGGGAGAAAAAAGAAGAAAAGAATGTGGCAATTTGCAAATGAACTCAATTAGGTATAAGCTGTTATTTCTCGTTACATCTATACTTTTGGATAAAAATACACATTGGTTAACCACAGTCTGAATTAAACTCTCTTAACATTCTAAATCCCCTGGACCTAGTACTGTAAGTTATTACATTTTAATTGGATACCCGCCATATGTATTCATTACGAAAAAAAAAAGTGGGAAATAATTTGGTATACACACAAGGCAAAAACAGAAACAAGACAAAACATCTAATGCGCATTTTTGTTTCTTGTTTAAATCTATCCTTTTACAGTTTGAGGAACAATGATGATTTGGTTCATTGTTAATACGTCAAGAAATGGTACAGGCAAGTGATTAATGTACAACTTTGCAAACATACGTACAAACAACTTGCACATATATAAAATATTAGCTGGAGTGGTTTCTTTGTATGGACTGCAACCTGAAACACAGTAGAGCCGTTCGGGTGATCTAACTTGACAGACTTCTGAGACATGACTCCCTCCCCTCTAGGATACGCATTTTAAAAATACTAAAAAAATCCTAGTACGATCTACTCCTTACAGTTACCTAAAATTACTCAAAGCCAACGGGAAGGGGGTGGGGGCGTACGATGACGCAATGGTAGAGCGCTTATCTCTGGTGCGTGATGTCCCTGGTTCGATCCCCGGCGGACAACACCGTGTCTATGAGTTTTCTCGGGGATTTCCGTTTCCTCCCACATTGCCATTCCATCAATTCTTCCATCAACATTCACTTGTATTCATAATCATTTCTCTTAGCCTGAAGGGCATAGTCGTGGGACTGAGGGATTTCATTTTGAATTGTAATTGTGCAAACTTTTAACACTGTTACACCTGTATGGAGTAAGCAATCAAACTACATTGAATAAAATATAATATTATAAGCTTAACTTACGCACACTTAAGCATGAAGAGATGTTTGAAATTTCTAGCTATAGTAGAATCACGAATTAAACCAACTTTACTTGTCGGTAGTAAACAGTTAAAAGAATAAAGGACCACACGTTAATGAGTCAAATGTTGCCATCATTACGAAGAACTAGCCACTTGAAATGGGCACAAGGAGATTACTTCTCCCTTTTCCTTTGAATAATGTTACCGCAGGTCTTTATCTTCAGGGAATGAAGTTGGTTTTGTTTGTGTAGTTACTATAGGCTAGTTTTTATGCATAAGGACAGGTTTCTATTACTAAAAGCAAATTAAAGTCACTACTCGGGCTCTCATCCAGAATGCATGCTTTCTACAGTAGACTATTTGAAAATATTAATATGGATACTGAAATCAAACGCTATAGCAACAAAGCTACGGAGGGTATGCCACAAGGAAAGTATTTTCATTTGTGGATTAAACAAACACACAAACTCCCATTTCTAGGAGATAGATATAATACTACCATTTGGTTAACCAATTCATTTACAAAGGTTTGCTAAAAGTGAACACTAATATCAAAAATTGTATTTTTGAGAAGGGTTTGAGAGCAGTACACATACATCTGTTCTGTACGCTACAGTGAAATCATTTGGGCCTTCAAAGGAGAGATTGCATTTTACTCAATAATATAATATGCATTATATATATATATATATATATATATATATATATATATATATATATATATATATATATATATATATATATATATATATATGTGTGTGTGTGTGTGTGTGTGTGTGCATTTTACAAAATAGTTTGCATAGTAATGAAAAACGTAAAATCAATGTATACCGGGTAATCTTTCCCTCGCCTCAAGCATAACATGAAATGTCGCTCGTGATACACTATATGGGAGCACATAACTTAGATACATATATTGTTTTAAGAAGATACTACATGCTAGGCTTTGAATTTTAATATATTTGCGTAATGTTTGCAGCGGTGAAGTTTATAACGAGATAAATTCACCACTTTTTTTTTTTTTTTTTTTTTTTTTTTAAAGATACTTGGACACAACTTAATGGATGGGAAAACGTAAGAAAAAGTTTTATACAATTTCTAAAAAAAGAGGAAATAAGCTCTTTACTTATGATTATACTTAACTAAATGCTAGATTTCCAGTTGAAACAGGTATGTATACTTCTAGTTTCTTGACAGGCGTCAACATAGTAGTACTGTGTATAATGGAATCTTGTACATTATTGTTGAGAACTCCATTTATTTCCCTTACGCCTTTCCCTTAATCTCGTTACTATTCTTTTGATGTCACAGCCAGCATCTGGACTCGTCAAGGCGACGGCGGTTGTGGTGCAGGCGACGAGAAATAGAAGAGTTTTGTGAGGACTTGTTCGAGAATTCGCTTTTCATTTGGAATCTTCCTTTTCTACCCCACTCCACTCCCCCTCTTTCTCTCCGTATTTTCTTTTTACAACTCTTGGTTGTCATGACGATGGAGTTAACGCACGGTCTTGTCTGCCCTCTAGCCATGTCTCAGCGAAACAAGCCTCCTTTTCTGACGTCCATCGTCATACGTTTAATTCCACTGGTCTCCCTTCTGTCAAAACTCTCCCCCTTCAAGGCTACTCCTGGCGTGAAAGGTGGAGGAATTGTGGTAAGAAATTTCCCACCGCGCAGTGAGGGTCTTAAGTTTCTTGTAAGAACACAAAAGGAACACCTAGCCGCCTCTCTCCTTTTGATATGAGGAAAGGGAGAGAATTAAGTTAAGAACAATGCAAAACTAAAAGAAATATGCATCAAAGATAAAGCACAATGAAGGTTTCTGTCGCAAAAAAACTCAGCGACAAGTAAATCTTAATAACACACGACCTTTCGTGGTTTGACCTTTAACATAGTTTGTCAAGAAAAATCCAAAGTGGTAATAACTATAAAGTATAAGAACAACAACCTACTAACACAACTACAAACCACGATAGTCAACGGTTGGACAGGTAAATCTTAATAACATGCGATTTTTCAAGGTTTGACCTTCAATATAGCTATGCCAAGCCAAGGTACATCGTCTTAGAGAAATCCAAACTGGTAGTAACAACATAGTACAGGAACAAAAAACCTTCTAAACTCAACGTCAGAATGCTTGCATTTTTCTTTTTTTTTTCTTGTTACTCGTAAAACTGTAAATATATTAAACAGCATTATTATATTTGTTAGGTAATGAATGAAGCAATATAATTTACGAAAGGCACGATAATGTATCTTGAATCTCTGGTAGTTTGTTGAAATAATGGATTAAAATTGATTTTCGTAATTCAACAGAAGCAGATTAGAACTTACCTTAGCCAGCAACATATTATAATTAAATGAGACACTGATCAGCAGAGACCTGAGTATTTTAGAGAAACAGAAAGAAAGAAAGAAAGAAAGAAAGAAAGAGATAGAGAGATAGAGAGAGAGAAAGTGTGAAGCCAGTATTCATGTGTGTGTAGAAATAGAATTTTCGTTGAACCATTGCAATATAACCATTTGAAAATTTGTATTATACTAGTGTCAATTACCCGCTTCGCTGGGTTACAATAAGAAAAATTAGTGATATGTTCGTTAGTCAGTCACTTTTTACTATTACTGAAGTGATCTTTGATATCGGTAATTTTCGATGATTTTTATATATCTCCTCTGCCGCCTTCCTCCAAGTTGCGGGGTTGAATTTGGATTTAAGCAGCATTGGAAGTGTCACTGTTAATCTCAGTGACGCCGAAAACTGTGGATTCGACACTAATATTGGTCATTTTCGATCATTTATATAATCTCTCTCTCTCTCTCTCTCTCTCTCTCTCTCTCTATATATATATATATATATATATATATATATATATATATCACTCCTCCCCTAAGTTGCACCGTCGAAGTGAAGTGACAAAAAACAATCCCAGGTCAGAACCTCATGTATGTGGCATATTTGACCGAGATCGGTCGCGTGGCTCAAGAGTTATTAAGTTTTATTTATTTTTACCTATCTCCCCATGCCTTACATTGCACCATCGAAGTGAAACGATTAAAACCATCCCATGCCCAAACCTATCTATGCTGAAAATTTGATCTAGATTGGTCGGATAGTTCAAGACTTATGAAGTTACGAACACAGTCATAATATAGTCATAATATAGACATAGTCATAGTCATAACATAGTCATATATATTAATTGATTTAAAATATCAATACCGGAAGTATGCTCGACTCAGATTTCAAATTAATTGTTGCATTTTGCTGCTTAATTGAATTATGATTACTTTTTCTCGGCGTAGATAGACTGCAATTCTCTGTTACTTAAGTAAACCTATAATTAAATCAATAAAGTTAGTGACAAGAAAAAAATATAAGGAGAAGATATACCCTCCTTCCGGTGAATGGATAGTGTAAATTATGAGCAAATAATTTTGTTCGTGGAAAACACAAACAACTGCGTTAAAAGAAAAATATTCTTCAAAGAAAATAGGACCATAATATCATTATTTTAATATCTCCCTCATTTCTGTATTTCTTGTATTATTTCTCCAATTTCGCTTTGAATATATTCATTGCTTTACCCCATGGGACACACACAGAGTTAGAGAAAAAATCGTAAAGAGGAATATAAAAAAAAACGTAGAGGAGAGAGACCTACCCTTTTGCCAACAGGTGGTCAAACCGTTGTAGAGCAAACCATTCCATCCACTCTTTTTCCCGTTTTATCTTTCAACGGCAGATTTGTATAACACCCTCGATGGCACTGTGGAACGGAGCCAAGCTCTAAATCACACTGAAGAGAAAAACCCTTACTTACCCTTCTTTCCCTGAGGAAAGTAAATCGAAAAAGAATTTTGAGAAAAGAGCAAAAATCTACCACAATTCACCAATTCCTCTCTAGACATACGTATATATATACATACATAAACGATAAGAATCTGAAAGAGGGTAGGAAAGTGCTGGGGAATTAAATTAAAGAATTATTTATGCGTCAGAGGGAAGAATATACAGTTTCAAATTCTTACGTGCAGAGTGCTTAAATCTTCTATTATTTCTCCAAAATGATACACAATACTTCACAAATATAACTGAAACAAGGGATGTTGAGCATGTTTTTTCCCTTAACGGCTATTTATTGAATTTTGCACCGTAGTAGTACCAGGATGCAAAATTATCAAAGTGAAAAGGGGGAAGGGGAAGAAACAGGTGGGGAAAAAGAAACTATTCGTACAGCAATGCTTAAATATAGAGTATGATTGAAATGTAATTTGTAGTTTTATGTCTCTCGTTTAAATCCTGAAGGATAAAATCAGATAGATAATTATTATTGCAATGAATGGTTATGAAATAATTGGTAGAATGAAAATGTGTGAGGAATTGGAGAACACCGAGAAAAATCCTCTGGCCTGACGTTGCCAACCAGAAACTTACATGGCCTGGGTTCGAACCAGAAATCTCTTGCACCAGAGGTGAACGCTCTACGCTAAAAGACCTTGTACCTCGATATAGAGAGTTGACATATTCTAACATTAAAAATTTTTAAAACTATCTCAAATTAGTGAATATGTTTAGTTCATTTGTCACTTCTATTTTGTTCAGAAAGTTGCCAGACAGTTAATAACTTTAGTTGTTTTCTGTGTACTAGATCACACGTCATATTATTCTAATTAATTTGCAAACTTCCGACACAAATCGGCCTTTATTCACACTCAATAATTTATTAGTGGTCGGGAATTTTATTATTAATATATCAAGTACATGGATTGGGAGAGGAAGATTATAACTCTGTTTTGAATAGAGATACGTTAATACATGTAGGTAGTATGCACGTCTTTGTGTGGTTGGCGAGAAGATATTTCTATTAGTATTATTCTGATGTCCGTGTATGATTTAGTAATGACGTCAGGCGTAAGTTGGTAGTATATATTATAATACTATGAAACAAAGTACATTGACTTGATAGTTGACCAGAATCCATTCCTAAGTTGATGCAAGGAAGTGTATGGCTTGACAGTTAACCAGACTCCATTTCTAAATTGATGCAGCAAAGTATATGACTTGATAGTAGATAATAATCCATTCCTAAATTTATTCAACAATGTATATGACTTGATAGTTGACCGTAATCCATTTCTAAATTGATGGAAGAAAGTATATGACTTGATAGTTGATAATAATCCATTCCTAAATTTATTCAACAATGTATATGACTTGATAGTTGACCAGAATCCATTTTTAAATTGATGCAACAAAGTATGTGACTTGATAGTTGATAATAATCCATTTCTAAATTGATTCAACAATGTATATGACTTGATAGTTGACCAGAATCCATTTCTAAATTAATGCAACAAAGTATATGATTTGCTAGTTGATTAAAATCCATTCCTAAATTGACGCAACAAAGTATATGACTTTGTTAGTTAACCGAATCCATTTCTAAATTGATGCAACAAAGTATATGCCTCGATAGTTGACTAGAAGCCATTCCTAAATTGATGCTGGATGCATTTTTTTTTAGCCTGCTACATTTACGTTTAGACCGATGCTTAGCAACATACATGAGGTAGCTTACGTTTACTTCATCACATGTAATTCTAGTGTTGGCTTGTGTCTCCATTATATTAAGTGTTAAATTCTACGTCATACCATTTATGGAGTAAAATTGAACTTAGCGTAAGACAAACTTCATGAAAACAAATAGATATTAACGAATGTACTCTGCTACAAGCGTCAAATAGGGGTATCCGATTTTCTTTTGCTGTTAGTTGGCTACTTTAATATTTGTAAAGGATTTTGTAGGCCTGTGAACTCTATTTTATCACGGGGCCGCGGTGGCTCAGTGGTAGAGCGTTCACCTCTGGTGCTTGGGGTCCCGGGTTCGATCCCAGCCCCCGCCAAGTGAACTTTGTGGTGGACAAACACCGTGTGCGTGGGTTTTCTCGGGGTTCTCCCGTTTCCTCCCACTTTCTTCATTCCACCATTTCATTCATTTCTCATATTCACCGTCTCCTTTAGCCTAACCGGCATAACCGTGGGACGTAAAACTCAAAGATTTCATTTTTTTCTATTTTATCACATTTTTTAAATATGTTGATAATAATCACATTTGATACCTTGTTTAATTCCTTACCGACCAGGTTTCAATTCAATTCAGAACTGTTCAGTTGTGCTGTATATTTCAATGTCCTTTCCTTTTCTAAACTCTCCGAAATGTGAAGCACAGAGCTGTAAGAATACATTGAAGTTCGCTTACTGTTTCGTACTTGGCCTGCTGACCCTGGATTAAATATCCCTAGTTTAAAGGCAATTGCAACGAAAACAGAAAAAAATAATGATTATTAATTACTGTCCTGTTATGCAACCCAACAGTACACAATTGTGCGGCATGGTTGCCGATACCACTAACAAAACAAATTACATACCTCATTTTATTTATTTAATAAATGAACTCCCAGATACTACCTCATAGGCCAATTTACAATGGGGTCATTAATAATTAACACAAAGGGGAATGGAGTGGAAGAATGTTTCCAAGATCCTATATTTACAACTACCAATCAGTCTACCCAATATTACCTAGGTGTACTGAAATAATCGGTTTTATGTATAGTATTGTCCACGAGACGAAAAATTGATCGTTCCATCTTGATTCTCGCTTGAAAAGCAAGACAAAAGTCTAGATGGTAAATACAAATTTAAATTCGAGACGAGACATGTGACAATTTTATGACTCTTGTAAGCAGCACTACTTTTTCCTGTATATACAGTATCTTCGTATTGTATTTCTTATAGCCTATACTCCGAACATTTGCCTTGTTAAAATCTGATACTACTAGTTCTTTGTTGTGAATTAATTTTCTACTCGTTTGGACATGAACATTAAGGAGCATGAGGATATATATATATATATATATATATATATATATATATATATATATATATATATATATATATATATATATATATATATATATATATATATATATATATATATATATATATAAGGTGTCTCACCGAACTCTGCGACCTGAAAAATTTCCGAAATCACAAAAATGTAAAAATTATTTACGCAAGAATGTACCCATGTCAGATACCTATAAAATTCTGTGAACAGCAAGTGATCCCTGAGGTCTCATCATAGGCTTCCGGGGGCCTACTTCAAATGGAAATCCCCTATTTTTATTGCAGATTCGGATTCTGTGACCGAAAGTACGCAACTTTTATCTTTTATTTGAAATACTTCTTCGTTATCCTACTAGATGGCGCTGTAATCATATTATATATATATACTATGTATATAATACTAATTATTCAACAGTATATAACAACATTTTTATTTTCTGTTAAAATGAAATGAAATCTTGCAGTTTAACGTTCCACGTGTACATGATTATACCCTTTAGGCTAAGGGAGACGGATAATTAAGACAAATGAATGATGATGTAAGAATTGATGGAATGAGAATGTGGGAGGAAACATGGGTACCGTGATGAAACCCACGGACATTATGTTGTCCACCTCAAACTTACTTAGCCTGGGATCGAACCAAGGGTATCTCGCACCAGGGGTACCTTTCATTGAATTTCCTATTTAAAAGTCTAAAATTCTACGAAGATTATTTCCAAAAAAAAGTACAGAAATTTACAAGTGATACGAGAAAAACTTTTCAATAATCGAGAAGAGACGAGAAAGAATGGAGACGAGACAAGAAATCTTATCGAAGATGTGAGCAATGTGATACAAAGCAAATTACATTTTAGAGAAGATTACTATCCAATATTTCTAAACAAGCCAAACTAAAAGTTACACAGGGAAGATCTGAAGTAAGAACACCATGGCACCAATTACGAATTTAAGAAAAACATATACATACACTGAATTCCTACGTTATGACCCCATCATGCATCATTATTATAAGTCATTATCCATTATTGCTACGTTACTTCTCGTAAATTAAGAAGCTTTCATGCAACACAGTCCTCAGCTAACGTATTTATCTTGACGTAGCTTTTGTGTTTTAGTACTGTCTATTAATTGTTGCCTCTTTCTCTGCTCCCTGTTTTACCTTCTACCGTTCCTTCCAGCACGTCCTTCATGATACAGCTACTTCTCAGCGAATATCTTAACTAATTTTATTTCTTCCTTTTAATTAGATCCAAAATTGTTGTTTATTTGTTCAAAGTTTGACACAACTAATTTTCTTCATCCCTCTCCATACCCACATTTCTAAAGTATTCAAAGTTTTGCTTCGTCGCTTTTCCGCACTGACAATTTTTCTGCCTCACAAAGTACAGTAACCTACACAAAATATTTTATGAGTTTTTCTTATCTTTTTATTCAAAAATTCTCAAGGTGGAATTTAAAATAATTTGAACAAGTGACCACATTACCTAAAATGATGCCTACACCTTAAGGTAGAACCCGAATCACATGGGATACTACCAGGCATTGAAATTGAAATGAAGTTTACCGAACGCTTGAGCGCGAGCACGTACGAGGCTACATAGGGTTCCGAAAGTATTTTCAATTACGTAAATACATACTACCATTAAAGGCAACCATAAATAAAACTACGACGGAATCACAAGGCACAATGACTTATTTAAAATAAATACTTAGTTTCCTCTACCATTTTTTTTCTAAAGCACCACCCACCTTCGGGAGCACCTTCCTTGCAGGAATATATACGAGGATATTTCCAATTGTTTCCAGCTTGAGACCAATATATCGCATCATTGATAAGCCGTGCATGGCATATACTGCCATGTATGGAAAAAAAATAATGTTTCAGTTTCAACTGTATTGCTGGCGTTAATTCGTTGAAGACAGTCATTTGAATTAGTCACACTGTGCGTTGAGATAGCATACTGCAAGGCAATGCTCCAGTTCGTACGGCTGGAAATCTGAGCTGTACGTTGGATGCTGAATCTCCTTGAAGCCCCAGTCTTTACTGCAGCCTTGGCAAGAACAGCTGAGCGGACTGGAGCATTGCTTTGCAGTACGCTAGCTCAACGCACAGTGTGTCTAATTCAAATGACTGCCTTCAACGAATTAACGCAGCAATACAGTTGAAACTGAAACATTATTTTTTTTCCATAGATGGCAGTATATGCTATGAGCGGCTACTTACCAGCAGTGTCAGGCTGGAAACTTTTGGAAATTCCCTCGTATATTCAATGATTAGTTTGAACTTTATACTCCCCCACCAAAAAAAAAATCAAGTAAAACTCCCTCCCAATACAAAATTGTGGATCAACTACTGAGTGATAAAATAAAGTATTATTTCATTGCTTGGAACCAAGAAATATTTAATTAAAAAATCAGATGTAAGAAGAGTGCACCTGGTCTCTCTGGTAACAGTGCATTTTAACTTCTATAATATCACGAGAACATCAAGTTTGATCGAAATTTTTATAATTTCAAAGATCATACATTTTATTATTAAAAGTGAATGTCACCCGGAAAAATACCAAAGTGAAAAATAAGTTATTATTGGTTTGGTCAAAAACAGGTAGAAGGACACCAGGAAACTGAATAATACCCATACGACAAAACAATTTCGTCAGTGAAAGTGTAAAAGCTGTGTTTTCCATGCATACGTCACAAAACTATTATTTCATAGTCTAGAATGTACTGGCCCGGAAGGACATGAGAAAGAAAAATAACAAATAAGGCAAATATAAAAACTACTGGTTGCTAAACCAGGGTGTTCAGTTTGGTTCAGTTTTAGATCGAGTCTCGGTCGGTCTTGGCTCGCATCTGTAAACGCGGTTTAGTCTCGTCTCGAGTATACGCGAGAGTCTCGTCTTAACGCTTCTAGGTTAAGTCAGCAGTATTGATGGACCAAAACATGTAAGTTGTATATTTTATGGTTTTTCTAAATTTCACACATCAGTATGGTCAGGCAATGCAATTCTCACAGTCCTCGTAACCGAAGGTTATGATAAACCCGAGTAGTAGTATAATAACAGTAACAATCATAATAGTAATAGCAGTATTCTGTTGTAATGCTATGCACTCTTGATTTGTTTGTCAATCCATGTATTGCTGATGGATAATCACGTCTGTTATTTAGAACATTGAGATAATGCTAATAATCTATTTACAAGTGGGTGACTCACATATTATTCCGTTTTCATTATCGGGTATAGAATAGCCCTGTAAGAGTCACACCCACATCTTGTGTAGATAAAATCACATAATAAAATGAGATAGCAAAAGGTAGATTATTGAGTAGTCATTGTTTCTCATAAAATAACTATAACCCCTTTCTCCCACGTAAGGTTAAGTGAATATTAGTATTCACATAGTAAGTAAATACTATATTACCGAGGTAAGCACAGATATGTGATAGATATGGATAAATAGGTACTGAATAACCTTAATCATCAAGATAATTACCAATATAAATTATCACAATACCTGTGGTATCATGGTATTATCATCTGGTATCAGCAATACCTATCACCTGCAATAATCTCTTATCTGTGATATAAATGGTGATATTATCCGTGATCTGTAATCTCTAATCTGTGATAATAACTTGTTGAGTTTTTAGTACATTCATTAGAGACAGGCGAAGTAAGAGAGAGAGAGAGGAGGGCAAGTGAAGAAATAAAAAAGTGACATCACTTCTTGCTATCACTTAATTTCACATTTCCCATCTTCTCTTAGTGTTTCCGATCTGCTAACTTTTATAGAATACCTTTTTCCTCAAGTTCTATACCATAATTCCATGACAGATATGGTGCAATCTTCTCCACTCTTTATATTCTTCCTTATAAGAAGAAAAGGCAAATATGCCTATATATATATATATAACGTATCTATGAGTTACGATCTTGCCTGGCTTTTCTGAAAGACCATAAATCCATCACTTGGAAACTTGTATAATAATGAAAGTATCACCGCACAACTTTGCTCGCCATAACATTTAAAGGCAAGTTCAAGAACAGTCTAGATGGAGAGGTTGGTTAGTGATAGTGTGGGGGTAGTGGCAAGGGGGTAGACGAGAGGGGCATTAGCTACCCCACCAACTCTAAATCTCATAAAGAATTATCTCTCTAGCACTACTACTATTACTGTTATTATTATTACTAGAACACTAACAAGGTTCTTCCTGTGCTAGCTTTCAGTAGCAATCTGTACTAGAAATGTAGGTGTGGGAGGGTTGTTCTTTGGGAAGAGAGGAAGGGGAAGAATAAGAAATGATGAAAGATGGAAGAAGAAGAAGAACAGTGGAAGCTAAAGAAGATAGAAGAAAAGGTTGGAGGATGAAGGGGAAGGATAAGAAGAGAGAGAGAGAGAGAGAGAGAGAGAGAGAGAGAGAGAAAGAGAAAGATTGATTTCAATAATTTAATTCACATCCCTCCATTATAAATCCTGTTCCTTACCCATTCGTCTTCCTTGTAGAGGAAAATATACCTTGTCGAGTCTCGGAAGAAGTTCCTAAATTACTATGAACCACCAACATTGTACGATCTGGCGGGAGGGTGACAAGCAAAGGCAAACGGAATACTGACATAAACAGCAAAGCAACCATGCTTCCTTTTAAAAATGTTTTGAATATTTATTATTATTATTATGCTACAATATAATCAAATGATTAGTTTTTTTGAGCACGTTGGCTCAGTGGTAGAGCGCTCACCTCGGATGTGAAGGGTTCTTGGTTCGATCTCAAGCTAAGTAAGTTTATGATGCACTCTATTGTGTCTATGGGTTCTCCTGTTTCCTTCCACAAATCCACCAATTCTGTCATAGTTATGTACTTCCATTAATCTTATACCTCTTTTTTTGCCAACAGGGCGTAATCGTGGGACAGAAACTGAAATATCGTATTTAACTTCTTTCTATGGGGGAGCATGGTAGGTCAGTGGTAGAGCATTTACCTCTGGTGCGTGAGGTTTCTGGATCGACCCCCGGCCAAGAAGTTTGTGGTGGAAAACATCGTGCTCGTTGGCTTTTCTCGAGTTACAATATTTCTCAGACCAAATAAATCACGGCGTAATTAACAGTATCAACATTTTACAAACGAAGTGACGATGTACCGGTAACTATTTTGGATAAATGATGGAAAAATTTATATCTTTTTTTTAATGTAAATATTTTACTGAGACTTTATTTCTGTTGAGATACCACTGTCTTATCATACGACTCTGCGATAAGTCAGAATGTTATTTAAGCATACATCTTAGAAGAAAAGAAAGCTATATTTACAGGGAGGGGCGCAAAAGCCCCGTCCCCGTGGCCACTCCTAGCTAGATCTACACACTAAGCTTCCTCGTGGCTGCATGGTGGCTGCAATCCTCAAATCATGTAAGATAAGCGGGTTGCAGAAACATATAGGCAAAAATATCTGGATATTCTTAATGCTTATTATAAATGCAAGTCCATTCATTAATATATGTACGAGGGTCATACTATCATAGGGGTCATAAGATAGGGATCACACCCTATCTTCTCTGGATGAGGCGGTTGCTCGTGTAACACATGAGGATTATCATGTAGCACGGTCTTTGACGCGGAAGACTTGGGTACGATACAGGCCCGTAGCCAGCCCAAAAATGTAGAGGGGGCTGGTAGAAGTTAAGGGGGCTCGCCCCAACCATATTATAGTTCATTTGCAAGCCTACCGTGAAAATTTTAGGGGGGCAGTTAAAATTTAGGGGAGTCCGGTCCATCCTAGCCCCCCGTGGATACGGGTTTAGTATGATACCCGGTGGGAACACATGTGGTTCAGATCCCACGTTAAGTCGTAGGTTTACGTTTCATATAGCCTTGCTGCTGAAAGTGACGCTAAACTATAATCAATCAACCAACTAGATATACACATTTTGTACGGATCTAATGTATTTGCTTCAAAGCTCCATGCCTATTCTATCGTACTACATATATACTAGTGTATTTGGTATCAACTTCAGTACGATTTTCTAAGTATAGAAAGACTATAATTCTCTTGTAAGATAACCTTCATTAGAATATTGATAAATTCATTCTGAAGAACTTAATGAAAGAAAATTTCAGGTATTGGGAGAATGCTTCTGGTTAGTTGATTGATAGAAGGACTCTTTTTAGCATCGAAGCTAATTTATATAAGACCTAGACCTACAAAATCGTACCACCGTAATATGTTCAAATTGCAAGGTTTTCATACCTAGAGTCAAACTCGGGAACCCATGCGTGAAAGGCACGCGTGCTAGCTACCAGACCCGCTGAGAAACAGAGAGAGAAAATGGCCACTGCACAAAAATAGTGTATTAGTAATGGAATAAGTATAGTAGTGCTAAATTTGTAGATGATGGGGTGGGTTGAGTGATTGTGAATTAAATCAAGATGAAGAGAGAGAGAGAGAATGAGAAAGACAGAACAAGATAGCTTGAAAATTAAAGCGACGACAATGGTGTGTAAGCGGCAAGTGGTTGAAGAAGGAAGAGAAGTGTAGAAAAGTGCTAGTGAGATGGGAACCAAATGTCGACAGACGCGCGTCAATTAAAGTAGATGGGTCCTACGTAGAAAGAGATCTTAATGCGCCTGAGAGGAAAATTATGTCAGTTAGCGTAAGACAGGAGCCATCCTGAATTCTGAAATACCCTCGACTACTACTACTATTGCTACTACTAGTATTACACTACAGTTAGGACAAAGCACCTAACAAAAAGAAGAAGTGGAGAAAGGGCTATTAGTTAGCTGCGATAGAAAAGGGGTACCCAAAGGAAAAAGATGCATGGAATTCCTTAGTTCTTCACTTACCAAAAAAGAAAAGAAAAAATATAATTGAAACCAGAACACCATTTTCAACTACACAATGCTGAAACATATAAAGTTGGTCGTAGTTTCCTAGTTTGAGTAGTTCAACGTGCTGCTTTCTGTCAAATTCACATGCAACCAGAGCCTGTTTTACAAAGTTACAAGTCTTGTAATGCTAGTACAGAAAAATAATAAAAAAAAAAACAATTCTACGTATCACGAAATTAGGACATATTACAGGTAACATAACTAGTATTTACAAATGAATGACTTGTACTTTTATTCTAGTACTTTCATTCTATGATATTCTTACGACTTGTAAGAAAGATTTGTAGAACTTATAAGACAGACCCAAGAACATATATACTCTAAAACTTCGTGTAAAATTAATGGATTTATCACTGTATTTTGCCTATGGCATATTTGATTTTGTCTTTTATATATGAAAAGAGAAGAAACTAGCCATTCTGATTCCCCAAGTATCGACTACTTAGAAGAAATACTATTGAAGTTCATGTTAATTTAGTGTAATGAAATAGTTTAAAATTAATTTTGGTCAATTTTTTAAAAAGTACATCTTAGTACATAAAGTTCAAGGTTTTGTCTATTGAGTTCATAAAATGTTAGAACCATTCTAGCTTCTAAAGGTAGTTGCTGTAAAACTAGTTAGTGCACAAGTCTCTTACAAAATATACAAAGAGCTCCTCCGTGGCTAAGCGGTTGACGTACGCGCCTTTGGCGTGGGAGACCCAGGTTCGATTCCCGGCGGGAGCTCATGTGGTTCGGATTACACGTTAATCAGTAGGTCCACCTCTCATATAGCCTCGCTGCTGAACGGGACGTTAAACTCACGTCAACTCAAGTCAAAATATACAAATCAATAGCACTCAAAGATTAATTATAGAAATACTGATCATTTAAAGATGAATGTGAATCGAATGAGTCTTAAAGGATTAATTGCATAACTGTGGGGTATTAAAAAGATAGGTTGAATTCGGAAAGGTGAGTCGAAATGTTTTAGCGTTTGACAATGAGTTGTTCTACTAAAGTCCAGAAGGTATAATGTCATTGGCTTCCCGCGCTTGGACCTGCTCGTCACTGGAGGTGTGGTAAGAGGATAGCCAATCACCACCGGCCAATCACCGCGCTCAGCAAGCCAGGAGTAACCAAGCTGGTAACTCCCCATAAACGTCACTACAACTTTTCGCTGGGAGCAAACGATGTTATACTTTCCGTACTATAAGTAGCTTTCGAAAGATAGGTTGAGAACCCAATGGGTGTTTAACAATTGCTTTGAGAATTCAAGGATAAATTAAATTGTGTGAGCATGAGGCGTTGAAACGGGAGATTGAAAATTGACTGAGTTAACATGATTTGAGAATTCAAGAATAAATTATAAAAAAAAATATGGAACACACAAAAATAAATACAGAATTGAATGAGTATTTGAAAATAATTTGAGAAATGAAGGATAAATTGCGGAAAAATGGGCCATTCAAAAGATATACCGTAAGATTATTCTGTTAGATAAAAACGAATGGTATATTATATATATATATATATATATATATATATATATATATATATATATATATATATATATATATGCCTGCTTCCGTCCCCGGCAAAATAAGTTTGTAATGGACAACATTGTGTCCTTGGATTTTCTCAGGGTACTCCCGCCTCCTCCCAGTTTCTCATTCCACAAACTCTTTCATTATAAATTCACTTGTCTTCATCATCTCCCTTAGCCTAAAGAGCAAAAATCGAAGGACGTTAAACTGAAATATATTATGTCATTTTCATAATCCTGATGGAAATTTCCTAGTAGCTAATTGGTTGCTGTTCGAACTTCTCGTGCGGTAGTGCTGGTTTATTACACAGTATTTTAGGCCATGTGGTTCGGATTCTATGTTCAACCGTTCTCAAATTTCCTTCCATACTATCCCGGTGGGGGGCACTCTGTCGAAAAGTCCTTCCTTCTCCAATCCTTTCTTCCTCCCCTTTCCCCGGATAGTGTGCTCGCCGAGGGACGTCATCCCTCAAACGTGACGGGCTAAATTGCCTTAGATGCCGAAAGCCAAGAAATCGAAATCCTAATTCCTAAATCCTTCCATGCTAAAAAAAGTTTTAAACTTCAAACAGAAAACAATCATGAATATTCGGTAATGAAATCATTATTCATTTTGTTCAAATAGGTAAGTTCTAATCGGTACACGAACCAGTGACAGTAATACGTTATAAAGTGTTAAAATATTCACTGGAGACTTAATTAGCATAAAAATGCCTTTAGAAGTGACTTCTGGCGGTTTTAGGAGAGAATTGAGGTTGAAGCGTCTTGTAAGTTACGAAAGAGTGTGGTGAGGAAAAGCCATTCATGGCATTTATCCAAGAATCTCAGACCACGGAAGAACTTCCATAAAATGAACCAACTGTGTTTTTTTCTCTCTTTCTCTTTTCTATTCTCTTCTTCCTCTCGTTTCTTGTTTTAGGGCTGTTTAGGTAAAAATTTTCCCTCTTTTGTTCTTCCCGTTTCATTAAGAACTCGAGTTGTTTTCCATGGTCGTTTGGATTAAGCCATCACAGCCACAAGTACGTCTGGGCTTATTTTCTGTTGGGGGAACGCCAAAACAAGGATTTTATTTCCTTGTCGTAGTTAAGTAGAAAAAGTCAAGTATACAAATTTTGGTTCTTAATATTTGAAAGAATATTCAACAGTAGGGACTCTTGCAAAGTAGTGGTTAGTAGGTTGATTTGGATACCTGAATTCCGCGTTTTCCTCAGTGTAACATCTTACAAGTAATATTACAACAAATTGCTGTCAAGCATACTGTCGTTGTGTCATTATTAATTTAGAGTGAAGCAAAGTACAAGGAATATAGTTGGTACTGTTGGTTAGTCGATGTCATTATTTATCTTTATTTTAATACAAATCATTATTATTTTCATTTTAAACAGTATTATATGTTATAAAATCGACATAATTTAACAACGCTGAAACGTGAACGCGTTTGGCAGCGTATAGTAGTAGAATGAAGACCATAGAGTATACGTTCACAGTGAAAACACTATGACCACCCGCCATTATTTTGAACGAAGTTGTTAAACTGATGGAAGGAGCCCGGGATACAGAAGAACTGCTCACTAGGCGGTAACAGGGATCTCACTTGATAAGCCAGTGTGAAACTTGTGAGTAGAAGAAAGAGGCCGATGATATATCAGAGTTTAATTGGGACCACAATGAGGTAGTCGAACGGCTGGGAACTACAGTAGCACCTCAGAAGAGCGCGACTCGTTGCGTGTTCGCGAGCTTTCGCGGTAAGTGTCTTCCAAATGAGAAAAGTAGACAAAACCAGTACCAAACCCCAATCCATGGGGCGGTCACACTTCATTAAAAATGTCAGAGATTGCAAACTGTCGAGGTTGTTACAATAGGATAAGACACAAAGTAATACCAGACTTTAAACAGGCTTTAACAGCGGACAAAATACGAGTGTGAGCACACAATTCGCTACAAATTGTGAGATATGGTCATTCACAGTCAACGTCCCACATGTGCACCAATATTAACCGTACGACATCCTCGATTACGATTGAAATGGGCACGTGACAATCTTCATTGGACTGTCGAGCAACGACACAATGTTCCATGGTCCGATGAGGCACGATACCCTCCTAACATCGATAACCAGGCGAAAATACGTCGTTTATCAGGGCAACAGCTGCTCGAGACATGCACAGTAGATCTGCAAGAAGCCGGTTGTGGCTACATTATGATTTAAGGAACCTTCACATGATCACTCATGGACACAGTAGTGCGTAAGTAGGACATCATAGTGGCTCCTAGCTATTGGTAAGTCATTCTTAAGAGTCTTTATCCCGGCGAAATTAAAATACCGCTAATTTTACAGTAATTCTGGGATATCTTCAAATAAAAAGATAATTGAAATATGGAACAAGAGCGCCCTAGACAATATTTTTTTGCGTAAGGTACCGTTATCACAAGTCATCTAGTGGCTTTCCGTTTTCAGCTGTTTAGAAACGCGAAAATAAATGCCAATTTTCAAAATGGCTCGAAATCGAAAGCAGATAAGTGAGTCGTGATAACGGTTTCTCATGTAAAATAATATTGTCTAGGGCGCTCTTGTTCCACATTTCGATTATCTTTTATCTATTTGAAGATATCACATAATTACTGTAAAATTAGCGGTATTTTAATTTCGTCGGGATGAAGACTCTTAATCATGTACGCCATATTTCCAGCTGGGAATAGCATTTTTCAACAGGACAATGCTCGTTGTCACAAGGCCAACGTTGTGCTTCAGTAGTTCAGGGAGCACGGTGGTAAAGTTTGCTTGTTGAAATTTATAAATACCCAGTGTTACTCATTTAAACAGTTTTGGAGTATCATTGAATGTTAGATCTAAGCTCATCGTTTTAACCTCGGCAGAATTTACAGGAATTAATTTACTTATAATAGTGTAAATGTGGTTCATCATACCTCCACCACCTTCCAAGCTCTCATTACTTTCATGCCAAAACATACTATTGTTGTCCTATGAGTCGAAAGTGGACATATCACATATTATAGGTGGTCGTAATGTTTTAACTCGTCAATGTATCTGTTCTTCTATCAGAAACATACTATAAGGAACGAGTACATCAGAACAAAATTGGCTTTAGTAAACGCTACCGTATGAACGTTTACCAGTTTAACGAAGAATCCCAATCACACATTTGCGTGAAACAACAATCATATCCGCATTAGGTGTTCATTTTGGCAAAAGAAGCTAATGCATTACTAATATAAGTCCATTTCCCCCCCTGAAATTCCATATTAACACCTTCACTACTAGTAACTTAATACCTAGTGAGCTATCTGATTCCTCAACCTAGTCACTTTTAAAAGAAACCAGGTGGTACACTAAGATCCTCATCGCTTCAATTAAATCCAAATATTTTTATAAGTATCAAAAGATAAATTTAGTAAAAAAATAACGTTTCATTACGGAATTCCTTGTACAGTTTAGTCAAACATTAGTACAGGATGTCAAATGTATCTAAATGACTTATAGTGTCAACAATCAAGAAAAAAATGCGTCATAAATACATGTTTCTAATACTTTTAGTTGTAACGTGTATTAATTTAAATTTTCAGTTAGGTTGTTCTAATTATGGATCTACATGTAAATAAGACCATACACAGAAAAGAATCGAGATTAGTATGTTAATAGTAAGGATACATATCATTTTACCATACGCAACCAACAATGCTTCACTGATGTACAGCTAGGGATGTTAATGGCTTCTAAACGATACAATACGTTAAAGTCACTATTACCCTTAAAATATTAACGAATTGATTCAATATTGAGTGGAGTAACGGACAGACCGACGGAAGTATAAAAATTAGTCTTATAAGTTCCACAGCATGTTCCTAATAAGTGTTATCTGCTGGTTATTTAAGAATGCGGGGAAAGAGGATCTGAGAGCAAATATTCGTCACGGATTTGGCCTTGAATTCAATAATTGGGTATGGAGCATTGGACTGTATAGTTCAGAGACTTGGACATTACGGAAGTTAGAGAAAACACATTTAGAGAGCTTGGATATGTCGTGTTGGAGGAAGATGGAGAAGATAAAATGGACAGAGAGAGCAATAAACGAAGATATTTTAAAGCGGATAGGAGAGAAGAGAAAACTTCTAGCCAGCATCCTTCGTAGGAGGACCAATTGGATTGGACACATCTTGTGAAGAAATTGTCTTCTTCGTAGAAGGAAGGATGGAAGGAAAGCGAGGAATAGGAAGGAGAAGAACACAAGTGATCGATGATTTGAGAAACAGAAGAAAATACTGGGAGTTAAAAGAGGAAGTTGAAGATCGAAAAATGCGGAAGAAACATTTTCAAGCCTAAATCTAAAATTGAAAAAAATAAAAAAAAATCTCATTAGTTGCAGGACCTGCCGAAAGGCAGAACACTTAATAATTATAATAATAATCTTAGCAACAGTGCAGTATTATTAGGTCAAAGAGTAGATCAAAGCGTAAACAGTGTTATTTTCTAAAATAGGCACCATTTATACATTAGAAAAGCTAGAAGAAAGAAAGAAAGGTACTTTTCTGCAAGGTGAAAGTTGGAGAAATTCTTACTTCAATATCTGCATTGTAATAGCTCTGTCTGTATACATCTCGTAAAGCATAAGATTCCCTTCTCGTCTCTTTCTGATTTTGTATAAGTCAACCCTAGTGCGAATTCCTCCTACTCGCCAAAGTAGTAGAGAAGCATTTACATAGAATAACATTCCCCCCTCTCCATCCATCCATCTATACGAACAGAAGTAACTACCTACAGTGAGAATCAAACTTGCAACCAGCGTCTCTCTCTCTCTTTTTTCTTTTTTTTTAAACTTTATATCTTTATCTATCTCTTTTTTTTTTCGTTCCGGTTTTGCCGTGTGCGTAGCCACCATTTCGTGATTCTACGGTCTAGCGGAAATCTTCGACTAACCGTGAAATTATTCAGCCAAGAGTCTTTCCACCACCAGTTGAAATCCCCACGAGATGTTAGTCCTCATCTCTTTCTCTCTCTCTTTTTTTTCATCTAACTCTATTTCTCTTCTTTTCATTTTATTTAAACAGCCAAGAAAGAAGACGGATGTTCGTTGTTTCTAGTCTTTCTTTTTCTCTTCAAAAATTTTTAGTTTTTTTTTACATTTTTAACTTTTATCCCTCCCTTTTAACTGTCTTTTGTAACTACCACGATAAAGAATAAACTTGGTAAAAATTTTGTTTTTTTCTGCATCACTTGATGTTTAAAAGTTGTTTCTATTTTCTGGTTGGTTTCAATCAAACACGCTCAATATCCGTAAAGTGTTAATGATTAAAAAAAAAAAACTTATTCAATATGCTCGTATGTCAACGTAGGAAATGAAACAACTGTAAAGATAATGAATGATGTATTAAAAAAAAAGAAGCAAGAAGTGGTGGTCACGTGTACATCATGTGAAAGAATGTTGGTTTCTATGGCGTGATATTTTGTAATTTAATATTGATACCGGAAGTGGTAATAGATTTATGGTACTTAATGGTTTTAGTAGAGAGAGATACTGACAGTGAGTGGAGATAAATATATGGAAGAATATTGAAAGTGAATGGTATGCAACCTATCTTACTTTCCGGTACAGCTGGATTGCATATCACAAAGGGACAATTAATTCTTTTATAACTCTCTCATCGGAATACATCAGAATATATATCTTCGGATGAACTGGATGGATTTTTCTCCATCAATGAACTCCATTCTATCATTTTATTCTGTACATCGTGGCCAAAATGGATAATGATCCATCAAGTATTTTTTAAAGTATATTTTCTCTCCAGAACACACCCACAGAGAAGGTAAGCATTATATAAAGGAGTTATGGAAAAGTAAACTTCTTAATAGACAAAGATAAAAACAACCCTTTGTAGTAGCAATATGGTTAGTCCGTGTCATCCTGAGTTAGATTCCCTAACAGAGCACATTATGTTGCTATTCACCTAACATAGTGAAACAATTTCATAGCAGATTTGAATTTAAATGGAAGCTAACTCCAATATGCTAACAACGTATTACGTAACACAAAATCGTCCAGAATATCAGAAAATCTTTGTGTTCTATAACATCATAGGGCGCTTTTGTTTTGTTTAAACCAACTAATTATTATTATTGTCAATTGTTGATTGTTAAAGCGTAGGGTTCCTTTTCAGTACCGATGCTATATGAGGCGTGGACCTACAGTTTAACGTGGAATTATAAATCACCGTAATTCGTTAAAGTCCTAGTGATCTCCCATCTCAAATCGTTCACCACGATATCAAGAGATTGTGATAGTCAGTAGACCTGCGAGAAAGGTGGGCTTGATATGAATTCCAATTAGAAGAAATACGAGACACAAGTTGTGGAATAACGTGTTACCCTAGTTCGTACATAGTCTTTCAAACGTTTTTTTTTTTTTGCGACAGGTAAAATTTGCATACATGAGTCATAAACTCCTATATCCAACACATATCTACAGAGGACACTAACTCAGCCAAAGACTTTTTTTTTATCATTTCACAATCATTATTTCTGGCTGAACGTACTGGAACACGTAAGATTTTTCTTTTTTGTTAGTAAAAAATTATTCCAGACTTAACGCACGTGGAACATGTAACGTTTATTCCCATTCATACACAACCACTCCAGGGCTCAACGTAGTGTGTGAAATATGCAATGTTTGTCTTCATTGAAACACAATCAGCCAAAAACCTAATCCAAGTGAAACACACAATGTTTCGCTTCATGAATACACAATTAGTCCACACTCAAAGCATGTGAAATACATAACAGTTATCTCCGTTAATACACGTTATCCTAGGGCCAACGCATGTGAAACACAAAACGTTTCTCGTCGTTAAGACACAATCATCCCAAACCCAACATCCATGAATCACGTTACCCAAGACCCAATTACATGTGAAACAGGCAACGTTTTGCTTCAGTTATACAAAATTACACCAGACTCAAATGCACGTAAAACAGGCAACGTTTTGCTTGTTGCTTAATTTATGCAACATTACCCTAAATTCAATTACATGTGAAATAGGCAACGTTTTGCTTCATTTATAAAAAAATACCTCAGACCCAAATGCATGTGAAACAGGCAACGTTTTGCTTCATTTATATATATATAAAATACATCAGATCCAACGCATGTGAAACATCGAGAAACTGCAGCTACGCAGTTTAATGTATATAATTTTTGTAGTGGTCTATTAAAATCTCCAAATGTGCTGAATGAGGTCGTCTGTCATATAACCCAGTGCAAAGAGACATAAATTCTAATCTCCATGGGGACACGGTAGCTCAGTAATAGAACGCTCATCTTTGGTGGTAGGGGTCTCTGGTTTGATTCAGGCCAAGTGAATTGTGGTGGACAATATGTGGGGTTTCTCGGAGTTTTCCCGTTTCCTCTCACACCCTCATTCAACCAATTCTTCCATTATCATTCATTTTCATTACTCATCCACCTCTCTTAACCTCAAGGGCATAACCATAGTACATTAAACCAGAAATTTCATGAGGTAGGGTGGCTCAGTGGTAGAGCGTTCACCTCTGGTGCGTGGGGTCCCTTGTTCGATACCAGCTCCCGCAAGTAAACCTAGTGGTGGACAAACATCATATTCGTGGGTTTTCTCGGGGTTCTCCCGTTTCCTCCCACTTTTTTCGTTCTACTATTGCATTCATTTCTCATAATCACCGTCTCCTTTAGCCTAGCCGGCATAACTGTGGGACGTAAATCTGAAAGATATTAGAAATTTAATTTCATTTTTTTAGTCTGACGGTTGCTCTTAATTTAGTCTAAGGTCTGACTGTTGCCGGACACAAAATATAATAAGAAGGAGCGGGAAAGCTTTGTCTAACGCTAATAAATATTTTCATCTTCATGTCAGGCTAAAATCAGTTTGTATCAAATTACTGCGACATGTCTTAGCCTTGTCCTTTTCAAAAACTAAAAGGGTACACTGGAGTCTCAAGAAATCATATGATAAGTGTAATTCATATTTATTCACACTTCCTATGCAATATACATATTCTTCTTTACAGGAATCCCGATCCTACTTATAATCTGTGTGCTATTTGGTGGATTGTTGCTGTCGGAAACTTAACTTAACTTAATCGAGTTCTACTCTTACCAACATTTTGTATATATACACAATGGAGCAGACCTAAAACAAATTTTGTTTCTGGAAACTCCGTTTTAACCAATTCCCATTTACTAGTTCATTACCTTGCATTCAAGCCCACAAAATTTAAAATGGATTCAAATTAAAGGAGTAAGAGAGAAAGAAATATACACACGAATAATTTTTATTTTAAGAAAAAAAAAATAAACTTACAGGAGAAAGTAAGCTGATGTTTACTGCAAGGATAAAAAAAATATGTGGAACGAAAGCGAATTTAAAAAAAAAACTTCGTCTTTTAGGAATTCCCGTTTTACTTCCATCTCTCCTTGTTCCCTAAACCACCACCCTTCAATTTTTTCTTTTAATCCTTTCCTCTAACTTCCTTTTTTTTTTAAACCCTTCTTCGGTTACCATTCATTCTTCCTCTTTTTTTCTCCCTTCTATCTCTCTTCGCAGACGAAGCAAAAATTAATGACCTGTTACGAGGGATTTCCTGTAAAAACAATTAGATTCCCTTAATTAGGGTAATTAATATGAGTTTGCTGGCTAATCTAATTTCGCGGCATTTCGTATGAAAATGCTACGGTATACGAAGGTCGAATTCCCTAGCACAAAGGTATTATATTTCAAACCTATCTTTCCCTCTCTCTATCTTTACACATACACATACACACACACACACACACACACACACACACATATATATATATATATATATATATATATATATATATATATATATATATATATATATATATATATATATATATATATATATATATATATATATATATATATATATATATGATTATGTATGTTTGGTGTTGTTGCAAATTATAGGAAGATTCTTTTACAATGTTTTTACAATTTAAGGTATAAAAATATTTTTTTTTTAAAAAAATAATTATAAAGTATTGGTTTCGTTGCCTCAGTTGTCTGTATTGTATGGAATTTCATAGTAGGTAATATGTTTTGTACATTGACCAAAAAAGGAATATATTTTTTTTTAATTAGGAAAACTTCTCCCAATTTAGATGATTCGATAAAACCGATCAATTAGAAACGAAAGAGTGTGCACAAAATAGACATAAAAAATATTTGAAATGAAATCTTTATTTAACGTTCTACGATTATGCCCTTTAGGCTAAGGGAAACGGATGACTAAGGCAAGCGAATGATGATGGAATAATTGGTGGAATGAAAAAGTAGAGGGAAATGACATACCCCGAGAAAACCCACGGACACGATGTTGTACACCACAAACTTACCTGGCCGAAGATCGAACCAAGGACCCCACACATCAGAGGTAAACGCGCTATCACTGAGCCACCGTGCCCCCTAATAATATTTTAGAATACATATTTACGAGTATAATATATTTGATCATAAACTTAACTGGAAGATGAACTTTCAAAATAATAAAGAACTATGAAGCGGCACAGTGTATACCTTGTAAAGGAGTTTGGTTATTGAAACCGAAAGTAGTAGAGCATTTCTATTTCAAGTGTACCCTCGGAAAATATGTGAAACATAGTTCGGTCCCATCTCCGCCGAAGAAACCTTCCCTTTGCTTTAGGAAAACAAGTGAATGACCTCGGCTGTGTTGTCAATTTGCCATTCGGTCGTTTGGTTTTTGGCGAGTGAAGATCGATAGGTTACTTAGAATGCCCAATAATACAGTGCACAGCAAAGCCCGTGAAATAATTCAATGTGGCAACCCTGTTTGCATCCAACTATTGAAGAGTCTTGACCACAGGAACATGTCCCTCCTCTTTCGAGGGAGATATATGGGAAAACACTATCGACAGCAGAGCCAGCAGGGGCATAGTTGAAATAGAAAACCTCTAATAGATTTCTACCACTTCCTGTTTTAGTAGAGAGATTAGAGTGGAGATTCTTGGGACGAAGGAAGCCACTTCTTGCTATTGTGATTTTTTGCTATTTTCTTTCTGAATAGAGGGTAAAGAGAGATGTTACCTGTTCTTAGAACACTAAATCGACTTCAAAAGCAACACTTCTCGACGTATCTTATCGTTTATGCTCTACGTAGATTAATATTAAAACCGCTAGATGGCAGCAACCATACGTCAGCGTTTGAGATCTAACGGACGAAATTTAAAACATCGCACGATCCTTTTCATTGCTTTCGATAGAGCTTATTGAAAGTTATTTTGATGTTAATAGTAGATCTAATGACATTATGGAAAGTTACATTACAATTTTCTTTGCAACGTTACCCTTACTCCGTTCATTTTAGTTATCAAAGAAATATCAAGTAATGAAACATAGTTGATAGACAGTTAATGAAACCTACTGTGTACCGCTACGGAATGGGGAACAAAAGCCAGATAATTTACTGCCATTTTCTACCCCACCTCACTAACTTCCCTTCCCTAATATGTCTACTTTTCAATTTAGGACACAGCAAATGAGAAACAAGAAGCATATCGTAGAAGCTAATGACTAACAAAGCATTACATTGCATAATCGTACATTCAATACAACCAATTAGCAAGGAACAGAAAATTAAAATCTATTCCTCTCCTCCCGACAACCATTTTGCATTTGCTACTAGCTTCACCTGGCGGTAACAATATTAAACCATGATGATGAAGAAGAAGAAGAAGAAAAGTTGATCATAATTTCTTACTACCATTTCTTCTTGGAAGATCTTGTTTTCTTTTCCTCATTCTTTCCGGAAGCAAAACAGTTTGATTAGAAATGTAAATGTTTCAATCCATTTTTTTCTTCCTTCCTTAGAGAAGAATTCTTGATTCTTCATCATCATCTAGTTTCTGAACATGCCGTTTGGAGTTGGCTATATTCTGTGTGTCTCCGCCATATTGGTTCTTGTCTTCTTCGCGAAAGACTTAAAACACATCTGGCGCAAAAACAAGAAAAATAAAAAAAAATGAATAAAGAAAAAAATAGAAGAAAGCTTGTCGTGTTCTGTCTTGTGTGTGTTCCAGGAAGGTAAACGGAAATGTGGCTATTACGCTGCTAGAAAAAGTAACGAAAACTACTCTGATAGTAAAACGAAAAGAGTTGGAAGGTTTGGGACAAGTATAACCGTAAAAAGGAAGGCAAATACAACGCAGCAACAACTGTTCCACTTTGAAAATGAAAGAAGAAAAAAAGCCTCGATCAAACGAGCTTATCTCACATTTTCTAACTCTGAGAATCCAAGTTCCGAAAATGAGTTATATAAATGAAAGTAAACATTCCAAAAAACTCAAGTTTTCTACATTGTTCTGCCAGATGTCAGATTATTAGTATTACAACAATGTTTTAAGTAACAAGGAAAGTCTAATGAGAAATTGTGACTTTTCCAACATCAAATTACCTCATTAGATTTAATTTAGTGAATGTATGTTCAGAAGGCTTTGTTTTGAAAATGCTAATTTTGTTAACGAAACTACTTCCGCAAATTGTTATAACAGACATACGTTTATTATTTTTACAATATTCAATCGGAAAGACAGAGCGACACTTCTCCCATATCTCTACCGCCTTCACTCTCGTTATATTCACCACCGCATCAGAGACACTCTTCAATTCTAACATTATATGAACTCCTCGAGCAGACTCCAGCCTTACCACATTACGCTTATTCGCCAATCGACCATCTTCTTGCAATATGAATGTGAACAGGCCATAGATTTCCATAACACTCATGATCACATCTATAGCACACGACCTCATTACAGGACTCCTTCGTTTTCACCAACAGTGTTCCAAGTGTCTACACATGCTTTGAGTAGCCCCAGAGCAGAAGATAACACCCTTGTTTAAATTAGCACATCTACTTATGTTTTGTTTATCGCACTTTAGCTCATCACTAATCAGTAGTGCCGTGCCGTGGAAAATCTGCACCCGGAGCGAGGGTATATGACGGCGTCTTTGTACATATGAGTGAGGTCGACAGACCAGCCGCGAAGTGCCACTATGGTTGGCGCAAAGCATAAGAAAATTTTCAAAAATAAACCCTGGTTTTCCTTGATTTTAAGCACATTTTATTACTTTTTCCTTCCATCTTATATATATTTTGCCTCCGGAATTTTGTGCCCCTTACTTCGGCGCCCGGGGCCGTCGCCTCACTCGCCCCTCCACGGCACGGTACTCCTAATCAGATAATAAATAAATAAATTCTGATACCCATCTCCCAATGAAATTACTAATAAATGAATGCTCATGGCCCTAGAAAAGGCGTTAGTTCCTACAGTCCGTCCATCCTCGGAGTGAATGAAATTGCACATTAAAAAATAAAAGAAACAAAAAATATAGATGTCTTCTATCTCTAGGGATGTTGGATCCAGATCTTCTACTCCCACGTAGAGATTATATTGTATCTTGTGGTGCCTACACATCATTGGCTGTAAAGGTGTAATTTTCTGGTGTCCACCCAATGTGGGTGCTTGATCAGGGGATGTCTTCGACGTATATGAACGTTGCGTTCAGCATGTTCATCCAACTATCAGTAAATTCACGTAATGTGTTCGGTTCCAGCAACTCATATTCCAAGTGGAAAAGCACTTGATATAAGAATTGAAATTAAAGATTTCGAAATATCAATTTCAATTAAGTATTATTAAAGTAGTGGCCATTGTAAGTTTGATCGTAAAAAGTTGCTAAAGAGCAGAATCAAATATAAACTCTATTTTTTAAACTTCAATTTATATACTAGGTATAAACTGTTATAATTTCTTTTGACCAAGTATGCAGCATTCAGTAGTAGGTAGAACATGATACGAACGCTTTAATAAGGTATAGGTTATTGGCAGCTATATCTCAAGGGAAATATCTGTGAGTGGGGCAAGTTAGCCCAGACCCCGCGCGGAGAGTCCCTGCGCAATAGGAGGAAAATTCCAACTCATTTTTGGGACTTGAAGTATTTAGAAATAATGAATCTACACTATGTATGCGTGTATTGCAGAGTATACGAAATTCTGATCTACATTATTGGCCTCACAATTCGATGGGACGACCCTATTCGCTATTATATTATATTAAATCTAGTGTGCTAGGTTTCAGTTAATTTTAAAATAGAAGAATACGAAAGGAAACCTACTTTCTTGAATTTCAATGCCGTAACTAAATATAAGCTATTTTAAATTTTGTAGTTAGCTCTAATAGAATATTTCCGTAATTTTAAAATCAATTTATAGGCCAATATTGTGCACAGTGGTTAAAACACAGAGAATATCTACTCTACAACCTAATTTTCAAACTCCAAACCAGAAAATTTTAAACTCTGGCCTGTAGCCCCTTGGTAGCCCTTGAACGTATAGTTGAGATCCGCAGGTCAAATTAACCTTTATTTAATTTTACTATGTAAAATACAAATATAATAATCATATATATATATATGAGGAGTTTGATACAATAAGGGCGTAAGTCTGAAACATGCTGTTGGAGAAAAACGATGTTGAAAATTTAAGTAGTGTTTTTTTTTCCTTACTTAAAACAATGTAATATGCAGCATTTTATTCCGATATTTAATTGAAATGTTACCAGGAGGTTAAACAAGCATGGCAAAAGCCACAAATGCCTTTGATGCAAAAAAAGCGTAAACTCACTTGCGCCCTTATTCCATCAAACTCCTCAATTATAACTTTAGTTGTTATTAATGGGACTTTTGGTGGGCAACTCATGTAATGTAAATACTAACCTTGTGATTGTAACAATTTGTGCAGTGAAAACTAAATACTGTAAATCTAATACAATCATATATTCTTTTTACCTTCTATTAAAGAAATAGTTAGGGTCCGGCAAAATGCACATCATATCAAAAGGGTACTTGAAGTTCAAGAACTGCTGCTCTAAACCTTATGTCACCCACTCATTATTTCTTATGTGATTCATCCGTAGCTTTTTGCTGTCGAATGTATTAGTATTAGTATAACATGTCGAATATTTCATAAAAAGAGCTTGCAATTACTCTAAATGGTACTAGGACAAGTGTCTCGTTTGTCGAAAAACTTTCTCCTTATACTGTAGATGTCTCTATGTTATGCACTTTGAACTTATGAGGCGTTCCTTTTCTATAGTTTAGCCTTTGAATGCCTTGGAGTGTTGAAAATTACAGTTCACTGGGGCAAAGAGGAAAGAGCCGTACACGACAAGAGTTAAAAAACTTCTTCAAAAACACTTAATGGGATTTCAGTAAGAAAAGGTGAAAAGGGACCAGAGGAAAGAGAACGGAAAATGAAAAGCTGAGTATAAAAAGAGAATATAATAGCTTGTACGAAATGAGAAGTTGAGTTTCTGCCTCTTGGGGCGATTCTACAATTTCGCTCACCAGAAATTAGAAAGCGTAAGAAGGTCAGACATGAATACCTAGATTGAAGTGCCATAAGAATATTCTCGCTTTTAAAACTCCAAAGTGTTCGTACAGGAAATAATTTTACGCGATCTCTACTCTCTTACTATAAAGGGTAAAAAAAACCACATTCTCGAGCATCTGCAAATTTTCAAAATTGCTTCAGACGGTTTATTATGATTTTGAGTATAATTGTGTATGTAAATCAACACAAACTTTGCCGGCAATTAAATTAAGTGTGGACGAATGACTTTTCATTACAAGATGACTGTGTAAATGAACACACCCGGCTGCATGAGATGTAATTTTTTAAGTCATACATTACAAAGTAGTTGGGAACTTTAAACTAGTCCTAAATGTTAAAAGAATATTTAATTTCGACTTTAAGTTTTTTTTAATTATGTGAGTATGAGAAGTCTCATAGGACGGGTATGCCAGTATGCCCCTTTGTCTGTCGATGGGTACCACAGCAAAAATGAATAGAAGGATAAAAAAAAAACGGTTTCCTGATATGGAATTTGTTTCCTAAGAACTAATTTTATCTCTGTTCTTATTCCTATCGTAACCGGAAGTGGTACATATTTACAATTTCCGGTTTCATTATTGATCGCAATATACTACAAACAGAAGTACATAAAAATGATTCTTTGAAGTAGATTCAGTGTCTCAAGAATAGTCTCGATCCCCACTATTATCTCTCTACTGAAACCGGAAGTGGTTAAAATCTACAATTTCCGGTTTCATTCATTACAATTCCCATAGAGCAAAAACTGTTATTTGAAGTAGATTAAGTGTCCCAAGTTAGACTTCATATCCTTTGTTATCACTCAACTGAAACCAGAAGTGGTTGAATCTTTACATGAATTTAGTGTTCCAAGGTTACATTTAATGTCGGCTCTATTCCTTCTTTTGTAACCAGAAATGGCTGACATCTACTATTTTCGATTTCATTGTTGATTGCCGTAGAGTAATAGAAATAGTATGTAGCGAGAAACGGTTATCTGAAGTAAATTCAGTGTCCCAAGAATATATATTACAGCCACCATTATCACTCTACTGAAACCAGAAGGGTCGAATTCAACTTCTATTGCTTTTTTGTAACCGGAAGTGACAGTGATGGATTCTACATATCACAAATAGGTTTCATTTCGGTTCTGATTCTGCTATTGCAACCGGAAATAATAGAAATATACCATTATTTCCGATTTCTGTATTGATAACATACAGCAAGAACGGTAAGATACTATATATTAGGAAACAATTTTTTGATATGGATTCAATATTTCACCTCTGATTTTATCTGTCCTTTCAAACCAGTAGTAATAAATTTAGAACTTTCAACATTTTACCTCTGATCTTATCTGTCTTTTTTAAACTAGCACTGATAAATGGAGAACTTAAAATTTCAATATTAAATCAACATAATTTGAAGTCTATCGCAGTTTCACGATATCTAACAAATCCAACTTGTTTTAATATGAATGACTTAAACATTATATTATGAATGAGAATTGTGTGTAAAAAGAACTTCATTTACCATCTTTAGTTAACGACTTCAATATTCTCACACAATTTCGAGCACAATAGGTAGACTTTGACGAGACCATTTCCATAAGATTGCGCACACGAACAATCATCGTATTTGTTGCCTACCTCTTTCTTGGACAATCGTCCGCATTTATCAGTAACCTCCACTATTATCGCTTAATCTGACCTGTTAAAGCATAAAAACAAACACACTATACCTACCGGTAACCAATCAGTAACGTTTCTATGTGTAAAGCGTGTAATTCTCAAGGATGTAATATTACAAGATGCTACTATAAAAAACAGAAGATACATAGTGTGTTTTTGTACTTACCGGCATAGTTTGACTTCCGTGTAAACTGTTTATTGCGGCCTGAGCTTCTTGATGAGAACTAAATTTAACAAACGCGCAACCTGCAAAGATAGGAGAGAAAAAAACATTTTTAATTTACTTCAGAAACGTACAACGTTGGTCATTAATAACTTTTTTTTTTAAATAACTATGAACAATTGAACTATATGAAAAGCAGGGTTTCTTTCAGACAAAAATGTTACGGGGAGCACATATTGTTCTTATATGGTACTATTCTATTTATTATTTTTTTTATTGTAGACGTATTATTTTGCTCTCCTCTGGAGGGGCATTCTCAGAGCTCCGATGGAGCAGCTGCCCGCAAAAAAACATGTCTGGAAGAAACATTGATGAAAAAATACAACGCTGATCATTAACATCTTTAATAACTAACTAACTAACTAACTCTATGGCCTATGGAACCCGAAGGTTCAATGCCGCGTTCACAAAAGCTCTCCACTGACTTCTATTCTTAGCTAACTGCATCTAGTCTCCACTTTGTATTCCAATTTCTGCGAGATCCATCTTAACATTGTCCTCCCATCTGCGCCTAGGTCTTCCTAATGGTCGTTTTCCGATTGGTCTTCCAGTCAAGACTTTGAAAGCGTTTCTACTTTCTTCCATTCTAGCTACATGACCCGCCCACCTAAGCCTCCTAGACTTGGCGACCCTAACAATGTTGGGTAAACCGTATAAACTATGTAGTTCCTCGTTATGAAGCTTCCGCCATTCCCCATTCCCGTTCCTCTTGGGTCCAAGTATTCTTCTTAGGATCTTGTTCTCAAATACTTTCAGTCTATGTTCTTCCCTCAGAGTAAGTGACCATGTTTCGCAACCATACAGAACAACAGGCATGATTATCGTTTTGTATATTTTAAGCTTCATTAACATCTTTAATAACTGTGCAAAATCAAAATAGGTGAAAAGTAGAATGTTGGTCATTAACATGTTCAATAGTTTTGAAAAATCGAAGTTCGTAGGAAGATACAACGTTGATCATTAGCATTATGAATAATCAGGGGCGCACCTACGGAGGATCTACCGGGTTCGAACCCCTCCAAGAAATACTAACTCAACATACTTTTGCATACTTTCTTAGTAAAATTATACATGCTTAACAGAGAAATGATTGATGTAACATGCACATTTGATTTGACACTTCATTTGTTCTCTTTCTCTTATAAAAACAATATAGTTCTATCATGTTTTCTGAAAATATAGGTTGAAGCCTTTTACAATTATTATCAGGTACAGAATAATACCCATTCAATACTACTAGACGTACTGGCTGGTAGTATTGGATCCCCGATAAACATTTCTGGACGTGAGATTATGAATAATTGAAGTATAGTAAAGTATCGATTATTCGCTACCTGTAGACTTTCTTTTCCCCCTTTTCCTCTTTCTTTTCCTACTTTTTCTTTCTTCTTGTATTTTTTGATAAAATATTGTTAAAAGCTTCAATAACAAATACAGAAAAAGTATTTTAACACTAAAAAAAACTGTGGACCAATTTTTGTGTCAAATAGTAAACGAACAAACTTGTAAGTAAAGGTAACCGATGATTACTAAGTCGAAATTGTATGTGTAAGCTCCCTACTGTAATTAAAAGTTGTTTAAAAACATTTTTTTTGGTGATTTGTGTACTTTTTCGGCTATTTTACGGATTATCCTAGAAATTCCTTTATGGGCGGTTACCGCTCCACCCAATTCTACGGATAATCTTGAATTTACTGTATGTGATAAAAAATACAATCCAAATGATGTTTCCTTTGTAGTGCAAGCTGGGTTTGATAATAATACTAATACTGTTAGTAATAATCATAATAATATGATAGTAACCTTTGTAACGGCTTCCAGATGGTGAACGTTCAACTGGGTTTTAATTAATCAACACATCGATTTCCAGCACCACTATTTTTTAAGTACGTTCGCTCTTCATTTAATTAGCTCTTGCATTTTTCTTACGATGCAGGGTAAATAAAGAATATTGTGTGTCCCCATCGGGAATTGAACACGCTGGTATCAAAGGAACATGTTCATTCCGCTACTTAGAAATGATAATATACAAATAAACAGGAGGATTCAAAATGGTAAAACATTGAAACAATTTGTGATAGTGCATCCAACTACAAAGTTTCAATCCGCCTTAGTTCCTTGAGACTTCATTAAGGAACTCCGAACAGTGTTTTTTTTAATTATTTTTCAGAAAAAGCATATTATCTATCCACCTGTATATATATATTCTAATGTTCTAATGTTTATTACCCGCTTCCCTGGGTTGAAATAAAAATCATTAAATGCACAACGCCTCATTTCATCTCCGAAAACTATGAATTCGACACTAATATCGGTGATTTTTGATCGTTTTCAAATATCTCCTCCTCCTTCTCTCCTAAGTTGCACCGTCAAAGTAGAATGATAAAAACCATCCGAGGTCTGAACCTCATCTATGTTGAAAATTTGATAGAGGCCGGTCGGATTGTTTAAGAATTATTAGTCACAAAGGTAGCCACTTTCAATTATATATATATATATATATATATATATATATATATATATATATATATATATATATATATATATATATATATATATATATATATATATATATATATATATAACATCGAATATGATACTGCGGGCTCAACGAGTAATTTGGAATCGATTAGCACAGAAATTATAGATTGGTAATACGCCAGGAAATTGAGTAAAGTATTTCTTTCTACCCAATGCTACTCAATGGAGTTTCTCACTACCTGCTAAAATACCAAGTTACTCAAAAATCATTCAATCATGATTTCTATTTCAGTGGAGAATAGTATAATCAGGACATAATGTCCAAGATTTACGTTTAGCCTTGTGCATGTGTGGTGGATGGGTTAAAATGATGGGAGACACTAAGGACTATCGCATTTATCCAACGTGACGCTGAACTTGAGAAGGTTGAGAACCATTTCTCTAGACTAGAACATAGTTTTGTCAATACAAACTCTGCAATATTATAACTTAGGGCTGCTCGACCCCTAAACCTCCCAGAATACACCACTGTCAGCAGATTCAACGACCATAGTTTGTTTTGAGATTCCCATTGAAACAGCATAGTTTTAAGGATATGTTTCATTAAATATTTGGAACACTAACATTTCTGTAGTAGTCTTTGCTAAAAGAAAAAGAGAGAATGATATGAATTTATATTCTTTCTCTATTTATTCACTTTTTAATATTATTCAGTAACTTATTCTACCTATAATTTTATTTAAAAACATTTATTTCGTAATAACTTCAACTATACATGTGTATGTGCGTGTATGCTTCAAATGAAGATTTACAAAATAATTTATCATGACAGCCATAAACGAGAAATGCCGTTACTGGTTTCCTCTTGAATTCAAAACGGGACAAATAAAATAAAAAAATCCCCCTCTCCCTGTGTTTATACCTCTTCTCTTCTCTTGGTTAAAATTTCAAATCGCAGTGATTCAAAAGGATTTAATATGATTGTGGTTTAACTCTGCTCAAAAAACAAAATGGCCCGCCAATCAGATGACAATTTACAACCCAGTGACGAATATTGCAATTTGTTTTAATGCGACAAGTGAAGCTTCAGAACTCTGATGCGGTATTAAGTTTTGAAATCAACAAGTACTTTATTACTATCAAAACAGTTTCAATAAAACATACGTATATCTCTTTCCATAAAAAACTACGTAGTCAAACGAATTTATTTTGCTGTCCTTTGTAACTAATGAAATAAAAAAGAAATATAATCATTATTTTTTGGCTTAGATGTTACAACTCTATGTTAAATGAAAAGAAGAATTCATCAGGTATATTTGAATGTACTGGAATAAATATAATTAATTTAGAAACAGTGTTTAATCCTTTGGAATTATGTTGTATGTAATTTGTGCTGGATAATATAATTCGATTTCATTACGTCAGTTCTATTCACGTAATAATATGATAATATTTGCAATCACTTGTCAAATTTTGAATCCGAATTTGCATGCAATGATAGATGTCAATACTTACTCAGGAAATCTGGAAATGAGAGTTCAAGGATTCATTATAGTAATCGCAAGGAGTCGTGAAGCTTGACCTAGATTTAATCAATTTCATCACCCAACAGAACGCGAGAGTGTGTTTAGGTTGTCAACACATACCCATAATATTTTTCCAGTGTCGTCTTTCGCACTATACGGAATATATCTCCTGAGGCTACAGTGTTGCCGGATTGCTGCCCAGTTTCGTATTGTTGTTATTGTTATTGTCTCTGTTTTATATTTTTCTATCATTATTGCTACGGTTTAATTTGAATAATCGTTACTGTTTGTGTTATAGTTTTAAGTGCTGCTTTCTTCATTCGTTGGCCGTCCTCTAAATTTGGCAACGTTGTTGATGTACTTCTACTATTTTACATTTTCTCAAGCGTGCGTTCGAAAGGCAGCCTCACGAATCGTCCCGAATTCTTCCGATCTATCACATGGAGGGAAAGCAGTTCTATGATTTGAATAGAGCCAAGGCTTCATGTGTTGTCGCGGTCACTATAATATTTCAAGATCTATATCTATCTATCTATCTATCTATCTATCTATCTATCTATCTATCTATCTATCTATCTATCTATCTATCTATCTATCTATCTATCTATCTATCTATCTATCTATCTATCTATCTATCTATCTATCTATCTATCTATCTATCTATATCTTGAAATAACATTTATTTATTTATTTGTTAAGTTTGCTTTGGTCTAAGCATGATGTTTGTCCCAAGGGCTTATGACGAATATCTATTTTATATAAACTTCTTATCCTGTATACGAGTGTATGTGTTTATTTAAAAAAAATATACTAATAACTAACCTATTTCATATATGGATAGCGAATTTAAATAAACGTTTAAATTATAACATACCATTCTTTAATTCTATTTGTACCGGTATGTATGTATATTCGTGAATATGGATCGTTTAGTGGGATTAACGGACGAGATTAAAATATTTTTTCACTTAAATAGTTGTGCATTCAATGTAAGGATTTTAATTTTTTAAAAAAATACCGGCACAGATAATCTATAGAGAGGATATAACTCATATAAGTGTATGTGTTTGTGTAAAACAAAGTTAATAAATGATGCTAGCAAGTGAAACGTGTATATTATGTGAAATGCATTATTTGTCGAATTATATATACATATACGCAAGAGACGTAATCGGATCAAGCTAATGAAAGGTGGCTTAATCATCGCAAGTACATTTTGAATAGGAATTCGTAGAAGTGTATGGGAATTAGACGCACACAACATATATAGCTGAATACACAAATGCACAACTCGCTTTCAAATCATTAGTTTAATAGGCTGGTTTTAAAAGAACTTCAAGGCCCATTGTGATGATTAAAATAGTCCATACTAAAAACCTCATTTCTGTACTGAGTACACTGCATATAGCGCTGTAGGTTTCATTACTAATGAACGGCATAGAAAGTTTTCGTTTGCTGGCAGGTAATAACGTCATACCTGCTCCCTTCGTTAGAGAACTGGTTTCCTGACATACAAACAACAGAAACAAGTTAGCTATACCATATTAATGTTTAATATTTTATAATACAAATTATTTGTCTATTATCGTTGTATCTAAATCTTAGATACCTTGTATCTCCACCATAGTAAACTCGTTGTTTGTGGTTAAGCTGTAGTACAAGTAAATATCTTTAGCGAAGACTTTTTCTTATTATATGTGACTTATACGTAACACATAGTTATGTTCACTAAATTGTTAAATACTTCTTGTAATTGCATGTCTGACTGCTAGAGAACACAAGTCAATGTATTCACTTAGCTCTTGATTAATGGAATGTATATTAATTATCTTGTATCTGATATAACACCTGACGGTTTGATTGTAGCTCCTTAATGTCAATACGAAAAAAAATGAAATAATAATTAAATCTAATTATTAATGAAATATAGATTGAATTTTAGTTAATATGATGTGTTTATTAGTCATAACTGCTAAGATTTTTGTTTCTGTTACAAAACATCAATGCTAACCGAATATAGCATTCTAAGGACTTAGCTATCATCAAATACCATGGCATATTCACAGGGTATTTATTATCAGATAAGCTGACAGAGATACTTTGAGACCTAACGAAATTATCCATAACTGATCACATGTAGTTATTTGTTAGATGTTCTATATAACTGTTAACTAATAGAATTAAGATTCATATTATCAAATAACTTGCGTTTATATAACTTTTAAGATTTGTTAGATGTACTAACTAACATACTTATGCTAGCTAACATAACCCAGTTATATATTATAAATCAACTTGTACTTACCTATTTGTTAATATTTGTCAAGTTTTTATTTCATTGCAAATTAATAGACATAAGTTGCGTATTATCAAGTAACTAGAATTTACCTAACTACTAGTAATAGATATACCCTTTTTGAAATTTATTTGTGTTTACCTGGCTAATTATTAGAACATATAAGTAGTAATTATTTTTTATCCATTTTACAAACATAACTACTAAATATCCAAACTGAGTCGTATCTATTGATTTCGTACGCGTGATTTTAGAATATTATATTGTAACTCGGACATACATTTAAGAGAACGATTCAATGACTCGAGTCACATGAACGAATATATAAAAATGTTAATATATATTGTTAATAGTACCGGAAACAGTTTTTACTTTTCTAAAAGAAAATCTTTGATTGCGCCCCTATTTTATCAAACTGCTCTATGAAATTGGGTACAGACTAATGTTGGAGGATTCTAAAGTAAAAAGAGTAGTTAAATAAGACACGTTTTAGTGCACTATATAACATGCCTTGATAATTGCTCCTACTAAAATGTTACCTGAAGTATGTCATAATGCCTGATAAAATTAGGATAAATCTGGAATTTTCTAAATTATAAATAATTTAAATGTAATATATATATATATATATATATATATATATATATATATATATATATATATATATATATATATATATATATATATATATATATATATATATATATATATATATGTGTGTGTGTGTGTGTGTGTGTGTGTGTCAGGATTTTGTCAGAAAGAACTCTTAAAAATAAACGTATTTTGCTTGTTCTCACGATCTATAATATTAATTATAAAATTGTAGAGTATACATTTCACGTTTGTTTTCTTCAGTTGGATGCACTGAATAAAATTAAATTATTTCTTTAATGCACAGCCCATTGCTGTACAATCAATAAATCAATGTTAAAATAATATAAGTTCTAATACATTTTGAATAAAAATAATGCAATTTAAATGTCCATTATAAATAAAACTTTGAACTTTTAGTCAATGACTAAAATTGCTTTTTAGAACCAAAGAATAGAAAATGAAGTTTTACGTCCTACAGCTATGCTGGCTGGGCTAATGATGACAGTGATAATGAGAAATGAATGACATGGTGGAATGAAGAAAGTGGGAAGAAACGGAAGAATCCCGAGAAAACCCACGTCTATTGTATTTGTCCACCACAAAGCTTACTTGGCGAGAGCTGGGATCGAACCCATGCACCAGAGGTGAACGCTGTACCACGGAGCCACCCAGAACTAACCAAAGAGTAGAGTTTTTTATCAGCTGCATGAAGAACATTAAGGTTAAAATGATATTTACCATGTGTGTAACAGTCATTCACGAATACGCCGTTTTGTAACTAATAATAATAAAAATGTACATGTAAAGCTAGGACTGAGATGAATAAATTATTACGTTATCGTTCAGTATAAGAATGCAGGCAGGCAATAGAAATGAGAGAGAATTGGATCAGTGGAAAGGAAATATAAAATTATTTCAAACAATATGAAATAAACAGGAGAGATAATTTAATAAAAATAGTGAAACTTTTCTTCTAGAAAGCAAAAGATTCGTAATATTTAGAAAGAAAAATATAATAGAGGAACTTTTGTGTTTTGAGGGAAACATAAGGAAGGAAAATTTCTTTAAAAAGGGATAATGCAGCTGTTGAAAAATGTTTTGTAACAAAGGAGTAGAAAAGAGACAAAAAGGAGATCAGATTTTAATTATCGAACAAATTCGTTTATTGACTTAAATATTCCTTACAAAGAAAAAGGGGAAAAATGGATCATTACTCTGAGTTCTTTTTTTCTGGGTAATTATCCACGAAAAATCAAAGATTATAAAAAAAGAATACGAGAAAGAGGAGGAAAAAGAAAGGGATTAAAAAAATTGAACAGACACAAAGAGTAAAGAGGGACGTGAAGGAAATTTTCAGAGAAAATATAGACTATATAAGGGAAAGAAGGGACCGATTGGATGAAAATGGCAGCTAGGTTTCAAGAGTTGTTGGTGGTAGTGATGTTGGCAAGAAATTTTGGCAGGAAGAGCAAGTAAAGAGAAGGTACAAGTTTCATACTCTTCCTCTCTCTGTCTTTTTTCTTTCTCTCTCTCCTCCTCCTCCTTTCATTCTCTTTGATAAATTAACGACGTCAACCATCAAAAGAAATCTGTCTTTTCAATTCCCTTACTCTTTCTGGTCTATGGTCTTTTGCGATGTAAGCAGGATATTAGGGTAATTCGACATTGGAACACCAATTGATAAACTATCTATCTTCACAGCCATGTTTTATCTGTCATTGATTTTTCCATTTCGTACCTCATTCTTTATTCCACACAACCACTTCGATTTTGTTTCCTCTTGCCAGACTCTTTAAAGGAGAACCAGCAACACTAGCAAACAAAGAACAAAGTCGTGATGTATTATTTATCTAGTTCTCATTATCTTCCTTATGTCCTACGACGAAGCTAGTGAAAGTGACAAGATAATATAAGTGATATATTATAAAATAGGATCTAAAGCATGGATGGAAATGTAGAATACGCAAGATGGCGTCGTTCGTTTAATTACAGTTCCACATGTTTCTGAATTTCGAAACAAAAGGCTTTCATTATATAGGTACTTCCTATTATATTAAGTATTCAGTCTTTTGAAAGGTCCTGGGACTAATGAATTTCTTTTCAATTTTAGGTTTAGGTTTGGAAATGTTTCTTTCACGTTTCTCCATCCTCATATTCCTCTTAATTCCCAATATTTTCTTCCATTTTTCAAATCATCGATCAGTTGTGTTCTTCTTCTTCTTCCTATTCCTCGCTTTCCTTCCATCTTTCCTTCTGTAGCGGCATGAAAAAGACAATTTCTTCGCAAGATTTGTCCAATCCAATGGTCTCCCTACGAAGGATACTAGCTAGAAGCGCCCTCTTCTCTCCTATCCATTTCAAAATATCCGCATTTGTTATTCTCTCTGTCCATTTCATTTTCTCCATCTTCCTCCAACACCACATTTCGAAGCTCTCTAAATATTTGTTCTCTAGCTTCCGTAATGTCCAAGTCTCTGAATCATACAGTCCAATGCTCCATATATAGCACTTGACCAACTCCTTACTTAGTCCAATATTAATTAAGCCTACTAATAAAGAATGATTTTTTTGTAGAATGCTTCTTTGGCTATGACAATTCTTTATCTGATCTCTTTGGTACTGTAAGCGTCTTTCGTGAAAGTGCTTTCCAGATACTTGAAGTGATCGACCTCTTCAAGATCTCTTTGTTCTAATCTGATCAATAACGGCGCGTTTCCACGGGATATTCTCATGAATTTCGATTTTTCGATGTTGATTTCCATTTCATATAATGTCAACTATTTTGTCAGTCCTCTCCTGTAGTTATTTCTCGGTTAGATAGTCCCTATTATGAACCAACCCCTTCGTTCTGGAATCCATTTCCAAGTCCGAGTTAAACTAAAAAAAAAAAAACGTATACTAGGGATCTGTTTTACATGGCCTTAAAATTTTAAAGATATGTTTTGATAATATCTTCATTCATACCTTATTTACTGCTAAATATTATATCGTATTAGAACATAACTAAACAAGTTGCATATTATCATTTGAATTATTTGCTATATATAATAGATATACAGGGTATTAATGAACTATACCGACAAACTGCTAAAGGTGATTCCTCACATCAAAATAAGAGAAAAAGTTCATTTCGAACTATGGCGAAAAGTGCATAAGCTCAGAGCTAGAGCTGCCCAAAAGCCAAATTTCCAGATGCCCTAGTTCGAATTCCAGAAGCTGTGGATGGTAGTCCTTATCAGCATAAAGGAAGCCACGCATACACAATCCAAAAGTGTATATTTCATCCATTTTCAATAGTATACAGAGTATTCCCCACAGGGTGTAATTCTTAAACACGCTCTCAATAGAGTTTTCAGATATACCCTGATTTCAAGGAGGGTCCAAAGTAGGCAGGAGGTAAGCCTTAACAACAAAGGACATCCAATGCTTTGGAGGCAAGTCGGGAGTGTTAGAAACCGGCAGCTCCATGTTTTTTTTTTTTGTGTGTGTGTGTGTTCGGAATAATGTGTGCTGTGATGTATTTTATCACGGTATATTTCACGTTTTCTTCACTAATAAGCGTAAAAGAAAACATCGCAGCATGCGTTTTCCCGAGGACAAGAGACCGTGCTGCTGACGATCTATAACACTTTCGACATCCTGCCAAAGAATTCCGTGTTCATCGTTGTCAAGGTTTATTGTTTGCCTACTTTGGACCAATCATAAAATCAGAGTATATCTCAAAATTCGGTTGATGGCATGTCTGGGAATTTCATCATGCAGGGAATATTCTGTACACCCATTAAACATTAATGAAATATGCATCTTTGGATTGCGCATGCGTGACTTCGTTTATGCTGATAAGGACCACAATCCACAGTTTCTTGAATTCGAACTAGAGCCTCTTGAAATTTGGCTTTTTCGCGACTTTGGACAGCCCTACTTGTGAAATACACTTCCCCCCCACAGGTCAGCATGAACTTTTTCTCTTACTTTGATGTAAGGTATCACATCTTACAGTTTATCGCTATTAGTTCATTAACACCCTGTATATAGCAAGTATGTATATATATTATATCTTACTGTTACATAACAGAAGCATCATGAATTCTATATTTTACTTGTTTCAGCTAATTTCTAATTTTTTTTCTAATTAATTCGTAAATTGTTTATTATCCTCTCAGTTCCGTTTAATCTGCTACAAGGTATTAAAACTTAAAATAGGTTATGCATTATCTGTTGAATTTACATAACTGCCCTGTTACGTAAACAATCGCAATATTATATAGAAAGAAAATGCTTGATATTTGTATGTTACGGTTATATGACAGAAATAAACTACATATTATCATTTTTGTTTACTTTGTTGTTACATATTTATCTAATTACTGTACTAGTTACCGGGTTTAGTAGGAAAATATTTTATGATTGTTTAACTTACGTATATATAAGCATATCAGCCTCTTTTTTTAAATTTTGCTTTTTGCGCAGCATTTTGCGAAACAAATTTAAATTTACATCACAATTTGTTATTTTTGTGTAGTATTTTAGAAAGCATCACAAAATGGAAATAATCTTTTTTCATTTTATGTTATGTGGACATGAGAAAATAAAAATAAACATTTTTTTAAATAACAAACACATTATAATGGAAAACATACTAGAGAAAAAATAATGACTTTTTCATTCTGCAAATTCTCCAAGATAGTATCTGATTTTGAATGTGTCCACGTGTGTTTTTTTATTGTGCTGAATCCGTCATATCGTCAAGAAACGGGAATCGACATTCCGCAGCCCAAGAACTGAAGCTATATTTTCATGACGAAAAACAGTAACTTAACACAAATGTTTCGTTCCTAACACACAGTGTAGCGAAATGTTGCCAGGAACAAGTTTTTCTTTTACAGTTGTAAAACTAACACTAATTTTATTTAGCTGTTTCACTGAAAAACAAGAGAACGTAACTAGTTAATATATCTAGGCTAATACTACAAAATAACTAAGCAGAAGTATCATTTGTGAACCTACCCCAGTGCTCTCTTAAACAACAGAAGAACCGAAAAGGGAGCATCGCTAAATTCCCTTCGTTTTTGCTAGTTGTCTAATTTGCGAAAGGTAACCTGTGGTCTTACATTTTGAAAGCCCACTGAGGAGCTTTATTTTCATATGCTATAAATGTCGAAGTGGACATGATGTGTTTATCGTCAATTCTACTGCCAGTCTCCAGCAATGTGGTGTATAGTTCATAGTGGACGGATGTATACTATTCAGAATCAAAGAAGCATCTAAAGGGTTTTCGGGGAGAGATTTATCACAACCATGAGATTCAGAGAACATTCTTCTATCGTCAAGGAAAACCATATCAACGTGAAAACCATATTAATATATATGATCTTGAAGCTTTGCTGGCGTCTACTATTAATCCAATGTTCTCGGGATTGCTGCCAGAGTGAGTGTTGCTGTGCTGAGTTTTCGTTACCATACAGCGGCAACATCCTGGTATGGTATGCCGCTGTATGGTAACGAAAGCTCAGCACAGCAACACTCTCTCTGGCAGCAATCCCGAGAACATTGGATTCATATTAATATATGCTGTTTTCTTCTAAAAATAGGCCACTTTTGTAATAAGGTATGATCATAGATGCAGCTTATTTTACGATGCAAGTTTTTCGTTTGCAAAGCAATTCTATAATCTTTTGTAGCTACTGTGATGCGATACCTCTTTAAAAGCGTATATATATATATATATATATATATATATATATATATATATATATATATATATATATATATATAGTAAAATCATATATAGTAAAAATAGTATGGCAAAATGGTACAAATTGTTTATTTGCGATGTCATATTTTATCTACTAGATAAATGATTTTCAATCATTTTATTACTTGTATTATTTACATAGTACTGCAAGATAACAAAATGAAGTTTTATGATACGTTTTCTCATGAATTGTGCTTGTTAACTTCCATACTTTACATCTTACCACAAAACAGCGAACCTGTATATTAAATGATTACTTTTATGAAACTTACTTCACTGAATTGATAACTATTTATCATGATGCTGTATGGTAAGTTGTTTCTTACCATTTGAATTTCTAAAATAATTGAAGTAACTTGCTCCTAGTTGTGTATTATATTTTCACCTGTATTTACATAACTGATAGATATTACGAATACTAATATTCATGTAAAATAATGAAAGAAATATGAATAAATATGTGACGAAATTAAGTTGAGTCTTATTACTTAGTTCACGAAATTGAGATGTGTTGCATCCTATTGAAAGTAAGTAAGTTTTTACTCAGTGATAAAACAACTTCTCAGGTACATCTTTATCTAAGTAGAATTACTAAACTTCTTTGGTTTTCTACCTATATATTAAAATGCTAGGTTTATATGTTTGTGGTCAGGAAAAGTTTGTGTGTTTGTGTACGTTTATATGTTTGTGGCCAATTTTTTGACAATGGTATCTCGGAAACCACAAGCTCTAGAAAGATGCCGTTTTCACTGATCGATTGCAAATTTTGTGTAAATTTTTCAGTTCTAGTTGAATATTTAAAGAATGGCCATTATTTGTTTATTACATTTTTAGGGGTACACTGCAAGTATTGAAATTTTAAAAAGTAAAGCATCATATCCTACGAGTGATACATTCCAACACCACAAATTTGTATACGCGGTTACTATATATCTCCGGCATTTGTTACATGACCAAATGATAATGAACAACGAAGGATAACCATTTCTCCAGTATAAGATGAATTTTTATTGTTTGGAGTGTTTTGTCCAATGAACACCATACATCACTGACATTATAATTAATTGTGTGTGTGTAATGTATTTGTTTCTTACATACTGCATGCAAGAATAAAGAAAACATTCATCATACATGAATTAAAAACTACAACTGGAATATTTCAAACGTTGCGAGATATTGAGAAAATACTCGAAAAAATCTCCCCTTTATGATACCTCTTGCCGATTTTTTTTATCAAGACGTCTTTCACTTGTGTCTGTAAAGGGACATGTACAGATCTTGTGAGGAATAACAAGGAGATTCATGCACATATGTGAATGATACGCTGTACAGAGTGCGTAGGTTCAGCTAGTATGGTATGAAAATCTGATTAATCTGTGCTACGTAAGAAAGATAAAAAAATATAGCCAACTTTGATCTTAGTACTACTTACAATTAGTGAAAATGGAAAGTATAAACAGGAAATGAAATCAAGGGCAGAAAAAAAAGCAATTACTATGTACTATTTACAGCACATTTAAATGCCATACTATGTATGCATATAAGATTCCTGCTTTTTAACTGATAATAATCTATGTATTAAGTAATGACCCCATGGTGATTTAGGATTTTCAAAACGACCACAGAAAGTGAATTCTGTGTTTTTGACAAAAAAACATGCAATGAAATAGCAGAACATATTGCACTACTAAATCTCGAAGTAAAAGGAACTCTAATTTAATCATACCCATATTCTACACTGGAAGGATTTTAAGAAAAGCCTTTCGTAATATTACTATAACAAATAAAGTCAAAATAAAAAAAAGAATGGAAGGAAAAAAGATATGCTTAAGCTTTTCGTCCCGTGGATTATCTCAAAGTGTAGTTTTGCCGCAAGAGAAAACGAAAACGGCGAATGTTGAGAGGGCGGGAGGAGGAAGTTTAGCCACGTCAGCAAGTTACTCAGTGTAGGATTAACAACTTCTTAAGTCCTCAGCTTTGGCCCTTTTACATCTACGTTCTTCTGATATTACTCTCCTCAACAACCCACGTAATTATGCTAATGTGAATTAAATGAGGAAAGCGAACCGTGTTTTGAAACTTGATGTGACTCAGCAGGTTATATATATATATATATATATATATATATATATATATATATATATATATATATATATATATATATATATATATATATATATATATATATATAATTTGAAGAGCGAAGAACCAGGTTTTCATATAGTAAATTGTTAAAAAAATACATTAAAACCAGCGTGGAAAAACTTTTCTCATATCATTCAATTAATTCCTAATTCAAAAAGTTTGTAACTGTGCGTGTTTTTCGTCTTTGTAAGGTTACAAGCAAAAATCAATTTACACTTTCTCCACCTCTCAATAACAAACTGAGTTGCGTCTGTTAGATGGCTTCAACAAACTTTATACTATATAAAGTTATTGATAATTGCCTGCGGTAATTTTATTAAACCACTGGAAAGTTTTTAAATAAATTATTATACCGTTCTTAGATCATAGTGAAGTCAATAGTGCTCTAATAGCGTTTAAATTAAGTTTATTTAGGTTCTGAACTTTCTCAGTGTTTTTTTGCTTTTGAATAAACCTAAGAGCGAAACCGAGATTTGTGACTAGTAAAACTTAGGTAAAGTCATAAAAAATGTTCTTTATTTGATTCTTAATTTACGTATATGTTACGAACCACAGGGTTTCACACCACACTATTTCACAAGATTGCATAGCAAGTCAAAGTCTACTTCACACCACACTATTTCACAAGATTGCATAACAAGTCAAAGTCTACTTCACACCACACTATTACACAAGATTGCATAGCAAGTCAAAATCTACTTTACACCATACTATTACACAAGACTACATAGCAAGTCAAAGTGTACTTCACACCATACTGTCACAAGATTGCATAGCAAGTCAAAGTCTACTTCCACGTTTGATTCAAATCGAATGAATCCAATTGAACTAGTACGATATATAATCTCTTTACCATTGATATTACGAGAAAAAAATCAAGCGAAGGACAGTATATAGTGTTTTTGTCATTGGTGTTTCATGGAAAAGTCAATTAAAAATTATATACGTGTATATAGTGGCTTTGTCGTTGAACTTTCAGGGAAAAGTCAAATGAAGCACGATATATAGTGTTCTTGTCATTGATTTTTCAGGAAAAATCAAATAGAGGACGTTAAATAGTTGCTTTGTCATTGATTTTTCAGGAAAGAGACAAATGAAGGACAATATATAGTGTCTTTGTCATTGATCTTTCAGGGAAAATTCAAATAAAGGACGATATTTAGTCACTTTGTCATTGAACGTTCACTGAAAGGTCAAATGAAGGACGATATGTAGCGTCCTTATCATTGATTTTTCAGGGAAAATTCAAATGAAAGACGATAAATATTCGGTTTGTCATTGATTTTCCAGGTAGATGTCAAATAAAGAACGATACATAGTGCCCTTGTGTTGATCTTTCAGGAAAAATTCAAATGAAGGGCGATATATAGCGTCCTTGTCATTGATCTTTCACGGAAATATCAAGTGAATGATGAAAATTGGACGAAGCACTTTCTTTTAAACAAATCTATGAAAATTATACTATGTAGAATAAAAACTTGTAATCGGGCACAAAAGAGCGGAAATCTGACAATAAAGCTTCAAAATTGAAAAATTCCAATTAAGTTTATTTGATGCGGTTGTGTAGCATGAAGTCGGACTACTGACGTTTCTCTTGATTTCCTTGTGAAATCTAAAGTAACGGAGAATTTGGATCTGAGAACAAAGTAATGAAATTAAGACTAAATCAATCTAAAGTGTCTTTCGTTGATTTGACTTATGTGCTTTTCGTTTGATTTGATTTGTGTGGTTTTTTTTGGTTAACTTGAAGCTTTCTCTTTATTTTCTTGCCAAAACTAATGTAATATGGTGTATATATTGTACTATTAATAATGTTGTACGAATGAAGTATCAAATATCGTATGACATATAACCAACACACTGCAAACAGTTATTACATGTCTTCGAACTAATACATATATAAAAGACTTACTTTTGCATAAAATATTTCAAACTCAAAATCAACGTATATTTTGGCATAAGAACTCAGAGTTTATACGTATAATTTATAACATTTTGCTTTTAGTAGTATGTGTCAAATACTACTACTACTACCACCATTATTATTATTATTATTATTATTATTATTATTATTATTATTATTATTATTATTATTATTATTATTATTATTACTCCTAATAATAATAATAATAAATAGTTTTGAAATTGGATGATTGGTTGGAGTTAAGTATCGCTTTTCACCACCAAGGCTGTATGAAACGTAGAACCAAGATCGTAACTTGTGAGGACAACAACCCTTACATTTAAGCTCCCTGTCGTTCGATGGGGTGCCTAGTCCAAGATAAAACATTTTTTTTTATAACATATACTATATGAATATGAACCTATAACTGAAGCATGGAATAGGTTCACCACGTCAGAAAAACAGCACAAATCTCTTAAATAAAGCAAAATTTCGAGCTGGACCCATTTCAGTAAAATGCCTACTATTTCGGGCTCCAGAAATAATATTTATTTCTTCAAGCTTTAAGTTGGGTCAAATATTGTCCCCTCAATTTAACTTGTGAAACGGGTCAGTTTTAGTAAAATATCTACTATTAGGATCTTCAGATATAATATATACTTTCTTAAGGCTTTAAGTTTTGTCAACTGTTAAATATTCTCCCCTCACTTTAACTTGTAAAACATGAAGTGGGCAACACTATACTATTTCCAAAATAGGCTAACTATAAATAATTTAAAATATTGCTGCTGCTCCAGCATCAGAACAAAAGCAAATTCTCTAAGCTGAAGCATAAATGTTAATATTTGCTCAATTTAAGGAAAACACCAATTGAGGTCACTAAAAGAAATAAAAATGTTTATTATGGTCTAAAATTCTATAAGGTTCATGTATTAATGTATGTCTCCTCAGGATAATTTCAAAGTTACAGGGCCGCGTAGAGTTACAGTTTAAAGTGGAATGCGAATTCCCGTAAAGCATTCAAACTTCAAGGCTCTTCCATCTGGAATCGAACCCGGAACTCCGTTTACCAAAGGCGCGCGCTCTAGCCAGTAGACCAGCGGAGAGGGTGTTTGAAATCGGAGACAGCAAAATTTAATTAAAAGATACAAATTGTAATGATGCAAAGGGAAAACAATACTATTACTACTACTACTACTACTACTACTACTACTACTACTACTAATAATAATAATAATAATAATTATAATAAATAGTAATAATAAAATTTGCAATATGACTTATTTCAGAAAACTGCAATATTACTTATCATAAGAAAAGAAGAAAAAATATTATACTTTACATTACAAAAAGAAAAAGTGCGCTCTACATTAAAGGCAGAGGTTTCGAAGAAAACAATAAATGTTTTTTGTTAGTGAACCTGATAGTTCTGCACATGAAATGTAAATATTTGTTCATTCTGAATTGCAGAAAAAACCTTTCTTTCGTCCTTGGTGCCTCATATGATTGTGAATTCCACATGAACAGAGGCATATATGGGAATTCTAACACATGACTGCAAAAGTTCTCTGCTGCAATAGACACACACACACACACACACAACACACATACATACAAATTAATAGAATTTATATTTCTCTTCCTTCTTTTCTATTATTTTTTGAGATTGCAAAATAATAACGAAAAAAGAAGAAAAAGAAAGACAAAAGTAGAAAATGAATTTCATACGTTTTCAATTTCTCATAGCGTTGCACAAAATGAAGCAGAAAGAAGATTATATATATATATATATATATATATATATATATATATATATATATATATATATATATATATATATATATATATATATATATATATATATCTGAATTCCAATTAACCAAGGTGCAAAAGAAGTCTTTTCAAACAAGCGAGAGAGAGAAAGAGAGAGGGAAAGATAAGTACAAAAAGGAAAATGGAGAGAGTCGTGGAATTCACTAGGCTTTGGTGAAAAGAGAACCAAGCTTTTTTTTTTAAAAAAAAACTTCCTCTGTTTCCTCTCTACTATGCTTCACACACAGCTATTGAAATTGGCACGTAAGGAAACGTCTCGGGTGCAAATTTTAAATTAACTATTATATCAAAGCCTGTTTGCTATGGTGAAAAGGAACGAACATTGATTTTACTGTAGATTATGCTCTCTCTGATATATATATATATATATATATATATATATATATATATATATATATATATATATATATATAACTTAATCAAGAGAACGAATTTTATTTGTTCAAGTAATAATCTGGTTTTGTTTGTTCAATTCAATAAATATTTCCTAGAAATAAATATGAATTATTAATAGAACAAGGAATTCAAAATTACTCATTTAAAGCACTGACATTTCATAGAGCACAATAGACTTCATTTTTATGAATTTACACAATAACTTTATTAATATATTCGCAATAATGCATTATTAATTTTTTGTTCATGAATCTATATTCATGGTCTTTTCCCATAAACCTTCATTAACTTATTCCAAAATAAAGTTTCATTAATGTGTTTGAACATAAAGTGCTTTTAATTTAAAGTGCATATGAAACTTTGTTAATGACTTTGAACATAAATTTCTGTTAATTTATTAGCACATAAAATTCATTAATGTTTCTAAAGAGAAATTACTGTTAATTATTTTGCATATAAAGCTTCATTAATGTATATGCACGTAGTACATCGCTGTTGATTTCCTTTCATGTGAAACTTCATTAATGTATTTGCACATACATCGCTGTTGATTTCCTCGCATATGAAACTTCATTAATGTATTTGCACATACATCGCTATTGATTTCCTCACATATGAAACTTCGGTAATGTATTTGCATATAAATTGCTGTTGATTTCCTCGCATGTGAAACTAACTAACTAACTAACTAACTCTATGGCCTATGGAACCCGGAGGTTCAGTGCCGCGTTCACAAAAGCTCTCCACTGACTTCGATCCTTAGCTAATTGCATCCAGTTTCTACTTTGTATTCCTATCTCTGCGAGATCCATCTTAATATTGTCCTCCCATCTGCGCCTAGGTCTTCCTAATGGTCGTTTTCCTATGGGTCTACCAGTCAAGACTTTGAAAGCGTTTCTACTTTCTTCCATTCTAGCTACATGACCTGCCCACCTAAGCCTCCTAGACTTGACGACCCTAACAATGTTGGGTAAACCGTATAAACTATGTAGTTCCTCGTTATGAAGCTTCCGCCATTCTCCATTCTCGTTCCTCTTGGGTCCGAATATTCTTCTCAGGATCCTGTTCTCAAATACTTTCAGTCTATGTTCTTCCCTCAGAGTAAGTGACCATGTTTCACAACCATACAGAACAACAGGCATGATTATCGTTTTATATATTTTAAGCTTTAAATTCCTCGACAGAATTCGCGACGACAAGAGATTTTGAACCGAATAGTAACACGAATTCCCTGCTTTTAGTCGATATTTAATTTCTTTGTGAATATGATTTTCGTCTGTTAATATTGATCCTAAATATTTGAAAGTATCCACTTTATCAAAAGCATTATTTAATATTTTAACGCCTCCACAATTTGCCGTATTACGGTCCCGACGCACTTCCATGTATTTAGTTTTCTCTGCATTTACTTCTAAACCCATGTCCCTGCAAGCGTTTAATAAAATCTCTGCATTTATTTCTACTGTTCTCCTATCATCCCCTATTAAATTTACATCATCAGCATATGCCATAACCTGGTGAATGCCGTTCAACTCTAGGCCCTGGTTGCTATCTTTGATTTTCCTTATGGCGTATTCCAGCACAAAGTTAAATAATAATGGCGACAACGCATCTCCTTGTTTCAGGCCATTTTCGACGTGGAAGCTCGTGGACAAAAATTTTCCTACCCGGACTTTACTTTGGGATTCACTTAAACATACCTTAATTAATCTAATTAGCTTTCTCGGTATTCCAAGTTCTGTAAGAACGTTGTATAATGTTTCTCTCCTAACCGAGTCGTAAGCCTTTCTAAAATCAATAAATAGTTGATGTACCGGGGTATTGTATTCCCACTTCTTTTCGAGTATTTGGCGAATGGTAAATATTTGGTCGATAGTTGATCGATTTCGTCTAAATCCGCACTGATAATCTCCAATAATTTCATCTGCGTATGGGGTCAATCTTGCTAACAGAATATTTGAAAGGATTTTATAGGATGTTGACAGAAGAGAAATGCCTCGATAATTATTACAGTCAGTTTTGTCGCCTTTCTTGTGAATTGGAACAATGATTGACTCTTTCCACTCTTGTGGCAATTCTTCCTTGTTCCAGATAAGGAGAATGAGTTTGTGTATCTTGTTCCACAATTTTTCGCCTCCAGCTAAAATTAACTCAGCCGGAATTTCATCTACACCCGGAGATTTGTGTTTCTTCAATTTCTTTATAGCGGCTTCCACTTCTATTCGATTGGGTTCTGGAATATACGGTTCTGCGGTGTGTATCTCCTTTTCTCCACGCACATTAGTTTTTGGCTGCGTGTTCAGCAAATCGTCAAAGAAATCTTTCCATCTATTTAAGAGGCTATCCGTATCGGTGAGAACTGTTCCGTCAGATTTCTTTAATATATAAGCACGAGGTTGATAGCCTTTCTTAAATTCGCTGATCCCCTTATACATGTCCCGAATATTTTTATTTTTACTATTATCTTCAAGTTCCTTAATTTTAGCTTTCAAAAAATCCCGTTTCTTTGTTCTAAAAGTTTTGGAAGTTTCCCGCCTGATATCTGCGAAATTTTGTGTAGTTGTTTCATTCGGATTTTGTAGCCACCGTAATTTTGCCTGTTTTCTCTTCTCTGCTAGTTTAATGCATTCTTGGTCGAACCATGGTTTGTTCCTACGTATTTCCGCATGTCCCAATTTTTCTATTGCTGAAATTTTAATGCTGTCTCTAATTTCAATCCAAGTATCCTCAACACTAGTGCACTCCGAGTCTTCTAAAACCGCGAATCTATTCGAAACTTCAGTCTGGTATTCCTCTCTTACCTGGCTCTCTTCTAATTTCTTTAAATTAAATCTCTCCGTTTTCGGACATTGAATATTACCTTTATTCAACGATAATCTTTCCCGTATTATCGCTACTACCAGGTAGTGATCAGTGTCACAATCAGCCCCTCTAAACGACCGGACGTCAATTATGCTAGATTGTCTTCTTCTATCTACTAAAACGTGATCAATTTGATTATGTGTTTTTCCGTCTGGTGATGTCCAAGTGTATTTATGAACGTCGCGATGTGGGAATTTTGTACTCTTCACGATTAGGTTTTTGGATGTTGCAAAGTTCACGAGTCTAACACCGTTGTCATTACTTTCCTTATGCAAACTTTCGTTCCCTATAATCGGTTTGAAAATATCCTCTCGTCCTACCTTCGCATTGAAATCCCCTAATAGAATCTTCATATGGTATCGCGGGAGTTGGTCAAATATCCGTTCCACTTCTTCGTAAAAACTATCTTTTATATCGTCACCCTTATCTTCAGTTGGAGCATGTACATTTAAAACAATAATATCACACCACCGTCCCTTAAGAGTAATAAAAGAAAGTCTGTCAGTAACAAATTCAACCCGTTTAATTGCTGGTAATATTCGTTTGTGAACGAAAAACCCTGTTCCTAACTGGTGATTTTTATTTCCTTCCCCGTAAAAGAACGTAAAATTTCCGGAATTCTCAGATCCATTTCCTTCCCACCTAACTTCCTGAACTCCTACTAAGTCCATCCTGTATTTCTCTAACTCACTCGTTACAGATTTTAACGCGCCTGCCCTATAAAGACTTCTAATATTCCATGTTCCAAATCTCATGTCCATTTTCTTTTGCTGATGTCGTGCCAAGTTATCAGTCCTTGTCCGAGGCTTTTGTGAATGTTTCTGAACAAGTGCCTTTTTTTACAGGATGAGGGTGTTAGCCTTACCCAAACCCCCAAGCTGGAGGACCACTCCTAGTCGTCTGTCCGCGACTGCTTATTCAGTATATTCGCAGCTAACCTCTATATCTAGAGGCCTTCTCCTCGATCCGCAACCTGAGGACGCGCCATGCCGTGGTGACAGGAACCCACGTTACACGGCGCATGTGAAACTTCGTTAATATTTTTACACATAAATAGTAGTTAATTTGTTTTCATATAAAACTTTATTAGTATACTTGCCCTTAAATCGCAAATATCACATATAAATCTTCGTTGGTTGGTATATTTATATATGCATTGCTGTTAATTTCTTCGCATATAGAACATCATTAATGTATTTGCTCATAAAGCGCTAATAATTTCTTCGCATATAAAATTTTATAAGATAAGGAGATTGTTGAGTTCGCCTCTACCTTACCTTTTCACTAGCGAATAAAATTTTAGGAATGTTTTCTGACGATACTAAACTTTTAAAACTACATATATTTCAGTGTTTTCTTTACACTATAGATCACAATCCCATAGAATTAATATGCATACACGAATGCATATTAATATATATGCATACACGAATGCATATAATTGCATACACGAATAACAAATTACCTAGGTAAATCAATACTATTATTTCCTTAGAAATAATTGCCTAAGCGGAACCAAAGAGAAACCATCATTTAATTTTTCTTAAAAAGAAAACAGAATCAATAAGTTACTGAGTATAATAAATGAAATGCATAGCCATAAAATCAGTTATCGTAGTTCACTATTTAATTATATCCTATTAATATTATTCTTCAGTAGAAATTTTGAACTGATAATTGAATTAACTTATAGAAACCAACTTACAGTGACATTAACCACGGAGTAGAACTGAGTGATTATTAAAGAATAGGCATATAGTTCTATCACTTCGAAGGCAATCTCATCCATTTACTTCAATGGTGTCGGAAGTTTTCCTTTGTAGCAACTGGCCAACGAGTATAGCTTCTGTGCGCGTTATCCGGTTATGATGCTCGGTATCGACGAGGATACGACCTCGAGAAAGGATTTGGATACCATTTTCAATGGTAATTCCCGTGTCATATTTCATCGGTGCTGGAAATCAACGTTGAATTTCAATCAATCAATTCGAGAAAGGATTTGGATACCATTTTCAATGGTAATTCCCGTGTCATATTTCATCGGTGCTGCAAAGCAACGTTGAATTTCAATCAATCAATTCGAGAAAGGATTTGGATAACATTTTCAATAGTAATTCCCGTATCATATTTTATCGGTGCTAGAAAGTAACGTTGAATTTCAACCATTCAATTTTGTGACTAAGTGATTAGTTATGTTCAGTTTAATAGTAGAGTTGGGTATTCGATTCCAATCAGAACTTACGTGGTGATGCGAATTTTGCATAACTGTAAGATCCTTGTCACATAGTCTGGTGGTGGAATGGTACTAAACCACTAAATGAACGGATCCAGCTTAAGTCATCCGCTAAGTTGAGCAGAGCAGATTTACCTAACTATTTCAATCTACGGAAGATGTTAGTTTTGTCAGAAGTGGCAACAACATCGCAATTTATTACTGGTGATTGTGATCCACAAATTTCTATCCTCTACTTTAATATTTAAAAGATTAAACGTAGGTATATTGTTGCTTCGGGTTACGATAAGTCGGTACGTACAAAAAATCTTGTAAGGTTCAAAATACTTTACTCTAAATGCAGTTGCAGTAAATATTCGATGAATCCTTTGCTGGCCACTCTGTACATTAATTTTATAAAACTTCTGGAGGCACCAATGTTACAGTTCAAGCATAATCTCTTTCTCTCTCTCTCTCTCTCTCTCTCTCTCTCTCTCTCACACACACACACACATACAGAGGCAGATACTACATTACTTTCAGCCTTTGTAGGTTCCTCTACTTGAAGCTTTTGGAAAGTGTAGCCTTAGGCTTTTCACGTAGCCATCCGCCACAAAGGATCTGGGGATTACGTTTCCATAGGATCATGTTTACTTTCAATTCGCCTACAACTAAGGCTCGCCTTTGCCGGCTTGGCTTCACCTTTCCTTTCCTTCTGAGCTTTTACCTTTTTCTACCGTACTTTGACTCGGTACGTTAAAAGGGAGGAAAAAGATAAAATGCTTTTCCCATCTTTACAGTACAAACAAACCATTACCCAACAAATAGTATTTGAGAAAAGAATTAGTCGATGAGGAAAATAGGATATTAAAAACTATTATTTTTAAATAAATAGATCCTCTGTTGAGGAAAATGCCGCAGTGTCACAGTCGATGAGGATCTACATGTCTTAGATTTAAGGTCTGGGGTCAAGGTCTCTATACCTTAGGTTTTGAAGTTACTGTGAATCCTAGTGAGAATGATATCAACAACTCCGTCTACTCTAGTCCAAATGTGGCTCAGAGGTACAGTCTTGTTCAAAAAAATATTGACCACTCACCTTGCATTAGAAGGCCATATTTTAATACTTTAGCTTTAAGTCTTTTAGGATTTTTGGTAACTTTTGTTATCATGGCGTAGTATCATCTTTGACCGTTTATTTAAGTTCTATAACAGGTATTTAAGCCGGAAGTTTTTATTCGTCAAGTCGAGGATGGACGAAAGAACACCTCAGATGCGTTTTGGAACTGAATGGTCAACTTGGCGGCGCCAAGTAGGGGCGGAGAGTCATGACTTTTTTCTTTTTTCTTAAGGCAAATTTAGAAACATTTTTACGCCTTTAGTTTTCAAGATATCAGATTGAAACTTTGCGTACGGATTATGTGTACCTTTGGTTATTTCTCAATACTTTTTGAAGATCCCTACGTGGAACCGAGGTCGGGCTCGAAGGGCGCAAGTGTTCCGAGGCTGTGATTTTTCAGAAAAATTTCCGGTTTTCCCGATTTTTCCGGTTCAGGTGATGATACGGACATGTAAGTGGTACCGTTGGAAAGAGTTTGTTATACTGACTCTAGGCCAAATAGTAATGACGCAGTAAATTTTTATAATATGCATATATAGGTCCTAAATTCAGACGTTTTCGCCCTTTGTTTTCAAGATACAAGATTGAAATTTCGCACGCGTATTATGTACATAACCGTATTTTTTAAAAATAAACTTCAGATCCCTACGTGATCGCAGGCCCGGGCCCGAGAGGCAAAGTGTTTTGGTGGGATTTCTCAGAAAGCCAAAATCTCAAGATCTTGATGTGTCGCTATCAATTTTCATCAGGATGCAAAGAGTCAAGAGTTCCAGTTTTCCGATTCACGTGTATGATATGGACATGTGAGTGGTACCGTTGGAAAGGGATCGTTGTACTGAAGAAAATGGTATTTGAACCATGACCTAGTCAAATAGTAATAACACTGTATATTTTTGAAGTACTTCTACTTCAAAAATTTACCCCGACCTTAGTTTCCAAGATACAAGATTGAAATTTCGCACATGTATTATGAACATAACAACTTATTTTCTTTTTTTTTAAAAAAATTAACACAATGGTTTGGAATTCACCTTAAATTAAACTCCAACCAAGCAACTAATCTAAGTATCGAGACCATTGAAGTGTAAAAGCGAGGGCGTACTTTCAAACTACATGGCACACAGACCTTCGAAAAAGTAATTTTTAAAGAAATTAACTAGAGGACAATGTCTAGTACTAAATGTTAGGAGATTCAATTTAACATGGATTTTAAACAATTCCCATTACATATTTCGGGTCTATGAATTTTTTCTCGTTTTAAGGAATGTGATCCACCAAAATAAACTTCTTTATATATTTACTCTGTCTGTCCGTACGTCCGCCCAAAAAGCCAAAATCTCAAGATCCTGATGTGTCGCTATCAATTTTCATCAGGGTGCAGAGAGCCAAAAGTTAGTCATAGATTCATTCAGTTGATCCGAAGATATTGTCCCCTCATGTAGTTATTATAGATGAATTGCCCCTTGCTATTATGCAAACCAACTGTACTTAAAAGTCAGGCTGGTTGTATATCATTCATTTACTTTCAATATTCTAACGAAGCTCCATCACGTGGCGTACAAGTGACATCGTTACTTGTTAAGTAAAAAAAAAAAAATAATAATAAGGTTTTCCTATATATACCCCATTATCCAGAAACATGTCTTCAAATTGGATATACTATGCATATCGTCAGTAAGATCTTCAACACAGACTACCAACAAAGGAGACGGACATTTGTATTCTTGGAATCAGACAGTCTCTATTTTTCCTCTCATACATCTAATCCTTCATTTTTCTTTTGAGTAACAGTACCCATGCTTTGTTCTTTTACGCTCAGTGTATAGTTTTACACCGTCTTCCATTGTGTATAAGTGACGGAGATCTTCGTAACACCCATCAAACAAAGCTTGTATACCTGTCTTATTTGTACGGATAAAGGAATCTGAAACCATTCACGTTATGTAAGTATGTTCATCTATATAGATTACCTGGAGGATCGTCTATACGAGAACAAGAGGATTTTAAAAGAAGAATATATGTTTATTGATATATTTACGTAGTTGCTTAGTAAATATATGTAATAGATACGCTGTCAAAATATCATATTTCATACTTAATTTGACGTTCAAAGAGGGTTCGAATTCAAGCACTGAAAAATGAAATAGAAGTTGGAATTTCTCTTCTTTATAGGAATTTTAGTAATAAAAGAAAATTTGGAATTGAAGGTATTCTCTTTTTTTAAAATTTAATTCCAACTTTGGAACTGCGAACTTATATTTTTATTTTCGAGATACTACAGGAATAAAGACATTCTCGTAATAATTCCAAAAGAAAAGAAAATTCGAATTTCCACTAATTAACTGTGTTTGGAAACAGTTTCGGACACTTTAGGGTATTGTGTCTCACACCCCTATTACTTTAGTGAATTGAGATCTAATTCTTTCTGATACTTTGGTGAACTTAGTCAGATTTCTTTTTCCCTTCATAAGAAACTTATCTAATTTTTTTTAGTTATATATAGGTCATACCTTAATTTCTTTAGTCACCTATGAGAAGCGAGTTTCATTTCTTTATGTTTCATTGGTGAATAGGCTCTACTTCGTTTCATTGCCTATGTGAAATAAATTCCACTTGTTTGTTTACTAGGTGAATTGTGCTCTACGTTTCGTTATTTATATGAAATGAGTTCTATTTGTTAGGTTTTCATGATGAATTAAGCCTTACTCTATTTTATTACCTATGCGAAGTAAGTTTTACTCTTTTAATTTAGCGAATTGAAACCTATTTGTTGTTTTGTTACCAAAGCGTCCCACTCTTACAGTTACCAAAGTGAATTAAATTTCGTTTTTATAGTTATCTAAGTGAACTTCAATTTAACTTACTTCAGTTACCTAAGTGAACTGAATTCTAGTTACTTTTGTGAAGTTGGCGAATTGAGTTCCACTTTCTTTACTTGCTTCAACTACCTAACTAAACTGAATCTTACTTACTTTTGTTCCTTGGTGAATTAAGCTTTACTTATTTTATTACCTATGTGAAATAAGTCTATAGCTTATTTCTATCATAACAATGTGAGATCTATTTCTTTATTCATTACCAAAGTGAAGTAATTCCTGTTTATTTAGATACCTAAGTGATTTGACTCTGTTTTTTGTTATCTAAATGGATTGAATTTCATTTCTTTGTATTACCTAAATGAACTGAATCCAAGTTATTTTTGTAACATTGGAGAATTTAGTTCCACTTTATTTCGCTACCTAACTGAATTCAATAACTTGATTTTCTTTCCTAGGTGAGTCAATTAGAAACGGAAACAGAAATTTGTGTCAATTAGCTGGTGCATGGTTACTGCGTGTTTTTATTTATTCCTCCTTATTCCTTATTACTGACATAACCTATACGAGTATAGCATAGTATAGCATCAATTTATTATTCAGTTATATAAATTACTTCAAAACTCACCAATTATATTTGTAGAAGCTTGTGCTGTAGTTACAGTAGATTATATTAGTTTAACCTAATTTACAAATTTATTTTTAGAAAATAAAAATACTTGAATGAGTTGATGTAAAGGAGTTAAATAAAAACAATACATTATTAGTTCTGTCTCTTATTAAGATTCATATTATTAGTGTTATTATTAATATTGACTATTATTGATCATATAATTAAACTAGGAAAATAATATACTGTAAGTTCGAAGGGCACGAAGTAAATTTAATCTTTCTTTTCTTCTTCTTTTTCTTCTTTCTGGGCTAATAAGAAAAAAATAACTAGACGAGTATAGCGTTTAATTGGTTCTTGAATAGCAACTTCTTACAAAATTTTCTTAATAAGAAAGTTTCTTAGATTTCACCTTTAATTTTCTTCCCTCTCTTTTTCTCTATCCCGTTTCTTCTTCTAAGAGGAAAATATATAGAAAAAGAAAGCAGACTCTTTCTACCATCTATCTAGTTTCCTCGTCGTCGTTTTTTCCTTCCTTCCTTCTTTTGGTGCGGTGGTAATTTTGCATTTCCAACATCGTCTGTTGATCGATTTCCATGTCAAGAGATGGTTGGTTCTTCTCCTTGCAGCTCAGCATCCTCTTTTCATACCTCCTGGTACTTCTTCTCTTCCTCCCCCTCTCCCCAAAACCCCACCAAGGAAAGAATACAAAACTATAACTCTCGGTTTAAAGCTTTAAAGGATGCTTGATACACAAATATGATTGAGCATATCATTAAAGTCTGTGCGTTAAATTTTAAATCTTTTAAAGAAAAAAGATACCAAGATGCTTTTATAAAAAATATATACCAAAAAGAAATAGTTATTTTTAATAAAATACTTTATAAATAAAAAAAATACTCCATAAAATAAGATATACTTCAGCAAAATACAAGATAATATCTGAAGATTTATAATGTAACTTTGAATTTACAGCACGCTACAATCTAAATGACACAGCGATTATTTTCAATAATTTCTCACTGATGATCAGTACTATGTGGCACCAAAGGGTTTACGTACAAACGACGTAAGGACGAATCAAAAAATCCAATATATTTCAATCAAAAATTTCTTGTACGCCTTATATATATGGAGAACTACGTATAATGTAGCCAAACCCAAACTATCACTTAACTCAATATGGCGTGCTTATTCCGGAGTAAATACGAAAACTCAATTTAGGGGCCGTTCAAAAAGTTTTGTGGCCCTTGATCCAAAAACTAATTATTGGCAAAGATCGCAATCTTTTGATACTTTTTTTTGATCATTTCTAAAATTCTTGGCCAAGTCTAAAATACATAATTTTGTACGTATTAAAAAGTTACGTTATAAAACTTTGTTATGTTACATTATAAAGTTAAAAGTTACATTATAAATATATTGGTCTTATTTTATGGAATATTTCATTAATAACGTTTATAACGTAAATTTTTTACTGTATTAATTTTACTATTATTAATATTCTGTACTTACGGAACACGTATTAGATCTACTACTTTCTGTTTCAACATTGGACCAATACAGATAAAAAAAAAAAAAAACAGATAAGAGGTAGTGATTGGACGTTACTGATATTAATTCAGTATTCCAGGAAATGGTTCCATTTCTGTTCTTATCACTTTCAAAACCGGTAGTACTGTATTTACTAGTTTCTATTCCCATACTTTGGAAATCTACCATAACTTCGCAATGTGAAACTAAACTCGTGTTTTGATTACTTGTGACTAACCTCCCCCTTCTTTTCTCCTATCGAGATTTGTTTCGTCGCTAAGGTAACTATAATCTAGCTACCTAAGGATAATTAGAAATTTAGAAACCAGAATATTAAAGAAAAACTGACCGTGCTGCCTCAAGAAGAATTGAAGAGGGGAGTTAGTACCACAAAATGAAATTTAAAAAAAAAGTAATTTTGAATTTTGAAATAAAAAAGGGAAATATAAGTTTCCAATGTGTTGTAAATATTGACGAAGTCGAGAAATTTCTGAGACCTTCCTTCCGCGTGTTCGTGGTTAAGTAATTGATTTTGAATTCCAGTGGGTACCTAAATAAAACAGTTACCAACACATGTAGATATCCACAAAGTAAACGATTTTTTTTCGGAGCACATTGTCATTAATTAACGATAGAACAAGATTATTAGAAACATCAGTTAAATCTAGAACCTTTGAACCACATCAGAGGTAAAGGCAGTATCTAGTATTTTTATAAGTCAAATAAAATGGATTAAAATACAAGATATATATGATTTTATTACATAAAACTGCAAAAAAAATAGAAAAAGTAAACAAATACGTTTATACATATCGATAATTATAATGATATATCATTATATATATATATATATATATATTATTGTTCGTAACTCGAACATTAACTAGAATATTAAAGTACGAAATATAGCTTTAAGTACGAAATTTAAATGTTTATATACATTCTCGGAATACGTTTTGAAATTCTTCACATATTTTTCTTCATCTCCTCAATATATATATATTTAAAATCACTTTGTCCCAATTCTCAATTTTCTACTTTATATTATGTTTTCGCTGTTTAGTACTCAAAATAATTAAATTGTTTACATACTTTAATACAACGAAAAAGGAAAGAAAGAAAAAAAATAACATACAATAACGTGGGTCAGAATAAAGTTTGTTTTATAATCAAAATAGGTAGTTTTAATTTGTCCACATCGTGTAATTTTATTTTGTTTGTCCAGTATGATATTTAGGATGTAGAATCATATTGAATCGTAGAATCTCCGGACAATAACGGTAATATGTCGCAATATTTTTTTCTCATTCGCCGTTGAAACGTAAGACTTGAAAATATTTTGTTACTACTAGAAACACCTTCCACTATCAATTTATTCTCACTTCAGGGGCACAAAGGCAATGAAAGTGGTCAACTATATCCTCATCGAAACGGAAAGACTTTAAAACGAATGACTGTATGTCTGAAGCTGAGTTAACATATCGTCATATCACTGAAGAAGATATCACTGTATATCGAAAATTAAATACTTTAGGATTTGAAATATCTTGAAATTTATTATGTTATAAATAACTTAGTCAAACTTTCCACTTCTCGTACTTTAAGTACATATGCACTGAGGTAAGGCAAAAGAGAGTAAAAGTTGAAGATATCCAAAGATGGCTAAGTAGTTCCGCAGTTCACCTTACTTATCTTCCATGAACAAGAACTGAAATATTATAATATTGCCTTGCCGTGATTAACTTTAAAACCAAAATAGTCATTTCTTCTCTCTGGTTTAATAGTGATCTTTTACGAATAATTTTATCCTTCGTATGAAATACATGTGAACCTTCCCATTTCGATTTCATTTCACAACTTTCCTTTAGTTACAGACAGAATGACTCGGGCTTATGGTATGAAAGCATTGCGTTTCGTTACCAGTTACAAAACAGTTCGTTAATTCAAAGCTAATAAAGTTTAATAATTGCAGTATCAGAGAAGGGACCTAGCTTTACAAAGTTGTAAAGTTTCATTTAATTTACATATATATATTATCTACAGAGGGATGGCTATAGTCGAGAGAACAAAACAACGTGGTAGGAAATTCGAGAAACTCACCAGATCACGATCTATCTTTACAATATTCTAAGTACAACGAAGATAATATAAAAAAAATACTTATAAAGACCCCATCTCCACGGAGGCATAATTATTTTACAATTATTTCTTCGTATTCATAAATGTATGAAATACTACTTAGCATTTATGTTTTATCATCCGTGACTATAAACATATGGAGTTTCTAAAGAACCTGCCATTTACGAAGCGCTCTCGAAATCTAATTTCCATCTTCATACAAATGCAAAATTTAATAAATTATCATAAACACAAGATCTCAGGCCGACCCTATCTGACACCGATTACATACAGCTTTCTACTGAAATAAACATCATACTCCATTGAACATATAGTTTCACAAACCACAAAGTCAACCTGACATGTAACCATATTTGTAAGCATAATGAAACACTCTTTCCAATCATAAAATAAAAAAAATCGATTTCTCTGGCCAGACTATTACCTGAATATTTCTTAATTCTTAAATGAGTGGCTGAATATTCAGAATTTAAGTTATTTAATTTTAAATCCTTCCTTTTAATAATTTTTATGTTCGCGTACTAATATAATTTAGTTCCAAATTAATGGGAAGAAAGTTATTAATTTATTAAGACGAAACAAAATTAGGGCAGGGACAAAACAAAACGGGGATTAAAAGAGAATAAGTTTTAAGGAATTATACCCTGCTAGGCAGGTCCGGCATCTCGAAGTTCTTTAAGCAAAACTGCTGGTAAAAAAAAAATCTTCTCTAATATTTTAACTCACGTTTCAGCCGTCATCAGGACATCTTCCATATGGATACTCTTACTTTTATTAATATCTAATAAATCATATAGCTCTAAGAACAATTCTAAAACAGAGAAATTTCCAAATCGTGGTTCAGTCTCCATGAGCTATTTTCAGTATAACTCCTCTAGCGGCAGCAATACATTTGAATTCACATAAAAGAAAAAGAGGAGGGGGATACGACGACAAGACATTCTTAGTATCGGCTTATCTTAAAAGATCAGTCGCCGACCGCAAATAGCAAAGCTAACATGTTTATAAAACGTCTAACTAAAATAAGAAATTAAGAAAAACAAAATACAAGAAAATGTGAATAACTCCTCAAATAAAGAAAACCATTCGTCAGACTAGTACTAATATACTAGGAATGCTCAAGTAGCTTGGAATAAAAAAAAACACTAGAATACCATTTATTTCCGAAAGGTGACAAAGCATTACCATGCAGGTATCGACCCGCTCAATGGCAGTAAACACGAAATAACAGATAACGTAAACCTTCATCCATGCTCGAAATCCGAATGTCCCTAAAGTCTAAATATCAAGTGTAGGATTTAATTTTTACCACTTTATACGTCTATATATATAAATACGTTTTCTTTGCTAAAGGTGAATATTCGTGGAAAGAAAAAAAATAAAATATCCATGTAATGTAATGTGTGTAATCCTATGTAATTCTTGTTTAACGTTTATATAATTGTATTAAAGTGTATGTATGTATGTATCGAATGAGGATTAACTTTAGATGTTACTGTGATATACATATGATGCGGTATGTGTGTTTGTGTAGTGTGTGATGTTTTGATGAGTGTGATAATGTTTATGTACTAAACTCAGACAATATCTTATAACTATATTCATTTCCGGAGCTCATCTCGTACGCATAAACCAGTTATCAAAGCCTCGAAGGAGATTAAAACAGGCAATCCACTCTACTTGAACTCTGGATATATTAAAGACAAACCACAGGCAATAATGGGTGTTAGGACTGACAGGAAGATATAAGCGCGTAAAAAAAACTAGAGAGTAGTACGTTGACACGATATGACGACGACGACTAAGGAAGAAACTCGCACCTTCACATGTACGATGTAACTAGAATAAACTTAACTTTTGCACAAAAAAAATAGCTAATATTGTTATAAGTAAATATGAGACTATAAATAAATGAGTGAGTGAATGTATGATGTATCGGTATTTATATAAATCAAAATCTTTAAAAAAAATAAATATACACCTTTTAAATCTAGTGTAGTTGCATCCTAGGTAAAGAGAGAGAAAATAAAGGGGAATGTTAAATTCGTAAAATAAATAAACCCAGGACACGATCGTAACTACTATAGAATTACCATAAATTTTATATTAGGAAAGAAAAAAAAAATATGATCCCGAAATATTATCTACTTCCCTCGCCTTCTATGCAATGAAGTAATGTTTATGGGAGATACTTAGTTCCACAGGTCTATAAACTTTGCATAATACATACACAAAGATATAATGTTAGCTAATAAAAAAAATATAGGTGAAAATTTCCAGTCATGATTTATACAGTGCACTACAGTTATAACGGAATTAAGTTTCCGTCTTAAATAGGTCGTCAGGCCTATGCCTAAACAGAACCTCTCCAAATTTAGGTAACTACTTTATTGAAAAAGAGGAAAAACAACAGAATTACCATCTTCAATTTCTATGACTCTCTATATTTACTAGGACGGTGAACGGAAGTGCACTAACCGTAGGACGTTTAAGAAAGGGACTACTGTAATTTGTTTGTCCAAACAATCCGAAATATTACGTATTCGTATTCTTTGCTATTTCGATTTTATTAACTTTATGTTACTAACCAAATCTAAGGCGAAAATTTATAATTGGAACACTCATAAACAAAATAACACATTTGCTTTGGCACGTGAGAGAATGCAAGCTCACTAGTTGAAAATACACACACGTATGTCCTGATATGTATAAGAAAACCAATACTATAACACCTATTCAAAACAATAACCACTGCCAACCTCTGATCAAAACATCATGTTACTCACTTCGAACAATGTGCTCCAGGAAGGAAAAAAAAAAGATTATGTTACACCCTTCATTCTGATCAAATAATGTGAAGACTGGTGATAATAGACAAGATTAACGACTACATCGCGGGGAGCCCTTTGAAATGCTTAAGGGAGGGAGCACACCGAATTAGAAACCCATGTTAAAATTGTATAACATTTTCCCAGGCATTTTACACTCTTAACATGACATAACACTCTCACAGATAAATATACCTTTACGAGCCAAGCCCCTATAATTTCTATTATGTTAATTTGTAGCCCGAAACTTTTAACTTTCACCAAAGGGAAGGACTCCTCAATATCAATTTTCACTATTTCTTAAGACGAATCGTTGTACTTTCTAAATTCCACAAAGCATAGCCCAACATGGTGTGTCCAACAGACCAGTTTTCTTCATTAAACAATCTCCAGTGCTTGGCTCAAATTGATTACCAGAATCTTACCTCAATAGGTGCACCATATAATTTTTGAAATTGTATTATTAAAGTCACAAGAATCACTAGATTTTGGCATTATTTCAATTTTCTTTACGCCGATGGAATAGCGTTGATGATATTTCTTCCTCCGTCCTGTTAGAAAATCATAGCGTCGGTCTAATACTACTCTCGCGCGCAGTCCCCAAGCTACCTTCGAAAATGTTTCGTATTTTCGCCTCTGATCCGATTCGCACGCATAATTTGCGGAGAACCTAACAAGAAACAGTCGCAATCCAGACGGAAAGAAAGTTTACGGTACCACTAAAAGTAAAAAAAAATATTTTAAAAAATGTAAAACGGGCGATCAATAATCGGTCGTGTTACATCTACCGGCCTCCTTTAAAAATAAAAGTAATATTTTACTTTTATTCTTAAAGTAATGCTTCGATACACTGTCTCCCAAAAAAATCCTAAGGTAACATGTTGCGCCAGAAGATTAACAGTGGGACGAGTTCTCCTGAAATACATATACAATTAGAGTGGATAGTCCTTTAATAGTTCTTCACGTTTTTCTGCGGAACAGTTGAAAAGCTTCAGATTCCGGAAATTCTGAGTTCCTATGCTTTCTCCATTTAAAGTATGTAAGACGGCACAGTTCTTGAGTATCTTTTTGATGAGATATGGTCCAGCATAACACTTCATCCATTTATTTATCTTATATTGTTGAGGTGAAGATAGGAAGTGAGTTCTCAACATTACGAGTTGGCCTTCCTTCAGTTCAATTTCTACGCCAGCCTTCGGTACGGATTTATGTTTTCTCTCCCCAGAGTGTATTTCAATGTATTTCTTTCTGTCATCTACTTCATCTAATCCAGGTGGCCAAGGGAAAGATTTCCTGAACGTCTCTACCGCTGAGTAATTGAAGAAGAGTTCAGCTGGTGCACATCCTATACTTTCACAGTATGAATGGTTCAGTAATTCCTGAACTCTAACCAGATGTTTCGTCCAAGTAGTATGGTCATTGTAGCATTCCAATCTAATCAATCGATTTAATTCCTTGTGACTTCGTTCGGTCAAGCCGTTTGAATTCGGAGTATAACTTGATGTCAAGATATGTTTAATGCCGTGATTCGTACAGTACTCCTTCCATCTCTTGGACTGAAATTGTGCTCCACGATCAGTCACTATCTCAGCAGGATACGGGACCATATGGAAATATCTCCTTTCTAAAGTTGTAATTATTTCCTTTGCATGGGCAGTCTTCAACGGTAGAAAGCTGATAAATCGAGAATAGATGTCTATCGTGGATAGTATGTAGTAATATCCTTGGCTAGGGGGCAACTTCCCTACTATGTAAATACCTAATTTGATATGCGGAGCTCTAGACTCAATGTGACATTCTTCCTTCGCCACAGCTCGCGTTGCAAATTTAGTCTGGGCACAATCTACACAATCACGGACGTATCTTCTGATGGTCCATTTTTGTTTTCTCCAATAGAAGACGGAGCGACACAATATCCAACATTTCCGCACTCCAAAGTGTCCTTTCGAGTGTACAATCTTAATTATGTCATTGACACAGGCTTGAGGGATCACCAAAAGCCATCGTAGAGCACGAGGATTTTTGACATACAATAAACCCGTTTGACACGCAATTTTGTCTGTATTACCAGACGCTAATTGTGCTTTTAATTTCATACAAAGTTCATCCCGTTCCTGCTTAATTTTGAAATCGTCCAAATTTATATCCGCAAAGTCCTTTACAAAAAGGAAATTGACATAGTGAGTCTCGGACTCAACGAAAACTTCGGGTGGGTACCGACTCAATGTGTCGGCTACAAAATTCCTTTTCCCAGGGCAATGATCAAATATTAGGTCAAATTTCTGTAGTTTTAATAATATACGAGTCGTGCGGGGTTCAAGACTTTTCAAGGTAAAAGCATGAGTGACGGCAGCGTTGTCGGTGTGCACATAAGTTGTCCGACCCATAATGTATTGCTCGAAGTGTTCGCAAAGGAACAACACAGCAAGTAGCTCGAGTTGAAAAATCGAAAGGGATAATTCAAAAGGTTTTACACGTCGACTGGCATACCCAATAACGTTCGGTTCATCACTTTCAGGCGGGTATTGTGAAAGCAAGCCTGCGAGATTCTCCATACAGGCATCACTTTGAATGTGATATGGGAGAGAGAAATCAGGCTGGCTCAATACTGGCGGTTGGGTCATTATCTCTCTTAGCTTATAAAAAGATGACAAAGTCTCCTCGTCGAAAACAAATTTCCGATCTTTCTTGAGGAGATCGTATAACTTGGATGTTAATTGTGAAAAGTTGTTTATATGTTTTCTCCTCCAGTTTACGAGGCCTAAAAATTTTCTCAATGCTTTTCTGGTTTTAGGCACAGGAAAACATCGAATCGCTTCATTGTGTTTAGGATCTACTTTAATTAACTTTCCACTAACAATGTGTCCTAGAAATTTGATTTCGCGTAGAAAGAAATTACACTTCTTAAAGTTAAGTGAAAAGTTTGCCTTCTTAAAAATATTAAAAGCAGTGGCTAAGTGGTTTAGGTGCGCCTCCTCGGACTGACTTTTGATTAAAACATCATCTAAATACAAAATGACGAAAGACCTAGTTGTTGAACCAAAGAACTGATGCATGACATGTTGGAAAATTGCTGGTGCGGATTTAATCCCTTGAGGTAATACTGTCATCACATACTGTCGACCTTTGTAGAGAAAGCTAGTACAAGCGTAAGATTCGGAATGGAGACTAATGCCATAGTACGCAGAGGAACAATCGAAACTACTGAACCATTCGGCTTGTGCTACTCGATGTAGAAGTTCCGTGATTGGTTCGACCTGCACCTGAGGAGAGACTACTTTCTGATTCGTAGCTCGAAGATCTAAAACAGGGCGTACTCCACCAGAGGCTTTTCTGACCACATGAATTGGGTTACGGTACGGGGACATCTGTTCCTTGGCAATCCCAAGTCGAAGCCACTTATTCAGTTCAACTTCGAACTCAGCCTGCATGGCCTGAGGTACGGTATAATAGGGACCCACTACCGGTTCCTTGTCCTTGAGTTGTATTTTGTAAGGCGGCGCGTTCACCCTCTTCGGATATTCAGAAAATAAATCTCTAAATTGTATTAAAAGGCTTCGAAGGTCATCTTTTACCCATTTACTTAAATCATCTCGCGTCTTTAGGTAAGAATCAATATCCTCCTCCGTGACACTGCCTTCAGACCCGGGTAAGGCATCAGTATTGATAGCCTCATTTTCCTCCTCTTGTGCGGATAACTCCGCCGTAGCACTCTGACACAATATAATGGGTTCAATCATAGGCTCCCTTTTCACTGGCCGCTCTGGTAGACTTACTCCAATCTCACTGAAGGGAACTGTGACAAAGAGAATATTCGGTTGATCCGTTGGGACTATTATGACATTTCCCAAGCTGTCTTGAAGCTTCATTTCTTTGCGATCTCGATCAATTACTGCTTTGAACTTATTTAGAAATGGACAACCTAAAATAATATCTGTTCTCAAGTATTTTATCACAAACATGGGAATTTCGAAGATATGATCTTGAATATTAATGTTGAAATTTTGTACTCCTTGTATAGCGAACTTCTCTGTACCAGCGAAAGCACCTAAAGTCAGGCCAGAGTATGGTCTGAGTTTAGCTGAAGGAAAACGCTTCTTTAACTGATTCCAAACCTCCCAATCCATTATACAGACCTCCGCACCGCTATCTATGTGGCATTTTAAGGATACTCCCCCTATAGTACCTTTGACTACAGGAGATGTTGAGAAATATTCTTCTTTATCGTCTTTGGGCTCTTCTTCCACCACGAAATTTACTTTAAATTGAACAAACGAATCCAAATTCAGTTTCGAAAGTTGGTTTTCCGAAAAGTGTACATCTTTTTCCAGTTTCTGATCTACGTTATTATTGTTAGTATTATCAATGGGGATCTTTCGTTCATCGCAGTCATCTTCCCCCATAATCAAAAGAGACTGCGTTATTAGTTTGACGACTTAATTGGGGTTTCGCTTTCACTAGTCATGATGGTAATTTTGGGCTCTTCTCGCCTTTCCCCTCTGAGGTTTGATGTCGAATCTCGTCCATTCGACCTATTGTTACTTTCACCAGTACTTTGTTCGGTTTGATGATTGACATTTCGCCGGTCGAATGGTGTTCCACTTCTTCTAGGCCTTCCTCTGTACGAATTGAAACGACCATTACCCCTATTGAAGTTCGGGGCCGGCCTCGATCCACTATTATTACGACTTTCATAATTATTCTGGTCAAAACTGAAATTGCTAGGGTATCTCAAACCAGCTTGAGTGTAAGTCAGGAAATCCGTTTGACAGCTAGTTTCTACAGTTGAAGATGGCGCTTTCATAACTTTAGCCTGTCTAGCATAATATCGTCTTGGTTGGGGCCTATTTTCGAAACTCGTTTTCTGAGGCGAGAGTGCTGCAATTCTTGATAACAATTCGTTAATATCAGTACAAAGATGAGTAGATATAGAACGTGCTTCCTCAGGTGGAAGGCAGTTCAATACGATATCAATAATCTCAGCCGGGTTCGCATTATCAGTAATTGAAAAATACATTTCCACTAGGTTCCAAGCGAAATCTAACAGTGATGAATGTTTATTCTTATCATATCGTTGAGACTGAAGAGTTCTTTTCTGGGAACGTTCGATACGGTCGTTACAATACATCTCCTTGAATAATCTTACAAAGTCATCATAGGTTTTAATCTTATACTTTACAGATTGAAACCAGGCTTCGGCGTAACGTAGTAAACATTTTTCTATTGTCTGAATTCGTTCAGCATCTGTCAGCGGATACATTTCCAAGCAACGTTCTAGTTGGCGTAAGAATCGCCTGGGAACCCCAGGAGAAATATCCCCACTAAAAACAGGAAACTTTTCCAAATCCTTCAATCTTACAGAGTAACCTGGGTATTTTCCTCCTGTGCCATACGGATATGATCGAGGGATACCTTCACTGTAGACTACCTGACTGGAGGCAGGATAGCCAGCGTATGAAGCCGTAGACGTAGGATAAACCGGACCACAATTTGAAGAATTCCCAAAACTGAATACCGAAGTATTCACGCTATAATTCTCTAATACTGGAGCTTGATAGTGAGGAGCAGTAGAGTGACTAGTTTGCCACACTGGTTTACAGTAGGGCAACGGAGTCATTCTGGGACTAACTTCCGTTAAAGTAGGAGTACTGATTTTAGTATTGACAGGTATATTTACATTTGTAGAATCACTAAGATTCAGAGAGAGAGGTGAGTCCTCTGCAGAAGAGACGTTAGGTTCGCTCACACTGAAATGTGCTCGCTTATGGGGAATTCCCGATTCTCCAACCCTCTCTGGGTTGCTTGTTTTGACTTTGAGTTCAAGAGCATGAATTTTAGTATTCAAATTAGCAAATGCAACTTTATTCCTATCATCGGATTCAGCCACATGTATTCGTAAACTAGTAATCGATTCCTCATGTTGTTGAAGTTTCTCATCATGTTTGGAAAACCTGCCGGGTACGGCCTGTAACAAGAAATCGTGAGCGCTTAACTGGTTCTCTACCTTTTGTATATTTTCTTCCAAAGAAGAGATACTACCGGTACATATATCTAAACGTGAATCAACTACTGCAAATTTATTATTTACATTCGTTATCTCCCTTGTAAGTTCTTCACGTGTTTCAATCTTTACAGCCTCAAGCTGAGAAGAAAGTGTCTGGAGAGAGATCGTGATCGAATCGCATTTGGTATTAAGATTAGCACTGACAGTGTTAATCTCTTGACTTAAATTTGCATTGGCAGTACTAATGTCTCGTCTTAGTTGCTCATTAGAAGAGGCAATCGCTGCGTTGGTAGCAGCCAACATTTGTGTTATTCTAGCCATAAAAATTTCCATGTCATTTCCGTTCTGCTTAGAACCTTGACTATGGATAGGAGTCGATGCTGCAGTGGGACTCACTTGGTCCTCTGAGCCGTCTGTACGACCCTCTATACTTTTCTCAAGTGACTTCTTCCTACTACAGGCTTCACATAGCCAACCAAAATCACTATCCTCTAGGATCGCATTGATACTGGTTGTGTTCGGAGAAGTCAAACAGAGGAAATGATACCAACGCCTACAGTCTATACATTCCACTACTCTTCCTCTGTCTATTGTACTTTCTTCGTTGTACGGGACGTTACAGCATGCGTACCTCCTTCCTTCACTATCGTGAGTTTCCCCATTTCCCGACATACTATTTTCATTTGTAGCCATCTTTTCTATTTAATAAACACAATGACAAAACTTAATACTAAATTAGTTTGTAAACGTAACCTTTTACTTTCTCTTACATAAGTGCACCTCCCCAGGCATTTCGAGCTATACCCATGACGCAGTCGCAATATAGTATCCATCAGTCTCACATTTTTCACGTAGATGTAAAAATTAACATATTACTTTAAAACGTTACGAATTCTCTAACGACGCAAAATTTACAACACATTTTTCAGAGATTTAATTCTCGGTTATTTTAAGCAAGGTGCCCGTTATCATAGTAACAAGCACCGTTGCTAAGGAAACGCGTCCTGTTCACGGTCGCCAATCTATGTGTGACTAACCTCCCCCTTCTTTTCTCCTATCGAGATTTGTTTCGTCGCTAAGGTAACTATAATCTAGCTACCTAAGGATAATTAGAAATTTAGAAACCAGAATATTAAAGAAAAACTGACCGTGCTGCCTCAAGAAGAATTGAAGAGGGGAGTTAGTACCACAAAATGAAATTTAAAAAAAAGTAATTTTGAATTTTGAAATAAAAAAGGGAAATATAAGTTTCCAATGTGTTGTAAATATTGACGAAGTCGAGAAATTTCTGAGACCTTCCTTCCGCGTGTTCGTGGTTAAGTAATTGATTTTGAATTCCAGTGGGTACCTAAATAAAACAGTTACCAACACATGTAGATATCCACAAAGTAAACGATTTTTTTTCGGAGCACATTGTCATTAATTAACGATAGAACAAGATTATTAGAAACATCAGTTAAATCTAGAACCTTTGAACCACATCAGAGGTAAAGGCAGTATCTAGTATTTTTATAAGTCAAATAAAATGGATTAAAATACAAGATATATATGATTTTATTACATAAAACTGCAAAAAAAATAGAAAAAGTAAACAAATACGTTTATACATATCGATAATTATAATGATATATCATTATATATATATATATATATATATATATATATATATATATATATATATATATATATATATATATATATATATTATTGTTCGTAACTCGAACATTAACTAGAATATTAAAGTTTATATAGCTTTAAGTACGAAATTTAAATGTTTATATACATTCTCGGAATACGTTTTGAAATTCTTCACATATTTTTCTTCATCTCCTCAATATATATATATTTAAAATCACTTTGTCCCAATTCTCAATTTTCTACTTTATATTATGTTTTCGCTGTTTAGTACTCAAAATAATTAAATTGTTTACATACTTTAATACAACGAAAAAGGAAAGAAAGAAAAAAAATAACATACAATAACGTGGGTCAGAATAAAGTTTGTTTTATAATCAAAATAGGTAGTTTTAATTTGTCCACATCGTGTAATTTTATTTTGTTTGTCCAGTATGATATTTAGGATGTAGAATCATATTGAATCGTAGAATCTCCGGACAATAACGGTAATATGTCGCAATATTTTTTTCTCATTCGCCGTTGAAACGTAAGACTTGAAAATATTTTGTTACTACTAGAAACACCTTCCACTATCAATTTATTCTCACTTCAGGGGCACAAAGGCAATGAAAGTGGTCAACTATATCCTCATCGAAACGGAAAGACTTTAAAACGAATGACTGTATGTCTGAAGCTGAGTTAACATATCGTCATATCACTGAAGAAGATATCACTGTATATCGAAAATTAAATACTTTAGGATTTGAAATATCTTGAAATTTATTATGTTATAAATAACTTAGTCAAACTTTCCACTTCTCGTACTTTAAGTACATATGCACTGAGGTAAGGCAAAAGAGAGTAAAAGTTGAAGATATCCAAAGATGGCTAAGTAGTTCCGCAGTTCACCTTACTTATCTTCCATGAACAAGAACTGAAATATTATAATATTGCCTTGCCGTGATTAACTTTAAAACCAAAATAGTCATTTCTTCTCTCTGGTTTAATAGTGATCTTTTACGAATAATTTTATCCTTCGTATGAAATACATGTGAACCTTCCCATTTCGATTTCATTTCACAACTTTCCTTTAGTTACAGACAGAATGACTCGGGCTTATGGTATGAAAGCATTGCGTTTCGTTACCAGTTACAAAACAGTTCGTTAATTCAAAGCTAATAAAGTTTAATAATTGCAGTATCAGAGAAGGGACCTAGCTTTACAAAGTTGTAAAGTTTCATTTAATTTACATATATATATTATCTACAGAGGGATGGCTATAGTCGAGAGAACAAAACAACGTGGTAGGAAATTCGAGAAACTCACCAGATCACGATCTATCTTTACAATATTCTAAGTACAACGAAGATAATATAAAAAAAATACTTATAAAGACCCCATCTCCACGGAGGCATAATTATTTTACAATTATTTCTTCGTATTCATAAATGTATGAAATACTACTTAGCATTTATGTTTTATCATCCGTGACTATAAACATATGGAGTTTCTAAAGAACCTGCCATTTACGAAGCGCTCTCGAAATCTAATTTCCATCTTCATACAAATGCAAAATTTAATAAATTATCATAAACACAAGATCTCAGGCCGACCCTATCTGACACCGATTACATACAGCTTTCTACTGAAATAAACATCATACTCCATTGAACATATAGTTTCACAAACCACAAAGTCAACCTGACATGTAACCATATTTGTAAGCATAATGAAACACTCTTTCCAATCATAAAATAAAAAAAATCGATTTCTCTGGCCAGACTATTACCTGAATATTTCTTAATTCTTAAATGAGTGGCTGAATATTCAGAATTTAAGTTATTTAATTTTAAATCCTTCCTTTTAATAATTTTTATGTTCGCGTACTAATATAATTTAGTTCCAAATTAATGGGAAGAAAGTTATTAATTTATTAAGACGAAACAAAATTAGGGCAGGGACAAAACAAAACGGGGATTAAAAGAGAATAAGTTTTAAGGAATTATACCCTGCTAGGCAGGTCCGGCATCTCGAAGTTCTTTAAGCAAAACTGCTGGTAAAAAAAAAATCTTCTCTAATATTTTAACTCACGTTTCAGCCGTCATCAGGACATCTTCCATATGGATACTCTTACTTTTATTAATATCTAATAAATCATATAGCTCTAAGAACAATTCTAAAACAGAGAAATTTCCAAATCGTGGTTCAGTCTCCATGAGCTATTTTCAGTATAACTCCTCTAGCGGCAGCAATACATTTGAATTCACATAAAAGAAAAAGAGGAGGGGGATACGACGACAAGACATTCTTAGTATCGGCTTATCTTAAAAGATCAGTCGCCGACCGCAAATAGCAAAGCTAACATGTTTATAAAACGTCTAACTAAAATAAGAAATTAAGAAAAACAAAATACAAGAAAATGTGAATAACTCCTCAAATAAAGAAAACCATTCGTCAGACTAGTACTAATATACTAGGAATGCTCAAGTAGCTTGGAATAAAAAAAAACACTAGAATACCATTTATTTCCGAAAGGTGACAAAGCATTACCATGCAGGTATCGACCCGCTCAATGGCAGTAAACACGAAATAACAGATAACGTAAACCTTCATCCATGCTCGAAATCCGAATGTCCCTAAAGTCTAAATATCAAGTGTAGGATTTAATTTTTACCACTTTATACGTCTATATATATAAATACGTTTTCTTTGCTAAAGGTGAATATTCGTGGAAAGAAAAAAAATAAAATATCCATGTAATGTAATGTGTGTAATCCTATGTAATTCTTGTTTAACGTTTATATAATTGTATTAAAGTGTATGTATGTATGTATCGAATGAGGATTAACTTTAGATGTTACTGTGATATACATATGATGCGGTATGTGTGTTTGTGTAGTGTGTGATGTTTTGATGAGTGTGATAATGTTTATGTACTAAACTCAGACAATATCTTATAACTATATTCATTTCCGGAGCTCATCTCGTACGCATAAACCAGTTATCAAAGCCTCGAAGGAGATTAAAACAGGCAATCCACTCTACTTGAACTCTGGATATATTAAAGACAAACCACAGGCAATAATGGGTGTTAGGACTGACAGGAAGATATAAGCGCGTAAAAAAAACTAGAGAGTAGTACGTTGACACGATATGACGACGACGACTAAGGAAGAAACTCGCACCTTCACATGTACGATGTAACTAGAATAAACTTAACTTTTGCACAAAAAAAAATAGCTAATATTGTTATAAGTAAATATGAGACTATAAATAAATGAGTGAGTGAATGTATGATGTATCGGTATTTATATAAATCAAAATCTTTAAAAAAAATAAATATACACCTTTTAAATCTAGTGTAGTTGCATCCTAGGTAAAGAGAGAGAAAATAAAGGGGAATGTTAAATTCGTAAAATAAATAAACCCAGGACACGATCGTAACTACTATAGAATTACCATAAATTTTATATTAGGAAAGAAAAAAAAATATGATCCCGAAATATTATCTACTTCCCTCGCCTTCTATGCAATGAAGTAATGTTTATGGGAGATACTTAGTTCCACAGGTCTATAAACTTTGCATAATACATACACAAAGATATAATGTTAGCTAATAAAAAAAAATATAGGTGAAAATTTCCAGTCATGATTTATACAGTGCACTACAGTTATAACGGAATTAAGTTTCCGTCTTAAATAGGTCGTCAGGCCTATGCCTAAACAGAACCTCTCCAAATTTAGGTAACTACTTTATTGAAAAAGAGGAAAAACAACAGAATTACCATCTTCAATTTCTATGACTCTCTATATTTACTAGGACGGTGAACGGAAGTGCACTAACCGTAGGACGTTTAAGAAAGGGACTACTGTAATTTGTTTGTCCAAACAATCCGAAATATTACGTATTCGTATTCTTTGCTATTTCGATTTTATTAACTTTATGTTACTAACCAAATCTAAGGCGAAAATTTATAATTGGAACACTCATAAACAAAATAACACATTTGCTTTGGCACGTGAGAGAATGCAAGCTCACTAGTTGAAAATACACACACGTATGTCCTGATATGTATAAGAAAACCAATACTATAACACCTATTCAAAACAATAACCACTGCCAACCTCTGATCAAAACATCATGTTACTCACTTCGAACAATGTGCTCCAGGAAGGAAAAAAAAAAGATTATGTTACACCCTTCATTCTGATCAAATAATGTGAAGACTGGTGATAATAGACAAGATTAACGACTACATCGCGGGGAGCCCTTTGAAATGCTTAAGGGAGGGAGCACACCGAATTAGAAACCCATGTTAAAATTGTATAACATTTTCCCAGGCATTTTACACTCTTAACATGACATAACACTCTCACAGATAAATATACCTTTACGAGCCAAGCCCCTATAATTTCTATTATGTTAATTTGTAGCCCGAAACTTTTAACTTTCACCAAAGGGAAGGACTCCTCAATATCAATTTTCACTATTTCTTAAGACGAATCGTTGTACTTTCTAAATTCCACAAAGCATAGCCCAACATGGTGTGTCCAACAGACCAGTTTTCTTCATTAAACAATCTCCAGTGCTTGGCTCAAATTGATTACCAGAATCTTACCTCAATAGGTGCACCATATAATTTTTGAAATTGTATTATTAAAGTCACAAGAATCACTAGATTTTGGCATTGTTTCAATTTTCTTTACGCCGATGGAATAGCGTTGATGATATTTCTTCCTCCGTCCTGTTAGAAAATCATAGCGTCGGTCTAATACTACTCTCGCGCGCAGTCCCCAAGCTACCTTCGAAAATGTTTCGTATTTTCGCCTCTGATCCGATTCGCACGCATAATTTGCGGAGAACCTAACAAGAAACAGTCGCAATCCAGACGGAAAGAAAGTTTACGGTACCACTAAAAGTAAAAAAAAATATTTTAAAAAATGTAAAACGGGCGATCAATAATCGGTCGTGTTACATACTTAAACGTTAAACTTATTTCTTCACACAGATTTAGTTAACTCCGGAGATTGGCATTTAGCTAGATATTTGTTAGCACTGATGACGTTACGTGCATTTGTCTTTCCACGTGAAGAACCTAATCTCTAATCGAAAAAAGATGAATACATACACAATTTGCCTTACCAAAGACAACGTACATATATAATGTATGTCGCACCCAATGTTATAGTTGGAGACTCTAGGAGTTCAGGGAAACAAATATCTTGTAGTCAGATTATTCAGTCAAAATATATTGTATTAACGTCTCTACATAAATAATCTGTTCACAATCGTAAAACAGCAACCTCTAATATGAGAGATATGTGTTGCTGTAATTTCTAGTTTTGGAGGTCAGGGTTATTACCAAATTTCTTTACTATGCTGTCTTCACGCCGAAAATTATGCGCGCCCACTTAAAATTGAACCTGTGTCCACGCATAAATTTTTACCCATTTGCTCCAAAATAATACTGAAACAGAAATGACTATTAAAAAGAGATTTATTTTTATATTTTCTTTAATAACAAATGAAAAATATAGTGTAGTGTTTGAGTTTGAGGTTTTGAGATTCGTGTTCTTATGTAGCGCCAAGTTTACGAAGAACGGGACTTACTATTGAAGTGAGTTCAGTTGGCGACTGCACAAATCATCATGCAAAAAAATCAATTCTCACCAAATAGGCCGTTCTCCACAACAGTTTGTCGACTCCAAGAAATATGGATTGCAGGATTAATATTCAAGTGTTCTTGAAAGATATTTTCCAACTATTTTGTTCTGATTATTTCTTTTTATACTGCTTAACCGCAAACTTATGTCTAAATGTGATTTTTTTTTTAAAAAAAGTATTTTAAACTTATTTTTAATAAATGAGAACAGGATACCGTTCAATAACGAGTTAGTTAACTTGAAGGAGTTTATGGTCAATATTTTGAATGTAATGTTTTCATCTACAAAAAGGTATGGATAAAGATATGATACGACCTCAAGGTTTTTAAAACAAAACATTTTCCTCTGTTTTATACAAAAAATATAGGTATTATTAAAGTTTCCTATTCGTAGCGGTTGAAGTGTATACATACATATATATATATATATATATATATATATATATATATATATATATATATATATATATATATATATATATATATATATTATATATATATATACAATCTACTAGTTAACTTTCACCTAATACCTAGGAACACGTAACAAATCAAATGTACCACAATCCCTATCCACTGGCCTAGCGGCCCAAGCACGCATGTCTTCAAGGTACATGGTCCCAGATTCGAGAGTATTGAATATATTATGGTAATTCAAATTCCAATTTAAATTTCAGGCTCTCGTCTTACATAGCATCGGTAATGAAGAGGGACGTAAAATTATAAACCGACCACTAAACAATTGAACGTACCACCGAAATCAGAACACACCGTCTTTTCTGACGACACTCTTTATTCTGGTACTTAGGTTTCCTCCTAACTCTTATTAACAAACTATACTTCGTTTCGTAGTTTATTCGCAAACTCCTATCATATTTCTTAAGCCTCTATCTAATATACGCTACCAATACTACGCTTCGAGATGTTACATTTTTAAAACAAACTCAAATTCACTATCTATTTCAATCACGACTTATTTTTATTTGCACAGGCTATATATCAATTCCGAAAGACGATTATGTATCTAATACATCTAGCAATTAGCACGCAATTACTACTAATTAATTACTATAGCTAAGTGTTAAGTGTTTCATGAACTACGTTTGACAAGTTGTATAAAAGCCTACTTACTTTCTACTATTAATTCAGAAGGAATATATGACACAAGGCAGTCTAGAAAAGTTAATTATAAGTTGATTTATACAGGGCCACATTCACTCAATAATCTAACATCTCCATAGCGCCATCTCCTTCCTTCTGTTTTTGTTTATTGGAAACACAGGAAGAATAGATCGAAGACAAGAAAACACCATTTTCTAGCGATTGAAACAGTAAGAGAGAAAAACGAGACTCAAGAAGACATTAAATTTAATATAAGCCAAGACCTTTCCTAAACTTCTCGTCTACGTAAAACTTGACGACAGTTTAACCTGAGAGAACAAAATGTTGATTTGCTGAATGCAACTTCGTTTCGCTTCTGAAAGGAAAAGTCATCAAATAATTAAGATTTACTGCTATCTGAATATCAAGGAAGATCTTGAAGAAGTGTTGAAAACGAAATGAATAGTAAGTACGATGAGTTGGATTTTTTTTTTTGCTTGGTTTCTTTTGAGTTTTCTAAATATTCTTTTTTTCTTTTAGTTGATTCACTGATAATTTTCTTGCAAGAAAAGTGAAATATTCAATATTTCATGGTTGTGTCATTCTACTCTGTCGGAAAGCTGTAATTTAAAGAATGACGACCCTTTAGTTTAAAATTGACTTTTCCTCCCCCCTTCCTTCTTTATCTGCGCCTCCACGTTATGTAACCCACACTACTACTATGAAAATTTGGCTGCCTATACTCAGGGCTACATAACTGAACGGGAAAGTGCAAAGATATAACACACGTTTTCCACACACCATACAAAATATACAGATAGAAATAAGTATTTTTACATTATTTGTAGGAGTATTCAAATGCATCAGTGAGTTAATGATGAGCGAAAGCAATATTTTTATTACGATAGATATCAGTACGTTAGTCTACTTCATCCCAGTTATCGTACAACAAATAAAATGAGTTGTTTCATCCCATATTCTTATTTTGTTTTGCTCCAATTACTAACAAATAATAACTTGTTGAATGTGCTTTAGTATACTCATAATCTCTGAGGAAAACTTACACAGTTCAATTCACAGTAGCAAAAAAGTGTCCCTTTTGTGACCAAGAGGCAGACGCAATTGTTTCCTTTGGTCTCGGATTTGGTTTCCGGTGAGGATACTGTCTCGGATACAAACCGGAGTAATTGTTAAGATTTTCCCTTTTAAACAGCACCCCGTCTTATAAAGTCTTAGTGTTGAAAAGGGTGTTCAACTTCAACCAACCAATAATATACCAAGAGTATAGGAACTGGAAGAAAGTTGGACACGTCTAAATTTATAGATACCACAGATAGAAGTAGGAGGGAGGAAATTAGAAGAGGTGAATAGTTTCCGATACCTGGGTAGTATTATTAGTGCTGTCATAAAGTGCGAACGTGAAACAGAAAGAAGGCTAGGAATGGCGAAAGAAGCATTTAGGAGGAAGAAAAATCTATTTTGTGTGTTCTTGAATAAACAGCTGAAAAGGAAAAGATGTAAAAAAATGTTTTGTGTGTACAAGATAGAGCAGGAACATGGGTATTACAAGAAAAAGTAAGCTTTCGAAACGTGGGTGTTGATAGAATTAGCTGAGTAGAAAGAAAAACGAAAAGATGTTAGAAGCAGTGGACGAGAAAAGAAATATTTTAGATGCAATTGAAAAGAGGAAGTAAAACTGGTTGGACATTGGGTCAGAACGAATCGCATTTACAGCAATATAAGGAATGTGCTAGATGGTACGGTGGCAGAAAAATGAGGGAGGGACAAAAGAGATTACAACTGATGGACACTATTAAAACAGAACTTAATCGTACGTGAAGACAAAGAGGTTAGCTGAATGCCGTAATAATATTGAAGTTCCTAAGTTGCATCAAGGGACCTGCCAATAATAGCAGAATATCTGTGATGATGACGAGGATGATGATGATACAGGCATTTTTCTGTTGGGACTAAGGAAATACTGGGAAAAGTTCAGTCAGGATGTCCGACTAATTAATTCAAACCAGGACCTCCCGATTGAGAGACATGAATTCTAAATATTAGAACATACCAATTGAATAATGCAAAAAAGTTTGTTTTTAGTAGTCCAATCGCTGTTATGTAATTCACTAAAATTAAATTAACAAACAGAATTTGGTGATTCTAAAATATGCCATTGTAGAATAGGAAAAGCTAAGGTCTAGAGACCACACAGTTCAACACACATCATCAAGAATTCCGCTATGAAACGAGGAAAATGACAGTACACAATTATAATAAATGAGATATAGAGCAAATTATTAATAATCCTTGAATAAAAATAATATTTTCTTTAGTTTAACGATACACGGCTATGTGATTTACAATAAAAGAAGCAGATGAATAATGAAAGTGAAATCTTGTGAAATTAATTTTCTTTTAGTGCTCTTCCACCGGAAATCGAACCCCGAGAGTTAATGTCTCAAACGGATACACGCTACTCACTAGACCAGAGCGGGAAGTTAGTATAAAAATATTACTCAAAGGTCAGACATGTATCAATTAATAGTTGGCATTGAGCTGAAGAAAACTAGATGCTTGAAGACAAATTCTCAAGTGTAGGTTTTGAGAAAACAGATAATTTTTGGCGCTGAAAAGTATGACATTCATTGTTAATAATAATCTATAGTTTTTATTTCACTGAAATACAGCGTGGTCGGGAAGTGGGCATACCCCTAAATAAGAGGTTGTTCATCTTCACCAGCTCCCTTTACCTGGCCTCCAAGAAGTCCTGATCTGACGACACTAGAAAATGCTCTCTGGGATTCCATAAAGCAACAAGTAAGAAACACTCGATATCACACAAAGCAGGAATTACGAGCAACTGTGGAACACGCCTTCACCCTCGTGACTCCAGAGTGTCTCCGCAAAACATCTGCGAGAACTTGGCGCAGAATTCAGCTGTGTTACGACATGGATGGTGATCATACCCTAAGAGTCTTAAGACCCACCATGTTTATGACTCCTAAGAGTCTTAAGACTTCAAGGTAACTGTGTACAGACATTCTACCATTATTAACACTATACTGTTGAAACTAAAGGGGGGTACGTCCACTTCCGGACCACCCTGTAGAATATTCATTTACTTATGTTCTATATATGTAAAAAGAAACTTGAGTAGCATACTGTTAACAGTGACACACACATTATACTAAACAGTGTGTATCCAATAATGAAATACATACTTCTGAGAGTGACACACCTATTCCTAACAGTGACGGACATAATATCAGTGACGCGTATCTTCTAACACTCAAACACATACTCCTAACAGTGACACACCTACTCCTAACAGTGACAAACATAATCCTAACAGCGACACGTATCTTCTAACAGTGAAACACATACTCCTAACACTGACAAATTTAATTCCAATAGTGACGCACATAATCCTAACTGTGACGCAAATACTCCTAATAGTGACACACTTTCCCCTAACAGTGACTTACTCCTACTAGTGACACACCTACTCCTAACAGTGACGCACATAATCCTAAAAGTGAAACACGTAATCCTAACAGTGATACATCGAATCTTAACAGTGACGCACACAACCCTAAGCGATATACTTACTCCTAATAGTAACGCACATAATCCCAACAGTGACGTACTAACAGTGGCGCACATAACCCTAACAGTAATATACATAAGTACTACTTGTAACACTACAGCGTGGCAAAACTTATTATTTTATTTTAAGAAAAATTTTGAAAAGATAGTTTGTTAAGAAGAATGAATTAACACTGTAACATTAGAATCCAATTACAAATCACCAGTGAGAATGGAGGCTGATATGGAAGAATATCTTTCATTTGTATAGGTCTAAAGGCTATTATGCTGTGAAATTTAAACAATAAAGGAAACAACAAAAATTCTTACGTTTCAATTTTGAAGAAGAGGATCATTATGTCAACGTGTAATTTTTTTCCTTTTTTAATCTCCAGTTTTTTTCTCTCTTCATCCGACAAATTTGAAGAGTGTAATGTTCCACTGCTAGTGTAACGTGTAGTAGCGGTAGCAGAAGAAGTGTCAGTTTTCAGATATCAGAGACGGTGCCACATAGAGAGAGGACGACGAAAGAAGCTAGAAAGAATGTGAAGAAGAGAACAAATGAGAATAGAGATGGAGAAAGGTGTAGAGAAACTGGAATGTGTAAAACGAATCCTGCTCGTCTTTCTCCGTTCCCCTCTTCCCTCTCTCTCCGCGTTCCGATGCTCGTTTCTGTTAAGTTTAATTAAATATGGAAAGGCGCAATTTTGACTCTCTCTCTCTCTCGTTCGAGGAGTTATTTAATTAGTGTGTGCAAGGAAAATCAGGAACATCCTTGCTCTCAATATAGACTAAAAGATTCTGTGTATGCGTGGGAGTGGTGGAGAGCACCAGTGGAGATAGGATAGACAGCGTTCCGAAGAGGTCTTGTCAGAAAGCTGAAAATCAGAGGACCATTGTCCTTACAAAAGTGACTAACAGGAAAGTATTCTAATAGTTAATTGACGAGTACAATAAACTGCAACGCTGCAGTTTATTGGAAGACTTTGGTCCGGCAAGGAACGTTCATTCAACTAGAGAGTACTTGGACATTAGCATTTAATTTCCCATATTCTGATTTCGATAGTAACTTGGGAAATTCTAATTATTTGTACCTAAAGCACTCATGGCTAAATGGCAACCCGTGAACCGGACCCAGCCCGCGAATAAAATTGAAAACAAGAATTTTAGGAATGATCCATAAAATGGATCAAAAGATTGCGATCTTGGCTAATAATCAGTTTTCGGATCAGGGATCAGAACATTTTTGAACTGCCCCTAAATCGAGTTTTCGTATGTTCTACGGAATAAGCACATCGTACTGAGTTAATTGATAGTTTGGGTTTGGCTACATTATATGTAGTTCTCCCGTTATACATAGGCCTACAAGAAAATTTTTTATTTAAATATATTGGACCTTTTGATCCAAATAAAGGTGTATGATTTTTCCATTCTTTAAACTTTAAGCGTAACAAGATCAATATAGCTGTCAATCATAATATACCTAAATCAAAGCTTGACAGTTTACTGTAAAAATATTTTCTTCAATCTTGTGCTTACCAAATTCATTCTGCAAGGTAAGACGCTGGTAAGATCATTCGATTTCTAGAAAAAAAATATAGATTAAATGTTTATAGCTCAAGTCTTAAATAGTCTAGATAAATGAAGCAAGAAGCAGGGCACTCAGAACGGAGCAAAGATTCAGAAAATGTATAACTTTCACACTTGTACCGGACCACCGCCTTTGGGGAAAAGAAAAAAAAATCAGGTATGTTTTCTTTTTTGTACTGGCCCACGGTATCGTACAAAGTGAGTCACTAGTCTAAAGCATAGGAGATGACAAATATACTTATTAGCTTTATCTAGATATTATTACAGTTAGACAGCATTTACTTGGCAATACTTCAGTATCGAAAAATAAAAGAATACAAATCTAAAATAATCTTATGACAAAAGGGCCCAGGCCAGAATAGTTACAAGCAGAAAAAGAGGCGAAAACAAAAATTCTGAGACAAAATGTCTACAGACGACGGGAGAAGACAGCTCAAAATGGTATAATGGTATTTATTTCTCGAGTGTAAAATTATGGGAATCCAGTTTCAAACAGTGATACAGTGAAATCTCTACTAAAGGACACCTCTATAAAGCGGACACCTCCCGTAACGGACATATTTTGTAATCCCCAAACACTGTAATAGGAAAAAAAAAACATATTGGTAAACCTCTCTAAAGCGGACATTATCTAGTACGGACACGGACAGTCTTTTCTGTCTTTTCTGGGTATTATTTAACTCCGTAGCTTCCTCTAGAAACAAGTTGAATAGTATAATAAAAATACATTTTTAGTAATGTATACATGTGTCACCAAGGAAGCCTTGTAACTACAATTGCCTCCTCAACTGTCTGCTCAGCAACTCAGACGAAGCGTCTCTGTTTAACAACACTCTCATGTCCTTTGTTTGTATCCCACTCCCATCCAAGCTATTTTAGACACAAAAATGATTGACATTTGCCCGCCGTTTGGGATGACACGTTACGCTACAGTCCCGCTGGAATCTCTAACCAAGCAGATGGAAAGTTTGATATTTTTTGCCCGCTGGTACGCATATTGTCTCAAAAAAGACATTATTGGACTGGAATTAAAGCGACATACTGTAAACGTACTAAGTATTGATAAGTGTAAAGTGCAGAGAACTATAACATCTTATTTCCATGTTGTGCCTCGAACATAGAGTATTGGATGGCGGAGGATAATGCAGGTACAGTATTATTTTGGTGATAGATTCTTATTCATAAATACATGATTCATGCAGAAATATTTTTCTAATTGCATATTACCTTGTTTACTAATTTACGAATGAAAATATTGAAACCTCTCTAAGGCGGATACCTCTCTATAGCGGACAATATTTGATTCCCCACGTCTGTCCGCTTTAGAGAGTTTTCACTGTAATAGTGTAATAGATTATAAGTTATATTTTCAGATAGTAGAATACTCAATTATCATAATATAAAAATGATAACAATTCTAAGATACAAATGATATCTCATTTGTTTATAAGGTCGTTTTCTGATTGATTTCTTTCAGAAAAAAAGTTATTATTTAAATTCAAAGAGCACTTTCACTTTTATGCACAACCTATAAGGTATAATTTTGCTTAGCACTTGAGTATATATATATATATATATATATATATATATATATATATATATATATATATATATATATATGTGTGTGTGTGTGTGTGTGTGTTTGTGTGTGTGTGTGTGTGTTTGTGTGTGTGTGTGTGTGTGTGTACACGTTAGTATATACAATAGTAGTTATCGGAAGCAGTTTTCACTGACAACGGAACAATACCGGCACAATGAAAACGCTTTTAATGAATTTTAAATCAAAAATGATTTTTCAACAATTGAGACAAATCTGTTTTAGCTATGACACACGTAATGATAATCTTATCGCATCTATTCAAAGTTCCGATCGTGGAAAGAGTGGGAAAATTAAAAAAAAGAAAACTGTTACCATAGTGTTTGAACCCCTTCCCTAAAAAAAAAAAAAAAGAAATAGGAAGAGAGAGAAAGGTTGTTGAAAATAATGACTCTCAAAATCCGGCCATTGTTAAATGTTGACGTATCCCTCGCTATAAAATATGAGTTATTGATCGGTACCCATTACACTAATAAAGATAAAAGCTTACGATATATATATATATATATATATATATATATATATATATATATATATATATATATATATATAAACGGTTTTGATATATGTTTGTGGTAAAAACCTCGAAACAGCTATTGGGAAATTCGCCATCAATTTAGTCACAAAAAACATACAATTATTTGTGGTTCTTCCTCCAGCCAATATATGCTGGTGTATATACATCAAAAAGTATATAGGAAGAACAGAAAAGCTACATTTTTAAGCTATTAGTAGGAATATATATAGGCTAGGTATCTAAACATACCTTATATATAAGTATTGACAAGTTTTTTTCCTTAAACCTTAATAAGACATTTTTTCTTTTGTATTTTCCTGTGACAAAAGTGTTCTGCTAACTTTACTTCAATCCAGCTTGTTTTTTTCCCCTTTTCTAACATATGTTTCGACCTGTTTACTGTCCTATCCACTCTAACAAGTGACACGTATTTCATTGGTATGAATGCCCGTTTCCAAGGAGATACACTATAAAAGCAGAACATCAAATTATATATATATATATATATATATATATATATATATATATATATATATATACATGCAGAAATAGATGTATTATAATACAAATATTTATATTAGTTGTTTTATTATTGACAGTGTCCTCAAATATTTATCGACAATATGGTTGCTAGGTTCTCGCGTCTTATTTCGAAGTTCTTCTTAAGTTTACTGTAGAAATGTCTATATAATTATCATTACTAAGAAAAGTTGAAGAAAATATTGATATTTTTTTTTGCCAGTAGTAAAGAAGGAAGTTTTTAAGGAAATGAACAAACGAGGACAATTATTGTTACGTAATACAGAAGGCGTGGTTCAAAGCAGGAAATAAAACACAATATTGAGAAATACCTTTGTTAGTACTAAGTGAAGTATTAGAATACTGTCAAAAAATATTGTTCAGCCGTCTTCTGTTTGCATGTCACATGTCAACTATATGACTTTATATCTACATAACCTTAACCGTTTACACAATTTTCCCACACAATATGGAACACAATACACATGCGTAAGATTAGGCATTCCACAAGCCAATAGATGTATAAATTATGTTTAGAATATCTAAATTATAATAAACAAGAAGGTAATAGGATGAAAATAAGATATTTTTGCTGTTCAGCAGAACATCTTGTTGCGTATATAAAAATAGCAGACTGAGATGTGTTTTTCTACTGGTGTACAGCAAATAATAGCAGTTAATTGGTGATAGGGAAAAGATATTTAATTAACTATGATCTCAGTACTTTGTAAATTAGTCATATTTTAAATGGAATATAAAATTCAACTCCCAGACTGGTGCTGTAGGTCGTTCACATATCTTCAGAACAATTAAGAAAATCATGCAGTAACTTAAAAACTAAAGTGTAGATGCAGTACCTTCCTTCTAATAAGAAATAGAGCCTATGTTATATAGTAATGTTTTGACTTAATAACATCTTAATTGGAGCAATCAGGAAATTCTTGCAATGTTAAAGTAAGCGGAAGAATAATGACGCCATCGAAAACTAGGAAGAGAAGGTAGGCGGACTGAATTAATAGAGAACTCGCTTTAGTGTACAAGTGACCAAAGAAGATGCAAGATCTATCCAGCCATCCTTGCAAAACAAATTTTGGTGAGTACAGAGCTGGTCCATGACTTGATTAACTTATCTTTTCTTCTGATAAAATTCTATCCCTTGATTTGAATATGACTAAACGTTGCCCATAGGGTCACAGCATCAGTTTTGAATATTTAACTAAATCTCATGTCTCTAGTTTTATTTAATAAATTAGGACATTACCAACTTGTCGTAATATCTGCAATTATTTGAATTAAATGGTCAAGTTCTTTATGAGCATATACTCAATGGCCCCCATAGCTAGATATGATCATTAATTTCTGAGCTACATATAAGTATAAAGTTATGCATGGAGTCAGCGTCCGGGTTTTGATTTCAATTAGTTGACATATGACAATAGTGTTGTCTCTTCGGGAGTTATTTATACCATATTTGGGATATGAAAAATAAAAATATCATAACATATACATACTTTTCATATCCAAATTTGGTATAAATCACTTCCGAGAAGACGTTGTCATCCATGCGAAATTTAGTAAATAATTAAAATAAAATAAAATAAACATTCTGCTGTTCTTTTGTAGATGATACGAGGTTCAGTCACACATTACAAATATATACCCTGGTATATATTAATCCATTAACCCTCTAATTTATAATAACTACGCTCATGTTGCAGGTTTTTTGGTACGGACTGTACAATAAGACCACAAATGTCGTATCCTTTTAATTATACTTAAAATATTACCTAATTAGATTTTCAAATCAATTTACCTCAACCAACCAACCTATATATATATATATATATATATATGTGTGTATATATATATATATATATATATATATATATATATATATATATATATATATATATATATATATATATATATGATTTGAACAAAGAAAAGTGGGGAGTTTGTGTTCTGAGGGCAAGAAATTAAAATTGTATCAACTTCTGATTTGATACGCTGAAATGATGTAACTTTCCCATAGTATTGTCCATGGGGCCGTGTATTGTACATGAACAATGCGGTGCGGAAAATACATAATCCATAACTCTATTCATTCCGTACAAGCATTTTCAAACAATAGAGTATAAATTGAATTGAGCAATATTATTATACTCTCCATTTCCCTCAATATTCGGTTTGTTACATATGTAACCGTTTATTTTTGAGTCATCCTTTCAGATTATGAGTTTACTGTAACGATGTACACGTGTAAGCAAAGTAATGAAAAACTTTTTTTTTTGTTTGTTTTATTTACTCTATCATTTGATATGTATTTGCTTAAGCGTTGTGTAATCTATTTTTAGTCAAATAAATATATATTACTGTTGCAGAAGTAATATGTGTAATTTAACTCTCAACATGGAGTTTTGAAAAAAAAAAAAAGGCTTTCAGTAGCCAAGAACGATGCTAAAATGCAGGATTTAAAAGGAGGTAGGAAAATAACAAAATTGAATATTTCAATTTAACTTCCCACGATTATACCCCGTAGGCTAAGGGAGACGGATGATTAAGGGGAAAAAATGAAATGAAATTTTTGAGTTTTACGTCCCACGGTTATGCCGGTTAGGCTAAAGGAGACGGTGATGATGAGTAATGAATGAAATGGTGGAATGAAGAAAGTGGGAGGAAACGGGAGAACCCCGAGAAAACCCACGCACACGGTGTTTGTCCACCACAAAGTTCACCTGGCGGAGGCTGGGATCGAACCCGGAACCCCAAGCACCAGAGGTGAACGCTCTACCACTGAGCCACCGCGGCCCCGGATCATTAAGGGAAGTGAATGATGGTGGAAAAATTGGTGGAATGAGAATGTAGGAAGAAATGGGAGTACCCGAGAGAACCTACGGACACGGTGTTGTTCACCACAAACTTACCTGGCCGGAGATCGAACGAGGGATCCCACATACCAAAGGTAAGTGTTCTACCACAGAGCTACCGTGTTTCCCCTTAAAAAGAGGTAAATTATAACAATCTTTAATATATTTTGGAATCACGACGGCTAAATGTTATAACGCTTATCTCTGGTGTGAAGGAGTCCTTGGTTGTTATTTATAATGAACATCAGTCCGTGTGTTTTCCCAGAGTTTCCCAGTTTTTAATTACATTTGTCATTTCCACCAGTTCATTCATAATATTAACTTTTATTAATTATTCGTCTTCTGTGCTTAACAGGGATAACCGTAAGACATAAAACAAGAACTTTAATTTTATTCCATTTGAATATATTGGGTTATGTCTTTCCATTAGTGAGATGTCGTCTGAAACTTACTGATTCCTTAATGAAAAGTGGTAATTGGTTGATGAGAATTTTGATATTAACTGAGTGACATGAAAAGATCAGTGTTCTGAAAAGCCAAGGCAAAGAAGAATACCATAAAAAAAAGTTGTAAAAGAAGGATTTAGAATGCCCAGCTTCTTTTATTGAAAAGATATAATATTGAAGATTTTTGTAAAAAAAATAAAGACTGTTTGATGGGCTAAGTCGCTGTCAACCTCCGAAGAAGCTGACAATGTTTCATAAGAGACTTAAAACAATAGACATTACTTGGAAAGAAAAAAAAAGGAAAACTAAGGATGTACTTATCTTCAAAACAAGTTTCACAAATGATGTGCAAATAAACGTTATAAAGCACATACATCAGAAACTCGTTGTTTAATGCGCTCTAAATATACTAGTAATGCTGAATTTATTTACTTCTTCTCTCACTAGAGAAACAAGAATTTTTGGAATAATGATTTTGAAAAATCAAAAGATTTCGAGCTTGGTCAAGGATTTTAGGAATGATCCAAAAAATTTATCAAAACATTGCAATCTTGACCAATAATTAGTTTGAGGATCAGGGGCCACAAAATTTTTGAATGGCCCCTAAATAGAATATTCGTATTTTTGTACGGAATAAACACATCATACTGAGTTAAGTGATAGTTTGGGTTTGACTACACTATATGTAGTTCTCCAGATATAAGGCCTACAAGAAATTTTTTTTTCATCCCAAAAAATTACAAATTTAAGTAGTTTTCTTCTAGTGTACTTTTGAGGAAATAACTGTTGTTTTTGTTTGTGAATTTAAAATCATAACTTTTATTTCAAGTTTAGATTACAAAACTACCAATGCACATTCTTGCTCCTATTCATTCACGCATGATCATATGTATTCTAGGAATAATTTTGGACAACATAGCATTTGTATAGAATTCGAGGAAAGGAAAATCAGAAGTATTTAGTACAAATTTATGGAAAAATTCAAAAGAATACTAACTCTTTGTGTATCATTATATATATATATATATATATATATATATATATATATATATATATATATATATATATATATATATATATATATATATATATATATATATATATATACACCTCGTTAAGATTTACTAAGCGAGAAGGACTAGAAAGGATTAGGCTGTTCAAAGAAGAGAAAAACCATGAGTATAATAACACACTTATTCCGCGTTAGTAAAGCACGGTAAATCCTTGTCTATACTTGATTTTAATTTCACGTTTACAGTTTACTTCAACATCAGTGAATTTTACCTCCCCCTCTCTCTCTCTCTATATATATATGTACGCACACATAATATGTATATACATCATGCTTTTAGTACTGCAAGATAGAGAGAGGGATTTATGAAACTTTATAATATACGTTCAGGTTGCTATAATGAACTTCAGAAACTTCATCACTGCGAAAGATGAATACCATACATGAAGCTAGCAGAGGTGGATTTTTGTATAAGCTGTAGGAGGTCGTCATAAGCAAGGGATATAAACGAGAAAGGCGTACACTGGAAAGGAAGGGGGAGGAAGGGAAGGTTAGAAGAGTGCTTGTATGAAAATGCGTTACACAAGGAAACAAACAAAAAAAAAAAGTGCGTGAGGGGGTTGTTTATTTTCTCAAGCGTGCACCACTATATAGCAGTAGATTTATTCACTAAAGCCTAACACTATAAAGTACATCAAAACATTTTTTCTTTTTCTCTCTCTCTGTGTCTATGTTTCTTCCTTTCCCTTTCGCTTTCTCTTTTTTCTCAGTTTTCCATTTCCATCTTTTTCCGTGCACACTTTTTGATTGTGTATTTTCTGTGTGCAAAAATCCCTCTACTTCAACCTTCCCCCGTTCCAGAGCCAGCAAATACTTGGAACTCTCGTATTGTGTTCACCTGTTTTGCAGAAAAGCCTTGGTCTGGTGCTGGCAGTTTGAATAGAATAGAGAAGTTACCAGAGGGAGAGGTGCCAGAGGGGGGGGGGTTGATGTTCTGGGAGGCGTTTTAAAAGGGGGGTACGGGGGATTATAGAAAAGCAAGGAGTTTCTCTCTCTCTATCTTTTGAAGGGAATAAGGAAAGAAAACACAAAATATACGAAATAGAACCACGGCAAAGTAAGTCTTTAGATGTCGTTTGGCAAATTTGATGTGCGGTGGTGAAAATTTTACGCCACTTCTTTTCATTCCATTCTCTTGTGTCGTTCACTCCCTTATTTTTCCGTTAATTAAACAAGTGAATAACGCGGGGTAAGAAAGAGAAAAAAAAAGCTGACGAGAAAGAAATAATGTGTGAAAAAGGAAGGATGATGGAACGAAAAACAAGAAATACAGAAAAAAGAGAAATAATAAAACAGAATAGAAGGCGAGAAAATGGAAAATAACATAGGTTTAAATCGCAGCACCCAAACCAACGAAAATTGCACGCGTTTTTCTTTTTCTTTTCTTTTCTTTCTTTCTTTCTTTCTTTTTTTTTTTTTTTTTGCCTTTTGTACTCTCTAACCCTTCGTACCACTAGTGCTTGTTTCCACACACAAAGACACAGCCGCAAGAAGGAAAAGAAGAGAAAAAAATGTAGAAGAAAAGAAAAACACGTCAAAACTGTAGCAAGTGTTTTCCTTTGAGTTGTTTCTCTTTGTTTAGTTGAAAAAGAAGAACTGAGTTTTAGGTATAGAGCCATTTTTACGTTTTCCTAAACATATATACAGTATACCGGTATACACACACACTGAGAAACAGAAAACTATATCTACTCCAGCAACATATGGCGAAACAGTCGATTTTTTTAAAAAAAATCATATTTCTATTGGCTATATAAAGAGAGATCGGATTTTAAAAAATGGATTTCATATAGAAATACTTTTATTTCAAAAGCATACTTACTTCATATCTGGAGATGTAGTAAAAATTGGTTTGCAGTTGTTCTTATTAGGTAGGCAAATGTTGAAAAAGCCCTCCCCGGTGGTCTAGTGTGGCTAGCGCTCGCGCACGCCTTTTGTCCATGTGGTCCCGGGTACGGTTCCTGGTGGAAGAGCATTGAACCCAATATGGGGGTTCGGATTCCGCTCTAAACGCTAGGTCCATGTCTCATATTGCCTCGGTGTAGAGAAGAGATTATGACTCGAACAAACGAATAAAGCGCACATTAAAAATAAGTTAAGGAAACTCGAACTGGATTTATACCTACAAAAGTTAGGACAGGAAATTTAAGGACAAGAAGGATATTTGGACAATGTGGTTTGATCTATGATTTTCTTCTATGATCTAAGATACTTTTTCTTTTCTTCTTCCTCCTCTTCCTCTTTCCTTCTTCTTCTTCTTCTTCTTTTGGATCAGCAATCTCTCAATTAATTTGATGCAGCTCTCTATTCTTCTCTATCTGGAGCCTGCCTTTACATTTACTTATAGCCAGTGGCGTATTTAGGGGGGTGGCTTTCGGGCTCAAGCATCCCGAAATACATTTGGTATATGCACAACTACATTACAATTTGTCATCACCCAAAAGGAAAACATAATTGCTTATTCTCGTGTTGTACATAGCCCCCCAATCGTATTTCTAAAAACGCTACTGCTTATACTTTTCTTTCCTACATCTTCTGTTATTTCATATGTATTCTATCGAGGTGTACTTCTCAGTAGTTTTCCTTGTGCCATTCCCTGCATGGTCAACAGCGTAATTTTCCATATCTCATATTGTGCCTAGAGATGGAATGTGTCGTGGGGCAAGTGGGTAATATTTGTGAATGAGTCAGTGGGTCATGGGTCAATAGAACGTGACCCACTGAGACCCATCACCCAACGTGACTTAATCTGGCCCAACGACTCATTCTACTAGTGCACTGTAGATAGAATCTTCTGAACACTGGTTAATTTGTCTATGTTTTACTTTCAATGTCTTCATTTTCTTCCCTTTTGATTTGTTTCTATTTACTTACCTGAGATCTAAGAGACCTGAGAATTTTGCTCTTCGTTTTCAGCATATATCGGTTTAAATGGTGGACCATCCTATATATATAATTACGGGCCACTCTGTATACTGTAATAGTTGAACTTACATAAAGGTCTATGCACACGCCAAATGCTCTTGACTCAATATCTGGTCGTGATTCCGAGCTCACGTTGATAGTTAATCCTATTCTTCATAATCTTGGTGAGCTCCCCGATTCCTAGTGGGAGCTCATGTGTTTTGGATCCCACATTAAGTTGTAGGTCTCCTATAGCGTCTCATATAGCCTCGCTGCTAAAACAGATGCAAATATCAAACTCGGTCCTGGGTTCGGTTCCCGATGGGGACACTCGGTCGAAAAAATACAAAAATACTTTTCAGACCAGCCATGCTGGTCTGGATTTCCCTCATTCCCACCAGGTAAATTCCGGGATGTTACCTAACATACAGGTCACAGGCCGTTTCCTTCTTATACCAATCATTTCTTCCTTCCCATTCCTCGTATAGTGTGATCGCTGAGGGGCATCAACCGTCAAACATGATGGGCTAACATGGCCATAGATGTTGAAAGCAAAGACATCTAATTCCTAACCCTAATTACCTAATGTCAAACTCATTATTTCGCTGTTCCATAAAACGAATACAAACGCTTCAACTTTTACTGTAGCTGACACAAACACTTCAACTTCTATTTTAGCTGACATAAATACTTCAACTTCTATTGTAGTTGATACAAACACTTCAATTTCTATTTAGCTGACACAAACACTTCAACTTCTATTATAGCTGACACAAACACTTCAACTTCTACTGTAGTTGATACAAACACTTCAACTTCTATTGTAGTTGATACAAACACTTCAGTTTCTATTTTAGCTGACACAAACCCTTCAACTTCTATTGTAGCTGACACAAACACTTCAACTTCTACTATAGTTGATACAAACACTTCAACTTCTATTTTAGCTTACACAAACACTTCAAATTCTGCTGTAGCTGACACAAACACTTCAACTTCTACTGTAGCTGACACAAACACTTCAACTTCTATTGTAGTTGATACAAACACTTCAGTTTCTATTTTAGCTGACACAAACCCTTCAACTTCTACTGTAGCTGACACAAACACTTCAACTTCTACTGTAGTTGATACAAACACTTCAACTTCTATTTTAGCTGACACAAACACTTCAATTTCTACTGTAGCTGACACAAACACTTCAACTTGTACCTGTATAACAATATAGCAAGGCGTTGATTCAACAGTAAGATAGTACTATTTTGTAAAGACACACAAGTTTTCAGCAATGCCTGTTTTCTAGTGTCAAAAGGTGACATTTTTCTTCTTTGTTGTATGTCAAAGCACTGCAGAGAAAAGCCGAAACGAATTAATGGAACATTCATTTATTAAGCCGTGCAACGAATGTTAGAATAGAATAAAAATAATGATACAAGACTTTCTCTTGAATAGAAAAAAAGGGGAGAAATGTGGATGACGTAGTGAAAGCAGGAAATGTTGAAAAACTACTCTTTTCGTCCTCAAATGACCAAAAGAGCACGGAGAGAGGGAAAAGAGGGGTAACGAGGTGTGTGACGGTGAATCTGAAGAGGATCCATTTTTTTAAACTGTCTTCAAGAATAAAATGTGTATATATATAGAAAGTATGTATAAAGCAGGGTTGAAGCAGCGACTGTTTTCGATGCCCTTTGTCTATTTATCCCGGTGGAAGTACATTGTTTGCCTCTTTCGGCTGTCTGGAAGCGTACTCACTCACTGCCACATTGTGAGAGCAGGACGTGATGACGATATCCTAGCTCGTTTATTCCACACACCAAGTTCTTTGTCTCGGAACTCAAATTCCAGCGGAGGGCCATTTTCTCCCATGACTCTAGTCTTCAATTATTCTTTTTCCTTCTTTTTCCTCCCTCTCTGTGATTGCGTAATGGTGCGCACACAAAACAAGTAATGTACTTTTTTTTTTTGTCGTAGAGTAATTCCTCTCAGTGGCTGTTGCCAACTTTAGGATATTTATCAAGATCTGTTTCAAAATGCTGCTTACTCACTAGTTTCATTATTTATTTTGTATGCAAGAACTCCCTTGTGCGGAGATATGATTGCCGTACGTGTCTCTGGTGCAAGAAACCCTTGTTTGATTCCCGATGAGAGTTCATATGGTTTGGATGCCATGTTAAGGTGTAAGTCTACGTCTCATATGGCCTCAGTGCTGAAACGGACGCTAAGCTCTAATCCAACCCACCAATATTTCGTATGTAATTACTTAAGGATGGGGTACGAAGACCAAGATCACAAATGAATGAATTCCAATATTAAGAATTGCGATATATTGTGATTACAGACTTTGAAGATACAGTATTGAATCTACTTCATGGAAATCCAATATTGAAACAGGAAGTAGTTAAACTGCCACTGTATGGGGATCCAATATTGAAACAGGAAGTAGTTAACCTACTACTGTATGGGAGATCCAATATTGAAACAGGAAGTAGTTAACCTGCCACCGTATGGGGATCCAGTATTGAAACAGGAAGTAGTTAACCTACAACTGTATGGGGACTCAACACGAAGTAGTTAACTTATCATTGTATGTGGATCCAATATCGAAACAGGAAGTAGTTAACATACTACTGTATGGGGATTCTATGTTGAAACCGGAATCGGTACATCTACAATATCCTAGGATTCCAAATACGAGACCAGAAGTAGAGATCTATCACTTTTACGGAGATCAATTATTAAACCTGGAAGTTGTGATATATTACGAGGGAGAACCCCCCCCCAAAAAAAAAAAGAAACCGGACTTTCGTTCTAAAAAATAATTTATTACATTTTTTACAAAGTTCTTTCAGTCTACTTCAAAGTACTCTCCATTAAATGCGATTCATTCCTCCCATCTTCTTTCCCACTGTTTGAAGCATCTCTGGAACTTTTATATCGTTCAATGCGCTCTGCGAAGTGCTTTTTGCAGCCTCTAGACCATCGAAACATTTTCCTTTTAGATTTTGTTTAATTCTCGAAAAGTGGGTTGGTCAAAAAGTTTGGATCACTTTCAATCTGATTTTTCAAGGCTCAAATTCAGACGAATGATTTGATCCTGTATAAGCAGGCGAGAAACAAACTTAGCGGTAACTTGAAAAACCTTATGCTGGCACGAGCTCCAACTCACTCCTGCCTGTTTTGAAATATCATCGATCATGAAACGACGATCCTCGCTGATTTTGGGGCAGATTTGTTCGATGTTTTCGTCGTTTCGAAATGATGAAGAGCACTCAGAACGAGCACGATCTTCAACACTCATCTCACCACACTTAAAGCGCCCAAGCCACTCAAAAAATTGTGTGCGATTCATAGTATCCTTCTTGAAAGCCTGTTGAAGCATTTGGTAAGTTTTCGTTTCCGATTTTCCAAGTAGGAAGCAAACACACTCCTTGTTCCTTTGAATCTGCCATAACGATTTCGAATGTGGCAAATGAGAACAGTTGAGAAAAAACAATAATACGATCAAACGTTAACCTCCTACGCAGACGCCGCTTGGCCAACTGATCTGGGAAGGTCTCTATTAGACCCATCTAGCAGCAGAACTCTCTACTACGCCTAGGAACGGCAGCGCTCTTTTAATCCGGTTTCTTTTGAGTCTCACTTCGTACATTGTGGAGTTTAACATTGAAACTTCCAGGATGACATCTACAACATTATGGGGTCTAATATTGAAGTCAGGATTGGTAGGACTACGATTTTTTGAATATCCAACATTGAAATCGCAAATAGGAGATTTAGTACTTTGTAGTAGTCCAATTTTGAAACCAGAACTAGTAGACCTACACTCACTTGTTTCAAATTAGGAACTAAACATATGTCTTTGGGATGTTGAATCCATCCATCCATAATTCTCTACTTTTCACCGTGACTTTTGTAGGAAACTAATAAGTGGTAAATTTACCATTTCCGGTTTTAATAGAGAGATTACAGTATAGACGTAACTTGATCTTGAATTATTGAATCGATATTAAAGAAATATCTCACTTTTTCTGATCAGTTCTTTGCCCTGGTACCTCTCGACTGGTAATCAGGAGTATGAACAGATTGATACAAATGTTCTACAAGATTTCACAAGCTTATGCACAGGGAGTCTCGAGGATATTCTCTGATTGTTCTATGAATATTGACTTAAAGTGCTTCTCAGCAAAGTTTCAACATTTACTTCTTGAATTTGAATAATAGATTATCCTCTGATTGTTGTTTCAATTTATCTTTGGGCAAAGTTTCAACATATATTTCTTGGAGTCTCAATGACAGATTATGTTCTGATTTTTGATTCAATTTATCCTCAAGTAAAGTTTCAACATCCATGTCTTGAATTTGATCTTCTGATTGCTTATTCAATTTATCCCTTGGACAAAGTTTCAAAATCCATCTATTGAATTTAAATGACTAAAATTATGTTCTTATTATTGATTCAATTTATCTTTGTGAAAAGTATCAACATACCTTTCCTGAATTTGGGTGCCAGTTTATCTTCTGATTGTTGATTCAATTTATACCCTGGACAAACTTTCAACATACATTTCTTGGAGTTTCAATGATTTCAATTTACCTCTTGGACAAAGTTTCAATATATATTTCTTGAAGTTTCAACGACATATTATCTACCGATTTTTGATTCAAATTATCTTTTTATAAACTATCAACGCCCACTTCATGAATTTGACTAACAATTTATCTTCTGATTGTTGATTTAATTTATCCCTTGGAGAAAGTTTCAACATACATTTCTTGTAGTTTCAATGACAGATTCTCTTGTGATTTTTATTCAATTTATCTTTGCTTAAAGTTCCAACACTTTTTTCTTGAATTTGACTAACAGTTTATCTTCTGATTGTTGATTCAATTTATCCCTTGGACAAAGCTTCAAAATCTAACTCTGGAATTTGAATGAAAAATTGTGTTCTGATTAAGATTCAATTTATCTTTTGCGTAAAATTTCAACATCCTTTTCTTGAATTTGACTGACAGTTTATCTTCTGATTGTTGATTCAACGTATCTATTTACAAAATTTCAACATTCATTCATGGAATTTGAGTTAATTATTGGAAGCATTGTCACTCTGTGTATGAAACATACAAGAAAACCGAAGTAATTGTGCTGCCATTTTTTTTGACATTATCACACCATCAAACTCACAATAATGAACCAAATGCGCTGTACCAGAATAATTCACAAAGAAGATGAAAAGGAAAGAAAAAGAACAAGCGGTAATATTCTTTTTGGCCTTATTCTAGTAATAACGTGAAAGATAAGTTATTGTATAGTCATTGGCAACACTGATCTTCACAGAATATGTGATCGATGTTCTCATCAAGATGACGAGAGAAAGGAGATGACATTAGAATTTTTAAGTCACAAACGTTGATTTCGCTTCTCCCATCAATATCTCGAAAATCAAAGAATAAATCAACACACTTAACAACTCCATTACAGATATGAAACATATCAATCAGGAACAGTCTCTAAGGACAGCTTCTTGTGGTTTTGAAGAGAGGATGTTCTTTTAGCCTTTGTCCTATTAGGATAAAAAAGCACAGAAGAAAGAACCAATGAAATAAATGTAATGGTGGTCATTGTTTGGTTTTCCTTCTTTTTGCTTTCATTTTCTTTCTTTACTGAAACTGAAAGACAGAGAACAGAAGAAGGTGTGATCGAGTTTTTTTTTTTTAAAAAAAAAACTTGTCTTCTTTCTTACTGCTTCCATTAATGTGATTAAATGCCAAAAGGTCAAGAAAAACAGTGTTTGTTTTTTGTCATTTTTATTTTAAAAGTTACAGTTATTTTTTCTTCTTGTTAGTGCTTTTCAGAAACACACACAATTTTCTCTTCCTAATGTGTCTCCTAATTCTTTTTCTTAGTAATTAGTTCTTCTCAAATAATTAAAAAGAAATATGTGTATTCCAATATTTAGCAGTAGCTCTTCTAAAATCGTAGCTATCATAAAAGAACCGAACACGCTGGTTACAAACAGTTCTCATAAAATGTTACACAATCGATAGTTAGAGAAAGTTCTCATAAAATCTGTATACACATTAATTAGAATAAGTTCTAATAAAAGCAGCACGTATGTCAATTACAAACATTTCTCACAAAAGCATTGTAGATATCAAATAGAATGTTCTTATAAAGTCTGTGTACATCATTTTTATTGTTCTAATGTTATAAAAAATTTTGCATACACCATGCAGTTTCAAACATTTGCTATACAAGCAGAATACATATCAATCAGAAATAGTTCTCACAAAAACAGCATTCATTTCAGATAGAAGTTATCATAAAAGCTGTTTTTAAACTAGTTTCAAAGTTATTTTTAACAAATGCATCGTGCACACAACATATTTTTAATCAGTTACTATACAAATTGTATACACGTCAATTAGGAACCAGTTCTAATGAAAACAGTATACGCCTAAGGTTCTCACGAGAGCAGTGTAGATTTAAGGTAGAAAAATTTCCATAAAAATTGTTTACACAGCAATTTCTAATTTAGTTCTAATGAAACTTACTTACAAACCATAGTTAAAATTAATACTTATAAATGTTTTATATCAATATACGTCAATTTGAAACAGTTCTGATAAAAGGTGCATACGCGTACATTAGACATTTCTCACAAAAACGTGGTACCAAGAAGAAAGTTCTCATAAAAGCTGTTTTACCGATTTCAAAAAAGGAGGAGGTTATCAATTCAATATATGATGAGAGAAAGGAGATGGCATTAGAATTTAAGTCACAAACGTAGATTTCGTTTCTCCCATCAATATCTCGAAAATCAAAGAATAAATCAACAAATCCATTACAGACATGAAACACACCAATCAGAAACAGTCTCTACGGACAACATGTATGTATGTACGATTACACATAACCTCAACAAAATTGCACTGACCTTGATGATTCTTTTCTTGTTTCAAAGAGCATACTTTGCCGGTGGTCCCATATAAATTTCGTCAGGATGTAATGATAATCTTCGGAATTAGACTATAAAACAAGTGTTGTGTGAAAACCATAATTAACCGACTTAAATATGTGTATGTTCACACATAACTTCAACATAGGTGTACCGATTCTGATAATTCTCCTTCTTTTGTGTTTTTGTTTGAAGTTTCGTGGTAACACATAAACTTAATAAGAATATAACAATTAATAGTCTTTGTAGTTAGACTATGAAATTTCTCAATGACTGATAATGTTAGTACTATAATTTTGTGTATGATCCCGCATAACTTTGACGTAGTTGCACTAATTTTGATGATTCTACTTTTGTTTAAAAGAGAATACTTTTCCAGTGGATTCATATAAATTTCGTCAAGATACGCGTATGTGCACCCATAACTTCAACATAGCTGCACCAATTTTGATGATTCTATTTTTGTTTAAAAGAGCATACTTTTTAATTGGTTTCATATAAATTTCGTCAGGATACAATTATAGTCCTTGGAACTAGACCCTAAAAAATTTCAACAAGTGTAGTGGGAAAACCATAATTAACAGACTTAAATATCTGTATGTTCACCCATAACTTCGACATTGGTAAACCGATTTTGATGATTCTTCTTTTATTTGAAAGAGTATTCTTTCTTGGTTGTCTCAGATAAACTTTATAAGGACAATAATGATCTTTGGAGCTACACCATAAAACTTCTCAATGATCGATAGTGTTAATACCCTAATTATGTATATGATCAAGCATAACTTCGACATAGTTGCACCGACTTTGATGATTCTAGTTTTGTGTAGAAACACTTCAACAAATGTAATGTTAAAATCATAATCAAGAACCTTAAATATGTGTCTACGCACCCATAATTTCGAGATAAGTGCACCGATTTTGATCACTCTTCTTGGCTGTCTCATATAAATTTCATGTCTACAACAATGGTCTTTGGCGCTAGACCATAAAACTTCTGAATGACTGCCCGTGTTAGTACCATAATTATATACATGATCACGCATAACTTCGAGACATATGTGAACAGATTTTGATTATTCTTCTTTTTGTCTGAAAGAGTAGCTTTTGTGGTAGTTTCATATAAATTTCATTAGAAAATAATCCTTCGAGCTTGACCACGAAACTTTTCAACGGAAGACAGTGTAATTAACTGACTTTATTGTGTACATGTTCATTAGGGATGGGCACGAGACGAGTCGAGACAGGATTTTCCTGACAAAATTCGAGTCGAGACATGGGTCTTCCAATAGAAAAATATACATTTTTCGAGTCGAGACATCACTTTTACAGCACATTTTCGAGACGAGACAGCCTCAAATCTTGTCTCGTGCGCATCCCTAATGTTTATGCATGACAAACAGAAATGTGCTGATTTTAATAGTTCTCTTTTAGTTTCAAAGAGTATACTTTATCGTAAGCTTTACATAAACTTTATAAGGATTTGATGATTGTCTTCGAAGTTGGACCTAGGGTTAATATGTGTATGTTCACGTATAATTCTGTAACGCGTAGACCGATTTATATATTTGATGCATGCTTCGTAGGCCCTGACTAATTTTATAGGAAGTTAGTATTTTACCACTAGTTTAGGTGTCTAACTGTTATTGAGGTAACGGAAGAGTGGAAAAATTAAACTTAGTAGAAAAATAACAACATCGAAAACGCACTAAAAAGCAGAAAATAAAAACTTAAAATTGTATTAACCGATTTCAATAAAAGCGCTAAAAAAGAAAAATAATAAAAGCAATAAAAGCAGACAATAATAATAATAATAATAAGAGATTGAAAGCTGAAAATAATTCATTACCATTGCCTATAAAAAATGAAATCTGTGCCAAGGCAAAGTAATGTCTCATAAAATTATCATCAAAACTAATTTTATATTAGATAATAATTTGTTTGGCTTAGTATACACTTCAAACTTTTTAGAGATAATAGTAACGAATTATTTTCTGCTTTTTAGCCCTTTTATTATTTTCTACTTTTTAGCGCTTTTGTTGAAGTCGGCTAATTGTTCCTTAAATAAGGTTTAATCATACATCAGTTTCAAATTTAGTTTAAATATCGCTTCGTACACATCATTAAGTTAGAATCAGTTAATACTAAAGCTGTATGTACGTCAATTAAAAACATTTCTAATGAAAACCACATAAACGTAAATTAAAAAGTTTTGATAAAAGCAGCATATGTGTCCATTAGGAATTTCTCAGAAATTCAGTGTAAATGTCAAGTACAAAGTTCTCATAAAAGCTGTTTTCACACACTAATTTTAAATTTACTTTTAATGAAAAGGTTCGTACGTACCATACAGTTTTAATCCGTTCCTATAGAAGTTATATATCGTATACATGTCAATTATAAAAATATGACGTAAACATATAGATACGCCAATAATGTCCTCATTAAACACCAATTAATTAAGACAATTAGAAAAAAATATAAAAATTGCATAGCTTTAAATGCAAGTTCTAATAAAAGCATATCAGTGACACAGTTCTCACAAAGTGTCAATTAAAAATTGGTTTTATTTCAATGAGTAGATTTATATACAAACCATTTTAAGGTTATTGTACCTTGCAATAAGTTGGATAACCAGTGCACATATTTTTAAATCAGAATAATTGATACGGTCCTCTATATGTGTTACTTGTTATTCCTACTGAAATAACCATCAGCCATAAAAAAATATCGAGAAAATATGAGTAGATTGATAAGGAGTCAAATAGAGATAGATAGAGAAGAAGAGAATAAGTAGCTATGTACAATAGAAGAAGCCAATTTCTCTCGAACATGAACCGTTACTTAGTGGATCAAGAGTCCCCCCCACCTAATTTCTCCTCCTTGTTTGCTCCTACTCATTTACCTTCCTCCTCTTTGGCTGGGAGGATGAACTCTCGAAAAGTTGTTCTTGGAATGGTTTCGTAATTATCTCGAACAGAGGCATGAGTTCGAGTTCTAAAACAAACATAGGACTCCACTCTTCCTGCTTCATATAGTAGACTAAAGGCACATCAGGATTAAGGTCGAAAAGCAATCACGCATAGCTGCTTTGTACGAGGGAAAATTCGCCAGTTTCTATATAATACGCTTCAAGAAAGCAAGGTAGGGTTCTCTAACATGCTGAGAGAGATTACTGTATTGTCTTTAGAGTATGTTTTCGCTCAGAAATTGCTTAACTGTTTCTGGCACAAACCGAAATAAATAATTGACTTCTAAGTGTGCATCTGAGTATCTGTAGTGTATTTGTTAAGAACGAAAATGATTTTCAGGTTGACAATAGATTAATTCCATTGGTGCTACAGTAATTCCATATCTATATGATTCTATCCTTTGATACTAGTTGGTCTAATACTTCCTGCTAGTCCAGTGGCTATCGCGTGCGCTTTTGGAGCACGAGGTTCCGGGAGAAATTTGGATTCTAGCTTAAATTTTAGATTCACGTTTCATATAGCCATGGTGCTGAAAAGAGACGCTAACTTCAACAAAGAAACAAATCAATTTTCTCATCTGCAGGACGTGAAAGGCCAATAAGAGTGAAGAGTCTATTGAGAGCTTGTTTCGAATGACGATGGTTACGTGTTCATTCCAATCTTTATCTATGAATCCAAGCTGTTACTACTGGGTGCAATATAGGACGTCGGCTTCGGAGACCAATATCTAACAGTATACAGTGAACTTTGTTCTGAGGCTCATTCGTCCATTGTTAAAATCTGTTAAGGCTGTTGTTAATTGTGCCACAGATTGCGCCCTAGCTTGTTATATCATATATCAACTAGTGGTGGGCACAAAACCCGTTTTTTTGGTTTTCGGTTTTTAGAAAAACCGAAACCGGCTTTTCAAAATTTTCAAAAAAACGGTTTTGGTTTTCTCCAAAAAACGGGTCGGTTTTCACCGAAACCGGTTTCGGTTTCTTCAAAACCGGGTCGGTTTTCACCGAAACCGGTTATCGGTTTGTTTCAAAATTTGATCTATTTCTGACCAGAATAGGGTTTCGTTGTTCTTCGGAAACCGATTCCGTATCTGCAGAAATAGTTTTGTGTTTTCCAAAAGTTTTCACCGAAACCAGAAAACCCGTTGAAGAAAACCGAAACCGGTTTCGGAAAAAAACTAAATGTCGGTTTTTCGGGTTTCGGTTATTCTAGAAACCGGTTTCCGGTTTTTATAAAAAACCGGTTTTGCCCATCTCTAATATCAACCTCAATGGTCTACAATGTTCTACGTCATGGATGAGATGTGCCTCATCCTCGCCATATAACCTGTGGTTTGACTGGTTTCACCTTCCTTTTCCAACCTTTGGAAGACACTTACTATGACAGCTCACGAACGCCAGGTAAGTCGTTCTGTTTCCGGAATGCACATTCCCAGTTGTTTAGCCATCATTATCTAGGCTTAATCAAATTTCGACATATCGACGACCTTCCTTATTATGCGCACAAACATCACATTGACTGGTCGAACGAGAATTCTATCAGTGTTTGACGGCTGGTCCTCCTGTGTCCTCTGTCCCGTGCGCCTTATGTCAGCCCAACGACTTCGTTTTAAAAATAGCAGGTGGGCGGATTTGTTTTTTGCTAGTCAGTGTACCTTAGCTATTTTTTACGCGTACTATATTAGGCGATATAGCAACATTGCAAGACCATTTAAAAAGTAATTTGCGCGTGCTATCAGTTATTAGTTGTGCTCTAGAATATACGTAAATTCGTACAGATAACTATGTAAATTGTGTTAACAGGAAATTATTGCTTAGGCCGACTATGATTTTTGAGTTTCAGAAGTGAGAAATCGTCAGCCGGATATAATTCGAAATTTAAATCGTTTGTGACAAAGGGGCGCAATGGCTCAGTGGTAGAGCGTTCACCTCTGGTCCGACGGGTCCTTGATTTGATTCCAACTCGCGACAAGTGGACTTTGTGGAGGACAAACACCGTATGCGTGGGTTTTTTCGGGGTTCTCCCATTTCCTTCCCCTCTATTCACTCCACCATTGTATTCATTTTTAATCATCATCGTCTCATTTAGTCTAGCCAGTATAATCGTGGAACGTAAAAATGGAAGATTTCATATCATTTTTCATCTTGACATAAACAGTAAACCTGAATTCACAATCCTCTCGTCCTGTATAATTTCTTATTAGGACGTGAGAAAAATTCTGAAATAGAACAGTAGATGTCTATACTGATTCTAAAATTATTTCTTTAGAATAATAATGCATCAAATGGAGAAATTTACCTGTAATTAATTCTTTTTAACTTATTTTATACTTCGCTACTAAATAAAAAGTATATTAGATAGTTAAGTTCAAACACTATTTTAGTTAGACTGGGACAATCCTTTTCTATCTCGACCAAGAGATGATAATTATTAAATTAATTATGTTGGGCGAATTCAACTTTTTTCAAACGTTGTGTGTAAATACTTGGAAAAATACAGCATACAATTTGTATTCACTTATTGAAACGTTGAACTACTATTTCAAATAAATCTAATTTGAATACAGTTCTTTGTCAATTTTCTTCTCGTTACGAATAGAACAGGAAAAGCAGATATTGTTCAAGAATTATACACTTATTTCTTATATTCTTTCGGCCATTTTGTTCTATTTTTGCCACGAATTCCATTGAATTGATTGCTGCTTTAGTAACCTAATTAGGCAAAGATTAACAAAGAAATTTACATTACTTCTGTCACTCATAATGTTGATAGTACATTACAAAGTTATCCATTGAAGAGGTCTGTGTTATTATTAGTTTTTAAAAAAATATATCTAGGTCAAGTCGACTGTTAGCTTTAAGAACGCTGATCTCTGATACGCGTGAACAATCTGATGACGTCATCGAGGGTGGGCCTTTTTCTCACGTCCACTAAGAGAACACCTCAGCTCCGCCTGGGATCGATTCAGGCACACTCAGAAGAAACAACTGAGCTTAGACGGCCGCTCCGGAGCCTGATAGGTTGTATCACGTAAAGCTAAGGAGATTACAGCCAATCGAAATACACTGTCTCTCTTGTATAAAAGGTTGACTAGTGCAGACGTCCTTAAGCGGGTGATTGTTACTATTGTTTATTCCTAATCATCTCTTTGCGTAATCAATTATTTTCTTTTTCTTAAATGGCGCCCAGAATAATTATGTCTTTGTGAAACCAGTCTCCTCAAGCATTATTACTTAAGCTAGGTCATCCACTTCAAATTTTTTTTTTTTTTTTTTTTTTTGTAATTTTATTATGCGAGGAAGGTTACATAAAATCACTTTAAACAGCTTGAAACTTTATTACGTGAGGAAGGTCATGTAGAACCATGTCAAACTTTTGCACCTTCATTACGCGGGGAAGGTATAGTATAACCAATTCAATATCTTTGCAACTTCAATATGCAAGATAGGTCATGTACAGCCACTTCAAACAGTTTGGAACTTATTATAGAAGGAAGGCCATTTAGCTTCTTTCAACTTTATTATGCGAGGAAGGGCATGTGAAGCACTCTAAAAAAAATTCGCAACTTCAATATGCGAGATAGGTCATGTACAACAACTTCAAACAGTTTTGAAAGTTTAGCACGTAAGGAAGGTCATGTACAATCACTTCAAAATACTGCAATTTTATTACGCAAGGAATGTAATATTATGTATATACAACCACTTCAAAAAAAATCTCGCCACTTTATTACACAACTAAGGTCAATCATGTACTCCCAGTTGATTTTTTCTTTTTTCAATTGGTTTTATACAGCTGTTAACAATGAGACGAGAAATAAGATTTCCTTGTCTCACGTATTTCTTAATTTCGCCTCTTCTCGCCTCGCCTCGTTTTGTAAATTTATATATGTACTGTACAAAATTTACGCCTTGGTTTATTTCTTAACTTTGTCTAGATATAATCAGAATCCTTCTGAGTCACAAGAGATCCACAAAAAAGTGTGATATAACAACATTTGAAACAAATTTATCATTGAAGGATATTGTATAATGACTTGCATATCTTTAAACGTCTCTCGTCTGGATTCTTATCTCGTCTCGAATCTAAAAATGCGCTTCTTGTATTGTTTTCGAGACGAGATGGGAAACAGATGATAATAGGGGTGCACACAAGTGAGGACATGACGCAAGGTGCAAACAGTTATGAAAGATGAACGATACGATTTGTGTCCGCCATTTTAGGAGAAAAAGGATCATCGTTTATACCTAAAATGGCGTACAATTAAAAAAAATTGCAGAAATTCAACTAGAGGGAAATTACAAAAGAAGATTTCCTACTATATAAAGAATTGAGAAATTCAAGAATTGACGTCAGGTAAAGTAACTTTTTAAAAATGTTTTTTAGGACAGTGACCATTTTATCTTTATTTTTCTTCTAATTTAGTACTCAAGCTTCATCACTTCCAAACTTTTGGCTCGTCACAACAATGAATCAAGTAATTATCAATTTTTAAAAGTGCAATGGTAACACATGGTTTTCAGTTGTTATAATTAGAGACCGGATATTAGGCAAAGTGCTTATTCTTTAATATTAGAGATATGGTCAAAAATAACGTTTCAAAGTTTATACAGGGGTTGTAGTTTCGATTTAAGCCTATTTTGCCTATTTTGCCTATTTCGCCCTTTACTGCCCAAATAATTGTTTCAGTGCCTAATGTTGCCTATTCAATGCATTTTCTTTAAAATAAGCATTTATTGTGAAAATATATAATTTATATAGTATAAATAATACACAGAGATACTATGTTATTTGTTTGTAAGCACAAGCACGTGGTACATTACAATATATATATATATATGCGAATCCGAGGAGGACTATAGGGGCTATAGCCCCCCTTATCGCTCAGGTATACACTGGATAAAATGGGCTTCAATCCTACTTTACACTGGATAAAGCGGCAAACTATGGTTTAGCCCCTCCCTTGATCATATCCTGGATCCGCGTCTGTATTATATATATATATGGAACGCATATCAAGCTTCATTTTTATATATAGGCCCTACAGTAGAAGAAGATATTAACAAACAGGCATGTTTCTATATTCTTTGAACATTACCTATGACTTGAATCTATTTTTTAACTGTATTGAGCGTTTATTTACATTATTTTGAGTTACATTTTACTGCCTTTTTTAAAAATTTTAAGTGCCTATTTGCCTGCTTATTTTTTAGGTCTTTAATGCCTAAACATCCGGGCTATATTTCATTCGCAGAATGGAAGTCCTAATGGGAAGTGGATCTCAGGAAGCAATCGCAGGCACGAAATTTCATAATGCTTGTGTTGATGTCTTGTAGATGGGTTACTTATAGAACTGTATTCGGCTTCACCATTCTATGACTTTGTAAAATTCAGAATTTTATTAAATGACGCGTAATTTGTTGTTCATAAATGTTTTTAAAAGCAAGACTAGTAAACCGACGCGTGGAATGCTTCCTTAAGCAGGGCAGCGGGTGGTTACCCGTCTCGCCCTTGTAAAGAGCGCCATTGATTCTATTTTCTACATTTGACGACTGCAATTACACGACGTAAGACTTATTGAGAGCAGAGTTGCCAAAGCTACTGATTATGCACGAGATCTGCTTTTCCTACGTTCTACTGATCTACTGTGAAAGAAAATGAAAAGTGAACAATCTCCTGCTTTTTCCTTACTTCGAGAAGTTAAAGAAATATGTTATTATTAATATTGAATTTTCATTTTTTCTTACATAAAAAGAGGAAATTTCTCTGTATCCATACACAAAGCTCTGTAGCGCAAATAGTCATAGAGTTTTGATGTATATAATATGAATAAAAGGATACAACTGTACGTCATCTTCTATATGCATGATGATTGGCGATCTTTATGACTTACTGTAGGATTTACGAGTAAGTGTTGTTTAGATTGGGACTTGGGTTGGAAGCACGGTAAAAGTGAGAGGTATGCTGGGGGACGTTGTTACTTCACTTCCAAAAATATCTATGGCGTTCCCCACTTCCTAAAAGAATACAGTGAATAAACATAGGCAAGCAGGGAGGACAGCCTACGGCCTCCTATATGCGTCACCCTACTATTTCAGAACCACTTTTACCCCTGGTTGGAAGAGTAACTTAGATGACTTCTCCACGATCGTCAGCTCCTATTTTGAAGTACCGGTAATTAGTATTCAAACTTATGTTTTGTATGTATTGTTTTATTTTGAAATTAAACTAATAATGAATTCTGGACCTCTTGTTTTGACCACTGTCCCCTCATTAATGGCAATTTTTTGTTCCCCCTGGATTTGCACTCAAATGCAGCCACTTTATGTGTTTACTGCTTTCTCCTGTTTTTTATGTTCGAATCTTCTGCTTTTCTAACTGATTGGTCTGGCAACACTGATTGAGAGAATCTGTTGTTTGTGTATCCCCAGTCATGCACGCCGATTACATGGGTGCTCCGACACCCATAGAAGTAATCTTGTGGGTGCGCTTGGACCCGAGTTTGAACCTGTTGCTCTTGCGTTTAAGTCAGTTGTGTTACCGACTGAGCTAGGGCAGCCCAAATTTATCCTTTATATTATCCAGTACCAGCATATTTTACTTTATCATAGCACAGTCCTTTATGCAATGTTCATAAAAGATTTTAACTAAAAATAAATCAATCAAAAATCGAGACTTCAATGAAAACATAAAGGCTAACACGTTCTGCCATTGATACGCACCCACATAAATTTTGAAAAGTCGGCGCCGTTGTCCCCAGTGTCGGAACTAGTTAAAACAGAGCAGTCCCTGTTCTTTATTTGACTGTTCTCCTAAAAGACTAGTAACAAATTTTCGAATGTCGAGAAAAATGAAACTTGCGGGCCTCATTTAGTCATCACTGTTAAAAAAAAAAAAAGTCAGTGTTGCCCGCGACACGAAAAAATTCTCGTCTCGTCTCGAAATGGAAATTAGAATCAAGACTAAAAATACCTTCTTTAAAAAAAAAAAAAAAAATTCGAGACATAATTTCAACAGTCTCATGGGAAACACTAGTTCACCCAAATAGTAGATCTCAAATACAATATTTTACTGTTACTGTATTCAAAATATGAAAATTACAAATAGATAAAAGTAGTTGCAGGAACACAATAAAGAGCATTTATCAACATTTAAAGAAACGCAGGTCATTATTCAGCGTACGTCAATAATAAAATTGGTTTAAATGCTATTATATCACACTCTTCGGAGACCTCTCGTAACGTGGAAGGATTCTGATAACCTGTAGATGAAATAATAATAATAATAATAATAATAATAATAATAATAATAATAATAATAATAATAATAATAAACAAGGCGTAAATTTTGTACATATTTTTACAGAACAAGACAACTTTATTTCTCGTGTCGTGCACAACACTACTCATAGAGAAAATATTGCATAATGTATATCATAGAGAATACGTATAATACATTATTTTAACAGATACGTATCTAACTTAGTCGCATTTTTGTTAAACCTATTGTTTTCCCACAAGACACATGTATTTATGATCTACAAGTTAACCACATATGTGCAGTGACGACGCTACAAGAGGGCAAGGGGCAGACGCCCTCGGTGGCATCATTCGGCCTTCCCTCCCGACTGCCTCCTGGACGTGCTGTGTAGTATTATAGATCAAATAATATACAATTATTAGGATTAGGATTTAAATTTCTGGGCTGTCGGCATCTATGGTCAGGCCTGTATCCAAGGGGGGGTCTAGGGGGCCGGCCCAACTAAATTTTTGCTGGCTCCCTAAAATTTTCATGGTAGGCTTGCAAATGAACTATAATATAGTGATGAACTATATATGGTTGGATGGTTGGTAATATAGTCACTATCCAACTATAATGTCTATGGCCATTTAGTCCGTCATGTAGTCGGATGACGTTCTTCGAAGATCACACTATCCGATGAAAGGGAAGGAACGAAGCGTCTTGATGTCAGGCACTATCCCGGCATTTGCCTTGTGTACATGAGGAAAATCCAAGATAAGCCTCACTCAAGATGGCTGGCCTGAAAACGCTGTTACACTTTTTCGACCGTGTTCCTAACGGAAATCGAACCCTGGCCTGCTCGCAGTAAAGGCGAGGGCGTTAGTGACTACGCCACGCTGGCCTATTATACAATTATCAGTATACATCCCAAAAATATCTTTGCTTCTCAGCTTGCTCCCCCTTTCCAAATTAAAGCTTCCGTCGCCACTGAATATGTATCGTGGTTCTTGGTAATATTACCCTTCCTTATTCCTATTGCTGTTAATTTTAAATTCACGACTATGCGTTGGTCATCTAATTCTACTTCATATAGTTGCTACGTTCCAAATGTTATGTAAATTAACCACATATTTGGAAAACATTCAACTTTTACGATTTGTTGAATTTTATTTTCTTGTTTTTTTTTTTTTTTTTTTTTTTTGTAGGCAGGTTATTTTATTTACTTTATGACGTAAATTAATAACATTTTGGATCTAATTTTGTCCGTCATGCACACAACATTGTACATGTATTCAACGTCATACGAGGGGAAACCAGTAATTATAATTAAATTCCCAGTTTTGGGCTTAGTAAACACGTAACTCTCGTACCTAACAAAGAGATGTTGCTGTCGTTTCTGTGAAGTCTGTTATAATTTTTGCTTCAATTTTAAGGCATTCGTTGGCCCGTGAGAAACGAGTAATTGCTGCTACGTGTGGTAATGTTTCGTCGTGGTCTTTCTATATATATATATATACACACACAGACACAATACCCTTTCCTCTGTTTCTCTCAACGTGTGCATTTCTGTACTCAAGTTAAAAAAAAGACTAATCCTGTCCTCACGTTAAAAAAAAGACTAACGCGGTTTCAGTCCACACGTACTCAGAAATTAGTGCATCACACATATTTTTTTCTCGTTCAAGAACAGTTGTGGTTAAAAGTCAATGTTATAAATGTACTAGTTCTTTAAAGAAAAAGTTCAAAACAGGGGGGAAAAAAACAAAAAAAAAAAAAAAAAACATATCAATCTTGAACACACAGTACAAAAACGAGTAATAACATAACATTAACTAGAATGTTTTATTTTTTCTCGAAGCATATTCCGATAGTCTTAAAGTTTACGTCTCCTTTGAGTATCCTACAAACCAGTGGCGTATTAAGGGAGGGACTTCCAGGCTTGAGCCCCCCCCCGAAATCTTACTGACTACAGTAAAGTATATGAAATATCTTGCAGGATTTTCACATTTTCAGGCAAAGCCCCCCCCCCCGAAAGTTAGCAAAGCCCCTCCCAAAACAAAATCGTAAATACGCCACTGCTACAAACAGAGAATCGAACACTGACCTTAAGTCCGATGGAGCATGTGTTAACTACAGTATACAGTCAAAAGAGAACTTTTGAAGAATATTTAGGTTCTAAATACAAGTAAGACTTATATATTAGACTTGTACTCAGTGGCGTATTTACGATTTTGTTTCGGGGAGGGCTTCGCTAACTTTCGGGGGGGGGGGCTTTGCCTGAAAGTGTGAAAATTCTGCATGATATTTCATATACTTTACTATAATAAGTAAGATTTCGGGGGGGGCTTAAGCCCGGAAGCCCCCCCTAAATACGCCACTGCTTGTACTGCTCCTATTCTTGTTGTACTGAAAATTCTTTTCAAGTAGTCAGTCAGTTTAACTTCTCACGATTCTGCCTTTTAGGCTAAGAAAGACGGATGATTAAGGTAAATGGGTGATGACGGAAGAATTTATGGAATGACGATGTGGGAGGAAGCCAGAATACCCTGAGAAAACTCACGAATACAATGTTGTCCACCCCAAACTTACTTAGCTGGAGATCGAACCAGGGACGCTGGCATCAAAGATAAACCACAGAGTGACTGTGCCTCCTACCCTGAAAATAATTTTCAAATTGTCGCAATAATATACAGTATGTATTTTCAATTTTTGTCACAAGCATTGCATCTAGTCGTATTAGCAATTTATGTGAGAAGAATTTCTTTACCACTGTAGATTAAAGCGAAGTAAATACGGCCAAAACCATAAATTCATATCTCATGCTTCGCGAAGTAAAACGAAAATACATCACGAATGTTCCGTTTTAAGCATTATGCTTCATTTTAAAGCATATTTTCTTGCGCTGGTGATAAGTAAAGATAATGGATTGTTAAAATGTGTGCTCATCGTAACAGCTTGAGAAAAATAATCTAAAAGAAAAAAGAAAATGAAAACTAAGTCGGTAGAAATGAGGAAACAAGAATTTTAGGAAACCTAAAAATGGATCAATAGATTGCGATATTGACCAATAATTACTTTTTGGATCGGGAACCACAAAATTTTTCAACAGTCCCTAAATCAAATTTTCGTATTTTCTACGGAATAAACACATCATACTGAGTTAAGAGATAGTTTGGGTTTGGCTACACTATATGTAGTTTTCCAGATATAAAGCCTACAAGAAAAAAAAATTGTTGAAATGTATTGAATCTTTTGATCCAATTGGATCAGGGTCCACAAAATTTTGGAACGGACCCTAAATTGAGTTCTCGTATTTTCTACGGAATAAACACATCATACTGAGTTAAGTGATAGTTTGGGTTTGGCTACACTATACGTAGTTTTTCAGATATAAGGCCTACAAGAAAAATTTTGATTGAGAGACTTGTCTATTGGACCTTTTCATCCAAAAGTGTATTGGATTATTTTGATCTAAAAAAGAAATGATTTGCAAAATGTTACCCAAACAGACGAAAAGAGAAGATAAATTGAGCAAAATCTATAATAGAAAAAAAAACATTAATATTATAAAGATGTTTATTAAAATTCGATGTAAAGGTAATAGTCAATTGATTCACATTGTTTATAATCAGGTGATCTCACAGTATAGTCTCTTTGTCGTTTTATGGCATTTACTTTTGAAAGGAAAGGATTCATCCGGGTAAGAGACAGGTAGAGTATAACTAATCTACACTCTTCCACATCAGCGAAATCTAATATTCGGTATAAAACAAGAAATAGGAAAAAAAAATTCAACCAACCTTTCAGCAGAACACTGACAGGAAACAGAAAACTAAAATTGGCAGAAGAACGTAATACGAGAATCTCTTTTTCCGTGATCATAAGACGAAATTAGATAGGGGAAATCATTAGATTTCCTTTTAACATACAAAAAGGAAACTCTCTTTCAGTTCAGACGAGAACTGAACTTATATTCTGCTGTAATAACTTTGTTTATTTCCCTTGAGTGTTTAACTATTTTAACTTACATAATTAAAATAGTGAATAAAGATTTTTGTCGTCTATGATTAGCTTCGTAGAAACAAAATTTTCAAATTAGTGGATGTCCTACATATACACACACCCTCTACCTTCATATTCCCGCCTTACAAAACAATTATTCGCTCAAGAGAATTCATAGGGAGACAATAATACTGCGAATGAGCTTCAGAAAAAGTCTCATAATCTCATTATAAGGAAAAGATACTTGTTCCCTGCGCTGTTGTATATATATATATATATATATATACGGATAGATATATACAGTATATAAGGTGATGTTTCTTTTGAGCCCCCATGTCGTCCCCCCTTTATCATCTAGCAGTGTGGCCTGTCTATTTCGATACTGTCAGTTTTCTCTCTCTCACCCCTTTGCTTTCAAGTCCCTCTCTCTTCGTCATCTACCAACCAACCCTCTCTTGTGCTGTGTCACCAATGGGTAACTATTCCCGACCGACGGGTTTTTAGCCTCGGGAGCTGCAAGCATCACAGTCAAGCTAACAGGCTTGTAATGAACCTGCTACATGAGCTCATTTGCGTATCGCTCTGATAAAATGAGGCCGACAGCCCTCTTGGAGTACTTGTATTCTAGGTTGTTAAATAAAAAAAAAAAAGTTGGAGAAAAGAATGAAGACGCAAAGGCAACTTTGGGACGGTGGATGGAGAAGGTACTACAAGGACACAGAAACATAGTGGGGGGTAGGAGTACGGGGTTAGGGAGTGGGATAACCAAGAAGAGTAGGGGAATGACCGAAAGCAAATACTTTGCCATACTCGAAGATTTCGAGGCATGGCATATCCTTGTCTTCCTTTTTTTGAGAGAAAAGGAAGGGACGGAGCTAAGTTTCGAACAGAGGCCGTCGTTAAACTTCTCAAAGAAAATACACTTCCTTCTCTCTCTCTCTCTTATTCTTTGCCTGCTCTAAGAACATGACCAAAGCATCTGAATGAACTAATTAAGCGAAGTCTAAGTAACCAAAGCAGCTACAGAACCTTACCCTATAACAAGAACATGAGCTGAAGATACAATACGCGAAGTAGAAGCTTATACATACGTACTAAGGCAAAGCAGGTCAATAAATGCAACAAAGTTATGATTCTTTCTTTATTGTATGTAATACATACGAGTATTTAACGTCAATACAATATGCGTGAGAATGGTTAACCTATACTTATTTATTATACCTAGGCAAATGTATAGATAAACGTTCTCTGTATTGTTATGATGGCAAGTTTTAAGATGGGACGAAAAATATAGATCTAAACGAGATAGCAACTAGGAAATTGGATCAAATTACGTAATTATACAGGAACAATAACCATATTTTAATCAAGTACGCAAGTGAACTTGTTTATTTATTTGTTTATTAAAGTTTCGAGACCCTTTTCATCACCGACGTCTAAAGATCAGTCACCGACCTGTCACTAAACCAGCAGGGAGAGAACAAACACCTTACGAAGGAGGGTGTTAGAGATACGAACTATGAAGAAAGTTTATAAGTGAATATGTTTCATTGTAAGAGAAGTTTTAGCAGGATTTAGAAGGAAGTGTCATGGACCTGGGAATGGCAAACCCGTAGCCAGAACACTAATACAGAGAGTTTAATAGACTAAATTTTTTAGAGGAGGTATCTTGAGTACTGCTTATTTTTTTACTGCTTATTTTTTTAACATGTGTTTATCTAAGCATACAGCTGATCGTTTCTAGGAGCTTGAGCCCCCCTGATCACCTCCTAGCTACTGGCTTGGCCTTAGATTATTAGGCACACCTGATATAGGATTCCCATAATGATTTACTATTACCCAAACTATGGGCTACGGTGGTTCAGTGGTAGAGTGTTCACCTCTGGTACATGGAGTCCTTGGTTCGATCCCAGCTCGCGCCAAGTGGGTTTTGTGCTGGACAAACACCGTGATTTTCACGTTTCCTCCCACTTTCTTCATTCCACAATTTTATTCATTTCTCATCACCACTGTCTCCTTTAGTCTAGCCAGCATAACCGTGGGACGTAAAACTTAAAGATTTCATTTTTATTACCCAAAGTAAACCATGTTTATTTTTTCTTAATCATACAAGGTATAAAGGTTACCTTATAAGTTGCACCCGAAAAGACGATAAGTATTTGTAAAATACTTCCACCTATATTTACAGAAGTAATGATAGAACTAGATTGTTTCTACAAGAGAAAGCGTACAAATCAAGTGTAAGTTCAAATTTTCATGGTACATCAACCATTTTCCTGTGAAACAAGTATAGTTTTATTGAGAAAGTATACAAATGTATGTTGATTTAGGAACTTTTTTGGGGGGCGGGGTGTCCGGACCCCCCTGTGTGTGCGTCTCTGACTGAGATGAATATTAACACTCGTGATGCAAATTTTAGTCCAAATTCATCCCCCATCGCAATGGGAGTAGGAAGGAGTGACACATAAAAATAATCGAAAACGACCGATATCGGTGTCCAATCTGTAGTTCTCGATATAGATGAGATGAATAGTGATACTTACAATGCCATTTAAGTTCGAATTCATCCCCCATCGGTACAGGGGATCAGAAGAAGTGAAGGAAGGGGATGGAGAAAGGTAACATTACGAAATTTTATCATTATAGTTTCAACGAAATGTGTATCCTAATGGAGGGAAAGAGTTCAAAGTTTGAGTTGATTTTGAGCAGCGGGGCCTACGTTGAACTCGAACCCCATGAGCTCTTGCCGGGAATCAATCCTGGGTTTCCAACACCACAGGCGCGTATGCTAACCGCTTAGCCACGAAGGAGCTCAGGAGTTCAAATAGCTTCCCTAAATCTATTCTTGCTGTGAGAGAAGGGCATTTTAGCTAGTAAAAAAATAAAAAAAAATGCTCAGTTAATAACTATGTACATGAACACATAGTACATACGACTAATATTCAATCCACAAAGTGTTATTGGCTATAATCGACCAAGTGTGACACCATTCGAAGTAAAATTAAAAAAAAAGCTTATAGTACTCAACTATCAGTTTATCAGATATAACTGATGTAAATGCTTTTCATATACGTACATTTGTACGTGTATATATAGAGGGACAAAACGCATTCTCTCATTTGTTTCTATATACGCACTTCATAAACTGTACCCTTTCAAATATCAAGCTTTCGAAATTAGTTTTTAACTGTGTCCTCTATAGTTTCATATTCCCCCCAGCCTCGAAAAAGGAATAACCTCAACACAAAACCACTCTATTAATACAACAGGACGACAGAGAAATCATTCAAAAAAAACATTCAATATTTCCACCCCTTCCCACAGATCACCACAAAAAAAAACATGTACAGAGTCCCTTTGTAAAACGATATCTTTTTTCTATGTATTGGGGGGACATCCATTCGAGTATACGTGTATGTATTTGTATGTATGCATGTATGGAGGGGGGGATCTTGTCTGCTGTTATATTAGTAGTCATTGAACAAGCCACGAACATGATTTTGAGAGAGAATTTTTTACATAAAATTGCATGGAATCACATTGCAGGAAATGTGTATAGTCATTAGTTTATGAAGTGAATATACGTTCACACACACACAGACACACACACACACACACACACACACCCACACACACTCACACTCACATATGCGCATTTGTGTGTATGACGGTTAGTCATGGAGGAGGCAATGGGGGAACATGTGAATTGATAAAGAGATTGAAACGTCAAATGTAATATACTGTGGTTGGTACACAACAGAGTAAGATAGGAATAATGAGACTAGTTGACAAAATACTATACAATAAGCTGTACTTATGGACGTTTTAATTTTTTTAACATTCAGAATATTGTTAGATTAGGGGAAAAAAAGAGGACTATGTTAATAAATACATATAATCGTTGAATATCACACGACGAAAAAGAAAGAAAAAAATGTAAGATGATGTCAAGCATTTTCTTTTATAAGAGGGGCTTTCAAAAACAGGTACTAGCACTATGTGAATTAGGAGTGGGCTATAGGCTGGTTTAAGGGATCAAGTTGTGCTCATGAGAAAATTGTGAGGCCATAAGCTATACTTGACAGTGGAACAATCAAACTCGAGAATGGTGAATTTGGTGAGAATAAGGTATTCTGTATTTGGGGAAAGAATAGTAAATTTGGGGAAAGAATGATAAGTTTGGGAGAAAGAATGGTTAAATTTTGGGGAAAGAATGGTAAATTTTGGGAAAGAATGATAAGTTTGGGAGAAAGAATAGTTAAATTTTGGGGAAAGAATGGTCAATTTTGGGAAAGAATAATAAGTTTGGAAGAAAGAATTATTAAATTTTGGGGAAAGAATGGTAAATTTTGGGAAAGAATGATAAGTTTGGGAGAAAGAATGGTTAAATTTGGGGAAAGAATGGTAAATTTTGGGAAAGAATGATAAGTTTGGGAGAAAGAATGGTTAAATTTTGGGGAAAGAATGGTCAATTTTGGGAAAGAATGACAAGTTTGGGAGAAAGAATAGTTAAATTTGGGGAAAGAATGGTAAATTTTGGGAAAGAATGATAAGTTTGGAAGAAAGAATGGTTAAATTTTGGGGAAAGAATGGTCAATTTTGGAAAGAATGATAAGTTTGGGAGAAAGAATGGTTAAATTTGGGGAAAGAATGGTAAATTTTGGGAAAGAATGATAAGTTTGGGAGAAAGAATGGTTAAATTTTGGGGAAAGAATGGTCAATTTTGGGAAAGAATAATAAGTTTGGGAGAAAGAATAGTTAAATTTTGGGGATAGAATGGTCAATTTTGGGAAAGAATGATAAGTTTGGGAGAAAGAATGGTTAAATTTTGGGGAAACAATGGTAAATTTTGGGAAAATAATGTAAACTTTTGGGGAGAATGGTAAATTAGGTAGAGTATACATAGGGTTGCATACGAAACGAGACGAGACAGTTTTAGTGACGAAAGTCGAAACAAGTTAGAGCTCTTCCAATAGAAACACACATTTTTTGAGACATCACTTTCACGACAATTTTTCGAGATGAAACAGCATACAACTCTTGGCTCGTGCATATCACTTTATGTGTACGCTATGTAATATATAAAAATGAAACTAATCTTGAGGGCAATCGAATCATAGAAAAACAGTTGAACCGTTTTAAATGACTTTTGGCATATAGTTATCATCTACCTCGAACCAGGTTTTTGTTTTATCATTTGATTAAAATTCATATCCTAAGAATGAAGCGGATGTGTGTGGGTGTGAATAATATATGCTAAAAATTGAGTATCTCATGATCCCGTCAATTTAGGAAGATGAAGTCCGGTACATAAACTCTTCATTACAAATAAACGGGTAAACGGACACATATCCCAGCGTTATTGAAAATTCCCGTTTTAAGGAAGGAAAGGGAGCATTATATATATAAAAATGAAAGTCGTTATGTTTGGAACTTAATAACTCTTGAACTAACAGACCGATCTTGATCTCGATCAAATTTGCCACATAGATGAGGTTCGGATCTGGGGTGGTTTTTATCATTTCACTTTGAAGGTGCAACTTAGGGGAGGGGAGGGAGAGATATTTAAAATGGTCGAAAATGACCGATATTATTATCGAATCCATAGTTTTCGAGGTCGTTGAGATGAACAGTGACATCCCCGATGCCGTTTAAATCCAAATTCGCCCCTTCATGTCCAAAATGAAACTTATTCTCCCCCTGCGAAGAACAAGTACTTCAGCTAACCACGCATTTTTTATTTGACCAAACAAAAAAGTTTACTGCAGAATATTTTGCAACGAGACTTTTTTTTTTTTTTTTTAAAAAAAACAAATATACCACTATTTTAAAAATAGTGAAATGGGACTCGAATTACTACATGAGGAGTGAAAAAACTGGCGTTAATATGGTTTCACCGTACTTTGAAGCAGCACATAGGGTTAGTCAGTGGCATCTCAAAAGAATGGGAAATGTGAACAAAGGTAGAGAAAGAGAAAGAGAGAGAGAGAGAGAGAGAGAGAGAGAGAGAAATGAAAACGCCTGGAAGTGAAACTACGAGAGGACCTCTTACTGAGACTTTAATACATCCAAAAAAGGAAAAGAAAAAAATGTGGAACTACAGAAAGAAAGAAAAAAGGAAAAAGGGTGGATGGATAGATACGTAGATGGATGGGGGAATTCCAATTTGCAAATACCAATTTTCGCCTCAAGCTCAGATTAGCGAAGTGAAGCGAGTACTTTGCAGAAAAGAGAGAGAGAGAGAGAGAGAATGTAAAAGAGAGAAAGAGAGCACAGGGGACTAATTTATTCATCACTCAGACGAAGTGATGAAGTCTCTTAAGATTGAGGCTAACGAAAAAAAAAGAAAAGAAAAAGAAAGAAGCGGAGATTGAGGAAGAGGAGGGCTTTGGGAGAAAAAGAGAGGTAAAGACAAGACGAATATGCATAAAGTCCTTTCATCTCTCTCTTTCACTGTCTCTTTTTTCCTTTTACTTACTCATAACATAATTTTATACGAGAAACACAGGCACAGACATACTATATAGAAATAGACACATTACTTTATACACCTAAAAGAAGTTGTAAATTTATAACTGAATACTTACACCCACACCCACTAGAATTAAATGTCATAACGTAAAGGAATAAGAGGGACTTGATTATGTTTTGTTTTCCTTATGAAGTGTGTTGAAAGAGACGTATTGTGGAGAAAGATTAAAAAAAATACATGGTCATATCAGGTACAGATGCACATATACCGTGTAGAAACAATAAAAAAGCTATCTAAGTTTTAGCAAGATCTAGCGGGTATTTTGACGAAAGATGCGTGCTGCACCAAAGAGATCAAGTCGAGAATTTGACATAGCCAAAGAAGCATTCAACAAGAGAAGGTCACTCGTAACTAGCAGCCTTAATATTGGACTAAGGAAGGAATTGGGCAAGTGCTATGTATGGTGTATTGGATTGTATGGTTTAGAGACTTGGACATTACGGAATATTCGAGAGCTTCGAAATGCAGTGTTGTAGGAAGATGGACAAGATAAACTGGACAGAAAGAATAACAAACGAAGATGTTTTAAAACAGATAGGAGAGAAGAGGACGCTTCTAGCCAGCATCCTTCGCAGAAAGGCCAATTGGATTGGACACATCTTGCGAAGAAATTGTCTTCTTCATACCGCCATAGAAGGAAATATGGAAGGAAAATGAGGAATAGGAAGAAGAAGAATACAAGTAATCGATGATTTGAAAAATAGAAGAAAATATTGGAAGTTAAAGGAGGAAGCTGAAAATCCAGAAACATGGAAGAAAAATTTCCAGGTCCAAAATTAAAATCAAGATGAACCTTATTAGTCACAGGACCTGATAAAAGTCAGTATACTTAATAATATAACATTCTGACGATGAAAACACAATGAAATAAAGAAGAAAATATGACCAGGAAAGTATAGAAAAACAGAACTAGAACCTCCCAATGATTTCGTGTTGGAAGAAGGAGAAAAAGAGGCTAGATTTGTAAGTTGTTCATTTTCACTTCTTTCTCTTCTGCACAGAATGAAAATTTTACTGAAGGGTAAAATATTTCTTGATATGAGATTCTATCAAAGAGAGACATTTATATATATACTAGCTGAACCTGTGCTATTTACACAGCCCACAATTCTAATATGAGTATGAACCTTCTTCCTGCAAGTCCCTTTACGGACACAAGGAAAACTTTCAAAGGTAGTGAACTGCTATCAACAAACATATAAATATAGTATTTTAATATATAGAATGCTGGGGTGACATTGTGGTAAACTTGGATAAGTAATAAATGATGCGAAATGCAAATATTTTTCTTATAATTCCTTATCCGAGTACGCCTCATTGTGGGTCCACAAGCCTTCCAAGTTTCCAGCTTGCAGAAGGTTTCGTCATTCAGATTAAAGCAAAGCGCCTGAAATGTCCGTCAACCCGCTATACGTAGCTCCTCTACTGGTTACCTTTCACAGGGGTATCAAGCTTAACGTAGTAGAGGTAATATAATACTAATAGGGCCAAAACGAAGAATAAAGACGTGGAATAGAAAAACAACGACAGCATTTTTGAAAATTTGAGTGAGAACTGGCAAATCTATATAAAATTTGTAATCGACCAGCGAAAATGACACGTTTCTAGCTCTTGTGGTTTTCGAGATCGAAAGGATTGGCCACAAACATATACTCTTTTCTAGTATTTTAATATATACACTAGCTGAACCTGCGCTCTCTACACAGCCCATCATTCACATATGAGCATGAATCTCCTTGTCATTCCTCATTACATCTGTACATGTCTCTTAACAGGCACAAGAGAAAGACGTCTTGATAATAACCAGCAAGGGTATCATAAAGGGATCAATTTTTTTGGTTATTTTTTCAATATCTCGCATTGTTTACAAGTGTGAGCCTATTTCTGTTGGAGTATCTAATTCACGTATGATCAGTGTTTTATTTCTTCTTGCATGCAGTATGTAATAAGCAAATACATTACATACACAATTAATTACACTGTCAGTGATATATGGTGTTCATTGGGCGAAACACTCCAAATAATAAAGATTAATCTTAGACTGGAGAAATGGTTATCCTTCGTTATTCATTATCATTTGGCATGAAACAAACGCTTCAGAGACATGCAACCCCTGTATACAACTATGTGGTGTTGGAATATATAACTCGTAGGATATGATGCTTTACTCTTTTTTTAAAATTTCAACACCCAGTGTAACTCTAAAAAATGTAATAAGGAAATAACGACCACGTTTATTTAAATATTCAATTAGAACTGGTTAATCTACATAAAATTTGAAATTGACCAGTGAAAAATGCACGTTTCTAGTACTTGTGGTTTTTGACATCTCACTGTCGAAAGGATTGGAGACCAACATATAAACTTTTCTTTGGAGACAAACGTATAAACCTAACATTTTAATATATAAACAATATTGTCATAATTAAGGTTAGAGATATTATACGATTTTTCTTTCACTATTGACATGTTTCGGTTTATTGTAAGGTAGAAGTCTTCTTTCAGAAAAGTTTTTCAGATAAATGTGGTGTGCGATACGCGATGGAATATTCTAAAATCAAGGAAAATAGGTAATTTTTTTGCTTTTGTTCTTTACCAAGATTGATAGTACCTTTCAGGTTAACGTTTATTTTCCCCAGTTAATGATTCTTTTACCTATACACGTAATATGTTTTTCATATTCAACATTACAAAATAAATAAATAAATAAATAAAAATAAAAATCTGCTGACATCTACTACAGGGGTATCACCATATTTCTACAAATTTGCGATAACTTTCTCGTTTAAATAAAAATAAATGCACATTTAGTATAATTTTGGCATTTTCCCTTATGTTCAGTTGATTGTTTTCTTTTTCGTTTTCTTGAAAGACTTGAGAATGAAATGAGAATTTTCTGTATTCGTTATATTCGTTTGAGCGTTATTGAATCTAGATAGATGTTAAAAACGAATAGAAATGTAAGATCCTTTTTCTTTCTTTCGTTTTTTTTTTTAAATCAGAGGTTTCCAGATTTTTTTGGAACTCTTCATATCATATCTTACCTTTTCTGTGCTTTTGAGATTTTTCAGTGGCAATATATATTACTATATGGAATATATTTTTTAAAAGTAAAAAAAGCTATAAAATTCTAATTCCTTTATTATTACGGCTTCTGCTTTTCTGCGTTGCAATATTGAATTTAGCTGAATCAACCAGTACTTCCTATTTCAACAGCGATAATTGCAGCTGAATTCATATAAGAAGACCGTTAGGGGCCACGGTGGCTCAGTGGCAGAGCGCTTATCTCTCGTGCGTGGGGTCTCTGGTTCGATCCCCGGCTAAAGTTGTTGTGGACAACATAGTGTCCGTGAGTTTTCTCGGGGCACTTCCCGTTTCCTCCCTTGTTCTCATTCCACCAATTCTTCCATCATCATTCACTTGCTTTAGTCTAAAGGGCACAGTCATGAGACTTTAAACTGAAAGATTTCATTTCATTTGATTTTCATCAGAAAACCGTTGCTCGTTATCTCTTTACGAAATCTAATAAAGAAGCATAGGGACGTAATAGAAGGGAAAGAAGAAAATAAAAGGAGGAGGAGAAGAAATTTATTTTTTAAATTGGAGTTTAGCGTTCCTTTGTGTACTAAGTCTATATGAGACGTGGATCTCAGCTTAGCCTCAAATACGAACCACATGAACTGTCACTGAGACTTGAAATTATTGAGCATACGCTAACCATACTAGGATATTTCCAAATATTTATGGCCTGATACTGAAATACTGTGCCTCTGGTATTAAGCCATTCACGGCATATAGTGCCATCTGTGGAAGAAATAATGTATCAGATTCAACTGTCTAGCTCCTTCAGTTCAGAGTAGGGATGCGCAAAACCGTTTTTTTTATAAAAACCAGAAATCGGTTTCTAGAAAAAGCGAAACCCTAAGAACCGACATTTCGGTTTTCTCCCAAACCGGTTTTGATTTTTCGGTGAAAACTTTTGGAAAACAAAGCTATTTCTGTGGAAACGGAATCGGAATCGGTTTCCGGCGAACAACGAAACAATTTTCTGGTCAGAAATAGAACACAGAAAACCGAAACCAGATCCGGTGAAGAACCGAACCGGGTTTGGAGAAAACCGATACCCGGTTTCGGTGAAAAAAGAACCGGTTTTATTAAAAACCGAAATCGATTCCGGTGAAAAGCCGAACCGGTTTTTGGATAAAACCGAAACCGATTTTTCAAAATTTTCAAATCCGGTTTCGGTTTTTCTAAAAACCGAAAACTATTTTTTGTCTCCAGCACTAGTTCAGAGGTAGTACTTAGAATCAGCCACTGTATATTGAGCTCGCATTCTGCGTGACAATGCTTCAGTGTACACGGACGTTATTGCCAAGGCTTTCTTTAAAATGAACTGGAATTTTAGTAGGTTTGATTTTACGGATGTTTTCCTCAAATCTATTTAAATTTCCGTTATGTAATGAAAATTAAATTGGTTTATATTTAATTTTTAATAATTATTAATAAAATTTAAGTAATATTATAACTGTAGATAATGCAAATTAATTTTGAAAGAGCATTTAGCTGGACTTGGAAATCAAACCTGTAAATTCATATCATTAAACATTACAGTTTATTTCAAAGAAAACAAACAAACATACAAAAAAGATAGCCCTCCATATTCTACAATGAGTTAAAAATTATGAAGACGACGTAGGTACCGTTAACTGCTAGTACTGTATTATCAGTAAATTTATACCATAGCTATTACCATAATTACACTTATTACCAAAATCACCATAATTATACTTTTACCATACCAGTAATACTTATTATACCATACTATACCTATTACACTTATTATACCATATTATACCTATTACACTTATTTTACCATACTTATTATATTATGCCATACCTGTTATATTTATTATACCACACTTACTATACCATTCCATACCGATTATATTTATTATACCATACTTACTATACCATATCATATCTATTATGCTTATTTTACCAAACTTATTGTATCATATCATTCCTATTATACTTATTATACCTATTACAATAATTACCATAAGATCACGCACGTGAATTCGACAGGTACCCGAATTCGACATACCTGTGCTTAAATGTTGTGAAATAAGGTTAAGATGTTATCCCTGTAATCGTGCATAGAAGTGGCAACATTATGGGAGTGTCTTTTCTCTTGTCAAAAGCGCGGTTACAGTAGATGAGTCATACGCATGGAGAAAAGAAATACATTGTTATGTTTGTGACACACTTTTCGGGAAAAAACACATAATCTTAAGGAAATCATAAGACGGCAAGTTATTTTCGTAAGACTTTTATTAAAGTTAGATTAGATTCAAGCAAATAGTGGTACTTTAATGTTGTAAAGGAGATTCAATCAGTGTGTTTAGTTTTCTTCTGTGAGGACAAAGGTTGTGAAGTAACATGAAGAGGGGGTTGTCGAAAACATGAGCCTTTATTTGTAACGTGAACCGGATTTCGACAAGGTTGTCGAATTCATGCTCAGTAGTGCAAATATAATTTTAATTGAATATCTAAAGATACAAGTATGTTCAAAGTCTTTCATAAAGCTATTTGTTGCATAATTCTCCCATACTTGTAACCTCAGTTCGACATGAAATGTCGAAATCAGGTTCCAGCATGTCGAATTGAGGATCATCGAAGTAACTACTCAGTACAGAAAATTTAAGTTGTGTTCTTTTGCCCGTCTGATAATTTCTGCATAATAATAAAACAATATTTGAAGCTGAGAAGAGATTACTATTACTAATAATGCCGACTTAATGTTTTACATGGATATAATTGAAGATGTTGAATTCAGGTACCGCAACTGTCGAAACCAAGTGAAGTGTGTCGAATTCGGGTTGCATTGGCGAGTTCCAGTTTCATAAAAAATTTTAATATTAACATTTGAGCCCTGAAGTGACGTTTAGTATTAGTAGGGACTGTAGAGTTCAAGGAAAAAAATGGACCAACACCGACCAATATTATGGTCACAATACGCGATTGATTTTTTTAAAAAGTCCTTAACCTGTCGAAATCCGGTGCGTTTAATTATACTTTTACCATACCCATTATACTTATTATAGCAAACTATACCTATTATATTTATTATACCACACTTATACTTATTTTAGCATATTTATATACATACCATACCTATTATACTTAATGTACCATTCAATGTCTATTATACTTTTTATAGCATTCTTACTGTACCATAGCATGATTATTATTCTTATTTTGCCATACATATTATACCATACCATACCTATCATACCTATTATACAATAATTATACTTTTACCATACTTGTTAAACTTATTTCACCATACTTATTATACTATATCATATCTATTATACTTATTATACCTATGACCATAATTTCACTTTTATACATACCCATTATATTTATTATACTGCTATACATATTATGCTTATTATACCAAACCATACCATTTATACCATGGTTTGATATAACCACATACCTTTTATACCTTATACCATACCTTTTATATATACACCACCATACTTATAGCATACTTATTATCATAATTACTATAATTTTACTGAGAATTCAAGGTATTTACTCATAATTTCTTGGGACCCAAGAGAGGTTTAGTTAAAGGTAGTGGACTTGTACTCTGTTGCTGTTTTGCGTGCGTCGAAAGGAAGAAAAATCTCTTGCTCCTACGCTGTTAAAGGGTCGATTCATGCTTGTTTCTTGGTCCCATGTGAAAGATTACGGTGTTTTATTTCTGTCGTCTTAGGCCGCGACGGAACAAGAAAACTCACTCTAAAGCCCCCGCGTCGTTCCCCCGACCAAGTGCTCAACGACTTGTGCTGCTGGTGGCAGGCTTTCGTCGTCTGTGGGAGATACGAGGGATATACAACATCTGTCTTCGGAACATGGCCTCAAGTTGTTAAAGAAAAAAAAAATCTTTCTTTTGTGTTCTTTACAACTAGCGTAAGATATACTGTGTTTCATTATGCATAACATAGTGAATGTGTTTCAGAGATGGACATTCATTCAGTAGCATCGATAGAATTTCAGTTTTGGGGGGGAGGGTATTTGACTAGAAATATGTATAGATAAACGGCGGATCCATGGGAAGGGTAGATAAACGGCGGATCCATGGGAAGGGTGGAGAGGCGATCCAACTCCCAAAAGCTGTCTCTTTTCTCCTAAGCCCAGTTGGTTTTGCAACACACAGAGGCACATGTTCCCGACCCAACTATGAGAGGAATTTCTCCAAATGTACACACATCTCAAACTGAGAGGGAGGGCAACTTTTCCCTTCCCCGAAGGTCCAAATGACACCATTGTATTGTAAGAACTTAAAGTAACAAATTCCTCAATCATTCAATTATATTATACTCGGTAATTGATATAATGTTCACTTGACAAGTGGTTGAAGTCGGGGAACGGTGTTTCCCTATTGTTTTCACATTAAGTTTGGGCTACACTTTTCTTTTCAGTTGCGGAGAATATCTTGGAACAAACAAAAATGAAAGAACCTCTTCTCTACTTATCTTAGTTCACTTCGAACGTTGCCTACCATACTACTCAGCATCATGTTATAATTGATGTTTATAGTACGTAATATAAAAGATACCAACAAATCACTCATACTTTGACTTGAAAACTTAAATTGCTCTTCATAAATGAAGAGACGGAAAAGTTTCCTTTTTAAAAATCAATAAAGGAAGAACTCTATTCTGCAACAGCAAATCTTACTAGTATTTGTTAAGTACATATCAAAATGTGATCGTTAACACAACTAAATGTTAATAGATGCCAGTGACTCCAGTTTGATTATCATTTTAGCGTGTTATTTCAACCAAGAGTCAAGTGTTACGGTTAACACCAGTCCAGTAGTACCTGTTTGACACAGAGCCGGTGTTGAGTAAAGTGAAAATAACACCGCGGCGGTGTTAAATGATTAAGGGATATATAGTCAGCACATTGTGTATATAAATACAGTAAAGCCCTTCAACTTAGATGGGCAATTGTTCTCGGAACTAGAAAAAAAGTTTATTGATTTCTACTTTTTGGAACTCCTGTAGCTTGGACACCCCTTTATCTTGAATCTTGGACACGCGAAATTTGAAACAAAATTGGATACCTAAAAGAGACACCACAAAGGTAAAGGACGATGATTGAACCGCTGAGAGCAAGTTATGATGTGATGATTCGCAAGATCAGATTGCTGGAATTTCCAAAACAGGTGGTGGATTAGAATTATGATATGGTTTTGGACTATTGGATGTGTAGGAAGAGCAAAACATAACCAATAACTGATACACAACACTTTTTCTTTTCCCAGAAGAGGAAATGTGATATGATTTTGGACTAATGGATGTGTTTTAAAAAAATTTAGCATACAATTGTAAAAATTAGTTAAGAGGTCTCATCCCGGCGAAATTAAAATACCGCTAATTTTACAGTAATTATGTGATATCTTCAAATAGATAAAAGATAAATCGAAATGTGGAACAAGAGCGCCCTAGTCAATATTATTTTGCGTGAGGTACCGTTATCCCAAGTCACCTAGTGGCTTTCCGTTTTCAGCCGTGTAGAAACGCGAAAATAAATGCCGATTTTCAAAATGGGTGGAAATCGAAAGGAGATAAGTGAGTCGTGATAACGGTATCTCATGTAAATTGAAATTGTCTAGGGTGCTCTTGTTTCACATTTCGATTATCTTTTATCTATTTGAAGATATGACATAATTACTGTAAAATTAGCAGTATTTTAATTTCGCCGGGATGAGACCTTTTAAAGAATGCTTCCTGAAAAACATGCAATTTTCACTTTCCAGGAAGCAAAAACTAAATAGAATACTGAAAGTCAAAAACAAAAACAAATTGAAGAATAAATACAACAGGTGAAAGGCCAAACAAAATATATAGACTGGTATCAAGATAAACAAAGGAGGAAAACTGATTGAGGCTCGTTCGAATTGGTATTGTTTCTCAGAATTACTCATAGTCATATCACTCTTTAACAGGGCCGTGCCGAGAAAGAGGGGCGAGCGGGGAGACGGACTCGGATGCCGAAGTAAGGGGGGCGAAAAATTCGGGAGAAAAAAGGAAAGAAGATAGGAAAAATTGCTTGAAATATATGTATGGGGGCGCCGTCGTATACTCTCGCACCGGGCGCTGATTTTCCACGGTACGGTCCTGCTCTTTAACAACGATAATGGAAATATAGTAGCTGTTTTACCTTCTCAATTAGTCCCTTTAATTTTGTTATATAAAGGAAACAAATAAACGAGTTGTTCATATGCCAGAAGGCCTCCCTACGTAAAAGGCTGTTTTATTCTTATTCAATATGTAAATGTTTTTAAGTATTTCTAGTATGTTTGTACCTATTTTCATGAGAAAACAATGATAAGGTTCTTAGAACAGGTGGAAGGTGTTCGACGGTGTGGCCAGCTGTATTTTGTGTAAGAAAATTGGTTAATTATGTGAGGATGAAGAACAACTTACAGAAGAGGAAACAAACCTTCGTCATTAACCTCTTCACGAAAAAGCAATTAAAAAAAATAGCCATATACTGCAGAAGCAAAATTTTTCTTCTGAATGTAGTTTTCGTATGCGTGTGCTACTGTTCAAGTGTTAGTATGTAATAAGCTGCTAAGGTGCACCAAGAGCTATACTTTTACAGTATATACCCTGTTTTGCACAATTCAATTCAAGGTGGCATGTTTCTACACAAAAATACTGCAAATGTATTCAACAAAACAACATGATACGTAAGTACTATTCTGTACATAAGATAGTGTATTGATGCACATACAAGTATTCCGTAATTGTATAGTATTGCTTATTACGTAACATGACTATGACAAAAAAAAATCTCTATCCTTTTATCTTGGACTCCACTTGAACAATTTTCGAAGGAACCATAGATATCCAACTTAAAGGGGTTTCAATGTGTCTACAAAGTTACTGAAAAAATGAAGGTGGCATACGTAGAAACGTAGGTTACATTCGTAAATCCTGTAGTTTTTGAACTTAACCCTATGCGATATCCTGCAGCAAACGTAGGCCTATAACTGAAACATATTTTCTATAATACTTTCCGTATAAATGTTTCGAATAAACTTACCTTCCGTACAAAAGAAAAAGCTCTATATAGGTGGGTCAAGATCTCACGTACAAATGGAAGTATATAACATATAGTTGACGTATGTAACATAACGTATACGTATGTAACATAGAAAAACATGTGAGATGTCAAACATCCTACAGTGGCATGATGTAACATCTAAACGAGAAAAAAGGGCAGTATGCATGTAGTGTATGGAATAACGTATGTTCCGTACAGATTCCCGTAGTAAACATGATGATTCCGTATATTTGTACAAGATACTGCTGTCCGGATAACGGATTCTTCTCAGTGTATTAGAAAAAAACGATGGACAAAGTATTCGGACTAAAATTCACAGTTGATTTGAGAAAGAGTTTCAATCAGCTTGGTCCATCATATTGTAATAAGAATATAAATGACCTTAAGATACTTAGAGCTTTAGCCCTCATTATTTTTCCGACTATCCAATAGAATTTAAAGAGCAAAAATATCAATTCAATAAAGAATGAAGGATTATAATTTGTGCAATGGAAGAAGATGCTGTACATAATATTCTTTACTTAAGAATCTTTTTGGAAAGATGGAAAAAAAAGGAAGAAAAAAACTGCTGATCAGCAGCGATCCTTCAGTTAAAAAATTCAGTCAATAGGATCTAATGTCCTCCACTCTCTCGCTCTACTTTCCATCTTTATCTTTCTGATGACGAAGAAAAAGTATCATTTCATAATCTCTGTCTACAAAGCAAGAGAGACAGAGAGAGAAATGGAAAGAAAAGATACGATATACTATATATATATATTCTCTCAATCACAAAGAATATAAGAATAAAAGGGGAAAGTGGATTGTCAAAGCTAGAGTTACAAAAGGGAAAAATATACGACTCTGAAATTATCTAGAGGCTAACATTCATTTAGAGAAAAAAGTCTTTGCTCGGTAGCTTTTAACAGAAAGGGATTTAGAATACCTTTTCCGCAAGAATTCACAGTTTTTCCTCTAATATTAAAAATAGAAAAGAGAAGATAATGCATCAAAAGAAAATAATTTCAAAAGCATGTGGACGTCTTTTTTTTTCAAAATATATATATACAATACATATAAAGAAAGCAGTTTTACCAGATATTATTTTAATTTTACCATACATGAAATGTACTGTGAACTAAAAGGTACCTTTTTTTTCTATGTAAAGTAACCAAAGACAACCACACACCTATTCAGACACCTTTTACGGACCAAAGCTTTTAAAAGTCAATACATTGATGGACTATTCCATCTTTCTTCAATATTTTTTCAATTTTTCCTTTTTTTTTTTTTTTTTTTTTTTTTTTTTTTTTTTTACTTTCATCGCGTCAATGAATGCATTGTTATAAATGTTACACGCTTCAGTAAACCCATCACACGCCTATCTCTGCTTATCAAAGAATCAGCAAACAGTAATAGGCGAAAAATGTTTTTCTTTAATGAAAATATTAAAATATACATATGTACAGTAGTTTAAATGGATTCTGTTACTTGTCCATCAGTGCTAAGATGAAAAGTAAGCACATACAGTAAAATCTCTCTTTATTGGAACCGAACTGAACACGCGAATATTTCAGTTAAAGATGGGTTTCCGGTTAGTGAAGGTCGAACTATGAAAAAAAAAAAAAAATAGAAATCCAAAAATGGGTTAAAAGTTTGCGATGTTGGCCAATAATTAGTTTTTGAATCAGAGGCTACAAAAAACTTGAACAGCCCCTAAATCGAGTTTTCGTATTTTTTACGGAATAATCACACTGAGTTAACTGATAGTTTGGCTTCGGTTACACTATATGTAGTTCTCCAAATATAAGGCCTACAAGAAAATTTCTTGATTGAAATATATTGGATCTTTTGATCCAAAAAGAAAAAAAAGCCCACTCATATAATGAACAATCTGAGATAAAATAATATGCTCTACGTAAATGAGACAATTTATAATATTTATTTCTGCAACCAATTAATACACGCAACAATTACAATGAACAGGAACAAAACTCAGAATGAACAGAACACATGTTGACTTTACTTATTCCATTATTTAGGGATGGTTTTCAGAATACATTACTACTCGGCTACTTAATTTTGACAAATACTTTAGCCTGAGAAACCACACTAAGCATATAAGTGTCATTTCGATGTATGTCAAATTGTTGTAGGTCCTTTAAACTTGACAGCATTTTGGTATGCCTTTATTCTACATTTTTTTTCCAACTCAAATTCCATATTCCTGTTCTACCTACACATCCTTTTCTCCTTTCATATTTTCCGGATAATTATCAATTACGGCATGCGAGAACTCTTTGAAACAATGTAGTTAGCCAAAAATTTTGAACAACCTATATCGTATAAGCGGGGCACAAAATTTCAAAGTCAGACGCACTCGAAAATCCAAAACTGATGGTTGCCAGAATCCCTCACTTACAAATTATGAGATATCCCCCACCCCGGCCTTTGGTTTGACAAAGTAAGAGATTAAATTAGGACATAAAATTTCAAAACCAGATAATTCGATTGAGGATAATCAATTTTGAATTGGACAATTCATATCTATGACAATTAATTCCTCACTCAGGCACAATTATTTTCGTGCGAAACAGATACTGCGCAGCCCTGTTGAGTTTATGCAGAAACCATTCCTACTGAATACTGGTTGCCAGCTCTAAATTTTTAGTCCCCAATGTCGATCTGGCTACCGGATATTTTTCGCTCTGGAATAAATCGCTCTGTATGAATACCTAACATTGCAAATAAAGGTTGAATTTAAAAAGAACAGAATTTAGAAAAGTTATACTGCATTTTCTAATACTTCTGGAGTACATTAAAATGGCTGCTATAGCTTCTGTGACCATGGCGTCGTATTTGAATACTCAGTATACTCAGATTATACTGAGTATTCAAATAAAAGATTTTTCTAAGATAGAGTGAAAATTGAATCGAGTTTTCAGAAATGGTCAACTCTATAAGCACGAAATATTCGAATGCAAGATTAAAATTGACTTGTTGTTTGAATTTGTCTTGAACGTTCAGTATAAATTATAAAACCATGAAATGTTCAAAAGGTAAACTGAGAATTGAATGTGTGATAAGTAAATTTTAATCAGTCAGTTTTTAGTGCTCTATTGACATTGAACATGAGTTAGAATGTTCAATGAAGTTTCGTGTTGTTCACGAATACAAAGAATACAGTTTTATTACATTTGTCATTATGATAAATGAATAGAGAAAAGTAGACGTTATTTGAGAAAATAAATACATAAAAGCAGATCACCATGGACGTCTGAACCCATCTAAAACTTCATTACCAAACTCAAGGAAACTAAATTTGTTTGTTTACAAGCCGTTGTAGAAAGTTTTAAGGGAATAACTTTCAATATCCACAAATAGAACTTACGACTTAATGGAAGCGAATGACAAATACTTACGCTACACAGAAGATGAAGACCATTTACTTATCACAGTGATTTCCAATTCAGGTATCTCACGTAACACGTAAAGTAACGAGAAAGTTTTCAGCGAAATGCATAGCAACTTTGAATGGAGATAACGGGTTTATCGGAAACCATAAATAACGATGGAACGCAATGTTTACCTAAAAACAAACACCTTGAATCTCTATCTATCTATCCATACCTGTAGTAAAGGATGCAAGGAGGGGGAAGATTTAAGGATGAGACTGAAGGATGGGGAACGACGGGGGTACACTAAAAGAAAAACGTCCCCCCAGAAACTTGGCTTGGTCGCCAAAGGATGGAACAACAACCATTCTTTCCCCCCCCCCCTTTCTTTTCTTTTGCTTGCCACTGCACAAACTACCATAGTTTTCTCTTTTCGCCCCGTCGTTTAGATTTGGAAAGTTTCGAATAAGTTTCGAGTTTGCAAACGTGGCAGCTTCTGATTCGCTGACAGACTGTGACTTTGCTTGCTGTTAAGTTTTGCAAACAAACAAGTCAGAAGGACAGGAAAATGCAGGGAATCCATCTCCTATGTATATATTTTTTTCAAACCAAGTTTTCGGTCAATGAAAGAAAATGTAAATGTAATTTTTAGTTTATCAGAATCAAAGTTCTCAAAATTTCACGTTGATTCAGATTTTTCAAATACTTTTACAGTGGAATAATAATATGCAGTTATAATATTTGACATCGGGGGCACAGTAGGTCAGATGTCGAAAGTTAGTCTCTGATATGTTGAGTTTCTGGTTCAATCCCCGTCCACATGAGTTTTGTAGTGGACAATATCGTGTCCGTGGGTTTTATTCTCCTGTTCCCTCACACATTTTCAATTCAGCAATTTTTAAACAATCATTCGCTACCAGTAATCGTGCCGGGGGAGGACACGTTGGCTCAGTAATAGAGCGCTTACCTCTGGTGTGTGAGGTCCCTGGTTCGATCCACGGCGAAGTTTGTGGTGGTCAACATCGTGCTCGTGGGTTTTCTCAGTGTACTCCTGTTTCTTCTCATTTTCTCATTCCATCAATTCTTCCACCGTCCTTCTCTTGCTTTAATCGTCCGTCTGCCTTAGGCTAACAGGGATAATCGTGGGACGTTAAACTCAAAGATTTCATTTCATTTCTTCGTTAATCATCCATCTGATTTAGCTTAAAGGGTAGAATCATGGGACGTAAAACTAAAAAAAAATAATTTCATTTCAATATTTGAAATGCGTTTTGTATTATATTTAAAGCAATTAAGAAAATTGGTTGTTATACTGATCAAGAATCGAACTAGAAAATTTCCCTTGCATCATAGTACCAATGTAGTATAGGTACCAAATTAATCGCTCATTTAATGTCTGAAATGCTTAATGTTCGAATAATTATCAAGGTCTCTATTTGTATACCTTAGTTTCTAAATTTCTATGCAGGCATGAATCAGTTGATTACACAATCTTGTGGATAAAATTAAAATTAAAAATGAACTGTAAACACATTATTCATTAATGTCATAAATGTAAAAATGTTTTATTTTTAGCTAAAATATATAAGGAAAAAAAGAAATGCTAAATTATTACATTGCTTATAAGTTTCTTGAGGATTTTTAAGTTGTTAGCAGCGTCATCGTTTAATTCGATATACAAAAATAAAATTGCAAATGTTATTTTAAAGAGTAAATATGGTATATAACAGCAACAAGCAGGCCCGTAGGGGGTCTAGGGGGGCCGCCCCCTAAATTTTTGCTGGCCCCCTAAAATTTTCACGGTAGGCTTGCAAATGAACTATAATATGGTTGGATCGCCCCCCCTAACTTCAGCTGCCCCCCCTTACATTTTTGGGCTGGCTACCGGCTTGGTGACAAGCCCTTGCAGTTTGTTCGAATATATTATATCGGTATTTAATGGGTGGACATCCTTCAACAACATGAAGTTGGTGTACCAAGTAAATTCTCCTTCAGGAATATGAAGAAGTTGGTATATCGTTTGTACACCTTTAAAGCAAATCAATTAACCTAATTCAATTAGCCTAATTTATGTATCTTCTTACGTAACCTAATCAAACCTTCTATATAAAGACCTAGCAAAGTTAAAAAAAAATATTTTCTACGCTAAGCTAACTTAGGTAACCGAAACGAAACATTGCTATAGGAATTAAACTTTTACTCACGAACTTTCTACTGTGTATGAAACCCGTCTTTACAGCAGAGCCACAGAATTTATCTAGCATTACACAAAACTGATTTTCCTACCTGAGTTGTTTATCGTACTACAGAGCCGCATGCCCGAATTGGCAGCCGCGCGAACTATGAAATAAAACGTTAACAGTGTCTCTATTTCTATCAATAACCTTCGTAAAGTAAAATTTCTACTAGTCTTTTGCTTCTATCCTAGCAACGGAGACAATTTAAGCAGCAGAGATGGGCACCCGTACTCATTTTTGCCCTCAAGAGGGCCGCCTTCACCTTCATTTTGGTAGATGAGTGTGAGGGTGACTGAAGGTGAGTGTGATTAAGTCAATTGAGGGTGCGTGTGGCTGAGGGTGAGGGTACCAACAATATTTGAGTGTGAGTGTAGGCGAATTGATTGACTGGGTGTGAGGGAAAAAATGAAATGAAATATTTGAGTTTTACGTCCCACGGTTATGCCGGTTAGGCTAAAGGAGACGGTGATGATGAGAGCTGAATGAATTGGTGGAATGAAGAAAGTGGGAGGAAACGGGAGAACCCCGAGAAAACCCACGCACACGGTGTTTGTCCACCACAAAGAGGTGTGTGAGGGAGTCGATTGAGAGTGCGTGTGAGAGAGGGTTAGGAAAAATGTCCACCTCTGCTAAACAGATCACACTCGGTGTTTGCATTTCTCATAAAACTTTTGCTTCAATGAATGATCACATCACTAATGCCAAGAAGGCATGCAAATAGCTAGGCTTTATTCTGTGGACGTTTTCTTTCAATTTTCGACAGTCATAGTCAGTAATATTAGATAGCATCCTGTCCTTGTTAGACATATTCTAGAGCAGTAGTTACCGATTGCTCTAGGTTGCGAACCCTCTTTCTAGTTTTAAGGCAAGGTACGAACCTCACGGCTTCAAATTTTGGTATCTGCATAATAGTAGTTGAGAGGTATAGAGCAATATTAATAGCTATTAAATTACAAACTTGTATGTACGTTAATAGCATGCAACATAAAGTATATGTACACAGGGAGTTCAGGTATTATTTACTTATATATATCTTTTATAAATTATGAGCTCTAAATAAGCACTGACCTTCTAAATTGGTCCCACGACTTTTATGAGTCCGCGGAACACAAGTTGCTTTTGACTGTCCTAGAGTATAGCTTGGTTGATTTAGAATTTAGAGTCCCTTTTCATGAAAGCCCATAAGCCGAAAACTCGTATGATAGCCGTATAGCCCCGAGGAAGCTCACATTCTCTAGTATTGAAGTATTGTATGCTAAACTGTCTGCCATTTTGCTACACTACGGTGCGCGGAACATACATAACCTTGTAGGGATGTCTGTTTTAAATCAGTCTTTCTTCAGTGACAAAGTAAAGGAAATGAAAAACAATTTTCAAACTAAAGTCTTACTATATTTTAACACTTAGAATAATTATTTGACAAATTAAACGCAAACGATGTTTATGAACCACACCACACCCGTCTTCAACACAACGATTGTCTGTTACCGAATCACGATCTTCGAGGAAATCACTAGACAGAAATTCGAATTAGGTGAAATATTATTTTACGAAGTTTCGGAAGGCTTAAAGTTGCAGATTTCAACAATCGACATAGGTTGGAAATCCTGCTATCGAGAAATGCAACTTTATATACGTACACTGAATACGGTGGGTGAAGAATGGATAACAGGAGAAAGAGGAATGTCAGACGAACAAAAGCAAAAGAGAAAACAAGATATGTGTTTGTTTGTGTGTGTGTGTGTGTGCGAGAGAGAGAGAGAGTGGAAAAGATAGAGAATAGGAAAAAAACTTACTTTGTAAAGTTTAACGATAAGGAGTGCGAGTGCTTTCACAGCAGGAAAGTTGGGAAACTGACAGAATCCAAACGAGGGCACAAACAAACTAGATGGCTACCGGAGACATCTATATCACCCCTACCACACGCCATCGCAACTATCCAACCAAAGTGTTAGTCCGTCTTTCTCATGGGTTATCTTTGTCTTTTTTTTCATTTACCATCTTTTCTGGATTTTTTCATTTTTTATTTTTCCTTTACGACTACCAATCTCAACGGACAGTGGAAAGCTATAAAACTTTTGCTGTAGTGGCTTTTTTTAATCGAATTTGCAAAATTTTATAATCAAAAACTTTAACTTTTTAAATGTAGCCTAGTATTTAATTGACAACTCAACTTAGCAGTACAGACAGCAAGCTCAACAATGAGAAATGGTATACCATTCACTCGCCAACGTTGGACCTACACTCTAATTGCTACTTTACCGAATATTCACTTTCCAACTCGACTACCAACATAACGTGCTCTACGCTGGAATTGCTACTTTACCGAGTATTCACTTACCAACTCGACTGCCAACATAACGTGCTCTACACTGGAATTGCTACTTTACTGAGTATTCACTTTCCAACTCGACTATCAACATAACGCACACTACGCTGGAATTGCTACTTTACCGAGTATTCACTTTCCAACTCGACTACCAACATAACACGCTCTACGCTGGAATTGCTACTTTACCAAGCATTTGTTTAAGCTTGAATTGTTACTTCGCCGAGCATCTTACCAACTCGATTGCCAAGATCGCATTTTACGAATTCGATTGCATCTTATGAACTTTGGATAAACGACTGCAAATTGTATTGTTGTCCAACACACTTAGCACTTTGAGACACAGGGTTGCTTTTTACTAGTCGAGTTAGGCATATTTTAAATGACTTTTGGCATGAATTCAATGACTAGAGATAAAAGCACTTGCTATGGTTGTATTCTGAAAAAAGTATGTTTTCCAACTAATATCTTAACAAATAAGAAATATATCTGAACAATAATATTGTAATTTTGCCTGTGTCCAGCGGTTTCAATGTATTAAATTACTTTGGGACACACGTAATTTTTAAACTAAACTCTCAAATTCAAACCCTGGTGACCAATACTTAATGCAGAATCTATTAAGTTTACTGCTGGGAGGGTGGGGTTATTTCCAATTAATTAATGCAGTAATATCCATTTATACGTAAAGATTTACAATAGTTTGTCAAAATAATAAAGAAGTCCCCTTTCCTTTCTTTGCTTTAAATGATTCTCTAAGACATTCTCGACCATTAGTTTTCTGGCGTATCCTCAAATAATTGCGTACAGTTTAATAACATAGTGCAAACTGATGTCTCATGAAAGTGATTTCTCATATAAAAAAAACATACATAATCTTTTATTATACTGAAAAAGAGAACGGGCTTTCCTGATGAAATATCTTGCAATCAGGGATGCCACATTTTCACCAGAAAATTTGCAGTAATTTCTTCATGTAAAAGCAGACACACTAACTGAATAAATGACGGGGAAAATTTTGTTTTTCTCATACAAGATTCAGTAAGAGATGCGCAGAGCTTCGGTTGCGGAGATTCACTTGTTTTGTTCAAACGGTATCTTAGAACAGTGCCTATAACCACTATATGTAAGACAAAAATATGTAATTATTCATCATTGTAAGAAACGATTAATCCAGAAGAAATGACAAGCATTTTTTTTGGAAGTTATTTTCTTTGGTATAACTTAATACACATTCAATTACTAGCAGGGGTGGATCCAAGGGGGGACGATTGAGGCGGTCATCCTTCCAGAAGAGGAAACTTTCTTATTTTGTATATAAATAAAACCCATCACAGAGTTTGGAGCTCTTAAAAGTAGCTCTAAGTAGCAGTATTACAACCCGCCCCCCAGAAGTCCGTCGTAGATCCGCCCCTGATTACTAGAAATATGTTAACAATTCCAAATAGTATTTACCTAATGCTGAATAATTGTGTTAATTTACTGAAATATCACCTAAAATATCCGTTTTGGTGTAATCTCTCTGTGAAACCACCTGATTGTTTAAGAATGTAGGCTGGAGTAGGGTAGATTAGGTTAGATTAGGATAGATTAGGTTAGTTAAATAGGTTTGAACGTACGCTAGAGTACAGTAGGATAGGTTACATTAGGTTAGTAGATGAAATTAGTAGAACAAATTAGGTTCGTGCTTGTATGTTGCATTTGAAGTACTTTAATTAGGGTTTAGCAATGATACGAGTTCCTATAGCATTTGTAATGATGTTAGACAAGTAACACTACATTTACAAACATAAAATACAGCCAAGCACACGTACGAGCAAACCATTCATTTCTTCCCGGTAAATTTTCAAAATTTTGCTAGAAACGGACAACCAACCAACTATGGAACTTAATGTGTTTCATGTTCCATAATCATACCTTTAAGGTTAAAGAAAAAGGATGATACAATGAATAATCACGAAATAATCAGTGGAATGAAAACGTAGGAGGAAAGGTGAGATTACAGAGAAAATCCCTGACATGATGTTGTCCACGAAGAACTAACACGGCTTGGGATCGAACTAGGAACCTATCGCAACAGAAATGAGCACACAAAGGGCCTACTTCCCAATATTAGTATGTCCGCTCCCTTGCTCGCTCTAGCGTCGTCACTGAACGTTCATTCTATCTAAATCAATGTAAAAAAAAAGAAGCGTTTTTTACAACATTGAAGAGCAGTTGCATAATCTTATTCTTAGTAGTCAAGAATTTTAAATAGAAAAAATGGGAAAGTATGGCGTAATATACTAATATCACCTCTGGCACGTTCTATACTGTATTATTAAGCCTTAAACATAATTTATTTCCTGAAAGAAATAAGTAATTTAGATAATAGCTCCTCATTAATAACAGTAATACCTTATAATGCTACAACACTCTAGAAGTTTCGACAAGGAAAGTTTACGAGCGTGCCGTAAAAATCAATGTAATATAAGATTGCAACACATATAATACCTGTAGCATTATACTACATAGTTAAAAGAGCTCCGCCCTGACTAAGCAAAAGGCAGACATAGATTTAATTTCTGCTGAGGTAAACGCTGTACGAATCTACGTCGAACTGTATGTAAATTTCTCATATAACATAGATTCTTTAAAAAAAAAAAAAAAAAAAAAAATTCTTAACTACATGTTATTTGACACAAATGATCTTGAAGAAAATGCTTCTCATCTCAAAAAGAAGGGTAGTTTACTGCAGAGTGAAAACCAAATATTGCTATTTTATTAAAAACAAATTTAACTTTTTTATATTTCATAAATCATTTTATTAATAATTCTATAAATGGCAAAAGTAATTTTTTTAGAGACAAATCGAAACTGGCTTGTTTATTCTTCGTTGTAAGTTCTTGGACAATATTCTCAAAATCGATTGACAAGGTACATTCACGAAGTGTTCCCTCGGAATTCGTGTAAAATTTATTCAAATGCAAAATTTCCGCGGCTCAATGTGTATTGTACTAATTTTTGCGGCCCATACCGGAAATTTGCATATTTATGGGTCTTCATATACCTAGAATTCAATCATACACTAAATAACGTTCGGACGCTTTTTTAAATTTTTAGTTTCTTTAGATGCAACTGGACTTGAATGTGAGCATATACAAAAACAAATTGGATCAAGTTCTGCTTCTTTGCCACATATTACCCACCCCGGCCACTATCTTGGATTCAACTTTCGGTTTTTTCAAATGGGAATAGGTGCAAGTGATACTTCAAATTTATGTACATTTATATCGGATATTCATTGGAGTAGTGATTTTTACCGTAGCTTGTCAAGCACTTCACGAATAATGAACCAGATAGAAAGTCGTGCAGGGTGCAGGGTCTCGTGTGTGTACATGTATCTTTTATGAAATTTATCGTTGACGAAATATTCTCTGAATGGTACATACATACATACACACAGATGTCAATACGGAAATGGTAGATATTCACCCAAATATAGTCGTATCTACATTTACATTAGGCATTTTGACTGTACTACAATACTTGTTATAGAATAACATGGAAGTAATAACAATTACTCACAGAAATGTAATAAGATTATGACACCAATATTGTAAAGAGTTTGTTGTAAAGAAAAACCGAGAGTTTAATCCAATATGATGGATTCAAGATGGCAGCCGGGGTGGGTAACATGTGTCAAAGAAGCAGTACTTGACCCAATTTGTTTTGCGTATGCCCACATTCAAGTCCAGTTACATCTAAAGAAACTAAAAGCAATTTTGTATCCGTGCCTTATAGTAGTGCATGAATTACGGATATATGAAGGCACATAAATATGGAAATTACCGGTATGGGCTGCTAAAATTAGTACAATACACACTGGGTCGGGCAGAACTTTACATTTGAATAAATTTTACACGAATCCCGAGGGGACACTTCGCGAATGTACCTTCTCAGACAATTTTATTCATGGGATCACAATAGATAGCTGAGTGGTAGAGCGTTCATGTCTGATGCGTATAAGCTCTGGTTCGATCCCAGATCGCGCCAAGTGGACTTTGTGGTAGATGTTCGTGGGTTTTCTCGGGGATCTCCCGTTTCCTCCCACTTTATTCATTCCACCATTGCATTCATTTCTCATCATCACTGTCCCCTTTTGCCTAACCAGCATAATCGTGACACTTAAAACTGAATGATTTCATTTCATTTCAATTTGCTTTATACGCATATTTCATGAATAAACGTTTCATTAACAATCCTACGATATGGCTTAACTCGTTTCTCCTTAAAAAAAAAAAAAAAAAAAAAAAAAAAAATCTACAAGAAGTAACTAAGTCTCGAGGCAAATTTTCTTTGGACGAAGTTTTCCCAAAACGCATTATAATTTTATCTATATAATATAAAAATGAAAGTCACTATGCTTACAACTTAATAACTCTTGATCCACCCGACCGATCTCTTTAAAATTTTCAACATAGATGAGGTTCAGGCCTGAGAGTGATATTATCACTTCACTTTGACGGTATGAAAGGCGGAGGGGAGATACATAAAAATAAATAAAACTTAATAACTCTCGAACCACGAGACTCATCTCGATCAAATTTGCCACATAGATGAGGTTCGAGCCTGGGATGGTATTTATCATTTCATTTTGGCGGTGTAACTTAGAGGAGGGGGATATATTTAAAAAATGATCGAAAACAACCGAAGTTAGTGTCGAATCCACAGTTTTCGGGGATTCTGAGATAAACAGTGATACTCCCGATGCCATTTAAACCCAAATTCAGCCCCGCACCTTGGTGGAGGGCGGAGATGTATAAAAATGATCAAAAAATGACCGCTATTAGTATCGAATCTATAGTTTTCATGGTCGCTGAGACGAACAGTGACATTTCCGATGTCGTTTAAATCCAAATTCACGTCTTTATGTCCAAAATGAAACGTATTCTTGGCTTGTGAAGAACGGGTGTTCTGCTAGTAATCCATAAATGAATGATATGATTTGGTGTAAGAAATGGAAGCAAGAAAGTTTAGGGCAGTGGTCCTTGCCTTCTAATTGTGGATTTTTACCTGGGTTTTTATGTTCTTTTCCACTCGTCTTCGTACCACCAATTCTGCTATTACTGAGCATCATTGTATATTTAAACAACTGAAATGAAATCTTTCAAGTTAATGTCTCACGTGTATGCCCTTTAGGCTAAGGGAGACGGGTGATTAAGGCAAATGAATGATGAGGGACGAATTGGTGGAATGAGAATGTGGAAAATAAAGGAGTATCCCGAGAAAACTCACGGGCACAATATTGTTCACCACAAACTCACTTGGCCAGAGATCGAACCAAGGACCCCATGCACCAGAGAGAAGCGCTGTACAACTGAGCCGCCATGTCTACCATTGTATATTAAGTAAACAGGAAACGCGTTGAAGTTTCCAATTCGATTTGTAGTGATCGAAAAGATAAACATGCTTTAGTAGAGTTATATTGCATATTTCTATCTGGAAGGCAAAACATTGAGTAATACAGTTCTCAGATTAATCAGTACCACACAATTGTAAATTTTTAAAATTTTACGTCAATAATTCGCTGCTGAAATACAATTAAAAATCAGATTCAAGAGCAAATTGTATTGTAGCGCAGTCAGGAATTTCGTTTAATACCCATTTAAGCTGTTGAAATCGGTTTGGGTTTGTTGTTTTTGTTTTACAGACTACCACGTTGAAATTAATTATTTATACATTATTGATTTAGGATTTATCGTTTCCCCCTGAGGTAAGGTAGAACAAAACAATTAATGGAAAAAATAGTAAAATAAAAGTTTTAAACGACAGAAATTCCTGCCAAGTTGTGTCAATAAAATGGTTTAGTTAATTTTTCAATCAAATATTTTATAGAAAGTTGAGCATACTTTAATTTCATATTACGTTACAGCTCTTTATATATACCGCGTCCCTTTACGAGCTCTTATGTTATGTGCTCCCTCATACTTCCCAAAGAAAAGCAAATACTTTCAAACTTACCTGGTAGTTTTGACACCAATCACCTTAGAAATAACTACCTGTCTGGGACTTAACGGTTTTGATTGGAAATTGCTATTGTTCTATAAATTAACACTTAAAATTTTTAACCTCTGATATTTTTTTTTTAAATGAAATATTTTAAGTTTTACGTCCCGTGGTTGTGCCCACTAGGCTAAAGGAGACGGTGATGCTGAGAAATGAATGAAATGGTGGAATGAAGAAAGTCGGATGAAACGGGAGAAAAGCTACGCACACAGTGTTTGTCCACCACAAAGTTCACTTGGCGCGAGTTGGGATCGAACAAAGGACCCCATGCACCAGAGGTGAACGCTCTACCACTGAGCCACCGAGATCTCCTGATCAAACTGTTTTATCTATTTTCCTCCTGTCCCCCCAAAATTTCAATCACTTGAGCATTAAGCTATTATCAAATGTTCTTTTTCGTAAATAAGTTTTAGATTTTACACTATCTATAGTTTAAGGTTGCTTTAGTAATTATTCTTAATTGTGATCCAATTTAGAAGCAGTGTTTGTAGTTTGAAGTAAATTTCCCTAATCTAGGGAATTTCGTAGGTAAATTTAAGAAAAAGGGATTTTTCGATAAAACAGGAAAATTCAGGGAAAATCTCACACTGACTGATGGACCTATATAAAAGCCTTTTTTTTAATCTTCAGAAATAAACCAATGTACTAGCAATAGTGTGTGAGTTTGGTTGAGTGTATTTCTGTGTACTTTTTGGAAAAAATGAAAAAATAAAAAAAATGGAAGCAAATAATCAATGTGATTGACACATTCTTTAATATAAGTAGTCATATCACATACATTCTGTCATAGGAATTAGAGGACTCGACATCCAAGGGAAAATTTGGTAAGAAAAGGGAAAATTTTATGTCAGTTGAGGGAAATTTTTCTCAGGAAATCTACGAACACTGTTTAGAAACAAACCTTTGTGTAAACAGATGCAGCTTTCAAAGTCAGAACGTCTTTTATCGTTGGAATATTAATTAATTGACGTGAGCAAATGAATATCAATGTAAGCAATTCCTAATTATTAATTTCCTGTAAAACGGTTTTTCTAATAATAAATCTCCATCCATACATTGCTCTAGATGGCTAGTGTTTAGTTTTCAAAATAATCTTTAGAGCTGTCAGAAAAAGATACTAGCCACCCTACTATTAATTGGTTCGAAGTTCAACAACTCTTAATACCAAGCTTACATGAAATTTGGATCTTTAAAAAGAGATGATTGGAAGCCGAACTAAATTAGCTATTATATACTCGGGTTTCCTGTATGTTAACGTATAGCCACGGGGGAAGCTAATGTGGAGGTTCTATTTGGTATCTTACAAGGTAAATGGGCTAAAGACTATTTTCGGGCAGAACATGCAGACAGAACAACATAAGAATAAAATTTCTCTCATTGCTGCTGGTTTAGTTACTAAAGCACGTGTCTTTAGTGTACATGGCCCCGGGTTCAATTCCTGGTGAAAGAACACTGGACACTTGGAAGCATTATGTGGGTTCGGATTCCACCTTAAGCCGCAGACCCACGTCTCTTAAAATGGAGGCGAACGCTCAAGTGGAACGAGCGAAACAAATAAGAAGTAATTTTAATCTCTACCGCAACAGAGCATCAAGGAAGAAAGAAGGCAATACTTTTAAGGGAAAAAAAAAAAAAAAACATTAGTCTTTACTTATAACACAATCCATTGCTCTATAAGAGAAGTTCCCAACTACATTTAGCTGGCGACCCTCTTCGTTAACCCTGTATACTTTACATTATCTACTTCACGCTCGTTGGTTACACATGACTTTTCTCTCACCCCTTCTGCGATTTCAGATGCGGCACTGAATTTTTAACTCTTTAATAATAATAATAGTAATAATAATAATAATAATAATAATAATAATAATAATAATAATAATAATAATAATAATAATAATAATAATAATAATAACCTTATTCTCACAAATTTATATTTATTTCCAGCAAGATTTCTGTATATCATTGTAGTGCAGTATTATTTTTTGTATATGGTCATTACAAAATTGTACAACTAAGTTGTAAATAGTCATTACAGATGGAGTTTTGTTAATAATTTGACAGTTTACTTCTGTCAGTATTTTGCGCCTCTTTACTCGCTCTTCACACACCACAGGTTGAAAACCATTGCTCTATGAAATGTAGATTTTATCTATGATTTACCTTTGTGAAATGAGTGTGTTTTCTAGTATGTTCTGAAACAAAAGCAAAGTATATTTCATACCATTCAATTTTCACTACAATAATAATGATATTTGAAGAAATTTGCTGGAATAAGTTCTATCAGTAGTGGATCTCTGCCGTGTCGCGACAAAACGCTGTAACTTGAGTTACATTGTTTTGTCGCTATAAGCATTTTTGAATTTCCCCCACCGATACTTATGTTCACCAGGTCCAGCATTGAGCTGAGTCAAATACTTTTGAAAATATACCAAAGAGAATTTCGATGTAAGTAGGAAATTAGCCGGTCTGTAGCGACTTTACGGCTCTTTTTCTCAAAACTGCTCCGCCAAAGTTACAGCGTTTTGTCGCGACAGGGCAGATCTAAAAGGCAGAAACTGCGGAAGGAAGGGGGGGGGGGGGTTTAGCCAGAAACCGAACTATGATAGGTATATCATGAGTCTACTATAAACTTTCAAAAATATATAAATAGTAGTTCAAATTATTTTTGTCACTCCAAAGCTATCCCCCATCTCTGGGCTAGATCCATTACTGCTTTAAATAAACCACACACAATAGTTCTAGAGACCGGCAGAGTAAGGTAACAAATGTAGGGGGTGGTCTTTGAATATGTTCCCTACAGAAGTAAAAGTGCGGGAGAACGCGGGGGGACGCCGTCCTCTCACCTCCAAAAAATATGTACTGCGTCCCCCAGTTCCTAAAAAATTACAATGGGCAAAGATAGGCACGGCGTGACGTCATGCCGCTATCTACCGCCCCCCTAGCTTTTCAAACCCACTTTTACCCCTGGTTCCCTATTCTGTACATTGAACAGAGAAGTTCGAAACTCATTTGCAATAGGTTTCTTCGACATAGTGTGGTAAAAATTCTTGAACAAAAAAAAAAAAAAAAAAAAAAAAAAAAAAAAAAAAAAAATTTACATTACAACAACAGTGCTTTCAACGTAGTAGATAGTGAAGCGAATGTTAAAAGATAAAGTTGATAGTCCTACCTTTGCTGGTACCGTCGGGACCTCTAAGAATTGTACACTCCTCTATTGTTCCAAAGGGGGCAAATAACTGGCGAACATCTTCTTCTGTCTGTTGTTTGCTAAGCATTCCCACGAAAAGCTTTCTGTCTTCTGGACGAAACATACATGCAAAACAGAAAGAGGGGTAAACGCATTAGAAACTTGATAAAATTAAGAATTAGTTGTCTAGAACTAATCAATTACAATACTAGAATATAAAAAAAGCTAGTTGTGTTTGAAGGTTAAGAAAAGAAAACAAACAAACAAAACAAAAACGTACAAACAACATTTAAAATATACAGCAGTCATTTCGAACTGGCAGATGTGTGAAGTAGGAGCACGATTTTATGATCAGAGCCACGACAGAGGGGCGGGGCGGGGCGGGGACGAGGTTGGGAAATGGGATTAAAATAAGTGTTGCCAGTGTAAGATTAGCGACGAGTACACGAGTAATGTATATGCAAAACCATCGACTGCATCTTATATGCCTGTTACCACTGCTTTGTATTAATGCTAATTTCGTGTCTATTCCTTGTTTTCTCTGTTTGCTTCACTGAGAATGGGATCAGAATATTGTGACGTCACAGAAGATAGACTTGGAATTGAATTATATGTAGTCCTGTTCAAAAATTCCTGGCATGGGGATACGGTGTCTCAGTGGTAGAGCTCTCATCTGAGGTGCTTGGGGTCCCTCGTTCGAGCCCACCCCGCGCTAAGTGAAGTTTGTGATAGACAAACATTTTGTGCGTGGGTTTTATCGCGGTTCTCCCATTTTTCTCACTTTTAATCATTCCATAATTATCATCCATCTTATCAACACCGTCTCCCTTGGCTTTGGTACGTAACGTGGGACGTTAAACTTTAAAAAAAAAATTCTGACCACCACCTGCTTTAAAATTGTTATCCCACAAACGTGGTGGCAAATTTCAATACTATGGCTTTAAATAGATTATAATTAGTCAATATCAAGATACACATTCCTTTAAGCAAACCAATTCTATGTATAGAAACATAGGGCTTTTTAAATTACAAATAGGATATTTTAAAATGTTTCATATTCTACAGCTAGTGTAGAAGAACTGTTGGAGGGAGTATCGAGCGATCTAAGATATTAGGATGTTATTCGCGACACCATACTACTATGGATTCGGGTTCAAGTCCAACTTGAGCATGGGCGTTTCTAAACTGTCCTGCATGTTTGTGTGTGAAGTGTACTTGTTGTTCAGGGAGTGATAAGGCAATTAAAAAGGGAAAACATACAAGAAGCTTCAAATATATATATATATTTTTTGATAGTTACAGTTGTCGCTTCACAATCGAGTGAATTCGGATTTGAATCCTGCAGCTGATCTTTCTGATTTACGTATTTTTAGAAGAATTATGCTCAGCTCCACTGGCTGAAAGCTGGAATGGTGTGGTATCTAAATATAGACTCCATCGATTTGCATAAAATTCGTTGTTGGATTTTTAATGGGGGGGGGGGGGGGAAGCGATGTGCTCTCAGGTACAGCTGGGACTTTCTTCATAAATTAATAAATTTACACTTTTTTTTTTAGTGAATTATAGGTTACCTACGTAAAATGGCGTTCAACTAACACATTTCGTTAGAATTCAAATAATCTCTCCAGTGTGAAAGCTTTATTATACAGTTAAGATTATTTTTGTTTTATTAGACTAAAAATCTGTAATTTTTCTCCAACATTATACCGTAAATTTAATAGAAGTAGGGCATATGGAATATCAATACTCCCAGTATCTTATTGTAAAATTAACAGAAGAATGTCTTGATATGCTACTATACGACTATCAATTAATAAACATAAATATTACGATTACATTTACTATTACATTACCTTGAATTTGGCTGATACATTTTTATCATCTACGGAAATATAGTGATTTCTGTATACCATCAATTTGAAGGCCAGCACTTACCTTAAAGTATTCATAGAGGCAATTTAATCATGCATGGTAGATTACGCGTAGTTTACGATGTTTACGCATCGTAGAATTAAAAGAATATAATTAGTTCTAAGTCGTAAATTTCACATTAATAACATTATAGCCCAAACTGTTATTAATTGGAGAGCAGAAAACGATCTGTGATTTCTCTTGACAGCTGCTGGCAAATGTTTGAAACTGAACATTCAATCTTCACACAAGTTTATAATTGGAAGGGGGATATATGTATAAAAGACCTAATTCTCTAAGTATTATTAGCCTTCTAATTTTGGGGGGCTAATATAAAATTCTGGTACTAACCGTCGGAGTTTTCTACCAAGTTTACATAGGTTTTCAAGTATGGACTAGTCTCTACTAATTCCCTCAAACGAAGGCAGACAACAAACTTTTAACTATTGACACGAAATCAAATTTGTATAGGAGACCCGGGTTCGATTCCCGGTGGGAGCTCATGTGGTTCGGATTCCACGTTAATCAGTAGGTCCACGTCTCATATAGCCTCGCTGCTGAAAGGGACGCTAAACTCAAAAGCCCATCCAGTTCAAATTAAAATTATCATCGCTCAAAAATCACACAGAGCATGTAAAAAAATATAATATTCAATATTTTTACAGTAATTCTTATTTAAGTTCTAATCGTACAACTAAAAGAAAGTTACCATGAAATTACGGCAAAAGCAGTGCCATTTAATTTTATGGGCTTATATCGTAAATTTTTACAGCAGTATCTATCATTCTTTAAACATTACTAGCCCGTCAAAGAGGTATACTCTTTCTTGGTGTATATTTATCAGATAAACGTATAATTTTGGGTGATTCTCTCATATCGGTTTTTACCAATGCGAGTAACATTAAATTTTATTATACAATTTACAGCGTCAGTAAAGGTGTCCTGGTGTTTACTTACAGTAAGTATATACCTGTTAATTGCCAACAAGAATAATCGCTTATCTGATAAATATGATAGCGTCTTATTGAATGGCTTAGTACAACCGGAACACACCAGATTGTCGTACCCGAAAATATTTGTCAGACAATGAAGAATCCCAGTACGAGACCATACAGAGCCTTCTAAATTTATAAGGCGAGTTCCGGTAAATATGTTTGCCCAATTTGGCATGACAGACCCGGGTTTGTTTCCTTGTGTAGTTCGGATCCCATGTTAAACCGTAGGTCCACGTCTCATATAGCTTCGCTGCTGAACGAGACGTTAAACTCACCAAATCAAATCAAACCAAATCAAAATATTTCTCCAACTGATACTGGTCTTATTAATATCTAACAAAGCTGTAAAGACTATTACCAATGAATATTACACTATATAGAAAATTCTTTATTTATATATTTACTTGTCGAATATTGTTGGAAATAGGTGGAAACCATTATGAATTTTTGCATTTTTATTCCAATAAAAGCACAGTAGGAGAATGAGTGCAGAATTTGTCTGTTCGGAAACGTTCAACGATCCCCCTTGCAATTTCTCAGCTGTACCGTGTTCCCTAATTAACGGCGGTAGGGACAACTCTCCCTTCTTCCTTTAGTAACTAACGTTCTCGTTTTAATCTGTCCCCAGCACCCAATCTGAAACCATCGATAACACCGCCTTGACTCTGTCCCTCAGCAGATTCGGTCTGTGTTTTCTCTTTACAGACTTTGTATTAGAGTTACATGTTAGTCGCATGAGTTCGTTTGATATCCCTGGTAATTATAGTTGGGACATTGGGGTTTCAAACAAATCATTCATCTCGGAAAGACTTACTAAACTTTACAAGACAGGATAATTACATATAAGTAATAAACTAACTAACTTACTTTAAATGTCTTATGTTCGTCCTGAAGTTCGATGAAACCTTGTCGTAGGATCTTTGGTGCATTTAAATGATGACTCGATTCATATTAACAAAAGAATTAATGAACAATCTATTTAAGAAAAAAATAAAGAGAGGCAAAAGATAAGAGGGGCTGAACATGGTTATCTCGCCGAGAATTGTCTGATTGGAGTTTTCAGCACCGAGGCTATGTGAGGCAGAATCCAGTTCTTCTTTAAAATATGATTCGTAGAGCCACTAGTATCGCCATCGGGATTGAACCACAATCACGCATACAAAAAACATGCCCCTTATCAACTTGGTTACAAAGTACAAGATGGGGTTGGTATTAAAATATTGTATCATGTTAGACCTATCTATGTTTTACATTGCGAACCCTAAGGAAGTAGGTTAATATTACTGCGGACAAACGAAAATTGACATACAGTCACGTTTTATATTTAAGAAAGGAGTTCACTTTATCATTGTTAGGGCCATCAAATCTAGGAGGCTCAGGTGGGCAGGTCATATAGCCAGATTTGAAATAAAAAGAGTAGGAAAACTTTCAAAGTTAGGGTCGTCAAGTCTAGGCTGATCAGATAGGCTGGACATGTGGCCAGAATGGAAGAAAGTAGTAACGCTTTCAAACGTTTAACTGGAAATCCAATCCGAAAACGACCATTAGGAAGAGCTAGGCGCAGATGGGAGAACAATATTAAGATGGATCTCGCAGAAGTAGATAAAAAGTAGAAACTGGATCCAGTTGGCTAAGGATAGAAGTCAATGAAGCTTTGTGAACACGGTATTGAACCTTCGGGTTCCATAGACCATAGAGTTAATTAGTTAGCTTGATTACCAAAAATCTCTTTATATATTTATTTAGCCTGTCAATTTGTCTGTCCAGGAGAGACAACATCTCAACAATTACTTGATGTATGGCCACCAATTTTGGCCAAAATGTACAGGGCCAAAATTTACAGTGTTTCAGAAATCGAGTTCGTTTAAGGACATGATTCATCCAGTTTATCCCAAGATCTGGACAATCAAAAATCGGTTTCCCATGTATTCCTATGGGGAGTAATTATGGCTATAATCCTTGCTTAGTAGACTATCCGCAGTGCTGTAAAGGTTAGCGGGTTTGTATAATGCTCAGGATGGAAAATACTAGTATGACCATGGAATACAACTCTAAAATGAAGCTAAATTAGTGTTTTTTTTTTATAGTTTAACGCCCCACGTTTATGCCAAAAGTATAAGGGAGATGGTGGGGAGATGGATCATAATCGTGGAATGCCGAAGTGGGATGCAACGTGAGATCTCCGAGAAAATTCACGCACACGGCGTTTTTCCACCATAAAGCCCACTTGATGGGAACTTGGGATCGAAGCACAGACCAGAGATGAACGTTCTACTACTGAGCTCCCGTAGCCCCATATGAAACTAAATAACTTTCTACCCTTCAAACCTAAAGACTACCAAATATTCAATTACTTTATAGTGTACGCACTTAATTGAATTTCAGGTAAATTGCTATATTTAAGCCCAAGTTTGGTAAAAATTTTGCTTCTTAGGGAAATTGATTTACCGAAAAATCAAACCAAAGCACTTCACATATACTGTACTCTATGACACTTCTACTTATTTTAATAGTAGTTCATAAAGCGTAGAGGTTACAGAACTATGTAGCAATGCAAAAAAAAAAAAAAAAAAAAAAAAAATATTTGTACGGAATCTTATACTCGTTTCTCGAAGTAGAAACGATCCGTCATTGCAGTAATGTAAGTTATATATAAATGGTACCTATATAATCAACTATACGTAAACAAACAAGAGTTCTTTGTGTGCGTTGACTGTTTCTGACGTCATCCAATTGAAAAGAACCGACTCCGACAGAGACAAAAGAGGGGCATAAGAGGAAGGTTGCCTTGACAACGGGCTCTTGTGCCACCAAAGCGACTGGGTTGCGTCATTTCCTGCTTGATGGGGCATGCTTCCGTTGAACTTTTGAAGAAGAAGAAGAAAACGAAGAAGAAGAAGAAAACAAAACTAGTTGAATTTGGTGCATTCTAGTTAGATGAAGAAAGTGTAGAGGATAAATTACTCAAACGGCGTAAGCTCTTTCACGTTGTCAATACAGAATTTTCGTTTTTCGTTCTTCTAAAATCGAACTCACGTTTACTCAGGAAATTTTCAACATCAATGACATTTCAACTAAAAAACGAACGTTCCGGGTACGTACTAGCCTAAGAAATTTTATGAACGAGAAGAACGATTTTGTTTTGTGTTCAGTGTTCCTTTTAGCAGCGAGGCTATATGAGACGTGGACCTGCAGCTTGACGTGGAACCCTAACCACATGAGCTGCCACCGGAAATTATACCCACGTCTCCCACGCCAGGGGTGCGTACGCTAACCACTTAGCCCAGTGGTTGCCAAACTTAGAAAGTTTCTGAGCTACCGTGCCGTTTTAAAATCTTACTGTGAGCTATCAACTGAAAGAACTACCGTTTTTTTAAAAAAAAAACTTACAGAAAAATATTTGCGGTTACTTAGTTCAGTGGAGGAGTCAAGGTTAGCTAATCGGAGCGTTAACGCGATCTACCGAAATTCAATTCGCGGAGGAGTTCAAGTGGTTCGGATCCTAAATTAAGGTATAGATCAGTATCTCGTATAAGCTTCGATGTTAAACTGTAACGCTATACTCCAAACCAACCAAGAGCTCCTTCGTGGCTAAGCGGTTAGCGTACGCGCCTTTGGCGTGGGAGACCCGGGTTCGATTCCCGGCGGGAGCTCGTGTGGTTCGGATTCGACGTTAATCAGTAGGTCCACGTCTCATATAGCCCCGCTGCTGAAAGGAACGCTAAACTAAAATCAACTCAACTCAACTCCAAACCAACCAACTAGAATCTACTTGGTGGGGGTACGTGTTAATTTAGTGGCACAGCAATGTTGGTGCCTGGGGCTCCTAGTTCGAGCCAAGATCCCGCCAATTGAACTTTCTGGTTCACAAACACCTTATCTGTGTGTTTTCTTGGGGTTCTCCCGCTTTCTCTTATTTTTATCATTGTCCCATTATCATCCATCTTGCTATCGCCACTTCCCTTAGTCTTGGTACATAATCGTGGGACGTTAAACTAACTAACTAAATAAAAAATGAATATTTGGAATATTTGAACTTTACAGTCAAATCCTTCAATCAAATTTTAACATTTAGACATAACCACAAATCAAATTTTATCTACAAAAGTATGGAATATCACCCTCCCTTCACGTTCCTATTGTTCTGCATTCATTACATTAAGGCAACATCTGCTCTGAGGCAACGGGTTTGCGGTGACGTAATTCAATTCAGTAACAATAAGGCAGGTGAAGTGAGTAAAAGGTAACCGATAGCATGCTTCTAAACGGAGGCTTGCTATGAGGTCAGTTCTCATCACTAAATGTACACAAGATAGAGAAGGGGATACGCTCACGCAAACACGATATATGGTAACAGGGTTGCCACTTCCATACTTTGCACATACTAGCTCTAGAAAATTATTTTAGAATTCCCGTTGAATTGAGTTTTTGTGTTTCACGACCTTATGAGAGTATCACTTTGGGGGAGCAGAAGGCGGTAATATACATTTTAAACAATAGCATAATGCGAGGTTCGAACCCCGACCAAGCAAGTTTGTGGTAGAAACATAGTGTTCGTGGGTTTTCTTGTGATACTCTTGGTTCCTCCCACTTTCTCATGCTACCAACCAATTCTTCCATCATCATTTACTTGCCTTAATAATCATGTCTTTTTGCATAAAAGCCAAATTCGTATGAGGTTAAACTGATATATTTAATTTAACTTCATAATTTACTTATGACAAACGAGAAACTAAAATGTGTAGTCAGCAAAATTTTCTATATGAGGCCATGACTTTCTCAGGAAGCCGAGTAATTTACAAGTTTAATCTCTATATACGAAAAAAGGGAAGTCCTGGCTGCAGTCGTTCTTTCAGAAAATATGTTTCGGGGGGAAGCGGCACGTAATATTACGAGGGGCACTGCTGGTAGTATTTTATATATTATTATATTATAGACGTATTATTTTGGTCTCGCCCGTGGGGGCAGTGCCCCCCAAAAAACGTGTCTGGAAGAAGCACTGCCTGGCTGACTGACTGACTGATCAACGCAAAGGTCAAACAGTTTAAGCTAGAAACTTGAAATTTTGACAGTGCATAGGATTTGTAACATACAGTGTCACCAAGGAAGGATTTACAGTGTATATATAAAAATTACGCTATTTCTCACTCTTTTTGCTTTATGAAAATCCAATACTAAAACCAGAAGCAAGAGATGTCTACAATTTCAGGTTTCAATAGACGGGGTTACAGTCGAATTTGGACCAATTGTTGTGACTCTTAAATTCACACAATAGAAAAACAAATGCTTTTTCGCTATCCATGACCGCTTTTGTTCTATATTGAATTAATCTTGAAACCGGAAGTTAGAATAATTTCACATCCATTTCCGGTTTTAGTAGATTCTTAAGTAAAGAGAAGAGGGTCTGCCCTTGAGATTCTAAAACTGTATTTGAAAAGAAGTTTCTGTCTATCTTCTATCATTTTCATTCTATTGCGATTAACATTGAAACCGGAAATGCCAAATTTCAACCACTTCAGGTTGAGATAGGACGATATGGAAGGAGACTAAACATTCTTGGGATACTGAATCGATATCAGGAAAGCATTTCTCTCTAATTCTTTCTGCTTTAACTCTGATACGTGTCCGTAGATTGACGGACAGACACTAACAGAGAAAACCGTTCTATTTCACTTCATATTCTTATTATTTTTAGTTTAACGTTCCACGATTATGCACCAAGGCTAAGGAAGACAGTGCTAATGAGATGAGATGAGTGATAATGATAGATTGGAACAACTGGGAGAAGACAGGAGAAGCCACGCATACGGTGTTTGTCAACCACAAAGCTTACTTAGCACGGGCTGGGATCGAATAGGTACCCCATGCATCAGATCTCGTATTATGTATATCGCCTACAAGTCTAACATTCCTGAGGGGGCGCGGTGGCTCAGTGGTAGAGCGTTCCCCTCCGGTGCTTGGGGTCACTTGTTCGATCCCAGCTCGCGCCGTGTGGACTTGTGTGGTGGACAAATACCGTGCTCCTAGTTTTTTCGGGTTTCTCCCGTTTCCTCCCACTTTCTTCATTCCACCATTTCACTCATCTCTCATCATCACCGTCTCCTTTAGCCTAACCGGCACAAGCGTGGGACGTAAAACTTAAAGATTTCATTTTTTCTAACATTCCTGATACGAAGCTTCGATTTTGAAGTGATTATGGTCAGCACATCACGAGTTCCATCACTGTTATTTCATGCTTTCTAACCTGAGTCAATTACGTATTTTCACGACATTAGCTGAGCGTTATATTATCAACATAATCTATTCCCTAGTAAGGTTATCAATTAAAATGCTGATCATACCAAGTATTGCACAAGTAAACTTACGGGAAGCAGTTTAGCTAAGGCGTCGACACAGAACATGACAGTAGCGTCGAACAGAAAATCTTTTCTCCAAAGATAAGACATATACCGGTACCAATCGACAGATCTAATCAAATTGAAGAAAATTATATGGATGAGTGTACGGTACATTCTCATGTGTAGTTTTTGAGAAAATCGATTTTTTTTGTAAACCTAATTGATACTGTAAGATTACCACCCCAGCCAGCAACCTGAAACTGAAATTGAAGAATACCCTCAATAAACTTGTCACAATGACACAAGTAAAACAGTAACATACAGTATGTTATAGTGAGATATAGAACAAAGTTAACTCTTATACTTTCATTTATATTTACCTACAATGTTGTTTAAAGATAAGACAAGTAATAAACTCTTGCGCTGCGGAATCTACAGGGCACACTTCTGACGTGTAGAGTACCTGGTTCGATCCCAGCTCGGGCCAAGTGCTTTGTAGAGGACAAAATCACCATGTGCGTAGATTTTCTCGGGGCTCTCCAGCTTCCTTCCACTTTTTCATTCCACCACTTCATTAATTATCATCATCACTGTCTCTCATTTATCCTACAGGGCATAACCATGGGATGTAAAACTGAAATATTTAATTTTTATTTCGTGCATCCACTGGTAAAAGTGAAGGGGAACGCGGAGGGGGATGTCGTTCTCCCACTTCCAGAACATATCTTATAAGGACCCTCCACTTTCTAAATAAATTACAATGGGCAAAGATATACAAGGAGGACGGCGTGACGTCATCGTTACCTTACCATTTCAGATTGTATCCATTATTGTTTACCATCTAACGGTGACATATTTACCCCTAACAGTAACGCTCATATTAGGATACTTATAAAAATATAAGAAAAAGGATAGCATTTAGTATCTGCTCCAAATCCAGCGATAGCTCCGGAGCCGGTATTGTGATTTATAGTGATTCGTCGTAAGCGACCTCGTTTATGCATATACCTACCGTCACCGACACGCCTGTCCCCAACAGAAGCACCCCTCGCTGCCGCACGCTCCTGCGCTCCTGCCCTGCCTCATTGAAATAATATTCGTGCTTTTTAGTGGCCACCTAGCACAAGTGGTTCATATTTTATGCACTGTAGTTTTCTAAGCCATACGTCCACACTGTATTTATGCTCACCACAGTTACAAGTAACGACCCGTAATCACTACCAAACGATTTGCGTAAGAAACTAAATAGGGTCTAATACCAAAGAAAAAAATCTAGAAAGTTTTGTCCGCTTAGAGTTTGCAACAAGTGATATTAAAGTATTGCGTGTTCTTGGTGTATTAATACCAAGCGCATTACACGTGTATTTAGCGAATAATGGATAAGAGAACTCACGATATTTTAATACATTTTACCTGGCAATCTTGCACGCTGCTGGTTTTACAAAAAAAGAAAAAGATTAAAGAGAAGAAAGAACAAAAAAAAGCAGTTCGTTGGCGAGCAAATGCACTTTTTTCTTTTTCTTTTCTTTCCTTATTGGAACTTATTTCTGTTTCTCCCCTGCTTCTCATCGTAATAGGCTTTACAAGGTCTTTTGAGGACCATTTCACCTTACAAGAGAATTGCGTGATATAGCTTCTGAAAACTGTTTCCCTCTATTATTACTTCTTGGTTCAATTAATTACCACTAGAGGCGTGAAATGTTGGTTTTAAAAATTTCCAACGTACATATACAGTGCAAATACCCAAAGTACACATTTCATGACAAACTCAGTCCTTTCACGGTGCTTGAAAAATACGTTACGTTCTTTGAGTATTTCTGAGAACATATACATCATTGTCTTTTGGGCTTAAATAAATTAGAACTGCAAGAAACATAATACATAGAGGCAAGATTCTAAAACATTCATTGCTAGTGTCATAATGAAAAATTTGATAGAGTACATTTTAGGCTTTAGATTTGTGGGCTTAAGGCATTTATGGTCATTTAGCCCGTCACGTATGAGGGATGGCGTTCCTCGGCGAGCACACTATCCGGGGAAAGCGAAGGAAGGAAGCGGCCTGGCACCTATAGGTTAGGTACAATTCCGACATTTGCCTGGTATGAATGATGAAAACCTCATTCAGAACGACTGGCCTGAGAAAGAGTTTTACACTTTTTCGACCGATGTCCCCACTGGGTATCGAACCTAGGAAAAGAGTATGTTTTATTATCTGTTTTGTCCTAATAGGTGTTTCAGAACTTGATTTTGTTCACCATGACTTGTTCGTTTTCAAGAGTCTTAAAAATCTACTTTTTATCGATTTTCTCGACAAGTACCGCATGAGGAATTACCATCACACTCGTCGATCTGTTCCTTATAATGAGATGTATGGATTGACACATTGGCGCGGAAGACCCGGGTTCGATTCTCGGTTGAAATCCATATGGTTCGGATATCACGTTAAGGCCGGGGGTATATTGACCAGAGGAAGGACCACTGTTGATTTCAGAGGGTGCCCTGAGGGAATTTCTCCTCTGGAAGATGTGAAATCCCTCTCAGAGCAAAGCTTCGATCTTGTTCAACAATCCTTACCAATATTTTCACATTACTATTTTTAATTTCCTGCGTATTAAAATTCTCCTCGGGAGAAATAGTCTGAAATCATCACTGGGAAGGCAAGCCAAACCGAGGCAAATGGAGGCAGGAGAGGAAGCGGAAAGACAGAGAAGTCTGAATGCGTTGACAACGTGTCTCAGTCACAACTAGCGGCGCAAACCTGTCTTCAACATTGGGGGTGGGGACGGGTAACCCCCATAACCTTTTTTCAAAAGCGATGTTCAAAATATTTATGAAGTTGAAAAACAATGCTGCGGGGAATCAGGGAAGCAGAGTTGTCTTCAACATGGGAGGCGGTCAGATTTGAGGCTTATTCTGGAGGGGAGGGGAAACATCAATTTAATCTCACTTTCCTTTGCGGCAATCGGACACAAATAATCACATTTCATTAAAAAAAACACATTTCAAATCTGATTATTGGAGGAGGACAGTCTCTCCAGTTCAAAGATTGGAGAGGACATATCCCCTTTAACCTCTCGGAATTTACGCCAGTGGTCACAACGTTGGAGAGGCCTTTGTTTATCTTGTGTTTGAGTGAATATGTAATACCAGGTTTTGTTAAATTGCTCAAAAAACTGAATCTCGGCTCGGTTGTCATGTACGCTGGTCAATTTACGGCCGGTCTAAGCTGTAGATCCATGTCTCATATAGCGTCGGTGTTGAATAGATGAAATTCCACATCAAGCAACGATTGAAACATGCCATCTTTGGATTTTTTTATTTATTTATTATACACTAATAGCTATTGTAGGAAAGCGCTGGCTAACATTAGTATTCACCTTTGGTATGATTGGTTTCTGATACGGTCCCTGGCCATGTAAATTTGTAAGGGCAACGTCGAATCTGTGGGTTTTCTTAGAATATCTTCCGTTTCTCCTCACATTCCTTGACGCTGATCCTGGAGGTCCAAGGTAGCCCAGTTTCCCTAATGTTAACTTGGGTTCCCCAGAATTTGAATATCTTTATTTGAATCTTTGCACGGATATCTAATAACGAAACGCACAATATCAACGTTATACAGAAATAGGCGTCGCTGTACATACTCAAGTTCCATTAAAATTTTCATGATTCATCTACCTCCTTCAGCCTAAAGGGTAAAATCATTAAATTAAAGATTTGGTAACCTTTTATTTTGTATTTCTTTTTGTAGAAGAAGAATTAAGAAATTTTGTAGAAGAATTTCTTTTTGTAGAATTAAGAAATTCAAATAAAATTAATAAAAGATTAACATTGCAGGAGAAAAGAGAAAAATTACAAGACTATTTTTAATAGTATATGAAGTTTTATAGTTGGCTATTAAATGAGGCCTGGAGGCATAAAATAGTGTATGTAGTAAGATGTTTGCATACAGTGGCGGATATTAAACTAAATAACTATGTGGATCAAGTATTTTCTGTGATTCCAACGTGTTTATATTGTGACAGACTTTGAAGTTACCTTTCAGTGTAGTGCTTTAACACATACAACAAGAGAGAAAGACAAAATGATATATTTGGTGAAAAAGAAAGAGAGGAGATAATCATGTTTATAGCAGGCTCATAGTACTCTTTATATCAAATGATGACAGTGTTTCGTTGTCTCCAGATTTGTTTGGATCACGGGTCACTCTAGGTCACGGAATCAATTATTTCACGAATCTAACTGCTTCCGGACCTCCCCGACTTACTGGATCCCATATTAAAGGATCCATCTCAATATTTCCCTGGTGGAGCTATGGAAATACGTCAGTAAAGTTTGCAAAGGCAGAACACTAGTTGTTTACCTATACTCGTTTGATACCAGTGGCGACTCTTGAGAGAGGTCACACTAGTAAAATTGAACTTTTATCGCTTCAAAGTTAGGAAAGAAATCTTACATAATGTACTAATTCTTGTACACAATAAATTTGAACTCTTACCTTCCCTCAAGAGCCGCCACTGTTTGACACTGAAAAATGTATGAAGCCAAGAATAAATATCAGAACACCTGGAGACCTTGTTTTAACCCAGAAGTTCTCAACCCCGAGGTCAAACCCTAAGATTTAGGCAGCTTATTATATTTTCCTATCTATTTTTAGAGATGGTAAGGGAAACGTAAAATATATGACTTCCAAGCGCACATTTTATTGTCTGAATGGAACCATAACTCGCTCAAGTAACAAAACATCCATTTGTATCTTCACAAATAGAAAAAGATCCACACTTAAAAAAAAAGAAAGAAAAGAAAAGAATAGGAAGAAACGTTTCATGCATGTTCGTACTTGAAGATTTACAGCTCGAAGTCGTTATAGAAGATGTCTTTCCCGAAAAGTAAACAGACATATGCAGTGGCAGGTCATCAGATACCTTAATAAAACAAGATAGCGAGGCAGATAACACGCTGTGAAGGCGAGAGGTTAGCATGGGTAGTGGAACATAAAGGGGTGACTTGTTGCGTGCAGAGTAGAGTGCGTGACAACAACATCTGTCGCCCTTTCGAGTGAACGTTTCTCATTGTATAGCCACAATGTAAAAAACTTTTATATCTTTTTCTCCCTTCTACAGAGTTATCATAAAGTCTTGTATCTGATGCTTTAATACATTAATTTACAAATAATACTAGTAATAGTAATAAATATTTTTCTAAACAATTATTCTAACCCATACTCTTTTATTCAAATATATAATCTTTTCATTATATATATATATATTATTATTATTATTATTATTATTAGAGTCTACCAGGACAATTTGCCAACTCCTGCTCTAGAAAATGGATCCACAATTATCCCAATGAAATAGAGGCGTATGGACAAACATGGATGGTCAATTAGATAAATGTTGCTGTTACTGCCAGTATTGTTTCAGGTATTCATTGTTTTCAATTATATGCATACTTTTTAAAAATTCGAAGTTATTTTCGTATAAAAGAAATAATTCCAGAGACTAATCGATACAGCTGATTAAGGGAACAAAACGATATTGACAAATATAGTTTTCAAAGAAAATCGAAAAGAAATGATCTTTTATGTAAGCTAATGGTTCCCAACGTTGTTTATTTAGCGTCCTACTTTATGAGCCGTGCATACGTCACGGGGCCTTTCTCATCACTTGGTCTGACTCGTTTTGCGCTTTGAGATACAGCATTGAATTCTCAAACATTCAATCGTGGCTGAGATGGCTCAGTGGTAGAGCGCTCACCTCTGGTGCGTGCGGTCCCTAATTTGATCCCAGCTCGCGCCAAGTGGACTTTGTGGTGGACAAACACCGTGCTCCTAGGTTTTCTCGGGGTTTTCCCGTTTCCTCCCACTTTCTTCATTCCACCATTTCATTCATTTCTCATCATCACCGTCTCCTTTAGCCTAGCCGACATAATCGTGGGACATAAAACTAAAAGTTTCCATTTTTCTCTAACATTCAATAATAGCAACAATAATAGTTCTCACCTATTTATATCCATTTGCAGCAAAATTTGTGCATATTACCTAGGTATTGTAAATAGAGTAGTTATCTTGTGTATGTACAGTGTTTAATTTAATGTCTCTTTGTTACAACATTAGTAATTTTGTAATTATGAATGTTGTTTATTTCTGTCAGTAGCTTGCGTCCACCCCCGCTCGCTCCTCACGCTACCTTAAGGGGCGCGCCTTTACATGTTGGAAACCACTGTTGTACACCAAAAAATTGATCAAGGTAGGATAAATATTCCACTGTATAAGATGGAAGTGGTACTGAATTCTATCATTATCAAGGATTTCCATTATGACACTGAGAAAATGGCGGTTCATAGTACGGTTAATTAGATATAGCCAAAAAATTATAATTAACTCTTAGAAACTCTATTTATTTTTGTGTGTGTGTGACTATAACATTTCAACGATAAGATTAATCAATATATAACATTGAGCTGGACAAAATAACATCCTTCGTAGTAAATTCTCATAAGTAGTTTTCGAAAAAATGGAGAAAAACTTTTATGGCACTAAAATGTGTCATGCATTACCAATAATAATTAGTGACAAGTTTTATTTGAGAAACATTTTGTACCAAATCTCATGCAACTTGATAAATCAGTGCGGCGAGATAGATCGCATGCGTACATATAAGAAGAAAGAAAACACTACTAGATATTAAAACACACTTACGAACGGTAAAACTACAAAATAAGCTGATGGTATCCATGTCTGAGAATAGAATTTAGTAACTTTGGGATGTTACATCTAATATATATAGTGCCTTATTGGCAGGTCACTTGCCGAAGCTGAGAAACATCCATGCTCCACGGTCTTCCGCTTACCTCTTCGTCTTCCCGTATGATCGTTCTGCTTTTATATCGTCCGTTAATTGTAGTCTCCTTCGCTCTTTCCTTCCTGTTCTTGCCAACATACCCTCTAGCATGTCCCTCATGATATAATTTCTTCTTAGGCAATGTCCCAACCAGTTTCTCTTCCTCTCCTCAATAATATCTAAAAGTGTTCTTTTCTCCCCCACTCTCTCATTCGTTTTCCGCTCGACCCAACTAACCCTTTCCATTCTTCTCCACACCCACATTTCGAAGGCTTCCAGTCGTTTTTCATCACTTTTGCGTAATGTCCATATTTCTGCCCCATACAGTACAACACTCTACACGAAGCATGTTATGAGTCTTTTTCTCAACTCTTTATTCAAGGTCCTACAAAATAGAATTTTCTTCTTTCTAAAGGTTTCTTTCGCCATTCCTATTCTTGCTTTTATTTCACGTTCACACTTCATGTCATTATTAAGAATACTATCCAAGTATAGAAAACTATTCAGTTGTTCTATTTTTCCCCTCCCATTTTTATATTTTACACAGAGCGCTACTTTCCAATCATAATGGCTTTTGTTTTTTAAACATTATTTTTATCCCATATTCTTCAAAGCCCTTCCTCAAGTTTTGTAACATCCTCTTTGATTTTCTTTTCAGATTCTGCAACAAGCGCCATATCATCTGAAAATCTTATTGCTGAAATGAAGTCAAATCGCTTTACTGCTTTTTTCTTATAGAAACTGTGAAAATAGTTGATGTTGAAAATACACATCTTTTGTCTCTGTAATATTCTCCCGCTGATACTAAAGATTAAGGTAAACTGAAAATACTTTATTACGCTAGCTGCCAAAAGTTTATTGTGAGAACTTTATATAATAAATATTGTTCAAATTATACGTTGAACAAAGCTTTTGAATAGAACTTTTTTTTTGAAATTTAACTTGGTGCTATAGATAACATCAGGAGGTAAGTTGCTGTGAATATTACCTTAACAAAACAGCATGACGATAAGCTAGTGTGATTTTTGCTTTTTTTTTTTTTTTTTTTTTTTTGTTTTCTAAACATTAATATAGACGACCTCAAGCTAATCTAGTGCCTTTTCACAAAACCAGGAAAGTAGCAATTAATATAAACGTCAGGAGCTTGAGTGTAGAAACAAAATGTTGGTTGGTTTTTACTACTAGACTATCCTTTATAGAAATAAACCCCTTTTTGCTTGCGATATTCATTTGTCTCAGGCTTTTTAACCAGGGTTTTGTTTAAGTGTTTTCTTAGCGCGTGGTGAGAATAAGAAATACTTTCTGCCTCTTGTTGCAACTAAATCTTAATTCGTCTTTCTGTAAAGTTGAATCTGTATTCTCATTTGCCTTAATAAGTTCTTTTATATCTCTTTCATCTTCTAGTCCCTTTGGTGCTTGAGACTTCCACAAGAGCACATGGCGGCGGTTCTTCTAACCCCGCCATCTAGCGAGTTGAAACTGTAACAAGATATCGTACTCCAGGGACAGAGCTAATGAGTTTGTAAATTGAGATAATTTCCAGCATTCAGCGTGCAAGCCCAAACTCTCTTCAGGCTCAGTGAGCATTCCCCCCTTCTCCTCTATTCCGCCATTTTACCCACTTCTCTTTATATAAAATGCTTCTTTTGAAATGAAATGAAAGAAAAAAAAGAGAGAGAGAGGAAAACAAGGGTGGAGATGAAATAAGCAAACAAATGACACCAACAGCGGAAGGAAAAACACTTCTTTGAAGAAATTAATAACAGAGAGAGAAAATAAGCCAAGACACGCCACAGGAAATATTACAAGTTTTTATTCAAGCCTTTAATTTTGATTGCCACATAAGAGTGTGGGTAACTAGACAGTTTCGTAAAAAAGATTTTTACTAACGAACTTCAAAGAAAGTGGTACTCTTTTTCTTCTTCGACCTGTATACACAGATCTTGTAGGATAAGTCAAGTGGGGTCACCTGACTCAGACAAAAAGACAAAGTTTCCTTTTTAAACATTGATTTAATCTAAATTCCAACTGACCAAGATTCCCAACAAAATCTGGAAAATGGGGAGAGTGATATTTTGTATTACATATTATATACTATATCACACAGGGATGCCCACAACAGTAGAAATTTTAAAGGGTGTCCAGGTGGAAATTAGATTTAAAATGTAAACAAATTATTGCAAAACTTTTGTATGAAAAGTGTTTAATTTGAAAGTAAACAACGCGATTTAATGAAGGCTACTTGACTGTATGTTTGTATAGGGGGAGGGAGGATATTCGAGGTCATAACAATTGATTAAGAACACAGGTAGATACAGCATCTTTTGGGGTGCATGTCACGATTGATTCATTGACTGTAGAGTAACGTACGATTTGAACATTGAAGAAATGTGAGACAAGATCTACTACTTACATTGGAATCCGTATTACTACTCGGATTTGTATTCTAGGAGAAAAGAAATACTGTAAGTCAGTGCTTAGTGGATCATACAAGGATGGACTCCACTGTCATATGTAATTTGCATGCATTATAATTTACAATTTTCATAGAGATAAGTGCTCATTTTGTAACACAGGAGCATAATATGTCTCGTATTGATCCACCATCTTGAGATTTGGATTAAACTGGTTTAAGAGGCCTAATCACTGCGAAATTAAAATACCGCTAATTTTACAGTAATTATGTGATATCTTCAAATACATAAAAGATAATCGAAATGTGGAACACGAGCGCCCTAGACAATGTTATTTTGCATGAGGTACCGTTATCACGAGTCACCTAGTAGCTTTCCGTTTGCAGCCATTTATAAACACGAATATAAATACCGATTTTCTAAGTGGTTGGAAATCGAAAGCAGATAAGTGAGTCGTGATAACGGTATCTCATGTAAAATAATATTGTCTAGCGAGCTCTTGTTCCACTTTTCGATTAACTTTTATTTATTTGAAGGTATCATATAATACTTTAAAATTACCGACATTTTAATTTCGCCGTGATGGGGCCTTTTAACTATCAAAACCCCTGCTCGGTACTGCACAACTTAAAAAATTTCATACTTTGAGGCATCTAGAATTTTTAAAATGTGGATGTGGAGGAGAATGGAGAAAATTAGTTGGATTGAAGATGAACATTAAGAAGTGTTGGAAATATTAAGGAACAAGAAGAATATTAGATATAATTAGAATGGAGATAGACTGGTTGGAACATTATCTACGAAAGAACTCTATCCTGAAGAATGTGATAGAAGAGGCAATGAAAAATTGCAGGGGAAACAGAGCGGCTACACCTGGCAGACGGTATTAAAATATATAATTGGTGCGGGAAGATAAAAGGTTAGCTGGAGCCGTACTAAAATCGATAAATAGTATAACGGATAATAATTTTCATCAAGATCTTAAAGGGACTAACTTTAAAGAGGAAATATTATGAAGTTTATGCAGACCTATGATTAGCCGAGATTTTTACTTACATAATACATGAATTTTGAAACTATGTATTTGATATGATTTTCAGTGGACGGAAAAATCTGAATATTCAACTGCAAAAGAGATGGACTTGCACGCTGGAGCCATGACAATGTCTTCTGCATGTAATCACCCAGGTCATCCAATATCAGTGTTTTTAATTTCTTCTTACGGGTTCACGTCAAACAAAGGGCACGTATTCCTATTAAACTTACCTGAGGATCTGCAGTAGGTAAAACCACACACATGGCTGCTTCCTGTAGATATGTTGGAGTGAGTGAGTGGAAATATCACTTTGAAGTTTGGTATGTGTACGTGAGGAGCATATTGAATATCTCTGTCTCAAAACCTTTTGAGTTCTCTTCCTGGTAACGCCAATTTCATGTGCATAGACCATAATCAGTGTTTACACCAAGTTTATAATCATGGAAGATATTTGAGTACACGGTAACGCAGATAAAGTTTGGCACTAGTCTGTTTATTGCACGGCTTCTTACGCAAAGACGACAAGTTGAAAATATTTGCACATAGTGCACTACTATAAGGTTGCTACCTCTGTTTGAAGATGATCGTGATACTGAACATAACTTATAGAAAGAGCACGAGCTCTGCTTATTTTCCTGAGATAGATAACTTAAAATTCCTTTCTTTATAGAAATATTAATTAGACACTACTTCCACCGACACACCAAAACCGATGTAAAAATTCCCTGACAAACACAATTCCTTTTGAGCTCCTTTGTGGTTAAGCGGTTAGCGTACGCGCCTTTAGCGTGGGAGACACGGGTTCGGTTCCCGGCGGGAGTTCATGTGGTTCGGATTCTATCTCATATAGCCTCTCTGCTGAGAGGAACGTTAAACTCAAAACCAACTCAACGATCATCTTTATATAAAACAATCACACGTTTGAATGGAACGTTGTTAAACTCAAGACAGCTCTATATATACATATACAATATATGTATTTCACGAAGAGTAAAGAGCATAATTTCAATTTATAGGGTACAAGCTATAAGGTATACATTCAGTTGAATCCCAGCGGAGGATAGAAAAGAATAAAAAAAAAAAAAAAAAAAAAAGGTGAAAAACGTTAAGACAATCGACAGGGAGTAAATGACGTGTTTACTCTTCAGTTGACGCTATTTTCCTCCTTTCTTGTTAATTGGATCTTCCTTTGTATCACACTGTGACTTTCAAGACAGCGTGACGCCATTTACTTCCTCCCTCCTCTTCTCGCATCGTCCACCAAAGCAAGAAAAAGAAGGATAAGAGAGAAACAACATCCACAGTGACCAATGAAATGCTGAGGAAAACTAAATATATCTTTTGTAGATGAAAATTTTACTCCTGAAGAATGAGAATGAAGATGCAATCGTATCGTTAAGTTGGAATATCTAACACGTAACATATCTAATGATTTGTGTAGTTGGCAGTAGCTCTTATAGGAAGCACATATTCACAATGAAGAACATGAAATCTTTGATTTAATGGTACGCTGTTATGGTGTTTAGGATCAAATAGAGAAATGATTAATAAAAATGGATAATTATGGATCAATTGGTAGAATGAGAATGTGGAGGAAAATGGATACCACAAACCGACATGGGCTTGGATCGAACCAGAAATCCTCTTGATACCAGAGATAAGTGATTTATCAATGAAACACCGTACCTCGTTATATAATACGTCACATGAGAACCAGCGTTTTCTTCATCTTTAGACATAATTTTGAAAGCCCTACTTGGTGTAAATGGAACGTAACGCCCTCTGTTCTACTTGTCAATCATCGGTTGTAATGCAGCTCAATTACCATCTTATTAAAAACACATCTTTCTAAGAAAATAATATTTTTGTCCTCTCGCCTGTAAACCTCCGAAAATGGAGTTACGTTACTCTAGTTCTCATGCGCCGAATATATCATGTAGGAGATTTCAAGAGAGCATTAGTTCTAGCTTTTTTTAAAGAGCATTTATTAATTCATTTCCCAGGTTTTGACTTCAAAAATTAACATAATTTACGGTAGCAAGTCCCAAGAATCTATCTTATTATTGACGAGTTTACATAAAACTATTAGATAACATTAAGTTTACTTCTGTTGTGATTTCAATAATCTAAAATTATCTACAGAATTAACTCTATCAGATTTTGGGTAAAGATCTGTTTGACTGAAAACTAAAAATTAGAGAATATATTTTGGAATGTTTTATGTTCTCTGACCAATCTTTTGCTGCTAGATATTCTAAATTTGTCAACCATACTTCAGATTGGAGACAAATTCAGGTGAAGAAATTGTCGGAAAATAATCTGTGAAGTAAATCTTATTTTCTTATTCTAGTTTTTCATATTTGGTTAGGAGTATTTTTTGAATTTGGGACTGGACATCACAACTGTTATAGGTGTTGAATTCAGGCTCATATCAGAAGGGTTTTGTTTTCCTCCGAATTTTGCGCCGACTCTTCGCTAGGGTACTTTTATAATATACTTTTGTGATTAATATTCCTTGATCTTTTTTAAGAAGTAATCTCTAGTGTATTCAAAGGCTTCTCTTGAATAAGGTTGAGTTTAATGTTAATGTCTACGTTGAGAAAAGGAAATTTCATCTTCAATGAACTTAAAAAAAAATTCGTTACTAAATTTTCTCTCTCTCTCTCTCTCTCTCTCTCTCTCTCTCTCTCTCTCTCTATCTATCTATCTATCTATCTATCTATCTATCTATATGTATGTGTGTGTGTGTGTGTGCCTATTATTTGCGAATTTTTCAATTGTGAGCCCTCCATTCGATAGAGCACCAAAACCTATCTGAGAGAGTGATGGAACTTTTCTCGCCACTCTTACCGTTTCCGAGATATTGACCAAAAAAGTTCTAAATTCCGGAGATTTAAGGAGCTATATCTCGGAAACCGTAATTCATAGATAAATAGTATTTTGCGATTTTTCAATTTTGAGGCCTCCATTTTGAGCATGTGTCTTAATAAAACAACATATCGTACAATGTTTTAACAGAACTCAAACAAAACATGTGAAAAAAATTAGTGCTAAAGGAAATTATAAATGGATAGATATATTACAAGAATTGTTTAATGAGTAGCTATAATTATAAAGTACATAGAACAATTGGTATAAAGTCTGTAGAAGTTAAGAAAAATTAATTAAGTTCGTTCTGACAATGTTCTTGGAGCATTCTACATCATATTTGATGCTTCTTAAATTTACTACGGGATAGATTTTGGAATATACCTACATAAGTGGAGCAGTTGATGAACAGAACGTGTACTGATTAATATGTTAATATTAGCATTGGCTAAATCAGTGAAGCCAACAACTTGAGATTGAGGATCGATCAATCTCATTGCCTGCAATGAGATTGAGGGGCTGAGGGAGCCAATCGAGAATGATATTTTAACCGTGATTCAGTTGTCATGAATTGCCACTAGATTCATGTTCATCGAAGAGTCAAAAGAGCTCTGTAAGACGATGTTAACAGAAAATGCTACCGACACATGTACATCGGTAAAGGAAACAGGGAACTCCTTTTAAGCTTAAAAATATTATTTTTCTTCTTATTTCTCCCTCTTCCTTGATCCTTCTTTTTACCCCCAACTCCTTCTACTTCCCTTTCAATCGTTCTTCCTTCCCGCTGTTGAACGACTGTCACCAGCAGATGGTGCAAAGAAATGTGGAGTTTTAGTAACCATCCTAAAATGTACTGGTATTGAGAGGAGATATGAGAAGACGGAAGACGAGAATTTGAAGTTTAAAAAAAAAAACGAATATTAGGGGAAGAAAGAATATTTGTAATATTCCCGAATGCCACTTGCCATCATCCTTTACTTATGTACTTTCTGCCAATGTAACTTTTCTGCAAAGTGAATAAATATTCAAAATTATAGGTTTCCCCCCAAAATATCTAAATTAAATATCGATTAGATACACAACGATTATAGGTGTTAGCTTGTCTTTAAATAAATGATACTTTATCCAGTTTTAGCAGAAAATCCAATAACCCTTCTAAATTCAAATATTTAAAAAGAAAAGCTTAGACTTTCATTTAGAAAGTTGCTACTCGTATCCAAATTATCTAAGATTCATAGTTTGTATATTTACTATCTTCGGAATGAATCAATTTTATTTGAATAATACCATATACATGCCACTCTAATTCAAAACTCGGGAGAAATTTCGGCATATTTTGGGAAATTCTCATCAAAATGAAACTCAAGTAGGTTATCTGAACACCTCAAGCGGTAACCTTCTTAAATAGTACCTTGAAAAAATAACACATTTCCTTGCTTCTATATATTCTTCGAATCATTGAAATACGAGTAATAGGAATGAAGTTAAAAATATATTTCAACCAAAGATGTAGAGCAAAACTGATGAAAAATAAAACTAATGAATTCTCTAGGAGGTTCCTCCTCTTACCCTAGTAATTAGCTTAGGTTCATGGTCCGTACTTCATTCTCTTCAGAATGAATCAGGCTTTCGAATAATACCTGATATATGCTCCAGCATTAACAATTCGGGGAAATCCGGAAAATGACATCTGGGATGCCAAGAAAACAAAAAAATAATATAATACACAATCTTTTCGGTATTTAGATTATATGAGACGTGGATCTATAATTTAAAATGGAAACAGAACCACTGTTATACGTTTAACGTTCTATTAACCGGAATCAAACCCGAGACACTTGCACCAAAAACGTCTGCTCTATCTACTTGACTGGTGATGAGGCATGTATAAGATTTCGAAAGTTTTTTAAATAACACTATGACAATTGTTACTACGAAATCTAGGTTGTCCATTCCCCTAAAGGCTTGGGCGTAACCGCCCAAATTTTCCATTTTCCAAATTTACCATTTTCTCCCAAAGTTACCATTATTCTTCCCAACATTTTTCATTCTCCCCTAAATTTACAATTCTATCCCGAAAATTTATCATTCCCTAGTTTGATTATATAATTTTTGATTAAACCATATGTCTTCCTAAACAATCTCATGGGCGTAATCTGAATCCTAAAATTCCCCTGTGCGCACTTCAGATGAAACCTCAAAATTTTGCATGGAAGTACTTGTAAGTTCTGCAATCAAGCTGCAATAATGAACGTAGATTTTGAGATATTATAATTTTTTTAAAAAAAATAGGTAGGAACAAGGAAAACACCCGATAAACATGTATATACTGTACGTGTAGTAAGAAAAAGAAGAAAGAAATAACCCGTAAATCCATAGGAATGATCTTGACATTTACCAACTAAATCTCCTATGTATTGTATTAAGGTTTGTATCTCTTATTTCAACATTCTTCTGACTAAAACAAAAGGAAACGAATTTAGTACAAGAGAAAGCAGGGAACTGAAGAGAAAATAAGGCGGGCCTCAGAGAAAGGGAGTGTTAAGAACCAACTTTCACCCAACGAAATTATCGCCTTAAACACAACCACACACACACGCAACACATAGTGTTTTCTTCCATCTTCTTTCGTGAAAATGACACCCGTTTTCCAACTACGATACTCAGCAGAAGAAATGGCGGTGTAACGGTTTGACAAAGGAGGTGGCAGCGGGGTTCGCGGAGAGGAACGGAAAAGGATATAAAACCGCAGCTATAGCACCAGTCAAAGAAAGGGTGGTAGTTTTGCTATATCCTAAAACGAAGGCAAAAAAATCTCCTAAACACACACATATACATACACCATGTCTATGCTTACTCCTCGTCTCCCCCGTCCCCACCTCGTAACACACACACACACTGTCTGAGACGAGTTTGCAGATAGTTTTCGTCGTTTGTGTTTCCCCTGATGATACCATCAACCTGTCTTCTTACGGTAATAAAACGGAAAGCCACGGCTAGATAGAAACATGAAGACGCACAAAATCCTAGCTTCTTGGCCATTTCCTTCTCACTTTTTTCAATACTTTTTAACTTTTTTCTCGTATTATTCCACTATGCTCTTACTTACTTCTTGGACAAGTATTATATAAAGCATTCATCCAAGTTTTTGAATAATTTGAATAATGGTAGCTGTACATCTGCACTCTTTTACTTCCCTCCTTTTTTTCCCGTAGAAAACATATATACCGTAGCTACAGCACAATAAATTATATTCGAAAAGTTTTCGCAGACATTTTCTGTCGGATTAAGACTGTATATGTTGATCATAAAACGCTATTTTTTTCTTTCATTTTGATAACGGGACATAGTACCAAGTTTTTTTTTTTTTTTTTAAAAAAAAGGAAGTGGTTACTTAAAAGCGAATCCGTCTATGTATGAACCAAAAGTAAGTTTGGAATACTTCCTTCTTTCTTACTTTAATAAAAGTAATTCACTAAAGATAATACTGCAAACACTTAACAGAATTTTCTAGATTACTTTCTTAGCAGTGTATCCTTTGGAGATTGAATTGACGTATTTATTTAATCATTATTACACGTTTACATCTTTGGTTTGTTGTTAAAGGACATTAAGTTCATTTGGAGAAGTTCACTGATTATGTTAATTTATTTGAAATTATGTTATTTACCCTATCCATTCCTCAACAGCATATCCGTACACATATGAAGTATATAATTAGAGTTTTAATCCAAATTAAACAGGTCATCGATCACCTCTTAACGCAATGGAGCATCCTATCGTCGGCGTTTTCATGGACTGGTGAATATTCCAATTCCCATACATCATGAACCGGCAAATATGCAAAATTTTGACATATTGAATTTTGTGTCGCTATTTCTATGAGAGAAACGTGTATAGCACTTTGTTCTGACAACGTGTAAAGCTTTCATTTAGTTTGCCTCGAACATTTTTCTAAGTAATTCGCAAGTAACGCAAAATTTACGACTTTCAACGACGCTTTTCTCGAAATTAAGATTGTTCACATTCGCCGGTTCGCATAAGAAATGGAATATTCGCCAGTTCGTGAAAACATCGATGATTTATAAGCAATTTTACGCGCACAAAATAGAGATTTGACACGTACATTACCAATCAAGTGTGAAAGATTAGAGATTTCACAAGTGCATTACCAATCAAGTGCGAAATATACAATCAGCATCATACGACTGAACAACCGTACACATTTACATGTGGTTGTTGCAGTCAAAGTCATCTCGCCAAGAACTGTCTTAATGAAGCTGATTTCCTACTTGTCTGGTATGCTCAGAACATCATCCACGATACTATTATAAATGGAAACTAACAACGAAACTAGAACTTTACTTGCCATTGTGCCCAGTAGACTTCAATGAAGCCAACAAATTCACTTTGGAACTCAGTTATGGTTAAAGACATGTTTCACTTCAGCACTGTGTTGCTTCGGAACATACAATCGATCTTCAGAGAACAGGTTCTAGCAAAAGTAATTGTGCATCTCAAAAAATGTTTAAGCTACATATTAAAGACTTTCTTAATGTTCCACACGAAATCGAAATGCAATATATCGCTCATAATGGCTAGAAGATAATTTTACACTTTTCTTTATGTTAATGTATAAATGTAACACGAGGAGATATATTTTTGAAACTGCTTCAAGGTTAAAAGTGTGTACCTTCACCTTCAATGAAATCATTTTGATGCCTGAGCTACGCGTATTTGTTCCACGTTACACACTCATACGGGTTGATGGACTTTCTCCTCGACCCGTTAATGGACAGCGAAACAAATTCCATATAGGGAAGATAGATATGTCTTCCGTAATAATGTTTCCAAGCCGTAGGAAACTAATGTCTACTTAGTAGGTAGATTAGTTATCCTACTAACTATATATACATTTGTCCGAATGTTCTGATCCGCACAGAATTATTTCTGTACGTGGATAATAATTTTCGCAATTGCCTCCTAGCAGATAAACATACATAGTCATAGCTCTGGTGTTAAAGAAATACAGTGTTTCAAGACTTTATTAAACATTTCTGTCAAAAGTGAACTGTGTACTTCCGCACAACTCGAGCAAATAATTAATATATATATATATATATATATATATATATATATATATATATATATATATATATATATATATATATATATATATATATATATTGCTATATGGAATCATTGCCTCCTTTTAAATTTTTTCATACCGTAATACCCCGGTTTCACACTACTTGGCAGCGAGTATGACTCAGTCAAAGTAGATTTACACGTTACAATTCCGGAAACTATAATGAAGCAACAATTCCTCCACTTAAAGGTCTTAATGATGAAAGTGGAGGTTGACTCAAACACAAAAGAATGACATGGAAAATAATGTTAAAAATTTAAACCAAACTACTGATAATACGGATTCACTAGAAAAAATAAAAACATTATCTTCAAGAGCCATTTGGTCACTGTCAATGTTAATAAATCAATTTTTGCGCAATACCTATCGTTCATCACATTGGTTTGAAACACAATGAAAATCGTAGCAATCGTGACCCAGCTGCTCTTCTTTTGTTTGTATTGCTGAATCTCTAAATGGTTCAGAACTATATACAGGCTTACAAAAATAGCTACTGGATCGATACTGTAAATAATCTTCCAGACGAAGGATGTTCAACGAAGAAAAAAAATTAACCAACTAATAGGCAAACAGTCTATCTCATTACATGCTTACTCATAATGATGCATCACCTTACGATACACAAAAGCATAATATTTTTTTTCCAACTTTTTATAGTACACAATCATTCCAAAACTAAGTTATCGGAAGGTATCTCTACTATACCGACAAATAACTTAACACATTGACCAAGATAGTACGTACTTTCAAAGCAAATAATAAACGTGAGTTTGAATCCTTTAACAGTTTCCATTACTCAGTGAAGTAACAGCTGCAGTTCGAAATATAAATAACCAGAAATTTGAAAGCATAACATATCGCTACATCAAATGAACTTTCTCTTCTCATGCTGCAAACCCTGGTTAGTTTCTATAACTTTGACCTTGGGACCAGACACTTTTCAATATTGTGGAATCTTTCGAAAATCCTCATGTTTCCAAAACCAAATTAGGATAAGACAGAGTAAACATTATTATTCCATTTACCTAAACTCCACACTGGGAAAAGTTTTTGAAAAAAAGTTCATCGCCTTCACATTCACCTATTGCCTCAAATATGTCTTGTAGATTCTTCACAACGTTTAAATACCGTAATCAAATCAGCAATGAATATAAGAAAGTCTCTTCCTAACCACTACAATTTGATCTGGAGAAAGTCTTTAATAATTGTAGTATCTTTTAGTGACACAGTAATTTCCAAAGCTTTGGGAGCATTCTTCGCATATTTACTGGGACGTTAACAGTTTTATATTATAGGTATAAGGCTGGAGATTGAATGTAAAGTTCGACAAGATCACTTTTTATGATATAAATGAAAAACAGGATACATAATTAGACACTAAAATTATGAGACTAAGTTGTCTTCCCCGCTGGCTTAATAGCAAGCACACATACCTTTTGTGTACGGGGTCATGGGTTCGGTTCACGGTAATTTCACCTTAAATAATAGGTTCACACCTCATATAGTCTCATTGCTGGGAAGAGACCCTGAACTTCAATGAACAAACAAAAATTATGAGATCAGATTATGATCTGGATAGCGACATTACGTTGTTAATTATATTAGAGGAAGAAAGTTCTGGAGTGAGATACGTGTAGTCGCTAGACATCAGAATATTTGGGAAATGTTAAAAAATGGTTAAAACTTCTCTTACGTCTCTGTTCAGATTAAGACAAAGTGACTGTGCAAGATAAAAATTTATAAACTTTTTTTAATATTTTGTATTGTTTTTAAACTGCAGTTTTATCACTATATGTGAAGTTACCACTACAGATAAGAGTAAAGAAACTCTGTAAACAAAACTTACACGTAACATTAATGTGGTAAAGGATTTGTAAGAGACGCAATCATTTATGCAATTAAAACAGAATTTAGAAGCATTTTATACGAGTCGAAGGAGGTTTTTAAAGAGAATAAAGTTGTTGACAGTAGGTGAAAGATAGAAATGGGGAAAACAGCAGTGTGAGGAAGTGAGAGAGATAGGAAAAGAGATGCGACAGAGAGAGAGAGAGAGAGAGAGAGAGAGAGAGACGTCTACCAAATTACGTTTGCGGAGAGACGTTGGTCGAAAAACTTGAAGTAGTTGAGTTGGTGAGGAGCTGAAGCACTTGAGGGAAAAGTTGACACTACGGTAGAAGAAGATGTGGGTATAACAGAGGGGAAGGAGAAAGTATGGATGGGGGACAAAATAAATTAATGTAAACTGCAATTACTGAAGTCTTGGAAGAGTTAGAGAGAAAACGAATCGACCGAAGTTTCGCTGTACTTGAGTTTCAACAAGACCCCTAAGCTTTGACTATCATTTACTGAAGAAGATGAACACATAGGAGGTAGATAAGGGTGGTAGGTGGATGTGGCAAAAAAAAAAAAAAAAAAAAAAATGAAGGTATGAAAGATGGAACACAGAGGGCAGCACAAACGTTATATATATCTCTCTCTCTTCAACATTTTCAACTATGAACAACTTTTTTTTCTTACCCCGTTTCTCTGTTTCAACGCACTCGAAATGTTTCTCTCCCAAGTGAATAGTTTCTCTATCACAACTTTTGTTACCTCTTTGTCTATTTTCTTTCATAAAAGAAAGTAGAGAAAGAAAAAATGAAAAGAATGGTACAAAAAAGTTTCTCATTCTCACTATCTTTTGTAATTATTGAATTTCGAAAGTGAAGCGGCAACTGTAACTACGAAACAGTAGAAGTGAAGGAAAACGTTCTCCAATAGTAAGTTAAGCAACTTACTCGAAAAGAACAAAGTAAAATGCAGAGAACATTTCAAGATGGCGTGTCCTTAATCCTGTTATAGAAATTACAGAGGGTGCCAAAGATTTTCCATTCTCCCCCCCCCCTTTCAACTCGTAGTGTAAGCTGAACAAACTTTCTGTGACAAAGCGTGTGACTCAGGGGGTAAAGGTTGGGGTGTTGGGAGAGAGTGGTGCAGTACATTTACAATACGAAAGCTCTTTTGGTGATTTCTACTGTAGATTCAAGGGGATGCTTATTTCTAAACTTTTTTTATTAACTAATGGATTATCACCTTATTAATGACTTGAAAGTAAAGAAATTTTATCTAGAAAATGGTGGAGTACAGTAAAACAAAGAGTCTGTAAGAGGAAGACGAAGGCGAAAGATAGGGTGAAGGGGTCGAAACACACAAAGATCATCTTAAGAAACAAGTCACCATCCTCCAACCTTTTGTGATCTTTCCCGATCTTTGTATTCAGTTCCCCCTTCTCTATCATCCTGTTTCACCAGTTGCCCTCAAATGAGTCTTTTTTTTTTGAAATCTTCATTGTTATTTTTTCTTTTTACTGTCATCCACTTATGCAGAACAAAGCCAAGAAGTGCGTTCCAAGATACAGGATAATTAGTGAATTAGTAGCTTCCTAGAATTAACTTAATGAGTTCATTCCTCCTTCGTCTTCATGGTTGATAGCGTAACAACTAGGGCTGGTTCTTCCTAGATACTAAAAAAAAAAAAAAAAAAAAAATCTTCATTGCAGCAACATTTCGTTGTTTGTCAGTTTGAAATGTTTCCTTTTTTTCTGAAAAAGGATTTTCTTTTCAAACTAGAATCCTCGAATTTCAACTGTTATTTATTTATGTAATAACGCTTTGATGTCTTAATTTCTATTGTTAATTTTTTAACTTCTGTTGCTGTGAGGAAGGATGAATGGCGGAGAAAAACGTTGAAAATGAAATGAAATATTTAAGTTTTACGTCCTACGATTATGGCGTCTAGGCTAAAGGAAACGGTGATGATTACAAATGAATGAAATGGTGGTATGAAGAAAGTGGGTGGTGATACCACATGAAATATGCTGATTGAGTTCTATACCAACGATTTTAATGTTGAAAGATACTATTACATGTGTTATGAACTATATAATCCACACAAGATAAAAGCTGGAACAAAACTAGATGTTGCAGAATATTCTAAATCTTAAACTATACCAAAGCCACTGGATAAATGTTAAATCTCTATGTGCATCCAACCAACTCTATCTTCCTCATACTTCTTCTTCTTCTTTCTTTTTGTCAGTGTTGCCAATCTTCGAATGCTAAACTAGTTACAACTAAAAGAAATTCCTAACATACTCCCCCCTCTTGATTGAACACAATCAACAAATAAGGAATATAACACAATAAACTCTACAATATATTAACCAAAAGGAACCAGTTTGGTTATTGAACGTTTGTAAGTCCCAGATTTTGTTCTGACTTTCACTACTCTTACAAGTTCGATGTGCCCCTTGTACACCTCGTCGACTACTCCCAACTGCCAGGATAAAGGGGGAAGATTGTCTTCTTTCACTAACACTATAGTATTCGGTTTCAAGTTTTGTGATATCTTCTTCCATTTGCTGCGTTGTTGCAGTCCATGGAGATAGTCTATAGACCAACGTTTCCATATGTATTGTTGCATTTGTTGGATACGTTGCCACTTAGAGAGATAAGTTTCCTTAACATCGGTTATATCAGGTTCAGGCAAACTCATTAAGGGTGAACCAATAAGAAAATGGCCAGGACTAAGATAGCTAGGGTCTGTAGGATCACTCGACAAAATGGTGATAGGTCGCGAGTTGAGACATGCTTCTATCTGGGTCAATAAGGTACTTAATTCCTCATATGTGAGTGCAGTATTTCCAAGTACTCGCCTTAGATGATATTTCATTGATTTGACGGCACTTTCCCAGAGACCACCAAAATGTGGAGATCTGGGAGGAATAAAATGCCAAGTGATGGCTTCTCAGGCAGCAAATTCACTAATAGAATTCTGAAACGCTTCTGAAGTGAACAGCTTGTATAACGAATTCAACTCATGATTTGCCCTGACAAAATTGGATCCATTATCACTGAAAATATGGGAACACCTTCCTCTTTGAGATATAAATCTTCTAAGTGCTGCTATGAATGCTGATGCGGTTAGATCAGTTACTAATTCCAAGTGAATAGCTTTAACTGCTAAGTAAATAAATATGGCTATGTATGCCTTGCATCTGATACGACTTCTTGGTGCATTCTTCAAGATCACAGGACCAGCATAATCAACTCCGGTGTTACAAAATGGACGTGAAGGAGTCACTCTAGGTGGTGGAAGTTGACCCATCAATTGTTCTGACGTTACAGCCTTCAGTTTGAAACACGGTAAACATCTGTGTAGCACTGCTTTGATAACTTGTCTAGCACGTGGAATCCAATATTCTTCTCGAAGAGATGCTAAGAGTAATTGTGGTCCAGCATGCAATAAACGCAAATGTTCTGCGTTTGTCTAGTTAATGATAAGTCTAGTTAAATGATGGTTAGGAGGGAGGATCGATTGGTGTTTATTGCTATAGGATAAATCAGAGTGTTCAAGTCGCCCTCCTACTCGCAAAAGACCTTGATTATCAATGAATGGATGTAAATCTCTCAATGAACTGTTTTTGAATACGGAACATCCTGATGACATATCTTGAATTTCTTCATTGTAACAAGTACGTTGAACAATACGAACACACGTTTGTAAGGCTGTCTTTAGCTCATCAGCTGATAATACATGATTCCTTCTTGTAGATTTATGTGTCACATTGTAAATAAATCTTTGATAATACGCAACAACTCTAAGCAGCTTCCCTAAGGTGGAAAACCTTTCCATAAAGTTCGTTGTATGATTAATATTCACCAATACAGTCTTGGACGATATCCGCTCCTCTGGAATCTCTATTTCCATCGACGAATTTTCCTTAGGCCACGACACTGGATCCTTTAACCATTCAGGTCCATGCCACCATAATTTGGAATGCTGTAAAAGTGTAGAGCTTACTCCTCTGCTGATGAGATCTGCAGGATTTTGTTGTGACGAAACATGTTTCCAAACACTGGTGTTGGTAATTTCTTGAATTTGCGAAACTCTATTTGCTACAAATTGCTTCCAACGATTTGCTGGTGATGCAATCCAAGCTAACACAATTTTAGAATCGGTCCATAAATGAATTTCATCGATTTTCATATCAAGAATAGGGATTGTTTTGTTAACAAGTTTCGCTAAGAGTACTGAACTACATAACTCTAATCGTGGAAGTGTTACTCTTCTGGTTGGAGCAACCTTTGATTTTGAGCACAATAAACAAACATTTCTATCACCCGTCTTGTTTTCTGATCTGACATAGATACAAGCTCCGTATGCTTTTTTGCTAGCATCACAAAATCCATGAATCTGAATGTTCGTAACTTGGCCTTAGACTAAGACAAACCTATCAATTTGTATCCTTGTGATGATGGGTATCTCTGCGAATAAATGATTCCAACGTTCCAATAGTCTTTCAGGCAAATCATCATCCCAGTGTATATTGCATAATCATAATTCCTGCAAAAACATTTTGAAAGAAATTACAATTGGACTAATCAGTCCCAAGGGATCGAAAATTGACGCAATGATGCTTGTGACTTCACGCTTTGTAATTCTTTCATTTTTTGATAATGATGTATTTGTTAGTGCCTTACTACAAATCAACAACTTATCTGATGATGGATGCCATTATAAACCCAATGTCTTGATCCCATCATTCCGATTGAATTGAAATGGAGTTTCCGTCTCTCTCAATTCTGGTGAGACAGCTTCTAACAATTTAGGATGATTTGAACTCCATTTTCGTAGAACAAATCCTGCGCTCTTCAACAAATTGATCAACTCTGATTGTAACACAAGTGCACTTTCGACATCATGACTTCCAGACGCTAAATCATCAATATAGAAATCACGTGGATTACTTTAGATGTAACTGGATAGCGCTCTGCCTCTTCTTTTGCCAATAGTTGTAAGCATCCTGTTGCTAAATATGGTGCAGGTTTTGTCCCGAAAGCTACAGTTACTAATTCATAACTTTTAATTGGTTCCTTGATTGATTTCTTCCATAGTATTCTTTGAAAGCATGTATCGTCAGGGTGCAATCTTATCTGACGGTACATTTTCTCAATATCTGCACTAAATACAATTTGATGCGTTCTAAAACGCAAACAATAGAGCACATATCTTGTTGGATAGTAGGCCCAGTCAACAGAATATCGTTCAGAGATAAACCGTTTGATGTTTTTGCAAAAGCATCAAACACAATCCTTGTTTTGGTTGTACTACTAGTTGGCTTGAAAACTGGATGATGTGGTAGATAGCACACATGTTTGTCTTCCTTTGACGTATTAACTTCTTTCATGTGACCCAATGTAAGGTATTCATCCAAAATTTTACAATAATCTGCATGTAGGGTTTGATTCCTCTGCAACCTACTTTCCAATTGATTGAATCTTCTTAAGGCTTCTTCACATGAGTCTCCCAAATCTTCACGATTCTTCTTAAACGGTAAACCAACTACAAATCTGCCTGTACTATCTCTTTTAGTATTTTCATGGAAGTGTGTAATACATTCTTGTTCTTCTTTACTCATTGTTACAGCGTCTACTTCTTCCAACTCCCAGAATTTACGTAACTGTTGGTCCAACCCATCAACAGTATGAGCAAAACATGCTGTAGTAGGTATTTGGAGATACTGACTAACAAGTGACTTTGATGACGATGGTGGAATCCTTCCTGCAAGAATCCATCCTAACTTGGTATTTTGTAATATTGGGAAATCACCTTCACGTATCCTTTGGCCTGGCACTAAAAGTTCAAAGAATATTTCTGCCCCAAGTAACATATCAATTTTGTCTGGCTGGAAGAACAGAGGATCTGCTAGTTGAATATCCTTAGGTAAATTCCAACTATCATAATTGATTAACTCAGCCGGAATGTTACCTGTAATGCGAGGCAAAACTAAAAAATTCATGGTTCTTGAAAAATCTGATACTCTTGACGTTAACTGAATATTTACACAATACTTTGTTTCAGAGGACACATCGTTTATACCTTGTATAGGAACGCGATGCTTATCCTTAGTTAATCTCAATTTCTGTACTAAGGCTTCTGTCACAAAGTTCGATTGAGAACCGTTGTCCAAAAGAACACGACACTGATACGTTACCCCACTACTATCCTTCACATGCACAATAGCTGTTGATAGAATAACCTGAGGAATGCGTTTAATTTTCAAAGTACAATAAGAACCTTGTGATGTCTCTGGCTTACCATTGATTGAACCTGATTGAGCTGAGGGATTCTTATTACTTACTAAGTCCTTAATCATAGAATGTTCATCATCTGATTCAAAGTGTAGTAAAGTATTATGTTTCTTACCACACTTTTTACAAGACCCTGCCTTACAATCCTTAACAAAATGATTACCATGCAAACAATTTATACATAATCTTTGTTTACGAACAAATTCTTGCTTTTCCTTATTACTAGCATGCAAAAAAGACGAACATTGAAATAAAGTATGATTTTGTTTACAAAACATGCATAATTTCTTTGCTGTTACTACATATGTATTACTATTCTGAGAAGACCTTTTGGACCTGCCTCGCATATCAAGAGTTTTCGCGTCTCTTGTATGATCATCACTATGAGTTGTCTTGATGCTCTCAAGTGCTTGACACTTATGTTCCAAAAACGAAAATAATTCCGATAATGGGGGAAAAGACTCATTTTCATTTTTTAATTCCCATTCCTTTCGCGTATTGGTGTCTAACTTTGACAAAAAATGATGCGATAGTATCACTTCATCTAGCGGAGTTTCTAAGTTCATAGCCTTAAGCGCATTCAAATTTCTACTGACCGTATTAATAAATTCTCGTAAGTTCTTTGCACTTTCTTTATTAACTGATTCGATGTTCATCAGGCCCTGTATGTATGTGGCTGCTATCAGTCTTTTATTCTCATAACGTTCAACAATTAAATTAAAGGCTACCTCATAATTCTTTTCTGTCACTGGTAAAGACTCAATTAACTTATACGCTTCTCCCTTCAAGGCTGACCTAAGGTAATGAAATTTTTGTATAGCTGGCAACCCGTTATTGTTGTGGACCATGATCTTGAAATTGTCGATGAAAGGGAGCCAATTTTGATAGCTACCATCAAATGATGGCAACGATAATTTGGGGAGTCTAACTTCACTGACAACACTAGCATTAATATCCTTACCGTTTGCGTGCTTTTGTTCATTATGCGTGCTAATTAAAGCTTGTATTTGAGAATACACAGTATAATACATAGTTTCAAACTCGGCTCGATATGATTCGCGTTCTTGAGATTCATCTTCTAGTTCGATCTGACACTGAACATCTTCAAACTTGTCCCACACTTGTTCTAAATGTTTTAAACGAACATGCAGTTCTTGAATATTTTGTGCTGTATCAAATTCCTGCACAAATTTTTGCATCCGGGTGAGTTGTCCTTTATAACTTGCTCTTTGTTTTAGCAATTTACTATTCTCTTTGTCATCCATTGTAACTTACTTGCCAAAAAAAGGTGCTAATGATATGATACGTATACAACAAAATTACAGCTAATCGAACAACTGTTGCACTCAATAACAAAACCAATGTTCGTTGTTAACTTCGCATAATTACAACCACTCACTTTCGTTGCAAACTTGCGTAAGCTACAATCACTCACTATCTATAAGCATTTGAGTCACTACTCCTGGCAACCCTTACTTGTTGATGCATTAATTTTTTATTGTTGCTAACTTCTGTCAAGTCACTCACCACACCAATCCACAAACAAATTTACATTGTTTCATTCTTCCAAACAAAGCACGTAGATCACGTTCATGAAAAGCAGTTATTAATGAATTGCACACACTACTGGATATTATTTCACTTGTAATTATCATCTGCAAAACATCCAGGCAACGGAGGACCATAAAATGATACCACATGAAATATGCTGATTGAGTTCTATACCAACGATTTTAATGTTGAAAGATACTATTACATGTGTTATGAACTATATAATCCACACAGTGGCGTAGGGAAGGGGGGGGCCCGGAGGGGCCGGGCCCCCCCAAAGAGGTCCGACAATGTACTTTCGTACTTTGATGTTTGTAATTTTTTATATATTTTTATGTTTATATATATTTTTGTTTGTAATTTTTCTATATGTACCTATAACAGCACTTGGGCCCCCCCCCCCCAAACACACATCCTGGCTACGCTACTGAATCCACACAAGATAAAAGCTGGAACAAAACTAGATGTTGAAGAATATTCTAAATCTTAAACTATATCAAAGCCACTGGATAAATGTTAAATGTCTATGTGCATCCAACCAACTCTATCTTCCTCATACTTCTTCTTCTTCTTCTTTCTTTTTGTCAGTGTTGCCAATCTTCGAATGCTAAACTAGTTACAACTAAAAGAAATTCCTAACAGGTGGAAACGGGAGAACCCCGAGATCCCCCTCCCACACACAGTGTTTGTCCACCACAATGAAAGAACGTTGAATTTGCTATTGATCATTTACATAGAGCTCCTTCGTGGCTAAGTGGTTAGCGTAGGTTTCAATTCCAGGCAGATGCTCATGTGAATCGGATTCGACGTTAATCAGTAGGTCCACGTCTCATATAGCCTCGTTGCTACACGTGATGTAAAATTCGAATTCATCTCAATGACCATTTACATTAATATGTATTATACTCATTTCTCGGTTTATGGACCTTGATTTAACGATTATCAGTTGCGACAGACAAATTCTGGAGCAGCCGATTCAGTCTCAAAGTCCTGGGCTTAAACTAAAAATGTTGAATTTATTGTATTATAGTGTATACTTACAGTGTATCAGGTAATCTACACTGTCAAATTGGCGATACTCGGTCGAAAAGGTGTAAAAGCTTTTTCAGACCAACCATCCTGAGTAAGTTTTTTCCTGGTGTCTTCCTTATTCACACCACGCAAATTGGTGATACTCGGTCGGAAAGCTGTAACAGCTTTTTCAGGCCAACCATCCTGAGTAAGTTTTTTCCTGGTGTTTTCCTTATTCACACCAGGCAAATTGGTGATACTCGGTCGGAAAGCTGTAACAGCTTTTTCAGGCCAACCATCCTGAGTAAGTTTTTTCCTGGTGTTTTCCTTATTCACACCAGGCAAATTGGTGATACTCGGTCGGAAAGGTGTAACAGCTTTTTCAGGCCAACCATCCTGAGTAAGTTTTTTCCTGGTGTCTTCCTTATTCACACCATCCAAATTGGCGATACTCGGTCGGAAAGCTGTAACAGCTTTTTCAGGCCAACCATCCTGAGTAAGTTTTTTCCTGGTGTCTTCCTTATTCACACCACCCAAATTGGTGATACTCGGTCGGAAAGGTGTAACAGCTTTTTCAGGCCAACCATCCTGAGTAAGTTTTTTCCTGGTGTCTTCCTTATTCACACCACGCAAATTGGTGATACTCGGTCGGAAAGCTGTAACAGCTTTTTCAGGCCAACCATCCTGAGTAAGTTTTTTCCTGGTGTTTTCCTTATTCACACCAGGCAAATTGGCGATACTCGGTCGGAAAGGTGTAACAGCTTTTTCAGGCCAACCATCCTGAGTAAGTTTTTTCCTGGTATCTTCCTTATTCACACCACGCAAATTGGTGATACTCGGTCGGAAAGGTGTAACAGCTTTTTCAGGCCAACCATCCTGAGTAAGTTTTTTCCTGGTGTCTTCCTTATTCACACCAGGCAAATTGGCGATACTCGGTCGGAAAGGTGTAACAGCTTTTTCAGGCCAACCACCCTGAGTAAGTTTTTTCCTGGTGTCTTCCTTATTCACACCACGCAAATTGGTGATACTCGGTCGGAAAGGTGTAACAGCTTTTTCAGGCCAACCATCCTGAGTAAGTTTTTTCCTGGTGTCTTCCTTATTCACACCAGGCAATACAATGGTCCCAGACCGCTTGCGTCCTTCCCCATTTCTTTCTCCCTCTCCAATACCCCGTGCAGTGTGATCGCCGAGGGACGTCATTCTTCATATGTGTGACGGGCTAACATGGTCATAGATGCCAAAAGTCAAGAAATCTAATTCCTAACCCTAATCCTAATCCTAGTGACGGGCTAACATGGTCATAGATACCAAAAGCCAAGAAATCTAATTCCTAATCTTAATCCTAATCCTAGTGACGGGCTAACATGGCCATAGATGCCGAAAGCCCAGAAATCTAATTCCTAATCCTAATCCTAGTGACGGGCTAATATGGCTAGAGACCGAAAGCTCAGAAATCTAATTCCTAATCCTAATCCTAGTGAATGGCTAACATGGCCATAGATGCAAAAAGCCAAGAAATCTAATTCCTAATCCTAATCCTACTATCAGATTCGATAGATGTACTTGCTTAAACGTACCACGGTTTTTTTTGTTCTTTCGCAATGTACTTGAGAATATTAGTCATTGCAGCTTTAGTTTTAGAAATTATGGACAATTGACGACATCGCATCGCTACGGCCTCTTAACACGAAGGGTTACATGTGTAATTAAATTAACGGGAATAATCAATACATTTTTAATAATAAAAGTAATGAAAAAACAGTAAGACGCTCTGTGATCTTTCAGATAATATTTCAATCCTCTTCCCGAAGTAATACTTAATGATAAAAAAAAAAAAAAAAAAAACATCTTTACTACAATAAATAATTAATTGCTTCACTGGAAAGGAAAAAAAAATTCTAGAAAATCGTCAGACTATTTATTAATTGATCCCTTCATAAACTAAACACGATTAGTTCAATTATTAATTAAATCAATTAATATTATCTTTAATAATATTTCTGAAGACTATTTCATCAGAAGCTGCGGTGGCTCAGCGGTAAAGCGTTTCTCTTTGATGCATCAGACCCAGCTTGCGCCAAGCAGGCTTTGTGGAGAACAAACACCGAACAACGTATGGATTTAGTCGAGGTTCTCCAGTTTCTTCCCACTTTCTTTAATCTACCACTTCATTTATTGCCATCTCCCTTAACCACAATGCCATCAATCGTTGAACGTTAAACAAAAATAAATATTTTTATCAAAGTGGAATAAAAATTGAAAATGGTTTCAGTTTTTGTGTTTCATGTTTTTATGCAGCACCGAG